>NW_026137838.1:3114447-4493879 GCF_019393585.1 Leptopilina boulardi
TTTGTTATGAGAATGTTTCTCGTATTGCTTTCTTGCATAGTTGAGAGATAAAGCGAGAAAAATGATAATGATATCCGTCAGGTGAATCAACCCACGACGGCCTCCGACTTATGTCTTTCCTCTTTCTTCTTTCATCAATGCAAGAAAGCACAAACACATGTAATATACATATATATATAGAGAACTGCCGGGAAATCCTGGTTCTGGTTCTGGCTTTCGACCAAGAGCCGCACCATCGCCGCCGTCTCATTTACCGTATATACACGTTCGACTCGTTAAAGTTTCGCGTGCGAATTTCCAAGACTTGAAACAAGAATTTACTCCCCATAGCAACAGGTTAGCTTTCTTGGTCTATACCCGGAAACCACTTTGACCTTATACTTCTCATCTCTTTATTTTTCTAATTTTTGCATTTATTTTTAATTCAAAAAATTAAAAAAAAATACATTCTGTATGTAAAATTACATATCTTGAAATTTAAATGAAAATCATTATTATTAAATAATTTTATATTATACAATTATTATTAATCTATGTACTCGTAAAAATAAATATTTATATACATATTAATTAATAATTATTATATAATTATAAATTTATAATTTAAATAATTTATTTTCGATCGTATTTTTATTATTATATTTAATTATTCCCCTTTTATATAAAAAATGTTCAATTAATTTTTTTTTTATAAAGAAAATTTATTTCGCTTATGTAAAACTACGCGTTCTCATAACAAACTCATTATGCGCGTTAGCAAATTGTGTCAATAATAAACGAAATGTCAAAATACTTGTACCGTGAAAAAATAATCGAGATTCAGGCAACCGTATTTGTTATTAACGTTGCGTAATGACATGCCGTACAACCTGAATCGGAGAATTCATTTATTTCTTTATCCTTTTTCCAGATGGTTCACATTTAAAGATACAATGTATTTTTTTAATTTCATTATTTAAAAAAGAAAAAATAATAAATAATTTATACTAAGTGTTTCGGGATGCCCCAAAAAGCGTCGCTTACGGTGGGGCACAAATAATAATAAATAATATTTTAATTCAGAAATTAAAAATGAAAAGAAAAATGGAAAAAATTTCAAATATTAAAAAAAAAAACCACACGAATTGCACTCGCACGTGGTAAATGTTTGACCTCTTTTTTTGATCTTAAAAAATTTGAATTTTTTTCTTTTTCTTTTTGGAGACACGTGCACATACAGCTAAATATACATTTATCGGGATTTTAAGGCCGCATATCTGTTACATATATGTATCGATAAAACCCACAATGCAGACTAAGGAAACTTCTATCTTGAAAAATCTTTCTATCATGCCGACAGGCACATATTTAAAACCTTTCACGCTAGACTGCGAGCCAGCGTGAGATAAATCTATGAAAAACCTTCATATATATATATGTATACCACGAGGTGAACTTCCTACGCCAATTCACCGAACCTAAACGAAAAAGTAGGGATACAAATTTGATTATGCTCGATTGTATATGTCACATCCTGTAATTATCTGCATTTGCTTTTTAATCGAAATTTCATTTAATTTTTCTCAACGCTCATATACAATAGAAAAAAGAATAAGTTTCTTTACAATTAAATTCGAAATCGCATTCTTTAGTTGAGAAATTACTTCATTTCAATTTTTTGCCTCAATTTTGCTAATTGTTTCTTTTTTTTCAAATTTCATATTTCAACTAAATCAAAAATAATTTATTTTTATTTTATTTTTTTGCATCGAGGACAAAAAAAATCCTTTTTTCAGAGAGGGAGATAGATAAATTTTTTTGAAGGTCAAAGTCAAAATTTACAGTATTGTACATCTTTATTTTGATGAAACATTCCTTTGAAGAGTAAGTCACATTTGTTATCAGTTTCATTACTGTTTCGATAAGCATTATATGAATTTACTTTGTAAAGACCACCTTTAGGAATCCGAATGATTGGTGTGACTTATTACGAAACATGAAAAAAAAAAAATTATTTATATATATACATATATATCGGCGAATAGGTGATAATTGACACGAACGACAGGTCTTATCGTCCAAAGACCCTGACGTGATCGTATTTGTGCTAATTAAATTTTCATAACGTGAATATCAACGGAAAACATCTCTGGATGGTTATTCGTCAACGATTAACTCTCACGCGAAAAAATTTAAAATAATTCACCAGAAACTTTTTTTTTTTCTAATTAAATTTAAAAATTAAATAAATTTTTCTATAATTAACAGAAAATTTCTGATTCATTAAGCGATTAAACATATATATATATATATTTTCAATGTTTTCTCATCGTAAAAGTTCACTATTTGTTATACGCGCGTAATTACAACAGGACGTTTTCATTCCCAAACAGAAAATAATCGGTGTGATTATTTGGTAAAGAATAGATTGACCAATTGCGAACACTTTACTAGGACAAAACAATTGAATTGTCCCGCGCATAATTAGACAAAATAAAATAAATTGCAATTGATCAGGGCACGAGAGAAAATTTAATTTGTATTTCTAAATATTCATGATTATCCAATTTTATTAATTAAAAATAAAAAAAATAAAAAAAATCATTGAACAAAAATATTTATTTTATTATTATTTCTGCTTTAATTATTATTATAATAGAAAACAAATGATTTTATAATACTGCGTTCCATTAAAATTATTCACTTTTGATCGTTATGTTTGATAAAATATTCAGTCATGTCGGTGGGAAAAGAATTTTTTTTTTTTTCTCCTCTCGATGGTCTTTTATATAAAGTTCTTATAATGCCTTATAAAGTAGAATTCGAAGAAGTTAAGAAACATATAATAAATGTGACTGTTATTCCATTTGTGCGGGGTTTTTTTAAATAAACACAAATCTCATTTATCTCTGACACGTGTGTGCGTTTTACCATTATTATCGTGGTTGCGAAATTTTTGCGCTCACAATCATGTCCATCAACCTAAATCTTTTACATATAATACCGATTCCATTCACGACCCACATATATACTTCGGTCAAGGATCTCACCGACTGAACTTCATTTTAGACCCTGAATTTTTTTGTCAATTTCTTTAATTTTTTTTTTCATTTATTCATTTTATATTATCCTTTTTAATTCCTTTTTTTATTAAATTAAATTAGCATTTAACAAATTTTTTTTATTAATTATAATAATTATGGGATTTAAATTAAAAAATTTTTTTTTGGAGTAAAAAATTTTTTCTTGGATAACAAAAATTGTGAGAACATTGCGAGAGTATAAGAATGGAGCTTGTTTATAAAATTTAACACGTCTTCTTGGTACCGTTGTCTTTGACTGTATAATGAAAATAAGTTAGCAATTATTTACCCGAGACTCGAGGTTAAACTGAAACCCACCACACCGGTTGAGAGTTAAAATTATACAGCATCTTTATAGTCATTGACCGTTAATACATATTTTAAACATGAGGCAAACTTGAATCTTTATTCTTCATAGTTTTTTTTTTTTTTTTCCTTTTTTTTTGCATAAAATGTGATTTTTCAACGATGATAATTATTATTAAACTTTTAAATATTCTCCAACAGAATTTTTTATTTTCTGCGTTTAAAAATGTGTTTTTTTTTAATACTAAATTTAATTTAAAATTTGTCCCAATATTTATTATTAAAATTAATTATTTACTTATAATTAAACACGTGTAGAGTAATTTTTTATCAGCATTGAAATGAAGTAATTTCTTTACATTTTTAAAAAACACGTTCTGACCTTGTTTTTCATTATCAAAATATTTCTCAATTATTAAAAATATAATTTTATTTTACGAGATAAAAATTTTTAAATAAATGAAAAAACAATTATTTTTACAATAATCGAAAAAAAAGAAAATAAAAAATAGTAATAAATTATTAAAAATTAATTTCTAGAATATTATCAAATGAAAAGAGACATGTGCATTTAAAATTCGAAAGATGCAGAAGAATTTCGTAAATATTTGCAAGTGATGCCTATGTATTATCGCATACGTAATCGTATTCTTACATATTAAATGAGAAAATATGTTTTATATTCAGTTTTCCCTTTCAATGCGGATATCGCACTTGAATATCGAACCGTGAGAGAAAGTTCGAAACGTGGAATAAAAAAAAACAAATTCACATGCAACAACAAAGTCTAAGTTAGGTCATGTATCAGTGCTGACACATGTTGAATTAAATTGCGCATATGCAGGCGAGAGACGAGGATATACAATTGAAGAAATTATGTACATTACACTCTCGTTGATATTATAATTTTAGAATTCAAATTATCATTATTGTTGCTGGAAATACATAAATATAGTCCATATAACATAATTGATAATTTTTTTTTATATATGAGTGATTAAAAGTAATGGCAGTTTTAATTTGCAATTTTCTGATGGAATTTCAAACAAATAGCTTCGAAAATTTTTAATTCGATAATGGTTTAATAATATTGTTTGTGAATTTTTAAATTATTGTAATTAAAATTTTGATTTCTTTTTTGAAATTATTAAATTGGAAATATTGAACTTGGTGAAGAACAAATTTAATAACCGATTTCTGACACGCGTGAACAATATGACAAGATTATAACTTTCTCTATAAATGGATCTCGCGAAAGTGACATTTGAAGATTGCTATACAATGAACTGACAAATATAACCCACAATCAACTATGCAATATAATAAATTATATTAAATAAGAATTAATTTCCTTTTTTTTTTTGAAATTTATTTTTCTATTTTCCAAATTTGATATTTCTATTCTAAGATATATTTGCTGAAATTATTTGAATTTAACTTTATATTAAAAGTAATTATAAATTGAAAATATTGTCATTCTTATCGCTTAGCTATCATCAAAAATATTTTCTGTTTATTTTCATTTTCTGAATAGTTATCAATTTGTGTGAAATTAGAATTCAAATGAAAAATATATAAAAGCAATATTTTAATTTCAAAATTAAAATATTTGAATAAAATAATTAAAATAAATTATATCTAAAATTCAATAAATTAATTAAATAAATAAAATTATTAAATTAAATAAATTTTACAAAAAATTTATCGTATAAATTTTATTTAACTCTTTAAATTGGAAAGTATACTGATTTGAATAATTGAAATACTATTAATTGAAAATAGTTGATTGTCTGGATAACGTATAAAGCGCGGTCATTGTATAAAGAAAATATTCAGAATAAATTTCAAAAGCGAGGAGTATAATTGACATTGATTTGAGCAAGATACGTTTGGTAATAAATCCTTGAGTGGGACAATTGATTCTCATTTCGTATCGAGCAGCTTTCTCTTTAAAATGTCAGCTCTTTCACTTGTTTCACATTTCTAAGTCGTATATATACTTTTCATTATAATATATTTATACAGAATGTGTCATGTTAATTTTATAATTATATCTTAACAATTGAATCTTGAATCTCGCAAAAATTAATTATACACACTTTTGGATATAATTAAAAAAAAAAAAAAAATTCTTCTGAGAAATATTTTTGACGAAATTTGTCAAACCTTATAATTTTGTAATTACAATTTATGTTATCTGTTTTCAGAATCTGAATGCTTGTCAACTTGGAAGAAATGAAAGCAGATGATGTTTAAGTGAAGAGAATTTTTTCGAAGAGAAGAAAGAATAAAGAAGAATTATGCTAAGAAGATTTTCTGTTTTGGAGTGAGGAATTTTTTTTTTTTATAAAAAAAAAGAAGATGATGGCGCGGACATTTTCTTTGGTTATCTAGCTGTATGAGTTTTATTGTACATCATAAAGCTAGGTTACCGGAGTTAAGCTCCTCGCCGTATCAACCCTAATCTTCAACCTTCAACGCAGCCAATTATACGGTCTCATGTTTACCTTTACATATATACATGCGCATACTACATTATATATATATTTGGACACATCACGACAAACATGGACTTGGACATCTGCCTAAGCAAATTACGAAATTTGTCTACTGATTTTAAAAATTAAAATAAAAAACCACGTGTGCGATCAAAAGCTGTATTATTTGAATTTTTATTTTATGTTAAAGATAATTAAAACCTACGCAAAATGTAAATAACGTAACTCGCAAGAAAATATTCTATTATAACAGCTAAATACCACAAAATAATTAATTAATTAATTATTAATAATAATTATTATTAATCAAAAATTAATATTAATATTCACAACAATGTGAAAAGTTTTTTAACTGTGTTACATTAATAAAAAAAATAATATTAATATTATTTTTTTCGTATTTTTGAATAAACGATCAGTAATTTTTAACTAACAATATTGTACTCTAAATCCGTAAATTTTTTTTAAATAATTTGAATTAACGACTGAGATTTTACTACGAATTAATTAAAATTGACTATTAAATTAGCAAAAAGCATTTTTTAAAACTAATTTATTATAAAAATTTAACTAATTCGTAGCTAAAAGTCAGTCACTAATTCAAATTATTTAAAAATTGTTACTAATTTAAATTTTATACAATAGGTATCATAAAATTGAATAATATTTTTAATTTTATTCAATTTTTAATAGTTATTAAATTAAATAAATTATTAAATTATTTATTTATTTAATAAATATCAATCAATTTGTTATTAAAATTTTAATTGAATTTTTCTCAATTGTTAATTTTAACTACGGATTTTTATCGAATTAAATTAAATTGAAATTCATTTTATTATTAATTCATTATTACTATTGTTATACATAAATTCATCGACGTGACTATAACTTGTATAATAAAAATTTCAATTCATATTTTAAGTTTAAATATAAATTATGCCTAATCCAAGAATCCCATGATCCTCTATATTGTCACTAATATTATCAAATTTTATAATTAAAAACAAATGTCTTGTGTGCTCCAATAAAAATTATTTTATTTAATAAAAAAAATAGTACTAATTATTTATTTAAAATATCCCATAATTTTTTTTCCAACATCTTTAGATTCTACTTTTTATTGTTTTACATTAAATATTTTCCAACAACTAATTAAATAAATATCAAAAGAAAAGACTAAATTTTTTGTTAATAAATCTTGGAAATATTTACATATTTATAAAAGAAATAAATTTTATTTTTAAAAAATAGTTTCAATTTCATTTAATTCAATAAGAATGAAAAATTTACTTTAATATTTCATCGAACATCGCTTTAAATATAATTCATGAAATAAATATAGTAAAAAATAAATACAAATCTTCCACCCAGAAAAATGTTTCCGGTAAAGAAGAAGGATGTCAAAATTTTAATTGCACTAATTTGAATTAGAATTTTTACAAATTCAAATTTAGAAAATTTAAGAAAATAACGTGTCAATAAATTGAAAATTATTTATAAGTCAAACCTACTATAATTATTCAAAACGTAAACAGAAAAACAATCGAATAATTAATATAATCTTTTAACAAAATGCATACATAATTTAATATGCATGATAATGTTTTAATTATACAGTTTTGAAGACAAAGTATAAACGTTTTTTTTTATTTCAATAAAAACGAATTCCATCAAATTATATCATTTTCTTGAAAAAAAAAAAAAAAAACATACACACATATAACTTTGTTGCATATAGGTGTTTTCTACACGGTATATATCGTGGTTCATTGTTCTCTCATTTGAAGACAGTATCAAGGAAAGAGTCACTTTTTAGGCACGGGCATGATGCGTGACGACAATAGTTCCCACAATAAAGGAGTCTCTCAGATATTTACTAACTATACATATATGCATACATGCCGCAACAAGGGTGAAACGTTTCCATTGGTTTACTTGGGAAAACTTTATATATATCTAGCAAGGAGCCACCTAAACTAAAGAGCACGTCAATATACATATATATAAGAAGCCTAGAGAGGATGTGTTTACTTTCATTCAAAACCCACCTATATATACCTCCTTCTAATTATCCTATCATCATAAAAAAATCACATACATTTTTTATCCTATCAAGATTAAAATGCGAGATTAACAGAGTTGCCCTTTTTCAAACTGTTAGTTTGTTTTAATTTCTTCTTATGATGTTCTATTATGTATCCATTCATTTCCTCTTTCTTTATACTAATTTCATTAAATTCCATATAAATAATTAATTAATTCGTTATTAAACATATCGAATTTAAATATTAATTTTATTTCGCGAGTTACTAATTATTACTAATAAAAGAATAATTAATCTTTAATTAGCAATTTTATAATGAAACAGAAGTGAAAATTTATTAATTATTAATTAATAAACTGAAAAAAATTTGATTCAAATAATCACTTAACTATTATCAAATAAATATTTATTTGTATTAAATAAATTATTATGAGTCAATTAAATGGTATTTGTTTCAAATACAGAAATTATTGCTTCAAATAGTTTATTTAATTCAATTATTTCAAAAATTATTTGGTTCAAGTAAACTTGATAATAGCCAATTAATCGATTATTTGAATCAAATTATTTTTTTCACTTTGAGTTTATAATTAATTGTTTAATTAATAATTACAATTATTTTGTTATTATTTTAATTTTTTAAATCATTAGATTGAAACAAGTGTGGAAATTTATTTCCTGTTTTCACTATTTATATTTTTATCAAAAGAAATTGAAACGAGAAATATTGAAAAACTTTTTTTAAAAATTTCAAAAAAACACTTGATTGAAATTAAAATAAATTTTTAAGGAGTCAAATTTAATTAACAAACAAAATTAATTTAATAAACAGATGTTAATTTTTAGAAATGAAAAAGATTGAAATACAAATTAAAAATATGATTAATTAAAATAAAAATCAATATAGAAATAACTTACTAACAATATATTTCTTTAATTTTTAAGATTAAATTTTTTTTTATAAGAAATTATTTAATCTTTAATCAAAAAAAAAAAATATAATATATATGTGCGTTTATGTGAAAAATTGTAGTTTATTAATGCCCAACCGCCTGATGTTTCGTTTGCCGATCATGGCACGCTATTCATATACTCTAAAGAACCGGTTCAATTTGAACCGGTTTTATATTGCTGGAAATTCGACTGAAGATTCAGGCCCACACAAAATTATACTTTACTCTTAATTCTAAGATGAAACTAAATTAGAAATTTGCCAAAATATTGATAAAACTATTATAATATCGCACATTAATTTAATTTATAAATTTTCTAATTTTTAATAATATTAAAACTATTGCTTTTTATTAGATATATAAATTTAAAAAATATTCTCTATTATTTAAAAATTTATTTCATATTCTCTAGCTGTTTTGTTTGTTAATTAATTTTTATCCTTAAGAATTAATTTCATTTTTTATTGAAATATGTATAAAATAATTTTTTAAATTCTATTTTTGTTATAGAAGTGTTTTTTTGGAAAAATTTCAGTTTTGGTTTTGTGTAAAATTTCAAAAAAGACAAAATTATTTAATTTTTTAAATGTATCTTATAATTCCGAAATTAAAATATTAAATTTTTGGTAATTTTTTAATGATATCTTCAAAAAGAGTCAAATTTTAAGAAAATAGTTCCTGAAATTGCCTCTCGATAGCACCACCTTACAGATCATAATTTTCAACTCTACTTATTCTAAAGTGAATAATTATTTTAAAAAATGTAATTCCCTTACTATTTATTAATAAATTTTAAAATTCTTTGAATGTCTGCAATTGTAATTTATTTTTTAATAATGTTCAAATAAAAAATAATTTTCCCGCTTCACGTGAGAGGCGGGAAATTACAACCAATACGGTACAATCTTAGTCAAAAAATGTTAATTGATTGGTGAAAATATTTCTACTCATTTCATTAATTATTTTCTATAATTTTAAATTTACAATAACAATTTATAAAAAAAATAATTAATTTATGAATTAGAATTAAAGTTTATTAAAAATAAATTTTGAGTAATTTAAAGTACAATTTAAAAAATTCAAATATTTTCAGTTCTATTACCAACTTTAGAAAAGGTAATTTTTAACAAAACAAAATCAACAAAACGAATGACATTCGGGATGTCCTGATGATGTAATATATTATTGTATGACATGGCAGTCAATAGTTATAGCTGACAATGACACATCATCAAGAGTGCAAAAACTATCGAAAAACTATTAAAGAATTTTTTAAGACTATATATAATTTATTTATGTGACGATTAATTGTCACACAAAAACAACTGGTGAAGGGTTATATTGTTAAAAAATTGTGAGAATTTTAAAGCCATATTTATAAGTTTTTTTTTTCTAAATGTTATTGTGAATTTAGTACTTATTTTTAATTTTTCTTAATTTCTTTAATTTTATTTTCCTACGTGATTCTTTTTTGTTTCTATTATTTTCTATTTTTTAACTTAATATAACCTTTAAATGTCAACAAAATTCCCCGTTTTTGAGAAGACTTGACACAAAATTTTAGATTTGATAAATTTTTAAATGTTAATATAGAATTTCCATTATTGAAAAAAAAATTTAAATCAATATTGCAAAAACACATTCATGATTTTAGAATATAAAAAATTAAATTTAGAATCATTTTACTGTGTATTAGGTAATATAAAAATATAACATATTTATGTAATTCTTAATTTAAATTTTTTTAATTAATTTATTATTTATTTTAGTGTTTTTACTTTATATGATTGTGCCATATTTAATTATTTATTTATGTTTATAATAATTTTTTAATTAAAAAAAATAAAATTTTTTATAAATACAATAATATTGTTTATATATCACCGGTGTTTAGTGCCATTTTAAAATTTTTTTAATCATTAGAATGAAACATGTGCGGGAATTTCCTTTTTGTTTCCTATCAATGTGGAGTGAAAATCAACAAGCATCAAAGCTACTAACAATTTACGGTTGCATCAGACTGTCAGACTCTTTGAAGCTTTCATTGATATAACGTCACAAAAAAAACTGGGAATTTCTTTAATTTAGTAAATTAACACAAGAGGTACGTACAAATTTTGATTTTAATTAAATTTCGTTTTTTATTTTCCACTTTATAATTAGTGAATTAGTAATTTTTTAATTTTATATATTTGATTGTTTTTTTCAATTGTATTGCAAAAGGTTATAAAATATATCGAATTTTTTAAAATTTACCACATGGTAGTAAGTGAATTTTTCAAAATTTTTAAAAAAATTTTTTAAATTTGTTCATTAATTATGTTTATTAATTTGCTGATTAATCTCCTGGGTTATTTTTATTCTTTAATTTTATTTATTTAATTTTTGTGATTTTATTTCTTTTATTTAAATTATTATACTCTTTTTTTTAAAATTTTAAAAGTAAAAATTATTTAATCAATTTTAAATTATTAAGTTTTAATTTTTTTTATTATTTTATACAAAAAATCGCATTTAGATATTCTTATTAGATTTTAATTAAAGAGTTTTAAGTGATTTACATTTTATATGTTATTACGTCTAATTTCAATGTTCTACCTAATTTACATTACAAATTTACGTCATTAAATTACACAAATGTTATTATTATTCATATTGATTGTTCAATAATTTTCATTATCTCTTGGTACATATTTGAATTTTATGACGTTTATACTATATAATTTCAAATAATTGTCAAAGAATTAAAAGATAAATAATAAAAAAAAAAAACATGTTAATATAAAGTAAAAACAAAAAAAAGTAAAAGAATTCAATTTTCAGATTTAAGAATGTGGGTGTTTGGCTATGGATCGTTAATATGGAAAGCCGATTTTCCATATGAAAAAAAAATTGTCGGATACATAAAAGGATATGTTCGAAGGTTTTATCAAAAGAGTGTTGATCATAGAGGTGTACCAAATAAGGTATGTTATAATTAAAAGTTAAATTAATTTAGTTCAATTATTATTGATTTTTCTTATAATTCACATAAATATTTATAGAAATAAAAGAAAATTATCAATAAAAATAAACAATTAATCTAATCAATTGTAACTAGTATGAGGAAACAAATTCTATTGTGTATATAAATATATTCTAATAAAAAATATCTAATTTTAGCCTGGTCGAGTGGTGACATTAATGGCATCAAGAAATCCGGAAGACGAAGTGTGGGGCGTTGCTTACAAAATTTCAAAAGACAATATCGATCATGTTGCTAAACATTTGAATTCACGTGAAAGTGGATATGAAAGAAGAACTGTTTTATTTAATCCATGTAAAACTGTGGGAACAATCGATGGGGATTTATTAAATAGCAATATTACATCAAATATATTAATCACAAAAAATTCATCAACTATTACACTATCGGATACAGATGAATTGCCTTTTCATGTAACAGTCTACATAAGTAGAGAAGATAGTCCCCTATTTACGGGGACAGAAGATTTAAATACAATTGCAAATCATATATTAGAATGCTGTGGTCCAAGTGGACCAAATATAGAATATTTGTACAAATTAGCAGCTGCGATGCGACTTATTGCTCCAACAATAAATGATGAACATTTATATTCACTCGAAGAGGCGGTGAAAAAGTTAGAAGTGGAGAAACAGTATTATTCTAGTTAGTAAATTTTCTATATATATATAAATATAAATTTAATATATCTAAAAAAAATAATATGAAAAATCAATTCTAATTATCTCGTCTGTTTTCCAAATAAAAAAGTTTTTTATATTTAAAATTTATTTTCTTATTCATTTCCCTCTCTTTTTATAATTGTCACTTTAAAGTAACAATAATTTTGTTTATTATTGTCAAATGAAATCAATATAAAATAATTTTTTAAAAAAAACTCTCAATTTCAATCAGTGAATAATATCATTGATTCAAATTTTAAAAGAGTACAATATAGTGACACGAAAAATTTTAATTCATGCGCTTCATGCAAAAGAAAATATTTATCCTCACCAAAAATAATTTCCGATTTCCCTACCTACAGCTATATTTAAAACGAAAATTATGCATCACACTCATGGAAAAAAAATTTCTCTCTAACTATATTTAAGAAACTGAAAATTCGTATTAGATTTTTTATATTATAATTGACATTTAATTAAATTATCATTTAATAAAAAATTATTTTTTTTTTACAAAAATTGAAATTAAATTTTCAAATTGTAAAAAATTTATAGGTATTACTAATAATTTTTTAATAAAAACAAATAAAATTCTAAATTCTTTAAAGTGCAATTTAAAAGAGAAATATGTTCAATAAAATTAAATTAAAAATATGTAAACAAAACATGAAATATTGTAAAAACTTGAAAGACTGACACAAATATTGTTTTTTTTAATTAGAAAATTAATTGGAAATTTTTTTTCTCTATAGTTAAAGAGAATAATTAAGATAAAACAATAAAATTAATAATAATATAACAATAAAATAGTAATTAAGAAATTATTTGTCAGTTGTGTCACTATATTGTTAAAATTAAAAAAAACTCACAGATCATTTATTCCCTCACCGAAAATGTTGAAGAGATAGAGCAGCATTTGCTCAAAGATCCTCTTCTTTTCCAATGAATTAATTAATTAATCTTTTAATCAGCCGCTTTTCCTCTTGCAAATCCACCATTATGCTTCCTTTTCTTCTGAATTTTTCACTTGAATCCAGGAAGAATGTCCTCACAATTTGAAGAAAATTTAGCTGCGAAAAAGGTTTGTACTTTAGTTTCAAATTTTTAATTTTTAACATTAAATTATTGTCATTGAACGATCAATAATTTAATAAACTTTCGAAACAAAATGTAAAAAAAATTTAAAGATATAATGAAAATATTTTTTTATATTACCACTTATTGATCATTGCTAAAATTAAAAATTAGCAATTTCATTTTGGAACTGAAATCAAAAATTGTTAATTATAATTCCTGAAAAAAATTACTTAGCAACCTATAATGTTAATAAACTAAAATATAAAATTCGAAACATTACTTTAATATTAAATGACTATTGAAAAATTAAATCGAAATATTTTTAATATTGTAAAACAACTAAAATTTATTCAATAATTTATCATTTTTTAATTTATTATAATATTAAAGACAGAAGAGACTTACTAATTTCATTAATTGTTTTTAAATCAGAAAGTTAATTGAAAATTTTGTTCTCTAGTTACAGAGAACATTAAACATAAAATAATAAAATTAATAATAAAGAAATAATTTCTGTCAGTTGTTGCACTATATTGTTAAAATTAAAAAGACCCACCGATTAATTATTTCCTCCAAAAGGCTAGTTAACACAAAAGGCTAATTAACAAGAAGAAGAAGAAGAATTATTCCCTCGTCGAAAATGTTGAAGTGCCAGAGCAGCATTGCTCAAAGATCCTCTTCTTTTCAAATGAATTAATTAATTTTTTAATCAGCCGCTTTTCCTCTTGCAATTCCACAATTATGCTTCCTTTTCTTCTGAATTTTTCACTTGATCCAGGTAGAACGTCGTCATAATTTGAAAAAAATTTAGCTGCGAAAAAGGTTTGTACTTTAGTTTCAAACTTTTAATTTTAACATATCTTTTATTAAATTACCGTCACTAAACGATCAATAATTTAATAAACTTTCTAAATAAAGTTTAAAAAAAACTAACTGGAAAAAAGTTAAAGAGATAATGAAAACATTTTTTTACATTACCATTTATTGAACATTGCTAAAATTAATCAAAATTAGCAATTTCACTTTGGAACTGAAATCAAAAATTGTTAATTATAATTCCTGAAAAAAAACCTACTTATCAGCAACCTATTCTGTTAATAAATCAAAATATGAAATAAAATTCAAAGCATTACTTTAATATTAAATAACTATTGATAAATTAAAATTTAAATATTGTAAAACAACGAAAATTTATTAAACAATCTATTTTTCAATTTATTATAATATTAAAGACAGAAGAGACTTACTAATTATTAATTCACGTCGACTTGAAGAAATCTTCATAATAGCTCTCCAGAAAATCGAAATATTTGCAGGAATCATTTTAACCCTTCAATTATTTTTAGTGCAAAAACTGAAACACAATAATGCAAAAAGTAGAATTATTAAAATTGAATTTAGAAATAAATTAATTGTAGAAAATTAAGTACAATTGTACTGAATTTTTGCAAACTAAAATAATCTCCGAGAATAAAAAATGAATCACAAATTTGTATCTTCCTTAACATAACCTATAAAAATGCAAAATAATTAAAATCTATTATTTAATTCGAATATTTCATTAAAAACTTATGAAAAAGTATCTTTTATCAAAATAAAAATCTCAAATTTTTCCCTCCATATATCTAACCTCTATATGAATGGACTAACGAGTTTGAACAAGTTGCACTTTATGATACTCGTAATTGAGACAATTTTTATCAAAAACAATAAAATCTCTAATAATTTAATTATTATGAATTAATGGGAATTTATAGAAAAATTACAACAATTTTTACATTCTTGCTACCAATAACAATACCCCTTACACCCAACAATCATAAAATTTATATCGTTCGTATTTATACGCATATGCACATGTTTTAGGCAACATTCAATAAATAAGTTATTTTTAATCAATTATTTACAAGAATTTAGTAATTTTTACCACTTTTAAGACTAAAAATGAACGAAATGAACACATACCAAAATTTAGGTTAAGAAAGCACTCACCAAGCTAAATCTAATTTCCTCGTCAAAGATGTATCGACTTTCATTTATATGATACTAAATATGAAAATAAAACTATCACTCTTTTCAAAAATAGTTAACACATATAAAAACTTTATAAAATGTGTAAAATTATTGCAATTTTTAGCAGAAAAAACTGAGAAAATGACCGTTAACAATAAAACTGAGCTCGCGCGCTCATAGTGAGGGCGGAAATGACGCTAATTCTGAACTTATCACGTGACCAACTTCTGATTGGTTGCTTTAAAAGCGCGGCAAATTTTCTTATATTTAAATCACAATAATGCTTAAATGCGTAATTCAACACTTAATTGTTGTTTATATTAATTATTTATCTATTATATACCGAAATTAAAATTAGAAAACTTGTATTGTCTAAAATTATGCCTAATTAAACATATTAAACTACCTATAAAGCGATTCAGCAAATAAACACAAACATTTCGATCGTAGCGCCTATAACTGGTGGTGATTTACAGAAACAATTTTTCCTTCAAAGCGTTTATACAACATTTTATTGGAGAGTTTCAAGAATTAATTTAAACACTATTTGCACATGCGCGAAATTAAAAAAAACAGTTTTTATGATTTTTATAATGGAGGCCACACAATCTTGTGAATAAAACAGTATTTTTGAAACGTTTTCTCTTTAGATAGTGTTTATAAGCTACTAATTAATTTAGAGGAAATAGAGTGAATAACAAGTTGTACGTATTTGATCGATAACTTATGTGGAAAATTTAAAAACATGAGGGTTGCTCAAAAATTAAATTTTGAAGCATGTGACGAGGACGATCACAACATTAACAGTTCGGGATGCGGTGATGATATTTCTGATTCTTCTATTGATGATTTATATATATCACCTATAACACAGCCAGGAAAATCGGCTTTTAATAATTTAATGGACTGCGGTGATTATGAAACAATTCAATCCTATTCAAGGAATAATCATTTTCCTGCTACCACTTCAATGACAGGTTAGATTTCCTTTCTTTCCATTCAATAACCTTGTAACAAAGAATCATGTCTCATGTTTATTTTTTATGTATTTTTTAAAAATTCTCCGAAGAATTAAGTTTTATATTTTCAAACATTCAAATTAAATTCTTTACATTTAATTTTTTTTTTTTAAATTTAATAATTTATTATTAACCAATTAAGTTATCAATTATCTAATTAAAATTAAATTATTCTCCTTTTTATACCAATCATCTCAACTAATTGACTATTAACTACTTTAAATATATTTTAATGAATTATTTAAAATATTGAAGTTTAGACGTAATTGACAAAAAACAGTTTTAATTTCAATTTTAAATTATTGCGTGTAAAATATTTGATATTTTGTGTCTTTTGACAAATATTTACACAATATTTTAAATTGATTAATTATATTCTAGGTAGGGCATTCATTGTGTCATTTTTTGAAAAATAATATTTGTATAATTTAAAATTATATTCTATAATAATTTGAATATGTATTTTAATGAAATGAATAACGTACCTAAAGAATTGAAATTAAAAAGTAATTTTTTCGATAGTGCATTGTCATCAATTTTAAAATTAATTTTTACTTTAATACTATTGCTGAAGAATTATTTGTTTATGCAACAGTTGTGTTTTTTTTGCAGTGTCGGATTTTAATAATATATTTCTATTTTTAAAGAAAACAATTATTCCAATCAAATATAATTTTTTTCAATAAAAATAACAATAATTAATATCTACGTAGAATTTTTCTGATAATGAAAATTAAATTAAAAAATTAAATTCTTATTTTAGCATCTAGTGAAATAAGGATTCCACTTCGGGAAAGTGGATCACCTAAAAAAATGTCAATGGCTTGCAGTCCTCCTTACAAAAGAGTTCGAGCACTTCGACTTTTTGATTCACCAGCAACTCCTAGGACTATAATAGAAAAAAGTGTATTTCACACACCAGTACCCTATAAATGTTCGAGACTTTTTTCCATTGATAAATCACGTGCCAAAGTTACTGGTTTTCAAAATAAAACAGACAAACCTGCAGCTAATGTTAATCCATTTACACCAAATGGCATGTTATTAAATGCCAAAAAAAGAACTAGATCTAAACGAAATCTTCACGAGTACGTAATTAATATATAAACCAATATTTTTAAATTATAATTAATTATTATTTTCATTAAATAAATTTATTAATTTTCAGAACGTCGTCAGATATTGAAGTTCCTAAATTTGAACTTGATTCCGAGGATTCTGACAGTGAATTAGAGCAACCGACAAAACGTGTTGCTCTTCAAGACTCGAATATTCCTCGATATCGACAAGAATTTTTGGAACTTGGAATAATTGGTTCAGGTGAATTTGGATCAGTTTATAAATGTATTAATCGATTAGACGGCTGTACGTATGCAGTGAAAAAAAGTTTAAAACCCGTTGCTGGCAATGTTAATGAAAAAAATGCATTAAATGAAGTTTATGCTCATGCTGTTCTTGGAAAACATGAAAATGTTGTAAGATATTATTCAGCATGGGCGGAGGATAATCATATGATTATTCAAAATGAATATTGTAACGGTGGTAGTCTCGCTGATGCGATATTGACACAAGAAAAAGAAAAGAGATTTTTCTCTGAATTAGAAATACGACAATTGCTATTCCATGTAGCGAAAGGACTTCGTTATATTCATAGTATGCATCTTGTTCATATGGACATTAAACCGGGGAATATATTTATTTCAAGGGAGAAAAAATTAAGTGCTATGAATGATGATTCGGCAGATGATGGTTTTGATGAGGAAGAAACAGTTGAAGAGGAAGTTACATATAAAATTGGTGATTTTGGACATGTTACGTCAATAAATAATCCTCAAGTTGAAGAGGGTGATTGTCGATATTTACCAACGGAAATACTTCACGAAGATTTTACGCATTTATCAAAAGCTGATATTTTTGCATTGGGATTGACGGTTTATGAAGCTGCTGGTGGTGGTGCTTTACCAAAAAATGGTCCCGAGTGGCATAAAATTAGAAATGGTGAATTAAAAGAACTACCTCGTTATAGTAAAGATCTCAATGATTTGCTTAAGGTAATTTTTATAATTAAAATTTATAATAAACCTCCATAATCAAAAATATATGATAAAATTAATTTTTATAATTACAGTTGATGATTCATCCTAATGCTGAGATGAGGCCTTCGGCATCATGTCTTATTCAGAATAAATTACTTTCAACTAAAACCAAAGTTCAATTACGTCGTGAACCTGATGGGGAAAAACATAAGAACGAGGATGGTAAAAATGGACCAAACGATATTGACATGAATGATGGAATTAGTAAAAATTTCAGTGGTTACCAATTGAGACCAACACCAACAAGAATGTCATCACGTGTGATAGGTAAAAAAGTCAATCGAAGCCATAGCACAATTTTCTAAGTGTCATATCATTTTTTTTTATAAAAAAATGATTACTGAAAATTAGGCCGAAAAAAAAACTTGTTATTCAAGAAGCGGTACCCATTGGTGCCTTTATATTGTGATATCGTTAGTTCTAGATCATAAGCAAAATCTTGGTTTGGATAATACGGTATTCAGAGTGAAATTGCCCAATTTGATAATTTTCTCAAATCTCTAACTTATATTTTAAATATTACATTTTTTTCAAATTTAATGTTTAAAAAGTGATAAAAGATTTATTCAATCATTTTATCAGATCAGATTGTTTATACTTCAAATCCACAGTAAAAAAAAAAAAAATTGGATTAAAAGTAACAAATGTGCTTCCAAAAGAAAAGAATTTAAAAAAAAAAGTTGATGCTAAATTGTAGACAAAAGGCTTTTCAAGCTTTCAATGACAATTTTAAATTTAGATGTGAATTTAAAAGTAGTTAATTAATTTTTGAAAAATTTAGCAATTTAACTCTGCATGACCAGGAATGTTGAAGTGTTTTTTTAAAAATTATTTTTATAGAAATTGTATTCGGACCGATTCTTAGTCGACGTTGAAATTTGTCTTATTTAATTATTGGTATTTCTAGTATCTAGGATTTAATCGCGTTGTTTTTTTTTTTTTTTTTTGGCAAATGTTTTTCAATTTCTAATTATTAAGAATGTTTCATATAAAATTTACATTTATGACATTTCTTTTCAAAGAAAGACATCAATTTTTCAATGAATTATTTCAATCGCGTTATATATTTTCAAACGCGTGTATTTTTGGTTTTATATTAATTTTCTGAAAAAAAAAAACTTATTTAATATTACAATTTTTTGTCTTTCTTACTTTGATTTGTATAATAATTAATTATACAAAATATGCTGCTTTTACAAGCGCTCATTATTCTATTTAAAAAATTGTAATTTACTTAACGAGATAACTTTTACAAGTACATCTTGGAAAATAATTGCATGTGATTTTGAATTTGGAACCAGTTTCTCAGAATTTTACTATCAAATATAATTCTGTCGCAGGATTAAATTTTGCAAATATTCATTTTAAATGAAGGATGAAATTATAGATTAAAAAAAAAAAAAAAAATTAATTAAATTGTAAAAAAAAGACGCTTTCATTAATAATTTTTAACTGCTTACCAAGGAGAAGCGACTCCGTAAGGTAAAATAAAATCGCATTTATATTTTAATACGACGTGATTAATATTGTTTTCAGTTCACTTAATAATATCATTAACATGATTACAAAAATAAAAAGATTTGATTTAAATCAACTAATTTATGTTTTCTTGTAGCCTTTACGTTAATTATTAATTACTTTTTAAATATTTTAAATGACCAATTCATTAAAATGTGAATTTTATTATTACTAAAACTAATTATTATTTTTTATATAAAAATTAATTAAGAATAATTATGTATAATAAAACAATTATTGTAAAAAAAATTAAAAAAAAAAAAACTTACCGAACGCGGATTCCAAGCCGAAATAATGTGCAGTAGCTTATTTTGGACCAGCAGCATCCAGCCAGCAGTTAATTTTCTTCCTGGTCCTTGAATTCTGCAAAAAAAAAACATATTAATTAAAAATTTATTGCTATCTTATGGCATATTACATACATGGCCTACTTATATATGATTAAAAGGGATTAAATGTAAAATAACAAGAATTCGAAAAATTGTTTAAATAATAGATTAAATTATTGAAAAAAACATTACTTTATTTTTTAAATTACGGACAAATGTCCATTTAAACACGAATTTGACGTGAAAATATCTGCATATCGTAATTTTTAGGTTAAGTTTTTGTCGCAAAGAAATTTGTTCGATTTATACATTTATCTCGTACTTACCAATAAAACTTATTTAATATATAAAATATTTGAACAAATATGATCTTAATTAATGTAATATATTTATAAACAATGAACAGATGTATAAAATATAATTAGATTTAATATTTCTTTTCACAAGGTATCTGCTCCTTCGCTCCATTGCTCTATGCAGAAATGCCAACCCAAGATAAAAAAAAATACCAACCTCCTTTGCATGTCTACCAACATGAATCTATAAATGTTTTTTCGTGTTTATTTATTAGCAAATAATATCAATTAATTCGAATGTAAGATTATGGACGATGCATATTAATTCAGTATAATTAATATTACAATTAAAAATTAATATTTAATCCTTGCATTTTGAACAATAAAGTCACTAAATTTTCACTAGAGCAGGGTGCGGTAGTTGAGAATTATGACAAGACAATGGAAACCAACCTTAACGTATGGCGGAATATTTGAATTGAGAACCACTATGCGCAATGAAGTGCGCAAATGATAAAATTAAGGTAAAGTGAAAGTTAACCTCACTCCTCAAACTGTTAGCGTCTATTAGGTTACAATTACAATGATTAGAATGAAAATATTAGTATAAAAAATTATTATTCTAATTTATTTATTGAAAAAAGTTTTTCAATTATATATTTATCTGTTTAAGAGAAAAATAATCATATATTTATAATTAAAACAATTTGCGGCAAAACAAGGTAAGTTTAATCTTTTTGCATGTCATTTTCAAAAAAGATATATTTGAATTTCAAAATTATTACACAAATTTATTATTTTATTTTTAAAAGACAAGCAATTTTATTTATAAACATAAAAATGTTATTTTAAAATTTTTTTAAAAATGTATGCTTTCTTTTTTATTTGAAATTATTTCTATAGAATATAATTCACAGAGTTAGAATTTAATTTATATATACTTTCAATTAATTTTTATAGGAAAATTAAATTATTATAATGGCGAAAGTAGACGCGGAAATTATTGAATTAATTTCCGACGAGGAAACAGAGAATGATAAGAGAAATGATAAAAAACTGAAAACATGCAATGTGAATTGCATTAATTTTCAATGTACTTCTGGAGTTAATATGAAAATAGCTCCAACGTTTGCTTGCACATTTTATGGTGTAAATACAGCTAAAAAGAAAAAGCGTTTAATTTGTGAAAAATGTCTCAATGATTCTATAGAACATCAACAGATACTTGTTAATTCTTTTTTGGATCGAAAACCATTATTAAAATGTGAATTTCCTGATCATACAATGGAAGTAGAAATTTCTGATAGTGATGATTCGGATACTGAGAGCAAAACAGATGACAATGAAGGTAAGAATTTTTTTTTTTCTTTAACTCTTTCAAAACAAATTTTAAAATTAATGAAAAATTTTAGATGATTTCTTGCCAGAGGAATTTCTTTTGGATCTTGAGCAAAAATTAGACGTATCATTGGCTTCAATTAGTTCGAAATATGATATTAAATTTCAAGTTGAACAAGCACAAAAATGCCTTAGTACACAATGGGACAATATACAGAGTAAGTATAACTGAAAATTTTAGTTTTTTTTTTCTATTTAATTAATTTTTTCAGCTGACAATGATAAATTGGACAATGATATAAAAGATCTAATGAATAAACTCGATAAATTACGAAATTCACTATATGAAGAATTTAAACCAACTATTAAAATGATGGAAGATCTTACAATTTGTGATGGTGTACAGGATAATAATCAATTTCCTCTTGTTGCAACGAAAAAAGTCACACAAATTCGTAATACACCAACAGTGTCAGCGCCATTGGATAATCAACCAATTATTTTGGAAGAAATTGAAAGAGATACAGTTAAGGCTGCTGCCGATTTACCACCACTTGGTCTTCTTGTTAAACCCGTTCCCGATGTTGATACCGCTGTTTTAATTATGAAACACGCTTTAATCCCCTGGTTAAAAGCGAAGGTTTGTTTTTTTTTTTTTTATTTACAACTAAAAAAGTTAATTCAATTTTAAATTTCCTAAATTTTCCAGGTAATAACAGTACTTAATAAAAATCCAACTCAATATAAAGTGAAATTAAATGCAAAAAAACATAATCATGCAATGAAAATTGTATCTGGAAAACAAGTTGCAATTGCACAGCCGAGTCCTGTTATTATTCCCGTTTCCACACGTGTCGTTGCACTATTTCAAGATGTGAATTCAAATAATTTTTACAGTGGTGTCATTGCCGAACCACCGAAATCAACGAATAAATATCGGTAATTTTTGATTGAATTTTAGAAATTAAAAATCAGAAATTAAAATTGTTTTTTTTTAAAGGTACTTGGTATTTTTTGATGATGGTTACGCGCAGTATGTAATTCACAAGAATATTTGCCTCGTGTCGGAAAGTTCAGCACAAGTTTGGGAGGATGTGCCAAGTCCATCGCGTGATTTTGTGAAAAAATACATGGAATCATATCCAGAGAGGCCAATGGTAAAATTACAAACTGGTCAAGTGGTGAAAACCGAATGGAATGGAAAATGGTGGATAGCACGTGTCATACAAGTCGATGCAAGTTTAGTTCAAATGCATTTTGATGCTGACAATCGAACAGAATGGATTTATCGTGGTTCTGCTCGTTTGGGTCCACTTTATGTTGAATTACTCAAGGCAAATGCAAGACAACAGGGAACGCACGCCACGGCAAATGCTCCGGCGCGTCATCGACTTCCACTTTCATCCAATGTTAGTCTCTAAATTATTTTTTAATTATTAATTATTTTTTATACATTCTTAAATTATTTTATCATTCTGAATTTCAGAAACAAGGAATGCCATACGTTGAATATACATCGTCAACTGATCAAGACGATTTTCTAAATCGAAAAACAGATCAAAAACAAGGGGCTAACGTTTCAAATGCCAATCGATCAATTGATAAAATTATTCAAGATACGCCATTTGTTCAACCGCAACAACAATCGCGTGCAGTGGCAAAGAAAAGTACAGCGAAAAAGCCAATTGTTCCTGAACCAACTTATCAGCCACCAACTGAAACAAAACCATCACACAGTATTGTTGTAAGTTTTCTATTTTTTATTTTTCTCAACTTGTTAATTAATTTCCTTTTTTTACTTTCAGTATTATCAGACACAAAATCGAACGAGTCCAAAGAGATATATACCACACAAATGTGCACCAAAATGCCTCGAGGGTTGTTCATTTACGCCTGAAGATTTAAAGGGATATTCACCATTATCAATTCCATTGCTTTGCGGTTGGAATAGACAATTATGTAAATTTTCTAAAGGTAAAAAAGTCACTGTCTATCAATCACCGTGTGGTAAACGTCTACGTAATATGGAGGAATTACATCAATATTTACGTATCACTTGCAGTCCAATGTCTGTCGATTTATTTGAATTCGATCATTGGGTTCATTGTCTCGCTGAATTTGTCCTTGATAAATGTTTCGTTAACATTAAGGTGAGTTTTGGAAAATTTAAATAGTAATTTTTAATTAAAAATTGATAAATCATTTCAGGATCTTAGTTATGGTGCTGAAAATGTTCCAATTCCCTGCGTTAATGAAATTGATCACGCTTTACCCGATACAATTAGATACAGTACACAAAGAGAACCAACCGAAGACGTTCATCTTAATTTGGATCCTGATTTTTTGTGCTGTTGCGATTGTACCGACGATTGTCAGGTTTGTTTAAATTTGGAAAATTTACTGTTTGTAAATAAATCATTAAAACAGAATAATTTATTTGGATTTCTTTCAGGATAAAGAAAAATGTCAATGTTGGCAATTAACAAATCGAGGAGCGACTCTTGGAGGAAGAGTTCCAAACACAGCGGTTGGTTATGTTTACAAACGACTTCCTGAACCAGTGACAACTGGTATTTATGAATGTAATTCAAGATGTAAATGCTCTGTAAAAACGTGTTTAAATCGCGTTGTTCAACATCCTTTAACGTTAAAATTACAAGTATTTAAAACCGCTCCTCGTGGTTGGGGAATAAGATGTCTCAATGATATTCCACAAGGCTCGTTTATTTGCATCTATGCGGGAAGATTGCTCACTGAACAAGTACGAAAACTAGTTTAAACTATTTTATTAATTATAATAATTAAATTCATTATTAGCAATTTTAATTTCCATTTTTTTCAATTTCAGGGAGCGAATGAGGGAGGAAAAAATTACGGCGATGAATATCTCGCTGAACTCGATTACGTGGAAGTCGTTGAAGGAATTAAAGAAGGTTACGAGGCTGATGTTCTTGATCCTGAACTTGAATTAGCTAATGATTCGGGCAGAAAGGATAACATAAGCGATGAGGATGATACAAGTAAACCTTCTGGTTATGAGTCTGATGAAGATTTTGATATCACTAAATATCGTGACGATCCAAATCTTAGATTGAAGGACATTGGAGAAGATAATACACCAATTCGGTAAGAATTTTATTTTTTTTTTGTTTTGTTTTGGAAACAATTTATTTTTATCATTTTTTTTTAACAGTAAGCGACTGAGGAAACGTAAAAAGGGAGAAAAGCCAAAGGAAGATGATGATGAGAGTGAAAAAAATAAATCAAAATCCAAATCATCATCAAAACCAGATTTCGATAAATCAGAAAGTAGAGATTCAAATTACGATACAATAACGCTCAGTGATGAAGATGAATCGAAGCGGCGTGAACCGGGTAAACTCGATTTGACTGTTGAAGCACAAATCGATCGGCCAAATTACAAGTCGGTACGTGACTTTTTTGGCGAAGATGAGGCCGTTTATATCATGGATGCCAAAACCACGGGAAATATTGGACGTTATTTGAATGTGAGAATAAATTTCTTTTACCGAAAAATTAAAAAAAAAATTTATATAAAAAATCATCATTTTTCTTTCTTTTTTTTTTAGCACTCCTGTGATCCAAATGTATTCGTTCAAAACGTGTTTGTGGATACTCACGATGTAAGATTTCCCTGGGTGGCTTTCTTCGCTCTACATTACATAAGAGCTGGTCAGGAATTAACTTGGAATTATAGTTACGATGTTGGAAGTATACCAGGCAAAATGATTATCTGTAAATGTGGATCTTCAAATTGCAGAGGTCGACTCTTATAAATTTCCTTAATTATAATTATGCGTTTTTTTTCACAAGATCTCGGTAACTATTTAATCATTTTTTTTTTTAAATGTGTACACATACGTTGTTTATAGTAAATAGAAAAAATGTTTTCACATTCAATTAAAAAAAAAACAGTTCTTTTTTCACGATTAAAAGAATTTGTTTTTCTTCTGTGTAAATACTCTTTTAAATTATTCAACTATACGTTTGTATTTAATTTTGCGAAACAATAAAAATATTAAAAAGTATTTAAACAATTTTCATTAATTTTTCTAATGGGAATTTTAAAGAGCAGTTAGTTGTATTTTTTTTTACTAAATATATTATTAAAACAAGGTCTTACACATCTTAGATGTAAATTACAAAGGTTTGAGTGTGTGTTCTTTTCTAAAAAATAAATCGGAAAGATTTAATTTCTTTTTTTGTCTGTAAAAGAACTAATAAACTATTTCGAACTTATTGAAATAGGTATCGCGAAAAAATTATTTTTGCGACTCTAGGCAGGAAAACAATTTTAGGTCGCGATTACTCGAAGCGAGTATTATATATTTTTTTTTAATTATGTATATATATTATAAACCTACACTATATAGCTTCATACCTTTTTTTTGTGTGTAAGTTACATAAATATACAATATATATATATATATATAGATGTCTGACAGAATGCGAGAAGAAGTCAATAACGAAGCGACAATATTATCCTATAAGGAACGTGACGTATCTATTATTATTATTTTTTTTTTAAATATGTAACAAAATTGTTAAATTTTTCTTTTTTTTAAAGTGTTTTGGTTTTGTATTGCTCCAAGAGCTCTTTAATTTCTTCTTTCTCGGCTGCATCCAAATAGCTCGTACCATCAGGTGTTACACCATTTGGTCGTGCCCCTTTCTCCAATAATAATTTCACACAATTTGTGTGTCCTTCCCATATTGCAGCCAAAAGTGTCGTGATACCGTGTTTATCTCTCGCCTGAATATTTATTTATTTTTTTTTTCAATAATTTTTTCAAATAAATCTTAAATTTTAATTACTAACAAAACATTTAATTTTTCATCCACAGGTATATTTGGAATTATTATAATTTTCAGATAAAAGTAATTTAATTGAAAATAATAAAGCAAAAATTGACTTACATTAGCGTCAGCACCCTTTTCTAAAAGGTAACCGAGAACATCACTTTGACCATAATCCGCTGCATAGTGCAATAACGTCCTTCCATTAATTAATTTATTAACATCCATATCCTGTAAACAAATAATTCTTGTTAATGACTTGATCACTTTCTTTTTTTTTAAATAAACATTCTTAATTTCCAATTATCTTCACAAAATTTATGAAAATACATATTTAAATTACATTTTAATTACATTTCAAATAATTGATTGTTTTCATTAAAACAAAAAATGACAGGGGAAAAAAAGTATCTGTCAACTTCGTTTAAAAATGCACTATTTATCATTTGATAGTGTAAAATTCTATTCCCAAACAATAATCAATGTTAATAAAAAAAATTTAAACAAATAAACAATTATTAAAAACAATAATGATATATATATATTCTTAAAAAGGAAAAATGCGACATTTTTTCAACACACCTTATTCTCTACAATGTCTCGAACCTGATCCAGGTCACCGTTCTTTATTCCCCACACAAGTTCATTCATTTTGACTGATGATTAAAAACAAATTTTTTTTTTTTTGATTGATTGAATATAAAGATATAGAATTTGTTTATTTATTTAAATAAAATACACTTCCATTAGTTTTGATTGTGCCGAATTTACACTGAATTGGCTGATTGGCAGCTGAACCAGGGATGAGAAGTTGTGAATTACTATGTTATTTTACGTAAATACACCTATCACCGTATAAAGAACCGTAAATTTTGCTGTAATAATATGTAAATTTGTTTACTATTTTTAACTTCCAAACCCTGATAGTAAACGAAGTGTGACAACTTCAGACCGTTTTGAAAGGAAAAATTTAATGTTTTGTTTATTTCCAATAACAATTAAAATTAATTAACTCTGAATTTTCCTAATACAAAAAGAATTATAATAATAACGTTAAGTGATTTAATTGTTATTCCCTTTTTTCCTATCAAGAAATTCTATTGAGATTATAAAATTATTCGTCTTTTACAAATTTTTGATTTAACGGATAATTTAACCCTAAAATTAAGTTCAAATACAAAAATGTTTTAAATAAAAAGTGAATTATTTTATCAATAAATAATGAACGAGAAGAAGGATAATTTTTCTTGGGCACGGAAATTGGGATTTCCTCCTTCAGGATGTACAGATTCAATTTTGTGAGTATTAACATTTTTTTGTTATAAATTGTAAATATATAATTTTATTAATTATATAATATTAATTAATATTTAGATTAAATAAAGGAATAATTGGACTTCTTTGGGATGATTCGTCAAAACTTTTAAATCATCCTAAGGATGTTATGGAAACGAGAAAAAATATTTTACTCTATAAATTAAGAAATAATTTACAAGATCCTAGTATAAAATATATCAGAAATACAGATCAATTAATAGCCGAGAGAAGTAATTTAAATGAACGAATTAAATTATTAGAAGAGAAATACAAAGAACAAGAAACAAAGACAATCAAAAAAGGTAATTTTTAGTTTAATGAATAAGAAATTATAAATTGATTTTCATAATATTTAATTTTTAAATAGAAAATGAATTGCGATTAATAAAACACAAGAAGGAATCGCCAATTATGAAGAAAGAATTACTTAAAATGAAAATTGAACAAATTCAAGAATTTCTTAAGGACAGTAAAACAATGTTAAATATAAGTAAACATTTAATGCCAGCAAATAATAAAGACGTGTCTTTAAGGGAGATACACGAGTGTTTAGATTTAGTGAGTAGCATTCGTTCCGGTGTAAATAAAAAACAAGTAAGTTTTATTATTTTTCAAAGCAAATTTTAAAACGAAAATTAATTAAAGAAATTTATTTATAAATTTTTTTCCCTAATTCTTAGATAATCAACAAAATCACACAAATTTTGGGCTCGAAGCATGTACCAACTTTATGGTCACTATTATTAGAAAATCAATCTCAAGACATGGAGATTTTAATTTCACTGGGTAAAAAGGAAATAACTGAATTTAAAACAACAGTCGGTGAAGATATTGACATTGGCTTAGCAAAAATGTGCGGAGAACATATTAAAACTGTTTCAATGCAGTTATTAGAAATTGCAAAGACTTCGGAAAACGAGAGAATTCTCATGGAGTGGATTGAAAAACTTGAGGTAAACTGAAGAAGAAGAAAACTTTTTTTTCTAAAGAAAATTATCTGAAACCGAATTATGAATTTTTTTTTTCTAGATGGCTGAACCAGATCTTACTGAATGGTTAGAATATGCACTCGAAGTTCGAATGCACGAAGTCGAAAACAATATATTATTAAAGGAAATAAATGACATTTCAAATAGTCTCGCTGAACAAGAAAACTCGGAAATGGAACTTTCTGAAGTTTCCGCCAAATTAGAAAATCTTAGTTCCGAAAAAGTAAGAAAATCCAATTTAAAAATTCAAATATTTTAAACAAAATATGTTTTATTATACAATTTTTTTGTTTTCCTTTTACAGAAAAAATTAATTGATGACGTTCAAAAGTCTTTAAATTATCTTAAAGTTATTCGTTATCTCATAACAGAAACGAGAGAAAAACAAATGGTTCATCTTCAAACAATTGCAATTTTACGATCTGACACACAAGTACCAAAATATTATCAATGTCAAAATGAAAATCTTTCTATTGAATTGGAAACATTTTACAAGGAATTAAATATTGAAGCATTACGACAAATGACAATAAAAAAACCATTTGTAGAACAAAGGTTATTTAAAAAAATATATATATATATATTTATCATTTTTTTTTTCTAGAGAAATTAAACTCTACATTTTCTTTTCAGGCATCTAATAAACAGTTTTAATAATTCATTGATACATTTATCGGGAAAATTATCTGGAAAATTGCCAAATTCCCTGACAATTTTAAAAATACCTTTCTATTATTTATTGGAGAGTTATAAAGCTTTGTACACAAATGCATTATTGAAACGAATTGACAATTCAGAAACATTTGAATTACTCAATGAATATTCACAATGGGATGTTACGAGATTGGAAAATGTTCTTAAGAGTACAATGGAATTATTACAGCATGTAAATTTAATTTGTAAAAAATCCAGAGAACATGTCAATGAATTTGAACACATATTTGATATATGGTAAAAATATTTATCTAAATAATTTAAATCAATTATTAAATAATTTATTACAAAAAATATTTTTTTTTTTTTAGGAATCATCAAACTTTTGAAAGTGCCTTCAAAGTTTTAGAAGAATTAACAGTGGACGATGTGACATTAAAAGATTGGCAGCAACGTTATAGCGTTGTAATGTACATGTTGAAAAAATCAAGCAAAGTTTCTCTCTCATTTCAGCCTTACAATTTTGAGGAACGGTAACAAATATTTTAGATTACATATTTTTTTATACTTTTCTTACTGCTAAGTGTAAAAACGTGTTCACTGAAAATTGAACTAAAAAAACATTTGTATTAATCAATTTGTAATTATTTAAAATATATTTTACAAGTAAATTTTACCGATTTTATCTTATTTTATTAATGTTAATAATTTTTGAAAAAGCCCGCGTAAACAAAAATGAGAACCACTGAGGGGATTTGTCCAATTAGAATTGGAATTTTTTCCTCCAATCAGCTGATTCTACTTGGAAACCAGCCATTTTCTATATACAAAAAACAAGATTTTGAAAAGAATGTTTATTTACTAATAGTAAATAAGAAAAGTTTGTTTATGTCACATATACAATAAAATTGTTTTCTATTTTTAAGAAAATTTTTAGTGTGAAATTTTAAAAGAAGAAACACAAAAGGGTTAATTAACCCTAAATCAAGGAACAAAGTGACGTCTAGTGGTGTTGATAACTGTTTTCTGATCAATTTTTTTAGTATACGTGACTCTAGTCCGCAGACGACGTTGTTTCAACACATATATACACACAATTCTCTCTGCTGTCAAAAAGAAGATTTTCGTTTATTTTTGTTATATTATACACTGGACCACTATAGTTTAAAATTAAATCGAATTTGTATGTCTCGCGCTAAATTATAGAAACAAAACGTTTCTTTTTTAACATGATTAAACTATTTTCCTTGAAACAAGCAAAAAAGGATGGAGAATCGCCAAGAGGTGGAACACAGAAGAAAGCTTCTGCAGCCCAGCTGAGAATAATGAAAGGTTTTTAATTTTTCATTGTTTTTTTTTAAAAAGAAATGCATTTTTTTTGCTATTTATAAAACTAAATTTTCCTTTATGTTTTTTTTTGAAAAGAAATTTGTTTTTTTCCAATTAACCTATGTTTTGATTTCTCTTTATAGATGTAAATGAACTTAATTTACCAAAAACATGCCAATTAGATCATCCTGATCCGGATGACCTTCTTAGTTTTAAAATAACCATTTGTCCCGATGAGGTAAGAAATACTTTTTGTTAATTAATTACTTAATTGAAATTTTAATGTTTGCATTTTATTATTTTCAGGGATTTTATCGTGGTGGAAAATTTGTTTTTAGTTTTAAAGTTGGGCCTAATTATCCACATGAACCTCCAAAAGTCAAATGCGAAACGCAAGTTTATCATCCAAACATTGACCTTGAGGGGAATGTGTGCCTGAATATTTTAAGAGAAGACTGGAAACCAGTCCTTACTATCAATACGATTGTTTATGGACTACAGTATCTTTTCTTAGTAAGTTTGATTTTTTCAAAATTTATTAATTTTAATCTTTAAATTAGTTTTTAATTTCGTAATCTTTAAGCAAAAAAAAAAAAAAGAAAGCTAACTATTTATCATTTCACTTAAATAGGAACCAAATCCAGAGGATCCATTAAATAAAGATGCTGCTGAAGTTTTACAAAACAATCGTCGAGTATTCGAGCAAAATGTAGCGAAAGCCATGAAAGGTGGCTATATAGGTCAATATTATTTTGAACGATGTTTAAAGTGATACATCGCTCGTTTCATGGAGTGTGTGTAAAAAAAAAAATTCACAATCGCAATGGAGGTCTTGAAAAAAAAAATAAAAAAAAAATAAAAAATAAATAAGGAAAAATTTTCCGAGTACGAGTAATGGAGCACTTGGTGTAGGACGTTTTTTGCCGTATACCGTACGTTTTGCTTTTTATATACTCGCTAGTTTTCGAATATTCGACGAGACCTTCGATCTCTTTCTCTCTCTCTCTCTATTTCTCTCTTAAAAACCATCGAATATTTCACGCTTCTTTGGTCTATAAATCTAATCTAAAATAAACAAAAATAAAAAAAACAGGAATGATTAATTATAACAGAAAAACAAATTTTACTTGTACATAAATCGATTAAAATATGTTTCAAGTATAAAGACGGAAGTGAAAAATGAAAAACTTTAAACTCTTTAATTTGTGTTATTTGCTGCCATTCACCGTTCTTTTTCCTCCTATATTTTCAAAAAACACGTCTGTCGGGCACCTATTGATAATTGTACAAAGTCTGGATTTTAGATTTTTCAAAAAAAAAATTTTATTTCACTCTTATTTTAACTTTTTTCTCTTTTTTAAATTTAAAACAAATATTGTATTCTTGTCTAAAAAAAATTTTCTTTCAATTCTGTAAAAGTTTCAGATTAATAAATGTTCTTCACAAAAAAAAAAAAAAACAAAACTGACGTCTCCACGTCAATTGAAATAAAATTCTTCACACAATGGTGAATTTGCATAGTTAAAAAAAAATAAGGAGAAAAGTAAAAACTTTTTTTCAGTATTATAGTAAATCAGTGACGATTTTCTTAATTTTTTTGAACGAAATTTTAATATGCAAATCCTCCAATGAGGAAGTACAAATTGTAATTTAAAAAAAAAAAAATTCATCACTGCATTTATTTATATATAATAAATTTCTTTGAATCATGACTGAGTAATTAATAAGATTATCATTTAATCGTGTTTTTCAATTATCAAAAATAATTCACTTTTTTTTTGGTCATAATTCAAAGAAACAATTACTACTAATCTGTAATAATTTTCTAGTAATGTAAGAATATAATAAATACAGTCGAAAATCCCACTAAATTTTGTCTTTTTTTTTTTTTTTAATTTAGCCACCAAAAACTTAAATTTGTGAAAATTAATTTTCTCGTAAAACAAAAATATAAATTAATTCCTTTGTTTTAAAAAATAATGTTAAATTTAAAAAAAGAACAACTCTTTTAATATTAATCGCAGACACAAAATATTTATTTCACAAAAAAAAAACCTTACAGCCGAGAACACCTCTTTTTTGTACAGTTTTACAATTAAAGAAAAAACAGAGTGCATTTTAAATATTGTTCTTTCATTGAAAAATATTTAATTATATAAAATCTTGTCAAGTACTTCATTCATATACTTACATGTATATATATATATATATTTATTTATTTATAAAAAAATTGAATAACGTGTACAATAATTTTTTTTTTTTTTTTAATTTTCTCTTAATTATTGTATTGAAAAAATGAATCAGAATAAATAAATTTACAATTATGCATTGAAGAGAAAAAAAAGAAGTATTCAAAGCAAACACAAAATGCGAGAAATTCGTCTCAATGTAAACAAACTAAAAAAAACACATTTTATATGCTTTAAATATATATATATATAAAAAAAAAAATTTTTTAAGAAACATTTTAAGAATATAAAAATTCTTGATAACAAATATTTTTTGAAATATTTCTCTTTCTTTCTTTCTCTCTCTCTAATTTTTTTTTCTTATTCAGACGAATTTCTTTAAGGCGCAGTTGCTAAAAAACAGAACTTTTACAGTACTATTTTTTTTCACTTGTCTATCTAAAGTAATATTTAAATCCTTTGGGAGAAATAGGACGATGTTTTTTTTTTTTTGTTAATGATCTCTAGACGGCTTTTTATTTTCGTTAGTGTACAAAACGAGCTTTCAATCTCTTTTTTTTCACTTCCCAATTACCAAAAGTTAAAAAAAAAAATTTTTTAATTCGTAATTGGTAATTGCAAAATGAAATTTATTTAAATACAATAATTTTTTCTTTGCCGTTTAGCTCGTATTTTTGTCTTTTGAAAATGCCGGAAAAAAGTAGATAAATTAAATTGGACAGTACTTTCGTTTAAATTTTTTTTTTTTTTTTTTTTTTCCTCCTAAAATTATATATATATATATAAAAAATGTGTACATTTTTGCATAAAGAAAAGAAAATTTAATCGCCTCAAAAGCAAAAATTACAAAAAAGCGTATTTCATTCGATTGTGACGCTACTTTTTGAAAAAATAAAATGACACATTTTTTTTTCTTTTGTCTTATTATTTAAAATCTTTATACAACAAAGTGTAGCATCGCCTTGCGATTGTAAATTTGCGTGAATTGATTTTATTTTTTTTAGTTAATAAATTGATCACCTAATTAATTTATTTTATTTTTTTTTTTGTTGAGATTGTTATTGACGTATTTCAGAATAATTAAAAATTAATCCGACCGTCTTGGATAATGTACATTTAGTTTACAAAAAAATAGTAAATAGGAAGTGCTATATTGTCTTCCTAAATGATCGTATTAACAGTTCTTTTCTTTTTGTTTTGTCTCCTCATTAACTGTCTTAACGATGTAATTAACTTTTATAATTTTTTGTTTGTTTATTTACTTACTTAAGTCTTAAATAAAAAAAAAAAAAAACCTTATTAATTTTCTTTATCGACCTAATGGCGTCCCGCCAAAATTGAACGAGGTGGGCACAGTTTGAGAATGAAAGGCGTAACCTAGAAGAAAATAATTTTTTTTAAAAATAAAAACAAAAATAATATTAAGAAAAAAAAATGATTTACTAACCTCCACTCTGTTCAATTCGTTTGCTTTCTAACGCAGCTTTACGCTGATCGGCGAGGAGAATGATTTCTTGCAAGGTTTTTTGTTGTTCAGCTGTTAAATTACTGGTTAGCGCTCTATACCAATTGTGATCTGTTTTTTCAATATCTTAAAAAGAGAATTTAATTAGTTGAAAAATAAATTTTCAATTAATACTCACCTGGAATTGAAATTGTCAAAAAAAAAAGGCGTACTTACTTTGCATAATTTCTTTAAAAACGACATATTCATCCTGTTTTTTGTCGTCCGAATCTAAAGGTGTAATATAAGTCTCAAGAGCAGTCTCTTCGTTCGCTTCATATTCTGAATCTTCATCATCATCTTCGTCCGATTTATGATCACCAATTCCATCTTGAATAAATGAATTTACAGTGAATCCATGATGGGTTTGAACATTTTTTGTTACTTTTTCTTGAAGTTTTTCCAAGTATTCTTGACTACCGTCGTCAATTTCATCCTCGTCCGACGACAAGACTTCTAAATAAAAAAAAGGATAAACATTTAACAATAATTTACATAAAAAAATCTTAAATCTTATTAATATTTAAAAAAAAAAAATCACCTTCGTCAATGTCAGTTTCCTCATCATCATTTCCATCGTCATCGCCGTCGGCAACTTTTGCAGCATAGGCACGTTTCAGTCCGTCAAAAAGTAAAATTAACGATGGAATAATTTGATGAGAACATTCATTCACTGCTGCTGGTCTCGATGGACCCATACTTATTAAAGTGCAGAGACCAAAAACGCAAAGTTTCCTGTCATGTAACCTGTTGAGGGAAAAATATTAATAAATTATTATCAAAATAAAATTTAATTTCTTTTGCTTTTAAAGGAGAAATTTAATCTCACCCAAGAAAACAATCGGTGTCGAGTATCCATTGCTTTATGAAATGCGAAGCAATTGGTTCTGCCGATTGACCCAAAGTGCCTTGTAATCTATTCATTGCATCGAGACACAATGTTGGATTATAATACAATGCTGCAATTACTACTTGAAGGCACATTGTTCTTAGTTCGGAAGTTTTCACTTCACGCGTCAGACGTTCCAATACCAATTGAACAAGTGATGGTATGCACTGAAAAGAAAAATAATTTTCTAAATTGTAAAATTTTTCCATAAAAAAAATTCTATTTTCAATAAACAAATAAAAGGGATATTTTTAATTTTAAATTACAATTTACCTGATCTATTTGTCCTTTGCATTGTAAAATGATAACTTCCAATAATTTTGCAGCATGGCACTCGGGATCTTCACCAGCATCGCCCATCAATACCTAAAATCATTTTTTTAAATTAATAATATATTTATTAAAAAAGGCAAAAAATATTCTTACCGCTTTACACATATTAAACATGGCTAAAATATGATTTTCATTCGATAGGAATGCTGGTGTATCGACGGTAATATAATTGTGAAGCGCAGGCATCATATCGGTGAAATAATCGAAACCATCTTTTTGAAATAATTGATACATAAGTTCCAATACTTTCCACATGTCTTCGGAAATTGATTTTCCCGTGAGATCGTAAACCAACGATAAAGCCTCTTCATAAAATTCTACAAGACCCAGAAAACAATTTTAATTAAAAAAAATAAAATATTTTTTCTGTTAATGAAAATTAAAGAAAACGAACCCATAACACTTTGACCGAAAATATGAGCAATCACTTGTAGAACTGTAGGTTGCAATTGAGCCATTATTTGTGGTTGATCTTCCATCACTGACAAAAGTGTTTCTATTGTATTTAATAAACCCATTGCCGCAATGGCTTTCTCATCGCTACCCTCGTCCGTTTCCAAAACTTGACTAAATGTTGCAGCCTGGAGAATAAAATAAAAATAAATTAAATTAAAAATCAATTTTTAATATTAAAAAAAGAAAAATTACCAAATGTTGACAAATTTCCACAGCTATTGGCATTAATTGTTCTGGATATGTGCAAACAAGTTTTTGCATAACAGTCGCCAAATCATCATTTTCTGTTTCTCTAATAATATTCAATAATTCAAGTGTTATTTGTTTAATAAATGGCTCAAGAAATCGTTGTGCTTTCTCTTGGGCAATAAGCAACATCTGAAGAGCAATAGCGGCTTCAACTTTCACCGGAAGATCTTTATCCGTCAACAATGCATGAATTGTTAATCTCATCGCTTCAACTAAAATTAATTCTTCCTTAAACTTGATTTCAGAAAAGTAATGTAACACCCAACATGCCTGAAAAATTTAAATAATATTTTAAAAAATTCAAAATTCAAAAAATTTGCTAATTTTCTAAAATAATTAAATTTTGTTACCCTCGCTCTCATGTGACCATGTATACTATTAAATTCAGGGAAGACATACTGCATGAGCATCTTATCCATTTGATCCTTATAAATCTTTTTCCTCAGCAAAATATCAGCGAGGCTTCCCACCTAAAAATTTTATTTTAGAAAAATTCAAAAAAAAATTATGTTAAATATTTACCATGTGCAAAGCACCGTCCTTTTGTCGAGGATCAGCATTCGGACTGGTTAAGACTTCCATACAGAATTGCATTGTCTTTTGTAACATGTCTTTGCGCTTTTTACATGACGCGTGTAATAATGTTTGTGCAGCAGTCACAGGAGAAACAAAGTCCTCGAATATATCTAAAAATAAAAATTGTAAAATTAAACAATTTTTACTATTAACAAAATTATTTGTAATTTACGAACAATGTTCATTAATTTTTTTAAATAAAAATTTACCAAATTTAACTCTAATGTACTCGTAAGGATCCGTGTTCCATAATTCTTCGTCAGCCTCTGAATATGAAAGTATTGGAAACAAAACATCTCGAATAATTTCATACATATGAGGCTTTAAGAATTTCCACGAATGAGCATGGCAAACTCTGTCAAAAATAAATATTTAATTAATTTCTTTTTAAATACAAATTTAGTAATAGAAAAACAACTTACGCTTGATTAATATAATTTAGAGATTGCTGTACAACTCTTGGAGAAATGAAAACTTTTCTACGATATTGATCCAATATTTTGAGCAAAACTTCCAAAATTCCACCGCTAAATGTTTGCAAATACCATTCGGAGAAATCCTTATATTCCTTGATTACTTTTCCCGGACTGCCATATCTAAAATATTTTTAAATTATTTAAAATGATTCTATTTTTTTTGAAAATAAAATTCAGAAAAAAAAATATTACCAACCTTTCAAACATTCTTTGAAGAATGTGAAGTGCCCATTTTTTACATTTCCACCAGGGCAATTCAGATCGTTCATCGTCATCTAAATTAGGATCATTTGTTTCAGCGGGAACAGGTCTATCTGCAACTTGTCTCACTACGTCCATCCATTGAGAGAAAACTTCTTTCGATATAAGATCAAGAGGAAGAGTGTACTGTAAACAATTTTTTTTTACAATTTTTCAAAAATCTTTAAATTTTAAAAAGTTTCATTTACAATAATTTTTTTTTAAAAAATACCTGCGTTAAGGCGAAAAATATTTTGAGTATTTGTTTTTGTAAAAGGACAGACTGCTCGGATGCATCAGGTAGAAGTCGGATTATTAATTGATAAATCATGGGCAATAATAAATTCATAGCTTCATGAAGTGGTCCTCTATCTTCAGCTTTTTTGTACCTAACAAAATTTTAATAATTAATTTTTTTTTTCCAATAGTAATTAATTTTGTTTTTATAATATAGAGATTTAATTTAAAAACTCACTCGAAATTTTTAACAAGTTGATAGAGAGCAAGAAGAATACCGGGCCAACAGGAAGCATCTGGATTTTGTAAGTAAATCGTAATTTTGTCAATAATTTGCGTCCACCTTCCAGGGAAATCGTGCTTTACAATATTACTTATACACACTGCCAATTGTACCCTGCATTTAAATATTTCAATTTTTTTTATTTTTAAATATTTGACAATATATATTATTAAATAGAAAAATTAAAAAAAAAAATTACCTTATAAGTTCTGGTGCCATTACTACTGCATCGACAATCGCGTTACGAATCATGGCACGATCTTGTTCATGAATACTAAATTGTAAAGCAGCATTGTCAGTTTCTCGATCCACCCAGTTTGTCGTTATTAAATTTTTTAAATATATGACACCTAAAACAACAATTACAATTTTTTTTATAAAATATAAATAATTTTTAAATTATTATTTATTAAATAAATTAAATTAATAATTATTCAAAAATATTTTACAAATTAGTTTTTACTCTCACCTGCTTGTCTAACTGGCATGTCAACATCCGGCGAAATTACAACTTGCAAAAGAGTGGGAGCAAAACCAATAATTTTGTGAATCTGTAAAATCATTAATTTATGGATTATTATTATTATTAAATGACAAAAAAAATTGTTTTTAATACAATTAAATTTAAATAATATTAATTATCGCAAAAACTAATTAAAAACTAAATTTTATATTAATCAGAAAACGGAATTTTCTCGATTTCGCATGACATATTGAAAATGCAAAGGTCAAATTGAAAGTATTATCTGTAAATTTTGAAAACAATATGCTTGATTTACTCTAAAATATCTATATCGTGTTTCTAAATAAAGTGACAGAAAAAAAAATTCAAATTTTCTTTGCTTAACCTCATCTATATTACTATACAGAATTAGTAATCGCATTCTATGAATTCTTGCTCTAATTTTAGAAATTCAATCTCTTTAGTTTTTCGTAAATTGTATAGAAATTTTCAAAACTATCGCAAGTATACTATTAAATGGAATTGATGAAAACGTACATGTAAATAAATGATAAATTGACTCATAAAAAAAGTACATCACGATAAAATACAATTTAGACATTTATTTATACTTCTATTTAATTTATATGAAAAATAAATTATAAATCAACAATATTTCAAAAATGAAAATAAAAATTTCTAATTAATCGAAAAAATATACAATTTTCCATCAAAATAGTTTAAAAATCAGAAAAAAATCATTAATCATGAATTTTGATTAAACAATTAACAATTTAAAGCTGAAAATAAGAAATTTGCAAAAAAAAAAATAATTTCCTTTGACAATTCTCCTGTCATGAACTTTATAATTGAAATATTTAATCATAAAACAATTTTCACTTTTGATATTTTCAAAAGTGATGAAAACAATTTTTGATATTAAAATTGCTCTAGGATAACGGATCACGATATTATAACATTGTAGGTAAATCAGAGCTTCAGCCACATTTTTGCTTCTAAAAAAAATGTGAGCCCCTCATCAATGACTTTGAAATATGTCCAGACTTTCGAAAATCGTTGAAAAAATCAACAATATCGAATATAACCATAAAATATAATAAATACATAATGAAACATTGGAAATTAAAGAAACCACATGTGCCACAAGTTTTGGCGATAAGGTAACCGAGCACGTTTTTACGAGCGACGACAGCGAAACGTACCTGGTTGAGCTGTTCCTCCGCCTGCTTTTGTTGAGCGGGATCTATCGTTGCTCGCAATAATTCTGTTAATTTACGGGGATCCATTTTAGCGGCAATAATTTTCGTTGTAATAATAATTCTTACTTGTTAATTTTTTTAATCCCGTTTTCATCCGAGTAAAAAACGATTTCTACCCGGCGCATTCACCTTACTTGCCTGCCTGCCTGCCACTTACTGCTCCCTCGTCACGTGACGCATCAACATGAACATGGCGGCTATTCGATGCGATCGATGCGATAAACATATATAGCCATTAAATATTTTCAGTTATTCATTTCATTTATAATTTCAAAATAAAAAATACACACACGGTTTTATCATCATAAAATGAATGTTAAATAATTTTTTTTAAACAAATTTTTAGGAAAATATTTCAATTTTTTTTGAGTCAACAAACGCGGGATTAGAAATATTCCAAAATGTAATAATCTGATTGGTTATGACTGATATTACAAATGACGTCACGTGATCACGCGCCAGTAGAAAAAAAATTATAGAAAGATGAACCCGCCAAAATAGAAATTACAAATTTTATTTATTATAATTTATATAATAATTGTAAAATAAAAACAAAATTTTAAATTAATATTTTTATAATTTCAATTAAGAGATTGTTATTTGACAATTAATTCAAAAATTTATTTTGTATGTTGATTAAATTAAACTTAAAGGTTGGTTCACATTAAACACTGTGAACTAGACTTAAAGGAAGTGACGTAACGGATTTTAAATTCAAAATATTCGTTTATTCATAATTGACAACATAGAAAAATGTTCATTTCACATTTGGCAGTTGAGACATAAAGTTATAAAAATAAATATATAAATTAATACTGACGCTTTGTACTGAAATGACAGTAATTGTAATCAACACAATGGGAATTCCGCTACTTCTTCAAGTTTATATTTGAGAATTAAATCTTCTCCTCGATAAAGAAAATAACCTTTAAATGGAACACCTTTAAACATGTATGGGAACCATAAGGAATTATTTGGCCACATCTTTTGATAAGGTATGTCAGATAAATTAAACCATTTTGGCTTCATTTCTGAAAATAATAATTAATTCTACAAAAATATAAGTGATTATAAAATATGAAATTTCATTTATAGTTACAATTTTTATTAAATGAAAATTAATAATGACCAATGTTTGTTAAACAAAAATTAACAATTAATAATGATCAATTTTTATTGAATAAAAATTAAATTACCATCCGTATTAATAATATTTCCTTCGAAATCAAATGTATCAAAAACATGAACTTCCAAAAGAACTGGATCATTTTCAAATTCAAATTCAAGAATTCCAATTTTTCGTAAATCTTTAGCAATTAAACCACATTCCTCTTTTAATTCTCTGTAATTATAAAGTTTATTTATATTTACATTCATTTATAGTTGTTTTTTTTTTATATAGGATTTTTAAAATTACATTTGACATTTACAGGTTATATTGCTAAAATATTTTAATAATAATTACAAAAATTTTATTATTATATTATTAAATAATTGATAAAATTAAAATTAATTATAATTTACCGAAGAGCACATTCATGAATTGTCTCATTTGGTTCTAATTTACCACCAAAGCCATTCCATTTTCCAATACCGAATCCTCTTAATTTTAAACCTAATAAAATTTCGGTTTCTTTTCTCACCATCACCAATGAAAATACTTTATTAATACTCATAGTTGAATAAATTAATTAAAAAAGATTTAAAACACAAAAACAATTCGCAACTGTCGTCCCGCAACCGCGTGTTTTTCTATATTAGGCTGTATCCACAATAAGAATTTTCAGCGTTGTTCGCGAAAGGTACACGTAAGTTACGCGAATGTTTTGCGGAATTGACAACTACTGGAAAAAAAATTTCGCTTTGTTTTGATCGTGGATACATAACCTCCAAATTAATTTCGGTAACAATACCTGATTGAAAGAATGTCATTAATTCTAAAAAATATTTTCTTGAAATTTGTAATGAATAAATTTTACGGTGAATTAAAAATATGTATGCGTAAACATTGAACAATAAAAGTCAACTTTCAGGTAATGAAAATATAATAATAATAATAAATTAATAATATTAATATTTTTTATTATTATTATTATTATTTTATAATAATAATTAATTAATAATTAAAATAATAATAATAAACGATAATATAATATTATAAAGTTGTGTTTGTTATTCGATGCCTTTACCGAAATTAATTTGGAGATTATGTATCCACGTTCAAAACAAAGCTAAATTTTTTTTCCAGTAGTTGCGGCAATTCTTCAAAACATTCGCGTAACTTACGTGTACCTTTCGCGAACAACGCTGAAAATTCTTATTGTGGATACAGCCTTATAACTTAAAAGTTAGGTTAGGTTGGTTTGCGAAAATCAACATGGCAGGTTCGAAAATGCCAATAATAATAAATTGTGGAAAAACAATGTTTTCACATAGATTTGGTGCAATATTACAAAGTGTACAATTAAGAGGATCAATTAAATTTCGTGCTTTAAGTACAGAAAATACTAAAGCAGGTAAGTGGAACAAATTGTTAGATTAAAAATTTTTTTTTTTTTTGAGGTTATGTTAAAATGAAATTAACTTTATTTATTTAATAAAATATAACAATAAATGTGACATTCTTTCTTAATAATTGGTAAATAAATTTAATTAATTATTAATCAAAATAGTTTTCATCTTATTGGAAATAATTTGTTTGAAATGAAAAAATTTTTATAAAACAAAATGAATAGTATTTGTTAATAATATTTTTTTTTTTTATAATATTGTCATACTATTTATATTTATTTATTTATAATTATTATTAAAAATTCTATTGTTTTTCGGATAAAGAACGAGATCCGGCACCATTTTTTTTCAACAAAGAAGTACAAAAGCTGCTGAAATCAATGACAGGTCGAAATTATCAGAAAATATTTCGTCGTCGAAAAGATAGTAGTAAATCAGTTTCACCAGAATATAAATTTATGACTGACGATCAATTAAAAGAAGCAATGCAAAGTGCTGAGAGAAAAGCAGAAAAACTTTTACAAATGCCACCAGTTGTAAAAGAAAGAAAACCAATTGAGAAAATTCTTTCCAAAGATGTGGCATTACAAGGATATACAGATTCAAAACTTGTCATTACAGATATTACATTCGGTATTGAAAATCATGATAGATTAATTGCCGTCAGAGAACCAAATGGTACATTAAGATACGCCGATTGGGACGAGAGACACAGAATGAATCAAATTTATTTTCCAATGGACGGAAGAGATATTACAATGCCAAAAATGTTTGATAAAGAAAATCTTGAGGTAACAAAATTTAAAAAAAAATTAATAATTTTCCACTTATTTAGAATTAAAATGAAAAAATTTCTTTTTACAGGATTTATTTAATCGAAAAGAATATGTATTTATTTTGGATCGTGCCTGCATTCAAATGGAACCAGATGATCCAAAATATCAACAAGTCAATCAATTAACATACGAGTCTATTGATAAAAATGAAGATTGGGATCTATTAAAATCGACAAGACACTTTGGTCCAATGGTTTTTCATTTAACGTGGAATAAAAATATTGCAAATCTATTTCTTCATAATATACAACAGGAAAATATCAAGGACAATGTTTCATTGATAAATCTTTATCAAAAATTACATCCTGACATTAATTACAATAATCTCAAATATGAGGATAATGATTTGAAATATGTTGAAGATTTTGCAAAACAACAATTTTCTGAACATAAAATTATACCTGCATTACAAGCCCATAAGGAATTAGTAAAAGAACGTGAACAATTAGAAAAGAATATTAAAAAAGCACATGGACTTGAATAAAAGTAAAACTTTCGGAATGCAGAGAAAAATGTGTAATTATTATTATGTATTATTATTGTTATGACGAATAAATGGATTTTCTAAGAGGAATTCAATTTTCGTATTTGGGGAAAAAAAAGGTGAGAATTTTACTTTTTCAAGGTATTTTTTGTAGCCCCTTCTTTTTCATGAATGACCAAAAATGAAATTGGTTTTCACAAAACGATAAGATTGCCGGTACAATAAATTTTTCGACTCATTCAAGTCACAGTTCTTTTTCTTTTTTTGTCTTCTATATAGAAATTAGTTAATTAAATTGTGCAATATATATTTTCTTTATCTAATCATTATATAATAAAGTTAACGAATCAAGATTATTTAATCGCTATATTTTTTTTGATAAGAAAAAAATATTAATTAATCACAAATTGATTAATGTTTCTGCTTTCGAAATAAAAGTTAATTACGCTTTAAATTTTAAAACAATTATCACAATATTAACAAAAGAAAAAGAGAAAAAAAATTACAAAGTAAATATTAATAATTAAAACGAATTAAATTATTATTGATTTGCAGAATAAGTAGTTATGGTCGGTTTTGATCAGACCGTTGATTGGAAGCTTTGTATATAAATATTCGTGTAAGAATATATAATTAATTATTAATAAAAATAATTGATTATTATTTAAAAAAAACAATTATTAACTTTTAATTTTTTTTAGAATAGAATCAATTTAATTTTGTTTGCAGTATAAATCAAATACTCTCAATTTCAAAAATAATGAAAATATTTTTTAAATTAAATAAAAGTATTGAAAAAAAATTTGTCAATTGTAATTTTTTTTCTTTTTAATCATCTTTTAACTATATTGACAGATATGTCGTTTTAAAGTAGTTTTCATAAAATGCGAAGAAATTGTGTTTAAATGATAATATTATTTTCGAAGCAGAATAAGCATACTATTAAAAACGTTTCATCATTGAATAGAAAAATACTATTTTCAAAGAAATTATTATCGCTCGTACTTGACAAATTTTTATTATTATTATTTCTTTTTATTTTTATTATTAATATTATTTCTTTTTATTTTTATTATTAATATTATAATTATTATTATATTTTTTATTATTATTTTAATAATTGTTATTATTGGAATTAATTACTAAGAACGATAATCTTTAAATATGGCTCGTTTAATCAATTTCAGAGTGTATAAGATATATACCTTTTGATTAATTTAAATAAAAAATTGCTGAGAGTTTTCCGCTTTAACAGGACATTTAATATATGTATATAGAATCATTAATCAGTACAATGGTTACATAAATATGTGTATAAAAATACTTTTACGCTTCGCAAAATTCTATAGTGTGAATTTTAGTTTCATTGAGACGTCACAATGAAACCTTGTCAAGATTAATGAAGAGACACAAATTGATCATGCAAAATCACTATTGTCATAGCACTCTACGCGAATCAATCGTTTTTTTTAAGAATAGTTTTTTTTTTTCTAATCGATAAAAAAAAGAGCGGAAAAGTAAAAGAAATACGAGATATTTTTAGCCATTCATTTCATCTATTTTTTTTTTTAATTTTCTGTAAATATAACATACTTTTTTTTATAATAGCATAGCATATTCTTAAAATATTCCCATTTTGAAATTATAATTTGGAATATTTTTTTGAAATGTATGGAAATATTGCTTTGAAAAATTGTAGAGAAATATTCCATTGGAATATTATAAATATTTTTTTTTAAATTTAGTATAATTATTGTTGAATTTAATTAATTTTAATTGAACAATGAAAACTTGGAATTCATTTTTTGAAGCAGAAGAAAAAAAATTTCCCCATTTTCCACTTTATTTAATATGAAGACCAATTATCAACTCCAGTAAAACCTTGTCACGTTTAATGAACAGAGTTCAAACAGATCAAACCATATATAAAGTAAAAAGTCACTTTTTTATTTTTTTTATACAAATTATTCTGAAAATTAAATTTTGAAATACTTTTTACAATAGATCATTAAATTAATTTATAAAATAATGATAATAATTAAATTACTCAATTTTCAATTAAAATATTTTTTTTATATTTCTAATTTTTTAAATATAATTGTATTTAATATTATTCAAATAATTTTTTTTCTCATCACGTTTTTTTTTGACATTTCAAATAAATTTAAAAAAAAAATATTTTTTTTAATATTTACTTAATAAATTATATATCTTAAAAAAAATTGATGGAGTCTTTATACGAATAAAAATTTAGTCCCTAACGAGAACTAATTTTCTTTTGCTTACTTTTCAAGGAAAACAAACTTAACTTGTTTTTGCTTACTTTTCAAGTTACATATAGGAAAAATCGATGTCCCGTATACTCGCTTTGCTGTTTCTTTGCAAAATCAGTTGCTCAAGATTTTCTATCTGAAATAAGAAATACCAATAAAATAAAAAAAATTAATTCAACTAATAACAAATTTCCCCTCAGCGGTTATTGCAATGGGCTTTAAAAAGAAAGAAAAAATATTTTTGCAACGAAAAAAATATTTTTTTAAATAGTCGTTTTAAATAAAAATTTTCTTCATCATTAAAGTATTTTTTTTTAGGTATTTCAATATTTTACAAAATTCTACTATTTTCTTTATTAATCCTGAAATATAAAAAATTTCTACAATATTTCAAAGAATATTTTCTTACAATTTAAAAGAATACTTCATTAAAAATTTCTCTATTTAAGAATTGTAAATATTATAATATGGAATATTTTCTTTCAATTTTTTTTTTCTCTTAAAAAAAAAATGATTTCGAAATTAAATTTCTCGTCAAATGTCGGTTGAAATCAAAAACGAAGTTACAATAACAAATCATTAATAATTAATAATGATCGCATTATAATGGATATAAATGTGTATATCGATATATAGACAATGCAATTGTAGATACGACACAGTACAATGACATTTAACTTCAATGATTTTCCGTTGACGCGTGTTAAACGCGAAATTTTTATTTTTTTTCAAACGTGGAAGCAACAGTTGGTGGGGAAATAGGGAGAGAGAGAGAGAAAGAGAGCGAGAGATTTACTGAATATAAATCATATGTGCAAAGAAGACACAAAATGATGCTTACAAACCGACGGACATGCGTAAGATCCCACGATATAGTTTGTTGCAAGTTAACGTAGTCTCATTGAAACGACGTCCAGCGTCGGTCGCGCGCGTATTTTTCGACTCTCTTTGTTTTATCAACAAAAAAGAAAAACAATTATTAAAATAATAATAAAATAATAATAAAAAAAATAATTTTTAAATAAAAAAAAAATTAATATTGAAAAAAAACCTCCCTTAAATTTTAATTAAAACTATTTTTCAAAAAATTAATAATTTTTCGTTTATTTTAAAATATTTTATTTCCAATAAGAAATAGAAATTTAGAAGACAAGAATCAAGCAAGTGGTAATCAATTTAATTTTTTTTTAATTAATTATTAATTAATTAGTAATAAAAATAAAAAAATAAAAAAAAATTGAATAGTAAGAAATTTAGGGATAATAATCGTATACGAAATAATAATGATTAAAATTAATAATATAATTATAATTAATTATTTGTGCCGGTAAAAATAATAAAAATCGAGTCAAGATTATTTCGATTATAATTACTGCTATTATATTATATTAATTATTATTAAAATATAGGATTAGATTAGATTTTAGGGAAATCACACGAAAATATATTCCAAGTTTATTTCGATTATTATGAAGGCTAATGTGATAATTATCTGAAGGTAAAAACATGATTCGTAACAAATTTGTATTGTATATATTGTAGTTATATATCTTGATGAATGTGCACTTTTAACGCAAATGATATATTAATTCCCAATTATTTATTTAGAAATTTTTTTTTTTTTTTAATTAAATCTAAAAAACGTACCAAAATAAAATTTATTTTTTTTGAAAAAATTGTTATAAAATAAAAATTGCATTTCTATTTTTCTTTTATAAGACAAGGAATTTTTTTTTCTTCTAGTGCGCATTATGATGAATTATCAGCGAATAAAAACATTTACAAACAATCGACAAAGAAATTTTTATCATTAAAAATTTTCAATCTAATTTCCTGTGAAGAAAAAAAAAAAAATAATTTCCATTATTCTAAAAATATAATTCGTAATAATAATTTGTCAATAAATGGCATTTTTTTCACTATCAATGCGGAATCGAGGTGCAAATAAAACAGTTTATAAATCCAGTGACAAGTGATAAATTTTATTTCCGTTTTTGGAATATGGAACACGAGAATTTCGAGTAAACAAGAAAATTGGACAGTCACTTATACGATTCTCTAGCATTTTTTGAAATAAAAATGGTAAGTTGTTTACAATAAAATATTAACTAGTTAGAAAATAAAAATTTGTTATACTTTTATTTAAAAAAATAAAAAAATAATTTGTTAAAGTTTAAAAAATTATTGTTATTATTATTAAATGGTTTTTTTTTAATTCAAAAGTGTGGTTTTTCTAGTGTACTTTAATATCCCATGATGTTAATTAAAAACGCCTAATTAAAATTTACTTCAATGGCTTTTGCCGGGAGATATAAAAAAGTGCAATTTTTAATAGAAAGTACTTGAATTATTATTCCCATTGAAAAATTGCTTTTTGTATTTTTAAAAATAAAAAAAAAAAAACAGAAAAAAATATTTCATAGATAAATTCAATTTTAAATTTAGAATTTTGAAAAACAAATTCTAAAAATAAAAAATAAATAAAAAACGATTAAAAATTAATTTTTATTATATAAAATTTTTCGAGACACAATTTTCTATTTTTAGAAAAAAACTTTTATCAATGGTAATTTTTTTTTTTTTATTCTATTCTGTATAGGAAATGAAATGCAGAAAATTTTTTCACACCTTTTTTTTTTTGGGGCGGTAAAAATATTCTCGCGCACTAATAAAGTTTCTTTAGTCGCACAAATTTTTCGCGCCCCAAAAAAATTGAATAAATTTCACACTTTTTGTTTCATTCTGACAATACGAAATTTTCCAGAACGTCATTCAAATAATTTTTATATTCAAAAAAAAAATTCTTTTTGCTATTAAATTATATTTGCAAAAAAAAAAAAATCCATCTCTCTTTTTGAGTGAAAATTTTTTTTCAATAAATCATAATAGCTTGCGCGGTATTAAAAAAAATAAACCCCTAAATTTCCTAATATTAGTCAAATATTTTCATAAAACAGAAAAGAAATCTTATAAACCACAAAAAATATACATGTGATATATACTTTGCATTCGTGATTACATTATGTATGCAGAAAGTATAAAAATCTTTTTCCGCCATCGTAGACAAGCGGAAAAAAAAGAGGGCAAGAAATAATGTTCTTTTTCTTTTTTAATGTTTAAAAAAAATTTTTTTTTTTTTTTTTTTAAATAGAACTATGAGGAAAATTTTAAATATTTTTTTTTTATTTTGTATTGTATCAATCGTCAAAGTAGCGCCACACACGTGTACCTATATATCTAATATAATTTTTGCACAACTCTCTTACCTTATGGATTCTATAAATAAAGTTTAAGGTTACATTTATAAATGTTTCGTGATAATTTCACATGCGGACGGGGATAAATGTTTTTGCAAAATGTTGACAGATTTTTCATATATAAATAAAAAAAAAAGAAAAAAAAATTATCACTAAAAAAAAATATATAATTTTTGGAAAAAAATTTTTTTTTTAATCTTTGAATAATATTTAAATAAATAAATAAAAACAAACCCAAAAAAAAGTTTTTCTAAAGAAATTTTTCTAAAAGGAATTTAATCGGTCACATATCTAAACGAGTTATTATTCAATTTATATCAATTTATTAAAAGATCATTCCGTTCATTAATTTCCATTAAAGAAGTCCCAATAAAAAAAAAAAAGAAAAAGAAATCAATAAATTACATTGATTAAATCTCGTGTCAAATGTTACACGTGATAGCGTATATCATATATTATGGAATCTTATCAAAATACTAAAAAAGAGACCGCTCATTGATATAGTATCGTTAATTTAATTGTATTGAGCATTTTTTTTTAAATGGAAAAAGTGTCAATTAAATTCTTAACTTCTTTGAAAATCAAGTATAGCCGGAAAACAATTTCTTTTGTTTTTGAGGAAAAAACATTAATTTGCAAATTATTGTAAAAATTTAATTTTTAATTTTTATTTTTTTTATTATTTTTATTATTTTTATTATTTTATTATTATTTCTATTTATTTTATTTCCTTTACATTAATGAACAAATTTATTTTCGAATACCTTTTCTACTAAAAAAAAAATTATTTGGTATTATTCGGATTTTAAAATAATGTGAAAAAAAACACAGTCAATGACAATTGAGTTTTTAATAAAATTGATTATTTTATATCTTATCAATATTGATATATAAAATTTTTTATACACTTAACAATAAGATTATGTGGAAATTCTTATAGAAAATTCCCGAAAAAAAAAAATAAATAATGATGCAATTCAATTATTTCCCCGTATAATAATAAAAGAACAAATAAAAATGACAAATTTTTCACATGTGGAAGAACACAATATCAAATATGTCAAGGTGTGTTTATTACTATTCCAATACCAGAGATAGGATTACGATTTTAATCTGCAGATTGGTGTTAATATTTTAAATATATACATAAAGACACACAGACAACAAGTTCCTGCATTCTATACACATTATTATCCCTATTCTCTTATAATATCGAGTCATAATCTATTTTATTTTATAATCGGGGAAATTTTACAATTATTCGCATAAAATAATATAATATTTTTTTATCTATGGTTAAATTTTTAACAAAAAAATGATAATAAATTAATAATTTTTAAATAAATTATTAAATTAATTATTGAATTAATAATTTTTAAATAAATTATTAAATTAATTATTGAATTAATAATTTTTAAATATTAATTAGAAATAATTTTTAAATTTAAATTTGCCAATAAAAATGTTTAATTAATTTTATCATTAATAAAAAATGTTGAAGGAAATAAATAATCTCAACGATTGCAGTATGATAAATTTAATAAAAAAAAAAAAAAAAATAACAAAAAATAAATAAATAATAAAATAAAAAATAAATTTATTTTTTAAAAATTGTAATTGATATTAAATTTATCTAATAAATTTTCATTTTAACTATTTTGTGAATGAATTTAATAAAATATATTTTATTCCAGAAAAATTGAGAAAAATTTTTACAATTTAATTAAATTGACTATTATTAATTTTTTTTTTTTTGCAAGAAATTAGCGAAATTAAATTTAATTAAAAAAGAAAAAAAAATATTACTATTATATTTTAACATCAAAGTATGTGTGTATTTGTCAAATTGAAAAATAATTTTCGAAAACAAACCTTGGGGGGGTTTTATATATATAAAAAGTTTTGCTGTGGCGTAATGGATTCTTTATCGCTCTTCAACTTCCCATAAAATTGGATTGTTTCGCACCAGTATATATACGCGGCCTTTTAAAGAATCATTAGTTGATTAGCTTTTATAAGCAGCTCTTCTCGTTTTTTTTTCTAATTTTTTTTTTTTTTTTTTTTTTTTTCCGAAAACCCCTTTTTATCAATTAGGTATTATGAAAACAAAATAAAGACAGGTTCAGGGTACAAAGTGCTATTATAATAATTATTGTTTGTCAGGTTTTGAGTCACGGGGATTAAGTTTCAACGAGACACAGAGTCAAGGATATAATAATTTAATCGCTTTTCCTCTAAACTAGACAAAGGGCATGAAATAAATTGTTACAATCACTCACAAAAAAAAATATTTCATCAATTAATCAATCAATCAATCAACTAAGTAATTAAATAATTAATTAAAATTTCGGATCATTTCTAATTGGAAAAAATTGTATATACTTATATTAAAGATAATAATATAATATAATAATAATTAATAAAATAATAATAATAATAATAATAATAATAATAATAATAATTATTATTATTATTATTATATTACAAATTATTTTTATTATTAATATTATTATTTTTATTATTATTAATCATTATTATTATTTTATATTTTTATTATACTTTTATAATAAAAAAAAGTTAGTTTAGTTATAAAAAAAAATTAATATTTTGTGCCTTTATTAATTAAAAAAATTTAACAAATTTAAATCAATCAAAAAATTATTAAATCGGTCAATAATATTGACAAGTGTTGAAACTCGAAGTCATCAAAATGATTTCAAGTTGAAAGTAGTGAATGCAAGTACTAGTCAGACATGCGTGAATATAAAGTCTCTCTGTGAGTAGTAAAAGTCATTCAGTAGTAAATGTCCCTGTGTCGTCAGACTCAAATTTTTATCCTTGCTGAGAAATTTATTATCTCATAATTAAATAAATCAAAAAATAATAAAAAAAAATGGTAAATAAAATTTATTTAATACTACACTGAAAAAAAAATTTATTTGATTCAAATAATCGATTAACTATTATTAAATAAATTTTATTTGGAATAATAATTTTTGTATTTGAAACAAATATCATTTAATTGACTCAATAATTATTTGATACAAATAAATATTTATTTGATAATAGTAAAGTAACCGCACAGAAAATTAAAAGGCATTAAAATAAGCTTATTATTTTAATCCAATTTTGCTTATTTTAATACCAAAATGGATTGAAATAAGCAAAATTGGATTAAAATAATAAGTGTTGCAGCTTATTTTAATTTTTAATTTTCTGTGCGATTATTATTTGAATCAAATAATTTTTCTTCAGTGTAATTAAAATTAAAAAAAAAATTTTTTTTAATTTTTAAAAAATTAGAATAGTATATCTAAATAGTAAATTTTGAATAGGAAAATTACCTCATGTGGAAGGATTTCAAAAAAAAACCGGAAATGACTAATTCCGGAGAATTTCCGGAAAACTTACAAACTAGAATTTCCGGAAATCCTTCCACATGGATTGAAAATTAATTTGAATTGATCGACTTTTCACTAATTCAGATTTACTCCAAAAAAAAGGAGGAAATTTTCGAATATTCATTCTGTAATAATATTAAAAAAAAGGGAATTAGAGTTTATATATTCAAAAAAAAGGGGAATTTTGTGTATAATTTTATAAACCGTCCATTTAATTCTATGGCACGTTAAGCTTCTGACTCAACATTAGACGTAATTGTCTTCTGTCCTATATATATATATGTATAGAAAAGAAAATCTTGCTAGAAGAGTTTTCATGTCCCATGAAGCATTCAAGCATACCAAACTGCACAATCATGCTACTGAGAAATTCAAACTCTATATAATATAATATAGATAGCTTTATAAACTTTAAAGTTCCCAAGAAAAAGATATAGAATTACATCACAAATTGTGATAACTTCGAGAGAAAATTGCTATATTACAATTTTTTTTTTTATTATTATACAAATAAAATAATTCCAATGGAAAATATATGGAAATAATTTTTATAATTTTTAATGGAAAAAAAATTTTAAACAAAAAATAAAAAAAATTAAATAAATAATAATTTTTCCTAAAAATTGGAAAAATTTTAATTATTTTCTAAAAAATAAATAATAATAAAAAATAATTTTGGCAAAATAAAAGAAAATTAATATTTAATAAAAATTTTGGTATTAATAAAAATTAATAATAAAATTGGAAAATATGTAAATAACTTTTTATAATTTTTAATGGAAAAAAAAATTTTAAACAAAAAATAAAAATTAAATAAAGAATAATTTTCCTGAAAATTGGAAAAATTTTAATTACACTGAAAAAAAAATTTATTTGATTCAAATACTCGATTACTTGACTATTATCAAATAAATATTTATTTGTATCAAATAGTTATTATTTGAGTCAATTAAATGGTATTTGTTTCAAATACAAAAATTATTGGTTCAAATACAATTTATTTAATTCAAATAAAAATTATTTGGTTCAAATACAATTTATTTAATTCAAATAAAAATTATTTGATTCAAATAAATATTTATTTGATAATACTCAAGTAATTAAGTATTTGAATCAAATAAAATTTTTTTTCAGTGTATTATCTACAAAATAAATAATAATAAATAATAATTTTGGCAAAATAAAATAAAATTAATATTTAATACAAAATTTAATATTAATAAAAATTAATAACAAAATTGAGATAATATCAATATATAATAATAATAATAATAATAATAATAATAATAATAATAATAATAATAATAATAATAATAATATAATAATAATAAAATAAATAATATAATTAATTAATTAAGAAAATTAATATAATAAAATAAAAAAATATATAAATGAATAAAATTAATATAATACAAAATATATGAATTGATGATATATAATATATACTGCTTTTGAATATAAAAAATTAATAAGAGGAAATTATGCGCGCAGGATGTGAAATTCCCAAATGTAACGTTATACAAATGTTTGCTTAACATTTAACTAACCTTGAAATTTGATGAACCTCTGTGAAAAGTTGAATATTATATTCAAGTAAATTAATACGCAAAGATAAATTTTAAATTTATTGATATTTTCTCAATTTTTTTATTAATAATAGTAATATAATTTTTTTTTCGAGAAAAAGAGATAAAAGTTGAAACTAGATAAAAAAGCGAGGAGAAAAATGTTTGAAACTTAAATATAAAAAAAAAAAACATCAAAATAGTTTATATAATAATCAAATATTCAATAAAATGTGAAATCCTTGGGTAAATAAAATGCAATGAAAAGATCTTCTATATAAATCAAGAAAAGAACAACAATATGCTTTTGCGTGCTTTAAGATTGAATTTTGGGATATTGCAGAAAACTTTATTATATACACCCTAAGGGTTGAAAGAGAGTTTTTTTTTTTTTTTTTTTTTTTTTTGCCCAGACCAACGTAATACAATTTTTATTTTTCTTCTTCCCCGCGAGGCCTTATTAATAATTTAGTCAATAAAGAGCAGAAAATATGTTAGACACGCCCATAAAATACAAAAAAAGACAAAAAGTTTTATAAATTTAATCTTGCAAATGGAATGCAAAAAAATAATAATATAATTTTCTAAAAATATTCTTACTAAATAAAATATTTGAATCATTAAAAATTTTCTTACTAAATAAAATATTTGAATCATTAAAAAAATTTTTTTTTTTTACTAATTCTAAGCAAAAAACAAAAATTTAATAATTTTTGTTTTTTAAATTATTTAAATTAATAAATTACTAATTATTACTATGGCATATTAATTAAAATTAAAATTAAACTATTACGCATTCTCCTCTTCAAATGTTAATTTTTCGGACCAAATTTCACGTCGTAAAATACTGAATATAAATTGAACTGAAAATTTTGTACTAAAATATAATGATGTGAGGGGTGGTCAGTGATGTGTATGCGTTAAAAGTAATCATATTTTCTTGAATATTAATTTAACAAAATATTTATAAAAAAAAAATTGAAAATTTAATCCGAATTTTTAATTTAATTTTTTTTTTATAAATAATTATTATATTTTTTTCATAAAAAAAAATTTTGAAGTTTAAATTATATATATATATTTTTAGGAGAAAATTTTAGTCGAGAAATTAATATTTGCGGCGATCATGTCACCCAACAGTCACATACTGTTAATAAAACACTAAATTAATGGGAATCGAAACGCTAACTTTCTCTCAAATTATTAATTAGCATTTGACGTTGAAATCTTGCAAAGCAAAATTATATACCCTATGTATAATCTAACTTATCCTTACAACCAAGCTGGAGAATATTAATTAATGCGATGAAATTGTCGTTTATTTGTATATATTCTCATGTAGGAAATTTTGATAGAAAAAAAAAATTATTTAAAGAAACAAAATTTTTATTTCAAAAAAAAAAAAAAAAAAAATTATAAAAATAATTTAATTAAATCAAATTAATTTTTTTTATTTTTATATTAATAATTATTTAAATTTATTTAAATGAATGAAATTTAATTTATGAAATTCAAAAATTTAAATCCAAATACCTAAATATTTCGATTTTGATAAATGAAAATTTTAAGTAAATTTGAGTATATTGAACTATTTTAAACCTAAAAGCAAATTGGAAAAGAAAACCTTTTTTTTCTAATTTGTTTATATGCCAGTTGGTAGCGTGTGTAATTTAATAAACTATAATCAACTTCTTGGAAATATGAACGCCCTCATTTTTATTATATTATAAAGTTTATCAATGCATATCAAATTTTATATAACAATGCCTTACGCATTCCTTAAGGGAGACTAATTTATTATTATTATTATTATTATTATACATATATACATTGAACTTTAACGAGAATGTCAAATCCATAACAATTTTTTTTCCTCATATTTAAAATATATAATTAAAAAGGTTACCATATATTATTAATTACAAATATATTATTTTGCAACTAATTTTTATTTAAAAAAAAAAATTTTTTAGTTACAACTAATATATTTGTTAATTTTATAATAATTATTAATAGATAAAATTCATTAAATTCATTAAATAAATAAATAAATAAATAGAACCCTTATGAAAATTCCTTATAAGAAAATAATGTTAAAGCTGAAATGTTTTCAATATAATGTTTTTTGTATATAATATTTTCGCGATTATATAGGTAATTTATTATAAGAAATTGATTATAAAATTTTTTTTCTCAAATAATTATAAAAATATAATTATCAAAGACTCTGTAATGAAATCATTACAATTTTTTATAATTATGAAAATGTAATTATAGAAAATAAAATTTTTCACGTGCAAAAATTAAAATATTATAAAATTAAAATTATAAAAATTTAATTACAAAACTATATATGTATAGTTATCAGTAAAATACAAAATTAATTAATTTCTATATAATTAAATTTTTATAATTTTAATTTTATAATATTTTAATTTTTGCACGTGAAAAATTTTATTTTCTATAATTACATTTTCATAATTATAAAATTGTAATGATTTCATTACAGAGTCTTCTAATAATAATATTTTTATAATTATTTGAGAAAAAAAATTTTCTAATGAATTTCTTATAAAAAATTACCTATAATCGCTAAAATATTATAAAAAACATTATACTGAAAACATTACAGCTTTAACATTATTTTCTTATAAGAAATAATTTTCATAAGGGAAATGTACAAATATTAAAATAAAAATTATTCTTCAAGTAAAAATTATCCAATAAATGAAAATAATGATAATAATAAAAAAAATAAATAAATAAAAAAGAAAAATATAATAAATAACAGTAATTACTAATAATAATATAATAATAATAATAAATAAATAATTATTATAATAAATAATAATAATATATAATAATAATAATAATCTAATTAAATTTTGCAAAGTTTCGCAACAAACATAAAGGGAGCATGTAATCGTTCGTTTATACCCCTTTAAGTTTCTCATTTCAATTTGAAATTTAAATTATTTCACAATCTATATTCCACGACTTGATTGAAAGAGGATAAATTTGTTTACAACAAAGTTTACAACACTATATAAGTTTAAATTAAGTATATGCGCCCTTTCAAGCGAATTATATTATATACGTCGAGTTAATTTCCAATTAATTAAAATTGAAAATCCGGTTAATTAATTCAATGTAACTAATTTGAAACGAGCGTGCCTCATTGGATAAAATTAACCTTTTGTTGTTCATTTTCTTTTTAAATTATTACGAAATAATAATTTAATATATATATAATGTTAAACCCTTTATTATTGTTGATATAAAATATTTTTTTCTATTTATAAATAATAATTTATTGAAATTATTTTTTATTTTCAAAAAAATTATACAAATTTATAAATAAATTTTCTATTTATAGATAATTTATTTATATTATATTTTTTTTAAAAAGCAGACACTTATATAAGTAATTTAAATAATAAATAATTATAAAATTCAAAAAAAAAAAATTATATAAAAAGTTAGAGAATTACGTAACTTGTCTGAGCAAAGTTAATTTATTATAAGATATATATATATTTTTTTTGATTGCATGTGACGCTTCTTTTTAATTAACCTGTTGTTTATTATATACTTTATATATTGCAAACTTCTAACAACTTTCTCGTGAAAAAAAAAATTCCACTTTTATATTCATTAAAAAAACAAAATCAAGTGTAAATAATTAATTATGGAAATAATTCAATTTGCCTGTGAATAATAACTTTTTTAAAAAAATCGTGCAATTAATTAACTATAAAATAATAATGAAATAAAGGTTCTTTAATTTTTTTTAGCTATTGAACTTTTTTTTATAACACTATTTTTTTTGTAAACTCATGTATAAATTTTTCTATCAACAGTATAATAAAGTAAATGAAAAGTGTGTGCATAAATGGAAAAAGATGTAAAGAGAGGAAGTAAATCTCACTTTAGTTTACGGATTTAATGACTTGTATCGGATTTACGAAGCCACTGGATGGGCATTTCTGGGTTTTCATCTTGTGTATATATATATTTTGTTTTGCATTTCTCAAAATAATTGTACGATGTAAAATATAGGTCATTATTTTTTGTTAACTTTTTCATTTAATTTTTAATTGAAAATAATCATTTTTTAGTTTCTTTTGATTATATTTAAAATTTTTTATTTCAAAACTAAGTGTAATAATTGTGTAACTATTAAATAATAATTATGTAACAAAACAGTCATGTAACGGTAAAAATATAAATAAATAAAAATAAAATATAAATATAAAATTTGAAAATGAAAATAATTAAATATGCATTAAATATGATATTCATTTTTTTCAAATTATATTTAGTTTTTTAGTAAATAACATAAATAAATATATATATATAGAAAAAAACACAGAAAATGAGAATAAGTTCATCCAAGCTTTTTATAAAAAGGAATTTAAGTTCTACGCTCGAAGGAAAATTTCGTTTTATGAAAATCTCTACGAGATTATATTTGATAAAGAAATCGTATATATTTTTATATTATAAATATATTTATATATATATTTTTAAAAAATATTTTTTTTCCACACGGGCTAAATATTAAATGTAGAAATTTTCTCATTTATATATTTATAAAAAAAAATATCAATTATATTTCATAATTTGCTTAATTCATAAAAATTTTTATAGATGTAATAATTGAATATATAAAGCAATTAATAAAAGGAAAAAAAAATCTAATTAAGAGCCTCTCGTATTCCAAAAAGGAATAAAATTCAAAATTGTCCTTTTCTATATATATATCAAGAGTGTGAGGATTAATTTTAATGAGCCACACAGCAGACTTTACTGGATTAAATTCAGTGAAATTTCAAACAGAATTCCAAATAATTTCACATCTATTGCAAAATTTATATACTTTTTTAATTTAAAATTGTTTAATTATTATTTATTTATTTATTATTATTTTAATTATTATTTATTTAATTATTATTTATTTAGTTATTATTTATTTAATTAAAAAAAATTTTTTAATATAAAAAAATGTTATTATTTTTTTTCTATTGTAGAAATAAATTTTGAATAAATAAATATTTTTTTCAATTTGAAAAAATTTTATATAAAAAAATAATAAAAAAATCATTAATTTTTTTTTTATATCCGGGCGTTTTATGTGTGAGGGATTAGCAATTATTTTTAAAAAGATATTTTACGCTTTTCTCTCATATATCGGTTCATATGGAGTAAATGAGAGCAAGTTGGCTCTTTCGTTAATTGTTTGATCGTCTCGGGGTGCGCCACACCACAAATTACAGTATATAACACAAATATAAACGCATACAAACTTAATTATCTCCGGTATATATTAAAATTGAAACTTTATATATTTATACGTCTTCACTTTTATAAAGTAACGTGAAACGTTTTAGCCCAAAACTTTTAATTAATAATAAAAAAAAAATAATCACAATATTACACAAAATTATTTTTATTTCATTTATTTATTTATTTATATTTTTTTTATATATTATTATATTTGTTTAATTTTTTATATTTTTTTTATATTATTTATTTTTATTTTTTATTTCAAAAATTATTTTTATAATTTTTGAATAATTTTTTATTCCATAATTTTTTAATAATAAAATTATGAATTATTTAATTAAGGTTTTACTCTTTTAATAAAAAAAAATTAATTAATTATTAGTAATTAAGCTTATTTATTAGAATGGAAATTGTAAAGGCCTTCTTAAAATGCTTACAATAAATTATTAATTAATAAATTAATTATATATAAAAATATAATTAAATTAAATATAAATTAAAAAAAAATTAATACAAAAATAATTAATTCAAAAAGTAAATTTTTATTTGTTATTATAAATAACTGAATAAAAATACAATTTTTATTATATATACAAAAACACACGATATAAAACAAGTGTCGATGTTCTTGTATATATAAACTTAGAAAAAAAAAAAAAAAATTGTTATAAGAAAAAACTGAATCTAATTTGACATCTACTTTGAATTTTTATGAGACTACATTATATGGGGGAAAAAATATTATGTCGCATAATATCTAAGATATCATTGAAGGGTCTTCAATTTTCTTTATATATTTATATCGAAAAAAAAGTTGCCACTTAAAAGGTTTTCTTGTGGGCAAACAAAACCAATATTCATTTAAGCAACATAAAATTAATCTTAAAGCTTGTCAGATTTTTTTTATTATATAACAATAATGACTTCGTTGTCTCCAATTTCCTATATAATGGATTTTCCATGAAAAAGAAGGGAAATTTATTTTTAAAATCAAAAGCAAAAAAAAATTTTTATTATATTTTTAAGATTAATTTTTTTTAATATAAATTTTAACTATTAATTAATTTACTATTATTATAATAATTAATAATAAAAATAATAATTTATTTTGTATTCCTTTAAAAAAGCCGTTTCCAATTTTCATCCTATTATCATTATTATTATTCAATAAATAATCATACCATTATGAATCATTATTATTTTTTTTTATTTATTATTAAAAAATTTTTATTTCAACTTCTTTAATTGATTTTTACTGTAAATAAATTGAAAATTAATAATCTGCAATTTATTTGCGAAATAAATTTGAAAATTAATAATCTGCAATTTAATTGAAATAAATTTGAAAATGGTATTATATATAAAAAAAAAAAAATGAGCACCAATAAATTGAAATGTTGAAATGGGAGCACTTAATAAAATTGATTACTTCCTCTCTTTGCGATTAAGAAAATGTATGTTGGTGCCAAAAGAGTTAAATACAATTTATGAGGACAAAACTACAGAGCAGGTGCTCATGTGTTTATGAAGTCATTATAGGGTTATAAGACCACGACGCGACGGGTGTCACATTGTTTAATGAACAGCACAAGAAATATTTTCGCGGTGTTCCTATACATATATATATATACACTTTATATCGCGTATATTACATATTCTTGAATAAAATATGATAGTGTATTTTTCATAATATAAAATTGTCGCGGAAAATTTTCACCAATTTTTTCATATAAAAAAAATAAAATTCTATATACACTTTATCCACCTCTTCATGAAGTCAATAAAAAAAAAATTTCCCATTTAAACAATTATAATTAATAGATTCTTGTTTGGATTTTATAAACAATTGAAAAAATGGAAAAAAAAACCAAATTGGAATTTTTTATAATTAATATATTTATTAATAAAAATTTATTTAATTAAAAAATTAGAAAAAAAATTTTTTAGTAGTAATATAAAAAAAAAAAAAATTGTTTGCTTAAATTTTTATGAGAAATTCTTGACAGATTTACACTTCTTGGGTTACACTATATGAACGATTGGTTTTTATATATTGATATTGACAATTAGTGAGCTCGTAATCTTATTATAGTGATAATATAAAAAAAAAAAAGGCGACGAAAATATTAGCTAAAGAAAAATCTGAAACCCTTATTATATAAGGGGTTATTATTAATTAATTATTATTATTATTAATTCTATCGATATTTAGTTTTTTATTTTTTTTCAATTATATAAAATTATTATTAATATTATTATTACTTATATAACTTTTTTTCTTCTTTGACAAAGAAATTTTTTTTTTTTATTTATTGTGAATTGTAACTGATAAATTATTCCATATTATAATAATAATAATAAATGTTGAATTTCTCGCAAATAAAAATATGAAAACTAAAAAAAAAAAATAATTTTTACTAGGAGTATAGAATTCACGCTCAGTAGAAATATTTCTATATAATTTAAATTTCAAAAAAATATTCAAATTTTTATTTTGTCCCACCCATTGGAGCGAGAGAATTGTAAAATTTTACATATGCCACACTCACAAGGGGGTTAAAGAAAGAAATTACTCTTTACCTTCTACAGGGAATTCATTTTTTTTTCTCGCTCTCTTTCTTTTTTTTTGTATATCGTTCAAAAAATTATATTTATATTATATATTGTATTTTTATTAATTTTTAATATTATATATTTATATTTTTTTTTTTCTATTTAAAAATATAAATATTTATATTAATAGATTGAAAAAAATAATTATATAAATTTTTTTTTTTTTTGGTAAAATAAACAACAATTGATATTTCAAAAGGAATATTCCATTCATATTACAGAATATTCCAAAAAAAATTCCAATGGAATATTCCACGATAGAATTTGTAACTAAATTTAGTTCTTTAAAAAACATATATTTTTTTATTTTATTTATCTCAATATGTTTATATATATATATATATATATATATATATATATATATTTATATATATATATATATATATAGAACCATTAAAAAGGAAATGGAAAAAGTTTTGAAACACATTTCTCGCATTTTATGTTTCTATATATATCCATACTAAGAAAATGACATTTCAAGCGTAAAAAGCAAAACAAAATGCACAAATGTGGGATATATATGTATGCGCAAAATGTCATTTCATTCATTCGTATATATATATATATATTCATATCACTCAGTCTTAAGCGCTATTATATTTTCACTATATATGTATGGGGTACACTAATACCAAAGGAATAATTTAATTTTCAAATAATTGCCTCAACTTTTCTGTAATGAAAGAACACTTAGACGAGGATATTAAACTATGATTATTATTATTATATTCGGTTATTTTGAAATGACAAATAAAATAAAATCCCAATTAAAAATTTTTTTTGTAATAAATATTTAATTTAGGAATATACTCTCTAAATCTGAATTAGTAAAAATGTTTACTAATTTTAATTAGTGACTCAATTTTTGCTTTAGAATTAGTTAAATTTTACTAATTGTTAGTAAAAGTTACTAAAAATTAGAAAAAATTTTACTAATTGTTAGTAAAAGTTACTAATAATTAGTAAAATTTTACTAATTGAGAAGCAAAAAGTGAGTCACTAATTCAAATTAGTAAACTTTTTTACAAATTCAAATTTAGAGAGTAAATATTATAAAAGATATTCCGAATTTTCCCATACGAAAAAATATTTCAAAAATGGGAAAAATATTCCTTAAAAAATATTCTATCAAAGAGAAAAAAATTTTTTTTTTTTTCAAATTATGAAATAATTACTATAAAAAAAATAATAATAACTGAAAATATATAGAAATAAAATAACTTTCAATATCTTTTGCGACGAAAGTAATATAAAATTTTGTAGCTCTTATATATACGTTTGATATTATTTTCTCCTTTATATAAACTGGCACAAAAGGTGCTCAATATTTCGATGAAAACTTTAAAAATATTAGCACCCAATATATAGATCATAAATAACTCTTTTTCAGACCATTCGCGTAAAAGTCGTTTCCAACTTTTGATTTTCGTCTCTCTCTCTTTCTCTCTTTCTTTTTGATATATTTATTCACCATCCGTTGAATGATAGCTGAAGATCCAATCAAATACATAAGAGACAAGTGTAACACAATTTTTTTATTTCCTTTTTTTTTTTTTTGAAATAAAAAATTATTTTAATTCCCATTTATTTTTCCCCATTGAATTTATTGGGACAATTTTTTTTTTATTTAAAAATATTAACAAAATAATGTCGAAACAAAAATTAATAATAATAATTATTTATTAATATTAATAATATATAATAATTATTTATTAATTATAATTATTAATTATAATTATTAATTTGTGTTTCTACATTATTTTTTTTATAATAAATTATTAACAATAATTAAATTGAATTATTTTTTTTTTGAATTCGTATGATGATTTTTAATTGTAGAAAAAAAATGTTTTCGTTCCTTTTTTATACATGAGGAAGTAAAATTGGTTTTTAACATTTTTTTTTCTTTTTCTTTTATTGACCATCAATATATGGAAATCTTTCTAATATTATGATGAATGAATCAAACCATTCATATATATATATATATATGTCTTTTACACGCGTGTTGAAAGAAGGGACTCAAGTTCTTTTCTCGCGTTCACAATAAGATTCACAATATTATTCTTTCTCTGTTTTACATTTCCATATGAAAAATGGGTTAAGAGTCGTTTCATGAATTTAAAAGAAACACTCATATTTTACTTAAAACAAGATTATAGAGTGTATAAAAACGAAGTATTTTAACATTTCTTTTTTTTCCCACCCATTTTATATATTTGATAAATTCTTATATTATAGTTTTGTATTTTTACAGTGTATATACAATATGAGTCTTATCATCACTATAAAGTGATGGTATAAGTGACTATAAACGTCTTTTTTTTGAAATATTAACAATTTTTTCTTGCAAAAAAATAATTTTTTCCTTACAATTTATTATAGTAATATTTTATTGATTCTAATTTTTAAATATTAGAAGAAAAAATTTGATTAAAAAAAAGAAAAGAAAATTTTGATAAAAATGAGATTTTTTTTTATATACGGATTACGATATATTGCGAATGATTAGAAAAAGGGCGGTTTCTATGAGAGGGGGTAATTATTTTTATCTATATAATTATCTGAAGGGCTCTTAGAACCCTTGATAACGTCATAAAGTCTTTTTGCAAAGCTCTTAATAAATTAAACCGCAAGTCATCTATATATATATATATACATTGACTTTCTATTGAACACTATATATATATTGCTATAACTATAATTGATTTTTTATGCCTTCAAAATATTTTTTCTGGCACCAAAAATTCGAAAACAAATTTATTTATTTATTCACAAGGAGCGGAATATTTGTTTGTTATTCACTATAACGGGATAATAATTAATTATTTCATTCATCTGAAATTTATATTTATATATATTTATATATATATATATATTTATTTATTTATATGATAATATAAATAATTATTTTGTAATTATTATAATTTATTAATAATTTATTATACGAAATTATTTTTTTTTTTTTAAATTTTCAAATTCCCGTGTGGAAAAGTGATGTGGGCCCCCAGCGGGGGCCCTTATGGATCGCCCTCATGCCATGAGGGCCGCATATGGATGATCCATAGGGGCCCCTCATGGAAACGACATGCTCATCGATGAGGGCGCCCGCATGGGCGATCCATGAGGGTGCCCCTACGGGCGCCCTTATGGGCCCTCACGTTTGCCCTCATCTTGCCCTCAAGTTTGCCATAATGTTTTTTAATCAATAATATTAATAATAAAAGTTAATTAATAATAAATAAGCTTAAGTTATGAATAAATAACATATTTATTTAATAATTATTCAATTTTAAATTAAATTCTTACTCAAATTGAATTTATTAATTAACGTTCTAATTAATTAACTGTCGGATATAATTAAAAGTAATAATAAATTAATTAATTAAAAAATTAAAAAATATGTAATTTATGCATACTATTAACGGATATTTTCATTTTTCAATTAATTCATACATAGAATTAATGATTAAACGCAAACCTGAGAAATAAATAAATCTAACGCATGGGGGGAATCGAACCTACGACCTACGGACTATGAGTCTAACGCTTTACCAACTACGCTACGCACGCTACTTCAAAACGAATGCTAACTTCTTGATGCTATTTAAACTTCAAAAATACCTAACAAAGAAAAGTGCTTAACATCATTTAGTTAAAGTTAAGATATTAAATTATATTTTCCAAATAAAAGCAATTTATAAAATATAAATAATTATATGCTTTATGATTATTATCATGAATCATCTCAGGTGAATTTTCAAAAAAAGTGTAAATATATTTTTATTAAAAACGCGTTTTTCGATGTTTTGAATCATTGGAAACATTCATTTTTTGTTGATAAAAAAATATTTGATTTTTGGACTTAGAAAATTTTGCTAATCGATCATGAGGGCGATCCATGCGGGCCCCTACGGTGGCCCTCATCTATTTTGCCATAAGTGTGAGTGTTATTTTCAAAAAAGTGTAAATATATTTTTATTAAAAACGCGTTTTTCGTTGTTTTGAATCATTGGAAACATTCATTTTTTGTTGATAAAAAAATATTTGATTTTTGGACTTAGAAAATTTTGCTAATCGATCATGAGGGCGATCCATGCGGGCCCCTACGGTGGCCCTCATCTATTTTGCCATAAGTGTGAGTGTTATTTTCAAAAAAGTGTAAATACCCAGGTGCGAATTTCGGTCGGCCGCCAGAGTTGGTTCGTCGGCCCATGGTCGGCCCAACTCTGGCTGCCGACCGGTCGGCAGCCAGAGTTGGGCCGACCATGGTAAATATTTGCACCCAAAGTTGGGCCGACTATGGCTGCCGACGTCGGCAGTCACAGTTGGGCCGACCATTGCAGCCATAGTTGGGCCGACTATGGGGGATTATGGTCGGCACAACCTTGGCAGCCATAGTTGGGCCAACCTTGGCTGCCATAGTTGGGCCGACCAGGGGGGGTAATGGTCGGTCCAACTATGGCAGCCACAGTTGGGCCAACCATGGCTGCCATAGTTGGGCCGACCATGGGGGTAATGGTCGGCACAACCTTGGCAGCCATGGTTGGCCCAACTGTGGCTGCCATAGTTGGGCCGACCATTCTTCCCCATAGTCGGTCCAACTATGGCAGCCACAGTTGGGCCGACTAAGGGGAAAATGGTTGGCACAACCTTGGCAGCCATAGTTGGGCCAACCTTGGCTGCCATAGTTGGGCCGACCATGGGGGACAATGGTCGGTACGACCTTGGCAGCCAAGGTCGGTCCAACCTTGGCTGCCATAGTTGGGCCGACCATCATAAAGTAAATTTCTCTCCTACCATTGACAAATGTAAAATGTTTTTGTTAATTTACTTGTAATTGATTAATTTAAAAAGAAAAAAGGTTATATGTGATTAATTTATTATTTTGAATTACTAACTTTAATTTTTTTCAAGCTGTAGCTTATAACATTTATTTTTCTCCGTGACTCATATGTCATTGCGTAGTGTAGTGGTTAGCGTATTAGACTGCGGTGCGTTAGGTTGCGAGTTCGATCCCTGCGAGCGTTAAAAATTTTAATTTGTATATATGTATGTTTACGATTGCGTTTAGTGTTTAAGTATATAAAATAAATGTATAATGAATTTAAAATGATTACTAATATATGTTATTTGTATAACAAATTTTTATATTTTAATGTTTATGGTCGGCAAAATTTTAGCTGCCAAGGTTGGCCCAACCATGGCAGCCATAGTCGGGCCGACTATGGCTGCCGACCGTCAAGTTGGATGGTCGGCAGCCAAGGTCGGCCCAACTATGGTACCCATAGTTGGCCCGACTTAGTCGACCATAGGTCGGCCGACGTTATCAATTCGCTAGTTGGCCCGACCATCGGCAGCCATAGTCGGGCCGACCAAGGCTGCCATAGTTGGGCCGACTATCATAGCCGACGGTCGGCAGCCATAGTCGGGCCGACCATGGCAGCCATAGTTGGGCCGACCTCGGCTGCCTTAGTCGGGCCGACTATGGCTGCCGACCGTCAAGTTGGATGGTCGGCAGCCAAGGTTGGCCCAACTATGGCTGCCATGGTCGGCCCGACTATGGCTGCCGACCGTCGGCAAGGATGGTCGGCCCAACTAGGGCAGCCTTGGTCGGCCCGACTATGGTACCCATAGTCGGTCCAACTTAGTCGACCATAGGTCGGCCGACGTTATCAATTCGCTAGTTGGCCCGACCTCTGGCTGCCCGAGGTGGGCCGACCATGCACATGGTCGGCCCGACCATGGGCCGACCGACAATTCGCACCTGGGTATATTTTTATTAAAAACGCGTTTTTCGTTGTTCTGAATCATTATAAACATTAATTTTTTGGTGATAAAAAAATATTTGATTTGTGGACTTAGAAAATTTTGCTAATCGATCATGAGGGCGATCCATGCGGGCCCCTACGGTGGCCCTCATCTATTTTGCCATAAGTGTGAGTGTTATTTTCAAAAAAGTGTAAATATATTTTTATTAAAAACGCGTTTTTCGTTGTTCTGAATCATTATAAACATTAATTTTTTGGTGATAAAAAAATATTTGATTTTTGGACTTAGAAAATTTTGCTAATCGATCATGAGGGCGATCCATGCGGGGCCCCTACGGTGCCCCTCATGGATTCGCCATATGGATCAGCCCTCATGGGCCCCCGCCGGGGGCCCCGAACTCTTGAGGGCAAGATCGTGGCTTTTTCCACACGGGTTGTTTTAACAATTAAAAAATAAGAATAGAAAATGTTTACTGCGTCTATAAACGGATTTGAAAAGTTAAGACAACAGGCGCGACTCGTAATAAAATTAAAAAGATTTTATTCAGTTCCCATGGACCCGAAATAACTTTTAATGTGATTAAACATATATAAAGATTAAATTCTAATGAAATTAATTTTAAAAGAAATTAATTCCTAATAATATGTATTTTTTTTATCATTTTTTCTTCATTTTTTTATATTTATGATGAAATTTACATATTATTGAAAATTTTCAAATTTTCAATTTTTTTTCACATCTTTTGTTATATTATTTCTTTTTTGAAAAAAAGTGCTATTGACTTATTATATTCCTTCTGAAAGGAAAATTTTTATATACCTATTTTGCGATGCATATTACACAATTCACGTACTTAGCATATATATACGTTGTATACGTTGGCAGTGTGATTTGACAAGTTTATTTCAAGAAAGTGACCTGGAATAATCGATCTTACTTAAGGAAAATGAGCAATTCAACACAAAATTTATATTAATTTATCTTTTTTGTTAAATCGAAAATCTGATTTTTAAAAAAAATTTTTAATTAAAATTATTAATTATTAATTATTAATTATTAAATAAGTAAATTATTTTTTTAGATATACAAATTTTATTTACGATAATTAATTAATTAATTATTATTTATTTATATATTTATTATATTATAAATAATAATAAATAATTATATGATTATAAAAAATTTTTTTTGCTAATTACTATATTTTTTTTCAACAGGAGGACGGAGATTTTAATAGTGAAAAAATGCAGGAGACGATAAGGGAAAATCAAGCGAAAAATTGTCAGCCCATATTTAATTCATTGCCTGGTGAGTGGGGATTATTATTTTTTTTATCTACTTTTTTGATATAAGAAATTTTTTTTTAAATAGAATTTTGGTTTTTGGATTAAAAAACAAAGAATTCTAAAAAAAAAAAAACTCAATGCTTTGTGCAATATTATACAATAATTAACCCCTTTCAATTTTCCTGCATATGCAATAAATATAAAAGTTTAATGTCCTATGTGAAGAGAAAGCAATAAACGTGAAGATAAAATTATCATAAACGACACGTTTTATCACTTATAATACACATGCAAATTTTTACGATTTATTATAAAGTGACAAATTTATACACACATACAATATTTATTTCTTATTTATTTAAGTAAACCAACTATAAAATAAAAATAGAAATAAATATTTAATTCCATTAAAGAAAATATTAATAAATAAATAAATTATATTTTTTTAATTTTGTATATTAAACCAAGTCCACTTCTGGGCCGAAAGGCTGAAGCTTAATTAATAAATAATAATAAATAAATAAATTAATTAATTAATAAAAATAATAATAAATATTGAATAAATTTTTTCTAAATTACATTTTTTAGCATTTTAATTATAAAAAAAAGAATAATAATTTAAAAAATTATAATTATCTTCCTTTTATAGTAAATTAAACAGCTCAAAATGGCTTTGGTATAATTAATTTTACCGAATGATCAATAATAGTTTAATTAAACGATAATTGCAGGACAAATACAACCCTACAATTATAGCCAAACTATATATAATAATAAACTACATAAGAGAAATGAAAACGATTTTTTACTCATTTAATTTAAAAATAATAATTATTTTATTTTTCTCTTTATATTATATTTGATTTAATTGTAAATAAAAAAATTATTTTTAATTATAATTATAATATTAAATAATTATTCATATTAAACTAATATTAGTAATATAGTAAATTTTCAAGAAAAAAAAAAATTTAATTCAACAATTAATTCAATTTAATTACATACTGCTGTTTATCAGCATTTGAATATAGCGTGACTTTAAGTATTTTGTGGATTATCTTCTAAATAGGGTAAAATTCGTCGAATTACTATATATACGAACATTAACGTAAGAGAGAAAAAGAGAGATAATAGCCGTACCCACTACTCACGTGTGATACGATAAAAATCAGAATTTAATTTTCTTTATAAACAATAATATTATTTTTTTTAATAATTTTTAATGCAATATTTTTTTTTTAAATAAATAAATTAATTAATAGGTAATAATTAATTTTATAATAATTTAATGATAATTTAATGATAATTTAATAATAATTAATTTTATAATAATTTAATAATGAAAATTTAATAATAATTAATTTTATAATAATTTAATAATAAAAATTTAATAATAATTAATTTTATAATTAATAATAAAAATTTAATAATAATAATAAAAATAATTAATAATACTAAATAAATTTATTATTGTTCAATTAACTTGAGCTACTGGTTTAAAAATATATATACCTTATAAAGGAAAGATTTTAATTTAATCAAAATGGAAAGGAAAGTGAAGAACAAAGTCTCCTCTGGCCTTCTAAGTAGATACAGCCAGATTTAGTCAGACATTTGAATACCTAAAGCTCTCCCTCTTCTCATGAGAGATTTAATTAACTTTTTATTTAATGTTTATAATGCTAACTATACAATTTTGGAAATATTAAATTCAATTAAATTTATCAATTATTTTTATAAAGAAATATATTTAAAAAAAATATTATTAATAACAATAAATATTTATTTTTGTATTATTGTTATTGTTCTTGTTATTATTTTTTTTTTATAATTATTATTTATTTATAAATAAAAAATCAAAACAGATTAAAAAACATTTTTTTCACAATTTATTTTATTTATAAAAATAAATAAAAAAATAAATAATAATAATGTAATAAATAATGTAATAATAATAATTAAATAAAATAATTTTTATTTGTTTTCTCAATAAAAATAAATCGAGGAAATTGTAAATTGATTGATCAAAAAAAAAATTTTAATTGATATCTATATTGGTTACGCAAAAAAAAAATATTATCTCTTTTTAAAGAAGAAAAAAAAAATCACACGCATTTTATGAAAGATGAAACGCTATATACCTATATATATATATTATTGTTATCATTCTAGATTTAAATCATTTTGAATACAAATTGAAATTTTCACAGGCCAAATTATCCCCTTCGTGTAAAGTAATATTGTCTACATTTATCTCTACAAAAATGGGGAACATTAAACATTTACATTAATTTACATAAATGAAAATTGTGTTAGACGACATTCAAATGAACGTAAATTTAATACTATCTGCTTTTATATATATATATATATATATCAACAATATATATAGGAAGTTACGTAAATGTGTATACGAAAGTAGACAGTTTTATAATTTGTAATGCATTTTGTTTTTTTTTTTTTATTTATTAATCCCCGAAATATAAATTCAAAAACTAACAAACTTCTGTTCCTAGATTTAGTACATTTTTTATATATATTTATAACTCATTTCAAAATATTCAAAGTTTTGTTTGCTATTTTGATAATTTATTAATAATATTTTTTTTTAATCACGATAACACGGAATATTATTTATTTTTTTGGAATTTTAAATTTTGAAAAAATACTAATTTTCTATTTTCATAAAATAATAATTATAAAAAATAGGAATATTCTTTTGGAATATACGAAAAATATTTTTTTTGAAATATTCCAGTATTTTTTTGGTAATATTTCAAAAATATTATTTTTAAATATCCGAAAAATATTTTTTTTGTACAATATTTGAAAAGAAATATTATATACGAATATTTTTCATTGAATATTCCAATAATAGATTCTAAATATTCCATATATGGAATATTACACCCACAATAATTTATAAAATATTCTACATTCACCAATAGAATATTGGAAAAAAAATATTCCATTGGTAAATGTCACAAGGAAATTCTTGTTAAATTGTTATTTATTTATTTTTAATATTGAAAATACTTTAAAAAACGTTTTTTAAAAAAAAATTTCTTTTTCAATAGTATAATAGAAATTCTATATAAATATATGACATTTCACATAAATGTGGGTTCATTCGAGCAAATGGAATGTCACACACGGGTGGTTGTGGTTTCAATGAATTTCTATTTCTATTCAAACAACATTAGGTAAATCTCATAAGACAGTTCTCCCTTAAGACCATTTTATCATTATAAAAGTTAAAACAAAAATTATATCACTGAATATATATTAAAGTAAATATTAATTAATATATTCCAAAGGAATATTTTGAATTATTTCAATATTTTTTAAACGATATAGAGAAATATTTTTTATCACAATAATATATTATCAAAGAATATTCCTCTAAAATATTCGAAAAAATATTTACAAAAATATTAAGAAAATACTCCAAAAAATATTCCAAAAAATGTTCAAAAAATATTCCTTTGGATTATTCAAAATATTCACAAATTATTTCGAAATATTTCTTAGGATATTCATACAAATATTCCAAGGAATATTTAAAAAATATTACCCGAAATATTAAGAAAATATTCCATAAAATATTTAAAAAAATATTCCAAAAAATATTCCAAGGAATATTTACAAAATATTACCCGAAATATTAAGAAAATATTCCATAAAATATTCATACAAATATTCCAAGGAATATTTACAAAATATTACCCGAAATATTAAGAAAATATTCCATAAAATATTTAAAAAATATTCCAAGAAATATTTATACAAAATATTACCCGAAATATTAAGAAAATATTCCATAAAATATTAAAAAAATATTCTAAAAAATATTCCAAGGAATATTTACAAAATATTACCCGAAATATTAAGAAAATATTCCATAAAATATTAAAAAAAATATTCCAAAAAATATTCCAAGAAATATTTTACAAAATATTACAAAACATATTCATACAATATATTTTAAAGAATATTTCTTGAGATATTCCTACAATTATTTCAAGGAATATTCATAAAATATTCTTTGGTGAATATTTCCTAAGATATTCCTTCCATATTTCTACAAATATTCAAAAAAAAATATTCCCCCAAATATTACAAAAAATATTCCTGAAATATTTTTTAAAAATATTTATGGGAATATATATATATTTTTTTTGAGGGAAAATAAAAAAAAAAAAAAGAAAGCGCATATAAAACAAGGAACGTATAAATCTTATATGTATATAGCGTTTGTCAATACACATTTTGCTTTGCATAGTTTGATGCATTTGAAAAATTCAATTTTGTATTCTGATACTGCACTAATTGATTTCAAGTAGAAGGGTTATAAATTACTCACTCTTGAATCTGGTAAAACAAGGTATAACTAATGCTTTTATCCCAAGAGTGAAATTGAATTTTTATATGCTGAGGGAATATAAAAAAAGATAGAGAGAGAGAGAGAGAGAGATTTTTTGACTGCGACTTAATTTTGAAAAAAATTTTTTTTAATACCTTTTTTTAAAAAAATAATATTCAAAAAAATAATTTAAAAAAAATAGTATCTACTTTATGTAAATTTATATAGAAAATTCTTTTTTTTGAAAAAAATAATTAATAAAAAAAATAAATAATAAAAAAATAATAAATAATAAAAAAAAATCTTTCTAAATCTAAAAAAAAAATTAAAAAAGAAAACTTTTCATTTTTTTTTTGCGTTATCAAAAAAGTACCTAATGAAAAAACTACTAAGTAATTTATATCACTGATATTACAGGCTGGTGTCCGCAGACATGGGATGAAATTCTCTGTTGGCCAGCAACTGCACCAAATGAATTGGCCGTCCAACCATGTCCACATTATATCGCAGGTTTCGATACAAGGGTATTTATTATTTTCTTTTATTTCATATATCTCAAAATAATAATATTATATATAAGGAAAAAAAAGATCAATAAATTCCATATAATACAAAATGTTCACTAATAACAATTTTCAAATATAATAAATGAAGAGAAAAACTTTCAACTCTTATAACAATTTGATTTCATTTGTAAAATTAATAAAAAAATATTTTTTAATATTAATAATCTAAAAAAATATTATTTTTATTATTAATAATATAAAAAATATTATTTTTATTATTTATAATATAAAAAATATTATTTTTTATTATTAACAATACTAATAAATAAATTAATAATAAATTTTCTATAATAAAATTTTCAAATAATTAAAAGTGAAATAAAGGAGGCAAATTTATTTACTAAAAAAAAAAAATAAAATAAAATTCTTTTTGTATAATTAAAAAATTACTAATAAAAATTTATTCATTTTTTTTTTAAAGGGAAATGCAACTAGGCAATGCTTATCAGATGGTCAATGGTACCAAACAGCAGAGACTAATAGTACCTGGACAAATTATACTCAATGTTATCACACCTCACTTGTTACTGTATTAATGGACATTCGAGACCTTTCGTCAGATAATGCAACACTAAGACATGTGAGTTATAAATATTCCTCTTCTATATATAAACCCATTATAAAAGAAAAATTATCAGAGAAAACACATTCATTCTAAAAAAACGAATAAGAGAAAAATTGAAAAGTCCATTGAAATAAGTTAAAATCCAATTTTCCCAAATAAAAACTTCTTTTCATGGAAACTGAACATTTATTGTTTCTTTGCTCCAAATTGAATTCGGGTATAGCAAATAATAATTTTCCAAGCTAAATGAAATAATATAATAATAATTTAATAAAAGAAATAAAAATAAAATTTAATTAAAAAAAAAGATTATTTAAATCAAATTGACAAAAATTAATAGTAATTGTAATAATAATAATAATAATAAATAATAATATAATAAATTATATAAATAATAATTTTCCAAGCAAAAGAAATAATATAATAATAATTTAATAAAAGAAATAAAAATAAAATTTTTAATTAAAAAAAAATGATTATTTAAATCAAATTGACAAAAATTAATAGTAATTGTAATAGTAATAATAATAATAAATAATTATTTAATTATTTACTAGTAATTAAATATATATATAACTATAAAAAATTTATTTGGTTCAAATAATTGTTTACTTGTCTATTACCAAATTAATATTTATTTGAACGAAATAATTTTTTTTCGGTTTATTATATATTATAATAAATTAATAATTTATAATATTTTATAATTATTATAATTAATAATTTATATAAAAAGGTTAATAATTTAAGAAATATATAATATTACTATACAATATAATAATAATATACTGTAATGGAGAATAGTAGTTTAAAGCACTTTTTCTCCAGATTCATATAAAATCCGTCAGACCCAAGATGAGTTGGGTGACACAGTTTGCTTGGCGTTCAACGAATTTATTATTCTCCTTAGCAACTTTATTATAAAAAACGGATATTCTACAATCTGTTGGATATACATTTCTATATATGTATTTACTATGATGATATAGTAATATACAAAGAAATGAATAAAAATATAAAAATGAAAAATACTAAAAAATATATACTAAATATATGTATATTTATAAAATAAAGTGACAGAAAACTAAAATAAAATGGAAAGTAAACTGTTGGAAAAAAAATAATCATCTCCTATTCTTCCGAGTGATGAATATTTTATAATTTTAAATAACAAATATATTTTCCAATATTGCTCTAAAAAAAAAACGGTGGACAGATAACTTCAAAAATAAAGTCACTAAAAGAACAAATTTTTTTTCAAATTAAAAAAAGGCGAAAAAAAATAATAAATTTCAATTTCTGTTAAATTTAAAAATTGCATCAAAAAAATATTGATTTTTAAAAATCTTGCATGAAATTAAAAAAATAATTCATTTTTTCTATAATAGATTAAAAATTATGACTCGATAAATTTCGAAAAAAAAAAAACCACGAGAATATAATATGATTAGAAAGTGCAATTGCATTACTCTCGAGATTTTTATACATTTCTTATATATAAAAAGTTTTTTTTCGGGATGAGCAAAGAGAGAGAGAAAAAAAAACGAGAATGGGGGGGAAGAGCAAAAATGAATCTAACTTCTAGCCATATAAGTGCTATATAGAGATTTGTCTCAATGGAATAACATTCATTTGTTCCTTTTTGCTTCGGTAAAATTCATTCTCAGTATGCAGTTAATCGAGTGTAAGAGCAAATGCGAAAACGTACGTGCCAGATATTTTTTGAAATTTATACGCCAGCTAAATATGTGTTCACACACATATATATATAGATACAAATCTTCAAGTGTGTACACAGAAGAATATACACAGATTTGTTCTGAAACATTGCTGTTATTTTCACATAAATCAGAATCACTTGATCCAGTTCCAGTAAATTCTAAAAAAAATAAAAAATCATTTATTCCATGATTGATTAATGTTTTAACAATTTAAAAAAATATATCATTTTTTATAAAAAAAAAAAATAAAAAATTACCTATGAAATTTTTGTAAAATATTTCAGAATTTAAAAAAATATTCCAAAAAATATTCTTTATACAATATTCCGGAAAAAATATTCCTATTCTCAAACGCTTTTTTGATGATTAAAAAAAAAAAATTTCACGCTCACAATTTTTTATTGTCTTTCATCATTATTATATATAGTAGAAAAAATGGACCGTTTCTGAGAAAATGTCAAATTATTAAATTTTATTTTACAAAATTGGATACTAAAAGAGTCAATAAATTTTTTCTTTTTATATTATATTATATAAGCCGGTGTACATTTTCTTTCATTATTTTTTGGTCCTTTGCTTTCTTTCAGGATAAACTTGTTTGAATGCTTTGCTCAAGTTAGAGAGAAAGAAAGACTTTATTTTTAAAAATATTTATCCGTACAACAAAAATAAATAATTAAATAAAAAGAAAAAAAAATTTACTATTTCGATAAATAATTTTCAAAATGAAACATAATTTTTTTTCAATTTCACCCTATATATATTAAGGTGTCATATTATTCTCTAATATAAGGGAAAAAAATTGATAAATTTCCCCCTTATCAATATATATACTTGATATACAGAAATAGAAAAAAAGATGAAAATTACAAGTTCTTAGAAAATACTTGGAAAAGTGCGACATGTTGTCGTCAGAAACGTTATTGGATACAAAAGCTTAAAGAAAAATGATGGCAAAAGAGAGATCTTTTTACAAGTTTTTTTTACCCTGTTAAAAAAATGACTTCCATTTACAAGAATTTAGAAAAAAAAAAATTATAAAATATGAATTTTTTTTATAATTTACAGAAAATATATTTTTGCTTCAGAAAAATAAAAATATTTTTGAGAAAAAAAAATTTTCCAATTTACAGAAATATTTTTATTTTCAATATTATTTTATTATAATAACAGAATATTATTCTCTTTATTTCGATATGAATATTCCATATGAAATAATTAATGATACAAATCAATAATAATTAATTTTAATTTAATTTTCAGAAATATCTACCAATTATTAAAGCAATATCAAAAGTTGGATATGCATTTTCATTTTCAACGTTAGTTGTTGCATTTTGCATTTTGGCAGCCATCAAGTAAGTATAAATAATATTTATAATATTTATTTTTAAATCCTTTTTTAGAAAAAATTTTTTTTTAAATAAAATTTATAGAAAATAGAATTGAATTTTAAAAAATTCAAATCTCTTGAATTTTTAACATTTTTTTCTCACAAATATATTAATTCTATAATTAATTATAAAAAAAAAAAAAATTGGAAACTTAAAAAATAAATAAAACATGCGAATCAATTTAGAGAACAAAATAAAATTGTAGAAGAATAAAAAAGAAAAAAAAAGCCAAATTATTGATCGAACGTTTGACATTTTATCAAATGGGCCGAGTTAATTATGAAATAAAAAAAAAAAAAAAGAAAAAAAAATAGGAAGTGTTGAATGCTTTTGGAGCCTGAGGAGAGTTATGAGGAAGCCGAGGTCCTACATTCCAATTGACTAGGAGAAATACGTGCTACTAATAAGAATCTTTAACTTCTTCTAGGATGAAAAATAATGTGTTAAGAGAACTAAATCTCACTTTTCAAAAAAGAAAAAAAATTCTCATTATTGGAAATTATAAAAAGCCATATGAGAATTTAAAAAAGAAAACAGAATTATTAAAAATTAAAAAAATATTTTTTTTTTTATACAACAATTCACATATTTGTAATTCTTAGCGAATTTTTCAAAACTTTTATATTTAATAAAAACAAATAATTGTTCATTTTAATTGGAAACCTTAAACCGAATATATGTATATATAAAATGAAAAGCGAATAGAGAGATACAAATATAAAATTCAAGAGATATAAATTCTTTTTTTCCTAATTAAATTAATTTATATTAAATATTAATTAAAAAATTAGAAGCAATTCAATTTATAAAATTAAATTAATTTATTAAATAGATAATTATTTTAAGTGTTTCTTTATTGGACGTAGGAAGCTGAGATGTCCAAGGAATATTTTACACATTCATCTTTTTGCATCATTTATGGCAAGAGCATTTATGGCCCTATTAAAGGATATGCTTTTTGTATCGGGAATTGGATTAGCATCGGATATTATTGTCAAGAATGGTGAACAATATTTAAAATCCGATTTAATGTCATGTAAAATATTCACAAGTATTTGGCAATATTTTATACTTGCCAATTATTCATGGATTCTCATCGAGGGACTCTATCTTCACAATCTCGTTTTTCTAGCATTATTCACAGATTCCAATTCCAGCATCACTGGCTACATTGCTCTTGGATGGGGTAAAAATTCTCCCAATTGTTCAATTTTTCACTGAAAAAAAAAAATTTCTTTTTTAAAACGAATAATTAATTTGCAATTTTTAAAATATTTAATTAGAATATTAATAATTAATTAATTAATTATATTCCATTTAAATATGAGGGGAAATATTCCAAAGTGGAATGTGAAATTGAAATATTTCTCTTTCAAATTATATACAAATTTATACTAATAATTTTTTTTTTTCTTTACAGGAATGCCGGCAATTTTTGTAATACCTTGGATTATTTTACGAGCAGTTTTTGATGACACTTTGTGTTGGACAACTAATGATAATAATGAATATCTTTTTCTAGTCATACGAATACCTACGATGCTCTCGATTTTAGTAAGTGTAAACAAAAAAAATTCGCAAATAATCGCGATTTTTTAAATTAATTGAAATTAATTTTTCAATTAACAATTATAAATTATAATTGAAATATTAATAAATTTACAAATAACAATAATTAATAAATTATTTACAGATAAATTTTGTACTATTCGTGAATATTGTGCGTGTGCTACTTTCGAAATTAAAATCCACAGTTTCGGAGGAGACTCAAAGATACAAGTGAGTTACAAAAAAAAAAAAAATCAAATTGAAAATTTCATTCAATTAAAATTAATTTATATATTTTTTTGAATACTCAGTATAATTAATTGATATATTTAAAATTAATTTATTTGCCTCGAATAAAAATTGTAGAAGCAAAAAATATTTTTAATTAATTATAATTATTTCTATATAGAATAATTAGCAATTAAGTAAATAAATTCAAAACAGTAATTATCTAATACTTTTGATTTCAAAAAAAAAAAAAAAAACATACAATTATTAAAACAAAATCAATTTTATCCGAATGCAATCTATTCAATGTGATTCTAGAAGCTATAATTTTTTTTGCATGATGACTTTCAATATAAAAAAATTTCTTTTGATTCTTTCCTCATTTAGAAATAAAATGAAAGGAAAATAAAACGAAATAAAGTAATGTAAAAAAAAACATTAATTACTTTAAATTATTTGTAATTAAAACAATTTTTTTTTGGTAAAAGAAAATAATTTTTTCAATATTTTCAGACGATGGGCAAGAAGTACTCTAGTTTTAGTTCCACTTTTTGGAGTTCATTATACTGTATTTTTGGGCATGTCATACAGTATAGGTGTAAATGACACTGTCGAGATTGTGTGGCTTTTTTGTGATCAATTTTTTGCCTCATTTCAAGTAAGATAAAATCTGTGTTCTATTTTATATCAGTATAATTAATCTGTAATTTCCTTTTTTCTAAAACGAAAAAAAAAATATATTCTTTTTTTTCAAAAGGGTTTCTTTGTTGCGGTTCTATATTGTTTTCTAAATGGCGAGGTACGAATGGAAGTTTCACGTGTTCTAAGAAGTCGAAAGTGGCCACGATTAGGTGGCGGTGGACGATGGGGTCAAAGACATTCAACACATTCCGGAAGTACATGTAGTTGTAACGCGAGTAAATTGCGAAAATCAAGTAAATCAAGATGGTGGCACAAACCTTGCATTTGCATTTTCCGTGAACGAGATTTTCATCATCATCGTTCATCTCACTCGATGGCGAGTACACAAGGTGTCTCTTTGATCCTTCAAAACTATCCTCAAGTTCGAAATTTCCTTATCGAACGATTTCTGGGAGATTGACCACATCTTTATTTTTTATATTTATAATAACACAATCCTTTTTTTTCTCTCATTTGCTCTGAAAATGTAAAAAAAAATTCTAACATTAATTTTCTTTATTAATACTATTCTATTTTATTATTAATATAATTTACTAATATTACTAATATTAATATTTACCCTAGAAGTTCTTCTGCATGGAATTTCGTTTTCTGCAAAAAAAAAAAAGAAAAAAATTATCAAATGATAAATGAAACCTAATGTGTAATATTTATACTGACCTTCAGATGTTGGACTTGGGACGCGCGGTGGCAGTTTAACAAGTAGTCGAGGTTACATCGAGGGTGTTGGAAATGGTCCATGTCCAGGAGCCGGAAATTGTGTCCAAAATGCAAATCAAACGTCACCGCTGTGCAGCAAATACACTGACCAGTCGTTGCTCTCCTTTTGCTCAAATGTAAGTCATCTTGTTTGAAAAGAGAAAACTCTTAAGAATTCCAAAGGCACATAAAAAAACAAAAAATTCTATTAGTAAAAAAAAGAAACCAAAAACAATTTAAAAAATATTTTTGAAAGACTTTTTTTATAAAAAATAAAATAGAATTAAAAAATTAACATTATATAATTTAATAACTTATATAACAATAATTTACATTTTTATTTTTATAACAAAAAAAAAGAAAATTTATTCTCAATCCATGATTATACTTCAATGCTAACAAATGCAAGAATAAAAAAAAAATCAACTTTCCTGCAATCAAAAATACTATTGATCAGAAATTGATGTCCTTTCCATGAGCGTGACAATATCAGCATAGATAAAATCTCAAATATAAAGTTCAATCAAAATCTATTTAATCTTTATGAAAGGAAATCGAAATCAAATTCACATAACTAAATTGTACATAGAAAATTTGCCAAATAATTATTTTAATTTTAAAAATTATTATTAAATTTTATTCTCAAATGAAAAATAAGAATTATAATTATTTTCAAATAATTATTATGGAAAAAAAAATTAGTTAATATTTTTTACGACTCGTGAAATTAATATAGTTATAAATAAATAATTTTTCCAGATGTCGGAAGTGTCTACAAGCGCCGCAATTTCCGCTCTCGAGAAAGGTGAGAGAATTCGAGACCAACATCGCTGGAGTGATTCAGAATGTTGTCAACTTGCTTACGAGCTGCATAGTTTGCATCAACAACCGCAATCCTGATTTTTACTTATTTCGCAACAACAAAAAAAAACACAAAAAGGCGCACTAAAATTTAAAAAATCTGCTTAACTATTGAATGTTAAATTGGAAAAAAAAAAGTTTTTTTTATATATATATGTGACGAATATTTAATGGTAAAATTGTATTTTAGCATTAAATAAGATACGTTTGATATTTAATATTATTGTCACGGAGAGAGAAACATTTCTCCCTTCGATTATAAAATAATAATAATTAAACACTGACTGATTCAAAAAGTGAAATTGAGATTTACAAAGCTTTAGTTGTGTCATCCAGTGAGTGTTCAAAAAAAAAAAAAAGAATAGCTTTCATTTTTCTTTTTTTTATTCAAAGGTTTTTACAATTAAATGCATCAACCTTATCACTGTACATAGTATCATTTTTTTCACCGCCAAAAACAAATTAAAATGTAAGACTCAGAAAAAAATGTACCTTGAAAGCTCTCTAATATATAATTATTGTATGTATACTTATATGTTACGATTGTGAATTGTAAATGTTTCTTATGCTATGCGATAGCCAAACTTAAATAAGTATTGTGCATTGAAATAAAAAGAATTTTATGTGATAAAAATTGTTTTTACTTCTAATTATTATTATTATGACTATTAATTAAAATCTAATTTGAAATAGTCTTTAAATTTAATTTTTTTACAATTTCTTTTAAAAGAAATTGAAAAGAAAAAAATATAAATAAAATTGTCTTACGAATCACCAGTAAAAAAAAAAATAGAAATACTTGATTTAATTTTCAATCAACAATTAAACTGCTTCTTTATTTTTTTTGTCGAAAATCGATAACACACCACCACCATCATCTTCATCAGCTTTTTTAATATTTTCATATTTCTTTTTATTCATTAAAAGACTGTTGACTATTTGCTGTGCATCATGAGCTTGACCATAGTAGTCCAAAAATAAACCATCAGGATCAACCAAATAAATAATTATCGTGTGATCAACCTGAAAATCAAATTTTTATATTAGTATAAATAATTCAGTCATTTAAAAATTAAAAAAAAAAAAAAATACTAACAATATAATCATTATCCACATCCTTTGGTCCATTACTATAATAAACTCTATAGGCTTTACAAACTTTATCAGTTTGTTCTTTTGTGCCAGTGAGACCTAAAAGTTTACTCGAAAATTCTTTTGTATATTTATCAACAAGTTCTGGTGTATCTCTATCAGGATCGACGGAAATAAATATCGGTTGAACCTCCACTTGGTGTTCTTTCTCTGAAAGAGTTAATAAGTAATGAGAAAAAAATTAGTAAACTATAATATAAAAATTATCTTAAAATAATTTTTAAAATATTTTTAAACAATTTTTTCATAATACCCAATTTATCGACGACTAACGCCAATTTTTCAAGTTCCTCAGGACAAATATCAGGACAATGTGTAAATCCAAAATAAATTAACATCCATTTGCCAAGAAAATCAGTTGATTTAACAAGTTTTCCATCAGATTGAACAAGTTCAAATGTTCCTCCAATTTGTGCTTTTCCAATAGCTCGTCTTCTTTCACGTTGTATACGTAAATCTTTTTCATTTTTTAATTTATACATATATGCCAAAAAACCACCACCAATTATTACTCCAGCAGCAACTGATTTCCATGTTACTAATTTTATTTTCTGAATCTTTTCACTTGAATCTTTCACCGGATTTTGGAATAACGCTTTACTTGTATTTATTTTCCTTCCCTACAATAATTTCAATTTGCAATTACATAATTATAAATTCATTATCAAGAATTTTAAGTGATTTTAATAATGAAATGAAATTGAAATTCAATAAACAAATTTACCTTTATTTTTTAAAATAGTAAAAAAGAAATTAGCATACCTTTTGTAAAATTCGTGACGAACATCGTTGTGACAGTAATAAAGAACGTAAAATAGGAATTGACATTCTTTTTATAAATTTGTAAATTGTAAATTAAATTTTCGAATTTTTAGGTTAGGTTCTCAATTTTACATAACCTTTATTGTATTATTTCCTGTAAAAAAATGATATACAGAATAATTATAAAAGAGAAGTGTATTAAAGAAACATATAATCAAAATTTCAATAATTTTATACCTTTTCTTATTATTTTAATGTTTAAATAATCATTTAAAACGATTAAAACACCGCAATTATCACAATTACTTAGTCGTGCAACTTCGTGTAATTCGTTGTCATTCGTCAATCTCTTCGGTACTATTCGTTTACGTTCGGGAACTTTCGAAAAACCTTCGGATAAATTCGTCAATTATTGACAGATGCATTTTAGGTTAGGCAAAGTCACGTGGTTTTGTTTATAAATGAATAATTTCGATTAATTATTTATTAAAACTAAATAGATATAATTAATTAATAATCTATACATAACGCAAAAGTTTAAAAGTCATTATTTCTCATTTTCAAATGTTTATTTAAAAAACCTTTTCTACTATATCAAAACAATTATATTGTATATGTTTTTTTTTTTTGGAGTAAAATATTTTATAAAATGCAGATACCATTTTGCAATATTAAATCCTGTTCTGCATTTTCTACCGCAGTATTCCTTTTGCAAAATTCCCATCTGTTGAGAAGAAAATTTTTTTAATCACAAAGTGAGTAAATTTTAAAAATTAATTAATAAATAAAAATTGTAGTTTAAATAATTAACTTATTTTTAGATAATATGAAAAACATTTCTTTCAACAAAAATACCTATTGCCTATTCGATTTTCAATAGAAATTTTATTAATAAATATTGCTGGACCAACAGGTTCCACTGTTGTAGTATTATTCTCAGCTTCATTTACTTCCGGTTTGTACCAAAGTTTTCCATATATTTTATTAGTATTTTTCGAAATTGAACGAAATTCAGTAGCAGCAATATTTCCAAAATTAAATGTCTGGTTCCTTCTGCCGTAATTGCTAAAAAAAAAAAGAGAAAATAAAAAAACAAATAATAAAATATAAAAATTGCAATTACAAAACAAAATAATAAACATAAATACAAAACGTATTTTCATTTAAAAAAAAGAGAGAATTTAAATTCTCACTCGCACGGAATCTTGAATAGCGTTGACGAATTTCCGTTATCAATTTTCAAAAATAAGAGTCCTCTAGTCCTCGGTGTTCCTTGAATCATCTCAACAATGGCTCGGAACGGTTCACCTAAAAACGTGTCCTTTGTGTTTGACACAAGCGTCAAATTTGTTGACATCAGTACACACCTCAAGAGATTTAAAATTTATTTATATAAATATTTATATAAATAAATATAGATTTTTAAAAAAGTATAATTTTGAAAAAAAAAAACCGATTAATTATCATCGAATACCGCAGAATGGTGCTTCATCCCTCGTAACCAAATAATAAACTCCCATGGGACCATGGTTAGCCTTATATCCCATTTCCTGTATCCATTCAGTTCCTAATGGTGGAAAACAATTTCCTAAAGCAAATGATATTCCTCCTTTTCTGCATGGCCAGGCTGTTAATTTGCATTCCTCTTTTTGACTCTCGAGACTCGCGACAAAAAGTTGCCAAGCTCTCACATGACTGCACGCAATGCTTCCATCCAGGAAATCCTCTAAAAAAAATAATTACTCTAATAAACCAGTAGTTCCTGATGTGAAAGTATAATTTTCACTCAATATAAACTAATTATATAAATTAAATATTAAAATATTTAATTGAAATCACCTTTTATAAAAAAAAATTAAATTCGAATTTTTTTTTTTTAAATAAATTTCGAGCAATTAGAAAAAAATTTATTCTCTCACCATTAAGATGACTGACAACAACGGAATTTTTCACATCACTGCATCCCGGTTGTTCTCTGCCTCCATTTGGAAAAAAATCAATATGTCCAATTGGTTTTAATAAACCAAAACCATCGGCAAAATCTTTTGAGCCATCCGTATGAATAACATCGACAAGATCAGCGTCTGATGAATCAAGTTTACGTGCTTTTTCCCTCAATAAATGTGTTCTAAATAATGGCGATGCTGGATCTAATCCAGTAATACGACCAAGTAAAATATTACGTTTTTTTAAAATTTCGGAAGCACAACCCGCAACATGTGCTCCTAAACTAAAACCAATAATGTGAATTTTCTTTTGATTTGTTCCAATATTAATGACATCCAATAATATCAGTGCCAATTGACGACCAACTAATTCGGTATTTGCAACTGCTGTACTGTACGATGCACCCGCACCTTTTGTCCAATCGAGAAGAATGACATTTGTGTCTTCCTAAAAAAAAAAATAAGGGCAAAAAAAAATTATAATTTTTAAAAAATTCATTTTTTTAATTAAAATTTTTAATTTAATGCAGTAATTTAAAAAAATCTCATTTTTGATATTTTTTTAAATGTCTTCAAAAAAAAAGGATAATGGAAAAATAAATTTATACCAAATCAAGAAGTAGGAGAGCTCCTTTTATGGCACCCAAATCACTGCCACTGCCTTTATAACCATGAATTACGATTTTAAGTCCTTTAGTTGCATTATAACGTGATTTTCCAATTGACTGTGATTTATCACCATAATTAATTACTTCCGGATTTTTTCTCTCCTCTCGGGTGTATAATAAAAATCGTGTTTTTATTTCATTTGGATGCTGCGGTGGTCGTTTTAAACTTAAATATTGCGGTGGATCAGCAAAACATCCCACCAAGTCTGTTTAGAAAAACAATTACTTTTATTAATTTCTAAATAAAAATATAAATTAAATATTTCAAAAAAATTGGAAACTGCAAAAATTTTATTTTTTGAAAAATAAATTTTTTAATATTTACTTACCAAAACAAACTTTGGGTGCGCTTTCTTCACGAACTGCTAATCTTCTTTGAATCATGCGATGTCTTCTTTCTAAAAGTCTTTCTGAAAATAAAATTTCTTTATTAATAAATAATAAATGAATTAATAATTAAAAAATTATATTCAATTTCTTTATTTACTCACGTTTATATTGAATTCCATTAGAATGATGAATATGAGATAAAAGAATAATTGAAATGAAAATTAAATTATATTTTTTGATCATGATTAATAGTGTAGAATAATAATATTGATGAGGTCGTTTGCCTTATAAACTGGCCAAGGAGACAGAAAGACTGTACACTGATCATAATATGTAGACTGCAGTATCCCAGGTGTGATTTTTTTTTTATTCCCTCCTTAAACTGCAATACCTTTCTCTTCATCTTCTCCTTTTCTCTCACTTTCTTCCTCTAAATACCAAGAAGTGTTTCAAAAAAATAATTATTAATTTAAAAAACAAAATTCTTTAATTTTATTTTAATATAAATAAAATAATTTATTATTTATATAATTAATTAATTTTTCTAACATTTTAATTAATATTAATCCAATTAATTAAAATAAAATTAATAACTAAAATTTTAAAAAATCATTAAATTCAGAATAATTAAACTGAATTCCATAAGAAAAAAAAAATACAAATTATAAATTTATTATTGAATAAAATAATAAAAATTGAATATATTTTTTAAAAAAATTTTTTATATTTGGTTTTCAACAAATATATACTTTTAGTTAAAACTTTCGCTTGACGCAACTTCAATGTCCCCGCATTTCATGATGCAATTTTTAATGTGACGAGTTCACTATAGCTATTAATAATGATAATTTAGATGCCTATTATATTGTCAGTGACTTTCACTACCTCGTGGAAAACTATTTTCCACTTAATAAAATAAAGAGTATATAAAACGTAAAATTATAAATCTAATAAAACAATAGTAATTCAGTAGTAAAAAAAACGCCCATTTAAAAAAAAAATAAAATATTTTAGAAATGAAAAAAAACTGAAAAATATTTCTGCATTTAATTTTTTTAATTCGATAAAAAATTATATAATTTAATAAAAAATATATATTTAAAAATAGAATATTATATATACTATTAAATAATACAATCAATTAACAATTTTGTAATCGCGAACATAAAAAAAAGGATTATAAAAGCATTGAAACTGGTTTATCTGAAATGAGCAATAAAATCGTTCATTTAAAAAAAAAAAATATTTCTACAAAATCCAGTTTGTTTCAGTTATTTAATGAATCCAACATGAATTCAGATGCAGTGAATATTGTGTTATATAAAACTATCAGCAAATATAAATTAAACATTTTCTTCCGCTAAAATATGGGTTAATAGAGCAAGTACTCTTAATAGAAAGCAACACAAAAAAGACAACAAAAAATTTTCTCACAAAAAATAATTTTCAAAAAAAAGAATAAAAAAAAATCTCCTTTTTTATTTTTTTTTTTTTTAAAGAAAATTTGAAAAAATTTTAATAAATTCTTTATTAAATCAAAGACTTTTGCCTACGGAACTATTTTACATTGATCGCATAAATATCGAACGCATCACTGACGTTTCATATATTAAACGAAAAATTGAAGCTTGAAAAACAGTACATTTCATTAAAATGACATCAAATTGAAGATTTTTTTTATTTATTTATTTATTTTTATTTTTTTTTTTGAATCGTTCAAGCACGCGAGCACACGATTCAAGTGTTTATTTTATTTTTATAATTCTCAACACTCGAGGGTAAAAGCTTCGTGCAATTTTATTTCGTTTTTTTTTCATTCTTTTAATAATAATAATAATAATAATAATAATAATATTTCAAACACGCCGAGTGTTTCTGTTCCTCATATTGTATATATATAATATTTATTTATATATTTATATGTCTGCTCCAAGAGATAAAACGCGATGGAAGATCAATGAAAAAAAAAAAAATTAAATTAAAAAAAAAACAATGAGGAGCAACGAGGTTTTTTTTTTCGAGGCGTGTACTTATAACATATTTATTTGCAATACTTTTTTTTTTTAGCAATATACTGATCCTTATTGTAGACATATATTTATATCGTATGGCAGCATAGTATTAATGACATTGTATAATATAGGTGAGGTGACTGATAGAATGATTTTTTTTTTTCATCTCTGAGACGAAAGTTACAGTTTTTTTTTTTTTTACGTTCTTAATTATAGTAAAAATAATAATAATAATAATGTTTTTTTTTCTCTCGTTTCGCATTTTTTTTTCATCACTACAATAATTGCAGTTTTTATAAATAGCAAAAAAAAATTTTTTTTGCTATTTTTTTTTTTTTCTTTTGCTATAAATGTTATCTCGACCACTCGTTCATTATTTTTAATAATATAATCGTTATTATTTCAAGGAAATGATAATCAATATCAATCGACTTCGCTTCGTGCAAACGGTGCATCATGATCCTCTCTCTTTATCTTTCTCTACAACTTGATTAACTCGTCAATTATAATAATTTTTTTTTTTTTGTTTTTTTTTAGCTAATTTTTCTAGAAAAAAAAAAAAATATTTTGCAAAGAAGCAATCGCGAGATTATACTGATCGCTGATATACCAAATTGATAATAATTATTAATTATTATACTTATTTATTATAACATTATTCTTGTCCCATTGCTTTTTTTTCTAGTTAAAATATTCAATATATATATACTATAAATATTCTCTAATAACGATAATGCAACGTCATTAATTTATTATTACAATTTGCAACTTAGAAAAATAGTCCTGGCACTCCGTGACCATGTCTCGCGATAAGCTTTTTCTTTTTTTTTTTTTTTAATATTCTCACATTCAAAAATGCGCTATATATTGTTTTACAATATCATATAATATAAGACTTTGATTTCTCAAAATCGGAAACATCGAATTGACTAGTTTTCAGATAATGTCATTTAGTGAAAAAAAAAAAAAAAACGGAAAAAAAAATTTTTTTTAATAAATAATCTCCTTGTTTTCCAAATATTTAAAAGAAAAGGAAAAACAAAAATGAGAAAAAATTTTACACTAATAAATTAGCAATGTTTAACTAAGATATATTAATACTAAAATAACAATCTCACTTTGTGCATAATTACACGCTGAGTTTTATAAAAAAATTGTACAACTGTAGCACCGTTTTTTTTTCAAGTCAATCCACGCATCATTTTTTTTTTTAAAATTATTAAATAAAAATTATAAAATGATCCCCCGTGAAATATTCCCCAGAATAATAATAATAATAATAATAATAATAATAATAATAATAATAATTTGATAGATCATAATAATTAATAAATAAAAACACTAGAATATAAAAATTTCATAAATTCCCTAATTTTTGATTTTTTTTAAAATAGTTTCAACGAAATGCAAGAAATGAAGAAAATTTTTTTTGTACAATTAATTAATTTCTTACTATAATTAAAAATCTTTCTATACATTTTTTTTCTATATAACAACAATTATTTATTTACAAAACTATATATATATATATTTTTTTTTAATCCTAATTGCAAATAAAAAAAATTTTTAATTTTTTGTAAAACTTGAAACTTCAGGATGGGAATTAAAAATTCATTTTCTTTTCATAGTTATAATTTTTTATATATATTTTTTTATTTTCCACTGAATTAGTTCTCTTCTATATAGATATATATATATATTAAAGCAAAATTATTTTTTTCTTTTTAATACAAATTTTAACATTTAACATCTCTTTTTTTACATAATATGCGATTATAGACGTTAATTGAAAAAAAGAAGAAATAAAATAAATTTTTGATTTTCATCCCATCTTTAGGAATAAAAAAAAAATCTTTTTTTCTCTTTTTTCAAGAAAATCAATTAAAAACAATAATTTTCAATTTTTCGATCCTTTCAAATCAAAAATTATAAATAAAAAAAAAATTCGATCCATTTTGATTATGAAAAAATGTTTTCAAAATATGTAATTTAAAAAAAAACAATTAAATTTCATTATACAGTATAAAAAATTAATTTTCACTATACCGATTCGACAACATGCAATTCGCGTCACACGAGACGTGGAAACGGTATTCAATAAAATCTATATGAAAAACAATCAACGGAACAACAGTTTAGTTTACTACCCTTTTTTTTTAATTTTCACGCGCTACTATTATATTATTATTATTATTAATTATCTAATATTGATTTGTATCGATTAATACCTTTTTTTTAAATCTTCCCCTTTCCCTACTACGCAAATCCTCATACTTTGATGCAATTGACGCTCCTTTTTTTCTATTCTTTAAAAAAGAATAAAAAAAAAAATCATTTTTCTATTCATCATTCATTCTCCTTTTTTTTAATATAGGGCACAAAGTGCCAAAAAAAAATCCTATTTACTTTTCTTTCTATAATATATCATTTACACAAAACATTCTCTATTATATTTATATAGAATTACATTCAACGCATTTATAAGCATTGTTTTTCGTATATCATTATCAAAAAAGAAAAAAAAAAGCGATCAGTCAATCAGCGTGCGCTTCTTCGATATAAATATTTATAATTTATATAATATATATATATATATATGCACTACTAATTTTTTTTAATCACTACAGGTGATAGCATCAACGTTTTTTTTTTGCGTTTAAAAAAAAAATTTAATTTACTATATATATAAAAAGAAAAATGAGAGAATCATGTATTTTCATTACCTAACATGATACGTCGCATGTATAAATACTGATAGAGATATACTTGCCTGCCGGTACACCATCTATTTTTTTTTTTTTTTTTTTTTTTTAATCATATTAATATATCAATATTTATATATATATACCTTTTTTTTAGTATTTATATATTTATACTTAGAATTTTCAATTCTCGAGCGATCCGATCGCCTAGCGTTCTTGCCTATTTTTTTTTTTTTTTTTTAATCCCACTCAATGTACAATTAATATTTTTATCTCTAGTACACATGGCTAATTCCATACAGATTCATTCTTCTTTTTTTTTCATCATACTTTTTTTTTTTCATAAAGATACTCTTCTGGTATCATTGACGCAATTTAGTATATCAATTGCAAATATAATGCTATTTAAAATGATTTAAAATTAGCCATAACAAGAAAAGAATGAAAAAACATCAACATTTATACAATTATGAATTGTAATTCGTATTCAGGTTCCTATTGTCGAAAATATGAAAAAGTTGGATAGATATAATATAATTAAACTAGTTCCATTAAATAATCTACATTTTAAATATTATTTTTTCGGGGGAGGACTCCACAATAACGACGTTTTTTTTTTTTAATTCTATTGTAACAACCTTTAATTATTATATAATTAGTTAATTAATTATATTTACAATTAATCCATTATATATATATATATTTATTTGCAAATGATATTTCAATGCAATTTTATATTCATTATAACTAATTAATAAATTATAGTAATTGATTAACTATAATAATTAATTAATTATAATAAACCATAGTAGTTAATTATAATTAATTAATTAATTTACAATAATTACACTATATTATAATTATCTTCTTAAATATTCATTTTTTTTTATATCTAACCAACTTTTTCAGTAGCTATATTAAAATTGTTATAATACTGTAAATTTATTTGTTTTAAACAAATTTAGCAATTAGTCATTTGTTGGCATTTTTCTATTTTTAATATTTTCTTTCATCTTTTCTTGTTATAATTATTTAAAATTTGCATGATTTTTTTTTTTAATTTTTTATTATGCAAAATTTCAAGCACTTTTGCAATTGATTTAACAAGATGGATTTTTCACACATGGCGCATTTTTTTGTTTTATATTTATAATCATTTTTTTTATATTTATATATATATGTATAAGAATCATAAGCTGAAAATCGTATAGACTCGCATATAATAAAAAAGAGTTTGAAGTTGAGAAAATTACAATCAGTCAGTATGTACTTAAAAATTACGTCGAATAATCTCGCAATCTTATTAAATGTCAACAATTCGAGTTCTTTTTTCAATTTTCGCCCTTTCGTGGAGTTAAAATAATTCCAAGAGTTTTTTTTTGAAAGAAAAATTTCTATTGAGAAAAAAGTTTGAAAAAAATTGAAATTTAAAAAATTTTTAAAAATTGTTATTGATTATTAATTTGAATAAACTCATTAAATTTTTAATTACAAAAAATAATTTTTTTTTTTTTAATTAATCACTCTCATTGCAAACACTTTTTAAAGATGATACATATTGGTTTCACTTATGATATAATAAATGTTTATAGAAAGTGGATCTACTGACTGCTCTTAATTTTTTTTTTTGTTTTTTTTTTGGTTTTTTTTTTTTGGTTTTAAACGCATTGTGCATAAAAAGTAAGTTTCTAATAAGTTTCAGGAATATATGTCTAATAATGATGAACGTTTTTTTTTTTTTCTTTTTGCGATGATTAAATATATCAAAATGCCTTTCTTCGTTCGAAAATAAATCCTAACTTCGTTCAATGGCTTTTCCATACATTTTTTTTTTTAATTTCTCTTTTAAGCAATATAGTATCATATATATTTTTTTTTATTCTATATTTATTTCGTATCTTATGTATTAGAGACAAGCGACGCTTTTTGTCGATATTTCAACTCTACTTAGTTCTTTCTTTTTTTTCAAATTCTTTTCCTTCTTCCTTCGTATATAAAAAACTATTAGATCTCAAAAATGGATATGTACGAAGACGAAGGTTTTGACGATAGATAATTTTTTTTTTCTCGCCAAAAAAATTAATTTATTTATTATTTTAAAGAGAAAATAGTTACTCTTATTTTTTTTTGTCCACTGGTTTTTTTTTCCAAAAAAAAATATTTTTGAATTTAAATTAATCATTATATTTGAAATTCATTTCATAATTTATCCTAATTTTTTCCCAACAAACAATTATTAAACATAACAATATATAATTAATTAGCAACGATTTTCTCTCAACTTTAAAATTTTTTGTCCTACAATTTTTTTTAAACAAAAACAATTTTGAAATAAGATTTTCAATTTTTTTTATTTTTTATTTTTTTAATATTTTCAATTCTTTAGCCACATCAATTTCTATCGTTTTCAAAATTTATTTTATAACTGAATTTTAGAATAAATCCATGAATTTCGACAAACGCGGACAAATTTCCATTAATCTCAAACCTTCGAGACGTTCATTAATCTGACAATTAAAAGTTATTCCTTAAAAGAGGCCAGTTTAATTGGTGTTCATTGAGTTTATTATTTTAATATAGGCCTGTCTTTTGCATTTAATGATTCTAAGTAACATTTTTTTTTTTTATGATATGTAGGACGATCTAAGCTTAGGGTGACCCTGCGATCTAATTTGTCTTTGATTGAATTAAAAAAATTTAAAAAAAATAGTAAAATTTTTCTAAATATAAAATAAGCAAAATATTTATTTATAAAAAAAATTTTAATTCAAATTAATTGGATGATTGACTTAAAATATAAAATTTAACTAAAAATGGAAATATGAATTTAAAAATAAAAAAATTTCACAAACAACATTTTTATTTCAAAAAATTGAGATAAAAAAAATTAATTTAACTCTTAGAAAAACTTCAAATCGGGGCACTTATTTTTTTTTTAAACTCGATCGATTTTAGTCTCTTTTTTTGAAAATAGAATGCGAGTCTGTGGTCGTGTATATATAGAAAAAAAAAATGAAATATGTAAATTCAGATGGTTTGGGGGAAGGGATATGTGTTTGCGAAATTCTTGAGTTTACGCGAAATATGAATGAAAGGGAAGTGTGAATCGATTATATCAAATATGTACAACGGTTTTTTTTTTTGCTTTCTAAACTATTAATTAATACTCATTAATATTTTTTTTTTTAAATAAGTTTTTTTTTTTTTTTAATTAATGAGCGAAATCGAGTTTCGATTGACCGTTCGTTTTAAAACGATAAGGACGAAGTGGCATCGAGATTCATTAACAACAATAATAATAATAATAATAATAATAATAATAATAATCTTAAAGCACCTCGCGTATTACAAATCTATTTTTTACTTTTCCCTTTTTTTTTTAGATCGACTGCAGCAATAAAACTTAATCAATTCACGATCGCCTTAAATACCCTGATATCATTTTTCAATCGCGAACATAATTCGAATAAAATCGCGTATTAATTTAAAATTACGTTTTTTTTTTTGCAAAATTTTTTCCTTTGAATAAAACAAAGTTCAAAAATCTTATATCAAATTTTTTTTTCAATTTTCTATTCAGTTTGACTAAATTTTTTTTTTTTGTGGAGAAGCCTAAAAAAACTCACTTGAAAAAAAAAATTGCTCTCTTTTTTGGTTTTTTTTTTTTAGAAACGCTTATGACAAACGTGGTCCATTTTGTTTTTGTTTTTTTTTTTTATAATAAATTTATCCAAAGGAAAGTCATAAATTTTTCAGCAAACAAGTCTACGCAGTCTTCGATGTTTGAATCGAACTTTTTTCGTAAAAATGAGTCTGCAATTAATTCATAGCTTTTTTTTTTATATTTCGAATATTATTATCACTTGTGTGACTTGAAGTTGAAATTTATGACTTGCGAAAAGTAATAATAGATTACTTTTTTTGTTAATTAATAATCGATAAATACGATTGCACAAGATATTCAGGTAATGCAAGCGTCATCTTAATTATTAGTTTTTTTTTTTTATCTACTACTTTGTCATTTCTCCATTTTTTTTTCTCTTCGATTAATTTTTTTTTAGCTCTTCTCATTATAAATTAGGCTATAATTCAACTTACAATTTTAATTAATGTACTTTTTTTTTACAGAAACTATTTTTAGTTGTAATGTAATTGATATAATTAAAACGAATTACTATTGTATTTTTAAAAAATTGAAAATTTTTTGATAAAATTATTCTATTTTGCAAAATATTAATTTAACGTAAAATTGGAGTTGTCTTTTATTTTAATTTTATTAAAAACAGTTTTCGATTTTATGTCTTTCGTTCCATTTCGACATATTTGGCTGATGTGGGATAAAATTTAATTCAATTTGTACAAAATTGAAAATGTGCGTTCAAATGACGTTTATAGGACTTAATTAATAGTTAAAAACGAACTAATCAGACTATTATGTTTTCTTATTTTTAATAATTGTATATGCATTTTGGAGAATTTATATATATTTAAATCGAAATCACTGAAGGAAGATGCAAGGGATATTTTTTTTTAAATCTTTGAAAAAAAATGATTCAATTTAAACTTTTTAAACGAATTTAAAAAAAGAAATTAATTCGAACTATTTAAATGATAAATAATATTGTAATAAAAATTATTTTTATTACCATAAAAATATTTTTAATTTTAATATAAAAAATTTTCTTTAAAATTATTATTTTTTATATTTATATATAAAATTAAAAAAAACAATTAAGAGAATCCCTCTTACATTCTTCTTGCAGTTTTTTCGCGATCTCAACTGTGACACTGTTTTGTAATTATCAATTTACAAAAATGTGGCAGTGTACGTCTCGTACAGTTTTTCGATAAATAAAAAAAAATTCAAATATTTTTTTTTTAAAAAACGAGAGTTGTACGAGAGGGACGAGTAGGTATAATTTTTTTTTTTTTTTTTACTTATTACAATACCACACACACTATTTATCATGATTTTCGATCATCTCTATTGATAATAAACGATCCTTGTTTTCAATGATAAATATAAGACTAACTGTGCGAAATTATTATTAGTGTATTTAATGGGTATTATGTTACAGATTGTGTGATTAAAAAGGGGCGGTTTTCGTGTTTTGCTTCTTTTTTTTTTAGTTATTCGTGCACGTTACCCCCTTGCAGTCATTTTTTTTGTATTGTTTTTTGTTTCTTTTACGTTTTAACGTAACACAGTCTGTTCTAATGTTACTCTTTAGACAACTAGACATTAGTATGTATAATAATACTGGCTATTACTGGATTAAGTTTTAAAACTCATTTGCTTTTTTTTTGTTTGTAAATCATTAATTATTATCGTTTGGGTGAGTTTTAAGATTTTTTTCTCTCTTCCTATTGTCAGACATATACAGTAGATTCACATATTCCTTTTTTTTTATTCGTCGTGTACAATTATATATGTACAAATCGTACGTATGCCTGTATAATATATATATTTATTTATATATATATATATAATTAGTTATTTATATATAGTTGTTTTTTATATATATAGTTTTTTTATATATATAATTAATTTTTATATATATAATTAGTTTTTTATAATTATAGTTTTTGTATAATATAGCTATTCATTATCGTCAGTATCATCTCGATTCTTTTTTTTTTTTGTTGATGTTTTTTTTTTTTTAATGTACGTGTTGGCTAAAGCTACAATAGTCTTTATCAAAAGCACATGTATATCGTAAACTATTCTATATACATGAACATATAAATATGTATGTATACAGAATATGTGTAGAATAATATATAATATATAGCATATAAACCGAGCTTATTAGTTTGTGTTCCTCTCTTTTCAATTTAGTCTTTGTGGGTATTGTTTTTTTTTATTCCTGTTTCTTGCTAATAGAAATTATTTATGTCAAAATCGTTTTTAATTTCATCAGTTCTAATTCAATAGAAAGAGATACTTTTATTCCCTATGAAATCTCTTTCTTGAATCGTTAATTGAAATTGTAAAAATAATATAAAAAAAATTGAGATTTATATAAGTGAAAAATTGTACAATGGAAGGTTTTTTTCTTCATAGTTACGTATAGCAATTATTGCAGAGTAATTTTATCTCCCAAGTTTAGAAAAATTTAGTATAAAGCACTGTTTTTTTTATATATATATATAAACAGCTGAACTTTTTCATATATGAAGAAAGAGAGATTTAAAATATATTTGTATGTATTAAAAAAAAAGAGTAGAAAAAAAATTATTGCATACCAGGAGATTACTTTGTCCTAAATTTGTTTCCTTCAATCATGAATTCCAAATTCCTTTTCAAATTTTCGTTCTAACTAGGCCTCATCATCCATTATCATCGACTATTTTTCTCGGTTCCACCGAGTTTTTGAAATCCTATAATAATTATAGTCCTGGTCCCATTGGGTACCAAAAAAAGAAAAAGAAAAGGAAAAATAATAAATCATCAAATTTCATTATTCAATGAATTTTGGAGAGATGATCCTCATCACTTGCCTCAGCATCACCTTCAACGCCACGTTCTCCCTCTTCCGGATGAGTTGGATTTCCTTCTTCTGTGTCAACACTGCTTGTTGGTGTTATTTGTTCTGGATTTTCATTCCTCGCAAAACCTAAATTTCCACGATCCTTGTTGTTATTGTTGCTACTGTTATTGTTAATATTGTGTCCATTATTGTGACTATTGATACTGTTTGTGTGACCATTTTTATGGCCATTGTTGTGATTAATTTTACTTGATTCCTGGAAGGTTGAATCCTCACTGCTAGGGGAACCGGGAGACGAGACTATCACCTAAAAGATATCAAAAAAAATTTGGTTAATTAATTAAATATTTATCACTTATAATATAAATATTACAATTTTCTATTTAATTTTTTTTTTTGAAATAATATCAATTTCTTATTTATTTGCACTTCATTTTATATATTTTTGAAAAATATATTGTATGTCTAAAAACGCAATTGAATAAGTTAAAATATTTTTAACATAAAAGAAAATCGTTTAAATTTATACTTGTACAAAATGTTATTTCTTGCATTTAAAAATAAAAATCATTTTACCATACGAATATAGTCGAGTAGATACCAAAAAGTGTGGGATTAAGACAAAAAAAAAAAATACGTTGAGATTGTAGATGCATTTAAAGAGCGTACAACTTCAGTGAAGATCTGACAATAATAATTGTCAAATATTTTTCAAAAAAAAAACTATCCGAATCCTCAATTTTTTTTAGATACCATAATTTATAGGATTATATAAAAATTATTATAATTTATATTAATTATTAGTTTTTAGAATCTTTTTTTCGATTTCTGAAAAATTGAACTAAATAATTTTATTCGCCACCTTATTAAAAAGAAAATGAAGAAAATTCAGATCTTCATTTTGAAAATTGTTTGCTCTCATATGTACTTGAAAAAATAGAGCATGCAGTAAAAAACGAACGGATGAAAAAAGAGAAAGAGAGAGAGAGATAGAGATGATGAATGAATTGTGAATGAAAATGATAACGATAATGTACCTGTGCAAGAAGCGGCGTCTCTGTGCTGTCAGCGCTTTGGTAGAGCCGGCAATTTGCGTTTGCTCTGAATACGTGCCCAAACAAAAGATAAAGAAGACAACGTAAATCTCACTATGTAAATGGTATGATGGTGTAGAAAAAAAAAACTATTTACAAATGAAATGATAGTTTACGCATGAAAAGATTCAACAGTTTTATCAAAGATGGTCTGTCCAAAAAAAATAAATAATAATAATAAATTAATAAATAAATAATAACAAAAAAAAGTATAAATATAATAAAAAAATAATTACTCATCTAATTCTTAATTGAATTTTACTACTATAATAAATATCGTTTACTGCAATTTCTATCTTATAAAAATAAATAATTCTTTAGCTCTGAGAAAAATATATTTTTATTTAATTCAAATAAATATTTCTGTTTTAAATTTAATTTTTCGTCATGTGTAAAAAAATGAATTAAAAATTGAATTTAGAAAAAAATTCACTAAAAAGTAAATAAAAAAAAAAAGGACAGCTCATCTTTGACAATTTCATCAACTGCCTTTGTGAATACTAAATATCACGCAAATGCAGAATTAATATGAATAAAAAAAAATCATGCATGAAAAAGGGGTATGGCACACGATTATATATTTAGTATATAATATATAATACGCGAGAGCATTTGAAAAATTAGTATGAGAGACTTTGTAAAAAAAAAGAAAGACTTGGATGATAAAAATGTGAGAAAAATTTGCAAAAATGATGTGTTGAATGATGAAGCGTATAATATATACAATTTGAAAAGATAGAAAATTTTATGCAATGAAGATGATAGTTATCATTTTGATATCTACCATGCTTTTCAAATGAGATCCTACACTCCAAAAAACGAAGAAAAAAAAATTCCATTTACAAAGCAAGAAAGAACACACATAAGATGATAATAATAATTTTGTAACAAACAAAAATTGGAACTTAACCAATTACGTTTCAAGCTTTAGAGAAAGAGAGATACAAATTAAAATTCCTCTCATTTGTCTTTTTCAATTAAAAAAACAGCATCCAACAGTCAACACTTGCCAAGCCAATTAAATTTTGTCCTTAGAATATAAGCACTCAAATTTTCACAATAGTGAAAATATTTCCGAAGAAAATAATAATTTTATTTACAATATTATTGGAAACTCGACGCTGCGGATGCACCATAAAAGCTTGGATGCGAGTGAAGAAGAATACGGTTGAAAAAATAATTATAAAAAAAAAAAAAAAAAAAAATTGAGAAAAATAGACAAACGAGCACGAATTACCTGTCGTGGTTTGACCGGCGGTGGAGGACGAATGGAGGCCGCGGGGGCTACGTGGGTTGTAATGGGGGGCTGTTGATGAAGTGAGGGTGGCTGCTGCCAAGGCTGCCCTGTTCGTCCCAATGTTCCCTGTACCGGATGATGTTGCAAGTGAATTGGAACCTGCGAGTGCAACTGCGATGGCATTGACGGATTGCTGGTGTTGTTGTGCTCGACTGCTTGCGTAACTCGTGGAAGTGTTGAAGCGACTGAAGAAATCTTCCGAACTGTCTGTGAAATGAGCTACTGATTACTTGATTCCCACAATTATTTTAATATTCAAAAACATTTTAATTATCCAAAACTGTATAAAAAAATTTAAAAAAAAAATTAATAAATAAAATAATTAGCGATTATAAATTTAAAAAATTGAGAATAAAAATAATTAAGAACAATAGCATTACCTGACTTGACAGGCCAAATTTCAAGAAGATATTTAAGCACCGCAATTGGCTGTTGGAAGTCTAATGGCGGTCCAGTTTCTTCCGCGTGCAACATTAAAACTGGACCAAAACAAACTGCTAAACTTGCTGGCGACATTTTATTGCATTGCGATAATACCAGGGCCAAGTGATCCAATAAATAAATTAATGTACACTGAAAGAATATAAATTATTAATTTTAATTCTTTAATGTTTTTTTTTTTAATTGTTTTTGAAATTAAATGAAGAAACTCACCCTATTCACTTTTGGGAGACAGTCAAGGATGCTGAACATAAGTTTGGCATTACCCTGTGGATCATCGGGCAGGCAGACTGCGAGCGCGTCCACCATCATTTGGTAGAGGCACTTCGTGAAGAGGGGCTCCGGTAATTCTCTTAAATAATCCTTGAGAACACCTACAAAAAAAAAGGAATTTTATTTCGATAAAATTTAACTAAAAAATAAAATTTGCTAATTAATTTTCTTTTGAAATTATTCACCTGTGATGACATTAATATCAGGAACATTATCAGGCGATAAATCGACCGATCTAGCATTTCGCTCAAATGCTTCTCTAAGTATTCTTTTTTTCGATGCCGATCCACACAGTCTATACAAGCCTGTAAATTAATTGTTAATTTAAAAATCTATTTACAAAATAAATTAAAATATTAAAAAATTACTTTTCTTACAAATTTTAGAAATTAAATCTTCTTTACTAATTAAAAAAAATTACTACTTTAATGATAAATAAATTATAAAACCTAATAAATTAACTATTCAAAAAATTGAATTAATTAAAGAAAATTATTATCACATTACGACGAAAATTTTCTTAAATTTCAATAAAAATTATATAATTAGTTCAAAATTGAAATAAATAGCAATACCGATAATATCAAGTCCTCTTCGTTCAACTTCCTCGACACAGCGCCAAACAATTATAGGAATATTAGGAGATGAGCTCATTGCCAAAGCAGTTGACACTCCTCCCGGTACACCTCCAGTCTTGCACTCTCGTGTAACCTACAATTAACAAATTTTCACTCACTAATGTTCAAAATACAATTTCAATCCCGAAATAATTTTTTTTTCTATTTTTCATTTTAATAGAATTACAAAAATAAATGTAATTTAATAACAAAATTTTGTTTCATAAAAAAAATGATCAAAAGGAAATACTCACGACAGTGTCGAGATCAACTCCAAATAGTGGCGCAACTCTAGTAGCTAATGATATAACGGGCAATCCACGTCGTCTAAATGTTTGATGCGCATCAGTATACCTTAATCTAAGATAAATCGTTCCACGTGGTTCAACTTTCAATGCCAATTGATGCAATGGTGATTCCTTTAATAGGCTAATTAAATGTACAGATCCTTTGTAACAAAGTTTGTGCCTGTGCTGTGGATCCCATGAATAGACAAGTAAATCCAATTGTCGATTTCCAACCAAGTCCAATTCAAAAGTTTCATCCCAATCGAACATTAAATCACCAGTACGAACAACTGTTCTTGCTTTGTGAACTCTATCGCATTCAAGAACACAATACAAATCCCTAAGTGCACAAGCGCCTGTAAAAAAAAAAAGAAGAGAAAAATATTTTCCCATATCTTCAATTTATTAAAAAAAATTGAGTGTATTTTTTGTGTTTTCAATTTATTATTATGAAAAAATATAAATGTGCCACTCGAACCAATGTATATATCATTTCGAGTCGTTTTGTGCAAACATATGAGAAAAAAATGTGAGTGAATTTTAATTAATAGATAATAATAAATTAAAATAAATAAAAGAATTAAAAAAAATAGAAAAATTTGAAATGAAAATTGAGTGATTTGTTTTCTGTTAATATTTTTTTTTTGGAAAGAAAACAGTGCCTTCAGCCGTGAATGTTGAACATTCACGGACGTACCTAAGCTTGGCTGACCTGATGGAGTAGAAGGTGTTGTCGCTGCAGAAGATGAAGTTGTCGATCGAAGACCACGACCTGCCAGCAGGTGGACCCAGAGCAACCCATTCACTCCACTGGAAAGATCACCACCCGTGTCACCGCCAAGAGAACTCAATAGAGAGCTCGTTGAACTTGGAGTACCCACCGTCGGTGGCTTCTCTATTTTATACTTGAGGAACTCTGCAATAAAAAAAATAAATAAATATCCAATTTTAATTATACAAATTAAAATATTCATTCCCAGCTGAAAAAATAGCCTTTGGAAGTAAAAATTAATTATTTTTAAAATTCTTTAAAAATTCCCACCTGCAGGATTAATGTCTAACAGTCTTTGATCCTGTGTTCTTGCTGGTGTGGGAGTCGGTATACTTCTTGTTGACTCGAGATCCAAAAGATTTCTGATCCTTCTTACCGATGTTGCACGTTGACTGACAGTACTGCTCAATGATGGTTTTTGACTTAATGATGATCGTACATTGGAAGCAACAGAAGATGGCCTTGGATTGCCTGCCGCAGTTCGATGAGAAGTGGAACTGATAGCAGTTGAAGCCCTTAAATTTGCGAGATTCACTTGTTGCGCTGACGCTGACCTCGTTGATAATCTATCTAAAGTACTTGACATCGGTCTATAGCTGCCATATCCTCCATATTCAGCCTATAAAATGATAATTATTAATTACAATTTTTTTCTTTCTCAAAATCCCTTTCTCATTCCTTATTTAATTAGACAATAAAATTAAATACAGATTTAAATACATAATTTCTTATTAATTAAATAAATATAATTTTTCTTCTCGTTTCTAAAAATAAAAACTAAAAATGTTGAGAAAAAAATTAAAATGCCTTTTTGGAAATCGCACCTGATTTGCTGCCGCGTGAATATTTTCAGCACTATAAGTGTAACGTGGAGGCCTGTTTGTTGTTGCTCGAATTTGTTCATACAATGCGCTGGTACTTGGTGTTCGACTCAACCATGCTCGATATTCATCTGACGTGAAAACACTTGGCGACGATGGTATCCTTCCTGTGTGATTATAATATTATTAAAATCACTATTAATGACATCTCAAATGATATAAAAAAATCGTTTTATTTTATTTTTCTTGTTGAGAATATACTTTTTCCAAATTCTTTTTTTTCAACTATACCAGATGCTACGAGGTTTACCAGACTGATATATATATATAATTTTTTTTTTAGATAACTTACGTTTATGACAACAAACTACCAAGTTTCGAAATTAAAAAAAATACAGGCATTAAAAAAAATTTACATTCTCCTAAATTAATTAATAAACGTGTCAAATCTACAATAGTTTGATAATTAATGCATACTATTTGAAAAACTATTGATTTAGTAATAACTAAAAATAATCATTAGCACTAATAAGAGAATTTGTTCTAAATAAGAAATTTAAAATAAAATTATGCAGAATCTAAGATTTACATTCTGCTTTAATTAAAAAAAAATTGCTAAGTAAAAAATATTCTTTTCACATTCCTGGAATATTGGAACTTTGCTAAAGAATTATTTCGGAAATATTTCTAAAATGGATCCCAAAAAAAATTCCTCAATATTTCTGAAATATTATCAAAAAATGTGAAATATTTAAATATTTTTGGAATTTTTTTTTTTTAATTCCTGGGATATTTCAATTGTTACTGGGATTTGAAAAAAGGGACAAAACTAATTTTGTAGAAAATTGAAAATAATTCTTTTTTTTTTTTAAAAAGAAATTTTACTGGATATATAAATATATGGGAAAATTTTGTTTGTTTGTTGTGATTATATTTCTTACCTCTATCGCGTCTAATTGATGGAAACTCGGGAGCGGACAATGCCCCATCACTATCTTCCTGGTCAATAAGACCTGACGTAACAGTGCTAAGACCAGTTCTAAGGCCTGGTTGCTGCGGCAACGTTCTGCCGCTACGAGGCAATGAGTTTGTTCTTAAACCTAAAATAACGTCAAAAACCAAATCCTTCCTTAAAATTTTCTCTCTCTTTTTTTTTAATTCCAATTTTTCAAATCAATAAAAAAAACAATTTCGGTCAGCTCATTATTGACTGCTTTTTCATCTATTATAAAAAGTGAAAAAAAATCCCATATGAATCTATTTATTATTTTATCTGTCAGAAAAAAAAAAAATTATTAACGAACGTGCAAACTAATTCCAAGCAGTCAAAAATGTACTTTCACCATTTTCATTAAAGATATTTTAAATAAAGTTAATAATTTAAAAAAAGTAAATTTAAAAAAGTAAATTTAAAAAAAAAAAAATTCACGAAAAGCCTCGTATCCATTGTTTGAGCGACAGAGACGTTGCCGTAGAAGACTTCTATATAAAATATATATCTCATATGTGTTTATATACATGCAATTTTTTTTTCTGATCTATAATATATATATAGAAATGTGTATAAAAAATAATTTTCGCTAATGTAAAAAAAAAAAAAATGTTCAATCTTATACATGACAATTTTTGAAAATTAATAACATACCCGTTGAACCCTGACCAATTTGTGATCTCGATAATGTTGCCAAATGTGAAACAGCACTACTCTGTGATGGATTATTTAGATTATGCCTATAGTAATAGTAAGCCGATCTTGGTGAACTCGAACATGTGGCTTCAGTGTCAGATGCATAATCCAACGATGGTCGATGTCTTCTCGTCAAAGTACCAAATTGACCTTGACCTCGTGTCGATGATGTTGTATCATTTTGTCCATATCTTGTATTATAGCGCATCGCCGACGATCCTAATTTATTATTGTAAATAAATTATTAATTAACTAGCAAAATTAAACGCGCGCAAGCGCGACAAATTGAGTATTTAATTGTTTGTTATAAAGAAATTAAAGATTAATATTATCAATAATAATTTAATTTATTAGAATATTATTACATATTAAATAATAATAATGAAAATTATATGTTCACAAGCCTCGGATTATATGACTTTTTTCGACTTTTTTCAAAAATACAACTTTTATCGACTTATTTTAATAAAATGCGACATTTTTTTTTATATTTGAAAAAAAATGTAAATAAAATACATTTTTTAGTATAAAATGTAGATCTTCTTCAGATCTTCTTCAATTCAATTATTTAACAAATTTTGAACTAAATTGATTCTTCACTAAATTAATTATTTTTAATAATTTTAATTAAATACATCACAAATTCAATTATATCAAAATTAGTTTATAATTAAAATTTTTATGAAATTTAACAATTGTTTATAATTTAAAAAAAAAATATCACAAAAAAATTGAATTATTTTTTAAAAATTTCAATTCAAAATAAACTAAAATTCAATTATTACCCAAAATTTTAATTCAAAATCAATTAAAAATCCAAAATTTTCAATTTAAAATTTAATTATTTACCAAGTTTTCCATTCAAAATAAAATAAAATTCAAATATTTTCAAGATTTTCAATTCAAAATCAACTAAAATTGAGTTATTTTTAACATTTTAAATTCAAAATCAACTAAAATTCTATTATGTATTTTTGAAAACTTCAATTCAAAATCTTTTAAAATTCAATTATTTTCAAAAATTTCAATTTAAAAGCTTCAATTATTTTTAATGATTTTATAATATTCTTCGAAAATTCAATTATTTGAAAGCATTTTGCAATTAAAAAAAATTTTTAAGTTCAATTTTTGTCTGTAATTTCTAATAAATTCTTCAATTATTTGAAATTAATTTATTTTCCAAAATTTCAATTATTTTCAAAATTTTCAAATCAAAATCTTTTAAAATTCAATTATTTTCCAAGCATTCAATTCAAAATCAACTAAAATTCAAGTATTTTTCAAAACTTTGATTGAAATTCAATTATTTTTGAAAATTTAAATTCAATATTAATTAAAATTCAATTATTAATCAAAATTTAAATTGAAATTTAATTATTTTCCAAAATTTCAATTATTTTTAAAAATTTAAGTTCAATTCAGTGAAAAATACAATTTTCAAAAATTTTAATACGAATTTGTAAAAAATCGACAAAATTTCAATTCAAAATCAATTAAAATTCAATTATTCTTAAACATTTCAATTTAAAATTATTTATCAAAATTCACAATCCAAAATCAACTACATAAAATTAAATTATTCAAAATTTCAATTAAAATTCAATTATTTTCCAAAATATTAATTCAAAATCAACTAAAATTCAATTATTTTCAAAAATTTCAAATTAAAAGCTTCTAAAATTTAATTATTTTAAAAATTTTCCATCTAAAATTTGTTGAAATTTAATAATTTTTAATTATAACTCTTTCTGAAGAGAAAAAATGAGATTTCATTTTCAAAAATGAGAAAAAGAATTGTCAAAATTTGACAAGTCATAAGATAAATATTCAAAAAAACACGTGAAATCAGAAAAGGCCAACTTCAAGTTAGGACAGAAGGACAGACGTAGCATTTTATTATTATATAATTTTTAAAAATAAAAATGTTTCAAAAATCCGAGAAATTTGAATTCATTTTTGAAAATAATAAACAGAATTAAATATTTTTCAATTATATTCTAAAAATTCATTAAAAAAATAGTTTAAAAAAAAAAGAATTATTAATATTCCCCTGAAGGTGGATATAATTTTTCAAACAATATTCTGATAACAAATTTTTACTAAATATTGACAAAATGGGGAGAAAATAATAAATTTACATGACAATAATTTTACCTGTCTTGAGACTAGACCGCAAGAGCGTATGGCGTGCTGGTGTGGTAATGCTGGTATAATCAACTCGGGGTAAATGTTGGTCAGAACCACTTCTTGGCATAATTCTACTGCCCCCAGTATGTTGAGAGTATCCATAATGTGAGGCTTGAGTTTGGCCTGAAATTCTACCTCCAGCTGACTGCATTCCAGTCCCAGTTGACATACGACGTGGTCCATTCGATGACATCACAGGATTCGCATAAAACGAATGAACCTAAATGAAAATTTAAATATAAATTATCCAATTCTTCTTTTTTACTTTTCTAATTTTCTAATTATAAACAGCTTTTAAGCGACTTTTTCACTTTTCACGTTGCTTTTATATTAAATATCATGCTTTGAAACTTAGTTTTTTTTAGAAAAAAAAAATTAACGAGCAATTTTTTATAATAATTATATCAATTAAAAGCATTTTTTTTTTAATAATTAAGAATTAATTTTGCAATATTCTTATAGAAGAGAAGAGAATGAGAACTAAAAATAGATGTGTCGAATAACATCTTTTTGTTGAGAAAATAATTTTACAATTATTAATTAAATGTCTTAATATTTAATTAATTATATTAGAAAACAAAATTATGTACGTTTTAAGCCGTGAAATGTGCTGAGTCTTGCTAAAAGCATTTACAAAACATTCCTTGACAATTCCTTTATTTACCTCGTTTATTAGTTTTTATCTTCTTTTTACAAAAAAATTTTTTTAAAATTTTGTTTAATCAAATTTAAAAATAAAATTACATTTAAAAGTTTTTTAAAAACATTTTTTGTATTTAATTGAAAAGTGATATAAAAGCAAAAATAATTCTTTTCTATCTATAATAATAATTATTATCAATTATTTTCATTATTCCAATTTTTAATTTAATTTACCGTATTAAAAATTTTCACTTTATTTTCCATTATTTCACAATGAATATTTGAATGCTATAAACCCTTTTTATAATGAAGTTTATGAATAAAAATTTACTTTTCATAATTTCATCTTTTGTCAAGAAATGTATTTTCTGCTCGAAGCAAAGTGAACAGTATATATATATATATATGTATAGCGAGGGAGAAAATATTGGAAGATGCACACATATAAACAGATATAGAAAAGCTTTTGGAATAGATTGACAGAGAGACATAGTGAGCCCAGAGAAAAATTTATTTGCCCTCATCGACAATACACACAAAACATTTCGTTTATATTTGCGTAACAAAAAAAATAATTTCCTTTTTTTTCTTTTGCTATCTCAACAGATAAAAATGATTATTATTTTTTCAAAAATTTTTGATTCAATCAAAAGTGACTGAGACTCAAAATTTGAGATATGCCACACAAATATTGATAAAAAAAAAAAATGTTTTGTCAAAGCAAAATATTTTTCTCAGTTGAAAAAAAGATAGAGAAATAGAGAAAGAAAGAGAAAGAGAGAGAAATAGAAAGACGAAGGGGGTGCGCCAAATATAATTTTAGTATAGCAATATACATATTGAAGTATATACTCATTACGAGATCTAGATATCAACAAGAGTTATATTATTTTTACCTTCGTGAAATCCTGGTCAATTTTCAACGTAGCAGTCATTCATATATAGAACCGATTAGTCAATAAATTACGTCTTTTTAATAAATATTGAACGGCGGTCGTTAAATTTTTTCTCTCAACATTTTTATATTACAAAAAAAAAAAAAAAAAAAATTATTTCATTCAGAAAAAAAGTTATCAAGAAAAAATCTACGGAGGTATTGATTTTTTTTTAATAGAAAATTTAACTATCCTCTAGATCCGCCATTCTTTTTTTTTTCTTATTTAAATTAATTATTTGTATGTTCATAGCGCTCTTAGAGAGTGGAGGGCAAACAAGTGTGGAATTGTGCAAATAGGTAATAAAAAAAGGTGCTCGATCCACATCGTCTAAGACATCTATGTTTTATAATAAAATTCATCACTATCAAATGATCACTGACACACCAAATTTGTGTCATTAATTAATAAAAAATAAATAAATAAATTTTAGAAAATTTGTTTTAATAACAAACATGCAACATATTAAATTTTAATTTGTTCAAAAAAAGGGGAATTTTTAATTATTTTTTTTTTAAAAACATTGATAAATGTGTGTGTGTCATTTTTTTTGGGCAATCATTTAATAATAATAAATATTAATAAATGTAAAATCTAAAATAATTTTGAAAATTGAAATTATTAAACATACTTTTTCAGCGAGACTCTCCAATGTTTTTGGATAACCACGTTCGTAGGGTTGAAAATGTTGTGTTGCTGATGGTTTTGGTTGATGTGTGATAACAGGCGCTGGTGGCGGTTGATAGGACCAATGACCTTCGGGTCGTGAATTATAATAGAGATCGCCATTGCTTGATCCTAAATCTTGTGTCGATCCAAGTCCAGTGAGACCTAATCTTGATCTTGATGGTAACATTTCACGTCCGTCTCCTCTTCTTCGACTACTGTCACTAAAAAATTATTTTTCAATTAGGTCAAAGATATTTTATTTTTTTCAATTTTTTAAATTCTGTATTCTAATGAAAAGAATCCGAATTAAAAAAAAAACAATTGTAAAAAAATAATTTCCAAATTACCGTATATGATTACTACTTGAATGATCATTTTCATCTTCATTAATATCACGTTTAATGACAACGACAGGTGTTGTTTTGTGTTCGCTGTGAAGATTGTGTGGAATAAGCTGATGAGGACCACGCCTCGTGGCTAAAATGAGTCTCGTAGGAATTGACATCACAATTACAACATCATCTAAACTCATATGCGTCACGTCAACAAGATTCACTGCCAAAATTTCATCTCCCACCTAAAATATAAAACAAAATTCAAATTTGTTTTTTTTAATTTAATTTGAAAAAAAATTTAATAAAAAAAAATTGTTCAATTTAAAGATAATAGATTCGAGAAAAAAAAAGATAGAAACCTTGAGACAACCACTGTTATAGACGGCCGATTCCAGTGCTATCCTAGATATAAAAACGCCATCGTTTCTGTCTACTCCATTTCCTTCTCTTATATAAAGTCCCAACGTCTGTCCCGGACTCTTGATTATCTCGACGAAATGGATGGGATATTTTGGATCCTGGAAAAAGTTATTTTTAAAAATCTTCAATTAATAAAAATTTTTTAAATTCTTGACAATTTTTTTTTTCTATTCGAAATCGACGCGACGAATTAATTATTATTTCATTAACATAGAAAAAGATGAGATTAGAAACTCATGGATCAATATTCTTATTATAATTTTAGAAAAAAATTTACCTGCACTGAGATGAATTTCTTTGCAGCTTCTTGTGCCTGTCTTCCCATTTGACGTGGTTCAATGGTACGTACAACCATTTGACCTCGTCTTTCAACAGCTTCAAAAGCAGCAGCAGTCGAAGCATCATGGTCATTTTCCACCGTTTGAATTTGCTTGAATATCTCTGTACTGATCCCACTCACCTTTTTTTAAACAAAATTAAAAATTAATATTTAAATTATAAGAAAAAAAAATTTGTTTTGATAATATAATTTTTTTGTTTTTGAATAATTATATTGAAACTCACAGTTTTCTCTTTCCTGATGCATACCTTTCTGAAATCCCCTTGGATGACCATAGGAGGTGGTTCCTTGGGGCGCAACTGGTTGGCAGATGCCTGCCTCCCAGGACTTGCACTTATGTCTGTCACTTCCCCACGCCCCTCCTGAAAAATAAAAATCAAATTTAGTAGAGTAATTAAATTTTAAGGCGGGTTTTTTTTTTTATTTTTTCAAATCAAATTTTTGGGTGGAAAATTTGTTTTGGTTTCCAAAACTTTTCAATGAACCCAGAATTTGTTTTTTGTCGCAGTTTTTTTTTGTATTTGATTTTCTGCGAAAAAAAATAGTATTGAATCAAGAAAACACATTTGTTCGAATTTTATTCTTTTTAATAAAATTTTGGTAAATGAATTAAGAAAATTAGTGTGCAGCATCAAGTAAATAATTTTTCTTGAATCAATAATAATTTTTTTTTCAGTGTGGTTTTCAAAATACTTTTTTAATTTTTTTGAAATAATAATTTTTTTTCATGGTTTACAAAATATTTGTCTTAAAACATATAATTTTTTTTGTGTGGTTTTCGAAATATTTTTTTTTCAAACAGTGATAATTTTTTTTTCAGTGTGGTTTTCAGAATAATTTTCCTGAAAAAATAATTATTTTCAGGGATTTCAGAATATTATTCTTGAAACAATGATAATTAATTTTTGTGTAGTTTTCGGAATATTTTTCTTGAAACAATGATAATTTTTTTTCAATGTGGTTTTTTCAGAATACTTTTCTTAAAACAATAATTTTTTTTGTATGGTTTTCGAAATATTTTTTTTTCAAACAATGATAATTTTTTTTTTAGAATAGTTTTCGGAATATTTTTCTTGAAAGAATGATTATTATTTTTTCTGTGGTTTTAAGGAATATTTTTCTTCAAACAATGATAATTTTTTTTCAGTATGCGGTTTTCAGAATATTTTTTTTTTTTTTTTTGAAGCAATGAGTTTTTTTCAGTGTGGTTTTCAAAATAATTTTCCTGAAAAAATAATTTTTTTCAGGGATTTCAGAATATTATTCTTGAAACAATGATAATTATTTTTTGCGTGGTTTTCGGAATATTTTTCTTAAAACAATGATAATTTTTTTCAATGTGATTTTTTCAGAATACTTTTCATAAAAAAATAATTTCTTTTGGGTGGTTTTCGGAATACTTTTTCTAAAACAATAATTTTTTTTTCATAATTTTCAAAATATTTGTCTTAAAACAATAATTTTTTTTTGTGTAGTTTTCGAAATATTTTTTTTTCAAACAGTGATAATTTTTTTTAGAATAGTTTTCAGAATATTTTTCTTGAAAGAATGATAATTATTTTTTCTGTGGTTTTCGTAATATTTTTCTTCAAACAATGATAATTTTTTTTCAGTCTGCGGTTTTCAGAATATTTTTTTTTTTGAAGCAATGATTTTTTTTCAGTGTGGTTTTCAGAATAATTTTCCTAAAAAAATAATTTTTTTCAAGGATTTCATAATATTTTTCTTGAAACAATGATTATTATTTTTTGTGTGGTTTTCGGAAAATATTTTTCTTAAAACAATGATAATTTTTTTTCAATGTGGTTTTTTCAGAATACTTTTCTTAAAAAAATAATTTCTTTTGGGTGGTTTTCGAAATACTTTTTTTAAAACAATAATTTTTTTTCATGATTTTCAAAATATTTCCAGATTCAGTCGACGGATATAATTTACATGATCTATTAGATCTTACCCTCAAGCATGGCACGAGGATGATCCACGCGGTCGATCCACACATCCGGTCCCACTACACACACAAACACACAGAGAGGATTAAATTTCCAATCCCTTTACACTCATACCATTATTATTTGAACCCTCCAGTTCTGGAGATACATTTCACTATAACTGTTGGAAATTTCTGAACCGGATCTCTTTCTCTCTCTCTCTCTCACACACACAATTCCTGCAATTTTCAACCACTTGTGCAAAAGGGCTACGAATTTTCACTCTGAGAAGAAGAACCACCCCAATATATACACTGTGACATACCGCACTTTGCCCCCATGCCAGCTAATATGGCGGGAACCTATCTTCAGGAGCAAGAAGCGGGGGCGCTTGCGCCTCTTTCCCTCCCTCCCTCACACCCCCTCCCCCGGGAATGAGAGAGTTTGGGTACTATCGACCCGATGTGACGTCACCTCACACCCATTCTAGTTTTCTCTCTCTGTCTCTCTCTCTCTCTCTATCGGGAGCGTATTTTCTTCCTGGTTGCTCTACATTTCTGTCTCACTCAATTGCTCTCCGCCCCCCTCAACCCCCTTTTGGTAAAAAAAAACTCTCTTCATCCCCTTTATCGGCCTCTCTCTCTCTCTCTCTCTCTCTCTCTCTCTCTCTCTCTCTCTCTCTCTCTCTCTCTCTCTCTCTCTCTCTCTCTCTCTCTCTCTCTCTCTCTCTCTCTCTCTCTCTCTTGCAATACGGCACGTCTGCGTCCTACAACCTCTAGTCTCGCCGGTCTACTCGGGATCGCACAAGAACCGGATGCCCATATGCGAGCAATGCAATGCCATCGCCTCTGATGCTGCACCTATATTATTACCAAAATCTTGAATATATTGCGGTTTAAACATACTGCAAATGCTGTTAATTAATGACAAATTTTAGAATTTATACACTGGAAAAAAATGTATTGTTATTCAAATATTCCGGTTACTTATGATTATGTATTATCAAATAAATATTTACTTGAACCAAATAATTTTTATTTAAGCCAATTAAATAGTATATTTGTTTTAAATATATAGAAATTATTGGTCCAAATACAATTTATTTAATTCAAATAAAAATTATTTGTTTCAAGTAAATATTTCTTTGATAATACCCACTTGGAAAAATTCCCCGGAAAGTGTCACCTGGAGGTTCTATCAGAATTCCGCCTAAACTTCCAACGTAATTCCGTCGAAATTCCATCGGAGTTCCATAGAATTTCCGATGGGATTCCGACGGAATTAGGACTCTAAAATTTTTGAAAAAAATTAATCGGAATTCCGTCGGAAATTCTTTGGAACTCCGATGGAATTTCGACGGAATTACGTTGGAAGTTCAGGCGGAATTCTGATAGAACCTCCAGGGGGCACTTTCCGCGGAATCTTTCCAAGTGGGTATTATCAAATAAATATTTACTTGAACCAAATAATTTTTATTTAAGCCAATTAAATAATATATTTGTTTCAAATACAAAAATTATTGGTCCAAATATAATTTATTTAATTCAAATAAAAATTATTTGTTTCAAGTAAATATTTATTTGATAATACCCACTTGGAAATATTCCCCGGAAAGTGCCCCCTGGAGGTTCTATCAGAATTCCGCCGGAACTTCCAACGTAATTCCGTTGGAATTCCATAGGAGTTCCAAAGAATTTCCGACGGAATTCCGATTAATTTTTTTCAAAATTTTTAGAGTCCTAATTCCGTTGGAACTCCGTCGGAATCCCATCGGAAAATTCTTTGGAACTCCGATGGAATTTCGACGGAATTACGTTGGAAGTTCAGGCGAAATTCTGATAGAACCTCCAGGGGGCACTTTCCGAGGAATCTTTCCAAGTGAGTATTATCAAATAAATATTTACTTGAACCAAATAATTTTTATTTAAGCCAATTAAATAGTATATTTGTTTCAAATATAGAAATTATTGGTCCAAATACAATTTATTTAATTCAAATAAAAATTATTTGTTTCAAGTAAATATTTATTTGATAATATTCAAAGTAATCGCGATCCAATAAATTTTTTTCTCAGTGTCTGCAATTAAGGGGGAAATTTTTTTTTTTTTTTTTTTTTTATCTTAAATAGCGATATGTTTTGCTAAAACGGCGAAAGTTTTCGCTATTCTAGAGAAATATATCGCTGTTCCAGAGAAACTTATCGCTATTTCAGATGAAGATTTTTTTGCGTGTAGGGAAAATTTTTTTTTATTTGAAACACCGATATTTTTCTCTAAAATAGCGAATACTTTCAATATTTTAGTACACTGAAAAAAGGGTTTGGTATTGATAACCAAACGTTTGGTTGGTATTTAAGCAAGCAAATTTTTTTTGTTGAATCAACAAAATTTTGGTTGTCCCAATCAAACTTTAGTTAGGACAACAAAAATCCTTTTTTTCTAATTTTGGTTATGTCAAACAAATTTTGATTGAGACAATTAAAATTTTGTTGATTCAACAAAAAAAATTTTGGTTGCTTAAATACCAACCAAACGTTTAGTTGTCAATACCAATCCTTTTTTTTCAGTGTACATCCAGAGAAATGATTTATTTTAAACAAATAAAATATGAGTTAACTAAACGTATATCTGCCTACTAACTCCATTTATTTGTTGCAAATATATTTTATTTTATTTAAATAAAAATTTTATTTGTCATAAATAAATATTTGCTTTGCCTCAAATTTTTTGCTTTGATTTAAATAAATTTTTTTTATTTAAATGAAATAAAATATATTTTGGCAACAAATAAATGAAAATATATACAATATATTTTGCAATTGTATCAGTAGTAAAAGTAAATAATTAGTCAGACTTTGAATTTTTTGGCAGTAGAACAAGTCAACAGTTAGTCAGACATAAAGAAATTTTAAATTTTGTCAGTAGTACAAGTAAATAGTCAGTCAGGCTAATAAAAATCCAAATTTATAATTTAGTGGGTAGTACAAGTAAATATTTAGTCAGACGTTTAAAAACTTTTTGTAATTTTGACAGTGGTACAAGTCAATATTTAATCAGACTTTCTTAATAAATGAAATTTTATTTATTTATTCAAATTTGAAATTTTTTCAGTAGAACAAGTCAATATTCCGTCAGACTTGATAAGAAAATTTGTTAATTTTTTTTATAAATTTTTGCCAGTGGAAAATATCAATATTTAGTCAGACTTTTTACGTTTGTAATTGTGTCAATAGTACAAGTAAATAATTTAATCAGACTTGTTAATTAACTTCTTTTTTTTATTAATTAACTTTACAATTGTATCAGTAGTACAGTTAAATATTTAGTCAGAATTGCTTAAAATTTTTATTCAATTGTATCAGTAGTAAATGTAAATAATTAGTTAGACTCAAAAAAAATATTTATAATTCTATCAGTAGTAAAAAACAAATATTAACTCAGTTTTCCTTGTAAATTTTTGTAAATTTGTCAGTAAAACACGTCAATATTTAGTCAGACAAAATTTTTCTAATTCTACCAATAGTCGAACTAAATATTAAATCAGACACACCAAAAAAAATTTGCTAAGTAAATCAGTAGTAGTACAAGTCAATATTTAGTCAGGTTTTTGTTATTTTTTCAGTTCAAATAAATATTTTTAATTTTTTAATTTTTCTTTTTTAGTTTTTTAGTTTTGTCAGTAGTGCAAGTCAATATTTAATTCAACTTTCTACGTTTTTCTAATTTCATCAGTAGTTTGAATTGATTCTAGTCAGACATAATAAATAAAGTAAATAAAAAACAGTATAGTAAAAATTAAATCAACTCATTCGGATTTTCCAATTTTTTTACATTATTTACAATTCTTATTTTTTATATTCATAAACTCTCTCTCTCTATATATATATATAGAAATAATTACAAACAACTATATATACCATGTAATTAAAAACTTTAATAAAGTTACTTGACACTGTGTATGAGCAATTATTATTTTTGTTGCAATTTACTACTCCCAGTTAGATATATTGGAAAGTTTTAATTAAAAAGAAAAATAACGTAAAGTTTTTCTGGACGTGTCATCGCGCCAAGGAAACAGTGTAAATTTTTTTTTTCAAAAATAAATATAATTCGAAAATTTCTATTTTTTAATTCGAGTAAAACTAATATAAAGTAATAATTCTTATTCGCACAAAGAAAATTTCATTTCAGTTATTTGACTATTATCTAACAAATATTTACTCCAAAAAAATAATTGGATCACCCGTAATTTTCATTTCAAATAAATAAATTTTATTTAAATTAAATAAATCGTATTTGAACCAATAATTTCTGTATTTGAATCAAATACAATTTTTCTTTTATTTATATACAAATATTCATTTAATAATAATAATAAAGTAACCGATTATTTGAATCAAATAAAAAATTTTCAATACACAGAAAATTATAAGGTATTAAAATAAGCAAAATTGTATTAAAATAATAAGCGTTGCAGCTTATTTTAATGCCTTTTAATTTTCTGTGTAATTATTTAAATTAATTAAATGATAATATTAAATAAACAATAAAATTCAAACTTTAATATATAAATATTCTCAGACTATTTATGTGTGTAAAATTTACATTTTTTCGAAAACTTTTCTTTTGAAACGAAAAAGAATTTCCCTCCAAGAAAAATGTATATAAAAAAGAGAAAAGATATTGCCTTAAATCAGCTATATATACACAAAACTTATATAAATAGTGCGAATAGCAGAAATTTTTGAAACACAAAGATGATGCATTCGCGTATATATACGTCAGTTAGGAAACTATCGAAAGTTTATAGGGCTCAACAAACTTCCATCAAAGTATATACCTGAACTTTGAATGATAAGTTTAATAGTACTAAATTACATATTTGATCATTACAGTCCTGAAACTATGTCAAATTATTTATTGAACGCAGGAACACAAATTTATTGCCACAAAAATATTCTTAAAAACGTCGATTAATCAAAACTAAAAATTAACCATTTTTTTAGATTAATTTTTTAAAGAAAAATTTCTTAAATTTATAGATGCAGTGTTAAAAAAATTTATTTGATTCAAATAATCGATTACTTTACTATTATCAAATAAATATTTATTTGTATTAAATAATTATTTTTTTATCCCCAGAGAAATGTTTTATTTAAACCAAATATATTTGAGTTTAATATAGTATTTTTGTCTAAGAGCCAACTGGGTCATTTATTTGGCGTAAATAAAAATTTTATTTGTCATAAATAAATATTTCTTTGTAACAAATAATTATTTCTCTGTATAACAAATAATTATTTATTTGCGACATATAAATATTTATTTAGCTTCGAGAAAATATATCTTTTCTCTGGAGTCAATTAAATGGTATTTGTTTCAAATACACAAAATATTTGGATCAGATATACAGTTTATTTAATTTAAATATAAAAATTATTCGATTCAAGTAAATATTTATTTGATAATAGTCAAGTAACCAATTATTTCAATTAAATAAAAAATTTTTTTTTCTCAATGCAGCTTCGAATATATTTTGTAAACAAAAATAAAAGAGCAACAATTATCCTTAATTTCACCTTCTTAATTTATCATTCTAACAAATTTTTTCTTAATCGTTTTTCATTTCTTTTTCTTTTTTTTTTGCCCTCGATTTGGGAAATAAGCTTTAGGCAGAAAGTATAATCTAGGCTCGCGGAGACCTAGCTTTCATGAAGGACCCTCTTTATCGAAAAAAGAAGGAATAAAAAGAAAAGCGAGATAAAGATACGCTGAATTCTTATTCTAGAAGCCTCTTCACGATTTAAAATGCGAGGACTGGATGCTCGCGAAAGATAAAAAGAGTGCTTTTCACAGTCGAAGATCAATTCTACTGTGAATATGAAGAAAATTACGATTTCAAGTGTCCGCCGAGAGGGTAAAAAGTTTTCAAAAATAATTATTCCTTTGCGGCAAATATATATATATAAAAGTCGTTGCAATTTAATATAAAATAGAAATTTTTTTTCCCCCATAACAAAACTAATTTATATGAAAAAAATAAATTTTATTTGATTTAAATAATCGCTTACTTGATTATTATTAAATAAAATATTTATACTTGAACCAAATAATTTTTATTTGAATTCACAGAAAATTAAAAGGCATTAAAATAAGCTGCAACGCTTATTATTTTAATCTATTTTTTTCTTATTTTAATCCATTTTGGTATTAAAATAAGCAAAATTGCATTAAAATAATAAGCTTATTTTAATGCCTTTTAATTTTCTGTGTTAAATAAATTGTATTTGAACAAATAATTTCTGTAATACCATTTTTTAATTGACTCAAATAATTATTTAATACAGAGAAAAATTTGTTTGAAATAACCAAATAAAATTACTGTACATTTAAATAAACGTTTGATTGATTCAACTAAATTATTCAATTGAACAATGAAAAAAAATTATTTGATTCAAATAATCGGTTACTTGACTATTATCAAATATTTATTATTGTAACAAATAATTATTACTTGAGTCAATTAAAATGATAATAAAAAAATTAGTTTAAACACAGTTTATTTAATTCAATTATTTGGTAAATATTTATTTGAGAATAGTCAAGTAACCGATAATTCGAATCAAATAAATTTTTTTATTTCGGTCAAATAATCGATTATTCGAATCAAATAAATTTTTTTCTATAAATATATAATATGATGATATAATAATAGAGATGCTGCATAATTTGCAACGATTTGTCTTATGCTTATTTCACAATTGATTAAGTAAGCAACTGTTGTTCAATTATGAGAGAACAGGACTCTCATGAGGGATGGCACGATTATATATATATATATAGTATTTGAAGAGATAGGAACAAACTATGTCGATCGATGTTATTTACACAAAACGGACGCGATAACGATGTATATCCGCAGTTAAATCTCAAACAGTAACAAAATAATTCTTTAAAAGCAACATTTTTTTAAAAAAATTATTATATATTATAAATTAATTTTTTGTAAATTCACACTGGCAAAAAAATTATTTTATTCCAAAAAATTCGTTACCTGCCTATTTTCATAAACAAATATTTATTTGTATCATATCAAATAGTATTTAGCACAAACAAAAATTTTATTTAGCGCAAATTAAATTTTTTTATTTAAATCAAATAAAATTTATTTAAAACAAAACAAAATTTATTAAAAAAAAAAAATTTATTTAAACAAAACAAAATTTATTTAAAGCAAAAAAAATTATTTAAACCAAATAAAATTAATTCAAAACAAATATAAATATATTTATTTTGTCACTGAGATAAATTTATTTAATACATAAATAAATATTTATTTGTCACTGAGACAAATAAATTTATTTAAAACAAATAAATATTTATTTGGCACTGAGACAAATAAATTTATTTAAAACAAATAAATATTTATTTTGCTGTGAGAGACAAATATAAATTTTCTCTAGAGTGCAGTGCACTATTTATTGCATTCATTTTTTATTATCATTATTATTATTATTTTTTTATAATCTTAAAATTGGCTTTTAGAGAAAAAATGTCTGTCCAACTTTTCAAGTATAGTATAGAAAAATCGTAAAAAATTTTTAATGATAGACCATAAACTCAAATGAGTTGAAGAGTAAAATCTAAAAGTAGATTTAAAAAAAAAGGAAGTATTATAAAGTCAATAAAATTTGCAAAAATGGAAATTCGCCGAGGGCGCAATTTCTTTGCTTTGAGAATCAAAGAAAAAAAAAAAAAATTTCCCTCCCTCTTTCTTTTTCTCTGTATGGTAAAAGGCGTGTGAAATAGGAAGCAAGGTCTTGGGAATTTTGCGCGAGAGAAAAAAAAAAAAGAAGAAATATTCACCTCTATCACCTCGTGATAAAATAAAATATGTAAAACCGCCATATATATATATATATATATATACATTTTATATATATACATATTCACGGGTTAACTTTCAAGTAGTACTATATGTATAGTAGAAACTGTGTGACCACACGAAGCTTTATAACGAGCATAAGTATGAATAACGACTTGGAAAAGCTCAAAGTTGACTACCTGAAACTTCCCCAGGATCAATAAACGTTGCTGGTATTTCACGTTTTCCACTAGTATTAAATGGCTTGCCGCCAACTGCAAACAAAAACTAATATCCTTCCTTCTTTTTTTTTCCTTTCTTTTTTTTTTTACAAGTTTTCAAAGCAAAGCTATATACACACTATGTACATGTGCGAGAGGACTTTAATTAAAAATTAAATTAAGACGAGAGAAAAAATAAGGCGGGAATTTTCGCGTATAAGGTGCGACGTTAATTCCACTATTGCGAATGGGAGAAAAAAAGAGACTTTGTTGAATATAAGAAAATAATAAGAAAGACAAAAATTAAATTTATACGACTAAATACGATTTTTACTACTGATGAACTAACTAAAATTAATAAAGTCTTACTAAAAATTTATGTACTACTCTATTTTTTTTAAACTGAAAACAAAATTTATATTTGATTCAAATATTTAATTACTTGACTGGAATATTTAATAATTATTATTTTACAAATAAATATTTACTTGAACCAAATAATTTTTTGCATTGACTTGTACTACTGATTTATTAGAAAATTAATTGGCAAGCCTGATTAGATATTGACTTGTACTACTGAAAAAATTACAAACGTTCTAGACTAAATAATTTACTTTCACTACTGATTAAATTATATAAAATATTAATTATCAATTCTCACTAAATATTTACTTGTACTTACTACTGAAGAAATTACAAAAATTTTAATTGGCTGACTAAATATATATTGATACTACTGATTTTCTATATTTTAATTAGGTCTGACTAAAATCAATTTATTCTACTAAAAAAAAATTACGAAAGAAAGTCTGACTAAATATTTTTTTACTACTGGCAAAATTACAAATTTTATTAGAACGTCTGACTAATTATTTACTTTTACTACTGGTACATAATTAAATATATTTTATTAAAATATAATATATATTTTATTAAAATATAATATATATTTTATTAAAATAAATTTGTACTACTGAAAAAAATTACATACGTCTATTAAGTCTGATGGAATATTGACTTGTACTACTGATATTTTTAAAAAATTTTACAAGCCTGACTAAATATTTACTGCTACTACTAATTTTACAATTTTTTTTAATTATGTCTGACGAAAATCTATTAAAACAACTAAAAAAAATTACAAAAGAAAGTCTGACTGAATATTTACTTGTACCACTGATAAAATTTCAAATTTCCTTATAGAATGTTTCACTAACTGTTGACTTGTACTACTGTAAAAATTACAAAAATTAAAAGTCTTACTAATTATTTACTTGTACTACTGACAAAATTACAAATTTCTTTAAAATGTCTTACTAACTATTGACTCGTACTACTGCCAAAATTACAAAAATTCAAAGTCTGACTAATTATTTACTTTGACTACTGATACATAATTTAAAAAAATATTAGAAGTTCAGAATAAATATTGATTTGTACTACTGAAAAAATTACAAAAGTTTATTAGGTCTCACAGAATATTGACTCGTACTACTGTGATAAAATTACAATAATTTTACAAGCCTGACTAAATGTAAACTCCTACTACTGATTTTCTACTTTTTAAACATGTCCGACTAAAATCGGTTTATTCTACTAAAAAAAAATTTCAAAATAAAATCTGATCGAATATTTACTTGTTCTACTGACAAAATAACAAAAGTCCAAAACGTCTGACTGAATATTTACTTGTACTACTGATAAAACTAAAAATTTTATTACGTCTGATTGACTTGTACTACTGATAACTATTTTTTTAGTCATTTTTCACCAAAACTTTAGTAAAAAAAATATTAAATCAAATACTAATACTTTACTGAAAAATAACTAAAAATATCCTACTAATATTTAAATGATCACTAAAATTAAAATTTAAAGAGTAGTTTAAAAAGAAAATATTAACAAAAAAAAAGAATCTGGATACAGCACTGGACGTAGTAATGATGATAGTAGCAGGCAGTAGTAGAAATTATAGTACGCAAGCGTACGCAACATGAGCGGGGGGGTGGGTGGCGTTGGTTGTAAAGGGTGGTTGAGGTCATTTGGTAGGGGAAAGGATTCAAGAAAGAGATTGAGGGAGGAGTGTCACGACAAGAGAGATCCTGAAATACAACATGTTCTGCGATGCGCGCCTGCGTTTTTGTGACCTGATGAAAACCTCAAGTGGCCTCAGCTCGTTTCAACCACTGTCTATATATATACATATAAACATCGATCTATATATTGCAATCTAATTATTTGTAACTCTGAACTTCCCCCCACCCCCCTCCTCACTCTCTCTCTCTCTCGAACAAACACAGTCTCTTACTTATTCACAGAGGAGTTATTAATGCTCAATTAAATTATTATATATATATATATAAATCTAATACTAAAATAAATAATAATAAATTTAAATCAGAAATGCATTTTTAAATAAGAGTTATTAAAAGGTTCATTATAAGTAGTAGAAATGGGATTTAGTCGGACATCCCTACAAGTAATTTTAAAATTAGTAGTAAAAGTAAATTTTAGTCAGACATCCCTTAAGTAATTTCACAATTAGTAGTAAAAGTAAATTTTAGTCAGACATCCCTTAAGTAATTTCAAAATTAGTAGTAAAAGTAAATTTTAGTCGTACATTATTTAAGTAATTTTAAAATTAGTAGTTAAAGTAAATTTTAGTCAGACATCCCTTAAGTAATTTCAAAATTAGTAGTAAAAATAAATTTTAGTCGTACATTAGTTAAGTAATTTTAAAATTATTAGTAAAAGTAAATTTTAGTCGGACATTAGTTAAGTAATTTTAAAATTAGTATAGTAAAAGTAAATTTTAGTCGGACATTAGTTAAGTAATTTTAAAATTAGTAGTAAAAGTAAATTTTAGTCGGACATTAGTTAAGTAATTTTAAAATTAGTAGTAGAAGTAAATTTTAGGCGGAGGTGCCTTAAGTAATTTCAAAATCAGTAGTAGAAGTAAATTTAAGTCAGGCGTGCATTTTTAAAAAAGAATTATTTTAAAGTTCACTATAAGTAGTAGAAACAAGATTTAGTCAGGCATTCCTATAAGTAATTTGAAAATTAATATAGTAAAAAGACATTTTAGTCAGACATTCCTGTAAGTACTTAAAAATTAGCAGTAAAAGTAAATTTATGTTAGACATCCCTTAAGTAATTTAAAAATTAGTAGTAAATGTAAATTTAAGTCAAACAGGCCTTTTCTTAAAAAAGAATTATTCTAAGGTTCATTCTAAGTAGTAGAAATAAAATTTAGTCAGACATCCCCGTTATAAATGTCAGTAATTTCAAAATCAGTAGTACAGGTAAATTTTAGTCAGGCAAGCCTTTAAAATTAGTTTGTCATTTCATAATTACTAAAATCAGTAGTAGAATACAGTTTTAGTCAAACATTTTAAATAAGTAGTAAAAGTCAATTTTAGTCAGACATACATTATAAATTTCAGAAATTAGTAGTAAAATTTAATTTCAGCCAGACATCAAACTTTGAATACCTTTTTTTCAACAAGTAATAATAATTGTTAAAGACTTTTTCATTATTTCCATAAAAAAAAGTGCAATTATAGAAATAAAACCCCGAGTAAATTATTATCTATACAATTGATTTTGAGAAACGAGTGAAAATGTAAACAACTTTCAAATTAAATTCTCTGATTAAAATAACGTTCCACTACTTGGCGTGCATTTATGGCTGATTGAAAAAAACCTTTTTCACTTTGCAACTCAAGAAAATGTAGATTTAAAATTCAAATTTGCGTGTTGAATAAAATTCTATTTGAAATTTTTATTGCTTTTTTCTACTTTGATTTTTAAAACTATTTCAAGTTTAATTATATAAACATTCCCAATAGCACGGAATATTCCATTCACATTCCTGTAATAAACCATCTATATTCCAGAAATATTAAAATTTCCTACTTTTGGAATGTTATTCTTTGGAATATTTCCTTGAATATTAAAATGTCTAACTTTCGAAACGTTTTTTTGGAATATTTCAGGAATATTAAAATGTCCTACTTTTGGAATGTTATTCTTTGGAATATTTCGGGAATATTAAAATGTCCAACTTTCGAAACGTTTCTTTGGAATATTTCAGGAATATTAAAATGTCCTACTTTTGGAATGTTATTCTTTGGAATATTTCGGGAATATTAAAAAGTCCAACTTTCGAAACGTTTCTTTGGAATATTTCAGGAATATTAAAATGTCCTACTTTTGGAATGTTATTCTTTGGAATATTTCGGGAATATTAAAATGTCCAACTTTTGAAACGTTTCTTTGGAATATTTCAGGAATATTAAAATTTCCTACTTTTGGAACGTTTATTTGGAGTATTTTGAGAATTTTTGAATATTTAGGGAATATTTCATCCATATTCTAGGAATATTACAGTGTTTGACTTTTGGAACTTTTAAAAAATATTCCAAACAATATTGCAGGAATATTATAAAATCCCCAACATTTGGAACGTTTATTTGGAATATTTCGGTAATATCACAATGTTCAACCCGTGGATTATTGTACAAATATTCCATCGTAATATTGTGGGAATATTCCAACAATATTTGAATCAAACAAAAAATTTTTTTTTTCATTTTATATATAAAATCAATAAAATCGAGATACATAAAGAAAAGCAATTTAAAATCACAGAAGCAAGAAAATTCTTTTTTTTTTTTGAGTGGGGAATTTTCAAAATTGCCGTATCGAATGCTCATCTTTTATTTCTTTCATATATAGGTATATATGAGAATCACTTGAGCCAATGGACCTGTGGGAAGAAAGACAGGTATTTTTGTGGAAGTGAATATATATATATATATACGTAGACAGTAAAAAAAAATTCACGTATTTGTGTGTATGTGTGTTCTCAAGAGGCTCGAATGCCACTTTGATAAAAGAGCCAGCTTGGCTCTCTGATGCTGAGATGGTGACTATAGTTTTTCTTTTTTCTTTCATCTCTTTCTTTTTCATTTTTCTATATCAACTATAGATATATATATTTCTCAAATATAAAAATATTATTAAATATATAAATATATTGTAAAAATAAAAAAAAATCTTATCTCCATCACAAAATTTATCTATTTAAATAAATAAAATTCTCTAATTTTTTTTTTTTTTTTATAAGAAAATATTTTCATTTTAATACGAAAATTCCAAATTAAAGGGTAAAATATCCTTTTACAATTCAATATTTAAACATATTTTTTTTGATACATTTTATATAAATATAAAAATTATAAATATTTTTCTTTAGTAATTGAATATAAATAATAAAGAATAGAAAAATGTTATAATGTTTGAGGGCAAAAAAAAAAAAAAAGAAAAAAAAAATGGAAAATGGTATCGATCGAGAACATTTACGGAGGAATTATACGTGAAAAATTAATCAACCCTAGTCCCAGGTGAACTCGGCGCATACAATGTATATCGCATCGTGCTCATTTACTAATGCCTACATATATATAATAATATCGAATTCAGAAATACAAGAGATAACCAATATTATATATATATATACCTGTATAATATTTAAAAGTTACGTTTTTAAATATTAATACGTTACTTTATTTTTTAACCTTTGTATTTAATATTAAAAATTTTTTTTTCATACCCAATAAATTTAACTTTAATTAATTTTTTTTTATTTGGAATAATTTAATTAATTTTTAAATTTTAAATCATTAAAAACTACGCTGCGAAAAAAAGGTTAAACAGAATATTCCATTCTTAAATTCTATTTTATTTTCTCTCTTGAAATATAAGAATATTTTTCTATACTAAAAAAAAATTCAATTTTTTTATTTATATTGATTGTTGGAAAAATTTTCCATTTCTCTTTCAAAATTCCTAAACCTGACAAATTTTCTGGACATTATGCAACAATTACCTTCTTTTTTTTCTCTCTCTCTTTCTATTTTTCTCAATTCAATAGAAGAACGACGGGTGACCAGGAAATAACGGAGAAATCTCGAGCACGAATATTGGAAAAACAGTTCACTGACAACGAGAACACACTATAATTCTAGATATATATCTCTCTAAAAAGCAAGAAATCGAAGTATATGACCTCCATTTCTATGTTTTACTTTTTTTTCAAAAGTAAAATAATAAAAAAAAAAAAAAATACCTATTTTTCCAAGTTTTATAAAATACCTGGCATAAAAAAGTAACGTCATCTCTTTACAATATTTATTTCTATCGACATTTTTCTATATATGAAATTAAACGAACATATTCCAAAAAGGACAAAATATTCCATTCACATTTTTCAAAAAATATTGAATAGGGTTTTAAAAAAATAACCGCTACGATATTCTAGAATTTAATATTTACCATAAAAATATTACTTTGAAATATTGTAGGAATATTCCTTCGAAATATTGTAGGAATATTTCTTTGAAATATTCCATTGGAATAGTATTATTTCATTGGATTAATATATAGGAATGTTATAAAAATATTACTTTGGAATATTGTTGAAATATTCCTTTGAATTATTGCAGAAATATTCCTTTGAAATATTACAGGAATATTCTTTGAAGTATTACAAAAAATATTCCTTTGGAATATTATAGAAATATGAGAATATTTTAAATGAATAACATAAAAATATAATGTTAAAATATTACACGAGTATTAAATATTATATACAGGAATATTAAACAAAATATTCAAAAATATTCCTATAATATTCTGTAATATTCCAATAGAAATACTATTAAATATTCCATTGAAATATTATACAACTAATTATATGAAATAAAATATTAAATTTTCCAACTGAATATTTCATAAATATTCCAATGAATATTTAATATTCCATTAAAATATTACTTTAATATTCCAACGAAATATTCCTTTTCAATATTTCCTTCTAATATTTAACATTCCAATGTGGAATGTTTCTAAAATAAATTTTTTTTTAACTAATTTCAAAAGTGACTTAACTATAATAAATACTTTTAGAATTATATAAAAAATAAAATATTTCTTATTACAATAATATAGAAATATATTTTCAACATTCCATATTTATAAATATTTCAAGAATGTGAATGAAAAATTCTATGCAACGCGGGGGTAAATGTAATTACAACGTTATATCCACGCATGTATATATATATAGAGAGAGATATATATATGTACATTTTTAATAAGAACTAATGACAAACTACTGCCTCTATGATGAAATTGGAGAACTTAAACTATTAATTCCGGTTCAAGATAACTTGAAATTAGACTGAACTTTAACACAAGGGAGTATAATCACTAACCACCTCAAGCCTATAATTTCTTTTTTTTTTAAGAAAAAAATAACTAAATTTCACATGTGGTTTAATTTCAACTGGGTAAATACTATAGTTACATAACATCAAATTAAATGAAAATTACATATTTGAAATTACCTTCAGTTAAAGTATTTTACAAAAAGTATAATAATTAAAAAAATACTTTTTTTTCCTATTAAAAAAAAAAAATATATAAATTATTGCAAAAAAAATTTATTTCCATAAAAATTGCAAATTTCGAAAAATATTACGAAAAAAAATTTTTTTTTACCATATCCCTAACAGAATGGAATATTCCCTTAAAATTCTTTAAATATTCCAATGGACCGTTGTAAATATTCCAAAGTAAATTTTCAAAAGATCAAAAATTTAAATATTCCTCGAATATCGATGGAATATTCTCAATGTTTCTATTAAATATGCCCGAAATATAAATGAAATATTCCATTTACATTCCTTAAATATTCCAAAGATCCAAAATTTAAATATTCCTCGAATATCGATGGAATATTCCCAATGTTTCTATTCAATATCCCCGAAATATAAATGAAATATTCCATTTACATTCCTAAAATATTACAATGATCCAAAATTTAAATATTCCTCGAATATGGATGGAATATTCTTAATTTTCCTATTGAATATACCCGAAATATTGGAATATTCCATTTACATTCCTTAAATATTCCAAAGATCCAAAATTTAAATATTCCTCGAATATCGATGGAATATTCCCAATTTTTCTATTAAATATCCCAGAAATATAAATGGAATATTCCATTTACATTCCTAAAATATTACAAAGATCCAAAATTTAAATATTCCTAGAATATGGATGGAATATTCTTAATTTTCCTATTAAATATCCCCGAAATATTGAAATATTCCATTTACATTCCTAAAATATTCCAAACATCAAAAATTTAAATATTCCTCAAATATGGATGGAATATTTCCCTATATTTAATAATCCAGGAATGTTGGAAATTCAAATATTACTAAAATATTCCCAAATTTGCAATTGAATATTAAAAAAAAAGGAATATTCCGTCCTATTATATATGGCGTATAATCAAATTTGTAAACCAATTTACTTTATCGGAAATTACGAAAGATAATTATTAATTAATATAATTAAAAAAAAATGTAAAAAATATTTATTATAATAAATCAATGATTAGAAAATTTTTCACCAAAAATTATTGTACAACCTTAATGGGTTGAAAAATTCCTATAAAGATTTTAAATCTTAATAAACGATTCATCGCGTGGTGGAGTGTATAAGGGTGCGAATTATAGAATGGAAGGACGTAAAGTCGCAGGTGGGTCCAAGAGTGGAAAACAAGGGGGGAAGGGGAGGGGGGGAAAGAGGGTGAACGCTAAAAGATAATTAGATATTGATTTCACATTAGACCATGCTAGCTAGACGGCTATTCATTAACGCGTTACGGCAGCCATGTCGTAATCTATTAAAATTTGAGTATCTCATTAAAAAAAGAAAATTATTATTATTATTATATTTATTCCTACACCACAAATGTTTCATTCACGTTAAAAAAATTTTCCCAATTTAATTAATCAATCATTTAAAAAAAAAACTTGGAAATATTTCACTGGAATGTTCCTATCAAATATTCCAAGTAAATATTCTCACAATATATTCCAATGGGATTTTCATTTACAAGAATTTAATTCCAGAATTTTTTTTTTTTTTGAATATTAAATATGATCAAAAATTACAGTTAGTATTATTATAGAAATATTCCTTTTACATTTTTAGAATATTCCATTGGAATATTGGGAACATACCAAAGGAATATTTCAATAAATGTTTCAGGAATATTAAAAATGTCTAAACTTTGGAACGTTCCTTTTGAATATTGCAGGAATATGCAATTAGAATATAAAATATGCCAATAAATGTTTTAGGAATATTAAAAATGTCTAAACTTTGCGAACGTTCCTTTTGAATATTGCAGGAATATGCCATTGGAATATTAAATATTCCATTGAAATATCAAAAAAAAATCTACAATTGATATTATTATATAGGAATATTACAGAAATATGTACGGTATATTCCTAACATAATAATATCAATTTTAGATTTTTGTAATATTTAATATTCAAATGGAATATTTAATATTCCAAAGTAATATTGCTGCAAAATTCCAAAGGAACGTTCCGAAATTCAGATATTTTAATATTCCTTGAACATTTATTAAAATATTACTTTGTTATATTTCCAATGTTTCAATAAAATATTCCAGAGATAAAAATAAAATATTCCTATAATAAAATAATCAATTTCAATATTTCTGAAATATTCCAATGGACCGTTGTAAATATTCCAAAGTAAATTTTCCAAAGATCCAAAATTTTAATATTCCTAGAATATTCCTTACGTACATTCCCAATGTTCCAATGGAATATTCCAGAAATAAAAATAAAAAAATATTTCTGTAATAAAATCAATTGTTGATTTTTGTAATATTTAAGTATGGAATATTTAATATTCCAATGGTATATATTTCAAAAATATTCCAAAGGAACGTTCCAAAGTTCAGACATTTGAATATTCCTAGAATATTCCTTAAGTATATTTCCAATGTTCCAATGGAATATTCCACAAAAAATATTCCAATAATAAAATCAATTGTAAATTTTTTTGTAATATTCAAATGGAATATTTAATATTCAAAAAAAAAAAAAAATTCCTTGCAAATGAATAATATTTCTTGGGCAAAAAAATTGTACCCATAATCATAAAAGAAAAAGCCGAGAGATAATACTCTTCCAAAAAAAAAGGACAGAAAAAAAGGAATGAATAATTATTCCTGAAACCAACTGAATATATAAACTTGAAATGACGTTTTTACAGGGAATACACGTATAGTTGGAAGAATATTCACAAAGTTGTCTTTTCGAAAACGTTTTTCATGCATTCTCATGCCTCGACAGATAAGCGAGCTAGTTGAGGAGAAATGAATAGAAGGATTCCTAGAGGAGTAGGATTAAGCTTGCCAGCGGTTCTCATTGTTGGTATATATATATATGTGGAATACGTGAAAACGTTATATTTCACGTTTTTATGTGTCTGTGTGTACATCATATAAGATTCCACTGAAAATTGCTTTCAGTGGTTATGTAATTTTCTCTAATATGCGTGCGGCGATGTTTTTTTTATTTTCTTTACACTTTGCGCCAAGAGGAATACGAAAAAGTGATTTTAACACTGAGATTTGAATGTCTCTGAAATGCAAAGCTAAGAGAGAGAAAGAGAGAGAGAGAGAGAGACTTAATACTCCAAAGCTTTAACTATATATAGCTCCCTTCAAATAAACTTCCATTCTTTTTTATTAAGCTTTTATAAGTACTAAAAAAAAAATTTCTTTTATATTTTGTAAATTCCAAATATATTTAACAAAAAAAAAATATTTTTAGAAAATTCCAATATTATTCCAATAGAATGTTTATTATTTTTGAAATTCCACTCGAATATTAAATATTCCATACGTAATATTCCCAGTTATATAATTAATATTCTATTGCAATAGTAATGGAATATTTAATATTTCAATGGAATATTCTAATACGATTCCAAACGAATATTTAAACAATAATATTCCAATGGAATATTTATTCCTATCTAAAAAGCAAGAAATATTCCATTCACATTCTTGGAATATTTATTCCTATCTAAAAAGCAAGAAATATTCCATTCACATTCTTGGTATATTTATTCCTATCTAAATAGTAAGAAATATTCCATTCACATTCTTGGAATATTTATTCCTATCTAAAAAGCAAGAAATATTCCATTCACATTCTTGGAATTTTCTATCCATATTCCAGGAATATAAAAATGTACAGCATTCGTAATGTTCCTTTGGAATAATGTAGAAATATTCCTTTAATTTATTGTAGAAATATTCCATTGGAACCTTGTTTTTAATATTCCATTTGAATATTCCCAAAATAGTCCAATTGAATATTTGTCCAATATTCTATAATGAACACTCCAAAGATCGGATATTTTAATATTCCTAGAATACAGATGAAATATTTCAGGAATGTGAATAAAATATTCCATTCTATTGGATTCAAAAGGAAGATTCAAATATTCCAAAAAAATATTAAATATTCCAAAAAAATATTACGTATTCCAAAAAAATATTACATATTCCAATAGAATATTAAATATTTCCATAATATATTTAATATTCCAATGGAATAGTAAATATTCCCATAAAATATTAAATATTCCAATAGAATATTACATATTCCCATAAAATATTAAATATTCCAAAAAAAATGTTCTTACAATATTTTTTTTTAAAAACACAATTTACAAATGAAAAATTTAAATAATTTTAAATGTTTTTTTTTACTAAATATTCCTAATATTCCAATACAATAAATAATACTTCCAGTGAAGAAAATTAAATTCACATATTGTCATGATTTTATAGAGTCTATAAATGGAAAGTTACCCTGCAGGAATGTTTGTGTGTCGTAACATATACGACCCTTACGAAACTTCCGGTTCGCGTGCACGTGGACTTTCGATATATATATATATATATATATTATATACGTAAAGTCCTCGCCGCCGATAGCGAGAAGGGTTCGCGGAAGCATGCAAAATATCCGGAAAAATGCTATGAAGGATATACGCGGAAAAAACGTAAAAACAAGTTCCGGAAAGCAATATATAGTACGATATATATATAGTATGGTGAATCGAACTTTTCATTTACAATAGTTGAGTATAATAAGGTTTCAAAGATAAAAATAACGTAGATAAGATGCAAAAGCTAATTTTTGCTTCATGAGGATATATTTTGAAAAAAAAAATTTATTTTTATAAATTGCACCTATTTTTGTGTCGGCCTTTTTCGATTCTTTTTTTTACACTTAGCTTACTAGACTGAAAAAACAATTTATTTATAATTCAAATAAATGGATACTATTATTAAATGAACATTTACTTGAATTAAATAATTTTTATTTGAACTATATAAACTGTATTTGAAACAAATAATAATTTCTGTATTTAAAATAAATAATAATTTCTGTATTTAAAATAAATACCATTTAATTGACTTAATAATTCATACAAATAAATATTTCTTTAATAATAATTAAGTAATCGTTTATTTGAATCAAATAAATTTTTTTTCAGTGTATATTTAAAAAAAATTCTATTATTCCATTGGAATACTCTGGTAATATTCAAATTTATTATTCAGGTAATATTCCAAGGAAATAATCTTTGGAAAGAATATTAATATAAATAAATAATAAAATAAATAACAATAAATAATAATATTCAATTGTAATTCCAATCGAATATTCCCACAAAATTCCATTTGAATATCACCACAAAATTCCAATGAAATATTATTCTATAATAATCCAAAGGAACGTTACAAAGATCGAACATTTTAATTATTTCTAAAATAGAGATAAAATATTCCAGGAGAGTGAATGGAATATTCCGTGATATTGCTAACAGTAAATAATGTTTTGCAAATAAAATTTTCATACTTATAAATTTCGATTTTCATAATATCCCTGATATAAAAATCAAAACCAACCTATACAAATCTATAACAATTTTTTTTTTAAATGTTAATACCAGACTTTGACTAAAATAAAAACGAGCAAAAAAAAAGTGAACAAAACAACCTATTTAAAAAAAAAAAAAAAAAAAAAAAAATAGTGAAACAGATCGTGTCCAACAAATCAGTTAGAGGCTTACAGAGGATTTTCTACTCTCGCTCCTAGAATGAGGGAGTTAATAGGGGGGTTGGGAAGGGCGGCAGGTAAGAGTAAGTAGAGGGCATTATATGCACTCGTTAACACCAAAGCATTGTTTTTAAAATGACGCCAGATAAAAGAGAGAAAGCAAACAATACAATAGTATATATATATAAATAAGCACTGAAGGATTTAAATTTAGTATAATTTATACAAGAAAGAGACGCAAGATTATTTAAATTTCACTAACGATGTCATTTCGAGAGAAGAGAATCACTTCAAAGTCTATTTACAATAGATACATATATATTTTTTTAAAAAATAAGATTAAGAGTGATATTCCCTTGAAATATTTATAAATATTCCAAGGAAATATTTTATAAAAAATATTCAATTTAAACAATTATAAATATTCCAAAGGAATATTTTTGTCAAAATTATAAAAGAATATTTATATTTATTTTAATGTAATAGTTTAAAAATATTCCAAAGGAATATTTTTTTAAATATTCAATTGCAATAAGTATAAATATTCCTTTGTTATTCTTATAAAAATATTCCATTGGAATACGTATAAATATTCCAAAGGAATATTTTTTTAAATATTCAATTGCAATAAGTATAAATATTCCATTGGAATATTTTAAAATTTTTTAAACTATTCCATTGGAATACATATAAAAATTCCAAAGGAAATTTGTTTTTGAAAAATATTTCATTAAAATATCTATAAAAATTCCTTTGGAATAAGAATATAAAAATTAATTCGGAGTATTAAAAAAAATATTCCCAGGGAATATTCCTATTATTTTTGAAAAAGAAATTCTAGTAGCGAGACCCTAAGAATATTCCAGCAATATTTCCTATTTTTTTTTATTTCGATATTCAGGTGGAATATTACTAAAATATTTTAACTCAAAAAAAAAAAAATATTTGTATGCAAAATTTGAAGAGAAAAATGTCAAAACAAGTTTACCGCAAAATTCGATGCATCTGGCGTTAAATTTTGATCCGCTGCAGATTATTGAAAAAATTTATATATATATATTTATTGATTTGAAGAAAAATTTCTATTTATCGTGAATAGACGTCTTTTCATGTTGATTTCTCTTTTCTTTTCTCTTATATTTACTCAGACTAGGAATTTTCTTTTTTTTTTTTTTTTTTCTTTTTCTTCATGAGAAACTACGTGATATTGAAAGTTATCGGGAATTTGCAGCATTCAATCTCGACGACACAACACGCCGGATATTTTGGCTTCACTTTAGATTAAAGCGCGAAGGAATGAAGTTGAGTAATCGCAATTGTATATATATAAAGAGAACAGTTGATCGAGTTAAGAAGAAAATGCAAAGATTGAATAAAAGGAAATTACGAGATAAAGAACAGGTGCTTCTCTCTCTCTCTTCCTACTTTTGTGTCCAAACAAAAAGACACTATTTACAATTATTCATTCTATGATTGTATTTTAATTAAAAAATTCATTTTACTTTCAAATTTATAAACTAAATTCAAAACTTTGTTTTACAGTTAAAAAATTAGTAATTTACAATTAATTAAAAAAAAATATAATTATTTTAATAATTCATTTAAAAATTATTTAATTAAAATTAAATTAATAATTTACAATTAATTAAAAAAATATAATTATTTTAATAATTGATTCAAAAATTATTTAATTAAAATTAAATTAGTAATTTACAATTAATTAAAAAAAATATAATTATTTTAATAATTCATTTAAAAATTATTTAATTAAAATTAAATTAGTAATTTACAATTAATAAAAAAATATAATTATTTTAATAATTAATTTAAAAATTATTTAATTAAAATTAAATTAGTAATTTACAATTAATTAAAAAATACTTATTATTTTAATTGATTTAAAATCGCCAATTTAATTAAAAATTAAAATATTTTTAAAATAAAGAGGTAAAAAAATTATTTGAATATTTAAAAAGAAACAATAAAATTTCGTATCTGTAAACTTTATCATTTTTCAAACGTCAAAAGCATCAACTTTTTTTTTGAATATTTTTTTATATATATAAGTGTACGTCAAGTTTGTGAGACATATGGCAAGACAAGTAATAATCTTTCAGCACATGGTACAATAATTCTTATATAAAGAGGTGAGAAACATGTTCTTTATACTCAAAATACTTTTGAAATTTTCAAATTACTTCCAAAATATCAACTTTAAAACAAAAAAAACTATCATTTAAAAAGTGAGTAAAAAATATTCAAAAAAATTCTCCAAATTATTTTTGCGAAGACAATTTTAAAATAAAAGAAAAGAAAAGAGAAAAGAAAAGAGAGAAGAGAAAATTTGTCGAATAAACAGAAATTGAAACACCTTTTCAATTTCGTATAATGTGAACATAATGGTCGCTTTGTTCGCACAGAGCAATGATGTTCTATGATATGATCATCGCGCTTAATAACATCCATTTTTCTCTTCTATATACCATTCGCGTGCAATATTGCATGACTAGGAACAATCACTTCAACAAATTTGAGTCAAACGTCGATAACTTGGTTAACAGATTAGCTTCGATTTTACCCTGAGATTTATAGTGTCACGTAAGGAGATTTTCTATAATAAACAATTTGCATAACATAAAATGACATAAATTGTTTACATTTACAATTCAATTGAGAAAATGTTATTAAAAACATTTTAATTTAATTAATTTTAATTTTTAATCGAATTTTTATTTTTCCAAATTATTATATTTAACAGAAATTCCATTTCATCGAATTTCTTCATTACATAATTATTATTTAAACGATATTCAATTTTTAAAAAGAATTATTTTATCGAATTTGAATTTTATTTCTTTGAAATTGACAAAAAATTATTAGCCGCTCTAATTTTTATTAGAAATAAGTCTATTTAAAAAAAAATTCTATAAAATAATTTCACAGAAAAATATAAAGAATTTTTTCTAAACCAATTTTTTCGAATTTGACAGAATTCTTAAAATAAACGAATTTTTATTTGTCTCCAAATAAATATCGGGCAGAAAAATGTGGATGCAAAATTTAAATATTGAACAATCAGAAATTATCAACAAAATTGTTTGGTCAAATTGGAAATTTGCGATTTTTTTCAGCTAATTATTTATTTAGACTAAAATAAAAATTCCGCGTTTTAGAAATTCTGTAAAATATAAATTCGAAAAAATGAAAATTCGGTTGAACAAAAATTCTTTCTATTTTTTCTCTATTCTTTTGTATGACTATTTTTTCTAATAAAAATTCGAGCAAATAATAATTTTCCCAAATTCAAATTTTATAAAATAATAATTATTTTAGAAATTCGATTTCATCAATTGAATCGAATTTCCATTAAATAATAATTTGAAAAAAAAATAAAAATTCAGATAAAAATAAACTCTAATAAAATTCTATCAAATGAAAACTCGAAAAAATTATTTTCCTAATTGTAAAATAATTATTTTCGTCTCTATTTTGATTGTCCAATCAAATATTGTTGATAGTTCCAAAAGAATATTCAAACAAAAGAAAAAATTAAATTTTTGAAAGGAAAATGAATGATTTTCTCTGGTTTGCAAAAAAAACCGTGAAAATTGGAATTTTGGAAAAATTGAAAAAATCTTTTGGTAACACTCACTTTTCTGCGGCCGCAGCAGAGCATGGCTGAAACGCTGCTGCTGCGGCGTGCCGTTGATGAGAGTTGAGGCTGATGACAGACGTAGCTGAGTCGCGCGCCCCTGTCCCGCTGCAGCTGCAACACGCGCACCTGCAGCTGCACTTGCTCCCGATCCCGCTGCCCTTGACCGACACCGACTCGACCACCGTACTTGATGCGCACGTGTTTTCGCCACTGCATGAGTTCGGTGCGTCATGCCCTCTTCCTAAAAAAAAATAAATATTAATTATCAAATTCAATTAAATATATTCCCATAATTCAATATTACTATTCTTCAAAAAAAATTTTTTTTTCTTTATTTTATAATATTATATTTTTTTGCTATTAACATTTTAATAATAATAGTAACAAAATAATTTTTCATTTTGAGAAAAAAAAAATTAGAATTTCTTTTTGAAATATTTAGAAGTAAATAATTAATAAATTATTTGAAAATTTACACTGTAAATTATAATTTATTAATTTATATTAAAAAAAAATAATAATCACACTAACTAAAATATCTCGACACAATAGTTGTCTGGGAATAGTTTCATTTAAATGATATCTACAATAGAAACAGTCTATTTAAGTCAGACAGCTTCATCCTGTTTCACATTATGGAAAATGTTAACTGGATTATTCTAAACAAAACTATTTACTTATGAATTAATGTCTAACTTGACATCGTATATTAGAAAAACAAAATAGTTAAGAAACTCTTTATCCTGAGATTAATGGAAAAAATTTTTTTGTGTAAATTGAAATTCCTTCAAACTATTTTTCTCTCTCTCTTTTTTTTTTTTGATTTGTGAAATTGAAAAATTCCAAAAGTGTAGAAAAAAAAATAATTTAACAATCCATGCTTATAAACATTTATAAAAGTACATAGTTTTGAGTACAAAGTTAAATTGAACTCTCATATTGAAACTTTGTAGAACCCGCATAAGTTTGCCTAACTTTATTTGCTGAACTAAATTTGCTTAACTTCTGTGTAGAAGTTGAGCGCAAAAAGGAAAAAAAAAACAAAAAAAAAAAAAAACAAGTAAATTTCAAACTCTAAAAGCCCCAGACAGTCTTTCTGAGAATAATAATTCAGCCGTACTTTTGTATAGTTGGGAGGAAAAAATAAATTTTTTTTTTTAAATTAGTAAAAGTGATACTAGATGAATTTATTCCTGATGCTAATTCCTAATAATAATTTAACAAAATGGAAAAAACCAAAAAATGAAATCCTAATATTCTAATTTCCATTTTTGAAATTTATTTGAAAATTTGAATTTAGGAAATATTCTAAGAATGTAAAATAAAAATTTTCAAATAAATTTCAAAAATGGAAAATTTAACCAAAAAATGAAATCCTAATATTCTAATTTCCATTTTTGAAATTTATTTGAAAATTTCAATTTAGAAAATATTCTAAGAATGTAAAATAAAAATTTTAAAACCAGAGATAACTATTTCCGAATTTGTTTAAAATTAAAAAATAATTTTCATTATATAACATAGTTTTCAACTGGGCTAAAATATTAAGAAGAATGTTTCTCTCTTTTTCTCTGATAATAATATTGGATGAAATACTTCTATTTTAGCTGGGCAAATATATAGGTCATCGATGAAAATATAATGTGAAATGTGGGACAAAAGCTTGAACGCAATACGTCTATATACATATTTATATATATATACGTATATAGTAGTAGAGTAAAAATTGAAATAATCACTCAAGTATTTGAAAATCGATTTTCACACACAGTTTATCCTTTTTATTTGAGAAGATTTATTAATAAATTCATTTCGTTAAATTTTTAAGATATTCACGACTGAAAATCTATATATATAAAAGAGAATAAATTGAGAAATAAATTTCTTGCTATATAAATTTATGATAAACTTTATATATATATAGTATATAAAGAAAAACTTAATGTAATTTATTTATATATTTAAGTTAAATGCTCATTTAACCAAAGGGGTAATTTTTCCGCGCAGCTTCTCCGATTTTCGCAAAAGGAGACCTCAACTAAATCATACTGCATCCGCGGATTCCAAGTTTAATTAATTCCCGTCTGCGGTCAAAACTATAAAGTACCATAAACAATTTTTTCGAAAAAAAAAATTTATTTTGTTTCTCAAAAATAATTCTTTTCAATTTATTGCAATTACACAAAATATTTCAAAATGTATTTTGATTTTTTATTATAAAAAAATCATTCCATTGGAAATATTTCTAATATTCTAATTTACATTTTAAAAAATTACTAAAGAAAATTGTCATTTTTTTATTTCCAAAATTTTAAGAACCAAAGAATTTGTTTTTGTATCAACTTATTTTTATTAGTGTTATTTTCAAATTAATTTTAACTCCAATTAATTAGAATTTTCAATCTTAATTTCAATGAATTATGAATAGAAAGGGAAAATAATTTTTGTTATATCAAAAAGTTACAGAAATTGATCTTTGACAATGTGACATTTTACGGATATATATATATATTTGAGATAAATTAACATCAGTCTATAAATGATCTGGTTATAACTTACAAAAGGACATAAATTCTATATATCACTGAAACTCTATTGCTTTAAATACTTCCGCTTGAATCAGACATTTTGATTAAATAACATCAATGAATTTGCTCACTGAAGCGAACTTTGAATAACAGAATGGACAACAATAATTGTTTCGACATTTCGTTATTTCACTTCAATCCGCAATTCAAAAAAAAAAAAAAACTCAACAATTACGTAATTTTATTTTCAATAAAATAAATATTTTTAAAAAATCTATTTTATTTTAATAAAAAAGTAAAAAAAAAATTAAAAATTATTAAGTAAAAATATTTCTTTTTTTTCATATTAAAAAAAAATCTTGTTCAATTCTTTAGGGATCGAATTATCAGAGAAAATTAAGTTTGAAAATTTACACTAATTCCAAATAATTTTTTTTACAAAAACAATAAACTTATTTTCTCGAAAAACTTTTTCTCATTTTCATTTATTACATTTATAGTATAATAAAGACTAATTCCCATGATCTCAGGGGGAAAAAAAAAGTTACGAATCGAGAAAATACTTTTCTCGAGTAAAGATTGTTTTTGAAAAAAAATACAACAGAGAAAAATATAAAAGAAAGCGGGAATAAAAGAAAAAAGTTTTTCAAAAAAAAAAAAGAAAAGAAAAATGTGTGAAAAACAGGAAAATGACATGTAAGTCAAAGGAATGAAAATTATTGTTCCTTAAGGGATGAGGGTCGTTACTTTAGAGTTTTACCCATCAGCAAAAGTTACGAAACTTTTCATTTAAAACTATCAACAAGTTGACAACAGCTTAATTTGCTCGTATGTTACTTTGAAAATCCTTATTATTTAAATTTTTTCCATTTATCTTTTAATGGCAAAGACAAATTTTTTTTTAAATTTTTTTCTTTCTTTGTAATTATAAACTAAATTTTAATTATTTTCATCTAGAAAATCCAATTTTCTTCCCAGTAAAAAAGAATTATATTATTAAATTATTATTTTTAATATTATAATGCAATGAAAAGTTTCTTAAATTTCATTTTGTCCTCTCTTGTCACGACATTTTAAAATGTTAAAAATTGCCTGACTAACTTTTTTTTTTTTTCCAAAGATAAATCTTAAATGGAATTTCTTGAAAAGTTTATAATACAAGAAAGTTTTAAAGTGTCACAAAAGTTTTTCGATTACCTTCTAAAAATCATCTCTTATTTGATGGGCCGATCGGTCCCTGCTCGTCCATTTTTCAACAACCATCACCTTCATTCTGCAAATCAGCTTCTCCACACCTAAAATGTATACAATACAAAATTAATTAATTTAATTTTTAAAGAATAAATACTTTTTTAAAAAATAGTTGTACATTTATAAAAAAAAATAATTTTCCACCTAAAAAAAAAAATTTAGTGTCTTTTTTTATTATCTAAACTTTATAAAGGACAAATAAAAAATTCTTATCAATTGCCTTTTCTCAAATTGAAGTTAAATATTTGAAAGAGAAACAAAGTTTTAATATATAACAATTTTCAAAATGCAATTAAAAACATTTGCTAGTATTTGAAAAGTCTCTTTCTACTTAAGAAAACTTATACAAATGTGTATGAGTTTTGAAATATTTATAATTGGAAATAAACTCATTTTAAGTAATGTCAGAGAAAAACTTTTACGTAGATTAGTTTAAACTTTCAGCAATTTTCGTAAAATAATTATAAAAGCATAAATGAAATTACAACAAGAATTCCTTAATGGAAACAACCAATTATAAATAATATAATATGCAAATGAGAAAATTGGGCATTTTTTTTTCCTTTCTTCAAAGATTTTTTTTCTCCCTATCTTTTTTTCTTCTGAATAAAAATTTTTTATTTGTACAATTTTTTTTTTCAAATGTTATAAAAATTTCCGACAAAATTCTTCTTTGTAAGATACTAAAACTAAATTTCAAAAATATTTCCGGAATATTTCAAAAAAAAATTATAGAAACAAAATATTTTCAGAATTTAAAAGGAATATTTTTTAAATTTTCAAAATTTCAATTTAATATTCCACGTTGGCAAATAGAATAATAAATAATAAACAAAAAAAATTTCACAAAGCAATAATAAAAAAAAGAGACACTTTCAATATCCAAAATTAGTTTTTTATAATTCCCCATTGCGGAGATAAAAAAAAATGAGATAACGCTGCTGATAACACTAGATATAAACCTACAATCAATTTAATCTAAATTCTATTATCACCTCCATTAAAAAAAAAACCTATTTTTTTTTTTTTTGAAAATAAAAAATAGCAACGAAATTATGAAAAAAATCCGTTTGGAATAAAAATTTCAGAGATTGCTCTTTCATTTAGGATTTTTTTTTCTTTTTTTTTAAACCCTCAAGCGTCTCATCAACCTAAATATCTTCCGGAGAAAGGGAAAGTTCGTTATCGGTCTTTTCCTCTCGATCTATCCACGTCTCACGTGTGGTGATATATATACCTTTTGGAGCCAAAGAGAGGAGAGGTTGTACATATATAAAACCAGGAGAGGGATAGTGTTCTAGACCCTGAAGCTCTCTTTTAATAAAACACACATACATACAAATATTTCCCTCCTGGCAAATATAACCCTGAGGGATTCGGACAGGAGGAAAGAGAGAGAGAGAGAGAGAGAAAGATTTTTTCCAAACGATAAGCCCTGGCATACAGAATTATATGTATATATATATAGTTATGTTCAGACACACACACACAGGACTGGTTTCGGTCGGCCGGAAGAACCAGCTCAAATCGATAAGACAGATACGCACGTTAAGGGCGGCCAAGAAAATAGCCGCCATTCTCAACGACGTGCAGAGGCCCCCATAAATCCCAATCGAAGCAGCCACCCCTTTCACGCATCATCATCATCATCATCATTATCTATCAGAAATTCCACAGAGCCATTAAAAAAAGAGGGAAAAAGAATAAAACGAAAATGAAAAAACGAACGAGAGAAAAGGAAAAATATTCTTGTATATAAAGATAAAGAAAAAAAAATTGTATCAAGATTCAAGAAATCAGCAAAGAGGAAAATTGAAAAGCAGAATAAAAATCTCGCGATGAGGGGGAAAAATGAAAAAAAAATTTTTTTTTTCGGAAAATTGTCACCGGCGTTCCAGCCAATGGTCCCGGACTGGTGGATCGATATCCTCTTTTTTTCACTCCCCCTCTCAAAAGAAGACAGACTAACAGAGAGAAAAAGAGGTTTGAAAGGAAGGAGCAAAAGGGGTGGTTTATATAGAGTGGCACTAGAGAGAAGCTGAGCGAGAAAGAAACAGAAAAAAAATTTTTTTTTTTTTTCTAAAAGAACCGAAGAAAATGGTACATACCCAAAATTTGTTTCTCTTTCAATTTCTTTTTTTTTCGCTCCTTATTGTCACTTTTTCAAGTCATATTACACACATTTATATATATATATATATATACATATATAAACGAGGTTTTCGGATATAGCACTTCCACGAGTCACGGTGTTTCGCCGTCAAAATCAATACGACCCACCTCGCTGACCCTCTCCAATCCCCGTTTCGCTCACTCTCACTCGGTGTTGCTTTTTCTATCTCGTTTTTTTCTTCCTTTTTTTTACTCTTTCCTTTTTTCCTTCCTCTTTATTTATTTTTTTTTTGTTTTCTATTTCGAGGTTCCACTCCCGCACACAATCAAATCCTAGTTTGGCCCAAAGCAAGAATAGAAAACAATTTCACTCCGAAAAATTTCTGGAAAAAAATTTTTTTAAAAAATTAATTTAAAAAACAACCACCGTATAAAAAGAGTGAACAATTTTTTCCTATATGGCAAAACAGAAAAAGACGGTCACGATAGTGCGGCGCTATTCCTCGAGGTAGTTCCCTTTTTTTCAAGGCGGTACTTTTATTTAATTATTTTTTTTTTTATTTTTATTTTTAAATCAAGATTTATCGCGGGCGCGTCGATGTAATTTAAGGTACCACGATGGAGCGCCGCATCCCTCAACCCCAAAGACCAAAGGCGGACATGTTGTATTGTACGAGGGCGCAGACTCTAATCGTGAATTTCACCCTCCTGGAGTAAAGTGACTCCCACGCAAGCGCTTTTTACCCCCCGCGAAAAGAGAGAGAGAGAGAGGAGAGAGGTGTGAGGTTCATTCGATCCTAGATGGGTTATATGGTTGTGCGTGCGATAGTAAGCGCGTATATACAGGGCTGTATAGAAACATTACGATTAATTGAAAAAAAAAAATTCTCCCCTTTTTTTCCCCTCATTTAAAATTTGGAAAATTATCCCCCCCAAAAAAAAGAATACTTTTTTCGATATTAAATTGCAAAAAAATATATATTTTTCATCAATTTCTTCGAGACAGTATATATACATATAAGATTTCAATAAGTGAAAATCCACAGGGAATCAGCCGCAGAGTTCAATAAACTTTATATTCTCGCTGGATAACACAGTTTCTCACTGATAATTTAATTAGAAAATCAGTTTTCAATATTAATATTATTATTTTATCGAATTAACAAATAAAAAAAAAAATTATAGAAAATTATCCGTATTAAAAATTAATTGAAAAATTTCGAAAAAAACTAAAATATTACAAAATAGTTAATTTTTTTACATATCAAAATAACTAAAATTAAAAACTAATTAATAACTAAAATTTCTATTAAATAATTCTATTTTTTTTAATAAAAATTATTTATTCAGAAAAAATAAATTCCTTTTTCATAAATTGATACAGTTTTTTTAAATCAAGATTTTACTAATTAGTTTTAGCTAATTCAAATTAAAAAAAAAAAATTTTAAACTAAAAACTCTTGACAAAAAAAAATTTATTCGATTCGAAATAATTTCAACAACTGTTAAATAAATATTTACACGAGACCAAATAAACATTTATTCAATTATTATACGTCAGTGGAATACAGTTTATTTGTCAAAAAAAAATATTTATTTTATTTTATACCAGTAAATCATTTATTTAGTTCAAGTAAATATTTACACAAAAATTTATAATAGCGGATAATTTCTATTCATTTTTTTTAAAATACTTTTATAAATTCTATTTTCATTATATAATTATTATTTTAAATTATTATTTTTTTGTAAATTATATTAAAAATTAAAACCAATTCAGATAAATAAAAAAAAATTAAATCTACCCCAAAGAAACTTTTATATCGAATAAAAAATTATTTACAAACTCGCGAAAATAAAAATGATTTATAGTATCAAGAATGTATAAATATTAAAAAAGGGTTCAAAAAAAAATTTTTTTTTTTTTTTTAAGGGAATGCGACCCTGTGTCTAGGGTTTCTTAAGAAGGGTTGCAAGGGTGCATCAGAGCGTTAGCTGTCACTTGCTCCTATTTCAAGCCATCGAGTATATCATCTTACGTTTTCCGGAGAAAAAAAAAAAAAAGGATGGGACCTCAAAAATAATTGCAAGGGTTGACTGACTGAATCCCGCAAGTGCTTTTAAGTGCACATTTAAGGGTAAAAATGTGCGGTTTCAGAAATTAGAAGCTTTACTTTCAACTTTGCAAATACCTTTTATGCGCACAAAAAAAAAAGAGAGAGAGACAAGCAGAATATTTACCCTTTCCCATCCCCTGAATCCTCAATTTTTGCCAAGAAACAAAATTTTTTCATCATATCAAATAAATTATTAATTATTTATTTATTAAGCTTCAGCCTTTCGGCTCAGAAGTGGACTTGGTTTAATACAAAATTAAAAAAATGTATTAAATAAATAAATTATTAATTTAATTTTAATATTATTTTGAAAGAAATTTTTTTTTTTCAAAAAAGTGAAAAAAATTTCAATTTATAATAATATTAACAATAATATTGAAAGTGTCTTTTTATAGTAAAATTTAAAAAAAAATAAGCACATGAATTTTTTTGTGAGTTTGATTTTCCTCTTTTATGATTGAACAAAAAAAAAAAAGAAATTGTTTCTCACTCGATAATTATTGAAATGAAAGTATTGTAACCAATACATACCTTTATGTATTGAATAGGAGACGTTTGAATTCTGTCGATGGTCCCGCACAGTATATATATATATATATATAATGTAAATTGTTCAGCAGATAAGAGCAATTATAGGTGATCGTTGAATCGAAAACGATGAATTTCACGGGTGAATTATGGTCAAAAGCAAACGATGCCCTGAGGTCCACAACTGACTGCCATTCCTCTCGTGATCGTCATTAATGGTCATTCTGTTTCTGATCTAAACAACCATTCGACTCAAGCTTTGCTCTCCCATATCGTCTAAATTATCCCTCAAATCTGTTTATTATATCGATACATTAATTGTCCCAATTCACTCTTTGTTTCTCACATTTATCATCTTCATTGGCAATCTTTAAATAAAATTTTAATAAATAAAACTTAAAATAAAAAAAAACCTTATAATAAAAATAAAAAAAGTTGAAAAATTCATTAAACAGTTAAATAGTAAATATTATCCAGTAATACTCACATTAAAAATCGTGTTATTAAAATAAAATTGAAAATTGATCGAAATTATAATTTTATCCATTTTTAATTTCCTGTAGTTTGAATCTTTAATTTCAGAGACAGATATAAATTCTCTTTTTCTATTTCAAAGATCATGGCACGTTAAAATTTCACTAAAAGGTATTCCTCAAGTTTTAAAATAATTCTTGTTAAATTAACTTTTCAAATTAAATTCCACGATTGATCCAAGAAAAGAATTAGTTTTCCCAATTTCTGTAAGAAAAAGAAAAATTAATAAATAATAAATTAAAAACATGAAAAATTTTAATATAATAAATAGATTTAATTTATTTACAAAATAAATTTAGTTTCAATAAAATTGAATAAATTATATTGAAAGTAAATTATATTTATTTAAATTAATAAAAATATTTACAATTATATATTAATATTATAAAATATAACAGGGTTTTTAAACGATTCTATATAAATGATTTCATGTCTTTTTTTATTGTTTTCAAAAATATTGTCTTTTCAGGAACTTGTCGTATCAAAATTTCTAAATATTCCAAAATTTTAATAATCTATTGGAACACTGTACAATTTTATTTTAAAACAAAAATAAAAGTGAATAATAATTTATTCATATGGAAACAAACCAAAATTTTGAATATTCAATTATTAAAAAAATTTTATTTTAATTTTGAAGCAAAATATTGAAATAGATTTAATATTAAAATTTTTTTTTAATATTTTTAATTGTTTTTAATAATCCAAAATATTTATTCAAAAGCTTAAAATACTTAAATTTAAAATAAAAATATTCTTTATTTAATATTTTAAATATTCTAAATATTCAAAAACTGAATACTTTTAAAATATTTGATTTAATATTTTGAATATTCGAAATCCCAATGGAAATTTATTGTAATTGTTATAAAACTGCAGCAATTTCATTTTCTAATAACTCTTTCTTTTAAGTTCCCATATGAATGAAGGAATAAATAAACTGCGGTAAGGTGTACTTGCCAATGAGCTAAGAAAATAAAGAGAGCGTGGGGTAAAAGTTGTGGTTGAAGAAAACAGACCTGCGCTTCTCCACACCTGAGGGTGTATAGTGCTTAATTACTCCCGTATCACAGAGCGTAGTATTTCGTAGTAAGAGCAAAAGGGAGACAGATATATATATATATATAGAGAGAGCACATTATCGCTCATCTCGTTTCTTGGCCAACACGCATAGCTGTAAACTATACTGTCACACACACGCATCATGGTCGAATACATCTAGTTGAAATGTGCGGTGTGTCAACCACCCTTGACACACCAAGTGACTAAAAAAAAGAGGGGTATATTTCTATGTGTTGAGATGGTTTGCGGTGGGGAAAAAAAAAATCCTTGAATGTCGTCCGACGTTCATTCAAATAACGTCCAATCACACTCACGACTGTAGGGTTACGTTAAGAAGCTTGCCACCAACATTTTTTTTTACATTTATTACACTCCTTAAAAATTCCAACTTGAAAAAATATTTTAATCATTTTTGAAAAGCCAATATTAAAAATTTTGGAATTTTTCTCCATCTTCAAAAAAAAAAAACCAATTTCTTCTCCATTCAACATGAAATTCATGAACCTAGAATTTGAAGTAAATTCATATTTTATTCTTATTATGTACAAACGATTGAAGATAATTGAATATAAAAAAATAACTATATATAGTTTTGTTTACGTAATTTCAATAAATTCTAAGTGTCCTTTGTATTTATTTTCCTTTTCTTATTTGGACGATTAGGTAAATCGTGCATACTTTTTTTATGTTTTAAACTTTTTTCATTCACTTCCTCCGTTTCATTTTCAATGTCCATTTCTTCATGTTTACCATTTGATAAAACAACTGAACTAAAATTAACATCTAAACCTTCGCCCATTACTTCAGCTCGTAATTTACGAGCTTCCTTTTTCAATTTTTGTTTTGCTTTTTGATTCTTCTTTTTCTTCTTCTTTGAATTCGCCAATTCCTCATCTTTATCATCATCAGAATTATGTTCAACAATTGAATCCTCATGTTTGCCATTTTGCAATTTTACTCCATTCACCGGCTCTGGTTTTGTTTCCTTTTTCTTCGCCGATCTAAAAAAAAAAAATTTGTTTTTTTATTTCTAATTTTCAAAAGAGAAAAATAGTTTAATTTAATTAAACTTACGACACTGTGGGAGCTCCAATTTGTGATGCCAATTTATTGTAACAAGATTTAACATCTTTCGTGAGCGATACATTTAATCTGTATTCTCCCATAGTTTCTGCTATCAATTTCCAATCCCACGCTTCCGGTAAATGATGAGAACGAACTGCGTGCAACAATGTAAATAAATTGACAACAAATTTTTGCTTAATTTCCTTTCCAATCACTTGTTGTTCATCTCGTGAATTTTCCTCACGAATTTGATTTTGCGCAACATTCTCCTTTAATAGTTTTACACTCTTTTTAGACAATTTTTTCTCAAGTTTCATTCGCCTCTCTTTATGGTCGTCGTTCTGCAATATTCTTGCATTCCGATAGAAAACTAACAAAAGTTCCAAAGCCTGACTCCTTCTAAACGATCGAATCTCATTGTCGAAAGCAAATTCCACCTGTTAAAAAAAAAGTCCATCAATTAATAAACAAAAACAAAAAAAATTCAAATTACATTTTTGAAAAAAATAATTTACCAAAAGTGGAACAAGCATCCAGTTGCCCTCCCAGCATAATTGTAATATATTTTTAAAAAAGAAAATTGAAAGAATACAATCTCTTTTCTTGAAGAATGCTGTTAAATTCTCAACATAAATTTTTGCCAAATCGTCCATTGGTAAATTTGCCTGTTGTGAACATCTTACCAATAATATACAACATTTTGCCAATTGTTCGCCCATTTCTTGACAAATAGACGCTGATCGTTCACCTTTTTCAATTAATATTCTCATTAATGTCGTCAACAATTCATTGTCCACATTATCGGTATCTTTGAATTTTTTTAAATTTGCCAATTTTTTTAAACAACCTTTCACTTTATTTTCAAGTGGTTTTTGATGTGGTTCCTTGATACAATATTCAAGTAACATAAATAATGGAACAATCATATCAAGAGCCAATGCCATCGATGGACAAGAATCCAAATAACATTCAAGTAAATCAATAACACGAATACGAAAATGCGTTAAAGTCTCAGCTGATTTTGATTGTTTTTTCATTTGTGTTTTACGACTTTCACGAAGTATTTTAAAAGCCGCCGCCAATGATGCATCAAGACGTTTTCCTTCTTCTTCATCAATTTTATCAACGTCAATTTCGTCATCGGTTTGAGCGGCCGCATCACCAAGAGCTTGACTCACTGCCAATCGTAATCGATCTGTTACAGTTTCATCCTCATCGTCATCATCAGGATTGTCATCGTCGTCACTATCATCCTCATCGCTATCAATTTTATCTCCTTTTTCTTCTTCTTCTTCGGAATTATTTCCCGAATCTTCATCGTTATTTTCTTCGCCTTTTTTAACACCATTTTTACCTAAATTTTCTATTTTCAGTTGTTCACTATCATTTTCTTCATTTTCTGATTCCATCTCAGAATCTGAAGAATCATCCTCAATTCCTTTTGCGCTTAAAGGTCCCTTCGTATTCTTTATATCTAATACCTGTACAAATTTTTATTTCCAATTAGAAATTATTATTTATCTTTTAAAACAGTAAAAAAAACAACAATTTATAATAAATAAATATTTACCGCCAAGATTTGATGTAACGAAACGCTGGTGAGATGAGGGCAAATATGTGGAAAAACACAGCCAACAACAGTGCGAAGTAAATGTTCATTTCGTGATAAAAGTGATAATAAAAGATCGACAACAACTTCGGTCCATTCGGGTTCATCAGTGTCGCTTGTCCCTTTTGATTTACGCGATTTCTTCTTCTTTTTCAATCTCTCAAAACAATTGTGTAATTCATCAATTGATGAAATTGCCATTTCTGGATCGGTAAATAATTGTAAACCCATATGTAAATCCATTGTATGAAAAAATGCGGCAAATTTATCATTATCATCCTCCGATTTTTTAACAACATTCATCATTTTTTGCCATGCCTCTATACCCGTTTCTTCAAGAGGTATTCTTAATTTTAAATCATTATTTTTGACAAATAATTCTTCATTTAAATATGAAACCATATTACTTAAAATTGATCTCAAATCATTTAATTTTGGCAATTTATTGTCTAGTGCACGATAGAAACTGACTTTAATTTTATCTGAAACAATACACAAAATAATAATTTTTAATTAGATTTAAGATTCCAATTTTTTAAATTCAATAAAATAATTTATAAACATGTAAATAATAAAATAAATAAAATAATTACTTGCTAAATCAACTCCAACATTCTCAGATTCACAAAGACCAAGTTTAAACAAATATTTAAGTTGTTTCAATCTCCAAGTTTGATTTGATGTCATTTCCGTGTGACTTAATAATCTGAAAAATAATTTTTTTAAAGAATTAATTAATTAAAATTCAATAATTCTAATTAAATTATTTTTTTTTTAATACTTACTTTGTCAAAAGTTGAACTGCATAAATTCTCTCGACATTCGTCCAAGTTTGTGCAGTTTCACTATTATTACTCTCTTTTATTTTTGAATTGTCTATTATTTCTTTGTAAATTTTTGCCAATTTTTTCACACCATCGCCATCTAATGTAGCCGTAAATAATTGAATAATTTTCAAGCCAGTCATTTTTTCAATCATTAAATCACCTGGATATTGAATTAATCTCAATAAAGTATTAATTTTAATTTTATTATCAGCATTCTCGGATAAAATTGTCGTTAATGATGATAGAATATTTTTAAAAGCAATTGTAACTTCATCCTTCTTATTTCTTTTGTTAAAATTACATTTTCGCAACATAAATTGAAGATATTTTTCCGAGAGTAATTCAGGAATTAATGATTTGTCTTTTACATTTTCAAGTAAAAGTCGTAGTAATTCAGTTGCAAGATATTCGTCAGTTTTTGATGGTTTCAAAAAACGTTTATCTATCGCTGTCCAAAATAATTCAACATATTCAGTTGTTGACAATTTTTCAATAAATAATTTATAAATTGGATGTCGATAACACACGATTCGAGGTATTTCCTAATAAACAAAAATGTAATTATTATTAATCAATTATTTTTGAAATCTTTTAACGATTCTTTCAAAAAAAAAAAATACTCACAGTTAAGATTTTCGTAATACTTTCCATGGATTCGACATTAATAATATTTTCAGATCCAAAAGTTTTTTTGTAAATCTTCTTTACGACTGATGGAAATTTCTCCTGAATAATCAATAATGTATGTAAAGTTTCCAAATTTTGTTCTAACAATGGTTTAATTAATTCTTGTTGAAGTAAAGGCCAAACATTATTGACAAATAATGTCTCATCGATTTGATTTAAAAAATCAATAATAAATGAATATGCAACAAAAGAGAGATAACTGCGTTTTTTACTAGCAGCAATTAAAAGTTCCAAAACTTTTACTTGTTCTTCTGCTGTACATTTTTGAAGAATTTTTGAACGCACTAATGATCCGCATGTTAATATTCGACCAGTGTAAACTTCTCCAACTTCCTATTTAAATTAATATAAATATTTTAAAAAATTTTCAATTAGCAAAAAATAGAAAAATTTAGTAATTTAATTTACTTACACTTTTAAGTTTATTGTTAACGGGTTGTAAAACATTTTCCATAATTTCTAAAATTTTTTCGACTGGTGTCTCTGGATTTGTAGTCAAGTACCCAGTTAAAGTTATATAGAAACTTTTTCTTGACGTTATATTAGAAGATCCAGTACCACGGATCAATCGTTTTAATGTTAAATTTAATTCTTCAGACGTATCATCATTCTGGAGAAAATATTTTCAAGCTATTAGCTAAATATATTTAAAATCTTAGGGGCGATAGATTTCTCAGGTGAACAATAATTTCTAAAACCTAACCTCAAAATTTTATTCTCAATTTCAAATACCATTAAAAATAATCATTATAAATTAAAATTAAACCCCTATAAAAATTTACTAATATTTTCTTTATTAAAATAAATAATTTTTTTCAACTAAACTTTTTATAATCTAAAGATAGAGTTAAAAAAAATATCTGACGCATGTTTGTGATTTTAGGTTAGAGAGGCTGAACAATTTTATAAGTTTTACAAGTTTAGTTAAATTTTAGATAAAAAAAAATTCTATATAAAGAAAAGAGAATAAAATTCTTACCCAATTTTGTTCTGAAAGATATTTGACTAGTTCAACACCGCCAGCAATTCTCTCCTTATCGGATCCTTTAATGAGTTTTGGAAAAGAATCAAGAACACCTAACTTCGTTTTCTCCATTTTTTCATACGAATATTTGATAATAACAGTTAAAACTTTTTACTTGCACGATATTTTCACTGTTTTTTTCTCACTCTACACAATGTGATCATAAATCTTGTATAAAATTGACCGCAGGATAAATAATCCTGGGATATAAATAAAAAAAAATTACAAAACAATTATTTTGGCCATGCGGTAGACACGCAAGAGGCTTTTTAAGAAGTTTAATTTTATATCTGTAGAGGGAGCTACTATCCAATCACGGTTGGGAATGTATTAAAAAAAATGTTGTAGAATACGTAAAACACTGTATCTACGTAAAATACTCTATTATCACTAAGTTTTGAATAGATTAAAAATTATACAATATTTATCTCTTTCTGTAAAAAAATGTAAAAATTTGATTATTAATAATTGAAATCATGAAACAAAAATAGAATTTTTTAATAAAACAAAAAAAAAGGATACATTGTAGATAATTATCTGAAACAAATAAATGCGAATTTAAACAAGTACGTATAAATTAAAAAAAAAAAATTAAACAATTGTTATATATTTAAAACAGTAATAATAGAAAAAGGATACATGTTGAGAAAACAATTTCTGAAACAAATATAAAAACAAACACCTTTTAATTAATGCAAATAAAACATAGAAATTAATAAAATTAAATATTTCTCAACATCCTGTAATTTATGAATAAAAATACTTATCCTTAAATTTATTTTCCTTAAACTTCAATCACTAAAATCAACACTATAAAATTGTTCACTCACTGAATGATTTAAAAAAAAATCGCGACGTAGTTAAAAAGAAAATAATTATTTAATTAGCGGAAAAAAGAGAATAATAATAAACAAATTTTAGTGTTGATGAAATAAAAATTATCAACACAAATATATATTTGTCATGGGGCAATATTTTACGCGATTTTTAAAAATGATTGTTAAAATTTAAAAAAATTTCAATATCTTAATACACAAATATTTACAAAAAATATAACATTATAATATAGAAAAGAATAAATAAAATATATCAAAAAGTATAAAAATATATTCTCTCTTTATACTTTTTGATTATATTATCCAACAATGTACAAAAATATAAAACATCTGAAAAATAAAATAATTATATTAAAAATTTAAGAATATAAAAATTCAGTTTCTCACCACGATGATTCAACTGAAAAAGAATTTTCTAAATTAAATTTGAACATATACAGTACATGGAAATACAACATTGTAATATTTGTGTACAAGATAGTGACACAAAAAATACACACATACAAAATTATTAATATTTTTATTATTCTTACCAGAATAATATTCCTCCCTAGCTATATTTAAAAGAAATGGTATCTCACTCACACTTTAAAGAAAACCTATCCTACCTATAGCTATATTTAAAAAATCTAACAATTCATTCCGCAATATACAAAGTACACAACAAACATTGCCAAAAAAAGAATATTTTTTTTTTGTCAACGGTGTCACTATGTTGCTAAAAAAAAAAATAAGACTCACCGGTCGTTGATTTCCTCCTCAATGTGCCATTCATCGTAGTAGCTCTGCATCGTAGAAGCTCTGCTTTTTTTTCTGAAGCTGTATATGATCTCCATCCTGAAGCAGCTCTGCTCCGCCTTTTCTTCAAGAGTACACAAACACAAACTCACAATCACATTATTTTAACGAACTGAATTTAACACGTACATTTTAACAATCAAATTTACTTTCTTTTTTTTATTAATATAAACGATTTTATTATTAGCACGATTAGACACGAAATGCAAAAAAAAACACACAATTTTGGCACGTGGTCGACACAATGTATGGCAGCCATTTTGTCCTTCTATATTTCTTCAACTTTCATTGGAGAATTATACCCCCCAACTCAATATATTGCAACAATGTTGGAAACATTACTACAATACATCTTAACATTGTAACCGTTATGCAACAATGTTTAAAATAAAGTTGTAACATTGGCAACAATGTTGCAAATATATTGCCGCTGTACAGGGGTGAAGAGAATAAAAAATGCCTATACCAAAATGATTTCAGATCTCGATAAATTCGATAAAAATCCAATTTACTAATACATCTTTCGATTCTCATTTAATAATATTTGCAAAATCAGAAATACTGTAAGTGCAAAAATATATTTGTTCTTTGGAAATTAACTACGAAAACGACACTCACCACGAGACCTGTATGCCCGGTTTTATACAAATCAAGTTTTTTCCGAAATAAATATCACTTGTATCATTTAATTACACGTTAGAAGTTAAAATTTGATTATAATAGAAAAGTTTAATCACAAAACAATGAAAACGAACAAAATATTATTCGACACTTGTCGAGAGAAGCTGGAGCAACACGCACAGACTTGTTCTACCGTCGCCATATTGCCAAATGGACGACGACCAATCATATTCCTGCCTTTAATATATATTCAATAAAACAAAAATTTTACATTACGAATAACTATTTCATTTAAATAATTAAAAATATTTACTAATGATTTAACAAAAAAGTGCAAATTGAACTAAATTTCATTCGATCGTAGCGCTACACTTGCCGGAAACAGTTTTAACATGAAAATCAGTGACACCAACATGAAACGGAAACGGAACGTTCCCATCAATTTTGATTGGCCGGAATGCGCGCGCTAATTTAAAATATACTACATTTCAAATTTACCCGCTTATTTTTAACCAATAAAAATTTATTGCAAACGCTTGCGTAATTGGTATTACTGAATCAAAACAAGAGTCATCTTTCTTGATTAAAACGCATACTTCATTATTCATCACGTTTTTAACAGAATATAAAAAAAAATCTCGACAATCCTTTCTTTTTCATTGTCATTATTAGTTCATTGTTCTTTGTGATACAGTGTCGTAAAACAACGGTAGTCTTTAGAATCATTGAAATAATAAAATAATTGCAAACCCATTTACGCGAATGGAAATATAATTGACAATCGATTAAATCGGGAGTGTCGTTGACTGCAATTTTTCAGGCTTTACGTTTTGCAAATGTTTTATATATGCGAAACAAGAGAATTTTCAATCAACGTAAAAATAATTATTTAATAAAAATTGTGGAAGCATGTCATCTGATAAAGTTATTTCGCAAACGGAATTTCAATTATCCTGAGTTTTTTCAGTTCACTGAAGCCATACGTTTTCGTAAGTTAAATGTCATATATTCCATATGATTATTTAATATAATTTTTATTTTGTACATTATATTTTATTTGCATAAAATGGTGTAAATACAATGACAGTTATTGATTATTGTACATTATTAGCTTGAATAACTGGTTAAATCAATGCTGTTATATACATATATATATATATTGTACACTTGTATGTATATTAAGGGTGGAAAAATGTTACATTTTATTTATTTTTTTTTTTATATTATTATTTAAGTGCTTTACTTTGTTTTAAAAAAATAGTTTTTTTTAAATTACAAAAAAAGTTAAATATTTGTACAAAATGTACAATTTTGTATTTTTAAAGAAAAATTGCTTTTTTTTTATTTATTGTGAAAGTATTTTTAGAAATGTTGATTGTTTACAGTTGGCTTGACATGTCATATTCTATTGAACGTCTAAACTATATGCAAGACAGCAGCAGTGACACAGAAACAGATTGCAAGGAAACTGATGGGCATGGACGGAATTCGGCTTATAAAAACAGATTGAGGTGAGACCAATTTATATAGATGATTTTTTAATACTATTTTTTTTTCACAAAAAAAGCTGTCTTAGATAATTCTCAATTTTACCTCTTGTTAATTTAAAAAAAAACAAAAAAAAATCGCATGTTTCCCGAAAAAATTTTTTTCAACATTTTTATTTATTGTAACAATAATCGAAAACAGCAAAACATTTTACTGAATTGGTTTTAAACTCAGCTGAAGGAGATAAACTGACTAAAAAAAATAGTTTTTTACTAAACACTCACTCAAATTCAAAATTTTTTTAAAACTTGAAAATAAAAATACACTTAATTAATGTATATTTTAATTTTTTTGTACATACTTCTTGCTTTTCATTCCTGCTTGTCATTTTTCTTATAATATATATTATATATGTATAATCAATATATATATTCTCAAAACATTTTCATTAAATCATAAAGCACGTTTGCTAACGACATTATTTTTTATAATTAAAATAAATTTTTTACGTGTTATTCGCTCGTATATATATTATATATATGTTGTCACTTTTATTCTTGAAGTACATCCAAGTGGTTTTCTGTTTTCAGGTGAGTTCGAAAAAATTTAGATTCTTGTTACTTAGTTATGTTCTAATGCTTAGATGCAGCATTGGCACCAATTTCTTTAATTAATTTTTTATTAGTAGATCACCCATTTTTTCTTTTTTAGTTTTTTTTTATTTTTTAAGACAGTATTTTATATAAAAAATATTATTTCTCTAGGTAAGCGTTATTATATTATATATATTTATACAAAAATAACAAGAGGAGTCAGAACAAAAGTATGATCAAATATATATGTACATGGAAAATCTACACATTTCTTGGAACAATACCAAATAACTAATTGTAACTTCCTATTTTATATATATATACATTTATATATAAATTATTTTTTCTTATGAAATTCACCAATTTTTTAACTCATATTTTCATATCGTTGACTCTTTGAAAAAACTATTTTGTAATTATTTTAATTACAAATTATTTTTTTGAAAAGAATTTGAGATAAATTTCAATTTTGTTAAATTTTTACAAAGAGTCAATAAATCATCGAACATTCTAGGATACGTAGATATCCCAAAATGCTTGATTTTAGCTGGAAAGTTAGTAAGGAAATGTGGTTGTTTTGCATGTAGTTGTGGTGGTTCGTCCAAACCAAAATCTTGTCTGGTTCAGAGGGATGGAAGCATCGAACAACATTGTCCTCCCATCGAGAAAAGCAGACAGAGCACAAATTTAGGTCAACTAAACAGGTAAAAAAAAAAAAAAAAAACTCAATTCAAGAAAAAAAAAAGAAACGACTGAATGAGTTTCTTTTACCACGAAAAAAAAATTCATTTTGACTAACAATATAAGGATCTCTTTTCCCAAGAGATTGAAAATTCATTATTCACCTAATAATTATTATATTGAAGAAAGAGGATTGCATGGTTTTTAGAGATATACACTTTTTTTTTTAGAATAATAATTTTTCTACGTTTTTTTTTTTTAACTTTTATATATTATGAAAAAAAAATGAAAAAAAGGAAAATAAAGTAGTAAGTAGATAGAAGCAGCTTATGGCCTCGTTCTTTCCTTGCGGCACTTATTCTTAGTTTCTTTGTTATAAGACCTGGATCCTTTCAATGTGAAAACGCTATTTGTGTATAAGGTAATACAAATTTTCAATAAGACTTTTTTTTCATTCGCAAGCACTTCATCAAACTTTTTTGTTTTTTTTTATGCCGAATAAATAATAGAAAAAGAAAAATTTTTCCCTTGCATTCCTTTTTCTTGATTATTTCCCCAGACAGAGAAATATAATAAAATATATAAAAAAAAATGAGGACTTTGATTATAAAAATAAATTATTTTTAGGCTTCGTACAGGGATTGGAATAACGAAAAGTCCACAAAATCAAAATCGAGAAAGTTGTTCGTCGTCAAATTTAACGTCAGGAATGAGTCATCAACAGATTAGTGACGAGAGAATTACTCTCATTGTTGATAATACAAGGTTGGCAAATAAAAAAAAATTACTATTTTTTCTAAAAAGTATTTTCAAAAATTAATTATTAAAGAAAAAAGAGTTTAAGATTTAATTTTTTCTTTTTAGATTTATAATCGATCCAGCACTTTTCACGGCCCATCCAAATACAATGTTGGGACGAATGTTCAGCTCTGGAATCGAATTTGCACAACCGAATGAACGCGGTGAATACGAAGTGGCGGAAGGAATATCTGCAATGGTTTTTCGTGCTATTCTTGAATATTACAAAGGAGGAATCATTCGTTGTCCACCGACTGTGACGGTTCAAGAATTACGAGAGGCTTGCGATTATTTACTTATTCCCTTTGATGCCAGTACTGTCAAATGCCAAAACTTGAGTAAGGATTATTTTTTTCCTAAATGTAAAAAAAAAAATGGCTAATTTTTTCTAATTTTGAAAATTAATTCCAGGAGGATTGTTACACGAATTGTCCAACGAAGGAGCGCGTTGTCAATTCGAAGTATTTCTCGAAGATTTAATACTACCCTTAATGGTGAATAGTGCACGACGTGGTGATCGTGAATGTCACATAGTTGTTCTATTAGAAGACGATGTTGTCGATTGGGATGAGGATTATCCACCACAAATGGGAGAGGAATATTCGCAAAGTAGGTATCAAAAATTAAAATTTTTTAAAAAAATTTTCGAAAATATTAATTAAAAAATAATAATTACAGCCGTGAACAGTACAGCGATGTATAGATTTTTCAAATACATTGAAAATCGTGATGTTGCTAAGCAAGTGATGAAAGAACGGGGTTTAAAAAAAATTCGTCTTGGAATTGAAGGCTATCCAACTTATAAGGAAAAAGTAAAAAAACGCGCCGGTGGCCGTGAGGAAGTAATTTATAATTATGTACAAAGACCATTTATTCATATGTCATGGGAAAAAGAGGAGGCAAAAAGTCGTCATGTTGATTTTCAATGTGTTAAATCAAAATCAGTGACAAATTTAGCAGAGGCCACAGCTGATCCTGTATTAGATGCAGGAGGAAATCCAATAATTGCTCTTTTACAAGCTGCGGAAATAGTACCACAACCGGAAGCTTCACCGCCAATGGGACAGGATATTGATGTTGAAGGTGCACCTGGATTAGCGCCTGATTCCGATGCATTAGGTTCAATACCGCCTGATGAGCAAACATTATAATCGGATAAGAATAATAATAATAATAATTATTATTATTGCACATTACGAATAACATACTCACAAGCGGCTGTTTACTTCAAGAGATTTATCAAAAGTATTAACGTAATGTTTCTCCGAATTCGAAGTTGAGAAACGCTGGGTCCACCGATTCGAGAGCCCATTATTATAATTATTAATAATAATAATAATAATAATAATCAATTATATCAATAATTAGACTTGATTGAAAGTACTCGAGTAAAATGTTCGCTTTTACTTGTTCATATTTATATTAAATAATATTATATAGATATATATGTACGAAACAAGAAGACTTATCTCACAAAACTGTAAATTTTTTTCAAGTTGGTCATTTTGTATCTCTTTAAATAAAATTTAAAATAAGCAAATAATTTTTATTTAAATATATTAGAATTCCCTTTTTAAATCTTCGGTCCATTTTATTACTAATTCCCGTTTTTTTGCTTCTATTTTCTTTACAATTTGCTTTTTAATACTTTTTCCTTTATTTTAAATAATTTTATTTTCTATTTTTAATATTTCTCGAAGCTGGATTATGCGTTTCTCTCCTTCCTTCAACATTTATTTTCATTTTTTTTTTTGAATTTTACTTTTATATTGTTTTTTTTTCAATTTAATTTCAAGCTCCTTATTTTCAGATTTTTCTCAAAAAAAAAACGATATTTCAAGTCACGAAAGAATATTTTTTTCATTTTGAAGAAAAATTGTTGAAAAGAAGACGGAAAATAGTCGATGAAAATTGAATTTTTGGGATTTTCCACCTGTCGACAATATCGGCGGAGTAAGGGTGGTTGAAGAAGAGGATCTAAAACGAGGTTCATGTAGAACCCAACCCCCAATTGTATTTTTGAACGAGCAACGAGAAACGCAGGCGCTACAACGATCAATAAACACACGAAGTCGAGGGCAAGATAACAGTAGCTTACAGGTTCGCAGATAGTAAGCGTATATTTTGGATAAAAAAAAAAAAAAAAAAAAAAAATTAAAATCAGGCACCGGCTCAACTTGTGAGGCTGCAAAGCAGCTCCTGCAGCATGCAACCGCCTCCAAGAAAAGTAAGTCTAACATACTTCAGGATGACATCGTTTCGTTATCGAATTCTATTTTTTTCTTTAAAATTCCTCTATACATATATCTATTGGAAAAGTCGCGCGCGCTCCTGTCATTTTTTTTTTTTATTTTTTTTTTTATTTGTAAAACACATCGTAGGTGTTCATCAATGAAATACTCTCTTCTTGAAATCGATTTTACTTGAGATGATTTTTCATAATTTTGAAAATATTCTCTTCTTTTTTTGTCACGATCTCGCACGAAGAAATTTCGGCTTTCAATCGTCCTTTTCCCGAGGACCCCATCACCTTTTAAATTGCCCTATTTAACAGAGAGAGAGAGAGAGACCTAGATTTCAATCATCAAAAAAATTTTCTCCCGGAAGTGGTTTCGTTATGCTCATTGATTTTCTTTTTTTGTCTTTTATAGATTTTTTTTTTTGGGAAAATTAAATCTTTTTCTTTTTGCTTCGTCTTCTTCTTTTTTCGTTGTATAAAAAGGTGGCTGTAGAAAAGAAATTGCCTTTTAACCTTTAGTAAGTGGACTAGACATTCGTAGAACATTGATTTCTTGCTAACGACATTTCAGTTTAGTTAGACATTTACTACTTTATAAAACTGATAATCATAATTTTATTACATTGTGTTAGTTTCCTTTCTTTTCCGGTCTCATTTTCATCGATTTTTTATATTTTAAATTTCTTTACACATTGTATTCTTTCTAATTTAATTTTTCAATTTCTTTTTGTTGTTCATAAATGAAACTTTGAAATTGAAGTTTATTAACTTCTCTCTATACTGTAAATTGTTAACTTCTGTTCTTGGAAGTTTTGAGAGTTTGTTAACTTTTGTATTTTCACACGTTTAACTTTTGTGTGTTTTCGAGTTTGAATTGTCACGAGAGAAAGTTTATCAAAATATTGAATTTTTGGCTTATTGTTCTTATACTTAAATAGAAATGAAGAAAAGCTGAGGGAATTTTTTTCAAGTCACGCGAAAATTTCTTTTTCTTCTTTTTTTTTTGCTGAATTGAGAATTTCTTGATGATTTGTCAAGGGCGAGCTCTTTACAAGGACAATTAACTTCCAAATCAAAAGACACTAGGCTATCGATTTTTCGATGCTCCTCAAATTAATGTCAGGGAATGGAAATTGATTTTTTTGTTTTTGAAATATTTTCGACAATTTTTGAATATCAAAATTTAAAAATTTTCAATTTGAAAAAATTGACAGTTTAGAAAATTAAGATTAATTTCTTTAAATAAATTTAGTTTTATTGGGAATTTTGGAGATTCCTTTTTCTTTTTTTTTTTTGAACTCTTTTGAACCCCGTTAAATATAGTTTCAGTATATTCATTCTAGACTCTCATTTCAGGATCATCGAACCTTTCTTTGCACATGCATAGGCTCGCGGTCCTTTTCCAATCGATTTTCTTCTTCGCTTATTTCATTTTAGCCGATGCAGAATATCCGGCTAAATTCCTCGGGCAAATAGATTATCAACGCAGTTACATTTTCCAATTATGCAATTCTTAATCGACTATACGATGAAGTAATTAAACGAGTACAAATTGTCGCCGTTTTTCTTTACTTTAATTAATTTTAATTAATTAATAAATCAATTTTCATTTTTTGCTTTCTAATTTCTTTTTTTTTTTTGGCAAGCAAAATTTTATTTGCAAAAATTAAAAATGTTTCCCAGAAAAATTATTTTTATTTTCTTCTTCTCTTTTTTTCTATTTTTCAGGGAAATTATGCAAAGTTTCTCAAAAATGTACACGCAGAACAGGCCGCGAAATTGCAGGCCAAGAATCAACACGAGTGCGACCTGTTGGAGGATATCCGGTGAGATTTGAATTTTACATTCAGTATTTATCTAAATCTTCATTTTACAGTAATAAAAAAAGAATTTTATTCACGTGAATTTGTTTTTTAAGACAAATTCAAATTAAATTCAGTGACTAAAAAAATTAAAACAGGGTGTGGTTAATTGTTCGGTAATTTCTAAAAAAAAAATAATTATTTTTTTTTAATTTTAATTTACAATTTTTTTTGTAAAATTGAAGAAAATAACTGAAAGCGATAAAAAGGAAACGTTATCCTTGGCTATTTGTGGGAAATTATTTCGACAATTAGAGATTAAATATGTAAGATATCTAATAATTTAGGGTATAAATAAGTTTTTGTTAATAATTAGTTACATCAGACGAAGCCTTCTTCACTTCAATTCATAAATCCTATACATGTCGACCTTCACATTGGATATCGATCCATTTCTAAGTTTCATAAATTTTCCTCAAAAAGATCGCCACTTAGATTCAAATCATTTTGTCCTCGAAGACAAAACTGTCGCTTCATTTCACTCTAATTCAAGAATTTATATAAATATAGTCCAAAATTTAGTAATTCTGATTACAAAAGGTCATTTATTTTTTTGTATAAAAAAAACCTGTTTGCATGTTAAGGCATTAAATTATATTTTTTTCAAGTTTAGTGAAAATTTTCCAAAAAAAAATTAAAAACTAATTAGAAAAATCAAAATTTATGAAAAAATAGTTTATTCGATAGTGAATAATAGAATAGAATCATTAAATTTGGTTCAATTATAGTAATAAACTAAATGAATATTAATTATTATTACCATTCTATTAATAGTAATATTATTTCCATTTTAGTGAATTCAGATATTGTTAAATGTAACTATTTTGATTTTACGTCAGTAGATTAATTAAAATTTTAGGTAAATTAAGAAATTATACACAATGCGAAATAGACTGACTTCCGGTACATAAACTGGGGCGGTGGTGACGGTAAAAGGGGGTGGGAAAAAGAGGGTGATGATCGAACGTCCAAGTGCATTGCGCGTTACACACGTTGCGCTTTAGTTTAAAAGACTTTTATAATTGTAATAAAAAAGAAAAAAAAAATAATAAATCTCTAAATGACCTTAATTTAAAATAAAATCAATACCTTTATACTACAAGTGATTAATTTTTTTTTGAAAATCACTTTATTTATATTTTTTTTTTTAAATAATTGTAGAAAATAAATTTCCAATAATTTTGATTTTTTTCTTTCTAAAAAAAGGTGTAATGAAAAATAAAATCATTTTTCTTTACGTGAAAAAACAAGGGAGATTCGCAAATGAATATGCGGAAAAAGAGAGGGTTTAAAGAATAATTTTACTAATGGGGTCAAGAGAATACTCGAGAGTTTCAATTATCAACGTTTTCGATAAAACATCTCTGAAGACTTTAATTAACCATTAATTGATCGCTGTATTTAATTACTATACTAAAATTGTTCCATGAGAAAAAAAAAGAACTTTCTTGGCAGATAAGTTCACTTGTTGACAGATCTAATTTGGATTTTAAATCCTAAACAGAAATAAAAATTTCAAGTTAATTAAAGTTTTCAAGCTGGGAATATAAAAAAAAAAAATAATAATAATCTAGATGAGTAGTGATAAAATCGTTCATTCGCATCTTAGAAAAACCATATTTTTGATATTATTTCAGTAATTTCACCATAAAAAAGTCAGCCATTGAAAAATCCTACTCTGAGGTGAGTTTTATAGATGAGAGTTTTTTTCTTTTTTTTTTTTTTAATTATCATTATTTCTTGAAAATTAATTTTGATTTTTCTTTTTTTAAGGCGTTGCTGAAGATATCCTCGGCATATCTAAACAAGAAGATTCCAAACATTCCTGATATTAAGGTCGATGGAGCAGAGGAAAAATGGTATATAACAAGACCCTTTTTCTCTCAAGCTACATTATTTTATATACACCATATAAATATCTGACAGTTTCTACAATTTAAAAAAAAAATAACTGAGATATAAAAAAAAAACACACACACAATCAACCACGTGAATTTTAGGAATATGTGGAATGTCTGGAGAACGGTCCTGGAGGAAAACGAGAAACTTGCTCGGGCTCGACTCGCTGCCGTTGAAGTTTTTCAGCAACAAATTGCTGACGATGCCAAGGTCCTGCGAATGCACAAGCTTCAAATTTCCAAAAAGGTATTTTTTTTACTCTCACAAAATAATAAAAAAAAAAAAAATTTTATAGATAAAAATTTATTTATCTCAATTTGTATTTTTTAGAAAAAATTGTTTGTATCCGATTTATTATTCTCAATAAATATAGAGAAGAAAATGGAAATTGAAAATAGATTTTTTTTTATTGCAGGCCATCGATCAATTAATGATAGTACAAAAGGAGCTGCAAACTTGTGTACAAGATGTGGATAAAACGAAAAAATTGTACTTCGATGAAGAGCACTGTGCTCGAGATGTACGGGACAAGGCAAAGGATATTGAAGAAAAGTGAGTATAAAATTTAAAAAGAAAATAAAAATTGCTATGCAAATAAATACAATTTAGTTTTCGAAGTGTAATAGCGATACAAAAGTTTTTTTTTTTTCAAAAGTTGAAATTTATGGAAATTGTAAAGATTTACAAACTTCTCAAAAAGCTTGTGCGACGATAAAAAAGAAATTGTGAATAAGGAAATTTATAATATTTAGAAGAATTTTCTGTTTTGGAAACAAAAAAAAAAAAACTGTGTCATTTTCAGGCTCAAGAAAAAGAAGGGTTCGTTTTTTCAATCAATCACGTCATTGCAAAAGAACAGTGCCAAGGTAATTTTCAGTAAAATTAAAAAATAAATTTTAAAGAAAAAATGAAAGAGAAATTAAATTTTTCAGGTGAGTTCAAAACGAGATGCTTTAGAGGAGAAATCGACAGGAGCACGTAACGATTATTTGTTGAGTTTGGCTTCTGCAAATGCGCATCAGAACAGATATTTTGCAATCGATTTGCAAAATACAATGCAGGTAATATCACTTAATTCAAACATTTTATTTTAAATATATATTTACTATTTCGAAAGTTTAAAATGATAATATATTTTTTTTCGGGGTTCGGGTGGATTAGTATTTAGAGCAAGGTGTATACGACAAGGTAGCCGAATATTTGACACTTATGGGCCGTACAGAGCTTTTAACTTGTTTGGCAAAACAAAATAGTTATGGAATAATTCGCGACCAAGCACAACAGGTTTGAAACAAAAATCGTCATTTAATGCAAAATTATTAAAAACAAAATGACGAATTTTAGATGAAATAAAATTTTGGTTATTTATAAATAAATTGGTAAATTGTTTTTTGGAAATATTTTGGTAAGTGTAAATAAAATTATTTTCAGCTTACCAGAGAATACAACATTAAATGTTGTTGCTTGTATTATCCTGTTTTGAAGCAACACATTCAATATGATTACGAGCCATGTGACAACGATCCCTTTGACAAGTAAATATAGAATTTTTTAATTTTCTTTTCATCTGAAGCAAATTTTAGTTTTTTTTAAAAAATTAAAAACTTGTTTCTTTTTTAGAGTGACTGCCGATCATTCAGCTGCATCATCCCTAGGAAAAGAAGCTCGTCGTTGGGCAACGAGAATAGCTCGAGAAGTTGGCAGTATTAGAGAAAATAATAGAAAATTACAAGTTCTTTTTCAACTTAAAGAATCGGGTCAAAAGGTACGCGTTTATTTTTAAATTAAAAATAAATTTAAATTTTTTTAATTTATTTACGAGGAATATTTTTATTCCAGACCGATCCAAATGATCCAAATGGCCCTGACATTGACACCAAGATAGATGATGTGAAGCACAATATCCGACGTGCCGAGGTAATTATTATTATTATCACCGTATATAGGGGTGAAAAATAATTTTTAAATATAAAACTAGTTGTATCTTTAAATAAACTCATTATTGTCTCGTCTCGTTTATTTTATAGACAGCAAAAATGAAAGCAGAAGCCAGATTAGAATGTCTTCGTAATGGAGGAGGTAATTTCAATTTTTTTTTAAATTCAATTTAATTTCAATTTTTTTTTAAAAAAAGTGTGAAATCAAATTTAATTGATTTTTAATATACTATGAAATTTTCCAGTCAACGTAGATGAATTCATGCAAGAAGTGGAAACACTAAATGTTCAAGATATTCCCCGGTCAGCGAGTTCCCTTTCAGTACGCACAGACGCTTCCGGAACTGCGGTAAATATTCAATAGATGTTGAAAGATATATATATATACATATTATAACAGACTCGCGATCAATGTCGAGACCGCGTGGTATATTTTTTTAAGGTCGTTCTACTTTAAAAAATAGGATATAAATCAATGATGAAGAATTTAAGATCAATCAGGGAATATTTACTAAAAAGAAACTATAAACCAAAATTTTACCAATTTTCCAATTAGGGAATAATAAGTAAATTTTCATTTATACAGAAAAAAATCAAAGAAACAATTTTGAAATTGCATTTTTTCAGGAGCATCCATCATCGGATTCATTTTACGATAGTGACGGCGATGGTGGAAGTGATTTAACAACTGTCGAAAGACCCGGAAGTGTGCGCACTTCTTTGCCTCATGAAGAAGACTCTGGCGAAGATAGACAGAGGCACGACAGTTCGGAAGTTGATGGTAAAGAAACAATAAAATCATTTCTTTCCAACAATTTAATTTATCTAAATATATTTTTAGCTCTATTGGAACAAGAACAGCAACGAATAGAAGATATTACCGCTGGTTGGGATGATCCAGCGAATTTAGATTGGAGCAAGTTGGATGAAGATGAATCGGCCATAACACAAGAAACAGCCGATGTGCCTTCTGATCAACAAATTTTCAAGTGCACAGCTCTTTACTCGTACAATGTAAATATAACATTTTGTTTTTCATTTCTTCAAATTAAATTGACAAAAAAAATGAAAATAATTTTTTTTTTTTTAGGCACAAAATCCGGATGAATTGACTATAGTTGAAAGTGAACAATTAGAAGTAGTTGGCGAAGGTGATGGTGATGGTTGGTTGAGAGCAAGAAATTATCGTGGCGAGGAGGGATTTGTACCGCAAAATTATCTTGACGTTGAAAGAGAAACAGAGACACAAAGTAATCTTGTTTCACATGGACCAGGATTGGTACAGCAAATTTCATTTTCATCTGTTGATTATACAATTGATGATCATGATGCTGTTGATCCTGATGCACATATACAGGCAACTGCTCAAGATTCGTTTGTACAAAATCATATAGGTAAGAAAATTTAGAAAAGGATTTTATTTAAATTCACAAATTAATAATAATATTGATTTATAATAAAAATTATTCAAGGTACTGAAGAGTGGTGCATTGCTCTGTATGATTATGATGCTACTTGTGATGAGGAACTCACTTTTATTGAAGGGGAAATAATTAAAGTATTGAGGAAAGAACCTCATGATGTTGATGACGGTTGGTGGGAAGGTGAATTACGAGATCAAAAAGGCCTATTTCCATCTTTAGTCGTAGAACCTTGCGCACCGGACGGATCACCTTTGTCAGAATTAGAGGTAAATTCACTAATAAATTACTGAAATAAATTATTTAATTTATTTTAAATATTAAATTAATTTTATTTTTCTCTAGGACGATGTAACACCACCTAGTTTTGCACCTCCTCCAGAACATACACCACCTGAAGTTCCGGATTATGTCTTAACCGATGAATTTGAACACTCGGAATTGAATGGTACGGTTTTTAATTTCTATTGCGATAAATTTAATTTAATTTTTTAATTAAATGGAAAATATTCAATAGATTCAGGAGGAGATAAACCAGCTTTTGTAAGTGAGAGATCAGGTTTTGCAATGAATCTCACAAGGAATCAAAAAGAACAATACGGTATGCAATTTGATGATGAAAATAACGAAAAAGTCGAAGCTCCGGGAATAACAGGTGAGTAGGAAAATTTATCTATTAATTCAAATATTATTATTAATATATGAAAATGCAATTTATTAGTTTCCATTATTATTCGACTTGTATTTCTAATGCTGCTCAGTAGAGGAAGCTAAAGAGGAATCAAATGCAACAGTTGAAGTAAGTAAAGACAAAAATAATCAAATTTAAATTCCTTCTATTATCTAATTTCCCTTTTTTCTTTAGAAGGCGAAAAAGAAGACAGCAAAAAAGAGCGAAGACTCCAATAACATTGGTCTTGGTGTAGCACAAATTGTCATTACAGCTGCAACTCCAATGGAAGAAATAGAGCATCCTTTCCCAGGCGAAGAAAAAGATGATGAGGAGAAAAAATCTGATGAAGAAAAAGACGACGAAGAAAAAGAACAAGACACAATCGTGGAAGCTGTTCATGAAGAGGAAATGGAAATAAAACCAGACGAACCAAAATCACCACTACCAAATGTTCTCGAAGAAATTGAAGAAAAAGTCGATGATCTACCAGCCGATTCAGGACCATTTCCAGTGAGCAGTAGTTCAGGTAGCGATGGTGCTGAATCAATATCAGGACCTAGTACAGCAGAAAATTCACAATCACTACCTGCTCGCGCTCCTTCTGCTACTACCACTGCTACTGTTGTTGAATCCGAATCACAAGCCGAAAATGAACCTGAAAATGAACCCGAATCACCGGAAATAATTCCAAATAAAATGCTCGTTGGCGGGAGAGCGAGTATTCCCGATGAATTACAACCCGATCAATTGGAAAAATTACAAAGCCTAAAAGAGTCTAACGCCTAGGATTGACAAAACCTCGGAGAAATAAATGACGACGACGACGACTGTTATGCCTTAACAGATAAATGGGCTCTTCCAATAAATCATCGGAATAAATTCCAACATCTTTTGGAATTTTGGAATTCTCCTGAGGTCATCATTGCGAAAAAAGACTAATACTTGCTACATAATTAAACTGACAACTGGATATTTTTATGTTAATATTATTATGTACACAATTTTTGCTAGGCAAATTAACTTCTAGTAAAAAAAAAAACTACCTAAGTAAGTTGCGGTTTTTGCAACAAAATTTACAAAAACAATTATGTACAGCCATAGGGTAAAAAAAAAACAACAAAATAATATATATTAAAAAAGAAGAAAAAAAAAACGACTCGTCGATACCTGTAATAGCGGAACTTGCGTCGTTCATGTAAATTATAGAGAATTACAAGAATGTTGCATGGAAAATGAATTATTTTCTTTTATTTCCAAATTTCCCGATCATTCAATTATAAATTAAATTCCAATTAAATAATTATTTAATTTACGTAAAAAATAAGATTTCTTTTTAATTGTATTTAAAATAAAATACCCCATCATTGGAAAAAAGCGGGAATTTTTTTTTGCAGAACTAATTTTATTATTTAGAAAACGCATTTTACTTTTTGCGCTATTTCTTTCTTTTTTTTATGAAAAAATATTGTCAATAAAAAAAATGTTTATAAAATGTCGAGAAAACTGTTTTTTTTTTTTTATGGTTGCATACGTAGAGCACCGTCAAGACGAATTGTCTCTCCATTGAGTAATGGATTTTCAACTATCGATTGACAGAGATGAGCATATTCATCGGGATGACCAAGTCGTTGTGGAAATGGTACTGTTTGTGCGAGAAAATGACGAACTTTATCTGGTAATGATTGAAGCATTGGTGTATTAAAAAGACCTGGAGCAATGGTACAAACTCGTATTCCAATTGATGCCAAATCACGTGACAATGGCAATGTCATACCAACAACACCTGCTTTACTTGCCGAATAGGCACATTGTCCCATTTGTCCATCATAAGCAGCAACACTTGCAGTATTAACAATAACACCACGTTGTCCATCTTCGTTTGGTGTATTTTCCGCCATAATTCCAGCTGACAATCTTATAACATTAAATGTACCAATAAGATTAACATTAATTACCTTTGCAAAATCTTCCAATAAATGATAGGTCTTTTTATTATGATTGTAAACTTTGAAGGCAACAGCAATTCCCGCTGCATTCACAACACCATCGAGTTTGCCGAATTTTTCTTTTGTCATTGCCAAAGCTTTCTTTACATCATCTTCGGAAGTTACCTAAAAAAAATATTTCTTTCTAAATCCATTTTCTTTTTTTCTTAATAGAATTTCAAGCGTATTTAAATTAATTTTCGTATTAATTTAAGATGATATTTTCTTTTTTTTTTTGGAATGAGGAGATTTCAACTTACATTCATAGGTGCAAAAATTGCATTTTCACCCAAATCGGAAGCAAATGTAGCACCTGAGGAAGTTGGCAAATCAGCAATAACAACTCTCGATCCTTGTTTAATGAATCTTTCCACTGTACCACGACCGAGACCTGAAGCTCCTCCAGTGACCAATACAACGAAATTCTGAAAAAATATTTCAAAAATTAATTCAATCTGAGAATAATAAATAAAAGAAAATTAAAACAAAATATTATTAGAAAAATGGAATTTATTTTTAAAATTTCATTTGAATTTGATTAAAATAATAAAAATAAAGAGTACTTTAAATAAAAATTATATATGTATTATGTATTACGATGACTAGGTAATTTTTAAAATAAAACCTAAATTAGCATGTGATATTAACAATGTATTATGATAAAATTAACAATAAGAAAACAAAAGAATAAATCAAGTGTTTCAATCTAAAATCCCTACCGAAATATTAATAACATAAAAGGGTTAAATTTAAAAAAATACCATAAAAAATAATACACATTATCCTTGAAAAAGTTTAATAATTAATAAAACTGGAAATTTTCTCAAAAAATGGAGCAATATATACGAACCTTCAACATCTTGACTTTTCTTCAAAAATAATTGACAAAATGGAAAGTTCCCTTAATTAAAGTTAGTTATTCACTGAACATTGAACTTTAAATGATATATTTTATATATGAAGAAGGAGATTGTACATCTGGACTTTGAACCGATTTTTGTCTGCAGAAAATATAGGGACACGTGGGAGTAAAATTTTAGTGGGGATTGAATTATGAATAAAATTTGTTCTTCTAGTTTACTTATTTATATGTAAATATTAACAAATAAGTAGGATAAATATTAATAAAAATCTAAATAAAATTTATACTATGTGCTAGTACAAAATAGTACAAACAAAAGTACTTCAATACAAAACGTAAAAAAAAATAAACAATTGACATAACCTATAAAAAACTGTATACATTAAAAATGTTACTTGCGCATGCGTCGCGAACACATTTTGATTGGTCATAGATCTCGCGCGTTTATTTAAATTTAAATAAAAATTTTCTAATTACATATTTTAATTAACTTTCCCATGTGATTTTAATTTAATTTTCAAAACGTTCATTATTTTTACTAAATATATTAATATTAAAATTATTTCTAATTAAATATTTTTAAAAAATTTCGTTTCATTTATTTAATAAAAATTATTTTTCTAAAAATACATTGTCTTTTTAACAATAATAAAAAGTCATTATAATAATCAATGTTATCTTGTAAAAAGAAACTATATTTCTTCTGTAACAAGCGTATTATCAATTCTAGAACTTTTTAAGGTCAGAGTTATACATTTTTTTAAGTTGTTGATAACAATTGAACCTTCAGTTTTACTCTAGTTAGAAAAATAAAATCAGAAAAAAAAATTTTTAGGCAAGATACAAAACTATAAACCAAAATAAATAATAAACAATTTTTATCAAATTTGAATTTAATTTAAAATCTTGATTTTTGAGGAGAAAAAAAGAGAATAAAATAAAATAATTTAAAAAAATTTTAATTGAAAAATATTAATTTTATTTGAAAGTAAAAAATAGAAAGAATTTGAATTTATTAATTGACAAACATTGGAATGGATTCCGTAAGTGTTTGTTATTTTAAGATATTTATTCAGTTTTTGAATAATTCTAAAAAAATTTAATTAAACGTTTTTTTTTTTTTTGCAGAAAACTATTTCTTGTATTATTGAAAATAATATTGTCCGAGCTGAAAAATTACCTCCACTATCAAATGATAAACGTTTAAATGATTTAATATTAGAAAATTTTAACAATAATCCAGATTTCATTGGACTTGTATGACTGATGGATTTAATTTAAAAATATTCTGATTAATTTAGAATAAATAATATAAAGTATTTAAGAGTTTACTTACAATATTTCCTTTGTAATTTTCCAGATTGACGCTTACTCAGGAGAAACTTGCACTTATAAAAAATTAAGAAACTATAGTATACGATGTGCTCTATGGTTGAAAAAACAAGGAATTGGTTCAAATGATATTGTTGCAATTTGTTCCGATCATAAAATTGCAATATGGATTCCTTTATGTGCTACTTTCTTCATTGGAGCGAATTTGAATATTTGGTACGATCAATGGTCACCTGGTAAGATTTTTTTTTTTCACAAAAAAATAAAATTAATAAAATAAAAAACATAATTTAATTATATTAAATAATATAGAAAATTTGTAGATTTAAAAATATTTTTGAAACTAATTATTAAAAAAAATTTCAAGAAACATCGAGATATTTTGCAAAACTTACAAAGCCAAAAATTATATTCGCCAATGAGAAAGCGGGAATTATGCTTAAAAAAATAATCCACGATGAAAATATTGACACAAAATTGATAACATTTCGTGAAATTATTGGATTTGTTTCACTTGACGATATTATAAAGGAAATTATAGAAATTTCAGAAATTGATAATTTTCAATGTTATCCAGTGAATGATGATGACAATGCCTTAATGTTATTTTCTTCTGGATCAAGTGGAATGCCAAAAGGTGTTCAATATTCATATCGTGGAGTTCTTTACAATACGTATAGATTTTATAATGCTTTTATGAAAAAAGAAAAATTAATCTCTTCCATCACAACACCATTATATTGGATTGGTAGTTCATTACAAATTTTGCGATGTTTATTATTGAATTATCCAGCAGTTATTGTCGATGAACCAACACCAGAAAAATTTTGTCAAGCTGTAAAAAAATACAAGGTTATTAATTTTATTTTATTTTACGAAATAAATAATAATTAAATAATCACAATTTGATAAAGAAAAATGTTAATCAATATATTATTTATAATTTTTTATTGAATTGTTTAAATTTTAATTAATTTTCTATTTATCATTCAGATTCAGTGGACAATTTTAGGAACTGGATTTTTAAACGAATTATTCAAGTCAGGACTTTTAGATAAATATGATTTTTCATTTATCGAAGAAATTGGAGCTGGTGGTGCAAAAGTAAGATCGGAAATTTTGAAAAAAGTCGACAGTGTTTTGCCAAATGGACTAATATTACAAGGATATGGTAAATATATTTTTTATAAATTTAAAATAATTTTTTTTAAATATTTCGTTTGTTACACATAATATGATAAATAATTTAAAAATTAATAAATTATTAATTTGAGAATAAAATTTTACAATTGTTTTTATATAGGTCTCACAGAATTTGGCGGTTTGGCACTATTACAAAAAAGAAGTGACAAAAATTATGAATCATCAGGAAGATTAAGTTACGATATAGAAATGAAAATAATTGACACAGATGACAATAAAAAAATTTTAGGATCAAATGAAGAAGGTGAAATTTGTTTAAAACAAACGTACATTATGAAACATTATTTTTCTAATCAAAAAGCAACTAAAGAAGCAATTGATCAAGATGGTAAATTAATTAAAAAATAATAAATTTAATTCTTAAAAGAATTATACAATTTAAAAAAAATAAAATAAAATTTTAAAACTAAAAAATTAATTTTTTTTACTAAAGGTTGGCTTCACACTGGAGATTTAGGATTTTACGATGAAGAAGGCAACATTTTCATTGTTGATAGAATTAAAGAAATGATTAAATTTAAAGGCCATCATATTTCTCCAAGTGAAATTGAAAAAATTCTCCTACAGCATCCAAATGTTTTGGAAGCTGTTGTAGTTGGAATTCCTCATTTAATTGATATCGAGCATACAATTGCATTTGTTGTTGCAAGAAAAAGTTCAGAGGTTTTTATTTACTTCAAATATTATTTTATTAATATTAAAAATTATTATTTTTATTAAAAATATATTTATAAAAAATTCTAGGCAATAAAAAGAGAACTATTTGAAATGGCATCAGTTCTTGGTGAAAAGAAACGTCTCCATAAAATAGTATTTTTGAAAAATTTACCAAAAACATCATCAAGCAAAATCAACATAATTGAATTAAAAGCAATGGCTAAAGCTTATGCTGAATAATTAATTAATTATTAATTTATCTGTATTTTTCTGTTATTAATTAATTTGATATTTAATTTATTCCATTAATTCAAGTTATTAAATTTAAATATTGAATTTCAAATTGAAATTGTTATATAAATATAGAAGAAGTCTTTTATTAAATTTTTTTTTATGAAAAAAATTGCTTTCATGAATATGAAAAGTTTCATTCTTCATGTCTTAATGTCTTCATTTTTTTCAATTAAACTATATATAAGATTTGTATATTCACGATCATTTTAATAAATTGGTATAGTGTGATTTAATTGATTAGTCCTTGTTTTATAATAAGATGACGTAGGATTATTCGCATACAATGATATTTATAACTATTGCAAAACTGATAACAAAATATCCAAGTCATACAGTAGGGAGTCTCAATGTTATAAATCTCAAAGAATGCAAATAATAGATTCATTTATCCTCAGAACGACAATCCCACTTCCTTAATTCCATTCAGTTATATCAGATCAACATGAATTTGACGGTAAAAAGAAGTAGAATTTATTTTCTCGTTTTTTTCTTTCTTAATAATTATTTTTCATTTTTATAAACAAAATTATTATTTATTAAATTATATTTTCGATAAAAGAAAATTAAATAAAAATTTATCTAACAGGACTCTCCACGATTTGTGATTGAAAATAAAATACTCAAAGGTAAAAAGATAACATTGTCAGATGATAAGACAATAGGAGAAAGAATTCTCGAAAATTTGAAGAAAAATCCCGAATTCGTTGGACTTGTAAGTTATTATATTTATTATGACTTCTGTAAAAGGCAAATCATGTCATAAATTTCATTTACTGCTCTTGTTAATACAATGATTTTCAATTTTTTACGTTATCTTATGTTTGTTATGAAAAAACATTCATATTCAATTTGTAATTGTTATCAATAATTAGTGATAAAACAGTAGCATTTGTCAGCCAATATACAAATTGAGATTTTTTTTATTAAATTTTAAAAATCATTAATTTTTCTTTTGTTTGTATTTATTTTCTATCTCAGTTTAAAATTATTTTAATTTTTGTTTAATCAATTCATTTATTTTATTTTTACTCCATTTAACTGATCATAAATTTCATTTTAAAAAAAAATTCTTTTTATCTAGTTTTTTAATTTTTCGGTCATTTAAATAATAATTATTTAATAATTTTATATTTACCTATAGTAGAAAAAATAAATTTTTCTTTCCAATTTCCAGATCGATGCTCAAACAGGTGAGACTTCCACATATAAAAAATTAGCTAATGACAGCATTAAATGTGCATTATGGTTAAAAAAACAAGGAATAACTTCCGACGATGTTGTCACAATTTGTTCTCATAATAATATTTCCCTTTGGGCATCGTTTTGTGCAATTTTCTACATTGGAGCAAATTTAAATCCATGGTACTATGATTGGTCCTTAGGTAAGATTATCTAAAAATAAGAATATGTTTAAAAATTAAAAACAACCTTTTTTTTCAATTAATTAATATATTTTAGAATCAGCCAAACATTTTCTTCATTTGACAAAGCCAAAAATTATTTTCGCCAATGTAAAAGCGGCTATTATGCTGAAAGAATTAGTTAAAAAAGAAAATGTAAAAACAAAAATTGTTGTTTTTGGCAATGTACCTGGATTAGAGTCGTTTGATGATATTATTAAAGAGTCAATAAATGTTGAGAATATTGAACAATTTCAATGCACTAAAGTCGATGCAAATCATGATTGTTTATTAATGTTTTCGTCTGGAAGTACCGGTCTACCAAAAGGTGTACAACACTCGAATCAAGGTGTTTATTATAATTCTTATAAATGGGGTATTTGCTTTGAAGAAACCCTTGGAAAACCAGCGATGTTCACTTCCACACCATATTGGATCACTGCCATTATCAGTATGACTCGTAATTTACTATTCTTTTGTCCAACTATCGTCATTAATGAGCCATCACCACGAGAATTTTGCCAAGTTATTGAAAAATATCATGTAATTCATTAATTATTTAATAATATTAATTTTGTCGAGGTAATTTTTGCCGAGACGTTTCCGTATTCTGAAAAAAATTAAAATAACATAAATAATAATAAATAAATTTTGTAGATTCAGTGGCTATTTACTGGAACGGGAATGACAAATGAAGTTTCCTTATTGGAAGATTTGTCTAAATATAATTTTTCATCTTTAAAATATTTTTTAACTGGAGGATCAAAAATAAGACTTGATGTTATTAAAAAAATGAATCAAGTGTTGAAAAACAATCAATTTACTGTGGCATACGGTTAGTTAAAAACAATAAAAATAAAAAAAAAAAATTTTATTATTCAAATCTAAAAATAAAATATTAAAAATTTTATTATTATTTTTTTAAGTAAAAAAAATAGGAAAAAATTAAATGTTTGCTTTTTATTTTTTAGGAACTACGGAATTAGGTGGCTGTGGCATCTATTTAGTGAATAATAAAACAAAAAATTACGAATCTACTGGTATTGTATTTTTAGATGTGGAATTAAAAATTTTAGATATTAACACCAATGAAATATTAAATCACAATCAATTGGGTGAACTTTATTTTAAACATAAATATATGTTGAAACATTATTTAAATAATCCGCAAGAAACTGCAAAAATTTATACCAGCGACGGTAATAATTTGCAAATATGAAAAAAAAAATTAATTATTCTAATTACAAATAATAAAAGAATATAATTTTCAATACAATTTTAAAGAGACATTTTTTTTTGTTCAGGATGGATTCGCAGTGGTGATCTAGGATATTACGATAAAGATGGTAATATTTTTTTAAAAGAGAGAATAAAGGAAATGATTAAATATAGAGGTCATCAAATATCTCCTATGGAAATTGAAAATATTCTTTTAAAACATCCAAAAATAATTGACGCTGTTGTTGTATCAATTCCTCATCCAGTGGATGATGAACATCCATTTGCATTTGTTATAAAAGAAAAAAATTCACAGGTATTCTTTAAATTAAAAAATAAATAAAATATAAATAATTGTTTCTAATTCTATTGTTTTTTTTAATAAAGGTAAAGAAAGATGAACTTTTACAATTGACATCAGTTTTGGGAGAAACAAAAAAACTACGAGGTGGATTAGTATTTTTAGATACATTCCCATTAAATACCTCGACAAAAATTGATAAGAAAAAATTAAAAGAAATGGCTATAGCCTATACAACTAAATAAGTAAGAAAATATTTAAGTTCATTTTTTTTTTTTAATATGTCAACGAACTTGTATTAATTTTCAAAAAATAAATCTTTACTTTATTTCCTTAAAATTTATTTCACTTTTATTTTTATATAACTATTACTTTTTTTTAATATGAGAGAAAAAGAAACACATCACAAAATTAATTTTCTAAAATTATTCGAATAATTGAAATAGATCTCTAAAAATAATTAATAATTTTGCAAAATGACAAATAAGGCGTTAATTTATAATTATTGTCAATACAAAAAAATGTCCCTTATAGAATAGTATTGAAAAGTATTTTCAGAAAAATAATCAGATTAATCTGATTTAACAAATATCAATAGAATTTTAAAAATTAAAAATTTAAATTTCTATTATTCATTATTTTTTCTCTTTTCTATATTATAAATCAATGTAACTAACATGATTGAATAATCATTTAAAACATTTAACAATTGATTAAACAATCATTTACAAAAATTAACAATTGTTTAGAATTATAAAATTCTATCAAAGAAATTTTTTCCACACATTTCATATAATAATTTGCATATTACATAAATTTCCCTCTGTATATATAAAATAACTAAAATTTAAGCGATTGTTAATAATTTTTTTTAATACCTGCTAATTGACTGTGGTTTTCATTTAAAATGAAATTATTTTGCCTCCTTGCTGTCACGATTTTCGTCGTCCAAGCTGTTGAACCTGTCGAAGTAAAAATACTTTTAATTTAATTGAAAAAAAAAAAAAATTATCTGAATTATTGTTATTACTATTGAAATAAATTATTTTGTGATTTTTAAATAGTTTTGAAAAATTAATTTCATTATAGGATTACAAAAGCAATAAGATCAACGATATATTAAATACACAATTTGAAGTAAAGCAAATACAGGAAGATATTAAAACTTATCAAGATACAATTCAGAAGGACATAAAAGAAATTTGTGATAAATATGAAAAACAATTTTTGAACGAGACTCTATCATTTAATGAAAAAACTACGGTAAGAATAAATAAAATAAAATTTGTCGATTAAATATTCTTCACATTCGATTATTTAATTTCTATAATGTAAATAAATATTTAAATTAATTTGAAATAATTTTCTAAAAATTATTATTTAAAACTGTAGAATATAGATTATACTTGTAAAAATAGAACAGCTGTGAACTTGTGTCTACAAACAACTGAATCAAAATTATCAACTTATAAAAAGATTATCGTGGATTATAAAATTTGTCTAAGCAAAGCACAAATTAAATATTATCAAGTTCCACTTGACGACTATTCATATCTTCTAGTACACGTGAGTAATGTTTAATTACATGAAAAGATAATTTAATTATTATTGATATAATATATTTCAATAATTTTTTTTTTTTTTAATTTGCAAATATTTAGATGATCGAAGCATTGGAAAAACATATAGATAATTTTGCCGAAGAATGTAATTATTGGGGTACGAAATCGATGATAGTTTTAACAATAGATGAATGTTTTAATTTAAAAAAACCAGGAATATCTGCAATATTGTATGGTTTGAGGAAAATGAATGTGCAAATGAAAAATTTAATGTATCGTTATGGAGAAAAAGTGAAATATGAATCTAAAATTTGTGCATCAGTTCAACAGATGAATCTACAGAGGGAACTTATAAATTTCCAACATAAAATGAATTCGTGTCTTGAAAATACCAATTAATGTATTAATTAAATATTAAAATATTTAACAAAATGTATATATATAAAAACTTAAAATAATTTATTATATGTAAAATAATTATTAAACTAAAATTTTAGAAATAAATTCATTTTTATTTAATAGCTTTTTTTCTAATTTAATTCGCGACATTTTAATTAATTATAAGATTTAATTTCACAAAAGATGATAAAATGTCAATGTTAAATAAATCGATAGAAAATTTTATTAATTTTTCACATGACGTAATATTATTAAAAAGAAAATTTCATGACTTTTGAACTTTATAAATACATTGTATATTTAACTTTCTTAGCAATTCCTGTTTTTAAAAGGAAACTTGTTTAGAATATTATCGATAAATAAACTATTTTTACTAGTTTTCAAAGTTACTGATAAAGTATATGAGGCAAAATTCCTGAAATGTCCGAACAAAAAATTAAAAGTTCTCGAATTTAATCCATACTTTTCTAAAATGTTGTTATTGTTGGTGAAAGTCTAAAAATCAATTATTATTGAATTTAATAAAATAGTTTTTAAATTACAACATTTTTAATTTTTGACTTTTGAAAAAAAAAATTTTTTTTAATGTACAATATTTATAAGTAGAATGCATAAAAGTTAACATATATATAATGATTTTTAAAGCTTTTTTGACGAGCTACACGCTGTTAATAAAATTTTTTTTTTTAAATAACATTTGACCTTGAAATTCAAGGTCAAAATGTTAATTTACATTTATCTCAAAATCGGATTTTTTAAAATTATTTTTAACTATCTCAATGGAAAGCTTGACTAAAAAAAAAAAAAATTAAAAATGTTGTAATTTAAAAACTATTTTATTAAATTCAATAATAATTGATTTTTAGACTTTCACCAACAATAACAACATTTTAGAAAAGTATGGATTAAATTCGAGAACTTTTAATTTTTTGTTCGGACATTTCAGGAATTTTGCCTCATATTTGTATAGTTAAAAAAATTTAATTTGCTATTAATCTTCCACACTGATATTTGTGGTGAGTTGAAACAAAAATTAAAAATAAAAACAATTGTAATTTTAACAAATGGTCATATTTTAAATTTTATTTTAAAATTTGTGATATTTTTATATCGTTTAATTTACGTCACTCAAATTTTAAACTCTTTAAAATGTAAACAAATGATAAATTTTTTTTTCAAATTGATATCAAAAAATAAGGTAAAAGACCTAATCGTTGGATTTGAGGAAAAAATTTATAAATTTTTTTTTCTTTAATACAAATTTGTTTTTGTTACATCTGGCTACATTTATATATAATTCTTTTCCTCTCTTCTCAAAAACAAGATAATATGTTTCCAAAAGTAATAATCTTTTTTAAACATTAATATAATGACAGTAAGGCCCAATAGAAATAAACTCTTAATGAGTTTTTCACCATTTTCTTTTGAATTTCTCCATTTTTCTTTTAAAGGGCCCAATGGCAAATTTTCTCAACCCCCTTTTTCACGCCTATGACAAAATTTTCCTCCTCTTTAAGAAATTTCCCCTTTTTCGCTATTTTCCCCCAGTATTAAAAATTCAAAAATTGTAGTAGGGACAAACCCTTAAAAACCTATGTTTCTGTACAATAGTCAGTCATTCCAAGTTTACAAATTCTTTCTTAAAAATCAAAATTCGAAAAAAAAACTCAATTCTACAAGTTATAAGTTTTTCTCAAATTTACAAGTACCAAGTTTAAATTTCAACAAATTTACAATTTATTTAATCAATTGAAGGAAGGAGAGATTTATATTCAAAGCAATTTTACATCTTCAGGAAACTTCTACAAATTAAATAAAAAGTAAGTGTCAAAAATTATAACTATTATTTCTATTTATTTCTTTTTGAAATCTTTTTCTAAAAACTACTAAAATCTTTCATTATTCCCAATTCCGAAGAATACTGCCGTTTAAAGCTGGCGGTTATTCTTCAATCGTATAAAAATTTAAAATTCTTTATGTGTTTCCAATTTAAATTACCTATCATTCCTAAATTTGTTAATGTCATTTTATAAGGTTGTGATTAACAAATTTTATTCCTTAAATTGTGTATTTCCTTAATTTCTATTATTTTTCTAAAAATTTAATATAAATAATAACCAAAATAATCCCGAGCTATTGGATGAGAATCCAGGCTCAAAATTAATTAAAGAAATTTTAATAATAATAATAATAATAGAAATTTTCTATAATTTTCTATTATATTTTATTATAATATATTTGTTATTAAAATTTTCTTATTAAAAAATTAATTTATGTTGCATTACGTAACATTTTTTATATTCTTGTTTACATTGTAAACAAAATATAAAAGAAATCTTATTTTACATTATTTTCTCAAATCACATAAAACAATTGAGTCGCTTACATTATTATCTTTAATTGATATTTAAAATTTTTTTTTTAAAATTATCTTTGTTTTTGTTAAATATTATTTTATCTGATTTGTAGAGCAGAAGCGTAAATAGTTTCTAGGACAATGCACCTTACTTTTATACTATGTATGTTCATTCAACTTTGTTGGACTAAGATAATCGATAAAAGGTGTGTATTTAAATTCAATATCAAAACTTAGATATCTTCTTTCACTTCAAAGACAGTTAATTATTAATCATGTACTACACTCATTAGAAAAAAAAAATTTACCTACAAAATTCATTAAGAAATTAATTACTGACTTATAAAAAAATTAATAGAATAAATAATAAATTCTGTATATAAACAATTTTTGTTTGATTCATAATTAAAGAATTAAATTGAATGTTGTTAAGAAAACGTGTCACATTATTTCTCAAAAAAAATTTATAAAATTCAATTAATTTGATAATGTCACAAAATGAGTAAGTAATGTTTTTAACTATATTTTTGTATAATTTATATATTAATTAAGATTTTTTAAAAAATTGATTTTCATTATTCAATGGAAAATTTCTATCTTTTCTTTTGTCAAGTATTTATTATCGTTGTTTTATTTATTTATATTAATTTATTATTTATTTGTGTATTACTAATTATGAAAAATATAAAATAAAAACGAACCTCTAAATTTCTCCACAGCAATACAAATTATTTGAAGAAGTCCCATAGTCTTGAACAAGTCACCTCGACATTTGGACTTTCAGAAGGACCTCATTGGGATGTTCATTCTCAAAAACTTTACTTCGTTCAAATATGGAAGCAACACATTTGTAGTTATAATCCAGCAACAGGAGAAGTCTTCTATGCTTTTATAAGTTTGTTCCAAATTAAAAACTAGAAAGAAAATAAAAATTGAATAATATAATAATTAATAATAAAAATGTTATAAATAATAATACTTATCGTTTTAAAAATTAATTTTTCCAAATTTTGTGTAGAAAATGGTCCCGTTAGTCTTGTAACAACTGTTGAAGGTGAACCGGGAAAATTACTGGCAACATCCGGAACTGATATTGTATTAGTCACATGGAACGGTGAAAATAATGATGAAAATCCTGAAATTAAATTATTAATTAGCGTCGAAAAAGGTAAAAAAGGCTTCAGATTTAATGATGGAAAAGTAGATGCAATTGGAAGACTATGGGCTGGTAATTAATACATTAAATTTTTATTATTCATTGAAAGTGAATTAAATTAAATAAATATTAAAATAATACTCACAATTTTATCAGGAACAATGTGTCAAATTGATGAAAAAAATATACCAGAAGTAGGAAGTCTTTATATTATCGATGAAAAATTGGATCCAAAAGTAAAAATTTCCTCAGTTTCAATAAGCAACGGTTTAGAATGGAGCAAAGATAATAAAAATTTTTACTTCATTGACACAACGACAAATAAAGTTTTTGCTTATGATTTTGATTTACCCTCTGGAAATATCTGTAAATAAAAAAAAAAAATTTCTAATTAGTTATACAGTTAAGCAAAAATAATGATTAATGAAAAATTATTTACCTTTTTTTTTACAGCGAATAAAAGAATTATTATTGATGTAAAAGAAAAAGGATTTCAAGGATTTCCTGATGGTATGACTATTGATACTGATGGAAATTTGTGGATAGCATTAGTCCATGGATCCAAGGTTAGAAAATTTTTTTATAGAAGAATTAAAGAAAATTAATTAACGTTAATTATTCATTTCTATAGTTAATTCGCGTGGATCCAGAAAATGGAAAAGTTCTCAAAGTTATTGATTTTCCAACAAAAATGGTAACAAGTGTTGCATTTGGAGGTGTTGATTTGGATATTTTATATGTGACAACAGCATCCTATGATTTTCCAACAAAAATTATTGATGCCAAAGGCGGTACAATTTTTGCTCTAAAAAATTTAGGAGTAAAAGGATATCCTCCAAATTCTTTTAAATTAAATAAACAATTCTAATTATTAAATTATTTCCCTCATCCTCTTCTTATCATAAAAGAAAGAATTCTTTTACTACAAAAAGAATTAATTTTTCTCAAAAAAAATTACTAGAAAATCAAAATATTTTTTTTTTTTTTGTATCAAATTTGCTATTTATTGTTACGCATTTAAGGAAAATATAAATAAACAATTATATATATGCGACTATGTTAACATTTATACACGAGTGAAGATAAATTATCACAAACTTTTCTTTGATACTTAAAGTATTCTTTATAAAATGTTAAATATTTTTCTTTTCACTAGAGACACTATAAACATTTAATGAACAATAAATTACATTTTTACAAATAAACTTAAAATTAATATTTTTTTTTTTGTATGATTATTTTGTGTCCTACAATAAAAGAGACATTGACGAAAATAATACTTATTAATTGCAATTTTCAGAAAATTAATTTCACTGTGACGTGTTTGAAATCATGATTAAATTTTTAATTATACTAATTTGTAATCTTCTTCAAAAGATGTATGTTTTTTTTTTCTTCATTTGTTATAAAATTTGTTTACTAGAAAAAATTTCTTTCTCTATTTTTAAAGTTTACTATCTACAAATATGATTAAAAATTTACTGTAAAAAAATATTTTCTACCTTCGTAATTTTTGCAAAAAAAAAAAAAAAATTTCTCTGTACAAAATAATATATCAAACTTGTTCATCGTTAAACTTGATTAATATAACGATCAACAAAAATTTATGCTTCGATTTCAATTTATACCCTTCCCCATCCCTTTTTTTTTTAAGTCACGATTCGGCAATTAAAAACAAAACAAAAAATCACAAATTTTATCGCCGAATCGTGAGATAATTTCAGTCGTCTAATGTTATAATTTCGACACTTTCTTTCGTTGCCGTTTTTTCATTTCTCTTATTACTATTATTATTTGTCGTTGGATTTGCACTTTTTTTTGTTATTTCAAATACAGAAAGATCACCTGATGATTTAAGACTCTCTGGCATACCTTGAGGCATACCATTTAATGATTTTGTGAGATTTTTTGCAAAATCCAAATTTTTTTGCTGTGGAATTATTTCAATTGAATTTTGTTGTTGTAATTGTGAAAGTGCCGTTAGTGTCTCATTAACTTTTGATTGAGACAAATTTGTTGTTGTTGATAATTCCTGGGATTTTTGTTTACGAAAAATGGGTGATTTGGAAGTTGGAAATTTGCCAACTGGATTTACAGAGACACTTAATTCCGATGGTAAATATGAATGTTGTGATGAAGATGACGAAAATTGTGTATGAAGATGATGATGATGATAATTTGATAATTGCGGGAAATTGGTAGTGGATTTTTGTGATTTTTTCACTGGATTCATAACACTTGATTGTTTCTTCGATTGTAATTTATGTTGCAATGTATTGCCGGCGCGATTCTGTTGCGTTGATGCTGATGTTGATGATGATGATGATGGAAGTGTCAGCATACTTGGAGTGACGACAGTATTGTTGCCCTTGAGAGATGTATACTGTGATGAATTGTGAGCAGGCTGAGGATTTGTCACTCGCATTTGTGATGATTGTTTTGTCGAAGGTGGTAAAGATTTCACCGGAGGGATTATTGATTTAGAAACCGGGGGTGGTTTTGGTGGCGTGGAACTTGATTTTATCGGAGGGATAGATTTTGTGGTATTTGATTTAGAAATTGGTTTCACAGGAGTAGAGAATGGTTTCACAGGTGGAATTGAAGGTGGAATTGAAGATGATGGAATAGATAATGTAGTTGGTGAATTTTTAAGTAGTGACATTTGTGATGTTTTTGATGTTTGAGGAAAATTGGAATTTGAGGGGAATTTTTGTTTATAGGATGATGAACCAACGGGTGTAATTGAGATGTCCGGTCGTTCCTTAATTGATGAGGTTGTTGTTGTTGTGGTTGATGATTGTTGATAGAGTGGCGATGATCGAGTTGTTGCTGAATTATTAGCCAGGTTTATCTTCTGTTTGACTGTTAAATTACTGTGATTATTTATGTTGGCAAACTGATTGATATTGGGGGTAGTGGTAATATTACTATTGTTACTAGTCGTGGTGCTCATCGTCGAAGCATTGTTCATGTTGGTCACATTGCTCGACGACGATGTATTACTGAGACTAGTTGCTAAATTCGTTATTGATGAGATATTACTTTGATATTGTCTGAAAATATCTTGATAGTTTCCCATCTGATTCAAGTAATTCATCGCAAAGTAAGGATCCATCACGCCACCGCCTACGCCAGAGGATAACATAGCGGCTAACATGGTTGGATCGAGTAACGGATTCAAACAGAATGGATTCATTAGTGAACGATTACCTGATGTTGTGCTATTGTGATAATTCGAATATGCTCCTTTAGAATTAAATTGATTACTCATACTGTCGTGCTGCAAACTTTGAAGATGCTGGTTCACATTCCTTGGACGTCCACGTGGTCGACCTGTCACCGATGACGTTGTCTTTGGCGGTTTTTTGCTCTGTGTCACCTGGGGAATACTTGTTGTCGACGTTGAATTCGTTGCAATTGTCTGAAATACAAAATTCAGAGCATTGACAAAAAATATAAATGAAAAGCAAAATTCTAAACAGAAAATAGAAAAGAAATTACGGAAACAGTTGTCGTAGCGGAAGTTGTAACAGTTGCAGAGGCAGTCAAAATGGAAATGGCTGCAATTTTGTTCGCCTGTTGGCAGTATTTCAGAGCAGCCTCAACGACATTTCCCTCCACGTTCTAAAAAAAAAGGAAAAAATTAATTTTTTGTTCTCTTGACAAAAATTAATTTAAAAAAGCACTTACTTTAGTTCCAATGTACGCTTTATAAGACTGAACCAATAAATTACGAGAATACGAAACTTGCGATTCCGACCATTGGGAATCTTTCTTGACAATTTGCTGATGAATATGATAAACGTCGAGTAAAGTTTGGGTTCTTTTATCACCTCTCGGCAATTGTGATACATCGGTCGTCGATGGTGGATCCATAGATTGAATTCTACTCCTAAGTGATTGTGCACAAAGTGTCCACGCTTGGCGAGAAAGTTGTTCTCTTTCCGAATCTCTCAAATATTTTCTAAAAAAAAAAAAAAAAACAAAATAAAAACACAATAATTAAATTGCAAAAATTGTAATGCAAATTAAAAAATCTTTACTTGTCAGATTCAGGAACTTTTTGAAGTTGAACACATATTTCCATGAGCATTTTACTGTCTCCTGTCTCTTTTAAAACTTGCATCAATAACACAACACATCTTGACATATGAGAGGCAAAACTTCCCGCTCTATCAACATCGGGACTCGGTATTCTCCAGACACCCTGATTAAGAAAATTATTTTCAATTCTAATAATAAATTAATTGAAAAAAAAGAACAATAATTAAATTGTGGAACTTACATTAAAAAAATTGGTACTTTTTCTATCGGCAAAAAGTCCTTGCACTGTTTGTGATTGATAAAATTGGCATGAATAAGTTTCCAATAATAATTGTCGGCATGTTGTTGAATTTTTGGCAATTTTGTTGTAATAAAAGAAATGCGCCATACGATATAACGATTTATAGTGTTCGGGAAATCTTAAAATACATTGTTCCAATCCAGCTAAACAGTGAGCGATCAGTAATGCAGTTTCGTTGTCGTTGAAACATTCTTCTACAATTAAAATATTTAAGATTAAATATAAAATTAATTATAAAATTAATTTTAATTACAAATTTTATTAATCACCTTCTTCAGAATTTTCGTTCTCTTTTTTCTTCTTTTCAATTTCACTTTCTGCAGATTCACTATCGCTATCACTGGAACTATCACTATCGGAACTATCTTCACTGCTCGTACTATCATCACTGCTACTTGAACTGGAATTATTCGTCTCAGTTGTGCTCGTTTGTGTTGTTGTACTTTCCTGCGAGCCCCTTCGAGCCAAAGCTCCCTCTTTTCTCAAAATTTTCTTCCTTTCGATCAATTTTTCCTTTATTTCCATCTCCTATAAATTAAGTAATAATAAAATACATAAAAAAAATAAAATTTAAAAAAGTAGATAAAAAAATACCTGTCCTTCATCCTTTCGTGGCTCAATTTTTCGTAAATCTTCTTCCATTGTTTGCATTTTTTCCCCCGATTCCATAATACCATTCTCATCAATCTCCATCAATTCGTTTCCATCAATAATCGCTTGTGATTTAATTTCATCATTTTCATCACTAGAGATAATTGTGATTTCATCACTGTTACCTTTATTTTGCATCGCAATCTCACAGACATTATCAATTAAATCATCAATCAATCCAACAACATCTTGCATTAATTGAAGATGAGAAACACCAGTTAATTTCATTTTCTTTCCATTATCAGATATTGGCTCATCGGAACATCGTTTACGATTATCCGTTTTCAAAGACTCAGTCACTTTATTTGCAGCCGATTTATCTACAATTTCAATTTCCTCAATACTACTCGAACGATTTTGCACAGCATTTGCTTTTACAATATTATTTTGTCCATGAAACGATTTAATCAACACTTTATCAAATTCAGGATTACAATTTAATTTCGATGGGAATTTCATAAATGAACTTTGTGCACATTTATTAAGATGTTCTTCAAATAATTTACCCAATGATTTTTTCAATGGTTTTCCCTCATTTTGTTCTAAATATTTGAGAATACTCGCATGAATACGATAATGAACCTCTAATGCTTCAACTGAAAGATTTTGTGGTGTTTTATGATTTATTCGTTCAGGATATTGTGCCTTACTTTGTTTTAATAATTCCGATGCTTTTGAATAATGTCCAAGAAATATGGGTGGATCTTCATTTTGTTTTTCGGCAATTTTTGCAAGCATATATTGACAAAGCCAACGATCATCCTGTATTTCATCAATTCCATCATAAGTCATGAAAATACGATTTGCCGATGAAAAACAATTTGCAGCTATTGTCAACATTTCATCTTTTCGCGTTTCTAAAACTTTAAATCTGTCTATATTCAATGATTCGCTTTCGGCTTTTAATAAACGCGAACAAAATGAATGAATCATATAAACAAAATTTCCATATTCTGTCCAAATTAACAAATTTGCCGGTGACAATTCAATTGCACGTTGAAAACTGCATTGTGCAAGTTTTGCTTTCACGAGAAATTTATCTTCTTTTCTGAAAAACAAAATTTTTATAAATAGAAATGAATTTGTTAAAAATAAAATTTAATACTCACATGTTTGGTCGACAATTGTTGAGCCATGTTTCAATTACTGTTGCCGTGGACATGGCCAATCCAACCCAGGAATTAACTTCCGTTGGTTGAAAGCACAAATGAAATAAATAATATCGAGCTGCGAGAATCCATTTTTGATATTTAAAATAATAATCAGCGAGTAAATAGTATAATGTTGAAATTTGATCATTTGGTAATTTTGCAACAATTGGCATTTCTTTCTTTTCACCCGTGATATAATCAGTCATGTCTTCTAACATTTGATTAGGATCAGTTTCCTGCGGTATAAATTTACTGATTCGCTTAAAAAGTGATTCAGTATCAATTGAAATTGATGACGCACGTGGAGTATCGAATTCTGGTAAAACATCAGGTTTATAAAAATCAAAAAGTAATTGTGCCGATTGCCATGTGATGTCAATTTGTGTAACTTCATGATCCTCGAGATGTTTTGGTCTTGCTTTATTTTGCCTCACTGGATGTCCAAAGAGACAATACAAAATTTGTTCTAAATATTTTGTCAATTTATCGCGAATATTTGAATATTGTGGACTACGAAGTTTTGGAATTATTAAATTCATTATAAAAATAAGAAGTTTCGCTTGATTCATTGTACACCAACGACGACGACCCAAAAAATCGTGAGCTATAAAAAGAACCATCAACGATGTTGGAATATCTTTGTCCTCATCTTCTTCGTCAGATTCTAAATTTTGCGATGATTGACTTTTATTCTTATCGGTGGTGTTTGATTTTGCTCGCTCTTTATCTTCTTCACTGAAATAATTAATGATTATTAATCAATAAATAGAAAAAGAAGAAAATGTTTTCTTGTTTAAACTTACAATTGTAAAATATAATGAAGAAGAATCCAGGGCAAGACAGTTTTAAAAGTCATTTCTGTGACATTATCAGGTACATCTAATTGATGACAAACAATGTGAACCAAATTTTGAACTAGACGAGATCGAAATTCCACATCTAAGTATTGCACTAAAATGTTATCTTCACTGCTACAAGCGTCCATTTTTTCAAGAATTTTTATAATCAAATTAGACCATTTCTTCTGTACGTCCTCATCTGAACTGTTTATGTAAGTTTTCCACGCTTCATTTAAACAAACCTCGGACCAAATATAACACTCCTGTAATAATAAAAAAATTAGATTATTTTTGTAAAAAGAAAAAAATAAAATTGTAAATTATTGTTTTCGAAATTATTTACCTCGTATTCTTTAAGTTTCCATAAACTGTCCAATAACATATGAAGTTGATCAATACGATCAACAATCACATCATTGTTAACACTACATCTGCTCGCTTGTTTTGCATACTGAAAAGTTTCTTTTAAAATTGCCACTAGCTCTACATATTTCTTTTCTTCGTAAAGTTTTTTGATTTCTTTTAATTTCTGACCCCTACAAAAAAAAATTAAAATGTTACTTTTTAGAAAAAAATTAAAATATTTAATTTTTTTTTAGTAAATTTCCAAACCTTTGAATTGACAGCAACAATTTTTCAACAGCTTTAATACTAATGTGAGAATGATATTTACAATTTTTAAGCTTGAGAAATGCACTAGGAATTTCGCCGTTCAACTGACGCATGTAATTCAACAACTGGAAAATATTTTATTCATTAACAAATACGTCAATTGGAAATTATTTTTTAAAACATTAATCAGTAAAAAAAAGAAGAATTTATTTAATATTATTATCTTATTATCATAATTAAGAACTTACCAATTCTAAAGTTTCGACAACAATATCCATTTCCCCTTGGCAAAGGAATATATTTGCTTTTAGCCACAAAACCCTTAACAAGAAAAGTATATTCTCCTCGTTAATTAAATTGTTTCTTACACTCGAGAAAATAATGTATCCAAGTTCTTCAGACGGCATTCCATTTCCAAATGATTGTAAACTAGAATTAAAGATACAATTTTTGAAATTCTAATTAAAACAAATATTTTTACAAATATAACTCTTACTTTGAAGGTGGAACAACTTCCGGTTTATTATCTAACCATCGATCAGTATAAAGTTCTCCAAATAGTAAAGACATTTCAGAATCTAATTTCAAAATTTCATCTTCCGATTCATCACCAAATGGAGAATGTGGAATGTGTTCTCTAAATTAGAAACAATATTTTTTATTAAAAATTCATTTTTCTCTAATGTATATTTCATTTAATTATTATTACTTGAATAAATTACACTGTAATTAAACTAATTTTACCAAAAAAATCTTTTTCAAATTAAAAAATTGAATTTAAATTAATTATTTTCTTACCTTGTGAATTTATAGGCTTGTAAGTATATTTCAGAAAGTCCTTTAGGCCATTCAAGATTCCATTTTGTGCACAAAAATTCCGTATATTTTGCTATGATGATCATTAAATTATTTTTACAACTATGTTCATTGATAAAAGCTTCGACATCAGCTTTTTCTAATTCTGAACCGAAATAATTTTGTTGTACGCTGTAAAAGAAAAATAATAATTAGTATTTTATAATTACTCGCGATTGCAATTTTTTTTATTCAATATATAAAAATAATTAATTACCAATCTTGAGGACTTGTTGGTTTTGAACTTTCTGCACTTGCAATTCCCTCAGTACTTTCTTTATTAGCAAATAATTGATATAAATCCATTGTGTCCATTGAATCGTCCATCGATTTTGAAGGTTCTTCTCGGGAAAATTTCACATTTTCAGATCTGAAACAAAAAATAATAAAATTAATAGTTAAAATAATTAAAAAAAATTTGCAAATTTGAATATTAAATACTTACAATAAACTGCTGGGAAAAATTCTTCGTAACGTTTCCTCCAAAAGAACATCATCTCTCTCGGCTTCCTTTCGATTGGACCCTCCACGAACTCTCGCTGATCTTCTCGTATTATTTGCACTCCAAGCCCATTGTTGCAAAAAACACAAAGAACTTCTTCGTCGTTTTTTCACTTTTTGACTCTCATCTTTATTCTCCGATTTATCATTCGATTTATCATTCGATTTATCATTTGATTTCTCATCAACCTTTGATGATTTATCATTGGATTTATCGTTTGATTTATCATTCTGCTTGATAGTATCATTATCATCAATTTTCTCCACATTCATTGATTTTTCAATAACAGAATCATTATTTTTCTTTGATTTATCAGCTTCCTTTTTTTCAATTTCCTTCTCTGTTGGCAATTTTTCAATTTCCTTTTCAATTGGCAATTTTTCGTTTTCCTTTTTAACTGATGCAATTTCAATTTCCGTAATTGGCAATTTTTCACTATCCTTCTCGTCGGACAATTTTTCCATTTCCATATCGGTATCGAAAAATTTAAAATCATTATCATCGTCCAAAAGAATATCGGATTCGGACAATTTGAGTGGATCCTCCAATTCAATAACTTGAATATCACTCGAACATGATTTAATATCGTCGTCGTTATCAATTTCCATTATGGCATCGTTATCAGAAACTGGAGTATCGTCGTCAATGTCAAACACTGGCGGCTCTTCTTCTCTCTTCTTTATTTCCTCTTCTTTTTTTATCTCTTCCTCCTTTTTTCGTTCTTCTTCCTTTTTCCTCTCTTCCTCTTTTTTATATTCTTCTTTCCTTTTTCGCTCTTCCTCCTTTTTACATTCTTCTTCTTCTTCTCTCTTTCGCTCTTCCTCCTTTTTACGTTCTTCTTCGTCTTCTTTCATATTTTGCTCCTCCTTTTTCAAATTAATCGATTCTTCATCAATTTTAATTTCAATATCGCCATCAATTTCCATATTTTCCTCATCCGATGTTTTTTTCTCAGCATCTTCTGAATTTTCAATAACAATGCTGACTTTACTCGCAAAACTGATATCATTTTTAAACACATACTCGTGTATATTAACTAAACGTTCGCCCAATTCAAACCAAGAATAATGAGAAAGTGGTTTATGAAATGACAATAGAGGCAAGGGAGTAAAATTAAATTCCGGTCGACAAACTTCGGCCCATTTTTCAGCAATTTCTTTCACTTCTTCCAAAAGTTTTTCCCCAATCACCTGATCATATTCAGTATCAAGAGGTGGATCCAATGCCCAATCGCTATTATAAAGTTTATAAGATTCCTCTAGACAAGGTACTTGTTTAAAAATTTGATTACGATACGCCAAGCCTCTAATATATGTTGAATCGCGTTCAAGTGCCATAGAAATATACAATAAACAATTCATATAATCAGGAACTGCATATAAAACTTTAATAATATTATCCAAACATGGCCAATGATTGGGATTACATTTTAATCCATATTTAAAAGCTGAACAAGCGAGTTCAAGATTTGCAATTTTCATCGCTAACATTCCAATTCTTTGCCAAAGTGTAACATCTGTATCATCTAAATTCGCAGCTTCCCAATAATTTTCAATTGCATCCTCATAATTTTCCAATTCTGTTTGTATACTACCAATATTTTTGAAACAAGCATATTTCAATGATAACATTGGTCGTGTTCTTCCATCAGGCACTTCTGGTTTCTCCACCTGATCTAATAGTTCTGTCTCAAGTAAATCTTTAAAAACAATCAAAGCATCTTCTTTTTTATTTTCTTGCATCAATTGTAATGCTCTATTATATTCAGTAAGGGCAATTTGTTCCTAAAAGAAGAAAATAATTTAATATAAAATCTTTTAATATCAGTGAAATCAAATTTAAAAAAAAAAAAACTTCAAAAACAGTTGGACAATAAAAAAAAAACTAATTTCATTTTCTTGTAATTAATTAAAAATACTAAATTTATAAATAATAATATGAATAAATAAAAATTATTTAAAATTGATTATAAATATTTTGATATATTGTTCATTGTTATAACAATTTGAGGTTATGTTCGCTTGGGAAATGCATATTAATTAGCTTGCAAAAATGTACCTCAGCCTCTTTTGTAATTGTTGTAACATCTTCTTCCTCATCTTCTCTGGTCGAAACCTCATTTAATGCTGTTATTTTTATCATTGTTTTTTAATTTGAAATTTATTTCAATAAAAAATCACGTTTGCAAAAACATTACAACCGGTTCATAGTTGTGTAGCACGTAGCACTAAACGCCATATTTGTAACTGCGCGCAATGAATTCTGTATATTTAATTTATCTTATAATAATCTGAAAGTTTTTCAGATGATTTTCCAAAACTGTACCTGTTAATAAATACAAACGACAAATTAATAAATAATGAAATTTCTTTGCTTAATAAAAGAAATGTTCTTCTTTTTCTAAAAAAAACAAATGGGCGGTAATTTTGAAAATAAAATTTAATATTGGCGGTAATTTGTAAAATTATCCTCTACTTATTTCATTTTTTATTTTATATTTATAAAATAATGAATTCAAAATAATATTCCTAATTTATTTTTCCTTAAAAATTTAATTTATTTACTTACTTTTTTAATTTTTCTAACAGTTTTCAATATATTTTGATTTATCTATAAATCGAGATGATTTGTATCTATAAACGAAGATGATTGGAAGGTTCTAATGTTGTTTTTGCAGTTTTTTGCGAACCTTTGACACTGTTTATCACGTGAGGAATAAATCAAGACTAAATAGTGCACACCAACTAGCCATAAAGTTTCAAAGATGAGAAAGAAATCCTTTTGTAAGTGTTTCCACGATTGGAGGAAAACAATAAATACATAAAATCTAATATAAAAAACAGAAGAAGAACTCCTATTGTTTTAAAAAGATTGAATGATTAAAATATAAAAAATAAATCATGCCGACTTTTTCAGGTAAAAACAAAATTTTATTACAAAAAAAAGTTTTATTTTTAATTATACTGACAAAAAAAAAAAGATTTCGTATTTATTTATCAATTTGGTTTATTTATCAAAAATCTTTATTTTTTGTTAATTGCGACGTTGATTGTAAGTAGTTATTAAAAGAAAATTTCTTAAACAAATAATTTTGTACAAAATGTAAATACTAACCTCAGATAAAATTAATTATTCATCTTTTTGATTCTGAAAGTTGTCTTTCATTTCGATAAAAAGATCCTCAATGACGTTAATTAAATTAAATTTCAGGAGATTTTTATGCGAATGAAAATAAATCATTGGATTCCCTGAATGAATTAAATTCTGAAAATACAAAAAACATTTTAATCAGAAAAATTCGTATGGCAAATTTTGGAATTTACAATCATTGGTTTAGAAAGTGTAAGAATTTTTTAATTATTTCTATAAATGTGTAAAGAAATAAATAATAAGTGTTTTTTAAATAAAAGAAAAAAATAATAATAAAAATTATTTTAAAGCTTCAGATAAATATGGAGCCGTGACGTATCTTTTACCTGTTGGTTCTGTATTTATTTTAACATTGATCATTTTACTCATGGTAAGAATATTTTAATTAGTAATTAATTTATTTAGTAATTATTAAAAATAAAAATTTATAGGTGATGTTTAAACGATGTCCACAATTGGTTGCGGCTATTGTTACTGGAATTTTGGGAACAATAGCAATATTCACTGTATTAGTGACTATAAATCATCCCGATGTTTATGAATAATTATTTTATTTTATTCTAGTATTTAAAATTCGCTTTCATTTTGTAAATAGAACATGTTCAATAGAAAATTTGCATTTACTTCTTTGTAAAAAAACGTTCCGTATTATTGTGATTTGTTAACTGTCACCACAATATATAACCTATAAAAGTGTCCTTAGATTTACCATAATTAAGACTGTAAAAATATTAAATCTATTTATATACATTAAACAAACAATTTTAATTAACATATGCTTTATAAATACCTGTTTCTATTTTTAATATCTTTTATTTAGAAGCGAAATGAAATAAAAAAATATTTGTTTACTTTTTCTTCAAGTGCCATCGCCGCCATTTTGAAAATCGAATGGATCGATGAATCGAAATTCAAATAAAAAAATGAATTCAATAGGTGGCTTCTTTTTTATTTTTTCTCACAAGTGGTAATTAAATTTATCAATTAATATATAAGAAAAATAAAAAAAAGATATTTTCGAAGTGGTTATCGCTTCACGGGAACATTTCGTTATTTAGAATGAAGTTAATTTCAAATTTCAAACTTCTTGTAGGCTCCATTGCCTCGAGGCGCGAAATTTAAAATTAATAACGGAATTTGCAGATAAAAAATCTTTCTCAATTTTCAAAATTAATTAAGTTGATTAGCGCTTGGGGTGAAAAGGGGATTTTCAAACTGGAGAATGAAATTATTAAAGTAACAATAATAAGTAATTGTAATTTGTAAAAAGCGGGTTAAAAAGATGATTGTGGATGAAATTTGAATTGTTGTTTGATGTCTTCTTATAAAAAGTTACTAAAACGGTACCATTGTTAAGAAAGAAAGAATGCATAAAAGCTGTTACTGAACTGAGCTGAATTGCTGATCTGTTCTTAATGAAAAAGAGTATACTCAAAAAGTGGTTGTTTAAACACAAAAAAGAATATGACAAAAAGCTGTTTAAAAAGATTCCATAATCCGAGAAAACAATTTCAATGATCAAAAGCGCAAAAATAATAATTGTAAAATTTGATAAATTAAACAGAAGAATTTCCTCTAATTACAAACCAACACTTGTCTTCTAATTAACGGAGAAAATTAAGAAAGATTGAATTTCTGTAACTTCAAAGTTCAAAGATTTCGAAGTCGTAGACCGATGAGAATAAACCACAATTTTTTTTCTTAATTTTTCTATAATTATTAAACTATTATAAATTAATTAACTTAGATTAAAGAGATTGGATGTAGAATTCAATCATCTTTGAAGCACCAATTAATTCATCTTTTCAAAATAGTATTCTAAACGAGGTTGTTTGCAAAACCTTTAAAATTGTTAATCACATTAAAAATAAATAAACAAATACAAATTAATGTTAAATTACAAAAGTTTTACTTTTATTTATAGTTACCAAAGTACGGTTCCTTTACAAAAAAAATGACTTTTGTCAATTTACGCTGCTTATTTCTAACTATATCATCAAATGATGACAACAATATTCAAATGAAAAAATTAAGTCAAATTAACAAATTATTAAAAATAAAGACCAACTTAACATAAAGTTGACAAATTCAATTAATTCTTGAACAATTATATTGCTTATAAAAATACTAACAAAATATTTTTAATTTTTTTGTAGTCAAATTATTGGCACACATTTTTTGACACTTGAAATTATTGTTAACTGTATTAAAAGTAAAATTATGTATAAATTAATATATGAACATTCAAGAAAAAAGTATTAAGTATTGTGAAGAAATTAAACACAAAAAAAAAAATATTTACAAGAAATTTCCACGGAAAAATAGTTCATTCTTTGTTGAAGACTTGTTTCTTTTATTTATAGTGAAAATCAATAAGATGTTGGGAATAAATTCAATTCTGAAATAATAAGAAACAATATTTCTATTAATTATTACTGAATAATTAATTGTTAATTTAAAATTTCAATTAACTTACTGTTAGGAAAGTGTTCTGTATTGTATCATATCAAGTGATACACGTTTTACAGTCTCGATATAATCTTCCAAAGTATCCTTCAAATCATCATAAGCCTGTAAAAAATAAAAATTACATTTATAGAAAATAATAATTATTATTTTTTACTATTTTGTAAAATAAATTTATACCTCGATATAGCTTGTATCTTCATTGCTCGCATGTTCTAATTCCAATAACAAGAGTTCCACAGTATTTAGCGGTAACCAAACAGGCGGTTTAGTGGCCACGAGGGGTGATTCAAAATCAAAATGTTCCATTCCCTTGCCCAAAATTGCTCGAATATAATCGATGGCGAGTTCACTTGCTTCGAGAATTCGTCCCATGTTTAATAAAAGACGTAATAGCTCAGCGGCATTTCGTTTCTAAAAAATTAAAATAAAATGTAAATTTTTTTTTTTTAAGAAAAGCAAAAATCAATTTTTACCTTGTAAGAAGACATAAGCCAAGCTGGAATAAATGCTCCATGATGAAGAAGTTTTCTAGCAACACCTTTATGTAATTCACTTTGATTTTCCTTCTCGTGTGTTAATGTTAAATGTTCCAATAATTTCCAAACAATATTCGCCACATTGGAAGCAGATAATGTAATATCTAAAAAAAATTCAAAAAAAAATTAATTTAAATTCTTTATATTTTAAGAAATAAAAATTCTAAATACCAACCAAAAACATCGTTTAGAATGAGCCAATCCCAAGCTTTTGGATCATCCTGTTGACTCAATCTAACGCATTGTGATGCTAAACTTTCAAGTACAGAACTTTTTCCAATACCAAATTGTTCACACAAATGCAATGCCGTCACGTATAATCCAACACTGGATAAAATAGCTATCAGTTCTTCAGGTCCTATATTTTTGCAAATTCAAAAATAAATAAAAAGAATAATCTTAATGATAGTAATAAGTAAAAATTAACTTACCAACTTGTGCGACAACAAGTAATTCAGAATTGAGTTTCGATAATTTTAATCTTGCATCAACGATATAATATTCTTTTTTAATATCCTTTAATTCGACAACTTCAACTTGTCTTTTCACTTTATAATGAAGTATTTCTTTTCCATCAATGCTTCGTTTTGACTTTGGATTTTTTTCTTCATAAAAAGTTTGATCAATAACTGGTCGTACAATCCAACGGTATTTTTCATTAGCCAAACATAAACAATTAATACAAGCCAATAGGCATTGTGCTTGTTTAGAAATAATTGGCGCCGAATGTGATTCTTGTCCCAAACGTATTGCTTGCTCATACATTACAGATGCAGCTAAAAAATAATTCAAAATTAATTAACATTAAAAAAATGTTAAACAAATTTTACAAAAGCAAAATTACCTTTTCTGAAATTTCCCTTATTAACATGAAAACTATATAAGAAATTATAATAATTATTCTCCATTAAATCAACACTTCTTGCTCTACCCTCAACAATTCTTTCCAAATCCTCATACATTTCAACATAAGGAAATAAAATAAGATCAACAAGTTTCTTTCTTTCAAACAGTGTAACAACAAGTTGCCGTAAACAATCGACACGTCTCGCTGAATCGGGATTTAAATTTAAACAATGATAAGCTTCCACATGATGTCCCAAATTAAGATGTTGTGCAAAAACAATGGAATGTAATGTTGGTAAATTTGGATCATCTTTATCGGCAATTGCAATTGCAGTTTCAGCCAGTTCAATAACACAATCTGATGCATTATGTTGATCAAAGAGTTCAATTACTTTTAGATAATAATTGACGAGTGCATTATTTTCCGATATTGGATTTGGCTCAAGAAATGTTTCGGCAATAAAACGATCAGTTAAAACGCCATTAGACGAACGAAAAAATTGATCGCATGCCTTTTGTGGTTCACCCATTTCTAAAAGTGACACGGCAAGAATAAATTTTCTTGATACAATATTCCATTCGCACCATGTACTCAAAAGACGAACGTATTCTTGAACAAGAAGAAATTGACAGCTCGACAATAACCATTCGGGGAAGACGAAATTTCCCGATCTTGGCCAACTAAATTGTTTATTAAGGATAAATAATTTTTTAAAATGATTTGTTTAACTTAAACAAAGTTTTAAATAAAGTTTTAAAAAAATTGACATTAAAAAAAAGGATACACAAGTTGTGCAATGAGTGTTGCATGCGTGAGCATTCCATAGTGCCATAAAATTAAAGCCGATTGTTCCGGTAATGTATTTGCCAATAATTTCTGTGCGTGCTTCGCACCTCCACTTTGAATAAAAAGTTCCAATAAAGACAGTGATCTTTGCTGTCGTTGCATTACACTCACTTTTGAATCCGTTAATTTCAATAATGAGAGTCTCTGCATACTCGTTTCTCTATAAAAATTAAAAATATTTAACCATTTATCTATTTTTTTTTTTTTAAATCAGACTTACAATAAGGCTGGTGAAAGATTGGAAGTAGCATTAGATCCACATATCCAAATGACAACAAAATAAGCTTGTGTAAGTTTAACAGTTCTTGGCGCCAATGACGATCTTATTGCTTGTAACGATGAAGAATTAAATAATTCCGGTCTCGTCAAAATAATCTGCTGAAGGATCAACAAATCGCGACAAATTGAAAATCTCAAGAGAGTAATTTGCGACACACTCTCAGCTATTGTTGATATTCCCAATTGACTGCCAAATAAATGACTCACATGCATTAATGCACGCGACGCTTCCTGATTATCAAGAAGATCCAATTTATTCGGTTGTCCCAAATCATAAGTCAATGCCTCCAATAGCATCGCCATTGCTTTCGAAACGTCCTTTACATTCTTTAATCTTTGATTTAATTCCGTTTGAAAATCATAGTCCAATAGCTGAAAAATTCAATAAATTAGAAAAAATAAATAAACTATTTCAAAAAAAACAAAAACATACCGGATCGTCAGTTTCTAATATCAATTTCGAAAGCATATCCTCAATAATAATATCCGGACTTTTAAGATTATACAATTCCCTCTCAATATTCGCCTTCAATTCCTCGGATATCTGATCCTCCAACATAACAAGTGACGACATCAACATTATCAAATCCTGACAAATATTATCATCCTGAGAGAGTACAGGCGTTGTTTTAAAACGCGATACATAACTTCTTTCATTTGACAACATTAAATGCTCCAATGCCTCCATTGGTCGTAAAAGTGAGAAAGATGATTTTTTCAATAGTGCAACACCATAAACATTTTGTAACAATAATAATCCAACGGGTCGTGAACCATTCACATGATATTGCACCACACACGAATAAAATTTCGACCAACAACGATTTGCTATTTCCAAATAATCCTCATCCATTAATTCATAATCCATAACTTCAGCTTGTATATCAGCTTCAACTGCCATACAAACACGTTCTTTTAATACGGCCGGCGATAAACTTATATCAGCAATTAAATTCGATCGTCGATAAATGCTAAGCGCTCTTGTTATATCGGCTAGTGAAAATTGTCCCGGATGAAAGATAAAATTAACATAAGCTTGCCGTGGATCCGTACCCGGATCACTGACAATATAATCCCTATCCGGTGGTTGTTCAAGAATCGCCGTTTCCCATTCGGAACTAATTTGCGCACCGTTCAATGGCAATTGTGCATGTGTCACCGCAACTGTATCATTGTCCGTTGTTCTCCAAACGGCCCAAAGTCTCGTTGCCGTGAACGAAAAATCCACCAAGTGTTGCTACAAATGAATTTTCGATAGTAAAAATCGATAGGTAAAAAATAGAAGAAAAATGAATTTACTTACATCGGGTGCAAATAGTGTGCAAACACGTATAAATTTAAAAACCCCAGCGTCTTGAATTGGTTTCAAAATACTGAATTCGCAACCATTTCGAAATTTTAGATACGTTCCAAGATAGAGTTCATTTTCGGAGCTAACAGCTTTTCTTAGAACATGACCCTGTGCACCTTGTGAAGCAATTTTATTATCAATAGCAACATCAGTGACGGCGATACATTGTGCTTTATTTGTTGACCACATGCGAACATTTCCCTCGCGGCATAAAGCAAATAAATACGTATCATTGCCACATGTGTGAATTTCAAGTGCCATTGGTACCTGACCCTCGGTACTTCGTCCACGAAAAGCCGTTGCAATTCCACTCAAAAAACGTGGTACTATTGAATCTTGTTTTAATTCGCTGCTGTGAACAAGACCCGTCCATATATCTAAGCGTAATATTAATATTGTACCCGAACTGTAAGCCAATGCATAAAGTGCTTCCTCCTGTGGTAGCATTAGCCATGATGCCGCCGCATGTGGAACCGGAGAATCTAAAAATTCAAATTAATAAATTTTAAAAAAGTTAAAAAAATTTTTTTATAATATTCAAAAAAAAAGAATCAAATACTTGTAGTTCCAGCGGTTGGTATAACGTGGAATGTATGAGGATCCCTTGCTTCGCTGAAAATTGACTGAATACTAAGATCTGGATGTGAACCAAGTAAAGGTTCCTGGAGTAAATAAAAAATAACGGTTAGTATTTGAAAAAAAATCTCCATTACATAAAATAAATATATTTTACCTGTCTGTGAATTTTGTCAGGATGTGGAAAACTCAATTTATGAATACTAGAAACCGTGGCAATTAAAATAACAACTGAATTTGCAGTTTCATGAATTGTAATTCCATCTAAAATTGGCGTATCAGTGAATTTATAACGTACTCGACAATTCGCTAAATTAACGTCCAAACTATGTTCAACTAATTCAAGAATATCGTGACATATTCTCCAATAAATAAAACGATTCCTTGTGAAATATTTCGAGCAATCTTTATACGAATAACCACCCGCTCTCTCTGGTACTTTAATATCCTGTAGTGTACTTTGGCTTCCACCTGTAATTTTTTTTAATTTATAATAATAAAGTAAAAATAATCAAAAATTAAAAAAAATTGAAGGTTAAGTCACGTTGAAATTCGTTATACAAAAAAATATAATACTTAAACAAACGTAATTTATAACGTTAAGAAACAATAATAACAATTAAAAACAATACTCTACGATTACTAATCTATGGAAAAGAGTATATATTTCAAAGATATAATAAATAAAATCAATTATATATTGAAGGTTAAGTTTAACAAACCGGTATTGAGGGTGATCTCCTTCCACTTCTCGGGTACAGTTTGGTCTGGAATGACTTCCCTGTAGCCGAGGGGAAACTCCATTGTTTATTTATCACTATTTATCACTTCTTTTAATTAAATTTTCATTTAAATAAGCACAAAAAATGAAATTTTCCAAACGTTTATAACCGTTAAGCGCGCCAACAAGCACATTTGTTACATAGTTTCTCTAAATTGCCGCTAGAAGCGCTCAAAAAAAATTATAGCAGAAGAACAAAAATAAACAAATTTTCAAATAATTATTAATTTGAAAATTTAATACATTTCTAGTCAGTCTGTAAATACTTAAATGAGATTAATTTAATTTTAAAACTAGTGATTAATATGATTATATACCGAAAAGTGTTTAAATATTGTTATTGTGATAGATATTCAAATAATTCAAATTTCAATTCCTAACCTAAGAGAAGAAGTGTCAAAATTATAAATAAAAACAAAGAAACAACAATCAAAAATGAATAGAAAAATATTGACAACGTGTTATTTAATATTGAATGTATTTTTTTCAATAATGATTGTCCTTTTAAATAAATGGCTTTACGTTCAAATTGAATTTCCAAATATGACACTGTCAATGATACATTTTGTTATAACATTCATGGGATTAATAATATGTGAGAAATTGGATGTTTTTTGTATAAAAAATGTTCCTTTAAAAGAAATGATTTTAATAGCAATGTCATTTTGTGGATTTGTTGTATTGACAAATTTAAGTTTAGCGCACAATACTGTTGGAACTTATCAAATTGCAAAAATGTTGACAACACCATGTGTTATTTTTATGCAAATAATTTTTTACAATAAATCATTTTCGATAACGGTAATGTTGACATTAATACCGATTATCGTAGGTGTTATTTTGAATTTTTACTATGATATTCAATTTAATATATTGGGAACTGTTTACGCTACTTTAGGCGTACTTGTGACTTCTTTATATCAAGTCGTAAGAGATTTATTTAAAAATATTTAATTCATTTTATAAATAATTAGTTTTAATTGATTACATTTTTTTTCAGCTGGTTAATAGAAAACAGAGGGAATTTCAAATGGATCCAATGCAATTGTTGTATTATCAGGCACCATTGTCGGCAATTATGTTGTGCATTGTTATTCCTTTTTTCGAACCTCTGGGAAATACTTTTACTTTTAAATGGTCTTTTTTCGATTTAGTAAGTGTGAATTCTTTTTTATATTTAATTACATTTAGGGAAAATGTTTAATATTTGCATTTTTTGTAGATAATGGTTCTTTTATCAGGAGTTATTGCATTTTTCGTGAATCTAACATCCTATTGGATAATTGGATATACATCGCCTTTAACGTATCCTTTTTTCAAAATAGATTTAAATTTCTATACTTATAATATTTTTTTGAAATTTTAAATATTGTTATTTAGATAGATATATTTCTTAACTAAAAAAATAGATACAACATGGTGGGACATTCCAAGTTTTGTTTGCTGCTTTTAGGAGGATCACTCATATTTCATGAATCTCTAGCGATTAATCAATTAATGGGAATCACATTGACACTAGTTGGTATTATTTTATATGCTCACGTTAAGGTAAGTAAATAAATTGCCGCGAGCTAATTTTTCATTTTTTTTTTTAAATAAAAAATAAACACTAATAGTTCTACTTTCAGATGAAAGACAACAAGACTTTATTGCCGCAATCGTCAACTGAAGAACGAAAGCCTTTACATAAAAAAAAGCAATTGCCATTTTTTACACAATCTGTAAAAGATTGATTTAAATATATATTATTTTTTTAAACAATTTGGTGAACTTTTTCAAATTTCACGTTAAACTTTAAATATTTAGAAACTTTTTTTTAAAACATTATTGAATTATAATAAATTTTGTCAATATTTGAACATTTTCATATGAATCTAACATTAAAGAAGATTATTAATTTTTTTTTCTATAACTTGTTTTAATTTTTCATTTAAAAATTAAATTTCTATTTAAATAATAAAAAAATTTTTTTAAAAAATCATTGTTTACGGAAGCAAAAGGTCAAAGTTACACCTAGGGCAGGGACTGTTGATTACAACCGAAGTAGAATAGCTTATTTGTGATTCAAACATATCATGGCTCATATCATAGCTTTTTTCCCAGGTGCATCGGACCCTGTTGAATGAAACCTCTCATCGCTCTTATATATCGCCCAACATGTTTTTTCACCGCTTACGAGTAAGAATTTCAATTGCTACATCGTCGTGAGACATCTTTTGATTCTTAAAAAAACCTTATTACATTCTCCATAAACCATAAGGCACAAGAATATACCAATCGGCAAATGAAATTTTCTCTTACGGTATCCCTACCGCTGGTAAAAGTCTTGCAGTATGCTCTATTGATCGTGAGTCACACGCATGTGTCTGATTACGCAATGACCGCGAGAATTTCAAACAAATTCATTCTTTCTTAATTTATTTTTTAAAATATTTAAAATAAAGATAAAATTTAGCGAAACTTAATTAAAAAAAAAGGTAGAGGTAATTAAATTAAACAAATCGTTTTACTCTAAAATCCACTAATGATGTTTTATTAATATAAGATTTCTAATGTTAAAAAACATACATATTTCGTTAAAGACAATTAGTCCCCAAAAATTTATGTCTACAATTCTTAATTCCGAAAATCTGATAAATCGTGACAAAAAAAAACTGTAAATAGAATCAAATTCTACAAAAAAAAAAAAAGAGTTCATTGCAATTGAAAATCAAGCTTACAAATAATATTTGCCCTTTTTTTTACATTGACAATGAAACTTAACGTCAAGTCGCAATGAATTGTATAAATTCTTTTTTTTTCTTTTACGGTAAATACACAATTATATGATAATTTGATCTTCGTATTATTGCTAATATACAAGAAAAATATTTTCATATAAGAAAAAAAAGATTACGGTGAGCCAGAACGTGAGCGTGATCCACTTTTAGGGGTTGCTGACCTTGAACGTGATCCACTCTTTCTTGAACCAGATCTCGAACGTGATCCACTTTTTCTCGAACCAGATCTTGAACGTGATCCACTTTTTCTTGAACCTGATCGTGATCGTGAGCCATCACTTTTCCTCGAGCCTGATCTCGATCGTGAACCACCACTTTTTCTTGAACCCGATCTCGATCGACTTTTCCTCGATCCCGATCTTGATCGTGAACGTGATACCGATCGCGATCTTGATTTAGATCTCGAGTGTCTTGATCCAGAACGTGAACGTGATCCCGTGCCAGAACGTGAACTTTTCCTCGAGCCAGATCGTGATCTCGATCGTGATTTTCGTGAACCAGAACGTGAACGTGACTTTCTTGAGCCACTGTTTGATCTTGACGATGATCTTGATCTTGATCGTGAACTTTTTCGCGAACCTGATCGTGATCTTGAACGTGAGCCAGATTTTCGCGAGCCCGATCGTGATCTTGAACTTGATCGGGATTTACTTTTAACGGATCGAGAACGTGATCGTGAACGTGATCCATCTGAATCGGAGACAATTCTTCGTTTTCCACTTGGTCCTTCTTTCTCGCTGTCGTCTCTGTAAAGTAGGCAATAAATAAAATAAAATGAAAAATATGATAGAAAAATTGGAAAATTTTTGCTCACCCTCCAGAAGCTTTTCGTCGATTATCATCACTGTCCGATTCGCTTGTTGAAATAGTTTCTTTGGATATGATTCGTCCCTTTTTGGGCGTCTCTGCTTGAAACTTTCTCGATTTTTTCGAACTTCCCAATTTCTTTCCTCGTTTAGCTTTTGGTCGATCACTTTCGGATCCTTGTTTTTGGAAAAAAAAGAGATTAGGATCAATTTGAAAAAATATTTTTTGCAAAAAGAAGATTAAATAAAAAAAATACCTCCGGCACTGTCACCACTGCCAACTCTTCTCTTTCTTCCTCTACCACGTGGCTTTCTCTCGGCACTCGATTTCCTTTTGCGTTTCTTCTCACGAGGTACGTCCTCTCTTCGTTCGCCACCATCCGAACCACTGTCACTGACGTATTGATCAGTTCTGACCTTCTTTCCTTTTCCTTTCTTTTCTGACGGCATATCCGAGAACAATAAAACATTCTTTGTCTTCTCCCTGTACTCGTGACGTTTCTGCAACATTTCCTCCTCCTTCTGCCGGCGTAATTCCTCCATTTTTTGTTGCTCCTCTGTTTGACGAAGCTTAAACGCTTGCCTAGAAGAAAAAATAAATTAATTAAATAAGTAAGAAATTTTTTAAGTAATTATTTTCATTTACCGTTCTTCCTCTTGTTTTTTCCGAAGAAGTTTTTCTTCCTCGTCCAATCGTCGAGCTCGCGCCACATGATATTGCGCTTGTGACAATAAATCTTGACATCTTCGTGATTCTGTTTCAGATAGTGTTTCCATGCGATCACCATGTGAGCCTAAATATTGGAAATATTTATTCGACAATCCAAGTTCATGAACTGCTTGCAATACAGTTGTCAAAGTTGATTTCTCGTCTTTTAAAATTGAAGTCGCGAGTCTTTGCAATACGAGCGCAATATTATAAAGCAAAACAGTATCCTGAGGTGCCACTTTACGAGCCTGGAAATCAAATAAGTTTTATTAATTTAATTTAACAAAATTTGTTTTTCTAATTTACCTTCAAGAGAGTCATTTTTGCTTCATGGAGTTTTCCCGCTTTAAAGTAAGCTCGTCCTAAATATTGCAACACTTCCACATGATGATATTTGTAGAACTTTCGCAAACAATTTTCATACTGAAAAAAAATTGTATTAAATTAAAATTGTTCGATAGTTGTTTCGATTTAATTTTTTGAATCTTACCATTTGAATGGCACTGACATATTGCTTCTGCTCAACATAAATATGAGCGATATTTAACCAAACATCACAAAAATCAGCAGTCGCTTCACGCACCTGAGCGAAAATATCACGCGCTTCATTAATACATCCCTTGTGTGCCAATACAGCACCAATTCCATTTGCAGCCCAAATATTTTTTGGATCAGTTCTCAAAACCTAAAAAAATTTTTTTTACCTTACTTATAAAAGAAAATTCAAAATTTTTAAATCAATTTTACCTGTTTATACATGGCTAAAGCACGATCCTGATGTCTCTTCTCACGATCTTTATCCTTTCCACTTTGATGTAATGTCTGCAGCCAAATATTACCCAAAGCAATCAATGAATAGGCATCAGTACTTGTTGTTGGATTCTTTAAAATTCTTTCAAATTTCTTTTGACCCGGTCCCCATTCCATTTTTGCTAAATGAAGATTACCCAACAATGACCATGCATCTGGATGTTCATTATTAATTCTCAATGCATCCTTAAACCAATCGGAAGCCTCGTAAATTTGTCCCTTATCACGTGCCATACAACCAAGTCGTAAATAACAATCAACATAATTTGGATGTTCTTTTAAAATATCTTTATACAATTTTTCTGCCTTATCAAATGTACACAAGGCTTCGTTCAATCTCGCTAAATTATACGTGGTTGTCACTGATATTGAATTATAATAGCCTGGATCGTGTTCTGCCTCTTGATTTGAGCGCGATAATGATTCCTCCAAATTTTTTCTCGCCTCCTCCAAATTTCCGAGACTAAATAAATTTTGGATAAAAATATTTTTAAAAATTGTATTATAATTTATTTTAAAAATTATAAATAAATTAAAATATACCGATAGTGTAAAGAGCCGACATTATTGAGAATTTCCGGTGGAATATCAACACCGACTTTGTCCTTGAGAATTTTTGTTGCAATTCCATAGGCATTTAAAGCGCCATTTAAATCAGATTGTTCAAGAATTTGTGCTAATTCAATCCAAGCTTCCACATCATCCGGAAGTTGTTCAGTTACTTTTTTCAAATGATTCTTAGCAATATCTCGTTTCGATTGAGAAGTTGAATTAGCATACAATGAACCTAGAATCTTCATCGTTTCATAATTTCCCGGTTGAGCTTTGAGTACTTTTTCAAAACATTGAGCCGCCTAGAAAAAAAAAATTTATATTATCTTTTCTTTTTTATCTTCATTTTCAAAAAATTAATTATTTCTCACATTTTCAGAATCTCCTCGATAGATGTACATTTGACCTAAACCAAAATGCGGAAGCACAAACACAGGCGGTGCAAATTGTGTTGCTTGATAATAATATTGAAAAGCCTGATCGTAATCGCCCTTTAAAAGAAAAAAAATTCGTAAATTTTTGTTCATATTTTTGTTTAAAAAAAATTTATTTTAATTTTTACCTGAACATGAAAAGCTCTTGCTAGTTGATAACAACTTTCAGCACGCATCGCTTCATTTTCAGTATTATGAAAAGCATGAAGCGCAAGATGTTGAACTTTATTGTAATCTTTTTTAAAGAAAAAATGATTTGCCAAATGATTTAGAACCATGGGATTTGTTGAATCAATTGTATACGCTTTAGAGAGCATTTGAACACCAGATTTTATACTATCGGGTAATTGTTGATTTAATTTCAATATTGATAATCCAACGAGAGCACCAACACATTGACTGTCTAATTCAAGTGCTCTTTCAAAAGCTAATCGTGCTTTCTCTGGATTATTCATTTTCATAAAACAATGTCCCATTCCTAATCTAACGGCAGCTGGACATTTTGGATTTGTTCTCAATGCTTTTTTATAGAATGCCAATGCGCCACGATAATCTTTCTTATTAAATGCAATACACGCTTTACCCAATAATGATGGAATATTATTTGGCGATTGATTTAAAACAAAATTAAATTGCGCGTCAGCTTGATCCATTTTATCGCCTTCCAAAAGGCAAAAATAGGCGCGTCCCAATAAATGATTCTAGAAGAAAAATTAAATTTTTATTTTATTAAAAAAAAAAAAGGATAAAATGGATTATAATTTAAAAAAGAATTTTTAATTATTGCAGTGATTACCTGATCATACATGATGATTTTGTCAGCTGTTGTATAAAGTAAAGTTGCTTTCGTGAAGAGATCACGTTTTTTGTCCTTATTTTTCTCGCGATTCGCCTCCTGGACATAATAAGCAGCCAACATGTCAAGGGCTCGCATTTGATCTTTCTCAAAGTCTCGATAATTGGTGTTTGCATCGAGACGTGATGATTCCAGTATTTTGATGAAATCATCAATTTTTGTTTGTTTATAATACTCCAGCTATAAAATGAAAACATAAATGTACCTAGAAATTTCTATTAAATTAGACATTTAAATAAAAAAATACTCACGGCCAAGCTGACCCAGATATGAAGGCTTGCATTTTCTTGCCGTAAAATTCCAAGAACTTCATCACCGTCAGGAAGTTGATCGGGATATAACTCGATCACCTTATTTGAAAGAAAAAAACAACAAAAATTAGCAAAATATAATTATAAGAAAATATATTTTTATTTATATCAAAAACGTACCTCATCCGTATCACGAAGCGGGATCTCGATGGCCGCCATCGCAATTAGCGATTTAGACCAATTTGTCTAGAAAAAAAAGTAAATAAAACTTTTTAGTCTTACATTAATAAAAAACAATCATTGACAATTATTTTTTTTTATAAAATAAAAGCATACTACAATCAAAATAAAACAAACAACAAAATAAAATCACAAGAATTTTCACAATTTCCTTATTTTCCGAAACTTATGGCTTAATTAACAATTTGTTTTCGATATTAAATCCATATGTTAATCAACATTTTTTTTTTTTTAATTATCTTTCACATAATTATAGTAACTTTTCTATTAATTTTTAATTTCCACATTTAGTGATAATACTGTTTACTATATTTTAATTAAATTTATTTTTATTTAAAATAAAAAGAACTCACTTTTAAATCCAATCAATCGATTTAAATATTAACAAAAGCTAAATTATTCGCAACAATCATGGGTTTGACAACTTTTTAATTTTTTTTATCACTTCTGAACAGTTTTTTCTACTATAAATCACTGTTTAAAACTTAATAAATAATTATCAATTGAATAAACTCACCGTTTATTTATTTAGTAGCCAGGTTTTATAATTTTATATAAATAAACCGGTTTCAAAATTCATAATCTCACGAAAATAACCTCACTTTTGCGGAGTTATTTTCATGAAAAAAAAATATGACGACAGCGTCCATCGTCCTTCCGTTCGCCATGACAGATTTATGACGACATAATCGTGACGACAATTCCGATTGGTTTATTTTGGCGCTTAAATTTTAATCTGCTGGAAAACTAAAAAAAAATCTATTTTATTAGAACTAGAAAAAAATTTCATAATATTCTTTTAATGAATAAATTATTCCACTACATGTGATTTATTTTGTTAGATAAAAATTTACATAATTAAATATTAGAAAATTTAGTTAAATTTGAATTTGCCGCGTTGCAGTAATGATGCAGTGCTGCACTCTTACGTCACATCCGGCTAAAAGAACAGGGTAGTGTAGGTTGATAAAGTCAACAATTCAACAAAAACACATTATCACTATCGTGCAGTGAGAAATTTCTCGTGTTTTCTAATTTTTCTATAAACAGTGAAACATTATTATTCTGCCTTGAAAAAGTAGAATGGTTAATTGATAATAAAATCAAGTATAATAAGTTTTTAGTTCCATTTTTGGACGCGCGTCATTTGGAGTGGAGAAATAGCGTTCCTTTAACGCAGTATATATTCGAGCTTTTGGAAAAAGTGAATCAAAGTTGCTTTGATGAAAACCTAAATTTATAACACGACGATGACATTGATAGTGAATTTACGAATTGGATCAGTAATTGATGGTGATCGAATGATTTTCGAAGCAGCTCATTTTGGCGGGTGACGTGTTGTTTCTGTTTTTGATCGACTATCATCGTCGACGACGACGACGACAACGAAGACAGTGACGGGGGGTGGGGTGGGCGGCCTTCGGTGGATCGTGGAAAGCACGCGCCGTGAAAGAAGAACACGTGGTGCGACACGGGGCAAGGATACCTGATTGTCAAGAATTCCCGACGATGTCACGTTGGTTAATTTGTGTGATCCTTGAAGGCGCCTGTCCAGTAAATATGAGATCCTCCGTGGTCAGTTTTCAGCGTTAGGGGGGCAATGCACTGTGGGAAGTATTTGCGACACGCGCATGCGCATTTCAGTTTACAGTTGGAGTTTGGAAGAAAATGGCGTCAGCTAAGTTTCTGGAGGAAGCTCTCAGCACGGACGTCGACGAATCCGCAGTAAACGCAATTGTGGGCTCACTCGAAACGCAATTAGTGACGTCGACGCCAACGATTGCCGTTCATCAGCCAACTTCCGTCGCGATCAGTCAACAGAATCACCAGGTGAACTCAACTATTTCAAACGGGGGCACTATCTCCGCTGTCTTACAGACACAGAAACATGGGGTTGCCAACGGCGGCAGTCAGACCTCCGTTAACAGTTTGATGACTCAGGAGGTTCCAAAATCCATTACAACGAGTACTTTACTCCCGGTAAATGTCGTCACGACAAATGCTGTGGCGCCACAGGTTACCGCTCAGCAACAACAACAGCAGCAACAGCAGCAGCAACATCTCCAACAGCAAAATCAGTCGACAGTTGCAGCCACGTATATCAACCAGGTAACCTCAAATCAAACTGTTCCTGCTCTCACCAAGACACATGAACAAGTGAAAATTATTTATTCGGGCGCGGGACAGGTTATCGCGACAACCGGAGTTGTTAATGCTAATAATAAAATTACATTTCCTGCCCAAAATGTTGGGCAACTCGCGAACGGTACTCTAGGTGTTACGACACAGACGGTCCTGCAGACGGCAAATGTTGTCACAAATACCGGCACAGTGGTTCAACAAAATAATCAGGGTGTTAATGTGAATAAACCGACAGGTACTGCTTTAGTGATAAAGAGTAGTGGAACACCAGGTGGTATGGTCTCCGTCCCGTTGTCAGTTCCTGTCTCAGTTGGTGGTAACGCTGTTAATACGACTCTCCAAAGTAAAGCGGGAGTAACGTCAACAATTGTACCCAGTAATATGCAGATTCTCAATATGAATACAATAAGGCAAGGAACTCCTGTTGCGGGTCAGCAAGGTGGTAAACAAGTCGCTCCAAGACTTGTCATCGGACAACCAATGGTGGGAGCAAGACCTGGTGCTCCAGTAAGTATTTCAATTTCTCTATTTTGTAAACATTACCTCTCACCAACATTAAGAAATCACGCACATTTACCTTGATCATGTGAGTGTTTTCTAATTATATACAGCGCTCTCTGCCATTGCACCTTTCAAGTTCCCGTGACTAATTTCATAAGGATGATTTAAAAAACAAAAAAAAATTTAACCAAAATTTTGACACTATAACCTCAAAGTACATTTTACAAGTTTCTTGTCAATCTATTACATGGGTTGTTGAAAAACAATTATATCTGTAAAAAAAAACAACATTAGCTGAGACCTTGAATTTTAATAGTATAACTTATTAATTCAGTTGCAATACTTGTTTGGTTTTTCTTGTTCCTTTCGAAACTTATCAAGGTATTTTTCTTTCGACAAATGATCAAAATGTCAAATATTCAGAGATGATAATATAATTTATCAGCTCAGAAATTATCTTACATTCTTATCATATATTGATATACTAATTTTCAATCTAGAAAATTCCTTTTTTTTGAAAATATATTTCAAATCTTCTAACTCCATCTGTCAAAATGTAAGTCTGAGTCTAGCTGTCAGTTTTCTGAAATTTATCTTTTTTCTCTGGATTTTTAAAAGAAAAAAATTTAATAAAGGTAGGGAGGATTTTAAATTGTTCATTGTTCTAAGAATAAATATTCTTCATTCATCAATTTAAGTTTTGATAACATTTATAATATATGTATATATACGTGTCTCTTGATTTTAGCCTCTTGTCAATGTCTTTTTCTCAAGATTCTTGGAATTTCTAATACAAAATTATCATTGAAAGTTTCAGTCAGTGTTTGTGTTCGAAGCAAAGCTCACTTATAATCAATTCTCTGATAGATAACAATTAGTTGTGCTGTTGTTTTAATTTTATTACACAGTTTATTTTCATCAAGAAAATTACTATACAATGTACGTTATTAATGACAAGGATTATCATGGAGTGAGTTTTTCTTTAAAAATAATGTGAAAGTGATTCATTAATTATTTTCAATTTTTCATTCTATTATCAATTATTATTTATTTTAATTATTTTTATTACATCTGTAATTCATTCATTAATTTGTTACATTTTATTAATGTGAATTTATTTTCATCTTTTATTCAATGTTTTTGTGAAATGATGCAAAATAATAAATTAACATAACCTTAAAATCTTTCATACAATTTCAACCTTGGGATTGGTATTAGTGTTTATTAAAGTTAGTAAATAAATGAAAGTAAATAAATTTGATATGTGAAAATAATAATTTTACTTCTTTTAATGATTATTAATAATTTTTTTTTGTGTATTGAACTGACGAGTACTTTTTTAATTGTTATTAACATTATTATGAATTGTTTTCTTTATGAGAATTAATTTTTTAATAAAATTTTTTTTGGAAAAAAATTTTGTGATTATATACTAAAATTATTGGATCTTTTTCAGATAACGTTGCAAGCATTCCATGGTCTTCAAATACAGGGAAATTTAATTGTGAAAACGGAAAATGGACAATATCAATGTATAAGGGTGGCAGCCCCAGCTTCCGCAGCACCAGGAGGCACAGCTGTGACTCCAAATAGTATAGGCGCGAATACGATGGTTGCGACACCAACTGGAGGCACGACTTATCGCCTCGCGTCTGTGCCGGTTGTAAGTAGGCTGAACACTCAGTTCACTGGCCCGCCACTCGCCACCCTAAGAAAACCCATGCAGGTGACGCACTCTCATACCTCATACGAGACTCGATGTAGTGCTGTTGTAGAATTTTCATACGTTTTCTTTTTTGTATTTTTTTTTTTTTTGTTAATTTTAGTTCACTTGGAATGGTGTTACCATTTGCATTTTCTTGTCCTGCATCGAATTTATAACCTTGGGTCTTCTGTAGGAATTGTTTTTTTTGTATTATGTATAAATATCTGCCTTTTTTTTCTTTTTCATTTAAATATAATGTTTCAATACCAATCTAAACACAGGTCCATTTCTCTCATCTCTCGCAAAATCATTTTATTTGATTTTTTTTTATTCAAAAGAAAAGTGGTTACTTATTTTTGCCTATAGTTGATTTTGTAAAATTGTAATCTCTTTTAATTATTCAACTTTAAATTCGGAATTTAAGTATTTTAGAAATAAAAACAACTTTCTATTAGAAAAATTCAATTTGAGAAAATTCAAGATCAATTGAGACACGAGTCTGTATACAAGGTGTAAGTGCGTCAATTTTATTTTAACAGAAAAAAAAGGTATAATATTTACTAAATCTGTGTTTAGTTAGTATTTTTCGTGAATGTCAATCTTTTTTATTTATGTATTTTTTAATTAAAAAAGAAAACATCCTTTCCCGTAGAAAATTATTCTATAAAAAAAGTGCTGTTCAGTGAGTTGCATGATCAAAAAAAAGAGTGCTTTAATTTGATTTATTTTGATATTTCTTTGTCTGAAATTTTTTTTTGAAAATTATTGCATTGAATGACGATTATTTAGAAAACTTTTGTATTTTACAAGAGTGTTGCAGTATTTTGTTTCTATTGTTTTTAGATTGAACGCAAGATTTCTATTTTTTCATGAAATGTACAGAAAATTTGAGTTTTCTGTATAAATTTATAATAATTTAAGCATGAGTATTGGCTTAGGGTGAATTTTTTTTTCCTGTCGTTGAAATTTTGTTTATAAAATTGAGAAGTACAAAAATGTTTTTTTTTTTTTGGAAAAAAAGAGATAGAGACGAGAAACATCGACGCAAGGTTTGAGAATCTTTTTTTTTTTAAATTTTCTTTGCATTTAATTTTGTTTAGACCGCACAAGCAAGTGTGACTTCTGTAACTCCAAATGCAACTGTTACTCAATCAGCTCCGACCACTGTTCCTGTTACTACACAGAATGCTAATGTTACAACAGGCCAAACGGGACAAGCTCCTGTACAGGTAAAAATCACTGGTTTTTGTTTTTAATTTTTATCACAGTTTTAATTTTTTGAATGTGAAATATAAAAAATGTAAATTGTTTAACGTATTAAATTTTTTTTTTTTTAATTTCAGCGTCAGACCACAGATAATACCAAAGAAAAGTGCCGTAAATTTTTAGCAAACTTATTAGAGTTGTCTAGTCGAGAACCTAAACATGTGGAAATAAAGGTTCGGACGTTGATTCAAGAATTAATTGATACTAAAGTTGAACCCGAGCAGTTTTGTGATAGACTTGAAAAATTATTAAACGCATCTCCTCAACCATGTTTAATCGGTTTTCTCAAGAAAAGTTTGCCTCTTCTTCGGCAGTCCCTCGTTACAAAGGAACTTGTTATAGAAGGAATAAGACCACCTCCCGCAAATGTTGTTTTCTGTATAGCTTCCGCAACTCCAGCTACTGTACAAGTAAGTTTATTTTTTTTTACAATTAAAAGAATTTTCATTTTTAAAAAAATAATTATTATTTTTCTGTGATGTTTTGTAAATACTTTTATTTCAAAAAGAGAGTCGAAATTTTTAAATTTTACACTAAAAAAACAAAAATTAGGTTTAAAAAATTGATACATGTGTGTAAAAAGGAAATTAAAAATTGTATTTATGGAATTATTGAAGTGAAATATCGCTACATTGAATCAAATTAGAAATAGTTTCTCATGAATATCATTTCGTTTGACATTTATTTGATAAGGGAGTGTTAAATAAGTTATCATGGATATTCTTTAGATATTGTGTCTACATTGCTCCGATAATGAGATGTCAGAGATCAAAGAGCATGGACTTATCGATAATAAAAAAAAATGTAATTTATGAACAAATGAATTACATTGATCGAGAATTTTTTTTTTTCATTAATTTGTCAGATCATTGATTTTTAATATTTTAAACTGACAATCATAGAATCTTAATTTTTTTTTTATTTGTAATTTTCAATTGTATTTTATAAAAAATTTGTAAATTGTGGGTAATACGTTATTTTTTAGAAAATAAATTGAAGGAAAATTAATAATTAATAGAATATGAAGGAAAATTATTTGTAAATTGTAAATTTATTTTTCACAGCCTCAGTTGAGGAATACTGTAGCCGTCTTTCCTGTGTCAGTGGCAGCAGTTGCTACTGCGGGTACTCCAATTCCCTCTGCAACTGCAACCGCAACAACGCAAGTTAGGTTGATGACACCGCAAAATACTGTCGCAACTGCCGCTCCTAGAGGAGTGCAACAGGTTCAACAAAGGCTTGTAAGTCTCTTCTTTTCTAAGATTACTAAAAAGAAAATCATGATTTTAAAATTTTAACCCCCAAGTTAAAAAAGTTTATATTTAAAAGTTTGAAAAATAAATTTAAAAAATTGTAGTTAAAAGAAAATATGTAAAATTTATAGATTCGACCAATAACGACGGTGGCTCGTACTCAAGCAACCGCTATTAGATCGGCAATGGCTGTAAGTACAATTCGACCTTCGGCAACGGTTGTTCAAAAAACAGCAACGACAACTGTTCTCAAAACAATCGCTGCTGCCGCTCAGGGAAAAGCAGTTAATGCGACTACTACGCTCAACAAACAAGTTGTAGTGCCTTCAGTTCAATCAAAACCGACAATTAAGGAGAAAGAGAAAAAAACATTTTCCTCAGCTGGCTATACGTAAGTGTTATTGAAATAAAATTTTCTTTTCTTAAATTAAAGCCTTTATCATGAAAATTCCGAAAATATTTAAATCTGTCTATGTAGGGGCGATGACGATATAAACGATGTCGCGGCAATGGGAGGCGTCAATCTCGCAGAGGAATCTCAAAGAATCCTCGGATCCACAGAATTTGTCGGGACTCAAATTAGATCTTGTAAAGATGAAGCCTTTTTACATTTGTCACCTCTGCAGCAAAGAATAAAACAAATAGGTAATTTTATTTTTAATACCAACAAAGTAGTAATACTCTAATTTAATAAAAAAAAATAATTTAAGCAATAAATTAAACTTTTTATAATTTCAGTGTTAAAATATGGTTTGGAGGAACCAAATCAAGAAGTATCGACCTTAATTTCTCACGCTGTACAAGAAAGGTTAAAAAATTTAGTTGAAAAACTTGCAATCATAGGAGAACATAGGGTAGATCTCAATAAAGTATGTATATTAAGATTTTGAAAATTAGTATTTTGAGATAAAAGGAATTTTTTTTATATTTATTCATTTATATTATTTTGCAGATGGATCCTAGGTACGAAATTTCTCAGGATGTGAGAGGGCAACTTAAGTTTCTCGAAGACTTAGACAGGGTAGAACGTAAGAGGCACGAAGAACACGAGAGGGAAATGCTCCTGCGAGCTGCAAAAAGTCGCGCAAAAACTGAAGATCCCGAACAAGCAAAATTAAAAGCAAAAGCAAAAGAGGTAATAAAATCAATAATTTCGGTTTTATTTTACATTAAATTAAAATCAAAATTAATATCCATAATTTTTATTCAAAATTAATGTTTGATTATAATTTTTAGATGCAACGAGCAGAAATGGAAGAATTAAGGCAACGTGAAGCTAATTTAACAGCTTTACAAGCCATTGGACCACGAAAAAAACCAAAACTCGATACAGGCGGTGCAACAGCGAGTCCTGCGAGTTCTGGATTAAATGCAACATCTTCTGGCATGAATCGTCAAATGTCAATGAGACCGAGAGTGAAAAGGGTAAATATAAGAGACATGTTATTTCTATTGGAACAAGAAAAAGATACGTGTCGAAGTACAACACTTTATAAATCGTATCTAAAGTGATGTTCTGCAATGGGCAGGAACACAAGTGATACGCCACTAAAATGGCGTTTTACTTGTATGGTCTTGTGTGAGCTGGTCTCAATAGATCTCAAATTTCGTGACGCGCTCCTGTGGCACCTTCAAAAAGTGCCTGACAAATTGCGTGCAATTGAAGCTCGATGCCAATTTGGCTTGGAGTTATCTACACATTTTTTCCAACAAAACTTTATTGCAAAAAAAAAAAAGAAAAAAAAGAAAAAAAAAGAAAAGCGTCGATACTAAGCTTCCCAACTACTTGTAAATGACTGAAGTTTTTTAAGATTGTAATATACAAAAAAAAAATGTAATAAATTGTTCTTTATTTTTTAACTCGAGATCACGTCTGTATAGAGAAAAAAAAAGAAAAAGAAAACGATGTGTATGAAGCACATCGTTCATTTTTCTTTAAGGACAACATTGTCCATTATCTAAAAGAGGTTGTATTGCGCGCGAATGTTTCCCAAAAAAAAAAATGAATAAATGAATTGAACGGGTGAAAAAAAGATTTTTTTTTGTATGTAATTTGGTTTTTGTTTTGTATATGCCTGCTCGTAATATTTGACTTGTACTTTTGGACATTGTAAATCGTATTTTTGCAAAAAAAAAAAATAAATTCCGCGATAAGTGTTATCTTACCAATTGAAAAGAGAGAAAGTGAATGAAAGAGAGTGAGAGAGAATAAAAAAAAAGCACTGTCCAAACAGTATAGAAGAAAAATATTATTTGTACAGTTTAAATGACACATAAAACTATTGTAGGGATAATTTTCAATGTTGGTACAACAAAATATAGCTACTCGACTATTCTCTAAAATAAGAATGGAATTGTTATCAGTATATTATGTTGTAATCTACATTTTCAGTGTTTATAAAAAATTAGCTGTTACGTTTTTTATTAAAGAAAGATTTACGAAACTAAGAATCACGAATATTTTTTCGATCAAAATATTAATTTATTATTTAATGAAAAAATGGGGAAAAAAAAAAGAAAAGTAACTCGTTGCCGCTACTTAGGAGTAAAGGAAACATTGTGCTTCATGAAAAAAATAGTGAATTGAAAAAGAAAAAAAGAAAAAAAAAATGCAAAAAAAAAAAAAATAAGAAAAATGTGTGTACCTGATTTGTATGTAAAAGATCCGCTCTGCTGAAAATACGTGGGTGCCTATTGTACAGATTTTTCTTCTTTCTTTCGTTACGTCCGACATTTCTCAAATATTCTGTGCTGTCAAAAATGTTTTCAAATTTTTTTTAACAACGGACTGCGAATCAAATCAAAAATTACATTGTAAATCAGCGCGTTCCTTTAAATTTTTTTTTACAAACGCGTCTTTTTTACAAAGTTCAAAAAAATTTTCTAAAAAGAAAAAAATTTTTACAATATCAGTGTGCAAAATTGAATAATTTTTGTTTTTTTTTTTTTATTAGATATAAAAAGTAGAAAAGGGAAAAATTGCGGCAATAGAGTCTCTAATATAAATATAAATAAAGAAAAACGACAAAAAAAAAAATAACTAAATAAATAAAAAAAAAGTTTAACGAGAAATTTCTAGTAGTGTATAGATAGGAAAGTTGACTGTAAATATAGTTATTAAAAAAAAAAAATTGCGGTGACGTTTTATCGCAATTATCAGAAAATCTTCCTAAATCGATAAGGAAGATCCGAATCATCCCTTGTAAATAGATCATTTTTCCATAAAAACAAAAAAAAAATTATTTCCTGTCAATGCGAAGTACCATTGTACTATACCTTAAAAAACATTTGTTGCGATTACACATTTAGGTTTTTTTTACACCGTGAGAAAGAAAATTATTGCTCTTTATACTGCCACCTAAAGTGGAATTTCACAAAGGAAAAAGAAAAAAAAAAAATGAAAAAAAAAGATGTGTAAAATTTACGGTATAGCAATTTTGGTACAGTACCTATGCTATTTTTACAAATTGTATTAATAAGCAGTAGCCAGAGCAAATAAATAAACATGAAAAGATTTAACGCAGCCAATTAACTATTTCTCTTAATTTTTCTTTTACTTCATCTCATTTGTCTTCGTTTATATTTAATTACCGTTTTCGTTTCTGTAAATTAATTTATCTTTAATTAAAATTGTCGTTTAAAATTTTTTTTTTTTTTGAAAATTAATTTCTTATATTTGTAAATGTTATGAAATAATTTTAAAAATTATTTTAATTTTTAATGAAATTAATTTTTTAATAACATTATTTACGTTTAATGAAATCGAATGGAATTTGCCTTAAATAAATACGCTCTATTTAATTTTTTTTTTCTTTAATTCGTCTTAATTAAATTTCCTACTTGAAAACCTCAAGAATTTGTTTTTCAATTTTTATTTCATTTATTTAAATTCTATTAATGAAATGTATTTCTTTCAAAGGAAAATTATTATCTGCGATCATTATTCGAATTTATTATATTTTTCGATTTAATTAAATTTTGTGCTCTCTATTTTAATTAGAATTATTTTTTTTTTTTTATAAATTATTTTAATTAAAGTGAATAAATTTTTTTTGGAATTTTATGCAAAATTAGTTTACGATTAGCATTTGCGAATTTCAAAAGGGGGGAAAAAAAGAATTATAACGTCGAAAGAGAAAATAGAGGGAAATTAAAAGCGATTCAAGTTCTCTCCTTTGAAATTGTGTGCAAATCTTGAGAGCACGCGCACATACAATTGGTTTGAGGGCGAATTCTCGAATTTCAAACTGTCTTCCTACGCGTGCCAAAGGCTATTTTGCGTTTGTGGGGTATATATATTGAGGATCGAAAAATTTTCCCTTCGGGCAATATAGAAATGGAATATAATCAGCTAGAGAACCAGAGCTTGGCGGCAGCGGCGGATTCCAAGGATGACAGCCTCCGGCTACTATTCCTTGAGGCAACATGGATATTGAGTTCACCGTAACCATGGCAACTTCCTCGAGGCGGTAACGCTTGTACGCTTTGTAGTACGCTTATCCCTTTTCCTGCGGTTACGTTATCAACGCAATGTTGCCTGGTACCATTTCCGCGTTAATTCCTCGACCTCGCGATTCTATTCTTTCTTTTATATATCGAAGACGCAAAATAAAATCAAAATTACTTTTTTTTTTTTGGCAAAATTATAAAAATTTTTGAATAATAAACACTTTTTATTTATACTTTCAAATCTGGACCGTTATTAGGTACATTATTTTTAACATCGCATTGTGCACCTGTTTTGTATTATATCACCTTTGCCACCTAATCTTATAATATTTATATGAAAGCAAAGCGATTGGCCTTCTGAAATAATTCTAGTTGACAATATGAGATCAACGGTCGTTTCGTTGTCTTCAGATCACGAGATACAATAGATTCGCCATTTTATAATATAAAGAAAATTATTTACAATTATTAGTAAATTTTTAAATACAGATATACACCTTATTTATATATAATAAAGAATTTAAAATAACAAAAACAATCGCCTTGTAAAATGCCATTTTTTTGCAGTGAATTCAAAGAAACAAAAAAAAATGTTATTTTTGACATATTCAACAATATAATTTCTAGATAATACAAAAAACTCTTTTTTATCACTGCTTTGCGAAAATTTATACAATTCGAGCTTTGAAGAGATTTTGCCAGTCTTTTTTTTGATTAAATTACTCAATATCAGAATCGCGTTGACTCCGAATTGTCCTCGAAGATGTTTTTCGAGGCGTTGATGTACTTTGTCAAGTGTTGGCAGCTTGTCTAACAAATAAATATTCGGAAAATTGTTGACCATCAACACCGCCACCGTTACTTGCGACAACATTAAATCCCGCATTTAACAACCTAGTGATTGCCTGAACGGAATTTAATTTACAATAACCATTAAGTGGAAAACGAATAACGTGCCTCGCATCCTGTTGATGCCATGCGACACCTGATCTTGCATCAATCACAGCTTGTGTTGATTCGGGAAAAACCTCATCGAGAAGTGATCTTCCACCGGAGAGCATTACACGTTCACCAAGATCAGGACTCACGTGTAATGCAACACATTCGTAGCATTCGTTGCGTTTCTCTTGATCTCTTATGGGTGGAATTATTCCTCCACCGCCTCCACCACGACCACCGCTAAGACTCGGTGGTGGGCTTGGAGACGAGGTCGTCGCGCCATTCTTTATGCGATCCTTTTTCATTTGCTCCAGCTGCCGGCACATTGCTGCAAGATATACATTTTTGAATTAGTCAATTTTTAAATAGCTCCAATATAGCAAATTGACAAAAACAAAAAAAAAAATACTGAAAGTTAGAAAAATAATACATTGAGCTAATTTTAATCAATTTTTTTCCAATGCTTTTGGACAATCATTTATAGAGAAGTGAACTATAATCCTGTAAAAAAGAAATTTTAATGTATTAAACCTTTTTATAAGAAATTACCTATAAACACTATTTTGCTTCTATTATGTGGAAAGAGTACTTTAAAATTCTGTTTAATAATAATTAATAATCCATTAAAAACTTACGTCAAAAAATTAATATTTATATGTAAAATTCGAAAAACCTTCATTTTCACTTTTATCTAGGTATAATTCCACATATTTATTTATTCTTTAGTATCTCTGCTTGTATTTTCTTCTCATTCAGAGTAAAATCATTTTATTTTGAAATTAAATTATAAAAATAGATTTTGTTTACATGTTTCTTTCACTATTAGTAAAAAAGTAGGGTTTAATACTAAAAACCAAATAGTACATAATTATAACGATAAATCAGCTTTCAGATTTAATTAATAGTTATTTTTAGGATAATTGAGTGTAATTATTTAGCGATTTAAATGTTTTGACACTTAGGTTATAAACAAATATATAATTTCTCCCCCCCCCCACTTTGCCAATCAAAAAGTGTCACATTTCGGATATTCTACTCTATTGGACAAGCCTGTTTTCCACGACTCTACCTTGTCTGCCATGCCATTTATCGTGGATGCACCGTGTAAAAGCTTCGTAATTGTTTAAATAATAAAAAAATAGCTATTTAGTAACGTGAAAAATAGTTTTTCAACGATTGTGCTTCGATTTCCCACAAAAGCCCAAGGTAAGTCTTTTTATTAATCAGTATTAATATATTTATTAAACAACATTGAAACCATTTTATTTTCCAATTTTTGTTAAAATTTCCGTTCCTTTATATAAAAAATCATTATATTATTGTGTTTTGTGCTTAATTTATCTTTAAAATTGCTAATATTTAGCGCAATAATTACATTTTTGGATATTGTGATAATTAACAGTGTTGTATCATGTCCGAATTTTTTTTATCAATTCAGGTTAATAATCGCAAAAATATTAATTTTATATTTATAAATTTGAAAAATCTTGAGTAAAGGGAACGGGAAATCATTTCCGGTTGCATTCCGGAAGTGCAAATCATTTCCGATTGCATTCCGGAAGTGCAACCATGAGTATGCAACCTTAAACTCGTGACTTCCCAACCCTGCATAAAGTTCTCGGCGTCCCTTTTCCAGCGACCCAACCTTGCTTTTCATTGCTCGAGATAGCTACGCACTGTGCACATCGGCGTCCTAATAATTGAGACTTTTTTTACATTTCTCATTGTTTAATTAACCAAATATTGATGAAAAAGCTGTTCCTTCATGCTGGTGATGATTCTTATCAAATGGAGAAGGTAAAACTTTATAATTATTCTTAAATAATAATTTCTTATTGGTCGCAAAAATTTTTGCTTTATTTTATTAATTCCGAAAAAATATTTTTAATACTATAAAAAAACGATTTAATACTCAAAAATTTGCAATTACTTTACAATTATTTATAAATTAATTATAATTAATTATATCATAATAATTATTCGAATATCATAATTGTTAAATCAGTAAAATAAAAATTTATTTAATTTCCATATTATTGATTTTCCGTTTGAAAAAGATTTAAAATATCTAAACAAAGTTGTAATGAAAAGGGTTGATCATTTCCGGTTGCATTCCGGAAGTATAGCCATCAGTACGTATATACCCTTAAACTCGTGACTTCCTAACCCTGCATAAAGTTCTCGGCGTCCCTTTTCCAGCGTCCCAACCTTGCTTTTCATTGCTCGAGATAGCTACGCACAGTTCGCATCGACGTCCCATTTATTCAATCTTTTTTTATATTTCTCGTTATTTAATTAATCCAATATTGATGAAAAAGCTTTTTCTTCAAGCTGATGGCCAATTCTCATCAAATGGAAAAGGTAAATCTTTATAATTATTGTTAAATAATAATTGCCTATTGGTCGCAAAAATTTTTACTTTTTTTCATTAATTCCGAAGAAATATTCTTAATATTATAAAAAAAAGTTTTAGTACTTAAAAACTTGCAATTATTTTATAATTAATCATAAATTAATTATAATTAATTAATTATATAATAATAATTATGCGATATATAATAATAATAATCATAATTGTCAAATGAGCAAAAAAAAGTTTTGATTTTCCGTTTGAAAAAAATTTAAAATATCTGAGCAAAGTTGTAAAAAAAGGGTAGATTCATTCCGGTTGTATTCCGGAAGTAGAGACCTGCTTCACAACCTTGCTTATAGTTACATGTTCATTTTCTTGTGACTCATCCCTGCTTTTCATTGCTCAAATTGGCGCGCACTGTTCACAATGGAGTCCTGATTATTTTGTTTCTTTTTGCATTTCTAATTGTTAAAATAATCTGATATTGAGAAGAAAAGTCTTTTATTTGAGCTAGTGATTCATTTTTATCAAGTGGAGTTGGTAAGTCTTTATATTTATTGGTGAATAATAATAATATATAGACGACGAAAAAAATTTCCCCTGTTTAAGGTTAAATTTTGTGTCAAATTTTTTTTTTTAATAAAATATTTCATAAAGTTTTGAAATAATCGCAATCTTTTGTGTCCCAATTATCTATAAAAAAGTGATAATTGAAATATTTTTTTGGTTATGTCTATCGAGATGATTGACGATTATCGTTCTATGTTCGTCTTGCTTGGGAAAAATTATAAATCTGAATATTTTGGTAAAATATTAATATTAGTTATTCTAATAAATAAAAACTAATATATTTTGCCATTTATGAATAAATTTTGTTTTTGTTTTTGCCTTGGAAAAAATTATAAATCTGAATATTTTGATAAAATATTAATATTAGTTATTCTAATAAATAAAAACTAATATATTTTGCCATTTATGAATAAATTTTATTTTTGTCTTCATTTTTAATAGAATAAATGTTATTTTTGCATTGTATATATGCAATTGGTATAAATTTTTAGATTAGAATCTTTGTTATCGGCATGTAGGGAGAAAATTTTAATTCATGTTGAGTTTTTTTCCAAATCGCAAAAAATAATTTTTTAATAACTTTTTTAAGGTTATGATTTATTTGTATTTTGAAGTATATAGGTAAAATCTAATTATTATTATTATTTTAGAGAAAATTTCTTTTTACAGGTTATGTTCACAATATCAACAATGTATTTTTTCATATTTCAGTAATGATTTTTATATTTAATTTGTATAAATAGTATGACAATTTTTTTTAAAAATACTTACGTGCAATGTCAAAATATCTTGCCTCCTCGAGAAGGAGATCCAAATCGGCAAAATTATCAGGAATAAGTAAACGTGAATTTCGCATAAAATTGAGAATATGACGAAACATTCCACCGTCCCTGTCAATAAAATAATGTTGTTTCAAAGAATCCAAAACAATAGGTATACTTCCGTTGAATAGTTTTGCTAGCCTCGATTCCGGATACCTGAAAATTGAAAAAAAAGACATTTCTAAAAATAATTCCAACGGATTCTTTGAAGGATCTAATTCGAATTATTTTCATTCTCTTCGACAAAAGATTTTTTTTTTTTTGTGTTTTCTGTGCCCCTGTATATATATATAGAAATAAAGTGAATCAGGCAGGTGACCAATGTATTCGGCACCTGCTTACATAGCCCGCGGGTTAGTTTTGCCTAGGGCACAAAATTTGCAGCAGCTGATTCCATCGAAAATTTTTTTTACAAGCTTCTCTTATTATTTTTTTTTCTTTTACTAATTAATGACGTGCCATGTCGATAAAATATCGAATCTTCCAATATTACTCCCTATAGGAGCCCAATAGATTTTATCAATTTTATCAAGACTCATTTTTTTATAATTATATTACTTTTGTTTATCTAAGGATTAAAATTTTGTTTACTTTTTTACTAATAACAAAATCAATATATTTCAGATAACGAAAAAATCATTGTTCAGGAATTATAAAAAAGGGGAAAAAAATGGAGAAAATATAATTTTACGATTCACAAAAAAAGGAAATCGAAGATAAACGAGTATTCCAAGCAAAGCTGTTAAGCAAAAGCCCTGAACAATGCAATTTATTCTTATGATTTCTTGCTTGCGGTAAATAACGGAGTTCGATTATCGTCATATCCTGAGGACTTTATTTGAAGCGGCGCCTCGAGAAAGGTAAGCCTCCTTCATCTTTGTGAAAGCTGGCGGAACGGATATGTTTCTAATAATAAAAAAAAATAATACAAAAAAAAAAATATATATAGAAATTAAAAAAAAAGAAACAAAAAGAATTATCAAAATATATCTCTATCTCTCAATTTGCAACTGAATGGAAAATCAGAATGAAATATAGATAAGAGTGACAGGAAAATATAGGGGAAAAATGTCAGTTCGTAGATCAAGTTGCGTTCACTTTCTGATGGAAAGTGTGACGCTGATTTTAAAAAGAGATTTGAAAGAAAATTTAGCGTTTGCAATGATTGATGTATGAATTTTTTATTTTTCTTTTTCGCTTCTGTGAGATTATTTAATATTATATTTGATAAACGTTTATATTAATTTTACTTTATTATCATTATTATTGCTATTATTTTTATTATTTACTGAAATTAAATTTCAGGCGAAATTTTTCAATTTTGTCCAAGTAGAAATTTTAAATAAAAATTCTCTTTAACGAAAATTTAGTTAAATAAAAATTCTGTTTAATATAAATTTGAATTTTTCAAAAAGAATATATATTTTTTACATCGAGTATCTGAAGTTTACTTTTTTTTCGACAATTTTTTTTTTTTTTTTCTCGAATGTTTAAGAGCAAAATGACGTAGATACGCCCGAGGTAACAATATTCTTGGTTCATAAGATTTTAGAAATTGTAAAATTTATCATTTAAAATATTAATCCTCAAGGTCATTGTATAATGGAAACCATTATATATATATATATATATGCATATATGCACTTTAAGTTGATTCTCTTGGTATATATATAAAATAACGTGTATATATTATGAACCCGTGCAAAAAGAAGGACTTTCTGTTCTCGTCGTTGTACCTCGTCGTGCGTTATGGCACAACGAGGGAGGAGTAAGGTACCTTCGGGCCGGTTCCCATACCCTCCTCTTCGCGATAACGTATAATAACGACGGCCTCGTGTTGCTCGAGGCGTTCGTCTTCTAGAGAGATACCGCAGGGTAACTATACCTGGTGAGAGACCAACTCGATGGTGCCAGATATGTAATGTTTTTGCGTCCTTGGTACCAGGTTAGAGTTTCATACTTATACATACATATATAAAGCCACTGGCATTTAGGAAAAAGACGAAAAAAAAAATAGAGGAAAAAAAGAAAACTTTTTTTTTTTGAAGATTGATGTAACTTTTGTTATAAAGTTTAGAACAGTTTTTTTCGAGATGACTATACAGTTTTATGAAGATTGTCAATTTATTAAAAGTTTAAGTGGAGTTTAAGTTTTGAGATTTTATTAAAAAAAAGAAAAAAAAAATGTTGGCTAGTTTAGAAAAAAAAACTCATCTACGGGATTAGAATCTTATTTTTTCATGTGGGGGTTAGATATAATAAAACTGATTGTTTTAGAAAATTACTCAATTTTTTATTCTGTATTACAAATAATAATTACAATCATAAATTTATTAAATTGTACTAATTCGTTAGTAAAAATTTTTCTCTACTATTAATTAGTTAAATTTTACTAATTTGTTTGTGAAAAAATGTTTTCTTACTATTAATTAGTTAAATTTTAATAATTCGTTAGTAAACAAAATTTTTTCTTACTATTAATTAGTTAAATTTTACTAATTCGTTAGTAAACAAATTTTTTACTATAATTTGGTCACATTTTACTAATTCGGTGGCAAAAAAAAAAAAAATTTTTCTTAATTAGTCAAAATTTATTAATTCGTTAGTAAAAATTTTTGTCTACTATTAATTAGTTAAATTTTAATAATTCGCTAGCAAATAAATTTTTTTTAATTAGTTAAATTTTACAAATTTCTTAGTAATATTTTTTTACTATAATTTGGTCAAATTTTACTAATTCGGTAGCAAAAAAATTTTTCTTTACTATTAATTAGTTAAATTTTACTAATTTGTTTGTAAAAAAAATGTTTTCTTACTATTAATTAGTTAAATTTTAATAATTCGTTAGTAAACAAATTCTTTTCTTACTATTAATTAGTTAAAATTTTACTAATTCGTTAGTAAACAAATTTTTTACTATAATTTGGTCAAATTTTACTAATTCGGTATCAAAAAAAAAAAAAAAATTTCCTTAATTAGTCAAAATTTATTAATTCGTTAGTAAAAATTTTTGTCTACTATTAATTAGTTAAATTTTAATAATTCGTTAGTAAATAAATTTTGTTTAATTAGTTAAATTTTACTAATTTCTTAGGAATATTTTTTTTACTATAATTTGGTCAAATTTTACTAATTCGGTAGCAAAAAAAAAATTTTCTTTACTATTAATTAGTTAAAATTTACTAATTCGTTTCTAAAAATATTTTTTTTTACTATTAGTTAATTGTTACCAATTCAAGAGAAAAAAGACAATTCGAAAATTTAATTTTTTTTTTTAATTAATTCAGATTTGGAGATTGTATGGACAAACATTGAAGTTAATAAAAAAAAAAAAAAAAATTATAATCGATTATTAGTTGAGAGTTTGATGATGTGCGGGTGGAAAGAGGGACTATATAGGGATATAGGGATCAGGGAGAATTTTTTGAAAGAGATAGAGCGAAAATGAAACGGGACCAGAGGCGGAGGACGAGAGGCCGTGATTACCTCAGGGCACTGTTGGGCCCACCGTCGACCAAGCGGGGTCCGATCCCGGGTCAGATCCACTCGCTATGGGAAAACACTAAACGATCGGCTCACATCACTCAGATCCCTTTTGCTCTGCTTTTGTATATATGTCTATATACCGGGTGTCCAGCCCAGTAAATTATGTACAACCCCCTTCCTCTCTCCTCCAACCCCCTTTGGTCAAGACTCGCGCGCGAATATGTGTCTTGATCGGCGATTGACTTTTTTAAAAAATAATAAATCAAGTTTGTGTGGTAAAAAAAAATTTCTTCAATAAAAATAGATTAACTGAAATTAGATAAAATATTTATTATTTAATAATAAAAATAGATACAAATTTAAATTTAACAGAATTTTTATATGTAAAACAATTTTTTATTTAATTAATTTTTGATTAAACGAATTTTAATTTGGCAGGATTTTTTTTGGCAAAATTTCCTTTTAGGGAAATTTTTATTTTACTGACTTTGCATTTATTTAAATTAATTAATTATTAACATTGGAATTTTTTGCACTAAAAAATTTAATTAGTTTTTTTTTGATGATTTGTGATTGGTGAATTTTGATATTTTTTAATGAATGCGATGTTAATTTTATGTAGGTTTTCAATTATACAGAACATAACGGAAGTTAGTTAAATGTAATCATTTATATATAAAGTTGAGGTGTTTGTATTTTTTTTTTTATTACTTTTTTTTTACCGATTGCGGATCGTTTCTCCCTGGCAGTTAAAATGTATATATGTACAAATACATCCATACACTTTATGTATATATGTATATATAATCTCACATATATCGGGAATTGATTACGATTCGTCTCATTACGGCCGTACATCGATTTCTGCGTAGCTTCGCGGCTGTCGTTCATCACGGGCAAAAAAATTCCGCAAATAGCAAACAAATTGATCGTCTAGAAAGTACCGCAGGGGGAAAATAGTTAAACTAATAGTATATACTGATATTAATCAAAGAATTTAATAACGCGTGTGTGTGTTCAGTTTGTTTTCCTATATATGTATATAAATGGAGAAATAAATTATTTCAATTATTTTTTTTTTTGTTGAAAGTTGTAGAAATTTTATATTACGGTATTTCTTGATTTTGTTCGGAAATTTGCATATTTTTATTTAGGTTACGTGAAATAGAATAATATTTTCTAAATTCTGTTTTTTAGTTATATTTCCATTGTCGTTTGACTTATCCAAAAGAAATGATTTTTCAGCATTTTTTTTTCTCGATGAAGAAGGGGGTGAGATGCAATTTAGAAAAATGCTTTTCGATCGCTAATAGGGATTTTATTTTTTGTAAAATTCTTCAGATGATACCCTGTTAGCCTCGAGTTTCATTGTTTTAATATATTCTTTGACTTTGAAATGTGTCAATTTATTTTCAAATAAAAGTGTCATCGATTTAGTCGACACGTTTTTTTTTTGCTGTTTTTATATGTTTAGATATACACATGAATAGCATTGATATGAATCTGGAATGCGCGATATGTCGAGTTACTTTCAAACAAAACATTAAGGTCAACAGCATGTAATGAGGGAAGGTGCAACGAAGCGTGGCTCTATGTGTATTAGATATTGGCAAGTCAAATTCCTTCGCGTTTCAAAATTTTTTTTTTGACGTGACGTCTTATTTCGAGGTCTAGGGAGAGTCTGTTTTGATATTATTCCGGTGCATTTCAGCAATTGTCAATTTCGTTTCGAAAATTTTTAATGTTTTGAAATTTTGTTTAAGTACAAAATAGATACTAAATAAAAATCGTATAAAATGAATATTAATTAATTTTTCTTTTTGTAGATTCTATCCTCGATGGCCTGTGGTGTCAGTTCAAAGATAAAGACGAAAGGAAGAAAGGATATCTTATTTTGAAGGACACAGAATTCTCATGCAGACTATGGTTCGGTCTATTTTGACGGTTATTTTTCACATTTTCCAAATGGAAATTTAACTTGAAAGTAGGGATCTCCGAGGGCTATTTAAAGAATCTCTTGGAAGCTGAAAATTTATAATTATGGTAAATATTTTATTTTATTGAAAGAATTTTATTACACAAAAAATTTAGTTTTAGTTCAGTAAAATCATTAATGTTTTTTTAATATTCTAATATCGCTTAATAGTCGCGCTCACGTGCAACACTTGTTCCCCTTACATATATATCTCGTCTCCTAGATAGAATCTCCTCTGGCGTACTTGCGTATTTCGTTACGGGATTACTTTGCGGATTATATCGTTGTATATATAAAACGGATTTCTCTTCTAACCACTCCGTTAACTTAAATTGACATTGTTGTATAGTAAAATATACTAGGCTTATACTGTCAACCTTGAGATGCATTTATTATACTGTTATTGCGGGACTTTTTTACTGGCAGTAAAAAGTCACAGTTTAGGCGCAGTAAAAAGGGAAATCTTGTTGCAAGATTAGTTATTTTTTTATAAAAAATTTTTTTTTAGAAATATTATTTTGATATAAGTAAATTTGGTCTTAATTTAATCAAAGAGTATTAATTACATTAATATAAAAAAGGGGTTTATTTAATATTAAATAAATTTAAAAATCTTAAAATAATATTTTTATAAAATAAAAATTTGTTTTAAAATAGGAATTTAAAAAAAAAATGTTTCTTACTTGGTTAGAGTTTCTAATGACGAGGTGTATATCGTGCCACCAACGTCGATGTGAACGGGGGCTGTGTATCGTGATGCGGCGGCTACACAGGGGATTCCCGTCATTTTTTGATTATAGACGGGCGCTACTGGCGCGGGAGGTGTTGGCGATGATGAATTTGACATCGTAGGTGATGTTGCCGGCGAACTGCACGGTGACAGCAATCTAATAAAAATATTTTCAAATTTTATTTTATTTTATTTTTTTTTATATAAATAATATAATAATAATTATTATATTAAGAATTACGTCTTTTCGAATCTGATTTGAGAATGTATTTGCAATTGTTGAAATGAGTAAGTGTGTTGACAGGTGTAAATATTAATAAGGACGAGTACATACCTCATTTTAATTTGAGCGCTAGGGAACATATTGCGTTGCGCCGTTAGCTCTGCTTTCGCCTCCTTCCCGTCAACCTCACATTTCCGCCTGTAATAGAATTCTCTGTTACTCTCATCATTATCATCTTTCATGTACTAATTATTTCTAATCCCTTTTGCCATAGTTTAAAAAAAAAAAAATTAAAATTTCGATATGAATTTTTGAAAACAGAAAAGTCAATTTTAGATCTTGAGGTAAAACACATAAATAGAAAATGAGTCTCTGTTTGAAAATTTTCCTCTTCTTGGTCACCATTTTATGTATCTCATTTCCGGATTTCTTATTAATTTTTCGTTATGCGTTTGTTAAATATTATTTTACCGCTAATTGCCTTATTAATACATATGAAAATTATGAATTAATGTAGGCGATGCATGAATATTATAGTCGAACAGAGAGAGAGAGAGAGGAATAACATAACGTTAAATCGTTATGGCTTATCATGCGTTTATAATATAGCTATCGTTAAATTATTTTGTTATTTACCCGCATCGTAAACCGGAAAAGCTTGGAAAAATAAACAAGAGTCAAAATATGAGGTAGCCTTGTGTTTATAGTTAAATGTAAATTTCAACGAGATATAATGGAAAATGAGATTATTATTTATTTACATTCAATGAGTGTTTGCGGTGGTAATAATTTTAGTAATTGGATTACACTTTAAAGAATTATCAAAAAGCAGTATTAATGGAATTAAAATGATGTAATTGGAATATTTAAAAAAAATACTATATATATTTGTAAAGTATATATATAATAATAAAAATCTTGTCTGCAATAAATTCTGATCTTTTTCAAGTTTCTTATGTCGCACTCTCATTTCATGTTTCAGGTTTTTTTATATTATATGAGTTTTTACGAGCTGAACGAGTTTCCTTCGCGGTGGGTCATCTGACAGCAATTCACCTGATGGCAGTTGGACAACTTGTAACTGTATATAATTACTCCAAGAGATCTCATTCTCTAAAATTCGTCACTTGGTGAGTTTTGTTTAGTTATTTTTTTTTAAGGTTCCCTAAATTCGGATTAATAAAAATTTCTTTTTAAATGAAAAATAATAAGTTTAAATATTATTTAGTTTTGTTGAGAATTTTCTCTTTATCGTGAATATTAGCTATAAGGCGATTTTATTTTGAAGGCAGGAAATTTTTTTTTTAATGGAATGTAAATCAGAATTATAGTATTCACTTGCGAGTGAAACGAGCTTATCAGTGAAGTAGTTGTGGTTTGAGTTTTGAGCCGTCGGTTATTCCGCCCACGTGGTATCTCTTTCTTTCTTTCTTTCTTTATACCAGATCGGCTTAAAGGCACACCCTATAACCTAAAGTTCTTGTCCCAACGAGAAAGACGTAGGGATATATGGTTGGGTCCATTATTTCCAGTACTGGTTTTCTTCCGCCATCAGTTGATATCGCCGCAGGAGACATTAAGTGCACACGCATGCCTATACTTGTCTTTTCTTCATGTCCATTTTATGTCGCACGCACATGAATGTTTATATATGAACGCGAGAAGATACTTGCAACAATTTAACGATGAACAAGAACCGCAAAAGAACGCGACAAATTAAGCTGACTTTTCGTTGTAATTTATTTCATGGAAATAAACTTCAAGACCGGAGGCATTGATTATTATCATTTTTTTCTCTTCTGCAACTTCATATTTTTTTTTTCAAATCAAGGGGTAGGAAAGATTTAAAAAAAATTTTTTTTATCGTTTTATAATAAATATAGATTCTTTTATATTAATTACAAAAGATTTTAATTTGTACGAAAAAGTAGCGGATTTTTTTTTGGAAAAAAAGAGTTCTTAGAACAATGGTTTGGTTTTTTTTTTCATTTTAAAGTGGCAAAAGTGGAACCATTTAATTTTGTGTATTTTTTTTTTGGTGAAAGGATGCAGAAGGACGAGAGAAGATAAATAATTGACAAGCATGTAAAGTGTTATATTATGAAAGAGGTCTATCCGTGTTTAGCCCCTATATTATGCTAAATTAAACATATCAGCTTGACTAACGCGCGTCGTTTAACGGATGTAAATTAGCATGATGGTTTTAAAAAAAAAAAAAAAGATCTTATGAAAGTTAACTGTTTGACCTGAAGTGTTATTACAGACCATCTCAGACGAGACTAGGCCATGTTTATATATTCGCTTTCGAGCGTCCTTGGCAATATTCTGATCTTCTCCTTCTGACCATTTCACGACGCGCCATACTTCCGGGCTATTGAAATCAGTTTCATGGTTTCGTTTCGTTTTTTTTTTATTTTTTAAAAAAGAGGAAAAATTAATTTTTTAGTAGTTGCGTTTAAAAAATTTTTAATTTTCTATAAAAAATTTATTTGATTCAAATACTCGATTACTTAAGTATTATTCAAATAAATATTTACTTGAACCAAATAATTTTTATTTGAATTAAATAAATTGTATTCGAACCAATAATTTTTGTATTTGTAACAAATTAATTGATTCAAATAATAATTATTTAATACAAATATTTATTTAATAATAGTCAAGTAATCGAGTATTTGAATCAAATAAATTTTTTTTTCAGTGTAGTATATAGAAACATTACAGTCTTTAAAGTAGAATAGGTTAATTTTTGTCAGACAGTTTATCCTCAACTAGAAGAAACATATATGACTCATTTAAAAATTCTACTTTAAAATTAGAAATGGTATTCAATTTTTATGCAATCAGAGAAATTATATATTTGTCTGAGAGCCAAATAAATATTTATTTGATTTAAATAGAAATTTTATTTGTCATAAATAAAATTTTTATTTACGCCAAATAATTGGCTATTCGTCTCTTGAGACTTTTATTTAACTCAATTTTTATTTGGTTCAAATAAAAAATTTAATTTAGTGCAAATAAAATTTTTATTTAAACAAAAATAAAATTTTTTTAATATAAATCTTATTTAAGCCAAATAAAATTTATTTGAAACAAATATTTATTTGGCTCTAAATATATAATTTCTAAACTCAGAGAAATGGTATATTTGTCTCCGAGCCTACTAACTCATTTATTTGTTGCAAATATATTTCATTTCATTAAAATAAAAAGTTTATTTGAGCCAAAGAAAAATTTATTTCTGACAAATAAAATTTTTATTTACGCCAAATAAATAAGTTAGTAGGCTCTGAGACAAATATACGTTTATTTAACTCAAATATATACTTTATTTGGTTCAAATAAATCATTTCTCTGGGTGTATGTATTATTTTAATTGTAAAAAAAATTGACAATATTTTTTAAATAAATTATTTTGCAATGAAAAAAAATACTTTTGATGATAAATATATGATGAAAATAATTTAGAGTAGTGAAGATGCGTCCCTGTTGGAATCCTGAGGGCAAAGTGTACCCCCGTCAGGTATATAGAAGCGTCCAATGGCTCCGGGGCCAGTTGTACATCCGTAGATATATACATATATACGATTGCTAAAGTATAAGTCTATATAATATTTGAGTGTATATGTTTATATGTGCATATATGACCATATTGAGGTGTATATATATGTATATTGTGAGCACTCCAGCCAAGTCACATTCCACTCGGTTTCAGGTATGGGATATATGATTGTTGAGGACACTTTTGCCTTCGGGCCACTCCCGCATACGAATGCAAATTCGAAAATGCCTCATTTTCTTTCGCGGAGGTTTATTCAAATGTACACGCAGGCGCTAAATACTATATAATATATATATATAATATGCCAAAGGTCATACGAGCGAATTTTTTTTTTTTTGCCCATTATATTCGTTGCTTTGTATATTTCAAAAGTTATATACTTGACGTGATAATTTATACTTATATTAACTGAAAATGTGAATTCAAATCAGGCCCGCGATGTTGCGCATAGTATCAGTTATAACTCTCGAATTCAATTATTATTTATGAGTCACTTTCACTTGCTTCTCGATATAAATAGTACTGATTTAATTATTTTTTCTTCTTTACTTGATTTGTTTATAATTGGTGTATAATTTCCGCTTGGTCAGGCAATTTGTGGAAACAAAATTTCGTTCTATTTGATAAACGAGATTGCGATAGATTTATTATTAATGTTTCAATATTGGAAATTTATATACTTTTCTGATTTTATACTGGAAAAGAAGTTTATTTGATTCAAGTAATCGGTTATTGACTATTACTAAATAAATATTTATTTGAACGAAATAATTTTTGAAATAATGGTTATTTGAAAAAAATATTTTTCTATGAAAAATTTAAATGAACCAAATTTTTTTATGGTCTATTTGAAAGCCCATTAAGGCGATTTATTTTAATTTTCTAAAGCAGTGGTAATTTTAGTCTATAATAAATCATAGGTCTAATGTTTAAAATTTTCTTATTTTATGTTTAAAGTTTGAGCAATTATGACTTTCATCTTTTCTAATTAGATGAACTAGATAAAAGATAATCGATCCTTATAATATATATAATATATATATATATATATATATATATATGAAATCATCGTAAGAAAATTGTGTTTCTTACGGTAAATGATAATAACTCGCTTGACTTAAAATATGATTAAGTGCGTTTAACAGTAAATTTTGAATAGAAAAAGACTGATAAATTGGTGTCATAATGAGTGTGATTCATTAAAAAATTAATTGACGTTTTTGCCGTTATATTCCAATATTGATTTTTATTTCTAATTTATTATTGATTCGTCTCAATTTAATATTCATTTGATGATAAAATAATTTTTTTCATTAATAAAATAATTTCTTTATTAATAAAATAATTTCTTTATTAATAAAATAATTTTTTTATTAATAAAATAATTTTTTTATTAATAAAATTATTTTTTTATTAATAAAATTATTTTTTTATTAATAAAATTATTTTTTTTTATTAATAAAAAAAAAGAGTATTAGGTAGATTTTGCTATATATAGGTGAGAAAAATTATGCGGAAGTCCTTGCATTACTCTCTAAAGGCAATTGAATTGAATTGGTATATATATAGTAAAGAGTAGCGAGTCATTGGTTCTGATGGACGACGGGCTACAGAAGCCTCATTAAGTCCCTGTATAAGTTTTCTCGATTGCAATCTCCTTGTTATACTGTGGGCAATGTACTTCCCCCTTTCACGCACCTTTTGTGATTATTATTTCGCAAAGTATTTCACATTTGATTTTTTATAGTATATAAGAGAAATAATTTTAATAAGGAAGTTATAATTTAGAATCCTTATAATTTTGCAAGGAAAAAGTTTTAATAAAATTTCATTTCGTATTGAGAGTAATATTTTGGGGCGCATGATTAATTCCATAAAAATCATTAGAGTTAGAATTTTGATTTGAAAGAAATTTATTAGATATAATTATTTTTTAGATGAATTTTCATTTTTTGAATTTTAATTCGACACAATTTCTCTTTAAACGAATTTTTATTGTACAGAATTCTTAAAAACGCCGAATTTTTATTCGTCCGAAATTGCAAATCGCCGAATAAACAATCAACAAAAAGATTTTGGCGCGTTTTTTGAAAATTGACCAATTAGAAATTGTCAAGAAAATCGGTCAATTTTAAAAAACGCGCCGAAATCTTTCTTTTGATTGTTTATTCGGCCATTTGCAATTTCGAATAAATAAAAATTTGGCGTTTTAAAAATTCTGTACAATAAAAATTCGTTTAAAGAGAAAAATTCGAAAAATGAAAATTCGTCTAAAAAATAATTATATCTAATAAAATTCTTTTAAATCAAAATTCTAAGCAATGATTTTTATAGTATAATAATGCGCCCCTAATATTTGCATATAAAAAAATACATTTTTTACATATAAAAAAATATACATACACTTTTTTATATTTAATAATATTAATTTAAATAGTAGATTTAGATCGTTAGAAAGGAAAACTAGGATAGTTTTGTGTCATAAGAATATATATTGAGATGTGGAGCGTGCATAATGTAGGAAAATTAAGGGGATGGTTAAGTGTCTTATAAAATGTTGCGGTATTTTCTTTGATGATAGGAGTCGAACATGTAGAGAATATTGTATAGTGTGAATGTGTGAATATATAGTACAAGCCCACCAATCAGGTGAAATTGTAGTTTGCTTGTAGCTTTTCTTCACTTCTTTTCACTCCATCTTTGATTTGAGTCCAATCTTCTAATCCGTCACGTCTCTTATATACCATTCCCAATGCTTAAAGCGCTCGTAATATATATTTTAATGTTCTTCTAAAAGTCCATCCAGAGTGAGAGAAGGCAATGATTGCACTCTCTTTTTCTCTCTCTATACATTTCTCAAGTACATCATAAAACAGTGCTACAGATTGAAATACTAGTGCCCATATAAGATGATGTTTTTTTACCCCATTACGTGATAAATGAGCTCCTTTCTCACTTTATATTAATAGCGGAAGGTAAAATTGAAACTTTTGACATTCAAATAAAGAACCCCGCACCATTTACATGGAAATTTGGGGTCCGGTGAAATTTTCTGCAACTTTGTAATTTTGTTGTTTTTTTCCTCCTGAACAAAAAATGTAAATGGCAAAATACAAAAAAATGGACAGATTTTTTAAAAATTGAGGTTTAAGTTCAAAAAATAGTGTTAAAAGTGAAAAAAATTCAAAAATGAGTAAAACCAAAAGAACTAAATAAACTTTCTTAAAACTCGTTACTCGGGGGTTTTCAGGGTCGCTTATTTCGAATTCGATGTCAATTTTTGAAAATCTAAAATGGCGGATCCAAAATGTCCGACCAATTCTTTTAAAATGCATCGTATTTTGGATTTTGAAAAACTGTAATCGAATTCGTAATCAGCGACCCCGAAAACCCCCGATTAACGAGATTCAAGTGAATTCGATGTATTTTAAAAAAATTGGTCGGACATTTTGGATTTTCAAAAATTGACATCGAATTCGAAATAAGCGATCCCGAGTAAGGAGTTTTAAGAAAGTTTATTTAGTTCTTTTGGTTTTACTCATTTTTGAATTTTTTTCACTTTTAACACTATTTTTTGAACTTAAACCTCAATTTTTAAAAAATCTGTCCATTTTTTTGTATTTTGCCATTTACATTTTTTGTTCAGGAGGTCAAAAACTACAAAATTACAAAGTTGCAGAAAATTTCACCGGACCCCAAATTTCCAAGTAAATGGTGCGAGGTTCTTTCCACTCATTGATGTTTCTATTGACTTAACAATTGTTGGATTTGTTTTTATAAATTGTTTTCTTGTTCTAATAAACAAATGGAAAATAAGTTTTTAAAATAGGAAAAAATAAGATTGAAAAAAAATTATTTTATTCAAATAATTAGTTAGTTATCAAATAAATATTTACTTGGATCAAATAATTTTTATTTGAATTAAATAAATTTTGCAATAATAATTTCTGTACTGAGAGAAAAGATTGGTTGGGGTTACTATTTTAGTTAGTAAACTATGCTGCTAATTAGTTATGGTTTAATTTATTGGTTGGCATAACTATTTTATTAGTTTAACTAATTAGTTTGTTGGAATAAGTATTTAAATAGTTACCTTACTAACGAAATGGTTAGGCTAACTAACTAAATAGTAACAGTAACTAATATAAATTAGCAGAAGTACTCTTCACAGAAAATTAAAAGGCATTGAAATAAGCTGCAACGCTTCTTATTTTAATCCAATTTTGCTTATTTTAATCCATTTTGGTATTAAAATAAGCAAAATTGGATTAAAATAAGAAGCGTTGCAGGTTATTTTAATGCCTTTTAATTTTCTGTGTTACTAACGAAATGGTAATCCCAACCAATCGTTTTTCTATGTGTTTGAAACAAATACCATTTACTCTCTAAAGAATTAGTAAAAATTTCAACTAATTTGAATTAGTGATTAAATTTTTGCTTTTGAATTAGTAAAATTTAACTACCAGTAAATAAATTTTTTACTAACTGGTAAAATTTAATTAATTCAAAAGCAAAAAGTGAGTCACTATTTGAAATTAGTTAAAAATTTTACTAATTAAATTAAATTTTAAATTAAATTTTAAATTAAATTTTAAATTAAATTTAAATAAATAAATTTTGTATTGAAATAAAATATTCCCGACACAATAGGAAAGCTTTTTCTTTGTATGATTTCTTTTTCTAAAGTCATCAATATATTTCTTGCTTTAAAGCCTACGCAACTTGTTGAATCAGAGGACGAAAGAGACGCGAAGTGGGTTTAATGGATGGGAATTTTGTGTATGTAAAGGGCGTGTAGGAAAGGGGTAGGTGTCAGGAAAGTACAGTGGGATGAAGGGGACAGAGAGACAGAGAGAGAGAGAGGGAGAGAGAATGAGAGATGAACGCGTCGTTTGGTCTTTGGATTGTTGAAGCGCGTGCCGACCGGTTTGGCTTGCGCTCACATCAACTACCAACTCGACTGGCGTTTTACGTAGGTAGCCTCAATTTATTGATGCTCTGGCCTCCAAGCTAATCTATAATATATCTTTACCTTCGAAGCACAGAAGCCAATCTTAAAATTTAAATCCTCAAAAGATAAAATTAGGCTTATATATATTGTTTTCAACGAATGAAAATTATGAGTTTAGTCCAAAATAAAAAAGGAATTTACTTAAAATTTTTATTTTCAAATAGTATAATTATGATTAAATATATAATATTATGAAAGTAGGTTAATGAAGTAAGTTTATACCCCTTTTGTTCGGGGGGAAAACGGAATTAAGAAATTCTTTTATGCTTCATATATAAACGTAAGATTTATTGACATGCTCGAGTGATTTTCGAATGAGGTGCAACACGCGGAAATGGTACGAGGCTTCAACTCGATTTTCAAGCCACATTTGTTGATGCTTTATTGGCGAAAGTGAGTCGTTGCGGATATGAGCTCGCGAGGGCGAGTTTCGCAGTGATCCTTCTATATATATAAATTCCAGACTTTTGATCTTTACACATTTTTTTCTTGGTTAATTTCTTATTCCTTTACACAGAAATGCAGGAATGTTGTAATTAAATATTTTTAATTCGAACATGTAGAAAACAATTTTTCTTCAATAAAATTTAGTGGTTAAGGTTGTTTTTAGTCAGACAGGAAAGAATATAGAATTTTTACGGTTGAAATGAGAGAGAGAGATAGTCCTGATAGGAGAAAAAAAAAAGAAAATTTAATAATATGTCAATAATGAATGTATATACTTATTTATTTTGAAGCTAATAAATAATCATTATGTGTTCCAGTTTCGTGATATGATTGCATCCTGGAAACACCTTGCCCAAGGCGCGGACTAGAACCAGCCATTATAGGCGGATGACCTGTGGGTTTAGAAACTCTACTATCAGTCGCAATATATATAAATATATCTATATATGCGTGTGCATTTTCTCATTCCAAGTGGTGGTAAGTTTATTTTCACTTCATAAGTAGTTATTCACCAATACAAAGTTTTTTGTTGTTACTTGGGCGTAAATCTCTTATATGGTTATGCCTGATGGCATTTTAACATTGCATATAGCGTGAATGGATATAAAATCAGAAAAAAAATTTATACTCAATACTAAAAGTAATTTAGTTTATTTTCTTTATCTTTTTACAAGATTCTTTTTTTAAAAGGGAAAATTAGTATATAAACTTATTCGAAAAAATGTTCGAGGAAATCGTTTAGGTTTACAAACGGGGAAAAATTTGGTATATTTTTTTGCGTTAGGGATTTAGATTTGTTATTGTAAGAAGACAGCAGGACGTATCAATTTGATATTCGTGTTTTGCATACTGCCTACGTAATCTGGCTTTTGCAGCAACAAGCAAAGGAGGCACTCCCGACACGCGCCAATGCATGTCTTGCTCCATTTCATCTTTGTCCATTCCCACCTATACCTACTACTACTACTACTACTACTTGCTTTTACCTACTTAGTCCGCGAGACGGAAATTCTCACTGCAAGTGCGACTCGATTTGCAGCCCACGATGTCAACGGGTTTAAATTTCCTCAGGGGAAATGGATTTGAGACGATCATTTCGATGAAACGCGGTCTTTATTCACTCTGTTACCATATTAGAAAATATTCCGTTATTCCATAGATATTCTAAATTTAAGGTTCTTTAGTTAGGTAACTAATTAAATAGTTATTCCAACAAACTAATTAGTTAAACCAACTAATAAAATAGTTATGCCTAAAAATATAAAATTAGCAACTAATAAATTAGCAGCAGTATAGTTTACTAACTAAAAATGGTAATCCCAACCCTTTTCTCACTGAAAAAAGGTTTTGGTATTGACAACCAAACGTTTGGTTGGTATTTAAGCAATTTTTTATTGAATCAACAAAATTTTAATTGTCTCAATCAAAATTTGTTTGACACAACCAAAATTAGAAAAAAAAGGATTTTTGTTTTAACTAAAGTTTGATTGGGACAACTAAAAATTTTGTTGATTCAATAAAAAATTGCTTAAATACCAACCAAACGTTTGGTTGTCAATACCAAAATCTTTTTTCAGTGCGCAGTTATTTGACTATTATCAAATAAATATTTAATTTTAAATATTTATATTGAGTTCATTTGGTATTTATTTAAAATACAGAAATTATGGGCAGTTTATTTAATTAAAAAATAATAATAAAATTTAAAAAAATAGATGATAAATTAATGATGAAATTAAGTATGTATAAAACGTTCATTGCAGTTTATCTTTGTCTACTGCGGGATTAATTTAATTAACGACAGTGAGCGAGGATGAAAGATGTTTTCTTTAATTTAAACTTATATTTCAAACACTGATAAATTTAAATTAAATTTCCCCCTTTTTTTTGGTTCATAAAATAAAAAAAAAATGTCAGAGATAATTTTTTTTTTATTACTTTGTTGTTTCTTTGAAGATAAATTCGCGCAATAGGGGGTATATGTATATATATATAGGAAAAGTAGTTCAGTCCTTGCTGCCTCCAGATATTATTACTTGCATCTTAGTAGAACCTATGAATGATATACTCGTTTTCAAAGGTGGCATCAAGTAATAACTGCCACTGCAGACATGACAAATGATAGTCGACTTACTCAAGTTGTTACTACTGCATGCTGAGTTTCATATATAAAATAATTTAAATTAATGAGCGCAGATTCTCATTGCTTGTTTTATTTTTATCTCTCAATATTCTTGATTTTTTGTTTTGCATTAGAAAATTTTAAATATATAATTTTGTGTTAAACATTTTCATATTTATTTATTTCTCTTATATTGAATTGTATTAGGTTTAATTTTCTACAATATAAATTTATAGATCTATAAAATAACCTTTACTTTTTCTCCTTTTGAATCAATCCATTTGTGAGTAATAATTGAGGCAATTTAGACGCGATTAAAGAGTGGAAGAAAACTTGTTTCTCAAGAGTTAGGTTTACAATTACAGTTCTGAACTCTTTGCACATTAGTGCACTATATAGAGAGGTACTTATCGATCCAGTTCGAGTTAAGTTCGATATTAGCGCAATTTGATAACTAAGACATTAGTATTTTGTGTCATAAATCACACATTTCAATTGAGTTTTTTTTGTATCTGAAGGATCGGATTTTTTTTACCCTTTCTGATTTGTAGGGGATTTATTTTCTTCTCAGATGATCAAGATTCAAAAATGATGCAACTTGTTTCTTATTTTCTTTTATCTATTAATAAATGTTAGTTTATAGGTCGGTATGGAGATTATCTTTCATTTTAATTTCTTTAACTTTTATGAGCCACAAACTAGAATTATATGTTCTCGAGAAAATGTATAATGTTTCAATTATGCTTTCACTAATTATATACATATTGAGAAGTAGGTAGGAAACATTTAAATAATTATTTCATATTTGTTTAGATCTTTTCAATAATTTTTTATGACATAGTTAAGTGAAAATTCTTTTATTTCGGTAAAAATAATAATCAATGTAGCATGTTTATTTAATAGTTTTTCTCTTTTTTAGAATGCAATTAAAGAGCTAGTTTTTAACGGTTAATTAAAAACTCTTTTTTTCAATACAAAACGAAAATTTTGTTTCAAACATTTATATTCTTGTTTTTGAGAGGATAAATCAGAAATTATTATTTTCCCAACTGTAAAAGACATTTATTTCTTAGTTGAAATTCAGTCGAAAACAAATGCTCTAAAGTAGAAAATTTTAATGTTAGAAAAAAAAAGAATCATAAATGAAGTCGTTAGAGCCAGAAGCAGATTAGTAAGTTGTAAAATATGAGTTAAGTAAAATAAGTTCTGCTTTTTTGCCTGGCGATTTTAACCTCAGGCCTTTTTGTTTCCAAGACTTTTGGACGGTTTTAACCTTCTCTTTCTCTTTAGGGTAAAATTTTTAAAATATTTTTAAAATTTACCCCTTTTTCATTATTTTTGTTGATAAAATTTCTTTTGTTTAAAAATAAGTATTTTTTTTTTTTATAAACGCAATGGATTTATTATTGGTTGGCAAATGGTTCTCAAAATATTGAAGTTTTTTTTTTTTTGTGAACAAAAACACAATGTGTGGTCAATTGAGACGAACGAGATAAAATATTTGCGGGTAAATTGTGCTTCCTCTGTTCGCTTCATGAATAATTTTGGTTCGCGAGATACTCGTCAGCCAGAGGGCTTGTGTGTGCTTGGGGCGTTGGGTTCTAATTACGGCAACTGCAGAACGCATTTGAGCCTGCAGCATATCCTTCGGGCTTTACCGAGTTCCTTTGCCCCCCTCATTCTCCTCTTCTCTCTCTCTCTCTCTATACATATATACATCATTCAGGAAGCCCTCTGTCCATTTTACCACTGAACTTTTCATTTGGGCAATGCTTTTTATAAATTCAAAAACACAAATTTACAAATAATTTTTATATTTAAATTTTATTTTTTAATTATATATTATGGACAAAGTTATATATTAATTAATGAATGGAGGGAAAATTTTTATTAAATAAAAATTGCCAAAGAGTGAAAGAAATGTAGGTTATTTAAATTTTAATTAAATTTTACTCTAAAATTTGTAATTTTTTAAATTGAAAAAAGGAATTGAATTTAAGGATTCAATTTTGATTTTCTAGCAAAAATTGTAGATTTTTTCTTTACAATTTTTCTCATAAAAATAGTGTGATTAAATATTAATGTAAATAGTGTTTTTGGAAAAAAAAATTAAACCAGTAAAAATAAACATTTGAATAGTTGCTGAAAAATAAATCGTTCAAAAGGGATAACGTGTCGTATAAATCTGTGCCTAACGAAGTGAGAACCACATAATATGGTCGGAGCAATTAAATAGCAGCCTTTCATAAATTCTCCGTGTGTTTGCTAATTACAGCGGGATATACTTGTCTTGATAGTATAAAGCTTAAGTGACTTCTTATGTGTAACTTATGAACAAGTCTTCATATCTCTCTCTTTCTCTCTTTTACCCCGTATACTTGAGTCGGTTGTCGTCTTATAGCTTTTTAATGAAACGAGGTGGGTCCAAAAATTTTTTTTTTTCCCGAAGATCTTGTTTACCAAATACGATAAATATAATATAAAATTTAATAATACCGATCATAAATTTTTTAAAAGGCAAAATTGTTATCAGATTATAATTTTAATATCTGTTTAATTAAGTTTATTATAAAGTTAAAAGATTTTCAGATAATGATTTTTGAGAGAAAAATTCACTGATAATTTATGTTTAATGTGAGTTTAAAGTTAAGAAAAAAATTCAAAGGAATCATTTTTATATATTGCGAGGATTTAATTTTTCTGTAGATTACAAAAAGGATACGATATTTTGGTCAGGTCCTATAGTATATAAAAACTGAATACATAAATAAATGTTGTTTTTGGTATTTAACTTTATTAGTATTTCTTCATTTGCCGTAATTTAATAATCGAGGTCTTTTTAGTTATTTTTTCAAGTAAATATTGTTTTTTTCAATTTATGTTATCTCACCGTTTCTGGCACGTGGGCTCCAGGTTGACGGTTTCTCTGATATCCACAGTGTAAAAGATTGTTTTATAATATTTCTCTATTCTTTTTTGTTTCGTTTATCAAAATCAATGAAAATCAGATTATTTTTATATTTTTTTTATTTGTTTCGTTCACTTGGCAAAAAAAAAAAACAAATCACTTTTTATTGTATTCGTAGGACAATCATTCAAAATAGATAACACACAATACCACGTGGTATTGGTTGCACGTGAAGACTCAGCTTTCACGATACGCGCACTGCTGCAGCCTAGCTTGAACTGAGTTGAACAGAGTAATGTAGTTTTCTCTCGCTTCTGCCTGTTTACCCCTACCGCTGCTTACTCCATCTCTTTCACCTCTGTCCAGCATCCATCACCACCTACTCATGCAGTTCACCTACACCAATGCATTTCCAATTGCACTGGTTCTTCTTCCAATTTTTTTTCCCTCGAATTAAGCAAGAAATAGAGGTGAATTATTATTTTATTGCTACTTTATAGAATTTGTCTCTTTTTTCGGTGGTTTTTTTTATTACGAAGGTTTCTTACCCATAATATACTGTTTCTTTTATCTTACAGTTAGTAGAATTGGCACTTAGAGATGACATTTACTTTACCATCAGTCGGTAAGGTAGATTATTATTTTATCGATATTTTAGAATTTGTCTCTGTTGGTTTTTTTTAGTACGAACGTTTTTTCCACAATGTACTGTTTCTTTTATCTTACAATTTGTAGAATTGGCACTTAACGATGGCATTTACATTATCATCAGTCGGCAAAGTAGATTACTATTTTATTGCTATTGTAGAATTTGTCCCTTTTTTCGGTGGGTTTTTTTTTATTATGAACGTTTATTTCCTTAATATTCTGTTACTTTTACCTTACAATTTATATAATAGAAATTGGCATTTGGCGATGACATTTACATTACCATCAGTCGATAAGGTAGATTATTATTTTATTATTTTAGTTTTTGTTTTTTTTGGTGGTTCTTTTTTTATTACTAACATTTTTTTCCACAATATATAATTTCTTTTACCTTCCATTTAGTAGAATTGGCTCTTAGCGATGACATTTACTTTACCATCAGTCGGTAAGGTAGATTATTATTTTTATTGCTATTGTAGAATTTGTCCCTTTTTTCGGTGGTTTCTTTTTATTATGAACGTTTATTTCCCTATAATTCTGTTACTTTTAGCTTACAATTTATAGAATAGAAATTGGCATTTGTCGATGACATTTACATTACCATCAGTCGATAAGGTAGATTATTATTTTGTTATTTTAGATTTTGTTTTTTTTTCGGTGATTCTTTTTTTATTACTAACATTTTTTCCACAATATACAATTTCTTTTACCTTACAATTAGTAGAATTGGCACTTAGCAATGGCATTTACTTTACCATCAGTCGGCAAGGTAGATTTCTACTTTATCAACTGTTGGTAAAGTAGATAACGAATCTCTAGTTATTTGTCTAAAATTTGATAGAAAATATCTTTATTTTATGAGAATTAGAAAACGAATAAAAAAGAATGTGGTTATTAAACTTTCTAAAAATCGAAAATTCCTTTTGGGGGGTCATCATCATATAGGAATGTAAAAAAATGTTAAGGTCAGACGTCACCTTGTCCCTGGTTAAAGTTGGCTTTTATATGTATGTATGTATGTATAGATATATATATATATATATGTATATGCGCGAGGCGGCATCGTTTCGGGTTTCGAAGTGCTCTTGGGCATCTTTTGAGAACGATGTTGTTGGCCGTGGCCGTTTTAGCCTAAGGGCTCCTCCAATACGACAGAACGGGTCAAACCCGGTTCCCTTTATATCGGCATGGCACTCGTTCGCGCAAGTCTCTCTCACTCGCAACTGCCCCATTATTCTCAAATGGCCGATGGCCAGTACTGCAGCTTCACTTTACTATATACAACAAAGGTGCATGCCGAGATGCGCGCTCTCTCTCTCTCTATATATATATGCGTTATCTCATAAATGTGAATCCCACCATTAGGTTGGAGTACAAAAATTTATTTTCTTTTGGTTTCCTATTTTGTGTTTTATTTTATTATTTTTTAGTTTAAAAAAATGAAATTTTATTTATAGAACTTGTTTTTAGAGTAGTAAAATTTTTATAAAATGGTAATAAGATTTATAGGAACCATGACAATCTGTAGATGTTTAAAAGAGATTAATTAGAATATTATTTCTTTCAACCACAAAGGGAGGTAATGCTCCTTGTATCCAAACCAACCCCTTTTTACTGAATTATAAATTTAAATTCGTATTCCTCATCTTTATAGTCTTCGCAGACTGTTCACTAATCGCATTAATTCGAGTATTATTGTACAGTGAGGGGAGTAAATTATAATGTTATTAAGTTGGATCCCGATTGAATCAGGATTAGGACCGCTGAATTTCTTATAACGTTATAAAGAATAGTACACAAAAAATAGTAAAAAACAAAAATTTTACAGCAATATTGGAAACATTGACTCCATTCTAATATTGTAGCAAAATTGCAGAAATAATGGACAATGTTGGCAATATTGCTGCAATTTTAGTGAGGGAACTAAAACGGTCTGACAGACCGAGAGTGCAGGAAACGTAACTTAATAGTTCAAAAGGTTTAAAAAAAATGATTAAAATTGTAGAATTTTTGTGTCTTTCTTATTGTATAGAGTAGGTCAATTTGAATATTTTGGACGAATGCATAATCCGTAATCCGTGTAATGCAGACGAAAAGGTAGACAGAGAGAGAGAGAAAGATAGGGTGACGGTGTGAGAGTCATGTGCTTTGGGGGAGTAGTGGATGAGGTGGTGGAATGGTGGTGGGCTGTGTGAGAGAGGTATAATGGTGGTCACATGCCCTGAAGCATCTTCGTTCTCTGGTTCTCTCTGGCTCGCTTCGTTCGCGCTGAGAGAAAATAATGTGATGTTTTTGTATCATACGATATACAGACGCGTATTCGCCTTAAGGCATCAGCCACGATGTAACGAGGAGTCCAACCATTGCCTTAGGGTTCACATATTTTAGGGCAAGCCCTTTCCCTTTGCATTATCTCTCATTCTCTCTCTCTCTCTCTCTCACACACTGGTCCTATATCTTCTTTTCAACTTCCTCTCTGTCTTTCACTTGAGGGGGCGCCCTTTTTTGCTTGGCCCTACTACGTGTCTTTGAAACGGGTCGTGTTGTGCTCAAGGCTAGGGCCGTGGTTCTTCTCTTCCCCTAACTCCCACTATCTCTCTTTCTCTTTTTTTTTCTCTCTCTCTCTCAGTCCATTCTCTTTCCGCTTGCAATTCCCTCTACCACCCTTCGTGGTAAAACTCCTTTCGAATAGGGTATCGTCGTTTTTCTCTTCGAGTCCTTTTCTGCCAATTTCATCTTCGTTGCATCGTGAATTAACGAGGACGTGCACGGCTCGAACGAGAAAGCATGCGGGAGTAAGGTACCACCAGGAGAAAAAAAAAAAATGTCCATCAAGTATTTGAGGGGCATAAACGTCGACAGGTCCTATAAGTATACCGTTACTCGTGCCTTTTTTGCTTTATTCTTGAATATAATTCTTTTGTTTTCGAGGCAGTAAATCCTTTTTTTTTTCGTCTCATCGCTATATGGCAAATTGGTTTTTATTTTTGAAAAATGCTATTTGTTTAATACCTTCGAATCAAAATAGAAAATTGGTAAATTATTAATAGGTTTAAATTTCTAATTTTGATTATAATTTCGTAAAGAAGACAAATTCATATCAGTTTAATTAGTACACTCATCGAGTCGCAGTCCTTTGTTCTCGTAAACTAAAGGGAGTTTCGTTTTCCTGAGTTATATATATCTAATTATGTTTTCATGCCTAATTAAAAGTTTTGCTATATACCAATGTCGATCAACTTTTCGAACATTAAATTCATATAAACGCTTAGTAATTAAAATTTATTTCTAAAATTAGTGAATTAAAGAGAAAATTTTTGAAATTAAAAATAGGAAAAGTCGAGGGATTTTTGAAAAAAAAGAATCAAGATTTCTTTTACCACTTTGCTGAATCTAAAGTACTTAATAAGCATTATTGGTGGGCCCATTGCGCACATATAAGGTGGGAGTTTGGGCCTGAAGCGCGTCCCACGGCGCGACCATCCATGGGATCCGCCAAGACTTTCTCAAGGAGTGTTTTGCTTATGTAAGTGAGGATAAGATTCAAAGAGAAAGAGGGTATAAGGCCCCGGGGCCGTCTGCTTCTTCTCAAAATGATTCACAGCCTCCGGTAATTTACATTCGTTTGCGTGGGTGATCGCTCGTCTGACTCCCTTCGACTATATCTTTTCTTGTCCTGCACATCGGAAAGGTTAAACATACACCCACCAGAGGTCGTGTAACCGCGAGCGGATAGAAATCGCGAGAACGAGACAGAGAGTGGGACCGCGACAGGGAAATTATTCCCGATTCAAGGAAGAAAGAAAGAGAGAGAGAGAGAGGAGAGAGACTCGGTGGTTATATGTGTATATGCGCTTGAGCGACTTATGTTGTAAGTACCTCAAGTCAGGCGTTAGAGCACTCAAAAGAGTCAAAAAAACCCCGCGAGCGCACAATGCGCACGAGTCGAGATTTACCTCATGAAGATCGATAACTATGCAGGGATCGAGGGATGGGAATATATTCTGTAATTTGAAAAAAAAAATAAATTTAAAAAATTGTGTTAAAGGCTTCTCTATACATTAGTGGAATTTTTACTTTTAATTAGTACTTTTTTATTAACGAATTTTTAGATTTCACAGAAAATTAAAAGGCATTATTAAAGCTGCAACGCTTATTATTTTAATCCAATTTTGATTATTTTAATCCATTTTGGTATTAAAATAAGTAAAATTGGATTAAAATAATAAGCGTTGCAGCTTATTTTAATGCCTTTTAATTTCCTGTGTTATTGTTAATAAATTAGTTGATGATTATGCAAAAATAGAATTTAAATTAATTAAAATTTTTACTCTTTTAATGGGTTTTACACGAATTAAAGGACCCCGCACTAAATACACAGAAAATGGCTTACGGTTAAATTTGGCTATATTTTGAGAATTTTTAGTTGAAAGTGTTCTGATTAAAAAAAAATTGTCCAGAGGTCACTGAATAAATAGTTTAGCTAAAAAAAAAATGTCGAAATAACGCTGCGCCTAATGAATTTACGTATCTAAGTGGGCAAATCACTTGTTCGAAAGTGAATATTATAAAAAATTATTATTAAAAAAATTAATTCAGTGACCTCTGGACAATTTTTTTTCAATTAGAACACTTTCAACTAAAAATTCTCAAAATATAGCCAAATTTATCCGTAAGCCATTTTCTGTGTATTTAGTGCGGAGTCCTTTGTGAAATAGTTTCGTGACTAAGGTGGCGCTCCTAGTGTTCACTATCGGTATTACAAAACGTCGTACCTGCTTTATAGAATATTTTTCTAAGTTTCATTCAAGTTTCTATTAATTTCAACTACAGTAATATTTTTCCATAACAATCAATTTCACTAATTTAGATTTTGGATAAATTATTTTCAAAGTACGAAATGTTATATAAACAAAAATATTTTTATAAAAAATTCATAGTGCGGCCTTGATATAACTTTTTCCTCATATTTTATCGATGTAATTATTATGACTTCGGGGCATTTATGGGCACTGCGACATTCTTGTATTGAAAAAAAAAATACTGCGGAAACAGATATATATAAAAGAACGTTTTAATCGCTGCACGATTAGTGGAATATAATTTTTTTTTTATATACACTCATTAACATAATTTCAATGTCAAAAAATTATGTATATCTAATTATTGTAATCTACAGATTTACGCATATGGTTATGAAATATGATTTAATCGAATATAAAAATCTGGAACAAAGAGTGTGTAATTGAAATTTTCCACAGGAAAAAATACATTCTGCAAAATAATATTTATTTTAAAATTTTTCAAAAGTTCTTTGACAGAAAAATTACGATTAAAATTTTTTTTGCTAATTAGGGATTATTTTCTCATTTTAGATATATATATTCTGAAAATATAGGGGCATAAATTGAGTTCATTTTCGAATTCCCCAAACGTAAAATGGAACACATCGCATGCAATCCAAATAGTGAACTTTATATGTTTTTGATCAGTCCAATGTATTTATATATATATATATATATATATATGTATTTTGCCTGAAGCTATGACTGCACTGTACGTGAACATTGAAGTCTGACTGTCTGACGTTTACTCTCTCTCGTTCGAATGTTTTCCTATATATACAACTCATATAATCAAATATGAGAATAATATTTTAAGGCAATGAAATGCCATCTTCTTGCAAATTCGTGGTATATATAATAATTTCTTTTCCTTGTGTATTTATATGATATATATGTCAGGGAACAAAGATTTACTCTGAGAATGGAAATAATAGAGGTCATTTTGTAGAACGGAAAAGTTATTATGGTAAATAGAGTGTCGATCGTGATCGATTGATTGATCCTCAACACCTGGAGGGCTTTGGATTTTATTTTTCTTCAAGGGTCTGGGAAACTTTCGATAAATCTTTTTTTTTTTTTATAAAGAAAATAACTAAATTACTCGCTGAAAATTTATATTATATTGAGGATAATATAAAGCGTAATTATTAGAATTTATATAAAAATTCTTATAGACATTATGATTTTTGAATTGTCAGTATATAAAATACTATATTGGCAAAATAAAAATCGTTAATAATAAATAACATTATTGGTATTCTAACGATTCATCTCTTTATTTCTGTTTTTTTTTCTTTTAGTGAGATACGCTGAGATCCTCGGGCATTTTATGGGGTTCCCCCCCTCCCTTCCCACTTCATTAATATTTCATTTTAGCGCCTGAGGGCCTCGTTTATGAGAAAAGGGCCTTGGTCGTCGCCGAAATGCCCCAGGCACTCACAGTGTGCATTGTCTCGCGCCTCGGGGTACTTTTGCCCTCCTGCTTCCCTCTCTGGTTTCCTCTGCTTCGCTTCTTTCTCTCTCTCTTTCTCTCTGAACCTTTCTTTGCGACCCATCTTTCTGCTTTTTTTACAACTGCGGTTTCATATACATATATACTGTGTTGGGAAACTATATCCAAAAAAGTTGGTCTTCGATATGAATATTTAAAAATATTTTTATTTAATTTAGAATATATTTGCTTCGTAATAGAGTTATTGTTATACTCTGTAGATTCCTATTCCTGAAAGTATATGATTAATTTAAAAAATTTGTTGTGTTACACCTGCGAGAAAAATGTTAGTTTACTTTAATGTAATTGCTTGTTGTTGTAAAAAAGTTTATTTTTACATATTGTAACTTTCCTGCATACTATTCAGAAAAGGATAATTTTCTGTATAGTATGCAGAAAAATTATAAAAAAACAGTGCAAAAAAGTATGCTTTTTTGTATAGTATGACGGAAAATTACAAAAGAGTGCAGAAAAGTACACTTTTCTTTATAGACAGCAGAAAAACTATTAAAACAGTGCAAAAAAGTATATTTTTCTGCGTAGTATGCAAAAAAGTTACAAAACAGTGTAAAAAAGTATACTTTTTTGTAGGAAAGTTAGGAAATTTTGAGATAGGCTGCAGAAAAATTATATAAACAGTGCAGAAAATTATGCTTTTCTGTATAGTCTACAGGAAATTTACAAAACAATGCGGAAAAGTATAGTTTTCTGTATAGTCTGCTGGAAAATTATAAAACCATTGCATAAAAGTATACTTTTCTGTATAGTATGGGGGAAAGTTACAAAACAGTGGAGAAAAGTATACTTTTCTGCGTAGTATGCAAAAAAGTTACAAAACAGTGTAAAAAAGTATACTTTTTTATTTATTTATTTATTTATTTACACTAGAACGTCAATCGAGAACACGTCAGTCGAGAACAGAGCAAGGGAACACTTGAAGGGAAGTGGGGAAGCGGGTAGAATTTAGGTTATGACTGACGCCAAAGTCGTACTTGTGATTTTTAAATTTAAGGTGGATTCAGTGCCCCACTAGTGAAAATCCCCTAGATAGAATTCACATTGTTGCGTAAGGCCCTTCATCCGGCCCTGAGTGTTTTTATTTTCGAGCGATAAAAATCGCGTCAATCGAGAACAGCACTGCACATTCGTCTGTTCTCGATTGACGTTTTAGTGTATTTATTCATGACATATACGGGTAACAATTAAGACCCTTTAAGAGTTACATATGTATAAACTAAAAGTATATCGCCAAATGTTAAATGTTTTTGTAGGAAAGTTAGGAAATTTGGAGATCGTCTGCAGAAAAATTATATAAACAGTGCAGAAAAGTATGCTTTTCTGTATAGTCTTCAGGAAATTTACAAAACAATGCAGAAAAGTATAGTTTTCTGTATAGTCTGCTGGAAAATTATAAAACCATTGAAGAAAAGTATACTTTTCTGTAAAGTATGGGGGAAAGTTACAAAACAGTGGAGAAAAGTAAACTTTTTTGCACAGTCTGCACAAAAATTATAAAAACAGTTCAGAAAAGTATACTTTTCTGCATAGTATGCAAGAGATTTTTAAAGAAAGTAAGAAAAAGTATACTTTTCTATATTGTATGCAACAAAAGTTGAAAAAGCAGTGCAAAAAAGTATACTTTTCTGCATTATTTTGTAACTTTCTTGCATACTGTTCAAAAAAATAGACCTTTCTGCATTGTTTTGTAACTTTCCTGCATACTCTACAGAAAAGTATACTTTTTTGCACTGTTTTAAAATTTTTTTTGTTGACTATACAGAAAAGTATACTTTTGCACATTGTTTTGTAATTTTCCTGCATACTCTATAGAATAGTATACTTTTTTGCACTGTTTTATAATTTTTTTTGTTGACTATACAGAAAAGTATACTTTTCTACTTTGTTTTGTATCTTTCCTGCATACTCTACAGAAAAGTATACTTTTCTCCCCTGTTTTTTTATAACTTTGCTGTTTACTGTGCAGAAAAGTATACTTTTCTAACTAGTTTACAACATAATAGCAGTAATAATGTAGGGTTTGCAATACTTATATCATAATTTTCAAAAAAAAAAATTTCTATAAAATTTTGCAATTTAAGTCTTGTTTATTTCTATAAAAAAAATTTTTTTCTCTTTTTGCAGATGTTCAATTTGAGGGGGATGGCGTTTGTTGCGGAGCAGCTCCTGGAGGAGATCTTGCATTGCTGAGCGCAGTTCAATGTAAGTCGATTTACTTTTTCTCGAAATTTTTTTCTATTTTAAAATTATGAGTTTGATGTCTATCAACTAATTTTTTATCACTATTGATTGCATAGAACTAATAATCATTGATAAAAATATACTTAACCAGTACTAATATAGTGAACCTATTGAATTATTATATTTTTTTATGAATAAATTTTCAGTCAGTTGGTCCAGTAGCAGAGAGATTCATCTGATTGAAGCAGAGAGTATGCTGTCATCGTACCTACGACACGTTGAAAAAAATCAGTAGTGGTGAGCTTTTTTTTTTTGTTTTCTCTCCCAAAAAAAAAATTCAATAATAAATAATCTAGAATCATCCCTTAATTGGCAGAAATCTAAATATACTGTTTTAGAAAATAAATTTTATTTTTTTTATTTTTTCAGTTTATTCCCATATGACAACCTGAAGGACAGGAAGGATGTGGAGGAAGAAAAGCGGCCCCTGCATGCTACCAGTTTATTCCAAAGTAGTTTATTTTTTTTTATATTTTTGTTTTTGCCTGGTAGCATAACTCCCGGTCTCCTGCAGATGTGCAACAAGAGGGAGGGTTCTCCGTGGAGTGGTCCAAGAAGAAAATTTTTCAACGTTGGATTCGCCGATCGTTGAGTCATTTTCTAAATTTATTTATAGCTCAGGAGTAGATTTTTCTTTTCGTTTTCCAAATATAGCTATAGGTAGGAAAATCGGGATTAGTTTATATTTTATTAGGATTTGATTTGCGAATTGTATTTGTATTGTGTGCATGTTTAATTAATCCATTTCTTTCAGTTGAATCATCGTGGTGAGCAATAATTTTTTTCATTTATTATTTAATTATATCTCTTTTCAGGAAAGTGTTATTTTTTTTTAATGTGCGCGTTAGAAATTATTAGCTTCGGGAGTGTTCGATTTTTTTAAAACCGCGATCGTTTTTTTAGGGTGTTTAACTTTTTTTTCCCCCCGTTTTCAATATAGACAATTGTGTTTCGACTTTTTCTAAAATCGCGATTTTTCAAGAATGAAGAAATTTGATATGGAGATATACTTTTGAAGACATCTGCTATCTGTAAGTTTTTTGGTTTTAATAAAGGTATTTATTTGATGTAATTATTTATTGCGTATTGAAGGTGAAAATATTCTTCTAAATAATTATTATTTTTTAAATGTTATTTATATATGTGACATGCTCTGAAGAAAAAGGGACCTTAGGCTGTATCCACAATAAGAATTTTCAGCGTTGTTCGCGAAAGGTACACGTAAGTTACGCGAATGTTTTGCGGAATTGCCAACTACAGGAAAAAAAAATTTCGCTTTGTTTTGAACGTGGATACATAACCTCCAAATTAATTTCGGTAAAGGTATCGAATAACAAATACAACTTTATAATATTATATTATCGTTTATTATTATTATTTTAATTATTAATTAATTATTATTGTAAAAAAATAATAATAATAATATATATTAATATTATTAATTATTAATTTATTATTATTATTATTATTATTATATTATCATTACCTGAAAGTTGACTTTTATTGTTCAATGTTTACGCATACATATTTTTGATTCACCGTAAAATTTATTCATTACAAATTTCAAGAAAATATTTTTTAGAATTCGATTTTTTAAAAATTCTATAATTGTTACATATTTATATTAATTAAAAGTTTCAAAGGTATGACAAATTAATGACATTCTTTCAATCAGGTGTCGTTACCGAAATTAATTTGGAGGTTATGTATCCACGTTCAAAACAAAGCGAAATTTTTTTTCCAGTAGTTGGCAATTCCGCAAAACATTCGCTTAACATACGTGTACCTTTCGCGAACAACGCTGAAAATTCTTATTGTGGATACAGCCTTAAAAGCAAACGATTTATAGGTTATGTTTACGGTAGTTTTACCTTGATTAAACGTTTATTTTTATTTATGTAAAATTAAATTCAGTTTTTATTAAATATTTTAGATGTAATGAAAACTTAAATATCAATTATTGAGAGTTGATCTTCTTTGTGTATATTCAATTCGAAATTTCAAAACATAACCTACAATTTTCGGCTTCTAAAGTCCCTTTCTTCAGAGCGCGTATTAATTTGTAAACAATTTTAAATGCTTAATTTTTATTTTAAATTGAAATTATTTTAAAAAACGGAAAATTTTAAAAACACGTTAAAAATGGCCCCAATGTTTTAATGTCAAAAAAAAAGTCTTGCAATTTAGCGCAACTTCTTTAATCCGTGAAATGTGTATTCAAGCGTAAAGCAAAGACATGGTCGGAATAAAATGACAATGATGTCCAACCCCCGCGATCTTTTTTTTTTTTCATTGAAGGGATGCGCAGAATTGTAATCGACATCAGAGTCCTTTCGATTGCTCAACTTGCGGCTATATTCGGCCGACGTACCGTAAACGAAAATCCAGGAAGAAATTGCCCCGAAGCGCGGTGAGCCGTAGCCAGTTGACAAGAGGTCGACTCAAGTATAACGAGACGAAGAGTAGAAGTAAAGGAAAAGAGAGAGAGAGAGAGGGAGCTCGATGTGGTTGACGGTGGTAGTGCAGTGGTTTGAGAAGAAGGAAAAGGAGTTGTGGCAAAAAGGGTTTCGGGGCGAAAGGGGGCTAAAATAGAGGGGGAGGTCTTTTGCTTGGGGCAATGCAGGCAGACGTTGAGGTACCCGTTTTCCCTCGGGCTAGGCATGGAATCATGCAGCGAAGGAGAACGTTGCGCTGTTCCGGTGATGGGTGAACGTGGAAGGTAGGGGTGAGAGGGGGGGGGACAGGAAGGACGTGGGTCGAGGCAAAATGCCCCAGGCATTTCGGGGTACAGTGTCGCACACGATATGATGGTACGAGCGGAAGTTCAACCTCTCGGGAAAATAATTGTTCTTCTATAGATATAAAGAATTTAATTTCTCTGAATTTCAGATATATATATTTTTTGTGAAATTATGTGGCATATTTTACTATACTTATATGTAGAAAATTATATCATATTTTTAATATTTATAATTTTTATTTATAAATATTAACATATAAATAATTATTTATAAATTAAAATATATTATTTACTTATATTAAATTTATATAAATATTAATTAATATTTAAAAATATATTTATTATAGGTATAATATTTATATTTAATTCTATTTTTTTGGAAATATTTTTTTCTGAGTATTTTGAAAGATTTCAAAAAGAAAAAAAAAAGAAACTCGTTTTAAAAAGTAAATCTTTAATTTAATTTCTCATTGTTGGAACGGAAATAGGCTATTGGTTGAAATATATACAGGAAACAATGAGACAACTTTCCCACGTGTTCTCTCGAAGTCAGTTCGCTAAGTGTATCTACTTCTTAAAAGACAGTTTCCTGTGTCTTGTTTGGCACGCGCAAACTTTTTTTTTTATCTTAATATAGTACTGTTGATAATATAGGTGTGTAAGGTGGGGTAAAAGTAGACGTACTTTCAAGGCAATGTTTTTTTTTTTTTATTTAAACGATGTAAAAAATAAAATCATGATTCTGACATTTTTTTGGTTTAAATATTAATTATAAATAATTGCAGAACTACTTTGAATGTAACTTTTTTTTTTTTATTATAAAAAAACTAAATTTAGAATTAAAATTTTTATTGTTAAACAAGAACGCAACACATTTGACCATCCTGGCAATCTACGGCATTTCTTTGAACTGTTGGACCACATCGGTCCATACAAATACCTCCATGATGTCTGCAATGAGTTCGGAACTCGCTTTTAACTGTAAAAGTAAACAAAAGTTAATTAGTTTTTTATGTAAATTATTAAATTAATAAAATAATTTGCTAATTAATTTATAATTTAATTAGTAAAATAATTAATTTATAATTTATAATTTAATTAGTAAAGTAATTTACCAATTAATTTTTAATTTAATTAAGTTAAACAATTTACTAATTAATTTATAATTTAATTAGTAAAAATAATAAATGCCTCGTTGATAGGAGACAATTACAATGAAAAAGATACTGTAACATATTGGTGCTTAAAATAATTATGTAATATATTTTATTACTTAAATTTATTTCACGCCATTGGTTCGATATTTTTTTATTGTTATTGTTAATTAATTAATTAACTTACCAACACTGCAACATTCATCTCCTTCACTCGAACATGTAACAGATTTATCTCTAATAAGCGTCTCACATTTTTCGGGCGGTAGACAATTTTCTAGGGGACATATTTCGGAAGCCGCTACTTGTACTGTAAAATAATTTTTTTTTTAAAGAAAATATTTCCTTTTTGATATATTCAAAATTATTAATTATCGTTCCATAAATAAATTATTAATAATAAATATTATTTTTTAATATTATTAATATTATTTATTAATATTATTAATATATTTTTTAAATCAATAAATAAATATTTACAATTGTTTAACTATAAAATTCACATATAAATAATAAAATTACTAAAACGAGTTTTTAACGAAACAATAAATTAAAAAATATGTTTCTATTTTAAATTGCAATAATAAATTGTTAGTATTTCTTATCATTATGAGTATTTTAATTCAAGTCCAACAGTTCAATAATTATTTTACTCTAGGTATGAACTTTCAGTAAAATTCTTTTTTGTCTTCACTCTAAAATTGAATTCAAATCTATTGACAGAACTTTTGTTATAAATTTTCTTAAAAAAGTCTAAATATTTTATTAAATGTAAAATTTTTAGAAAAAATCAGATAAAATAATTAAAAATTATTAAATAAAATAGTCAATAATTAGTAAATAAAATAAGCCACATAATTTTACATTTTTGAATAGATACACTGAAAAAAAAATTTATTTGATTCAAATAATCGGTTACTTGATTATTATCAAATAAATATTCATTTGTATCAAATAATTATTATTTGAGTCAATTAAATAGTATTTGGTTTAAATACAATTTATTTAATTCAAATAAAAATTATTTGGTTCAAATAAATTGATAATAGTCAAGTAATCAAGTATGAGAATCAAATAAATTTTTTTTTCAGTGTAGAATTCTTTTCAATATTAATGGTGTTAATTTATGTAGATGGTCGATGAATGAGAATAAAAATGGTATATAAATGCCAGCGTTGCTTACCTGAATGAAGATAGCAAATACAAAGTAGAAAGAAGAAAGTAATGTTAACTGATAATATTGCGGTTCTCATCCTTGGTAGTTATATTCTTGACAGTCGAAGATTCAATGGTATTACTTTCCCGTTCGCGCTACCATTATATATACACGATGCTTCCCGCAGTACTCTTTTAAACGTTAATTTAATTTTGCAATAGTATTAGTGGTCTCTTGTATAAGCGTGGTCGCGCTTGCGTGTGTATATTCATCAGACACCGCGATGACTCGTATCGCGTTGTGCATTTCATTATCAGGTAGCACTAACAAGCACGTCTTTATAATTTACGATTGACTTCTCACTATTTTTTTTTTTTTTTTTTTTTTTTATTGTTGTCTTCACATCAATAATAAATTAATTTATTATTGAGAAATAAATATTCCACATTAGACGTTGAATGTAAATATTTTCTTGTCTTTCTTTTTTATGTATATGTTGTATAGAAAAATATCTTTTTATTACTTTCTAATTTGATGGTATTTTAAATTCTTAAATTCAATTGTTTTGGGTCAAAAATTTTTATGAACATTTTTTTTTGAGTTGAAATTTAAATTAGTAAAAAATTTTAATTAATTTGATTTACTAACTTGCTTTTGAATTAAAATTTACTAATTTGTTAGTAAAAAGAAATTATTTAAATTTTATACTAATTCAAAAGTAGTAAGTAATTCAAATTAGTTACAATTTTTTAATTAATATTTAGAATTAGTTGAAATGAAATTGATTTTTTAATTAGAGTTTACAACAATTACAATAAATGAATGATACACTGAAAAAAAAAATTTATTTGGTTCAAATACTCGATTACTTGACTATTATCAAATAAATATTTATTTGTATCAAATAATTATTATTTGAGTCAATTAAATGATATTTGTTTCAAATACAGAAATTATTGGTTCAAATACAATTTATTTATTTTAAATAAAAATTATTTGGTTCAAATAAATATTTATTTGATAATACTCAAGTAATTGAGTATATTTGAATCAAATAAATTTTTTTTTCAGTGTAATTATATATTTAGCTAGAAAATTAAAAATAGTAGAATTTTTATGTTTGAACTCCTTATAAGTTAACATCACTATCAACAGGGGATTTTCAACATATTTCTTTCTTTGTTGACCTTACTTAAACATACTTATATATCGGGGGATTCCTTAGAGAATAAAAGTCATCAATATTTCAAATTGCTTCCTTTTATGAGGAAGTATTTGTAACATATGTAGCATATAAACAATTTTTTATTTTGAAATAATTTAAAGACAATTTTTTTATTACAGTTTTTTATTGGATACTTTTTTATTTTTTTTATTTTTTATTATTTTTATTTTTATTATTTTTATTTTTATTATTTTTATTTTTTCATTTTTATTATCATTGTTATTACAATTGTTAGTAATAATAACAAAAGTTTCAAAATTGGATATTGTAAATTATTAAACTGGGAGTTTCTTTACCAAAATGTTATAAAAAATAATTTAGAATTCAGTTAATAAAATAAAATTATTAAAATCAAATGTTATAATTGATTATATTATCAGCATCATTTTCTCGAGAGATAATAAAAAGATATTTATAACAGAGTAGTCGAGTCATCTCGCGGATCCTCTATCAAGCTCTTATATGATATATACCATCATCCCAAAAGTTTCAATTCTTTCGAGATGTAATTTATTTTCAATTTATCCAAAGAGCACTCAATTTTTTTTTATGTTTGAAAGTTATTCCACTTTAATCGATATAATAGGGAGTAATAGTAAATTTATTTTTTTATTTTTAAATATTTTTATTACTGTATACTTTTTACATCAGTGAATTAACTAATGATTATACAAATATTAATATCATTAATGAAAATAATTTCATTCAAAAAAAAAAAAAATATTGAAAAAAATTATTTTATACGTGAAATTTTTTTTTTAGTAGATGATATAAAATAATAATACAATAAATAATACAATTAAAAAAATTATTTTTAAAATAATAAAGTAAGTCAGTGTATTTGTCCGTCACATCGAAGTTATATTTTATCTTTTCATTTTCTTTTGTTCTCTAAAAGCGATTTTTTTTCTTTGCAAAAATTTTCTTGCAGAAATACTTTCATTATAATCATAAATTTAAAAAAAAAGTAATTACAATTATTTATAACATACGTGTATGGCATTCTGAAAATAAAATCACTATATTGAATAAGATAAGATAAAAATAATTAACAATGCCTTTTTAAAACCAGAATTTTTTATATAATAATAATAATCGAGTGATAAGTACCTGTTAGGATTTCAAGCTACTATATATATTATACAGGTTCAATTTCCTTAAATGTTTAGAGTCAACAATATTTCGAGTGTCAATAAAAGATTGTTATTCTCATTTTTTTTTTATTATACACAATAACCTGCAGTTCTGATAACAAGTAGAATTTTGCAATTTTTATCAAAACAGTTTTTTATACAGAATTTTTTAGTTTAACAAATTGTCATTTTACCGAATCGCTAATTAACTAACAGTATTTTTTTTGCCGAATTTCGATTTAATCTAATTCACACTTAACCGAATTAAAAATTCGTTTAATCAACAATTGGATTATAGATGAAAATTCAGTAAATATAAATAAAAATAGTGTTAAATTGTTATTTCGTTAAATGGTAATTCGTAAAAATGACAAATAGGTCAAATGGAAATTTACTTAAAAAAATCAATTCGATTAATATATATTTTTTTTTTTTTTTTGTAAAATAAAAAATTTTGTCAAAATAAAATTCGGGCAAAATTTTCTCTCGGTTCCGCAAATATCAGCAGAAATATATGAGTCGTACGTTTGTAAATGCAAAAACGATACGGATTGATTTGTGATAAAAAGTGACGTATTGAGTACCAGGAAATAAATTCCAAGTTTGCTTGAAATCCTAATGACTTTTTTTTTCCTTTTATAGAAGTGTATCTGCACAAGATACTCCTCTCTTTTTATTATCTATCAGACTTACTTTTATTTATTTTTTTAATAATAATAATATTAATAATAATAATAATAATACACAATAAATTATTATTGACCCCGAACATTTACAATTTATCGTCATAAAGTTCTTTTTTTTAATGTTATTGATGGGAAATTATTTACATGAGACTTATCATTAAAATACAGGCTTCCATAGTGTGTACATATGCATTTGTCATTTACTAGAATACTGTACAGAATATGTGTGTTGCTTATCTTAAGAAATCAAAAAATTGTCGATGTGACTAGAACTTGCAAAATAATAGTCTCTCGCATTATTATTTTTTTTTTTCATTTTCTTTTGGAAGCATAAAATAGTATAAAATATCTCACACGATTAAACTTAACGATTGTACACTTATATCGGTTTCAGTTTTTTTTTTTTACGAGAATATGACTCATTTTCTAAAACTACCAAAAAGTTGAAAACATTGAAATTTGTTTTTAATTTCCTAAAATTGTATAACATTATCTAGTCCAGACTATATTGAACAAAAAAAGGAAAAATTAGGATAAAATATAGATGTACAAAATGAAGATTTTGAAGTTTTTTTGGGTTTGAAATTTTGCTTCATCGATTTTCAGAATTAAAATTGAATTGAAATTTAGATAATTTTGTTTTATCACAGTCAACTATGATTATGCACTGGGTCGATAGTCAGTTACAGTCTTTAGGAATGTGTATATATCCTTAAAAGTTGGTCGTTCATCTTCATCTCTTTGCCAGCAGGAACACATTACTTTATAAACGTCCTCGGGACACATCATTGGTTTTGGCAAAAATACCTGAAATTATTTACAAAACAATTAATCAAAATTGTTCTCTAAAAAAAATTCATTTTAATAAGATTACTTTTTATTTGCTTTTCTTCAATTATTTTTAATTAATTAATAAATATTTACTTGTAATTCCTCTCCATAATACATGAGTTCAGCATTTTGTATGACTTGTTCGTTGGAAAGATGTTGAAATGGTTTTTCTCGCGCAAAACTCATGACTTCCCATAATGTGACAGCGAACGACCAAACGGTACTTGGACAGGTGTATCTATCCTGAAATCAAAAGGGTTTTTTTTTTTTTTTTATTTTTTTTTTAAATGTGATTATATACAGCTGGACTGAAAAAATGTTGTGTTGATTAAAAGGGAGACCAATTGACAATTTATTTGATAACGTACCAATAAAATACTTTCCCACGAGAGCCATCTGATTGGAGCTAAAGGTCGTCCACCTATGTCGCTGTAGTCTTTTTTATAAAGGTCACTGCACATGGCAATGTCTGTCACTTTTACGGTGTAATTTCGTCCTAGAAGGCAATTTCTCGCCGCCAAATCCTTATGCACTAGATTTTTCGATTCCAGAAACTTCATACCCGATGCTATTTGCAATCCCATGTAAAGTAGACAACTTTGACTGAAAGGAATAATATTTAAAGATTTCTTTTTTTTTTAGTATTTTGTTTATTTCTCATTTTTAGATAAAAATTGAATTTACTAAAAAAAAGAAATAAGAATGGTAATTCGTAAAAGCTCATTTTTACTACAAGTGGAATTTAACGAGTTGTTTGTTAGTTTGGTTTTTTAAAAAAAAGTCTTCTTCGAATTTTTAAAAACATTTGACCCAGGAAAATGTGCAACGTAAATTCCTAATTAACCCCCATTCTTTAAAGTATACAAAAAGCACCGGAATAACAGAGGGAAAAAAAAATCTTTAATATTGTTTTTTATTTTCATCTATGAAATGTAGTCATTAAAAAAGCTTTCACAATGTGAGAAAAAAAAATTAAGAACAAAGTTTTGTTCTACTTGCATAATTTTCTCTTGTGAAAAGTTTCATCTGCTCAAATGATCTCGGGAAAATTGTTTTAAAAATTGAAACAGATTTATTTTTATTAATTAAAATTAATGCTCATTAATTAGTATTTAGAATTTAGTATTTAGAATTAAAAATTTTAATTTAGGCTAATCAATTTGATTAATTAATAAATAGATGAGTGATTGTCTATTAAACTGGGATTTTAGTTTAGTGATATACTTAATAAGGACTTAATGGATATTATCTGGAAATTTCTCAACTAGAAAATTTTACGCGCTGTTGTTGTCGATGATATATAGAAGAAAATTGATTTAATCAAAATTATCGAGCGTTCGATATATTAATTACCTGAGTAAATTGAGACTGCAGTTTGGCCTCTGTATTCCAGTGAGCGGCTCACTGTATTGTAAATAATGAGCAAGATCGCCAAGCTCCGTGTACTCGATTATCGTCCAGGGCGTTGCTGGATCTGCTGTGCAAACACCCAGAACACGAGCTACGTTTGGATCAGAGAGGCCAGACAGAAAGCGTACTTCCCTCATAGCGTCACTTGCATTACTGCACTTGCTCTCCTTGTTAGAAGCTGGTACTCGAGCAACAATTAATCTCAGAGCTTCAGCATCGTCAATTTCACCTAAAGTCGTTGCTGCACAAACTATTACCTAGATGAAAGGAGAAATAGACTCAGTTTTTTTTTCGGTGTCTTCTTTACTTTTATCAGATGATGATGATAGCTTTCTGCTTTAGTCTTTTGTCTTTTCTCTATACTTGGTATTTTAAATACTGATACAAAGATGCTGCTGATGATGATGATGATTATAATTATTAGATTAACAGTACTTAAAATTATATTCAGAGATGATTGACTAAATTATTTGATTTATCAGTGGTTTTAAGAAACTAATTGTAATTAGTGGTAACCAATTTTTATGACCACGGAGAAAAATGAATTGCTACAAGAAAATTTTAGTTGCTGCTACAAAATTTTAATTGCTACAACAAAATTTTAGTTGCTGCTACAAAATTTTAATTGCTATAACAAAATTTTAATTTCCACAAGAAAATTTTACTTGCTGCTACAAAATTTTAATTGCTATAACAAAATTTTAATTTTCACAAGAAAATTTTAGTGGCTGCTACAAAATTTTAGTTGCTACAATAAAATTTTAATTGCTACAAGAAAATTTTAGTTGCTGCAACAAAAATTTAATTGCTATAACAAAATTTTAATTTCCACAAGAAAATTTTAGTTGCTGCTACAAAATTTTAATTGCTACAACAAAATTTTAGTTGCTGCTACAAAATTTTAATTGCTACAAGAAAATTTTAGTTGCTGCTACAAAATTTTAATTGCTACAATAAAATTTTAATTTCCACAAGAAAATTTTAGTTGCTGCTACAAAATTTTAGTTGCTACAATAAAATTTTGTTTCTTACAACAAAGTATTGTTATACCAACGAATATATTAGTATTACCAACGAATTTGTTACTACAACAATACAGATTTGTTGCAGTAACCATACAAAATTTTAGTTACAGATTTCGTAACTACAATATTTATTTTTCTCCGTGCAGTAATGATCATTAAACTATTATTCGGATAATTAGCAAAAAAAAAATATTTAATAAAGAAATCCAGAAAGGAATGTGTTAATGAAATAATGAAATGGGTTAAAGTAATTAAATTTTGGCAGTGGTTTTTAGCAATATGTTTTTTTACCTCTCCAATATGACTGGAGCCAAGTTTCTCCATTGTATGTAGACATTGGTGTGGTATGTTTGTAGGTTCAATTTCCCTGCACTTATACGGTTTATTCATACTAGGCGCGATATTCCAACTGACAACAGGTGCTGGTATCTGGAATCGCAAAAAATTCTTCTTGATCAAAATACAATGGATAAAATTGAATAAAAGTTTCGGTGTTTCTTGTAATTTTTGACCATCCGAACAAAAAATGTAAAAAAAATTAACAGAGAAATTGACATTAATTAACAGAAGAACCTTCAGTTAATTAATGTTAATCCGTTTTTCCCTTTACTTTTTTTTGTATGAAGAAGGTCGAAAACTACGAAACCAAAACCTTTTTTTTTGTTCCTTTAGCTTACTTTATGTTTTTCTTTTGGGGCAGTGTTCCATCTTTTTGAATGTCCATAATCAGAATCACGATGACGAATTGACAAATTAATGACATTAGGTCTCACTGGTGAATTATTATAAGTTTGTAGTGTTCGATAATGTTGAGTTTGACGAATTGGCGAATTTGACGATGATGATGACGATGAACATTCGGATTTTGACTTTAGACGTACATTAATATCAGGACTGTCGAGATTATTTAATTTTTGCGGTGAATCTGTAAGGAAAATTTTTGGTAAAATTATTGACTATATAATAATTTTTGTTCTCTTTTGACTAATTTAAAATTTCAAACTCGTCCTTGAGTAATGATAACTGATTTTTTGGGGGGAGATCATTTTCCATGATAAAGAGATGCAATTTTCTTCTTGATTAAACTCTTGTGACTATACGTACCAGAATTCGCAACAACCGCATAAGTAGACTTGTACTGTGAGTCTACCAGAGGAGAATTAAACTGCTCCATCGTCAGTGGTTCGTGCATGCTAACGTCCTCCGGAACATCCGGAGAGACGTGGGCGTTGTTGTTTAACATTCCACCCGGGGTCAAATTTAGAAGGAAGTCCTGTGAAATGTTAAATACAATTTTCCTTTTAATACAATTTTCATAATGAACCCTTCTACTATGTATTGTTCACTGAAAAAGCTTTTTCTTTAGATCGTTTCCATAAATTCCGCTAATTTGTACTTTTATTTATTTTCTATTGTGGAAAATTGTTATCAATCGCTTACATAATTTATAGGATTTCATAAAAGGATATAAATTATTATATAATGAAAATTTTGAATATGATTCTATAATGTGCGATTCATATTACATATATATTTGTTAATTAGTGTTAAATTATAAAATTTAGTTGAAACAGTTGTAGCACATATATATATATGTTTGTTAATAATATTGTTCTCTATATTGGTATTAAAATGGATTGGCTTTATAAAGGACATAATGAGAACTTCCAGATCTATTACAACAAGTCACATACTATTGTCGATTAACTGTTATTACGAATTGCGTACATTGCTATACATAATTATTGTATGTCTATATATGGATATATGATCATCATAAATAATTGCCCGAAGGATATGATGATATTCATTGACGTATATATATATATTTAATGAAATAAAACTCACCGGAAATTTGAGTTTCATGTTGATTGCAAATCCAAAGGGATTTTTTAACACTGTCGGTGAACTTTGTAGTTTTTGTCGACGGCTCAATAATAAAATAATAACAAATACTAATAATAAAAGTAATGTTACTGCTGTTAGAACGCCAATTAAAACCTCCACGTATTCTTTGCCCTCTTCTCTTGCAGTTACTGAAAGAAAATATGATTAAAAATTAATTTTATAATTTTATTTTCTATGGAGAAGGAAATTAAAAAAAATATATTATTATAGAAATTTTAAACATGGCATTCTTTTGTAGGAGATAAAAAATTTTAAATGTTAATCGAGGGAGCTGAAACGTTAAATCGTGGTAACTTATGCGGAAGGATGCTCGGATGAGTAGACATTTTAAATTTTTGACGTTTTTCACTGGCCACCAAGATAAAATTAGTAAAGCACAATCCAGTTCAGTAGAAGGTATTACGGTTGAATTCAAACTTCATATCTCTGTTTTTTTTTTTTTTTTTTTTGCTAAATGTTCTGTTCCTCTTTTATTTACACCTGCTGGGCAAATCATGTGTTTTTAAAAAATAGAAAATTTCTCTATCAGCTCGTAATTTGAAAGATTACACGTTTTCCAAAAAAAATACATACTTTGAAAAATGAAAATAAAAATTGTTTTATTTTTAATTAAATTAAACTCTTGATATCGATTATTTTAACCATTCGAGTATCTTTTCTCAGAAGTTGACGTACAATTCATTTAATTATTTACGTTTCGTGAAAGTTGGCTCTCAAATTATAAAGCTCACCAACAGTGGAAGTTGGTTAGTTTGGATGCCTTTTAATCGCGTTTTCCCCCAGTATACACAGAATGACGTGCTTCATTTTCGTAATGAAGTCGCACAACTCGTGCCAAAATCGAAGACGTTTTTCGGTAACGAGAATGCGCAATTGCTTACCTGTTTAATTTTCAAGAATAAAGGCAAACATTTGGGTAAAAGTTTTGGCTTCTCTTTTGCTCTCTTAGAGAGAAAGATGATGAAACTCTACATGTATATATATATATATAGTCGAAGAAAAAGCTGACTTCCCTTTTGGAATGTGTAATTATCTTTGGAAAGTAAGCACTTGGTGTAACTTTGTCTATTTGTACGGAAACTGACTTGTGAGCTAAGTACCAAAGTACGCTGGACAAGTTACCTACTCGTTTGTAAGTTGAGGTCCACGTCCTGGTTTACTCGAACCTCCCCATTACTAATTTTGGACACAGTCTCCTCTGTCACGTTCTCGAATGGATTGGCTACAGTAAATAGAACATCTGTATTAGACTTGAAATTTATTTCGCCATTTACATTTAGAAAGACAATGTTTATGTGACAATTTCATTTTCTTTGGTAAACGGTCACTTTTGTTTCCCAATCAAGGAGAATTTTCCTTTTCTTTTTAGATAATTTAAAAGATTGTTTCTTTTATTTATACTTACATTCCTCGAATGTTATTTCACTGATTATTATCCATCTTGCTGCAAAGTAAAGATGAATTTTGACGTATTGACCAACTTGACTGTGTAAATTAATCGATACATTGCGAGCGTTCTCCAAAATTGTGTCAGGTATATAGGAATATGAAATAGGCTCTTTTTCTTTATCAAATTCATCGGTTTCGCTAAACCAAACTTCTGCTTTTGAAAAAACCTAAAAAATATTTTCAAATTATAAAAATAATTTTTTAAAATTTTTAAAATTTTTTTAAAATTTTTAAAAGAGAGGAAATATTTATAAAATCAAGAAATTAGATATCGTACCTGAACATCTCGTGAAAAATAATTGTTGGTATATATGTGAACGGCGTTGAAAACTCTGAGATCGTCGAATTGGAAAATGAGCTCGATGAAGTTGTTAAGAAAAATATCGCGCATCCAGGCAACCCAACCACTACCTATAGAAAAAAAAATACTTGATTAACATTTTCTGCCTGTGTAATATCTATTTTGAGTTTCACTCAGATTCATGTAATCATTCATTTTCGTATAATTCTTTTTTTTTTTTTTTTTTTACTGAAAATGCCGAGTTGATATCAATTAAATTAATGCAAATGCACGAATTGTCAATTAAAGTGCAAAACAACTTTGTAATAATTGTAGGTAGTCACTATAAAGTTTCTCGACCTTCTATCTTTTCAGAGAGAAATTTATATATACATATATATATATTTGCATTTTCTAACTAGACCCGACTTAACTTTGATATTAATTAAACTGAAATATTAAACTATTTCACTTTAACGTAATTAGTTTTACTTTAATTACTTTGTCATTCCTTTTAAAATAATTGCATTTTATATGTATTTTTTTTAACGAATCTGAGAAGTTGAACATTCTTTGATGTATTATAAAGAATTATTAAATCTATAATTATAATTCTAAATTCAAATTATTATTTATAAGTAATTTTTTTTTATTCTTTTCTACCTCTAGTAATGTTCAGATTTTCAAAATAGAAACAAAGCTAAAAGAAAGTACAATTTAATCGGTGTTAGAAGTTTTTTTTTTGGAAAAAATTTTTCATTTTATTTGCATCGAATTTTCAGATATGTAATTTTCAGTTCTTCGTTTATTGATTCCTATTATAGAGGGAGATAGAGTGGAATATGAGGCAGACAATGAGAAATCTATATTTGAGTGATTGTTGATTATAACAAAAGGAAAATTGAATAAGAATGAGTTATTGTAGTTGGTGACCTAATAAAAGTCGATGATGATGTGCTTTATTGCTAAAGTGGATCAGAGAATGTATATGTGTGTTTATATTTGGTTTAGTGACTTGTAGTGATGAAGGATTAGATGGTTAATTAAGTATCTGCGGGAAATAGAAAGCAGTGCATCGTTGCAAGCATTAGAATTACCTCTTCCATATCCGGTATCCATCCTGTAATTATCGGCACCGGTCTCTCCATCGATCAGTCGACCTAAGCCTCCAGAGAGTATTCCAGATTCTCTCACTCCATCGTAAGAACTGTCGCTCAATTCGGGCATTGGTGATTCTGGCATTGTATAACTTATTAAGCCACCTGTAAATATGCAAATTTCATCACAAAATTAATAATGAACTAATTAATAATTAATTAATAACAATTTTATTTTTATATATAATTTTTGAATTTAAAAAATAAAAATTAATTAATCGTAAAAATCGATGAATCGAAATAAAATTTTTGTACATATATTAAAAAAAAATTTTAAATCACGCAAAGAAAAGTGTGTTAAACATTTTGCCATTGACCCTGATAATAATTGTAACATACATCTGAATAAACTTGTTTTTTTTTGTATTAATATTTCATATATTTATTTTGCGATATAAATATGAATTTTTTTAAAAAATGTTTTTGCGATTTAATTTCCATATTTACGATTATTTGTAGGTAGCAGATGTTCGATTCACTTAATATAGGGAAAATCTTAATAAAAATTTGCTATGTTTTTAACCATTAAAAATTAATTAAAGATTTTTATCACATTGTGTTATTTTTTTTTTTTTAGAGAATACATTAAATATTTTTAATATATGTTGTAAAATTTGTAACATTATTTCGAAAAATTTCAATATTGAAAGTGGATTATTTTTCCTTTATTAAAAATAAGTAATTGAAAATTTAAATATTAGAAAAAAATAATTCTATAAATCTGATAAACTTTTCGTCATAAAAAAAGAATAAAATTTTAATAATAAAATTTAATAATTAATAAATCAACGAGTAAATTGTTTTAAATGGAAAGTGTTTATAAATAACGAGTAATTTTTATTATGAAAAATAACAGGATGATATTAGTATAAATAGTTAGTGGGAAATCTAATAAAGATCTTTAATGAAGATAGTGATTAAACGTCATGATTTTCATGAGTTCTTATAATGGTTGAGTGGCTAATTTTGAGGTGAGCAAAAAGGAAATAAGGCCTCTCCTTTTCTCCCCTTCAACCCTCCGTCAATCTTTACATATAGTGAGAAAATTAATAATAAATTGCTAAAATAGCATACTATGCACACGATATACTATGCATGGATCGTGTTTAGAATCACCTAACTGCTCTCAATATTTTACGGCACAGTAGCCGTAATGTGTCACGCGATGTGTGGTCAAATGTTTTGGTCACTCTATATGTTTGTACTTTGGTCGACTCCAAAGCTTTCGAGACTCGTTGCAAATAATCTCGAGAAATTAATCCGCGATATATACACACCTACCAACGACATATGTATAGGGCTAAATTAACCCTTTGTAGGAGAATATGTTTAATTACAGCTAGTCAATTATTTCTCTCTCGAGATATAGGAAATATTCATTTCTGTATATATATATGTCGCTATTAATTTTCCATCCAGACATAATTTCATTGCTTTATTTGAATAATTATTCCATATACGAATACTGATGTCTTCAAGTTTATCTTGGGAAAATAATTTTAAATATATTTTTGTATCCAAATTTTTATATTAATTTGATAACTCATATTTTTGCACTGAAAAAAATTTATCCGAAATCTTCAACTACCTTTTGGTAGTTGAGTGAAAAGAAGTTAAAACAATTACTTTCTTAGTTAGTTTAACAATGTTTGTGTAGTTAATTTCATTATTTCTTAAGAAGTTAAAAATTAGTAGTACAATTAACTTAAAAATGTAGTTAGAATTTAAAACTAACTACAAAATCTTATTATATCAACTACATTCTTAGTTATTTTAACTACTTTTAAGTAGTTAATACAACTTTTAAAATTGAGTTGAGGACCTATTGTACTATACAGGGTAGTTAAAAAGTAGTCAAATCTACTACTTATTTTTTTGAGTGTGGCATGAATTTGTTGTTTTTAAATTAATTGTATAATAATATATAATATATAATATATAATATATAATATATAATATATAATATATAATATATAATATATAATATATAATATATAATATATAATATATAATATATAATATATAATATATAATATATAATATATAATATATATATATAATATATTATACTTTTATAATTTAAAAGAACTAAGAATTTTTATTTTAATTAATTTTGATATAAAAATGATATTAAATAAAAATTTACTTTTATGTAAAATTAAATAAAAATTCTAAATTAGCATTCTTAAGAGAGACAATTTATTTGATTTTTCGCTTCATTAATGATTAAAATTTTCGCTAAATATAACTGAATTGATAAAATATATATATGTATGTAAAATTATTAATTTGAACTAAATGAGGTGATAATCTATATGAACAAGATCAGCTTCGTAATTGATCGATCGGTTCTCGGAAGCAATTTCTATATAAATTGATTAATTATCACCATAGGGTAAAATTTGGACCTGCTCAATGAATAACTACTAACTTGTTGTATCAATATTAAATTAATATATGGAAAAATAATAAATAATAATCAAAAAATTCAAATTTCTTAATTAATATAAAATTATTATTATTTTTGATGAATAATTATTTTTATTAATAAAATATTTATAAAAAAAATAGTAATTATTTTAAATAATACAGTTTTATATGCTGGGTAGAATATTGTGTATATATTTTTTATTTTATCGAGTTTTTTATTTTTGATTTTTATATTTTTTTTTATTGAGAAGCAGTTTGACTTTATTTGTGTTTAAATTTAATGATGATAAAATTTTTAAGTTTTTTTTTTAAATTTATTATATTACTTTATTATTAATTAATAAAGTAATTAATTATTTAAGGTCAGTAGTTATTCAAACAGAGGTGTTCTATGGTCTAGTAATTTTTACAGTAGTAGTAGGGTGTTTTAGTCAGACAAAAAGTTCTGTAATCTTGTTTATAATTTTCAGTCAAAATGAGTTGATTGTTATAAAATTCTTCTAATTTTGGTAGTGGAAGTAAAAAGTAGTTGTAGGGAGATTTTTAAATTAGTACATTAGTAGTAAAAGATGTTTAAAGTCCGACATTCGTCAAATTTTGGCAAAATTGTTCGACAGTAGTACGAATCGATTGTAGTCAGACAAAACTTTTCTAAGTACATTTGGTCCTCAGTAGTAAAACTCGATATTGGTCAGACAAATTGTTTTAAACTCTTGTAATTTTTTTGTTGATTAGGTATATTCAGACATGAATTTTCTAAGTTCTGTATAATTGTATGATTATTTAAAAATATTTACAAAAAAAAATTTTCTAGTAGTAAAAGTCAAATTTAGTCAGACACAACTTTTCCTAATTTTGCTTTTTTTGATCTAAGTAGTAGATGATAGTTACTGTCAGGCAAATAGTTTAGATTTTTTTGTTACTTTTTTACACTATCAGTAAAAAACGAAAAAACATTTTTTTATAATTTTCAGTGGAAAAGTCATAATTAGTCAAAAAAAATTTTTTTGTTACATAATGCTTTTTTAAGTAGTATAAGTCAATGGCCTTTTTTTTAAACAGGAAATAGTCATCTTTAAAAATATTTATATTTTATTAAATACTATATTTTTGGGAGAGTCTTTTTTAAAAGTAAAATAAATTTTTTTTTTTTTGTCAAATATGATCCCCGCGAATGTTTCTTTTTCGTGGGGGAATTTCATTTTTACAATGTCTGATGATATATAAAACTTTTGAATCTCTTAATCCGTGTAATAAATTTTATTACACTTGAGCCCTTTACCTGAAAAGCTTGTCGTCCAAAAACGATGTATTCCATATATGACACACAAGGACGTTTATTTTTGGTTTTAGTTTCACGTTAAACTGTACTTAGCCGTTATGTTGATAATAGAGTTTCATGTCTTTGGGATAGAAATGTATCACTTTCTGTAATAGAAATACAGCCATTGTCTCGTGTCTTGATACCATTGAAACTATTATTTTCTCCCTAATGTCTCCCCTAGACACAATGATATAAATCAACTGAGATAAAGAACATGTTATTTATTGCCGCGTAATAATTTATGATAGTTTACAATTGTTTTCTATTTTCGTGTGTCGCGCGGTTAGATCGCAAACCAAAAGTTTTCAAGTCAAATTTATATGATTTTAATTAAGAATGAAGTAGGTACTGTCATAATTTAAATACACTTCAATTTTTAATTGGAAATTTTTTTTTTTGTCATTATAAATCATTATTCTTTTGACATCATTTTTTAGTCATTAAAATAAATCTCTTGAACATTTTTTTTTCCTCATTGTAACTTTATAATTTTTTTTTGTTCATTAAATTCATTTCATTATAGGTGTTCCAAAGTGTCGAGATTTTTCTGATTCTAAATATATCATATGTTAATTGGAGGGAAAAATTAATAATTTTTTTTTTGTTAAAAAAATTTTTTCTAAGCAAATATAATTGGAATAATTATTGTAATAAAAAAAGAAACAATGTTTTGAAAGTTTAAAATAGGTTAAGGATAATTGTACAATATAGTATCAATACAGATCAGTGAATTGTACAAATCGTTATACTTTAATGAAGTCTTTTTAATAAAATAACAGAATAAGCTGTAGATGAAATAAAAATTGATATCCAACAGTAGCGCGGATATTAGAAAAGTAAAAAGGTGTACAAAACAAGATAAAGAAATTGGATCAGCTCGTTATGCTGGAGAAAACTTTAATTGGTGCATAGTTCAGAGCTGAAAAGTGAATCGTATATATATATATATATAGAAGAAGGCAAAGGAAAAGTAAAGATGAAAACTTGGGAATACAATCTTCTTCTTCCTGATTGACTCTCTTATTCCAAAAACTCGCAACGTTTCAAACTTGAGATTTCCTTAATAATTAAATAAAGTTTTGGTAATTAAATTTTTGCACCGCGAAAATAAAAATAAAAATTTGTTTTTTAAAAATTGAATTATGCGGTTTTCGAAAAAATAAGGGAAAAATTTTTATTTTGAGGGAAAATACAGATTCAATCTATCGTAAAACATATAAGGCAAATGGATTGAAAAATGATTTTTATCCTTGATTTGGCATTATTCCGTTTTGATGGTTGAGATTTGTAGGTAATGGTTTTGGTAGACGTTGGTTTGGTGAGAGTGGCTATGGAAGCGTGTTTTAAGCAGATGCCGTGAGCGACCCCCATAAATCTGCCATTCCCGCCCAGTGAGCTCGATCTCACACGCTCTGAATGTTTCTTATAGCGCGCGAAAAGCTCTCTCATGTCGCCGTTATACTTTCAACATTCAGTAAGCGCGTGTATAATGTTAGCTTAATGTTGTTGGTTATTAGCGACCCGGAAAAATCATTTATGTAAATTCCAATATCGATATTATGTATGTGACTCACAAAGAAAGGGACCTTAAAAACAAACTAATTATAGGTTATGTTTTGATTAAAACTTTTTGTTTCTATAAAATTAGTTTTTATTTTAAATATAACGAAGACAAACATTGGTTTTGCATTAAGAGTTGCTTTTCATTTTTTTTGAAAACATAACCTACAATTTTTTGCTCCCTTTCTTCGCGACGCCTAATATATATGAATATTGTATATTATATATATATATATATATATGTTGAGAAAGTGCACTAGCGATTGCTTGGTTTTCGAAAGACCGGAAGTGCAAACCACGCTATAGAGTGGATTAATGACAAATTAATGCCAGTATGCCATAAGCGATACTGAATAATCAAAGTTCAGGGGATTTTGAAACACCACTGGTACCTCCTCGATTGCCGCAATTAATCCATCTTGATTGATTTATCAAAAATTCATAAAGTAGACGCGTAGTCAATAGTTCACATCTGTAAACAAGGGGTTTAAAAAATTTGCCGTTGAAAAAAATCAATATTTTCAATTTATGACTTTATTTTTATTAAATTCGATATTTTAATCTTAACAGTTAGAATAGCTCTGCAGAGTTTATTACTGAGCTAAAAGTAGAATTTAAAACAATATGTCTGACTGTGACTGATTTTTACTACTGAGACTTAGGAAAAATTAAAATTTTTATTAAAATTGTAAATGTCTGACTATAATTGACTGTTACTACTGACAATTATATAATTGGAAATGTCTGACTATAGGCGATTTTTATCACTGATACCAAATTTACATACTGTTGAAAGATTTGACTGACCAAAATTGTGTTTTACTACTAACACTCACACTATAACTGTCTTTTATTACTGATAAAAAATGTATGAAGAACTCGTAAACGCTTTGTCTGACTAAAACTGGCTTAAACTACTTAACATCGACAAGAAAGCAATTATATTTTAATACTGACATTTATACTATAATAATTTGGGATGTCTGACTATAAACGCCTTTTACTACTGATACGAAATAGATAATAATCTCGTAAAAGCTTTATCCGACTAAAATTGTCTTTTACTACTTGTACTCGACTATAACAACAATTACATTTATTACTAACACTTATACTACAATACTTAGGAATGTCTGACTATAAACGGATTTTACTACTAATACAAAATGTATAAAAATTAACTCGTAAATTCTTCGTCTGACTAAAACAGTCTTTTACTACTCGTAGTGATTATAATCGTCATTTTTTACTAATTGTAAATTGTAACACTTGTAAAAACTTCCTTTGACTAAAACTGACTTAAACTACTTATACTGAAATTCTTTTACTACTAGATTATACAATAATAATGTAGAATGTCTGACTAAAAACGTCTTCTACTACTGGCATGAAATCATTACTGACTTTATGAAACCTTTGTCTGACTGTAACTTTACTACTACAAAATTATTTTAAAAAAATTGTCTGACTGCAATTGACTTGTACTACTTGTATCAAAATTAGATAACTAGAAAAATTCTATCTGAAAGATTACTTCTTTTGAGAATTTGTTAGAGCATTTGTTTCAAACAAATATTATTAATTTTTACAATTTCTAAAAAATTATTAAATTTATTATTAATAATTATTAATAAATTATATTATTATTGTAAATAATAATTGTATCCCCTACCCTCGTTTCAACTTTAGTTTTTATTAACTAAGTTAAATAGAGGACAGCTTATGTAAGATTATAAGTTCTTAGCTTAAGAAATTATTCATTAAATTTTAATTATTTAATTAAAATCATAATTAATAATTTAAAAACAATAATGATTATACAATAATATAAGAAGAGAATAATTATTAATTATAAATATTATTAATTATAATAATTATTTATACAATATTACAAGAAAAAAACAATTTTTAATTTCATAAAAGTTTGCAATTTCTTTTAATGAAAATGATTTTGATTTAAGATAAAAAAAAATGTTATATTCTATCCAATATAATTTGTCATGTAATTAAATAAATTTTAATTCAATCGGTAGAAATCGTGAAAAGAAGTAATAATAATAATAATAAAAAAAAATACGTTATTATAGTAAAGTAGTTTACCGAGTCTGAAGCGATGATAAAAATTTCACGCTTTTAGAATGGTTACCTTTAGAGAGTGAGTGAGAGAGAGAGAATTGAGGGAAAACCGAGTCGCTTCCGGCGTGTCGAAATAAACCGGTGGAGAGAGAGAGAGAGGAGTTTCCTGCTCACGTTATATTCTCCTTTTCCTATTTTTCTCTTCTACTCTCTTAGTGAGAGACGAAGACGGTTTGAGCCTACATTATTTATGCAAGTAGTATACTCACTCTGATCTTTGCAGCCTTTGAGCTCCATGCGAAGGCAAACCGTGCGCCTGTGTACGGAGTGAGGTAACACGCGTATCTGGCTCGCGAAAATCGGCGGAATAAGCTCGTGTGAAACGACTGACGACGTATCACTGTTACCAGCTAAAACCTGCAAATCAAATTATAGAGATAATTAATGATAAACAAAATTATTTCATATTTTTTTGAATTTTTTTTTACCAATTACACCGAACTTTGTGACTTAGTAATGAAAAATTAGTCATTAAATATAAAAAGTAATAGAAATAAAAAGTAAATTAATTCTATAATGATAAAGTGAATAATTATGAAAAAAAAACTAAATAAATATTCTCAAATTAAAATTAATATATTCTGAATTTTTTTTACATAGGCAAAAAAATCTTCACCTAGAACAGCGATATGTTTCACTAAAACAGCAAAAGTTTTCGCTAATCTAGAAAAATATATTGTTATTCCAGTGAAACTTATCGATGTTCCAGGTGAAGATTTTTTTTGTGTGCATTTTTTCGTTTTTTTTTTACAATTTTTTCTTGTATTTTTTTTGGAAAAATTTTTATTGTTTTCTGTCAGTAATATATAGATAAATTAAATTAATTGACGAACAGCAATTCCAATTTATAAATATAATAATGAAACAACCAGTTATTAAAACTTGGGTCTTTAATTCTTTCATTTTTTTTTAAATACCTCAATTTATTTGAAATACGTCAATGAAAATTTCCGTTTTCCAATAATTAAAGTTCAATTAAAAAGTTTTGAGAACGAGAAATTTCAATGTAAAATATTCCGATGACTTGTCAGATTTAATTTTATCTTGCGCGTAATTAATGAAAAACAAATTACAAACAATAAAAAAAAAAAAAAAAAAATTACTTAATATTGTTATAATTAATGATCTCTTTTTTTTATAAATAAAATTTGAAGACTATAATTGAAAACAAGAGAAAATTTTGAAAATTCACCATATATTAATACTAAAGTGAACCGAGAATTAATTAAAATTATTTTTGCTTTAAAACATTTTCAATTTGAGAGAAGATATTTCCATGAATATTAATTATATGAAATTTATGTGTATGAATATCATTATGAGTATAAAATTAATTTTCAAATATATGTTGAAAAAAAAAATTTGATTAAATTATTTGTAAGAGAGAATTGTTTATTGTAGACAAAGTGGGGATTTATTTTCAGTTTTTATATCGATTATTTTAGGCTGTAATTAATTAGGTTTGTTAAAATATTTTAAAAATATTTTAAAATATTTTACAATATTTTAAAATAAGATTTGCTTTATTATTTTTGAAATGTTTTTTTTTTTTAATTACTTAAATTAGATGTTGAGAAAACTGAAGTTGATGATAAACAATATAAGGTAATTTTCCAAGAAAATTTTGAACTGAATTTCTTAAAATGAAATTAGAGAATTGGTGCGGTATTTTTGATGAAGTCGGTTTAACAAACTCAAATGAAATTTGGTCCCTTTTATTTTTGAGAAATAATAGTTCGTTATTTGACGCTAATGGCCTCTTTCCTTTCCTGCCCCTTTTTCCGTTCTTCTTTTTTAGCTGCAATTCAAATAATCTTTTTCCTTTTTACTCTTTTCGAAGCTTTGTCTGAGGTTTTCGTAACGCCTAGTATTTACATAATGGGGTTATTAGCTTCATGCATCGGCATTGCAGTGCTCGGTGTAATATCCCGAATAGTGGATGAATTTCACCTCCTTTTCTTCTTTTATATATAGAAAAAAATTTCGATTTTTTTTTTTTTTTGCAAACTTGTATAACATATATTTTCTCAAGAAACGAGAAGAACAAAATCATTAAGTTACAGGTCAAAGTAAAATGGAACTTTAAACAAAAGTGAATTAAATATCCTAGAGATGAGATAAAATGCCGCTGGGCACAGCTTTCAGAACTTTTCCAACAATCTTTTTATTTCTTTCATTTTTCCTTTTCCTTTTCACCCCCCCCCCTTTTTTTTATCTTTCTTTTCACGGAAAAAAGGCATCAAAGATTTTCTCTGTAACGAATTTAATACTTGCAAAAAAAGAAAAAAAAAAAAAAAAATAAGAAAAGTGCATGTGATTCATTCTCAAGAAAAGTTCATTCTTTCGATAATGTGAAATTTGTTCGTAGGATGAGAAAAATCAAAGTTCTTGTCACAATAATCTTCTTAAGAATTTTACTTGAAAAAATTTAAATTCTTTTTCCGGGCAGAAATTAATTGTGTAATTTTAGAATTTGAAAAATTAAAAAATAGTTAATTTTGTTAGAAATTGTTTCGAAAATGTGTTTTTGATGTTTTCTTTTTTTTTTTTTACCTCTTTGCCATCCCAACTCTTGTATGGTTTCCAATCACCGAAAGTTGTTCTTCGATACTCTAGAGTATATTCCTCGACGTATTCTTGTCCTCGTCCGTGATCAAATCGACCTTGAGTCTCGATTCCAGTAACGACATAAGTTCTCTTTAAATCAATCTGCAGCCACTCTCGTACTCCATTTTCTATTTGTTTTTTTGGACACCACGCTCCGCCAGCTGTTTCTTTTCTTAATCTGAAAAAAACGATTTATTTTTTTTTTTTAATCTTAAAAAATAAGAATATTTAAAAAATATTTATTATTTTTAAAAAGATATTTATTATTTAAAAAAATATTTATTATTTTAAAAAAATTATTCTTTATTATTTTTAAAAAAATATTTTTCGTAATTTATTTTTAAATTTGAAATAAATTTTTTCCTATTTTGAAAATGGTATGCACTAAATTCAAGAATAAATTGCAGTAAAATATTCAAGTATCGATTTTGAGTATATTTTTATTTTAATATATTCTGAAAATAGTTTTTTTTTTTAAACAAAAATAACTTTAAAGTAGAGCAAGGAAACAATTTTTAGTTTTTTTTTTTTTTAATTTCGAAGTTTTTTCGTTTAGAATTTCTTTTTAAAAATACAAAAGTTTTTACATTAACTCTCGGAGTTTCTTTTTTTTTAAATTATACCCACTTTTAAGAAACAATAATATAAAGCAATCAGTGAAAGTATATAATTGTTTTCAAAAATGAAATTTATATATCTTTATATCAGTATAAAATAAAGTTATAATAATTTTCTTTTGTGTTGCGCAATACCATTATATTCGCGTAGAGATCTCGCATTCGCGAAATTACGTTTTCCGCACCGAGACCAATGCGATTTTCGCGCTGAATCTCGTTACCTGATCGTAAAAGCCGCATGACGCATCTATATATATATATAGAGAGAATGCATCTATGAATGACGGACTGAAAGCTTTTTCGGTTTTGAATCATCCGACTGTGTCACGAGTAATATTACACGTTTCATGAAAAAAAAAATATATATATCTTGAAAGTATCGCCATGGCTATTGAATCGCGTACTTTTATGCCCAAAACTAAAATTAAATTACTCACCGGCAATGATTCGTTTAATAGGGCCATCAATTTTATCTCTTTTTTGTTTAGTTTACTTTATTGTTGGTAATATGTGTTAAAATTTTTTTTTCTATTCAGATAAATTAAATTTTAAATTAAGTAAATTTAAATTCAAAACAAAACTGAAAACAAAATTTATCTGATTCAAATACTTAAGTTCAAATAAATATTTGAATCAAATAATTTTTATTTGAATTAAATAAATTGTACACCCAGAGAAATGTTTTATTTGAACCAAATATAATATATTTGAGTTAAACAAACGTATATTTGTCTCAGAGCCTACTAGCTCATTTATTTGGCGTAAATAAAATTTTTATTGGAATCAAATAAAAATTTATTTAAATCGAATAAATATTTATTTGAATTAAATAAATTTTTATTAGGCTCTGAGACAAATATATTATTTCTCTGGGTGTATTTAAATTAATTTCTTTAAAATAAATACCATTTAATTGACTCAAATAATAATTGATAAAAATAAATATTTATTTGATAATTGTAATCGATTATTTGAATAAAATAAATTTTTTTTCATTTTGAAAAAAATACCATTTTTTTTTTAGTATTTTATACAAAAATTAATTTTACATTTTCTTTAATTTAGAATTTCTTACTTTAAGAGTATAGAATAAAAAGTAAATTCAATTATCTATTTTATTAGAAAATTTTCACGAGTTATTCTCAATTTCTATTAATTTTCAGTGGCACTTTATGTAAAATACTTAAAACTAATATCAGATAGTTTAATCCGCTTAAATACTTTAACTTTAAAGCATTTAAACAATTGTTTGCAGAGTTTTAATACTTATGACCAACACAAGTTGGGTTTAGGTCACCGATAAATTTTCCGCTACTTATGAAATATCAACTCAAAGAAGAATATATATAACTAATTTTAATGTTGTTTTCTTCTTTTGTAAATTTTTCCCTACAAGAAATTCGATTATTTTCCGTCTTGATGCGATTTAATGTTTCTTCTTCTTCTTTATTTTAATCTCAATGATATTCTTTTTTTTTGTGATAAAAAAAAAAAAAAAAAAATGCAGAATTGTTGTTTTCATTTAAAATCCTATGAATGCAATGGTTAAACGTAAACATGAAGGGGGAACATTTTTTGATATATATAGGTATGGCGCGCCTCTTGATTTCCGCGGGAAACGAGAGAAATGAAATTCTGCGTACGAATAACAGCTTTTAATGGTTTAATTAAATTTGTCTGTAATTACACAACAATCATTTATGCAGAAGAGCATGCAAACAATTCCAATAAATTCCACTGCATATATGGATGCAAATGATGTTTGAAAAAAATATATGCCCGCTTAGTACTAGAAAACATTATAGTATGAGAATAAGTACTTAACATTTTCAATTGTTTGCTATACTTTACAAACTTTTCATGTTCGTCATTATTTAGTGTATGTATATGTGTGCAAATGAAAACTGTAAATTTTTCGTTATTAATTCAAGAATGTAATACGTTTAGTTTTTTTTTATTTTTCAGATTTTTGACTTTTCTTTGTTCGTTATATTTTCAAAAAATGTAAAAATGCAAATTAAATCCTTTTCATTAAAATTTTAATCAAGTTTTAAAATATGATAAATTTTCCTTATATCTAAAGTTTTATAAATATTATTGAAATCGATGATAATGTAGGACAAATATATAAAATTTAATAAATGAAAATATATAAAGTAATATGTAATTTAAATTAAATAATGGTGAAAAGTTAATAGAATATTAAATTGAAATAATTTGAAAATTAAATTAAATTGAAAATAATATTTAATAGAAAATAAATGATAAATTAATTTAATTGTAAAAATTATTAAATTAAAAAATTAATATCTAAAATAGAAAAATAAGTTCTGAGAAATTTTTTTTTTTAAATAATTTATTGCCGCATGAAAATTAGTTAATTTATCAATAATTATAAATTAATCTGAATTTAATAATTTAATTTTGAAATAATTATTGAAAAAATTAAAGTGTTTTTAAAAATTGTGACGATATTGAGAATGGGAATTTTATAAAAAGAATAGCGTTCCAGTGACGACCGATTATAGTCAGGAAAAGCAAGCTGTCGTGTTCGTCTATTGCCCTGAACAAAAGAAGAACAATTCACTGGATCGTTCGACGGTTTTAAGAACTTCTCTGTTTCAAGAACTACACTTAAATAGTGTATTAAAGCAGAACACTTCTTTTTCAGTGACTGTACACTCTATAGTTCTCTCACTTCCTTTTTCTCGAATTGCCTGAACGGAATTTCCAATGTGATTGTTTGACTTTTATCTCTTCCACAAAAGATAAAGATAATGAGCCACATGAAAATTCAGCTCGTATAAAAGTACTTTCTACTCTCTTGGAAAATGAAATATTGATTTTCTTGCAATTTTTTGATTTTTATTAAAAAAAAAAAAATAAAAAAAAAAAAAAAGTTTATTTTTTAAAAAAAATTTCACCTGCGGCATTATGTTTCGAAAAAATTTTAAATTTGGAAATTATTGTCAGTTTATTCTTAATTTCATGTAAATTAATTAATTATTATTATTATTATTATTATTAATTATTTTATATAAATCTTATAAAATGTATTTTCTTTTTGCAGATTCTATCATCGATGCAAAGATATGGGAAAAAGTAAAAAAAGGATATCTTATCTTGAAGTACAAAGGATTCTCCATATTAATGTGAGTTTAATTTTTTCAATTTTTATCTATTATATTTTTTGTAAAATTTTTGTTCATCAAAAATGTTGAAGTTATTGGCAAACTAACGAAATGTTTAAAAAGGTTTTTACCTGCTTTTCCAATTTTTAGGAATAGATTCAGTTTATTATATCGAAAAAAAAGCGGAATTAAAAATTCTTGTAAATAACTTTATAAACGAAAAATCTATATGAATTTAAAAATATGTTTATAATATAGATTATTACACGGTTTAGTGGACCATTAAAAAGAACATATCTTTCATTTAGCAAAAAAAAAAGGAAAAGGAAACTTGGCGGAAAACGCCTGCGATAGTGTCAGAGTGATTCACGCGGATGTAGGCCGAGTTACGATTCTGCAGGCGCTCATCCGGCTGACTAAAGCCATACTTGTTCCACTTCTAGAGGTCGCTTAGGTTTCTAATCTAAAGAAAACGGTTTATACCGGATTTCCCGTTATCAATAAAAAATATATAAATATAATTTAATTTACTTGATTATACATTGAGAAAAAAATTTAATTCAAATTATCAACTATATTATTAAATAAATATTTGTTTTAATTAAATAATTATTCTTTAGGTCAAATGGTATTTGTTTCAAATATAATTTAATTCAAATAACAAAATTATTGATTCAAATACAATTTAATTCAAATAAAAATTATTTGGTTCAAGTAAACATTTATTTGGTTCAATTAAATATTTATTTGATTCAAGTAATCGATTATTTGAATCACAAAAATTTTTCCTCGGTGTGTGAAAAAAAATCGTAACATTGAAAATGAGGTTTTAAACATGAAAATTTAATTGTATAATTTCTTTTTTTGGAAACTCTTTACCTTGACTTAAATGATGTAGAGATATGGGAAAATTAAGGAAGAGGTTGCAAATTAAATAAGATTTCAGGTGTATTAAATTTAAATGGTAAACTGTAATGAGGTCGGTATTAAAAGCAAGCAAGACGATAAAACGACATTAGCATTAAAAGCGTGTACTTAAAACTGGAGAAAAACTAAATAGTGTAAGCAGGAAGGAATATATATATATATATATATATATATATATATACAGACAGTGATATTATTTTAGATGCAGATTTCAGAGCAGATTTCTAATAATTAAAAATTAAAGCACGTAATGCAACCTGCAATAATCTGCCATGATTGTAAATATTATTTACGAAATTTTTATACATAAGCACGTATAAAAATTATAATTATAATTTTAGAAAAAATTTTACTTTTTATAATCTCTGAATTTGAAAGACGTATGAGAGATGAAGTTAAAAACGGAGAGATTTTTTTTTATATAAAATATATAGTATTGGATGATAGTTTTTTTTTTTAAATTAAATTAATAATTAAACTGGAAGTTAATTAAAACTTTATTTAAAAGCAGAATTACATTAAACTACACTGGTCTGAATTAATACTTTTTCACGTATTACACAGAGGGAATTATTTTTACAAGTTTTTAAATTTTCAAATTTTCAAATTTTCAAATTTAAAAATTTTAAAATTTTCAGAATTAGAAAATTAAATATTAAAAAACTGATTTTTATTTAAACTATTTTATCTCAGTTTTTTTTTAAATAGACTAGAAATTCTTGTAATTTTTTTTGTAAGTAGTAAAAGTAGGTTACAGTGAGACAAAAATTTCTCTTTTTTTTTTTTAAATAGTTAATTTTTTACCTGCTATTTTTTGGTCCCACATTGGTTACGTAGGACGATGATGCATTGATGGCAGAATCTGGAATTGCTCCAGTTTCCATTCCAAGTGGTGTGTGACATGACCCTGGAAAAAAGAAACAATTTTTTTTTTTTAAGAAATTTGTTAGCATATTTTTGATTATCATGAATTTTGTTTGGAAGTCAATACCACTGGGATTGATAAGTAGGAATTGAAAGTTTCACTTTGTAACTACGTTTACTAAGTTAGGACAAGTAGGAAATAGCCTTTAGCTCAAGACATAGCGCCACTGGGGTATTATCCAATTATTAGTCTTTCAGCCACCTTATTCACGTTTCAATTCAACCGAGTTTGTTCTCATTCACGCTCAATCTTCCCCTTAAAACTTTGCATCCGATTAAACCTCACATTCCATAAATTCATTACAATTTTATTTTAGAAAAAAAAAAATTGTTAACTTTTTTATAATTGAGAATAGTATTTTTAATTTTTTTAGAATATTAGTGATAATAATAATAATAATAATAATAATAATAATAGTAATAATATTTAAAAAAATAATAATAATAGTAATTATATTAAAAAATAATAATAATAAAAAATAATAATTTTAATACAAAATTTTCTATTATTTTACTAAAACAATATGAATTATTAATGTAGAAGATTGAATTTTTTTTTAAATAACGTACACGTACAGTTAATATATATATATATATATCATCTTTTTTCTGAAATCTTTTAATAACGCGTTTTAAAAAGAAACATAATTACTACAGCGGAGTGTCACGACTCGGTTCACTTTGATCATGTTTCTCGGGGAAATCGCATTTTTTAAAAACCGTTTTTTTCAGTTCGTGCATTTCTCTGAATTTTTTTTTTGTTGCTTTTTCTTTTTTTTTTTTGTTACGTGCACTGGCATGAGTAATAGGTATTAGAATTCTCTGTTACTATACAAAAGTATATTTTTAATTATACAGGATAATAGATTTGATTAAAAATGTGGACACGATTAGAATTTAAATTAAAAATTCTCATCATATAAAAGAAAAAATTAATCAAAATTTCCATTTGAAAATTAATTTACGAAAAGAATAGCAAAATTTTCCTGTTTTAAAAACTAATTACTTTTTTTTTTATGTTAATTATTTATTTATTTGTAAATAAAAATTTATTTTTGTATTTAACAAAATATTATTATTATTATTATTATTATATTATTATTATATTATTATTATATTTTATTCTGTATTATTTTTTTTTTGAAGGAAATTCGTTTGACTAATGGAACTGTGTTTTTTTTGGGTACAAAGAGTGTATTTAATGGTTAAATGGTAAAAGTAAATTATGAAACATTCACGTTAAAGAATGAAAGCTCCGAAAGAGTGATTTTTAGTAACGAAATGAGATCGTTTTTATTGGCTCGACAAATTAACTTAGGGGTAAAACGATCGATCCTTCACGGGCGATTAAATTTCACGCGTGTTTACTCAGGCTCTGCAGTTTATGTTGACAGACCTTCGCTTGCTCGTTCTTCTCTTCATGAGTGAACCACAAAAAAAAAAAAAAGAATGTCTCCTCTTTTATTGTTGCTGGTTTCGATATATATATATATATATATTCCACTGAACAAAATTTATTCTTTTCCTCTGAAAAAAACGTGCGTCTTATCCTCAGATATAACTGACGGTGAAGCGAGAGCCCTAAAACTTTTTGAAAAGAAGAAAACTTGTGACAATTTCGAAAAATGGAACAAATTGTGAGAGAAGAACGAAAAGGAGATAGAAATGCACCAGTGGCGAGGAAGATTACGAGCGAGGCACCCGCTTTAATCCGTTGTAGAAATAAATTGTCGCAACTCTTTCGTTGTTAAAGAAAGAAGGATAGAGAGAGAGAGGAAGAGAGAGAAAGGCAAAATGATCTAGAAAAGTAGTATAGCGGGAGAGAAAAAAAAAAGTAAAATAGGGATCAGTGCCATAAAAGTAGGAGCCAACTTCACTTTGTTCGAAACTCCAGTAATTTTGACGGTTATGATGCAAGGTACAGAATTCTTTTTCAAAACTTTTGTTTGCCAAAAGATTTTCATCTTTTTATCTTGAAAAATAGTGGAATTTTTTTTTTTTCTTCAATAAAGATCAAAAAGAATATTAAAATTAAATTTTTTCTAAGAAATGTAACCAAATGAATTGGAAATTATTCTCATCCTCTATAGGCTGACATTTTATTATCGGTTTTTTGGTGAGGGGAAAAAAAAGTTAGTTGAAGAAGTTGATCCTTTTAAAAGTTTACTCGGTCATAATGTGCGGTATAATGTGTATTCAAGCTTGGAAATATTCTGGTATCCTGGAGTAAACAAATTTTTTTCTCTCACTTTTTTTTTTTTATTGAAACTAATTTTATTTTTTATTTGTTACTTTTTGTTGTTGTTGTTGTTGTTGCTGTTGTAATATTGTGAAAAATGATGTGCATCATTTTTCAAACTTCTCTCATCAGCGGCAAACGTGTGCAAGTCCTGGCTTCATGGAAACACTTGGAGGTATTCCATTAAAACTTTCCAACGAGAGAAGAGGTACTACTTCTTACAAATATCTGATCTACTTCCCAATCCAATCCCTAAACCTATTCTGCTGTATTAACTTTCTTCAAACAAGTTGCAAACAGTAAACTTGAAGGTGACTTTATCCCAATCGCCTTAAGCTCAACTACTTTGACGCCAATCCGGGAAAAGGGTCAACCTGACCTTTTTTTTCCCTCTTTTTTTTTATTTGTATAAGCAGTCAGGAGTTGCAAAAAAAAAAATTTAGTTTTTTTTTTGTTCTGGAAAAGAAAAGTCTTTATGGTACAACTATTTAGTTGTTGGAACAATTTTGTTGTTTTGGGAAAATTTTTTGATGTCTGACTGTAACATAGTTTTACTACTGGTAAAATTAGAAGAATTAAAAAAATGTTTCTTGCAATGGCTGACTTAAAATTATTTGTACTACTTCGTACTAAAATTAAAGGAATTTGAGAAGTTCTGCCTAAAAGTAATTTTCAATACTGATAAAAAAATTCTGTCTGACTATAACTCTATTTTACTACTTCAAGTAATTTTGTAATTTCAAGTGCTCTGTCTGACTGTAACTGGCTTTTACTACTTATAAGTATAAATAAAACATACTTCTACTACTGGAGCAAAAAATGGTTAAATATAAAGTCGCATGTCTGACTAAAAATCTCTTGTACTACTAAAACTAATTTTGTCAAAATTCTGAAGATTCCGTCTGACTGAAATTGACTTTTACTACTGATACAAAAATTATGTCTGACAAAACTGTATTTTACTACTTAAATTAATTTTCCAATGTCAATTTCTCTGTCTGACTGTAACTGACTATTACTACTTATAGTCTGTCTGACTAAAAATCTCTTCTACTACTAAAACGTATTTTGTCAAAATTCTAAAGATTCCGTCTGACTAAAATTGACTTTTACTACTGATACAAAAATTATGTCTGACAAAACTGTATTTTACTACTTAAATTAATTTTCCAATGTCAATTTCTCTGTCTGACTATTACTACTTATAGTCTGTCTGACCAAAAAATCTCTTTTACTACTGAAATTAATTTTGTCAAAATTCTGAAGATTCCGTCTGACTAAAATTGACTTTTACTACTAATACAAAAATTATGTCTGACTACAACTCTATTTTCTGACTAAAATTGACTTTCCCTGCTGATAAAAAAATTATGTCTAACTATAACTCTATTTTACTACTTAAACTAAATTTGCAATGTCAATTGTTCTGTCTGACTGTAACGGACTATTACTCCTTATAGTCTGTCTGACTTTAAAATCTCTTTTACTACTGAAACTAATTTTTGCTAAAATTCTGACTGTTCTGTCTGACTAAAATTTCGTTTTACTACTGATAAGTGAAAAGGAAGAAAAAATAATTTTTCTGTCTGACTAAAACTTTCTTTTACTACTTAAATCAATATAAAAAAATTATAAACCCTGTCTGACTACAATTGATTTTCACCACTGATAAATTTTACTAAATACACTTATACTACTTGTACAAATAAGAAACTTGTTTTGTCTGACCATTAATGTATTTTACTACTGTATAAAAGAAAAGACAGTAGATAATTGTTGGGTAAAAAATTATTCTTAACTTTCTTGATTTTTCTTTTGATTAGATTAGGTTTAATTATAGTAATTATTTTCTCGTCAATTATTAAAGAAAATATTATTAAATAATAATTAAATTATATTTAAAAAGGGTACGTTGGAAATTTTAAATTAAGTTAACAAAAATTGAACCTCCACTTTTAGAGAAAGAGTAGATTTCTTGATGCGATTGGATTCCTGAAATTTATGCGTGCTCATTGCTTAAATCTGATTGTCGGTTTTGCTGGCAAGTTTTCGATATATCATGGAATGATTATAGTTCTCCGTATCAAGTTTGGCCATTGCTGCGAGTTCCCTTGAAACAATTGTAAATCGGAAACTAACTGCTCGAGGTTATTCTTATTTCCCTTCCTGACAGTCGAACATTGCCAATTTCTGTATACTCTCTCCCTCTAATTAATCAAAATGATAAATAGACAAATCGATTAGTTCTCGTGAACGCATATCCATTGAATTAACATCGGATATGCAGCACACCTTCTGTGAATTATTTCATTTGTTTCAACAAATTCAGTCTTAAAATAAGATTGTATACTTAAAATATAAAATATTCTTAATTTCATTTTATATTAAAATATTCTAAAATAGGTCTTTTTTCAGTGTAGAATATATTTTCAATTTGAAAATAATTTTGTTCTAAATAGAAAAAATTGATTTTAAATTATAATTACGTTGAAATAGGAAAGTGAAGGAAAAACACGTCCTCAAGAAATGAGTCGTAATACATCTGTGAAACAGCTTATTCGAGAGTGGATTGCGAACCGGATTTCCGGTGACAATAGAAGTTGTTACTTACACATTGTGACAAAAGCATTCAGTGTAATAGTATGTGCAAGGGCATCTCTAGAACAAAATAAACTCCACCACCTTACATTGCCACTGGACAAGGTTCTATTTGTACCATTCGTATAGCGTACAAACCATCCGAGATATGCAAATCAACAGTAGTACCCACCACACGACGTTTGAACTTTCAAACGTATTCATAGAATTGTGTTCGAACGACTACTATGACTACGACGAGTTGCGAACGACATAAAATAACGTGGAACCCCCCATGGGATTCCTGGGAGTTTCCAATGTGTAGTTGCGCTTGTTTCTCTCTCACTCTCTCTTTCTCTCTCTCTCTCTCTCTCTCTCTCTCTCTCTCTGCTTTCCCCATTCCCAAAATGACGGCCAACCTTGCTCTCGAGTCAATGTATTCCACATTTGTCAGACTCACGTTTCGAATAATTTGAATTTCACTTGTGGCTAATGTTTTTTCAACTGTTTCCTTTACTGTTTGTGTTTCAATTGATATATTTATTTTTATTTATAATGTTTGACAATTTATTTACTCTTGACGTGTAATGTCGAATTTCTTCTTTAGATATTAATATGCAGTAGTTAATTTGAAAATATCTATTTAGTACCAAAAAGTATCAAATACCAAAAGTTGTAAATTGTTACCAAAAATATCAATTTGATACTAAAAAGTATTAAATTAATACCAAATGTAACAAATTGGTACCAAAAGTATTAAATTGTTACCAAAAATATCAATTTGATACTAAAAAGTATTAAATTAATACCAAATGTAACAAAGCGGTACCAAAAAGTATCAAGTTTTTACTAAAAGTATCAAATTAATACCATAAGTATCAAATTGATATTAAAAGTAATAAATTGGTACCAAAAGTACTAATTTGATACTAAAAAGCATTAAATTAATACCATAAGTATCAAATTGGTATTAAAAGTAATAAATTGGTACCAAAAGTACTAATTTGATACTAAAAAGCATTAAATTAATACCAAATGTAACAAATTGGTACCAAAAACTATCAAGTTGTTACCAAAAGTGTTAAATTAATACCATAATTATCAAATTGGTACCAAAAGTATTAAATTGTTACCAAAAATATCAATTTGATACTAAAAAGTATTAAATTAATACCAAATGTAACAAATTGGTACCAAAAGTAACAAAGTGGTACCAAAAAGTATCAAGTTTTTACTAAAAGTATCAAATTAATACCATAAGTATCAAATTGATATTAAAAGTAATAAATTGGTACCAAAAATATCAATTTGATACTAAAAAGTATTAAATTAATACTAAATGTAACAAATTGGTACCAAAAAGTATCAAGTTTTTACCAAAAGTATCAAATTAATACCATAAGTATCAAATTGGAACTAAAAGTAATAAATTGGTAACAAAAGTACTAAATTGATACTAAAAAGCATTAAATTAATACCAAATGTAACAAATTGGTACCAAAAAGTATCAAGTTGTTACCAAAAGTGTTAAATTAATACCATAAATACCAAGTTGGTACTAAAAGTATTGAATTAATACCAAAAGTACCAAATTGCTATCAAAACTATTAAATTGGTACCATAAGTATCAGAATTAATACAAATGTATCAAATTGGTACCAAAAGTATCAAATTATTACCAAAAGTACCAAATTAATACTAAAAGTATCAAATTATTACCAAATGTATCAAATTGGTACCAAAAGTATTAAATTAATACCAAAAGCATCAAATGGCTATACGAATTTGGATCAATTTGATACTTTCAAAATAACTGCGACGTTAAGAGGAAAAAAAAGAATGTGAGAGAATAATTTTAATCGAATAGAAAATCTTAAGTAATCCTTCCGATGAAAAATCCTTTTTCATAGAAAAATATTTTTACTTTAAGAAATTCATAGAAATGAAATAAATTTCTTTTCAATTTGAGAATAAATAGTTTTTTTTACGTTTTTATAGAAGTTACAAAACTAATAGTTGAGTTGTAATTAAGAATTTGAATTTATATTTGCCAGGACAAAAAAATATTTAATTAACACATTAATCGATATGTATTTTTACTTTCATCTTTTGTCAACATTTGCACAGCTTGCAAGGTTTTCCTTATATAACACGCGGAGAAATGGGTATTTCATGTCTCTTTCTCCCTCTCTCTCTCTCTCATTCTCATTTCTTTTTTTTTAATGATTAATTAATTAGTTTGAAATATTACCACAGTAAAATAGAATCCTTTTTTAATTACGGTTCTTAAAAACAAATTATAACGAATTTTTATGAAACCAAAAACTGGAATATATTTTCCTAAACCGTATTTTTAATGTTAGAGTATAATAATACTCATAAATTCTAGAGGCACATTAAAAAAATAGATATTATATATATATATATATATATTTCTTCCTAGCTAGATCTCTTCATGATGTAAAAGAGAGATTGAAAAATGTTTGCAATAAATAATAGTGACTTTTATATTATGACAAAGATTTTGTTCATTTTTTTTTTTAAAGCGGATTTTGCTTCTCGACAGATGTGACTTTTAATGACAACTTTATACGCACAAAGACAGATTCATTGTTTAACGAATATCAAAAAAAAAAAAAAAATTGTATTTTTACGTATATTTAGAAAAAAAAAGTTTAGAAGTTTTTTTATTTTAATATACTATATCGAACGTTTATATGTGTATATATATGTATTTGAAAGGACATACGTTATAAAAGTATTAAACACTTGAATGGAAAAGTTTTTACGATGAAAAGTGCTAAAAGTGGTACAAGCTAAAAAAATGGGTAAAAATTTCATGACATATGGTTTATAGGTGTTCTCAGGGTCTGTGAATACGAATCAGGATCTATATTTGAAACTTGTCTTGTGGTTTTTTTTATAGAGTCGCTGAAAATGAATCTGATGTTAACTATCGTTATGAAATATTTATTATTTCATGGTATTTTTTAATATTTTAATATTCGTTTTTTAATATTGCGAGTGGAAAAGTTTTCTTTCGAGGGTTAGGAATATTTATCTCAATGTTTTCTACTGATAGCTGAAATTTATTATTAGTATTATTTTCTACTATTTAGTATATTCTATTATTAATTAATAATAATGCCCTGTAAATTACTATTAAACTCACTAGGAGTGAAATATAATTTTTTCCGTCTGACTAATATTCTCTTTTACTACTTAAAGCAATATTGCAAAAATTACAGAAACTGCTGTCTTATTGTAAGTGATTTTTACTACTGATAGGTCTGACTAAATTATATTTGTACTACTGTTAGTACTAATAGAAATTCTTCTATCCAACTGACTCTCACTATTAATAAATGTGACTAAAAAATATTTCTAATTTTAGTATTTCTAAAATTGCTACCATTGCTACTGTTTTAGTATTTATTCGTCTGACGAAAATTTTATTTTACTACTGATTACCAATTTACACAAATTTGCAACGTTCACTCTGCAGACAAATATAAAATTTTTTGTTTGACCAAAAATGCTCTTTTATTACTGAAACTATTTTTTGATAGAATTCAAAATTTTCTGTCCGACTGTAACTGACTTTTACTACTTATAAGTTTGACTAAAGTACAATTCTTCTACTGATGTTGCAAATGTAGAATTTTCTCGTTTGACTAAAACGCTCTTCTACTACTGCAAATGATCGTACAATAACTTGAAAATTTCTCTCAAACAGTAACTGACGTTTACTACTTTCTAAGTCTGACTAAATCATATACTTTTACTACTGGTGGCATAATTAGACAAATATAAACTTTTCTGTCTGACTAAAATTCTATTCTACTACTGAAACTAATCTTACAATAATTTCATAATTTTTGTCTGACTGTAACTGACTTTTACTACTTATAAGTTTGACTCAAACGCACTTTTTCTACTAGTACAAAAGATAGATAAATAAAAAATTCGTTTGTCTGACTGAAATTTACTTCTACTATTACATTGAAAAAAAATTATTTGTTTCAAATGATCGCTTACTTACTATTAATAAATAACAATTTTATTAAAAAATTATTAATTAAAAAATTTTTAAAAGTGAATTGCAGTTTAAAAAAAATTAGAAACTGTTTCAATTTTGTTTAAACTGAAATTCACTTTTTTATATAAATCGACAATTGTGACGAATCACATTAACTAGCATCGTTATATCTATTTGGGATCAATTAATTTAAAATTTCCGTTGCTTTAGGGATGGTAGAATTAAAGCAGAACTCTCACGTATATATAAGTGTATATATAACACATGTCGCTTGCAGCATGTCGAGTCACTCGTCTTAATTCAGTGGCAGACACTCATAGTACTTTGGCTTCACTAAGTCACGCAACTAAAGCAAGAGAGATAGAGATAGAGAGAGAGATTTAAACGCATAGGTGGATATTGCGAGGAAATCCAAAGCCTTGCGCGAACAATGGGACACCTGCCTGCCAGCCAGCTAATAGGCACATTGGCGAAGGGGTTGGAGAAGAGATTATACGCGCTTCAGTGAAATCCGTCTAGCAATACGAAAGGGGTATGCGCGCCTCAAGATGAGTTGATATTGTTCAAGGATGAGAAGGAGTTATAGAGGAGGGTGGCGTTGGGAGCAAGCGAGCGAGAGAGAGAGAGAGAGAGTCGGTTATATGAGGAGAGTTACGTGCAAGAAGCTTGGCAGGATTGACGTGCTTCTTAAAAGCAGAGAGGTGGAACGAAGGTGATTCGAGAACGGAAGGCTGGAACCTTCTTAGTACAATAAGAGCGAGAGAGAGAGAGAGAGAGAGGGAGAGACGCGATGAGTTTCCCCCGTCACGGAGGTCAATTGTTCTAACTGTGCCATTACTTCGAATTGGCTGGTTGAAGACAATGCTTTGATAATACGGTTATCCGTAAGTCTCTGCCGCCACTTTACTTGACCTGTTTTTCTTTTCCTTTTTTCTTCGCCTGAATGAAGGACAATTTATGAATTGAGGGGTGGAAACTCCTTGTAAAACACTTTTTGACTAAAAATAAATATCCGAAGTAAATTAAAACAGTTTTGTCGTAGAAATTGAAAAGATACGTAAGGGCCAAGTGTCACTTTCGCTTTCACTTTAACTTCCGCTTTCGCTTATACTTTAACTTTCGTTTTCACTTTTATTTCGCTTTCACTCTCCTTCTACTCTACTTTTATTTGCGAAAATAAATTCGTATTTATTCATTTGCGAAGTAAAAGTAGAGTGAAAGGAAAGTGAGAGTGTAATAAAAGTGAAAGTGAAAGTGAAAGTGGAAGCGAAATCGAAAGTAGAAGTGAAAGTGGAAATGGAAGCGAAATCGAAAGTGGAAGTGAAAGTAAAGTCAAGGTACAGAATAGCACAATTGTAATTAAATTTTTTTAGAATTTTATACATCCACTAGATAAATCTGTTGAATTTTGTTAGAAGTTTAAAATTGTTACCCCCTTTTTCAACAAGTTTAATGAATAGACGAATTTTCGCTGTTTTTTTCTTTTATGTGCAACGTTTTTTTTTTTTTTTTCTTTTTTTTTTCATTTCAGTAAAGAGTATTGGCTAAGTTTCGTGTATAGTTCTAGGTCAAACTCTCTTTCTCTCTTCCTTCGCAGTTAATCGTTAAAAAATATGAAACTTTTTGATAGCAGCTTCTTGTAAGTTTTTAATTTACGCACACGTGCAGCTTATTCGTCCTTTCGAGAAAACCGCTGAACTTTCAAGCTCGCCTTCTTTTATATATATATATATTAAACCCTTCTTTTTTTTCTATATACAGTAATGAAGATAAGTTACGAGTCGTTAAGTACTTGTTTCTTTTACAAAATGGTATAATTTTCGTAGTGATTATTTTTTTTTTGTTGAAAAAGTGGTAAATAAAAAAGAGGGATGAAAGAAGAAAGATGAAAAGGGAAATAAAATTCAGACATAAGAGCATAAGAGGAGAATAAGAGAAATGTATTTAAGAGTCTGAAGAGGGGTGGGAAAGAGGGTGTTTCTAAGAGGTCATTCGTAAACCTTGTTTCGTAACATTTCGTCGCATCTGTCTTAAAGTACATTCCATAAGCCTCTGTCATATTTACATTTACTACTGTAGGTATAGTACATACCTTACATATTTTTCCTTTTTGCTTTATATTTCTCGCGTTTTATTTATTTTGTATTTTGTAATTTATTTTTTTGTTAATAGTGAAAACAGTTTTAAGTTGAGATATTAATTTTTCCCCTTTATATATATATTTGGATAGAACTTGGAGAGATAGAATTCGAGAGTGTGTTGTATTCTTCATTACCAAGTCAAATATCGAAGTTTGTTAATTTATCGTAGGAAGTAAAAATGTCGCGAGGAACAGAAATATCTGTCTAGGTAAAAGGCCAATTTGACCTAGTTCAGAAAGTTATAACCGTCGCTAAATGTCCTCTGTGAGTTAGTATAGTCATGGTATCACTTAAGAAAATTGATAAATCATCCCCGTTTGAATCGATTCTCAATAGTGGAGGAACATTCTCCACGGGTGATGAAAACTGTTTTCTTAAGCTTCTTCGACAGTAGTAGGAACCAATTTTTCACACTTGGACAAGTTCATGAATGATAATCTTAATTCTATTGTCGGGGAATTTTTCTCGTTGAGAAAAAAATAATTTTTTTTAGAAAAATATTATTTTTTTTATTTACCAAAGGGAATTAATATTTATTTGTCAATTTTTGTAAAATATGATTTTTTAGTGACTTGTTAAGTAGAGTTTATTGTATATTGCTTGTTAGCGGAATTTAAAGGTAAAATTTTCAAGTATTTGATGCATAATGAGCATAAACATATATGGATAATTGTAAAAGCGGGATTTTATCGCAAGGCAAAATGGCTCATTTCCTCCTTTTGACTGGAGGAATTTGGTTCTCTGATGCTCGATGCTGAATGCTTGTTGCAAGGGACATATAATAAGTGGTGCCACTCATGTGGACAGAGGACTATGGCATGGGTGCTTAAAATGTCTCGAGCTGGTGTCGAGTGCACTGACTGCACTTATCTTTGTAACTGTTTGTCTACCTCGAGGATAGACCATTTACCATAACGAGGGAAACGGAAGCAACATGCAAAACCCCTTGGTTCCTGCAACAATGAGTTTGAGCTTTGTCCTCTTTCTCTTCACGTTTACATTTACCCTTTCTTCATTTTTATATTTTTTTCTGTCCATTTTCACTTCACTGTTTCTTCGTAATTTTTTTAAAAAAAATTTAATTTGTTATTCTTGTTGTAAAAAAAAGTTGGAAATATTAATTTTTTTTTAAATGAAAATAGAGGATAAAATTCAACTAGAATAATTAGAGTTCTAATTACTTATCTACTTAGAAAGTCTATATTCAAGTTTCTCGAGTGCATTCAGAGAAAGATTGAAAACCTCAATTCTTTCTCCTTAAACTATTTTCCTCTCCTACAAACAGATTATGTATTCTACCTCCGGCAACTCGTTAAAAAGTGCAGTTCGAGTTCACCTCATTTTGCACTCCTTTAGTTCAAATGTGTACGAAAGTTTCTTGTCGAGGCCATCTCTCGCTGCAAGTGGAGAGAGAGAGAGAGAGCGGGTAGTTGAGTTTTCAACAAGTTCAGTCTCTATTACATGTATACAACATGCGTTAATTATTTTCAGTTGCATATTTTCTTTACAAAAAAAAAAAAAAAAACTAAATGCTTTTACAAAGCAATACAATATCAAAAAAAAGTTTTTTTTCCAATTTAGGCATTTTTTCACTCGAAGAAAAAATAATTTAGCTTTTTTAGAAGATTTTTGGTTTTTTTATATCAGAATTTATTATATAGTCGGTAAAATTAGAATTTTAGTATATTAAAAATTTTTGTCTGACTGTAACAGATTTTTACTACTGACGAATCTGACTAAATCATTTTTGTACTACTAGTAGTCAATACAAAAAGAAACTTTTATGTCTGACTAAAATGCTCTTTGACTACTGAAAATAATCGTAAAAGTATAAAAATAATTTCTGTTCGACTGTGACTGACTTTTACTACTTATAAGTCTGAATAAAACTCACTTTTACTACTGATGCAACAATTTTTCTAGTAGAAACTCTTTTGTCTGACTAAAATAATATTTTACTACTGAAAATAATCGTACAAGAATTTTGGCAATAATTAAAAATTTTCTGATTGACTGTGACTGACTTTTACTACTACTAAGTCTGACTAAATCATGTTTGTACCACTTGTAGTACAAATTCCCAAAAAAACTCTTCTGTCTGACTAAAATACTTTTTAACTACTGAAAATAATTTACGAATGTAAAAATTTCTGCCTGTCTGTAACTGACTCTTACTAATGATAAGTCTGACTAAAACATACTTCTACTACTAGTGCAAAAAATTGACAAATTGTCTCCTGTCTGTCTGACTAAAACTCTTTATTCTACTGAAACGAACCTTACAATAATTTCAATTAAACCATCTTTAATTTATATTAATTATAGATTTTCTGATAAAACAATTTCTTATTTATTTCTTATTTGTTATTAATTGTAATAATTAATTTTTTAATTATTAATTAAATAATAATGTAATAATTAATTTTTTCATTATTAATTAAATAATAATTTAATAATTTTTTTTTGTATATTCCAAAGAATTATTTAACAATTAGCTTACATTTTTTTATGAAAAAATTTTTAATATTACTTGTCAAAAATAACAGTTCGTTTGAGGCGGATATGTTTTTATTTTTTGTTTAGAAAAGACATTTCCTGTTGAATTCAACCAAGTTCCATTTACTTTCTTGATCCTTTCTTTTATAGAAATAGATCTTGTTTCATCAGTGACATATTGGAAATATCGACAGTCGCGAGACACATAAAGAAATTCAAATAAAGTCGCAAACAGATATATATATATATATACAATACTGTGTATATGTGAAACTTGAGATTCTTAAACTGAAACCCTTGTTCTGATAGGGTTTTACAAGTTCGTGATGGTTTCCGAGTGGTAAACCATCACAAATAAAAACCAACACGCAATATATGTGTATTTTTATATATTGAATCGTAAGCGCTGAACATTTGCGATGGTTCAATATAATATAAATCTATTTTGTCCCCTTCTATATGTATATATATTTCGTATGCGAATTCGAGTGTCTACCTGGAAAAGTACCCAAACAAGTCGTATTGCCAGTTTGCGTGTGTGTACATATATATATATATATATATATATATATATATATATCGAAACGAGAGGATACAAGTAGAGTGGAACATATCAGAAACACTCCCAGTTTCCCTCACCATTCTAAATAAGTTTCGGCCACATTTACAGAAAGCGTTTTACATGAAGTGAATACAGAATTTCTAGATTTTCAAATAAATTCACTTTTTAGTTTGAAGAAAATCACTCACAATATATTATTTGCATATTATTTTGCAAATAGAAAGGAGTAATTTTTGTTTTATTTATACTTTTTCTTTTTGATAAAGCCTAATCCAGTAATAATTCAAAATTTAATATAGTAGACAAATATTAAATGGAAAAGTTTTTTAATTAATATAATTAAAATGATTTTATAAAATGTTTCTCGTCGTCAAAAGATGTTGGCTGTAAAAGGTTCATTAGTTTCATTTTTACCAAGCTATTACGGAAAAAGGATGTTATATATATAAAGAGAAAGAGAGAAAGAGGAAGATATAAAATATGTCGAAAAATTGAAATAGTCCTTTTTATACTTTCTGCGTGTAATTATTCTATGGGTCTTGTTAAATATAGTAAATTAGAAAGCTAGAATGATAAAAAAAAAATAGTGGGACAGAGTGGAAAGTTTTCTTGCAACCCTTATTTCTATGCAAGTTGTGAACTCGCCACAATTCACTGCTGTCACCTTTTCAAGCAGAAACTGTTGGTATGAGATCCCAGTTCTCCGCTGAAACTGCCAACTGGTCGGCTTTGAAAACCTTTTACAAACGACTATACACCATGCGGGCTCACCAACTATATTACATTCGTGTTCAAGGGTTTTCTGGTCAGAGAGAGAGAGAGAGAGAAAAAAAGGAAAAGAGTTAGACGAAGACGAAGAAGAAGACATATTAGTAGAAAAAAAAACATAACAGTCCTTAAAGTTTCGGATTTTTTTCCCGATCGGTTTTTATTTTGCCCGAGATATATATTTTTTTTAATTAAAAACATAAAAACTATTTTTTTTTAAAATGAAAATATTTTTACATTTTTTTTCGGAAAGAATTATTCCGAAAAAAAATATTTGATGCAAATAATCGGTTATCTGACTATCAAATAAATATTTACTTGAACCAAATTTGAACTAAATAAACTGTTTGAACCAATAATTTCTGAATTTTGAAACAAATACGATTTAATTGATTGAAATAATAATTATTTACTATAGAGAAATATTTATTAATAGTCGATTGTTTAAATCAAATAAATTTTTCCATTGTATAAAGAGAAGGTATATATATTAATTGTTTTACATTGTTTAATTTCGTGTCGTTTATTTAATGAAAAATAATATTTTTTGCCATGAACACAAAAAATTTTGCAACGAATTTTATTTTTTTTTAAATTTTTTTTTTCGAATACAAGGAAAACAAAGTATTTGTAGTTTATTTAAATAAATCGTGGTAATAAAAATATCTCTTTTTGTTGAACCGTGAAGTGAAAAGAGATATTCCAATTTAGATAAGGGCCTTTTTATAGAATAATCAATAATTCCTTTTATCAGAAAAACAATTGTCAAGGTATACTGATTGCATAATTTAACTGGTTACCAAAACAGAATCAATATATTTTTGTTAAAAAAATTTCCTGTTTAATTTTTTTTTTTCGCTGCGAAAAGGTCGTTGAGTAGAGTTGTATAATTAGAGAAAGTTACAATTAATTTTTTTTAATTGGGATATTTTAATTAGTATTTACAATTTGGTTTTGTGAAAAGAAAATTTTTTCGTACTTTTGTAGTTTTTTTTTTTATTGTTTCTTAGCAACAATTTTAATAATTTTTTTTGTGGTAATTTTTTTTAATTTACGTGGAAAAAATATAAATATCAAATTTTATAAAAGGATTTTTAAATTAAAAGTTCACACTAAAAAATAATACTTACTTTCAGTTCACTTTTGACTAAAACCGTTAACATTAGAACAATTTTTACTGAATTTCAGCCTTGAGTGTATGATTTTAAGTCCTAAAATTGACTTAATCTAGTTTTAAGATTAAAATTACACTAGTTTTAAGGCATTTTGATTTTAAGATGTTAACGGTTTCAGTATTTGTTTTTTGTGTGTTGGAATTTTTTGTATGAAAATTTTATTTTTTCACAGTGAAAAAAAAATTTATTTGATTCAAATACTCGATTACTTGACTATTATCAAATAAATATTTACCTGAATCAAATAATTTTTATTTGAATTAAATAAATTGTATATTTTTGAATCAATAATTTCTGTATTTGAAACAAATACCATTTACTTGACTTTAATAATTATTTGATACAAATAAATATTTTATTTGTATCAAATAATTATTATTTGAGTCAATTAAATTTTTTTTCAGATTTGATTTTGAAAATACTTTTATAAAATTTGATTTTACTACTTTCTTAATAGTACAGGGGGTCGATTACGTAACTATTCCACATTCCACATTCCGAATTCCGCATTCCACTTTTCACATTCCGAATTCCGCATTCCATTTTTCACATTCCGAATTCCGCATTCCACTTTTCACATTCCGAATTCCGCATTCCACTTTTCACATTCAAATGGAATGTGTATAATGTAGTTCGGAATGTGGAATCTGGAAATCTGAATGTGGAATGTGGAATGTGAAAAGTGGAATGCGGAATTCGGAATGTGGAATGTGAAAAGTGGAATGCGGAATTCGGAATGTGGAATGTGAAAAGTGGAATGCGGAATTTGGAATGTGGAATGTGAAAAGTGGAATGCGGAATTCGGAATGTGGAATGTGGAATAGTTACGTAATCGACCCCCAGTAAAGGAAATGTTAAAAATTTAGTTAAGAGAATTTGGACAATGGAAAAAATTTTTTTGGCAACATTTCTGATACAGAGTATGATTTATCCATCACTTTATTTTTCTCGTTGGGATATTGAAAAAAAAAAAAAATGAAAAATCTCCAATATGTTTTATAAAGTTACAAGACCAGCAAATAAAGCCTAATATTGTTTTGGAGGGTCGACATTCTGCTGTTGAGTTCGAGTTGAAAAACATGAGATTTGTTTTCAACGAGGAGGCATTATTTGAAATAAAGGGGGGGGAGGGGGAAAGAGTGTCTCAAATATTGGTGACGCGCAATGCAGAATGCAGTCTCTGAACGCGGAGAATAGAGCCGAGTGTATACCAAAGGAGGTATATATATATATAGAGAATTTCACTCTGAAAAAGCGGTGGGAGTCCGTCAGGTGGCAAGGCTATAATCCTCTGGAACTGAACTGGAATGGAACGGGAATCAGTCGGGTTGGGACTTTACGGGCGCGGGTCATCGTTTCAAGGTGGGACGTTTATTCGACCATGCTTGTCCGAACCTTTACGACTCTTGTGTGCTCTCACACACCCCTTCGTTCAGGGATCAAGTTTTCAATTTTTCATTCCGTTCTTCGCTTTGCATTTTGATTTCAATGTCTAGTTTTATTTTTTCCTCTCTCTCTCTCGACCCCTTCTTTGTGTTTTATTTTATAATTCCTCTGCGAAATTCAATATTTTTCAATTTGTTTTTATTTATTAAAAAAAAGGACAGGAATACCTTTTTTTTTTATTTTGTCTTTGTTTTCGGTTGGATGGGAGATAAAAAAAATTTCATAAATTATTTAAAGTGGAAAAGAAGAAGTCCACTTAAATGTAAATACACGGGTTACAGTTGCAACTCTTTGAAACAAACTGCCTCAATGAAAATCACATTCCGCTTGCCAGAAGTGGGTTCGTGAGAAAAAAATCGATACCACTTGACTTTTCTCTCAATTTGCCTTTACTCTTTCTCTTGAATTTTTCTTTTTTCTTTTCTTTTTTTGCTCCGATTACAATCGTCTCGCAGTATTTCAACCTTAGCTCTCTGTCGTGGTGTGCTGGCCCTCGACTTTCTCGAAGAGTAAACGTGATTAATCGAATAATTAGAAGAGAGTCGCAGGGTCGTCTTAACTTTAAGAAGACTTGGTGTTTCTCTGTGAAGCGTAGCGGAAGCGGAAGAAAGCTTCTTTACTGAGGATGCGATTTATCCTGTCGCATTAGATTCAAAATAATTGATCCCTTGAGTCATTACGTTGAGACTGATGGCGCCCTCATCTTGTGACTTGAAGGTAAAACAAGGGGAAAAAAAACCCTAGAGTGCGCACCATCTAAGCTCACTGAAAAATTCAAGGATAGCATCTTCCTCCATGATGACATTGTTTTTTTGACACGAAGTACATACACTCAGTTAACGAGATACATTTTAACTCTTCAACGTTCAGTTTGCAAAAAGCCAGACAAACGTTAAACAGTTTTTTTGTTGTTGTCACTCTTCTCGAATTTTTTTTAGGTTTTGTTTAATTAGGTTTCTTATTACATTACCAGTATAGGGTTTTGATAATTATACTTTAGGAGGGATTAAAATTTATTTGGCTGACTAGAATTGATTTGTACTACTAGAGATTAAATTATACGTTTTAAATACGTTTATAATTCAAGTAACATTTTGTCTAACTAAAATGCTCTTTTATTACTTAAACAAATTTTACAAGAGTTAAAAAAAATTCTGTCTGACTAAAACTGAGTTTTACTACTGATAAGTCTGACTAAAATTGACTTTTACTACTGACAAGTCTGACTAAAACATACTTTTCCTACTGAGAAACAAATTTTCAATTATAAACTCTCCTGGCTGACTAAAACTAAATTTTACTACTGAAAATCTTACTAAATTCTAATTGTTTTGTCTGACTATAATTTATTTTTACTACTGATAAGTCTGACTAAAATACACTTCTACTACTGGGACAAGAATTTTTAATTAGAATTTTTAGGCTGACTAAAACTATTTTTTACTACTGAAATTAATCTCATAAAAATTTACTTTTTGTTTGACTGAAACTGACTTTTACTACTGATACGCCTGACTCAAAAATACTTTTACTACTGAACAATAAATTTTCAATTACAAACTCTTCTGTCTGACTAAAACCGAGTTTTACTACTGAAACTAAAAATCTTCGGAAAATTTTAAATGTTCTGTCTGACGAAAATTGACTTTTACTACTGATAAGTTAGACTAAAAAATAATACTGCTGAGCAACAAATTTCCAATTATAAACTCTCCTGGCTGACTAAAACTAAATTTTACTACTGAAAATCTTACTAAATTCTAATTGTTCTGTCTGACTATAATTTACTTTTACTACTGATAAGTCTTACTAAAACACACTTCTACTACTGGGACAAGAATTTATAAATAGAATTTTTAGGCTGACTAAAACTATTTGTTACTACTGAAATTAATCTCATAAAAATTTACTTTCTGTTTGACTGAAACTGACTTTTACTACTAATACGCCTGACTCAAAAATACTTTTTCTACTGAACAATTAATTTTCAATTACAAACTCTTCTGTCTGACAAAAACCGAGTTTTACTACTGAAACTAAAAATATTCGGAAAATTTTAAATGTTCTGTCTGACTAAAATTGATTTTTACTACTGATAAGTCAGACTAAAAATTAATACTACTCAGCGACAAATTTTCAATTATAAACTCTCCTGTCTGACTAAAACCGAGTTTTACTACTAAAACTGAAAATTTTCGTACAATATTAATTTTTTGTTCTGTCTGACTATTACTGAATTTTACTACTGATAAGTAGTATTAATTTTTGTGTCCACTAATTCTGACCATGACTACTAATAAAAAAAATTAAATTTTCTGCTGAATTACAAATAATTCTGCGCGAAAAAAACAAAATTTTTATGAACAAATTTTTTTTTTACACATATTACTTTTTTGTTTTAATGTAAAACACTTGAACAGCGCGAGTCTTAAAGGGTTAAAGAAAGCCTTAACCTAGAATAGTTTGTGCTTGTTTAATCGATAAACAATCTACTAACCGAGGGGCTTATTTGTCTTTTTTATCGAAAGCTCTCAACTAAATTTGCTCTCTTTTTTTTGTATGCTTAAATAAATTTCCAACTGTTGAAAAGATATGAGTTATGTTTCTGTTTGTTTTTTTTTTGTAAGTAATTTTAAATTAACATGAATCGATTGTTTGCATTTACTTTCTATTTTTATTTTTTCCTATATATAAATAAGGGCAACACTATTTTTTCTGCTTTTTTTTTTTAATTATTATATTTTCAATTATTAACATTCTATTTATATATTTACAAAATTTTACTACGGTAGAAATAATAATAATTAACAAATATTTAGCGGGTAACCTTTTAATTATGTAAAACACAAAGGGGGAACTGTTTTCATCGTTTACTAATTACGTTAAATATTTACCGGTCAACATTGAAGGAAGAGAAAATAAAAATTTAAAAAAAAGGAATAAAAATAAATTTTGTTTATTATGATAATATATTTTTAACAATGTTTTTAATTTAATAAATTAAATGATTAATAAAAATTTTAATAAAATTGAGGAAAAAAAATGAAATGGGAAAAACAGATTTGATTGCATCGTTGACGGTTAATTTAACCGCAAAATGTTTTGCTAGCAAAGTAATTGGAAATCTTCATTAAATATTTGATTCTCGAAAAAAAGTACCATTTTTAATTAAATTGAGACAATAATTTCATGAAAATATTTTTTGTTTACAAACGTGAAATTTTTTTTTTCAAATATAATATAATTTAGTTATATAAAAAAAAAGAATCGTTTTGGGCTATTTGTAATTTTTTTTTTTTTAAGTACAAGTTGATTTAATTTTTTTTTGATTTACAAAAATATTTTTTTTATTGTCACTTGTTTAATTGAAAAAAAATAACAAGACAATAGCAATAAATAATCTAGCAAATAGTACAATTAAATACACACACGGGAATTAATTTTCAGAATATATGCGCATGTATTTTTAAAGAACACACTTCATTTAACAAGGAAAATGGCATTAGCGAAAAAAAAAATGAAAAAAAAAAAAAAATTGAAAAGATACGATCCGTCAGTATTTGTCGCTATGAAATACGTTCGGTATTGTGAAAAAATATTCACGTTCAATTTATATAGCAAATTAGGTGGAATAAATTTTTGTCTCACACTGGTGACCTACTTTTTCTATCATAGCTTGCAACGATATTGATTTCTCTTGTTAAAAAGAAATGATTCACAGTTTTCAATTTTACCCCACAATATTTTTTTTCAATTTTATTTTTTTCTTTTATTTTTGCAACGACAACGACGACGACGACGACGAGCCTTCTGGTGCTAGACTTTACGCTTCGCTCGTTTTATTCTCTGGCATTAATTGGGCTACTGGTAACAATCTACAAAGCAGAGAAAAGTCACTTTTTTAAATGAGCCCTTTTTTTAACAATTAAAATCCTAAAAATTTATACAATTCTTCTTTTTTTTTGGGAGGGTGTTGAAATTTTTTTTCATATATAATTATTGAGTTTCTACGAATGAATAATGTGTTTATTTCAATATCAAGTACAAAAGATTTTTTTTTTTTTTTTTTTTTGACCTCCTCGCAAAAGAAAAGGGCTTGATAAAAGCGACACGTAGATGTAAAATTGATAAAGTTGATCTCTGTCATGAACCGAGTGCAATTAACATTAATATACTTTCAAAGCTTTGTCACTAATTGCAGATTTCAACATATATATACAGTCGCCATATATACTCATTAGCATTTCATCACTTGACCTGTAATGTATTCGTGATATAGATCCTTCAACAATGAATTTTTTTTTTTGCTTTATTATTCAAACATGACGTTGAAATAAGTGTCGCATAATATAATGTCCGACTGGAAAATTGGTGACAAAAATAACCATATTTTGCTCTATATTACAAAGAGAAAAAAATTCTATCGATGCTGTGGTTTTATAGAATTCTGTTAGATTTTTTCTTGGTGGATTGCAAATGTAGTTATTTATATTATCGACTGTCGATACAGTGACATTGGGGAAATTTATTTTACCGACTGATGATCGTTGTAGAAATCTGTTGCAATTGCAATTATTTTTATTACCGACTGTTGATATTAGAGAATTTTATTTTACCGACCGATGATCATTGTGGAAATCTGTTGCAATTGCAATTATTTTTATTACCGACTGTTGATATTAGAGAATTTTATTTTACCGACCGATGATCATTGTTGAAATCTGTTGCAATTGCAATTATTTTTATTACCGACTGTTGATATTAGAGAAATTTATTTTACCGACCGATGATCATTGTTGAAATCTGTTGCAATTGCAATTATTTTTATTACCGACTGTTGATATTAGAGAATTTTATTTTACCGACCGATGATCATTGTTGAAATCTGTTGCAATTGCAATTATTTTTATTACCGACTGTTGATATTAGAGAAATTTATTTTACCGACTGTTGATATTAGAGAAATTTATTTTACCGACCGATGATAATTGTGGAAATCTGTTGCAATTGCAATTATTTTTATTACCGACTGTTGATATTAGAGAAATTTATTTTACCGACTGTTGATATTAGAGAAATTTATTTTACCGACCGATGATAATTGTGGAAATCTGTTGCAATTGCAATTATTTTTATTACCGACTGTTGATATTAGAGAAATTTATTTTACCGACTGTTGATATTAGAGAAATTTATTTTACCGACCGATGATCATTGTAGAAATTTCTATTACCGATCTATGATAAAAGGACGAAAAGATCGTTTCTTTTTTCAATAATTTAGTTTTTTTTTGAACTTTTGAGTTTTAGTTACCAGAATTTTTTCTAATAAAAAAAAAAAAATAGAAATATTTTAACTTACGAATATCGAATGTTTCGACATGAAAAATAGAGCCCAGTAGTGTCAGCAGTATACAGATCCCGGGCAATGTTGATAGGCGATCAGTCTTCATGTTCTGCTGCACCGAAAAAGTCTTCAGGAGATCATAAGGCCAATAACTAGAAAATAAAGAGAAGAGATTATTTTGTAACTAATCGTGCATCTGTTGCTGAGTACAAGATGAAAGAGTAGTAAAGTGAAATAGAAGGGGAAAAGTATTATCTGTCGAGAGATTAATGACTAACCAGCAGGGTTGTAGGTAAAGTGCGCTCTTAGTTTTCCTATACCTACTTTAGTCGTTGGAAATAATTACTCTTTGAAAAATAAAAAGTCTTAACGATCGTTGTCGAAAAACATTTTCATAATTACTCATCTTGAAATATTTGATTTTTTCAAATTTAATTAACATTATAATTTTTTTTTTGGGCAATAAATTGGTTAAGTTAAAATTTTCAATAGTAGGTTATATATGTATATACAAAATAAAAATAATACTATTTATCGTATTTATAAGAAATTTTGTACAAAAATATATATATATTCTTTATATTTTCTTTAACCATGACATATGTGTATAAAAGTATAAAGTTTCTAATAGTTTTCAAAGACGTAAAGAAAGTTTTTCGAAACATTTTTATGTTGTCGTATATGTCACCATATAGTAAATTTTTACTACTTTGGAATTCATGAAGGAAATTTTCTCAAGTTATTGTTCAGAATTTTCTTTTTTTTTTCCAAAAAAAGAAAATATATTTTATTTCGAAAAAATATTTTCACTTTATAAAACTCTTTAAAAGTCACTTTTAAAAAGGAAGATTTGAGAAATAAATTTTTTTCCCACCCACTTTATTTGAAAAGAAAATTAAATGTGAAAAAAATATTCTCTGGATATTTTTTTTAATTTTTTCCCAAAAAAAAGTTTCTTCTTTTATAATAATATTAATTTTTTTATTAAAAATTTTTTAAATATCTTTTGATAATTGAATTAGAAAAATACGATTTTCTCATTACTCATTTGGTAAATTATCCATTAAAATAAAATGGTAAATGCTTTCAAAAATTTTTGGCACGTTATTTGAGTCTTAAAATTTCTCACTAAATATATAGTGCGCGCATAATTTTCAAGAGTTAATTTAAGATCCAGACGACTTGGGAAAATTGTCATTCGTTTTCTAGTTGGTAATGAAATCGAGGTTAATTTCTGTGTCAAGGGACGTGAGATGGCAAAGGAACGAAGTCTTGAAGGGTGTGGGGAGGGGGGGGGGCAGAGAGAAGGGGGTCGACGCGCTTTAACTCAGAGGTGGCAAAGCCCTCAGGGTTGAATTTTAGACGTTGGATCGTGACCTGATCTTTGGGTCACGTATCTTTCCTAAAGATCTTCAGAGGTCCACATATTTTTTCGATGAGCAACTTTGCGGTGACAATTTTCCCAAGCGAAAGTAGACGAGGAAAAAAAAAAAAACAAAGCTAAATTTTTGGTGGAAAAAGAAAAAAAAATCCCCCCCCCCTTTTTTTCTTGGCACAGTTTTATTTTGACCAGTCAGCTTGAATTGTATATACGTGTGTCGCGTTGAGAAACACACTGTTGTGTGGACTGTGTGAAGTAACTCGTAATCGAGTCCTCACCCAATTAGCCCCAACCTAACACCCTCCCTCACCCTTATACACCTTTATGGAGAGAAAACCTCTAAGCTCTCTTTCCCTTTCGCTAGTTTACTTGGCTACTAATTTTCTCTTTTTCTCTCTTGCTCTCTCTCTTTTAGTCTAACCAGAATCGTATTTGTCTGACCGAAGAAGTATTTGTCTGCCCTTTACGGTCTTTTTTTTTTTTACTGCGTTCGGAAATGGCTTTTACGGTCACGCGAATAGACACTAAGGATTTCTTTTAATTGAGACGTTGGCTGCGTTGCTCTACCTGTTTTCTCAGAAGGGTCTATACATTAATGTAATCGAATTTTTTTTTTCTGTTTTAGGAAAATGTGTTTTATTTTTTTTTTATCTAAAATTAAATATTCTTTAATAATAATAAATATATTTTATTTTTGTAAATATACTAGAAAATAGTAAACACTTAAATAGTAAATAATAAACTAGTAAATAGTAAAGTAAATAAATATTTTATTTTTGTAAATATACTAGTAAATAGTAACGAAGTAAATAGTAAACTAGTAGATAGTAAATAATAAACTAGTAAAAAGTAACGTAGTAAATAGTAACGTAGTGGATAGTAAATAAGAAACTAGTAAATAGTTAGATAGCAAATAGTAACGTAGTAAATAGTAACGTAGCAAATAGTAAACTAGTAAATAGTAGCGTAGTAGATAGTAAATAAGAAACTAGTAACTAGTTAGATAGCAAATAGTAACGTAGTAAATAGTAAACTAGCAGATAGTAAATAATAACCTAGTAAATAGTAACGTAGCAAATAGTAACGTAGTAAATAGTAACGTAGTAAATAGTAAAGTAGTAAATAGTAAACTAGTAGATAGTAAATAATGAACTAGTAAATAGTAAAGTAAATAAATTTTTTATTTTTGTAAATATGCTACACGGAGAAAAAAGATTTCTTTTATAAAGTAACTTTTACTACTTTCAGAGTAAAACTGGACCAACTCGAAGTTTCTGCGCATCTCTGGCAATTTTTACTCCAAAAATAGTAAAATTTACTCTAGAAATAGTAAAACTTACTACGGAAACAGTAAAATTTACTACAGAAATAATAAATTTTACTATTTTTGGAGTAAAAATTGCCAGAGATGCGCAGAAACTTCGAGTTGGTCCAGTTTTACTCTGAAAGTAGTAAAAATTACTTTTTCTTTTTCTCCGTGTAGTAAATAGTAAACTCTTAAATAGTAAACTAGTAGATAGTAAATAATAACCTAGTAAATAGTAACGTAGTAGATAGTAAATAATAAACTAGTAAATAGTAAGGTAGCAAATAGTAACGTAGTAAATACTAACGTAGTAAATAGTAACGTAGTAAATAGTAAACTAGTAGATAGTAAATAATAACCAAGTAAATAGTAACGTAGTAAATAGTAAACTAGTAGATAGTAAATAATAACCTAGTAAATAGTAACGTAGTAAATAGTAAACTAGTAAATAGTAACGTAGCAAATAGTAACGTAGTAAATAGTAAACTAGTAGATAGTAAATAATAAACTAGTAAATAGTAAGGTAGTAAATAGTAACGTAGTAAATAGTAAACTAGTAGATAATAAATAATAACCTAGTAAATAGTAACGTAGTAAATAGTAACGTAGTAAATAGTAAACAAGTACATAATAAATAGTAACGTAGTAAATAGTAACGTAGTAAATAGTAGCGTAGTAAATAGTAAACTAGTAGATAGTAAATAATAACCTAGTAAATAGTAACGTAGTAAATAGTAACGTAGCAAATAGTAAACTAGTAAATAGTAAATAATAACCTAGTAAATAGTAGCGTAGTAGATAGTAAATAAGAAACTAGTAACTAGTTAGATAGCAAATAGTAACGTAGTAAATAGTAAACTAGCAGATAGTAAATAATAACCTAGTAAATAGTAACGTAGCAAATAGTAACGTAGTAAATAGTAACGTAGTAAATAGTAAAGTAGTAAATAGTAAACTAGTAGATAGTAAATAATGAACTAGTAAATAGTAAAGTAAATAAATTTTTTATTTTTGTAAATATGCTAGTAAATAGTAAACTCTTAAATAGTAAACTAGTAGATAGTAAATAATAACCTAGTAAATAGTAACGTAGTAGATAGTAAATAATAAACTAGTAAATAGTAAGGTAGCAAATAGTAACGTAGTAAATAGTAAACTAGTAGATAGTAAATAATAACCAAGTAAATAGTAACGTAGTAAATAGTAAACTAGTAAATAGTAACGTAGCAAATAGTAACGTAGTAAATAGTAAACTAGTAGATAGTAAATAATAAACTAGTAAATAGTAAGGTAGTAAATAGTAACGTAGTAAATAGTAAACTAGTAGATAATAAATAATAACCTAGTAAATAGTAACGTAGTAAATAGTAACGTAGTAAATAGTAACGTAGTAAATAGTAAACAAGTAGATAATAAATAGTAACGTAGTAAATAGTAACGTAGTAAACAGTAGCGTAGTAAATAGTAAACTAGTAGATAGTAAATAATAACCTAGTAAATAGTAACGTAGTAAATAGTAACGTAGCAAATAGTAAACTAGTAAATAGTAAATAATAACCTAGTAAATAGTAGCGTAGTAGATAGTAAATAAGAAACTAGTAACTAGTTAGATAGCAAATAGTAACGTAGTAAATAGTAACGTAGTAAATAGTAAACAAGTAGATAATAAATAGTAACGTAGTAAATAGTAACGTAGTAAACAGTAGCGTAGTAAATAGTAAACTAGTAGATAGTAAATAATAACCTATACTCTGTCCATCGAGAGTTTGCCCTCGGAAAACGACGAGTTTTAGTCATTTTCGCGCAGAACATCATAAAAATGAAAGAGTTGGCGGAGTTTTGAAATAAGGACCGCCTTTTGTGAAAAAAATGTTAATTTTAGACTTGGTTCAAAATATGGTTTAAATTGTCACTTCTAATCCCCAGTCGTCCGTGCGTTCACAAGTCCCAAGTTTATGAGGGTCCTAATAAACTGCACGTTACAGTGCAATAAAAATTTTAAAGAATTTTAGTTTTACAGATAATTAATTTTGAACAATATATTCGGAATCTGCAAATTCTCACGATTCTAATGATATGTAATAGTTTTGCAAAACAAGAATCCCTGCAATTGTTATTAATGTTTCATTTGATTCTAGTTCAGAAAGTGAATAAAGAAAAATATTTGTGTATATTGTATGTTAAACAAATTATATGTTTTATTGTGGGGGTATTTACTCGCGTATTAGTGCACAATTATCTTGTAATAGTCGTAATACTTCGTAATAAGTGTAATAATGACATCAAGAGTGTAAACTCAAGATGCACTTAATAAAAATTTTAATTACAGTGAATGACTTAATTGTTATTATGTATATCAATTAATTAATCATAATTAAAAATACAACCTTACATTAATAATTAAGTTAAATTAAAAGTTTATACTAAATTCTAAAAAGCTATGTGTACATACAAACATTTCATTAATCACTGAATTTGTGAATTATTTAAATTTTAATGTATTATAGTTAAACAACATACTGTTGAAATCACAATAAAATGAGGATTTCAAAAATAACATTTTTAATTTTGTAAGAACAAAATTAAAAAACTTTGTATTTTTTATTAAGTGATTACCATTTGAATGTCCCTTGTTAGGTATAAAGGTCATAAATTACCCTTTGACTCGTGAGGGCCTAAGACCGTGTGGAAAGGTAGGAGACCGAAACGATTGTTATTGGCTATTTTTCCGATGAAAAAAATTACGGAAACGCCATTTTTAAGTTTTTCAACGCCCTCAGAGAAAAAAACTGCGCGACCGAGGGCAAACTCTCGATGGACAGAGTATAGTAAATAGTAACGTAGTAAATAGTAACGTAGCAAATAGTAAACTAGTAAATAGTAAATAATAACCTAGTAAATAGTAGCGTAGTAGATAGTAAATAAGAAACTAGTAACTAGTTAGATAGCAAATAGTAACGTAGTAAATAGTAAACTAGCAGATAGTAAATAATAACCTAGTAAATAGTAACGTAGCAAATAGTAACGTAGTAAATAGTAACGTAGTAAATAGTAAAGTAGTAAATAGTAAACTAGTAGATAGTAAATAATGAACTAGTAAATAGTAAAGTAAATAAATTTTTTATTTTTGTAAATATGCTAGTAAATAGTAAACTCTTAAATAGTAAACTAGTAGATAGTAAATAATAACCTAGTAAATAGTAACGTAGTAGATAGTAAATAATAAACTAGTAAATAGTAAGGTAGCAAATAGTAACGTAGTAAATACTAACGTAGTAAATAGTAACGTAGTAAATAGTAAACTAGTAGATAGTAAATAATAACCAAGTAAATAGTAACGTAGTAAATAGTAAACTAGTAGATAGTAAATAATAACCTAGTAAATAGTAACGTAGTAAATAGTAAACTAGTAAATAGTAACGTAGCAAATAGTAACGTAGTAAATAGTAAACTAGTAGATAGTAAATAATAAACTAGTAAATAGTAACGTAGTAAATAGTAAACTAGTAGATAATAAATAGTAACGTAGTAAATAGTAACGTAGTAAATAGTAGCGTAGTAAATAGTAAACTAGTAGATAGTAAATAATAACCTAGTAAATAGTAACGTAGCAAATAGTAACGTAGTAAATAGTAAACTAGTAGATAGTAAATAATAAATTAGTAAATAGTAAGGTAGTAAATAGTAACGTAGTAAATAGTAAACAAGTAGATAATAAATAGTAACGTAGTAAATAGTAAACTAGTAGATAATAAATAATAACCTAGTAAATAGTAACGCAGTAAATAGTAACGTAGTAAATAGTAACGTAGTAAATAGTAACGTAGTAAATAGTAAACAAGTAGATAATAAATAGTAACGTAGTAAATAGTAACGTAGAAAATAGTAGCGTAGTAAATAGTAAACTAGTAAATAGTAAAATAAAAATAGTAAAAAAAAGTAAAATAAAAATAATATACCAAAAGTAGTAAAAATAATAGCAAATTAAAAATAGTAAAATAAAAATTGTAAAACAAAACTAGGAAATAATAGTAAAATAAAAATACAATAATAAAATAATTAAATTCATAATTTTCGTCTTTGTTATAAAAAAATATTTTCTTTTACATAGATTACAGAAATGATCTAGACTATACAAAAAAAAACAGTAAAAAGAGCATGTAGAATTTTTATAGATTGCTCTCTATTTCCAATAGAAAAAAAAATGTGATCCAACAAATTCTTATTGTCCTCTCAATTCTTCGTGTATGATTTCATTGATTCATTCGTATAGTTGAGCTCGTAAAGATTTTCGATTGATTCGCAAACCACAGCAAAAGAATAGAAGTTCTTCTTGACTCTCAGAGTTTATATAGATAGAACTTTTGCCACACAGATTGTCGAAAAGTCACTCGGAACTTCCAAATCACCAGTCTTTTCTCATAAAACGAAGAAAACCCTGTTTTATATATATATATATATATATACACTAACCCCGCGAAGCTCTTCATCTTTACTCAAACGATGTCGGCCATCTCGCTTCAATGCATTTTGTCGCTTAGTCCCATGATCCGAATTATATTCAGAAGGAAATATCAAGCTTGATAATCCGAAACGTTCGGAAAACTTTTACTTGATTTTATGAACTATTAAAGTTTTATTAAAGGTTTATTATACAAAGTGTATGTATATATTTAATTCAGAGTTTTTATTATATTAATTGCATTATAGAATTCTTTAAATATTTAAATATTTTCATTAGAATATTTTACGAATTTTCTTCATAGGTGACTTTAATATATATAATATATATATAGGAAAATAACAAATAAAGTTTCGTTTTTTTATTCATTCAACATTTTATTCCTGAGGAATGAAATCACGAAGGTCGTTTCTCTCTAATCGAAATTCGTTTTCATTTCTTACTCGATTCGATTCCATCTGCTGATCGCGTTTTCAGTTTCAAGATATGTGTATGTGGCACAGTCGCCATTTTCTGAGATACCGTTTTCTTGCCTTCGGAAACAAAGACAATTTGCCAGAATAGCGTTTTTCCTCTTTAATTCACTATTTTAGTGTAAAATTGTCATTTCCTCGTAAATTTCTTTTTTTTTTATCTTTCAAATCTCATTTCTTTTCTCTCCAATTTTTTTTTTTATTTATCTTTGGGAAAAAAAATTGAAACCATATAGTATGTAATTTTTTTTTTAATTTTATCATTATTTTTTACATTTAAAACATATTTGAAAAATAGTAAACTATTAAAATCTTTAACTATTCAACTATTTAACTATTTAACTTTTTATTTATTTTATATTTATTTATTTATTATATATATATATATATATATATATTTTTATTATATATAAATTTGTTATTAAAAGAGGATTGCCAATTTAGGCCCTATTTGGGGAAAACTGATCAGGGCCTTGTCAGTTTTCTAGAAAGTATATATTTTGTAAGATATTATTTATAATTATATTGAAAACATATTTTATTTACATTTTTTTTAAACAAGGAAAACTATCGAGGCCCTGATCAGAGTCCTATTTTAAAGCTAGTGAATACCCTATTTGGGGTTGCGGTAGGGAATTCTAGTCAAACCCCCAAAATAAAAAAAAATCAAAGTATAAATGATTTATTGATAATAATATTTTTATAAAAAGGAATCTTAAAAACTTAATTTAGTTACATTTTCTTCGAAAAAGGGAAAACTTGTCAGGCCCTGACTAAATCCTCACTTCCGGTGTAGAAATTGTCCTACTAGGGCTCTAGTAGGGAATGAAACGCCACGCCTGATCAGGGCAACCAGAAAATGTATATTTCCTAATTAGGGCCACATCAGACTTGGCGTTTCATTCCCTAATAGGGCGGCACGATTTGGCCCCCATTTTGGCCACGGCAAAAATTCTACACGAGTTTAAATAGGGAAAAATTTACTTTTCCGTATAAAAAAATAAATTAAAATATATTTTTATCTTTTTTTTTTAAAGTAAAATTAATTTTTGAATTTGTTCTCATTTTGAGATTTTATTTTTTTGCGGTGTTAAATTTTAACGAAAGCTTTCCTTTTGAATTAAATGGAAAATGATAAATTTTCCACTTTTGATAAAAAAAAGGCATCGAGTCAAATTCGACTGCTCATAAGATGTTGGAAGCAACAATAGAGTTTGAAAGCAATGTAGCTCATATCTTATCGTAAAAGCACATATATACATAGAAGCATCTTTAGAAGGAGGAAAATTTGCTCGTTCAAGATGACGCGTATGCCTCGGTCGGTAGCAATGACTTATGTACACCCCCTTCCGACTATTCGACGTCTCCGCACACAAACCCACATTCACACCTCATACATTCACTCTCTTTCTCTCTCTCTCTCTCTCTCTCTCTCTCTCTCTCTGTGTATCGTACTCGTATCTCGCGTTTCATGCGGCCCTTTTTGCACGGAATATTCTCAGCTACCGAGGCTCTAACGCCTTATACAAACAGGCTGGCGTTATCTTGCCGGAAGCGGGCGACAAGGAGGCTTGAGGCGAAAGAGGGTGGAAGGGGGGGGCATGATGATGTGGGGCTACAGGAAGAGATGCCGAAGTAGGAACGAGAAAAGAAGAAGGGGGGCAATACCATTAGACGCGAACGAAAGACCGTGCTTCCGTCTCTCATATTTGCGATAGCTTAAAATCGTACTCTACGTGCGATAATAAGAAATGATATAGGTCCTCATTTAAAAGTAGTTTTTACCACATTTTTTTCCACCTTTAATTATACCTCGTATTTTTGTCTTTTAAATTAGTTTCAACTTTAATTTTAAAATCTTTTATATTTTTGCCCAGGTAGAAAAATTAACATTACTAACGTTACTAATATTACTAACGTTAGTACCTATAAAAAAAAATTAAGAAAATGTTTCTAAATTGTATTTTTGCAGAAACTTGTCGAAATTCGACCACCAGGAAGTATTTAATGTTCTTACCCGCACTTTTTATAATTTTCATTTCTATTATCACTTTCAATTTTTTATTTTGATTACCGTTTCCACTTTCACTTTTTCTAATTCTCATTTGCACTTCCATTCCCACTTCCACTCTTTCTAATTTTTATTCTCACTTTTCTTTTTCTAATTTTCATTCCCACTTCTACTCCCATTTTTTCCACTTTCTAATTTTCATTAGCTGTTGCCATTTCGACTAAAACTCTTTCTAATTTCCATTTACACAACCATTTCCACTTTTTTTTAATTACCATGGATGGAAATTAGAAAAAGTGAAAGTGATAATGAAAATTTAAAAAATTAGGAATGGAAGTGGGAGTGAAAATATAAAAAAGTTGTAATGAAAATAAAAAAGTGGAAGATGAAATGGGAATGAAAATTGGAACAAGTGAAAGTGTGAATGTGAATTAGAAAAAGTGGAAGTGGCAATGAGTATAAAAAAGTGGAAATGGAAATGGGAATGAAAATTAGAAAAAGTGGAAGTGGAAATGGGAATGAAAATTAGAAAAAGTGGAAGTGAAGTAGGAATGAGAATTAGAAAGAGTAGAAGTGAGAATGGAAGTGCGAATGAGAATTAGAAAAAGTATAAGTGGAAACGGGAATGGGAATGAAAATTAGAAAAAGTGGAAGTGGAAATGGGAATGAAAATTAGAAAAAGTGGAAGTGAAGTAGGAATGAGAATTAGAAAGATTAGAAGTGAGAATGGAAGGGCGAATGAGAATTAGAAAAAGTATAAGTGGAAATGGGAATGGGAATGAAAATTAGAAAAAGTGGAAGTGATGTAGGAATGAGAATTAGAAAGAGTAGAAGTGAGAATGGAAGTGCGAATGAGAATTAGAAAAAGTATAAGTGGAAATGGGAATGGGAATGAAAATTAGAAAAAGTGGAAGTGGAAATGGGAATGAAAATTAGAAAAAGTGGAAGTGGCAATGAGTATAAAAAAGTGGAAGTGGAAATGGGAATGAAAATTAGAAAAAGTGGAAGTGAAGTAGGAATGAGAATTAGAAAAAGTATAAGTGGAAATGGGAATGAAAATTATAAAAAGTTTAAGTGGAAGTGAAAGTGGTAATGGGAAAGTAGTGGCAAAGTTTCTGTGAAAATATATTTTAGAAACTCTTAATTTTTTTATAGATACTAACGTTAGTAACATTAGTAATGTTAGTAACATTAGTAACGTTAGTAACGTTAATTTTTTCACCTGGGTGTGATAAAAGTATTGATTCTTTTTTTATTTGACAAATTTTGGTAATAATTTTGATTTCTTTTAATTATATTTCGTAGCGCATAGGTAAAAAGTAATCTGTTCGTGACAAGTTGAAAATTTTGAAATAGAATTAACACAAAAAGCTTGTTTTAATAATAATAACTTCATAGGAAAATTAAGCAAAAAAAAAAAAAAGAAACATTTATTTTAAGAACAAGGTTAATTACTAATTAACTGAATTAGCACAAAGGTAAGAGAAATGAAAATGTTTCTCAACTCTCTGTATATATGTTGGCAAAACATATTTAAATAACAATTTAAAGTGGCACAATCTCTTTAGTTTCATGAACGACAGTTTGTGACATAAATTTTAAAATAACTATTTTTATCCAAAAAAAAAGAGAGTTAAAACGTGAAAGTTCTTTAAAATGAAGACAACACGTGTGGATGACACGCGACCAACGTTTTATTCTGTTTCTCTCTCCTATTCTTTTTTTTTCTGCAAACATTTAAGTAAATAAATTACAAAGACAAAACAGAATTCTAGCAATTTTATGAATATTTTTCAAAAACCTGGGAAATAATGAAGTTGTTTAAAAAAATATAGAATTTTTTTTTTCTTCGTTCACACTGATTTAAAACCACTTTTTCCTAATTTATTCGGAAATTTCTTTTTCTTCTATTTCCTACCTTTACTTCCGATAGCTTTCTCCCTTAACCCCCTTTTTCTACGTTTCCCCTTCGCGCCCCCTCCCCCCCTCTGCCACAGACCTTCTCTGTACTTTCCGTGACGGCGTCGGTCTGGATTGCAAACTGGCTATTCTCATGTTAATTCCTTTCTTTAGACGTAGATGGTCAGCAGCCGCGCATTTACAATGGTAATTTGAAAAGCACGGTTTTCCCTCAACTCCGAAAGGATCATTTTTGATCATTTCTTGATGAAAAGATTCGTTGATGCGAACATAAGAACCTAGTCAGTTGTTCGACATTATATTTTACACTCTCTTTTTGAAATTTGTATAAGGTGTTACTTTTTTTGACAGGTGACACAATTAGGGAAAAAAATAAATTCGTTCTGTCTGACTAAAATGGACTTTTACTACTGAAAATTAGAATTTGGAGAAATTTTTAAGTCTGACTACAATTGACTTCTACTACTGAGAATAAAATTAAATTATTTGGTCTGACTGCAACTTACTTTGACTACTAATATAAATATTACAAGAAATTAATTCGTTCTGTTTGACTAAAATTGCCTTTTACTACTGAAAATTATAATTACTAAAAAGCTTAACGTCTGACTAAAATTGACTCTCACTACTGATTTTAAAATTAAATTAATTGGTCTGACTTTAACTTACCACGACTACTGATCCAAAAATTACAAGAATTTTTTACGTTCTGTCTGACTAAAATTGCATTTTACTACTTAAAATTGCGTAAGGGTTTATTGTTTGACTAAAATTGACTTTTACTACTTATATTAAAATTAAATTTCTTGGTGTGACTACAAATTACTTCGATTATTGATACAAAAATGACAAGAAATTAATTCGTTCTGTCTGAATAAAACTGTCTTTTACTAGTGAAAATTAGAATTAGGAGAGATTTTTAAGTCTGACTACAATTGACTTCTACTACTGATAATAAAATTAAATTATTTGGTCTTACTACGACTGACTACGACTACTGATGCAAAAATTACATAAATTTTATACGTTCTGTTTGACTAAAACTGTATTTTACTACTAAAAATTATAATTACTAGTGAGCTTAATGTCTGATTAAAATTGACTCTTACTACTGATATATTATTTGGTCTCACTGAGCCTCATTTTTACTGCTAACATTAAAATCACTAGAATTTAATTCGTTGTCCGACTAAAACTGCATTTTACTACTGAAAATTATAATTACAAAAGGGTTCATTGTCTGACTGAAATTGACTATTACTACTGATATTAAAATTAAATCACTTGGTCTGACAGAAACTTATTATGACTACTGATACAAAAATTACAAGAATTTTTTACGTTCTGTCTGACTAAAATTGCATTTTACTACTTAGAATTACGTAAGGGTTTATCGTTTGACTAAAATTGACTTTTACTACTTATATTAAAACTAAATTTCTTGGTGTGACTGCAATTTACTTTGACTACTAATACAAAAATTTAAAAAATTTAATTTGTTATGTCTGACTAAAGCTGGACTTCACTACTGATATTAACATTAAATTACTTGGTCTGACTCCAAATTTCTTTGACTACTAGTATTAAAATTACAATAATTTAATTTGTTCTGTCTGACTAAACCTGCACTTTACTCCTAATTTTTATTATTGTATTTAAGTTTAAAGTCTGACTACAATTGACTTATACCACTGTTATTAAAATTAAATTATTTGGACAGACTGCAACTTATAGTTTGATTATAAATATAAAAAATTGTAAAATTTTTGTTTGATCTGTCTGACTAAAACTTTATTTTACTACTGAACGTTATAATCACAAGAGATTTAAAACTTTGACTACTACTCTTACTACTGATATGAAAATTAAATTATTTTGTCTGACGGCAGCAAACTATTACTATACTGATAGTAAAATTTCCTCCCCCCTTTTTTCATATTGATTTTGTCGGATTAAAACTAACTTTTACTACTATAACAAAAGATATCTAAAATGACTATATGAAAAAGAAAATAAAAGAAACTCTAGTGAAAATAATAAAAAAAAAATAACGTTGAATAAAAAAAAATAGATGCGAAAATGCAAGATGAAGATTGAAAAATGAAACCTGAGAAAATACGTAATGAGAGTATGAAAGAGAAAAGAGTGTAGACTGTTTAAGAGAGATCAGGTTATAAAGCTCCTTTTCGTGTATAGAAGAAGGGAAACTTTCAATGAACAGACTTTTAGCTTTTTGAAGGATCACCATTGCAAACAACGAAATATACCGAGATGAGAGCAAGAAAAACAAGATTTTTCCTTGAAATGCTGAAAATGAAGGACAATAATAGTTATAAAGAAAATCTTTAAACATTAAATTGTTGTACTTTAATTTTATTACTCTTTAGTTATTTTTATCTAAATTTTTGGACAAAAAAATATATTGAAAATTCTTTTTGAATATTAATTTTCAGTATGCAGTAGTAGAAGTAAGTCAAACTGGACAATAAAATTTCAATTTTCATATATATTTAATGATTATATTACATAATCTATTTAATGTATTTATTAACAGAAAATGTAAAGTCATTCATATGATTGAGTTTCTCTTGAGGGGAAAATCTATAATTGAAAGAAGAGTGAATATCAAAAAAAGCTTCTTTTTTGAAACTCGGTTTCGGTTTCATTCAGGATAAAAAAAAATCCATCTTATTGTTCTCATTATCTTTCTTAGGGGGTGGGATGAAAGCGTATAGCTGTTATTAGCCAAATGAAGAGGATTTCAGTTAATCCAGTGATGAGTTGTTATAACTTTTTTTTTTTTTTGGTGGTCTGTCTATTTAATAATTTAGAGTTGTTTAATGTTGGTAAAAGTGAAAGCAGATTAACATGAATATTATAGAAATGGGGATTATAATAATCTGTAAATGGTGTTTTAATGAAAATTTTTAACTTATATTTATCCAAGTTTGATATATTTAAAATAATAATTTATAATTATTATTTATAATATTATTTTAATATTATAAATTATTATTATTATTATTATTATTATTATTATTATTATTATTAAATAATACTATATTTTATTAATTATTATTATTTTTTACTAAAATTGTTTTTTTATTATTATTATATTTATTATTGAAATATTTTTTTTTTAAATTTTCTGATTTCTGTTTGCAATTTTGGTTTTCTCTTGTATATAAAATTCAGTTATTTATTTCTTTCGAATGCAATCGATTAGATCTCTTTTTTTTTTTGTACAAAATCGAAGCAAAAAAAAAAAATATTAAAAACTTATAAAAGTTTTTAGGGTACAAATTTTCCATTTCAGTTTAAAATAGCTTCATTTTCTATTCATAAATGTTATAAAAAAAAAAAAAGTAATTCGAATCTTTTGAAAATTGCAAACGTATGTGTGAGTGTGTAAGAAAAATTGAAGTTATCTTGCTTCATTGGAGATTCTAAACTCGATCCACTATCTACATACATTTTCTCTAGTACGTGAAATCCGGAAAATCAACCAATGAATTTTTTTTTTTTAAACTCACATATATACAAATTGAAATACTGAAAATTTTGTAATTTTTTTTTTAAACCTGTTTTTGTATTTTAATTTCTTTTTTTTCCAAATGTGCCCAGGTGAAAAAATTAACGTTACTAACGTTACTAACGTTAGTACCTATAAAAAAATTAAGAGTTTCTAAAATATATTTTCACAGAAACTTTGCCACTACTTTCCCATTACCACTTTCACTTCCACTTAAACTTTTTCTAATTTTCATTCCCATTCCTATTTCCACTTCCAGTTTTTTATATTCATTGCCACTACCACTTTTTCTAATTCTCATTCCCACTTTCACTTCCACTTCCACTTGTTCCAATTTTCATTCCCATTTCATCTTTCATTTTTTCATTTTCATAACAACTTTTTTATATTTTCACTCCCACTTCCATTTCTATTTTTTAAATTTCCATTACCACTTTTACTTTTTCTAATTTCCATCCATTGTAATTAAAAAAAGTGGAAATGGTTGTGTAAATGGAAATTAGAAAGAGTTTTAGTCGAAATGGCAACAGCTAATGAAAACTAGAAGTGGGAATGAAAATTAGAAAAAGGGAAGTGGGAATAAAAATTAGAAAAAGTGGAAGTGGTAATGAAAATAAAAAATTGAAAATGGGAATGAAAATTAGAAAAAGTGAAAGTGGAAATGAGAATTAGAAAGAGTGGAAGTGGGAATGGAAGTGCGAATGAGAATGAGAAAAGTGGAAGTGGTAATGTAAATAAAAAAGTGAAAGTGAAAATGGGCATGAAAATTATAAAAAGTGGAAGTGAAAATGGGAATGAGAATTAGAAAAAGTGAAAGTGGAAACGGTAATGAAAATAAAAAAGTGGAAGTGATAATAGAAATGAAAATTATAAAAAGTGCGGGTAAGAACATTAAATACTTCCTGGTGGTCTCTGCAAAAATACAATTTAGAAACAGTTTCTTAATTTTTTTATAGGTACTAACGTTAGTAACATTAGTAACGTTAGTAATATTAGTAACGTTAGTAATGTTAATTTTTCTACCTGGGTGTAATTTTTAATTTTAATTCTGTTTTTTGTAAAAGTATAATTTAACAGCTTTTTAAAATTTTAATTTCGTTTTTTTGAATAGTGTAATTTTTAATTTTGAGCATGTCTTTTAATTTTCCTTTTTAGGGCGGAAATGTGAAGGTATATATATATATATATATGTTTTGGGGAATGTTCTTTTTTTTCGCGTCGAGACATAGTCGCTTTAGCGGGATAGCAAAAAAAAGCAAAAAAAAAAGCAAAAAATAGAAAAAGAAGCGGGAAACGCGACTCACAGCAATGCATTTGGCTCTAAAATGCCTTTTGAGATTCTGACGCTTCGTCAGTTCTCTTTGGACGCGCTCAGAGTGGCATTATCGTGGCGTACCGCAAGTGCATCGTAGGCTTTTGCCGAGTGTAGTTGCAGTTTCGGCTTCTGAGGCGTTGGAACGTTTCATCGTTCCAAGTGGGCAAAAGTATATAGCGATGCTTCTTAAGGACCATTTCCTACTAAAAGTATCTCTTTCTCTCTCTCTCTCTCTCTCTCTCTCTCTCTCTCTCTCTCTCTCTCTCTCTCTCTCTCGTTTTCTCTCTCTCGGACTTTTTCCCTGATGTTCAGGCTTTCAGATCTCCCCTTTTGCCCCCCCTCTCTCACTCTTTTCATCGACTGTTTTTTCCTCAACTTTACGAACACATTCAAATAGAAAACCCCTTTTTCAGATGCTTCTTGTCCAAATGGAAAAGCAGTAAAAGCCATCGATTATGCGGTGCAGCCTTTGAAACTATTCCAAGATTTTATGCCAGAATAAAACTCAAAAATATTATACTGAAACTTTCATTGCTATCGGAACATTCATAATCTTAAGTAAAAAATATATATATATATATATATTCTTCTGTCATTCAGATATGGAAAATTCATTTGAAGTCGTATCGTAAAAATTCCTTCTTGTTCCATAAAATTAAGAATTCTTTTTTATAAATTCTTTAGAAACATATTTTTAGAAATTTTTTTTAGAACCATTTTTTTTTTGAAAAAAAGGTACAATAACTAAGTCCTGAAGAGAAATGAGTATATCGATTGACATAATAATTGAGGGATAAAAAAAATGAGTATTAAATGTAAAATGAAGTGGGATTTAAGAGATTTATTTGTTATTTATTTTATTTTTTTTTTATTGATATAAAAAATGGCCACAGCTGCTCGTAGAGGAGTCTATACGCCATCAATTTGAAGAAAAAGTTGTGGGGGTTTTTTTTTTTTTTCTAAGCGGGCATGTTTACGTTGGGAGTAAACGAACCGTCATTTGTTGTATACGATACAACTTGATACCACCTGCACGAACATTGGCCGCACTACACAGTTTTTCTCAAGTGGAAAATATGTGTCAAAACTTTAAACCCCCTCCGCGTGTCTTGCACACTTTTCAAGATTCTAAAGCGAACTACTTGATGAGCCTTGTAAAATCGATAACTTTATACTATCGTTCCTTGCTTCGATCTAAGTAGCTTTTTATCATTCACATATATTAAAAAGTGTTGGTCGAGTTTTCAAGAGACATTTTTCTTTTTGACAATTTAATACATTTTTTTAAAAAAAACTGATTTAAATTTTATAATCTTTATCAAGACTTAAAAATAGAATAGAATAAAATAGAAAATAGAATTGAAAAATTGATTAAAAATTAATTCAATTTTTTAAAAATAAAAATTCTTTTTTTGTTTCAGATTTCTCCAATTCTCGTAAATGGTGAGTTTTTTTTCTTGTCTTTTTATATATTTTATAATAATTAAAAAAAAATTTTATTTAAATATATTTAATATTTTCTGTGTCTAAAATAAGACAGATTTTTTTTTAATATTTATATTAAATGACTGACAGTTCTCATATTGTAAAATGAAGTTGAAAAAAAAAACACGTTCGATTCCATCTAAAGTGTATTACATATTAGTATGTATAGGAGTTAGCGGAAGGGAAAATTGTAAGCATGAAAAAGAGAAAAAGGAGAAAAAGAATTTTAGATTGGCTCACAACATAGCTTCTAGGTTACACCAGTATTTTCTTGAAAAAGTATCTCACCTCGAATAGAAAAATGTTTCTTTGTTTGATATTATATTCAATTTACATTATATCTTGAAATTAAATCTTAAAATTTCTCAATTATCTTTCAATTCGAAAAAAAATCGAAAAATTAAAATTGTTTATTAAAAAAAAAATTAAAATTATTTCAATTATAATTATAATTATTATCAATTATAATCTTTCAATTCGAAAAAAAAACGAAAAATTAAAATCGTTTATTAAAGAAATTAAAATTATTTCAATTATAATTTTTTAAAAACTGATATATTTATTAAGTAATGAAATTTTTTCCCTTAATTAGAATTTAATTATTTAATTATAAAATTAAGTTTTGTTTATTTAAAATTGTGACAAAAACTGATGAACATTCTGTTATTTACTAATTTTCACGCGAAACTTTCGTGACCCAATGGTCACGTTATTTAGTTGAGAAAGTCATCCATCTCAAATGCCAAAGTTGGATAATTATTAATTTTCCCCAGTTGGAGGAGAAAAATACAGTAAACCAAAAATAAAGTTAGAAAATACCTCTTTGTCAAATTGATTTCTTTTGTGTCATTAATCACTATTACAACAAAAAGTTGAATTAAAAATTTTAAATAAAAAATTTTAAATAAAAAATTTACAATTAAAAATTTACAATTAGAAAAAATTCATTGAAAAAAGAAAATGAAAAAAATAATTAATTTTCTTTTTTAGAATGAGAGTATATTTTTCTCCAAACCGCATAGATTCTTTTAACTGACAAAAAAAAAAAAAGGAGTGGGGTGTTAGTTTACTTCCTGGACACTTTTCAAGGGAATAGAAACATTTAGGATGGAGTTTCATTTGAAAAGAGGGAACACGATCAAAGTCTCGGTGGTTAAGTCCATGACATGGGGGGGGGGGCAAGGCTCGAAAACGTAGCCAGTAAATTATGTAGTATAATGGGAGATTCCTTTCTCTGCTTCATCCGTCAATGTCAGGAGCTAAAACCTCCTCTCTAGCCTCAGCCATTCGACCCCTCTCTAAATATAACCTATATTTACCTATCCCGCATTTTTAATACTTTTACATTTTTAAATCTCATTTTCAAAGCTCTTGCTTTTATTATAGAAGACAAAATAAATCAAATTATTTTGTCGAGTCACAGAGATTAAATTTTCTTATCTTATAAATAAAACAAAATATAAATGAAAATTCTCCTTTTTAACTTTTAAAGAATAAAAAGAAATTTTAATGCAATTTTTTCTTTTATTATTTCAAATATCAAAAATAATTTTAAATAATTTTTATAAAAATAATTTATATATAAATAATTTTTATATAAAAATAATTTCTATAAAAAAAAATTAATTAAAATTTCGTTGTGTTAAGTCACTGTAATTTTTTCTTTTTTTTTAGTATTATCTAATGAAATAATTACTTGTAAACTCCTCTCGTAGTGAAGGAAATAACGTGTAATTATAAATTTCCTGCAATAAACGATGAGATAGTTTTCGCTTGAGTTAAAAGAGGTTAGTATGTATATATACACGTAAGAGTGAGCTGATTAAAACCTGACTCAATAGTTTGCTCAAACTTGAGGCATTTACGTGCAATAACAACCTTTATGAACGCTTCTCTCTCTCTCTCTTTCCCTCTCTAAACGAGAAAAGTTTTCCCTGCGTTTTCTTTCACGCAGCCGAGTAAACAATCAACTTTGTGTGAGTAACTGAAACGTCACATCAGCAAATGTTTGTGTTCATCCTTTCCTCTCCCACTTCATCAAAATTAAACTATCACATGGAATATATTAAAATCTTAACTTTCAATTACATTAATGGAGTGTATAAATAGAAATGGGACGCATGATTATGTTCTAAAAATCATTAGTCATAATTTACATTTTATCGAATTTTATTTGTCCTAATTAGTTTTGAGCCGAATTTTAATTTGTTCGAAATAGCATTTGGCATATAATTTTCATCAATCCGATTTTCTATATGGCAGAATTTTTATATAACGGAAAATTCAACTCACAGAATTTTTATTTGTCAGAATTTTTATTTGCTCGAATTTTTATTCAACATAATCGGCATTTTAAAGAATTTTTATTGGGTAGAATTTCATTGAATAGAATTTTCATTTGAGATGAATTTTCATTTGTTCGAATTATTATTTGATATAATTTCCATATAATCGATTTTTCATACTAAAGAATTTTTACTTAACCGACAAATCATTTAATAGAATTTCTAATTGATAGAATTTTCATTTGTCCGAATTTTCAAATGGCCGAACAAACAATCGACAGAAAGATTTCGGCGCGATTTTTAAAAACAACCAATCAAAAATTATTCATAAAATTGTGATTGGTTGATTTTAAAAATCGCGCCGAAATCTTTCTGTCGATTGTTTGTTCGGACAAATGAAAATTCTATCAATTAGAAATTCTATTAAATGATTTTTCGGTTAAGTAAAAATTCTGTAGTATGAAAATTATCTCAAATAATAATTCGAACAAATTGAAAATTCCTCTAAAAGAATGAAATATATGAAAATTCTATTCAATGAAATTCTACCTAATAAAAATTCTTTAAAATGACGATTATGTTACATGAAAATTCGAGCAAATAAAAATTCTGACAAATAAAAATTCGAAGAAATAAAAATTCTGTGAGTTGAATTTTCCGTTATATAAAAATTCTGCCATATAGAAAATCGGATTGATGAAAATTATTGCCAAATGCTATTTCGAACAAATTAAAATTCGGCTCAAAACTAATTAGGACAAATAAAATTCGTTAAAATGTAAATTATGACTAATGATTTTTAGAACATAATCATGCGTCCCATAGAAATACAAAAACACTGTGATAATTTGTATATAAAGAGTAACAAAAAAAAAAAAAAAGGAAATTTTTATGGAGTTTTTTAACTAACTTATGAAATATGAATGCTAGATTGCAGGCGTTTTCATACATTTTGAAGACCTCTTGATAACTTTTGAATTTGAAAATACTTATGAGCATTCTTCAAGGGATTTAAAAAAGTCAAGGACTTAAATTTAGTGGAAGAGGCGTAAAAATAATAAATTTCTTCTTTTTTCCCAACAATTTGGGATAGAAAAAATAATTTAGAGCTTATTTTAAATTGCTTTTTTACGATTTAAATTCTTACAAAGCAGTACTTTTTCGATAAATATAATTTATATATAGTGATTAATTAATATTTTATTTATTTTGCAGTGAAAATTCTTTTATTAAATTTTGCTTCCAAATCTTTTCTTCAAACAAGAAAAATGAAAATCCCCGTAGAAATAGAGTTGTCTTCATATAAGAAAAAGATTATCGGCTTTGTTTACAAAAAGAAAACAAAAGAATAGAAAAAGTTTTTCGAAAATTAATTCGACTCTCGCATACGTTGATGCAAGTTTATATAGATATAGAGATATATATATATATATATATATATATATATATATATATATTGTTCAGTTGAAAGACGTGAAAAATTTATCACCCATGGCTGGTTCGTGTCGTGAAAATAGATTTTTCTTTCTCATGAAACATTCAAGTTCCGTCACAGAATCACTGGACCAGTTCGATTATTCGACGAACTGGAGAACGACCAACGACAATCCTGCATTGGTCTTCGATGACCATCTCTTTCGTTTTCATTCTCTCCGTTTTCCTTTTTCTCAATTCGATTTAGTTGGTGGCCACTTGATGCAAAAAGTTGAAAAAAAAAAAAAAAAAAAAAAAAAAAAAAAAACCAATCCGGATTTCTGAGAGACGACCATTTCGGAAAAATCCCGAACGAAAACTAGAATGCACACGCGAGATTAAAATGTTTATGTCATCACCTAGTGTATATATAGAGTGACGACTCCATCACTGTATATATATATATATATATCGTTGGCTATAACACTTTCTGTGTGCTTCCTTAAGAAAGATAGCGGATATCTTTTCAGGAAAATCTGACGCTCTAGATATGGCGAAATCGTGATGACATTAAGAGACTATTTGAAATGATAATAAAAGAAAATTTTATTATTTTCATTTCAATGATTTCACAATGAAGTCAAATTGTTTCAATTCAAGAAATTTAGTTATTTTTCCAAGAAAAATGTAGAGAGATTTCTTTTTTTTTTTTTTAGTTTAATTTGAATTAATTGTTTTTCTCAGAATTAAACTTTTAGATTTGTGAGGGTGAAAAAAAAATGTTTGTAATACTTTATAATTAAAAAAAAAAAAAAGATTTCTTTAATTACAATGCTATTCTTTTTTTTTTTTCTTAAACTATGTTTATTATTCAGAACATTGAATATTCTGAAAACGCGATAAAGCGATGATCGATCGACTATGCAGATGACAAATATTAATGACTGGAAAAAATTCAGAGCAAAAGAAAATAAAATGGTTTATGATAAAAAAAAGAGTATCAAGACGCAAGAAATAAGAAACTTGGGCGGCTAATTCGTTGAATTAATTATTCTCTTTTTTTTTGTTGATATTTATCCTGTAAAGGGATACATTTCAAAGGAATAAATAAAGAAGGGGAAAAAAAATGTTAATTTTTCTTTTCTGTCTGACTAAAAATGGGATTTACTACTGATTTGTTGGTACTGTTCTGTCTGACTGAAACTCACTGTAACTACTGAAAATTATTTCTAAATTTTTATTTTTTATTTCTAAATTACAATAATTTAGAAATTGTCTGACTAAAATTTTCTTTATCTACTGATTTTAAAAATCTGTCGGAATAATAATGGGATTTACTACTGATTTATTACTACTGTTCTGTCTGACTGAAAATCGTTTTTATTACTGATTTCTTCTTCAGTTTTTAGTAAAATTCATCAATCACATGTCTGACAAAATTTAAGTTTTACTACTGATTTCTAAATTATAAGAATTCGGAAACTTTCTGTCTGACTAAAAGTGTTTTTAACTAGTGATTTTAAAAAGTGATGTCTGACTATAATCGCATTTTATCACTGAATTTTTTTCTCTTCTGTCTGACTGAAAACCGCTTTAACTACTGATTTCTTCTTCAGTAATCTTCAGTAATTTTCATCAATCTTCAGTTAAATTTTTCTTCAAGAATATGTTTGACAAAATTTAGGTTTTAGTATTGATTCCTAAACTATAAGAATTCGGAAAACTCTTGTCTGACTCAAAGTGTCTTTAACTACCGATTTCAAAAACTAATGTCTGACTAAAACCGAATTTAACTACTGATTTTATTATTTATAAATTATTTATTTTATTTCTGTCTAACAGATACTAGTTTCAACTACTGGTTTCTAAATTATTAATAGTTATTATATGATATTCACGTCTGACTTAAATCGAGTTTTACTACTGATTTATTAATTAAAATATATTTATACTAAAATAAATTGTAAATTAAATATAATTAAAATAGAGTTTAAATTTAACTTTATTATTCACATTAAAAATATAAAAATAAAAAAGTAAATAATATGTTCATCTCATATAAAAATATAATTTTAATGAAAACAAAAAAAAAAGGTTAAATTTTTTTACAAAAAAATTTTTTATACAATATATACAATTGCAAAAATCTAAAAAATAAAAGTATGTTAAAGAATGATGAAAAATTGAACCATTTTTCATGGATATTTTTCGTATATATATGTATATATTTTTTTTTCACGGTTGGAAAATAAGTGATGATATTTCGCGATTCGCGCGTAGAGACCATTTTTCGCTTGAAAATACCTCACAGTGATGAAAGTCGTACGATGAACGAATTCTACTCTATTTGATTCTTGTATATTTGTATCTCTCTCACAGGCATCAAAATACTCGAGGCTATTGGCCAACGGCCAGAACTCACTACTGACGAAGTGTCATGCATAGAAAATATTCAGCCAAGATGTGCTTAGACTCATACTGTATATATATATTTATTCTTACTCGATTTGAGAAATTCTTTTCTCTTTTTTTTCTAAAGTAAATTTTATTTTCTTTTTCTTATTATTTATTTAATACATTAAATAAATGTTAATTTTATATAATATTATAATTATTTTATAATACATGGAAAAAATCTTCACCTGTAACAGCGATAAAGTTTCACTGGAATAGGGAAAGTTTTCGTTATTCTAGAGAAACATATCACTATTCCAGTTAAATATTTTTTTTCCGTGTATAATAATATATATTATTTTTATAGTATTTCTATATTTTTATAAAAATATTTATATTATTATTATTTTTGGTCACGGAAAAAAAATTTATCTGGAACAGCAATAGGTTTTATTAGAATAGCAAAAATTTCAATTATTTCAGTTAAAACTTTCATTATTCCAGTTAAACCTTTCGCTGTTCTAGGTAATTTTTTTTTTCGTGTATTATATAAAATACAGTATTTTATTATTATTATTCACGTAAAAAAATCCTTACCTTGATCATGTTTCACAGAAACAGCGAAAGTTTTCGCTGTTCCAGAGAATCGCTGTTATAGGTAAACATTTTTTTTGCATGTAGAATTTATGTAGTAAATTTTATTTCAACTTTTATTTTCTTTTTCTTATTATTTATTTAATACATTAAATAAATGTAAATGTTATATAATATTATAATTATTTTATAATACATGGAAAAAAATCTTCACCTGAAACAGCGATAAGTTTCACTGGAACAGCGAAAGTTTTCGTTATTCTAGAGAAACATATCACTATTCCAGGTAAATATTTTTTTCCGCGTGTAATAATATATTATTTTTATAGTATTTCTATATTTTTATAAAAATATTTATATTATTATTATTTTTGGTCACGGAGAAAAAAAGATTTATCTGGAACAGCAATAGGTTTTATTAGAATAGCAAAAATTTCAATTATTTCAGTTAAAACTTTTATTATTCCAATTAAATCTTTCGCTGTTCGAGGTAATTTTTTTTTTCGTGTATTATACAAAATACAGTATTTTATTATTATTATACACGTAAAAAAATCCTTACCTTGATCATGTTTCACAGTAACAGCGAAAGTTTTCGCTGTTCCAGAGAATCGCTGTTATAGGTAAACATTTTTTTTGCATGTAGAATTCATTTTTAAAAAAATAATAAATTATCTTGAATTTTGATAATAAAACAAAATATTATTTTATTTATTTTTTATAATTGGTAGAAATACGAAATATTGAGAAAATTAAAATAAAATTGGAAAAAAAAACTTATTTAGAAACGTATTTATAATGATGAAAGAAAGAAAAGAAAGTGAATGAACTATAAGGAACCTTTACTGGGTTAAATGAAGGATAGATTTAAAGCGTATCGATAGTATATCGAGTGAGTGGAAGGGAATTGGAAGATAGAGTCGATGAAAATGCAGTTTGGTATGCAAATAATCCTCGGCCTGAAAGCAATTTGGCGTCACGGTGTTCAATCTATTCTCTTAAGTAGTTGCTCTCAGGATATCGTCAGCCAAACTATATATATATCTATATAGTATAGTAGCTTACTTGTTCAGTCTTTCAGTCAAGTTTTGCATTTTCAAGAGTCACATTCTCTTTGTGTATATTAATTCTTATTTGTATTAGTGGTAAACGATAATCACACTTTTTTTTCGCAAATTATCATTCATCACGGAGAGACAGAGAGAAAATGAAAAACGTATTTTTTTTTTCATTCCAAGTAAAGATTATTGTGTGGGTCGTATATAAATATATATATGTGAGAAAATGAAACTTCACGAGAGAACGAACGTGTCACGAATAATGGAAAAGTTCAGCGGCTTATTGTGCTGGCTAATGACGACACCGAGAGACACTCTAATCATCGCGACTTCGTGTCATCGACCACTGAGTGGAGAGCATGTGCCATTTCTCGCGCGACGACGACGACGACGCAATTTTAGCTGATTGTCAGATTTAGCTGGCGCTCCTTGATAAAGCTCAATGCACAGTGAGAAAGAGAGAGAGAGAGACAGAGAAAGAGAATGGGGGAGGGATAAGTGTTTAATGTTTACCATCCCATTCGTCAGTTAACCAGTGTATATATATATATAGTGCTATTTCAGCATTCTTGTGGTTTCTTTGTTCAACTGTAAAAATAAAATAATCTTTTTTTTCGGAGAAAAATCATTTTTAAGATAAATGTATTTTCTCACGTGTCACTTTGAAAATGATGCTTTCAGGGATTTTGCAAAAGTTTTATATAAAAGATGTTATATACTTAGCGAAGAATATTTTAAGCTCGTCGCTCAAAAAGTTTTCAAGATCCCCAAGCATACTTTAATAAAAACAAGAAAATAAAAAACAAACAAAAAAAAAACAGTTTAATATTTTTGTACAATGAAATTCGAATTTTACTACTAATTTTATTATTTTAAATAGTTGAAATTCATTTCAACTTAATTAGTAGCGAAAATTAATTTATTATTTTACGTTTCAAAATAATGTGTCTGACTAGAAATAGCCGTTACTACTGATTTTTCACAGAAATAGAAAATAGTTGTGTCTGACTGAAATTTACTTGAACTACTTGTTTTTCGTAAACTAAAATCGAATTTTACTACTGATTTTTAAAAATTGGGTTTTCTGTCTGACTAAAAGCGGCGGTAACTACTAATTTTTAAATTAACTTCAGGACATTTTTGTCTGATTGAAATTTACTTGAACTACTGATTTTGTAAACTAATGTTTGACTAAAACTGAATTTTACTACTGAATTACTATTTTGAAGTGTTTTATTATACTGTCTGACGATCATCGACTTTTACCACTGATTTTTGGAAATAATAGATTTCAGAAAGTTTCTGTCTGACTAAAATTTACTTTTACTACTGATTCCTAAAAAAATTTCTGTTACTACTGAATGTCGTGTTTGACTAAAACTGAATCTTACTACTAATTTCCTATTGTAGACTTTTTAAGCATGTCTGACTAAAATCTGCTTTCACTACTTATTCCTAAAATGCAGGAATTAACGACTATTTTTAAAATTAATTTAAAGTCGTGTTTGACTAAAACCGAATGTTACTACTTATTTTTTATTTTCAATGTAATGTTGAACTTTCAATGCAATGAGTCTGACTAAAACCGAGTTTCACTACTGATTTTAAAATGAGTTATTTTCCTAAAACGCATGTCGGACTAAAATCGAATTTTACTACTGAATTATAATTATTTACCTAAAAAGAAGTTTTCATGTAAGTAGATAATCATAATTCAGTAATAAAATTCGATTTTAGTCAGACATGGGTTTTATGAATATGATTCATTTTGAAATCAGTAGTTAAACCCTTGTTTTAGTCAGGCTCAATGCTTTGAAAGTTCATTTTATTTTTGTAATAATAAATCAAAATTCGGTTTGTTTCAAACGCGACTTTAAGTAATAACAGTAATTTTATAAATAGGCGTTAATTCCTCTTTTTTATGAATCAGTAGTAAAATTCGATTTTAGTCAGACATGCCTAACAAGTTCATAAAAAGAAATGAGTACTAAATTCAATTTTAGTCAAACGTGACTATGAAATTAGTAGTATAAATAAGTTTTAGTCAGATAGAACCTTTTTGAAAATCTTTTCTTTCCAGAAATCAGTAGTTAAAATCGCTTTTAGTCCAGAAAAAATTCAAAAATGTTCTGTCATTCTAAAACAGATTTTAATTACCAATTTCAAAAATAACTGATATTTATTGAATCTCAACTCTAACAAAAATAAAATTTCATTCCATAAAATTTTCAGGAAAAAAAATATTAAACTAGCACTCGTTGAGATTGAAAGCTAATGAATAATTAAAAAGTCGAATTTAATTTTACAATTATGTAATTTACTTCTCTAATACATAAATATACTTCCTTTTAGCCATAATTAATTTATAATGACAATAAAGTAATTTCACAATATTTCAATTAATAATATCAATTAATTTAAAATTAACAAATTATAATTAGTGACAAATGATTTCCTTTCCCTGTCACAAATAATTTCATTTAATAATATTATCCCTTCTCTTCTATACAAATTGCAAAAAATTTAATCATAAAAAAATTATCTATTATTAAAACATGTTTGCGAAAAAACAAAAAAAAAACTTTTTCAGAATTAAGAATATTTTTAAATTTCACAAAGCAATTTTAGTTTATCAAAGTGCATTCAACTTTCGTAAAAAAAAAATTCGCTGAGTAAGGCGATATTTATCATTAAAGTCTGATAAAGCGGGCAAAGCTCGAGGCACCGCCTCACGAAAAAAAGGGAAAATAATACAAAAAAAAACCTTCTAATTTATTCATCAATAGAGGCGTATTATATATATATATATATATATGTATGTATATAATCGATTAGAAAATAAAGGCGAAGAAACTCCTTACAATAGTCAAAGGCGCCCTCTTCTCGTTCGTTCTCATCCCTGGCAAACACACACACACAAAGAAATACATTTTTAATACTTTAAAAATGTGAACGTTTCTAGTTGGCTGAAGATTCTTTAAGAAATCCGAGATTTCGTTCAGCATAGATAAATAAAATATATATCAAGTGAATGCGATCTTCTGTATTTTGAAAAGAGAGAGATTTAAGGTAAAACGTATATATATATATGTACAGATCCTTATTCGTGAAACGCAGGCTAAAAATGATAAAAGTAGATTATCTTGTTTTTTTTTTTTAGAAAAAAAGAAACGCGATATCAGTTTGCTCTGCGCGATCTGATCTTTTAGAAGTATAATAAAAGGTTTTGCTTTTCGCTACTTTATGTTTATTTTTCCACTATACAATTTTCCCTTATCATTTTTTTTCACTTTCTTCTTCTTCTCTTTCTCTCCTTTTCTCTGTATTTTTTCTCTTTTTTCTCTCCTTCTCTCATTTTTATCATTTTCCCCTTTTTCTCTTTTTATATTTTAGCAAAGTTATAAATGGCTGTCATTGACAGTGGTAACTATATATATATATGAGGGGATCAAGTCTTGTTTACCATTGCTCTTTGGGAACCGCTTGAAAGTCACGCTTACGGTGAGCAAAGTAAATTTCGTGGCTTTTGAAATGCGCGTGCAGAGTTCTCGATTTCGCCTCCCGATATTTCGAATAGTAGTGAGCAAATGCGTGTGTAGGTTTGTAGTAGTACAGTGTTTTGTGGTTAGCCGAACGAATGTGGCTTCAATTGGTATTGCCTCTCTCTCACTCTCTTTCTCTCTCTTGTCCTATACTAATCGACGCATAATACATCGGATTCCGCTTTAGGTCCCTTTACTAAGCCATTTTCACCGAGCTTGAACCGTACTCTGAATTCCCCTTTCTGAATCGTTTGTTCTTCACATCCGGCTCTTTTGTTACCATTTCATCATTAGTACTCTTGTAGCTTTTCCAAAAATAGAATAAAGGACCCCTGAACAAAATATATATGTATTGAAAATAGATTTTTGAAAAATTTTTTTTTGTAACTTTGTAGTTTTGTGATTTTTTGAACTTGAAAAATTAAATTGAAAATTAAATTAAAAAAATACATTGAAAAAATGTAAATGGCTAAATTTAAAAAAGGATTCTAGACGAAAAAAAAAGATTTACCTGAAACAGCGAAACGTTTCACTATGGTAGCAAAAGTTTTACCCACTTGGAAAGATTCCCCGGAAAGTGCCCCCTGGAAGTTCTATCAGAATTCCGCCGGAACTTTCAACGTAATTCCATAGGAATTCCATCGGAGTTCCAAATAATTTCCGATGGTATTCCGACGGAATTCTGACGGAATTAGGACTCTAAAAATTTTGAAAAAAATTAATCGTAATTCCGTCGGAATTCCATCGGAGTTCCAAAGAATTTCCAATGGGATTTCGACGGAGTTCCGACGGAATTAGGACTCTACAAATTTTGAAAAAAATTAATCAGAATTCCGCCGGAACTTCCAACGTAATTCCGTTGGAATTCCATCGGAGTTCCAAAGAATTTCCGATGGTATTCCGACGGAGTTCCGACGGAATTAGGACTCTACAAATTTTGAAAAAAATTAATCAGAATTCCGACTCTAAAAGTTTTGAAAAAAAAGTAATCGGAATTCCGTTAGAATTCCGTCGGAATCCCATCGGAAATTCTTTGGAACTTTCCGGGGAATCTTTCCAAGTGGATATTTTGTTCCAGTTAAATCATTTGCTATTCATAGTGAAACCTTTTTCTATTTTAGGTAAATATTTTTTTACGTGTACACTCAGAAAAATTCCTTTACTATTTTTTTTCTATTTCCAGGAGGCTTCAGTTAACAGTAGTATAAAAAACTGTTTCAATAACAATTAAACTAACAGTAAAATATAGTAAAAAAAAATACTATTTACTATATTTTACTACAAATAAATAAATTAAATTTTGTACTAATAAAAGAGTTATTTTAATAATTTACTAGCCACTTAGTTATTTCAACTGCAAATATTAGTATCTTTAACTATTACTAGAAAAAATTTATTTGAATCAAATAAAAATAAAAAAAATGGTAAATAATTATTATTTCAGGATCAATTAAATGGTATTTGTTTCAAATGGAGAAATTATTGGTTCAAATAGAAATTATTTGGTTCAAATAAATATTTATTTGGTTCAAATAAATATTTATTTGGTTCAAATAAATATTTATTTGGTTCAAATAAATATTTATTTGATAAATAGTCAAGCAACCGAGTATTTAAATCAAAAAAAATTTTGTTTTCAGTGTAGATGAAAATTAACAATTTAAATTTACTACTAATAACTGTGTTAGTTTAGTAAAAATCATTTTGAATATGATACTTATAACAAAAATGAGAAAAAATTATATTTAATTTAAATACAAATATAATTTTAATTAATTATCTATATTTAAATTAAATATATTAATTACGTTAAATCAACGAAAAAATTTTTAAAATAAAATAAAATTTCTTTAATTGTTTAGCAATGATAAAATTATTTTCATTTAAACATAATATATTTGAATCAAAAATATTCTCCTCTCAGTGTAGTTTTTTTTTAAGTGGTTGTTTTTATAAATGACAGATTTTTTTTTTAAGTGTAGAAATTGACAATTTTGCTTTTTTGTGAGAAAGTGAAGTTTTTTTTCTCGTCACAGAAAGCAAGATTTTCATTTTGTAGCCTTCTATCTATCTATTTTTGTTCAGATTTAAATTTTTTCCTCCGAATTTTCATTCAATAGATATTTATCTATATTAACCCAAATTTTTTACTTATTGGAAATTTTTTTTCTCTATTATCGTTCGAGACGAAAAATAATTAAATATTCAATTCATATATTTAAAAATAGTTGAAAAATCTTATTTCAATTTATGAAATTTCTATTTTCACAATCTGAAAATACAAATCAAAGATAGAAAAATAGGTCATTTTGGTATCTATACTATAAAACTAAAAATTTCTATATCATTCTCTTAATTTAATATTCAGTTATATTTTGAAACAGAAACACTTAAAAATATGATTTTATTAATATAATATACACTGAAAAAAAAATTCTGGTTAGGCTATTTTTAACATTACTTTCTAGTTATGTTAACCAGAATTCTAGTTGAATTAACTAGAATTCTCGTTAAAATAACCAGAATCAAAATGTTAAATATACCCTAACCAGAATTCTGGTTATTCTAACTAGAATTTTTTTTCAGTGTAGATTTTTAAAATCGCAATGAAAAATCAATGATAGAAAAATAGAAAGAGAAAAATAAATTACGAAATGATAAAAAGTAATTAACGTCTTAATTGAACATTTATCCCTTGTCAAAAAAAAAAATATAAAATATAAGTTTCATGAAACTTTTAATTCGCAGTAACAGATTTCGCTTTTTTTCAATCATGTGATATTTTAATTAAATTATGCGCAAAAAGATGTGATTTTATCGATGTATTATTAGCTAAATGAGTAATGGAAAGATCAATTTGAACTAATTAATGAATTTTATTAACTTCGATAACGGAACAGAGAGAGAAAGAAAGAGAGGGAGGTAATAATATTCAAAAGTTTGATTTGATTTGAAAGTAGGTATATATATATATATATATTAAAGTCAAGTTCGTGTTTTAAAACATTGCATTCGACAGAGAAGTAATAGTATTAAATGATCAGAAAAAACGAGTGACAAAGTTTCAACGAGTTTAACAGGCTTTTTCACGAAAAGAGAGTATATAAACTGGGTCGAATCATAGGTTGAATGCCCTAAGTACACTTTACGAAGCTGCCAGCTCGATGGATGGATGCGCTCAATTATAAATGCTTAAAGGATGCAAAGCACTTGCACGAGACTTAAAACATTATTCCAGAAATCTCCTTTACATACTTTCTTCTTCTTTTTTTTTCATTAAAAAAAAAAAAAAAAAAAAAAATACCACCTCAGTTGTTTTCAATGCTTGTTCATATGTGAGAAACAATTAAAAATTTAAATTAAAGTTTTTAGTGTGTGTCTGTGTGTGTGAAATGAAATTAAAGAACCATTTTTTTTTCTGTTTAGTTGTATTCAGCTGTTTTTAGTCAAATATTAATTCATATATGTGATAAAAGTCTTGAATTCGTTGTGAGGTTTTAATTTAAATTTTAATTAACACATGGGTTTCGAGATGATTAATCGTGAAAAAAAGGTGAAGGGAAATTTAAATAAACAAAAGAATTTAAAAAAAATGGGTGTTTAATTAAATATAGAAAAATAAAAAAACGAATTTTCAATTATTTATAAAAAAAAAATAAAATAATTCAATTTTAATTTTTTAAAATAATTTTTATATTAAATGTTGATTTACTTGAAAGGAAGATAATGATTGAAATTACTTTTTTTTTTTGGAAAAAAGCGAGATATCTCCTGACTTTGTAGTTTGAAATAGAAAGAGAGAGAGAGAGAGAAAGTTGATCTAAAGAAAAGCTAAATCCTAAGGAAATCTGAACGTGCGATCAATGAGCTCACGGCATGGATTCACGAAGCTAACTCTATCTAGGCAAATTACATTTCAATCCTGTTACAGGCGCAAACACGCCCGTCAACGTCCAACCACGTTTCTCTCTGATTAGTTATACTCGACGTGAATTATATTTCTGAAGCAATTAATTTACAAAGTTCTTGCTTCCGTGAAAGTGAAAGACGAAAACGAAATTTCATGATTTTCACGTCCATCGAAAATTTATGCATTAAAAAAAAAAAGGGCTGATATTTTTTTTAAAAAATTTGTCACAGATAGTGTAGTCAACAATGGACCGCAATATTTACAATCGTTTCCACTCTCTAAATTTGAATTAGTAAAAATTTTAACTAATTTGAATTAGTGACTCACTTTTTGCTTCTGAATTAGTTAAATTTTACTAATTATTAGTAACTTTTACTAACAATTAGTATTAGTAGTATTAGTGAGTATTAGGACTCACTTTTTGCTTCTCAATTAGTTAAATTTTACTAATTGTTAGTAAAAGTTACTAATAATTAGTAAAATTTTATTTTATATTTACGATTTTATTTTATATTTTATTTTTATATTTTATTTTTTATATTTTATTTTTTATTTTTTTTTATTTTATTTTTTTTTAATTTTTTTTTAAAATTCAAATTAGTAAACATTTTAGGATTAATACTAGGATTAATATTAGGATTTTACTAATTATTAGTAACTTTTACTAACAATTAGTATTAGTAGTATTAGTGAGTATTAGGACTCACTTTTTGCTTCTGAATTAGTTAAATTTTACTAATTGTTAGTAAAAGTTACTAATAATTAGTAAAATTTTATTTTATATTTACGATTTTATTTTATATTTTATTTTTATATTTTATTTTTTATATTTTATTTTTAATTTTTTTTTATTTTATTTTTTTTTAATTTTTTTTTAAAATTCAAATTAGTAAACATTTTAGGATTAATACTAGGATTAATATTAGGATTTTACTAATTATTAGTAACTTTTACTAACAATTAGTATTAGTAGTATTAGTGAGTATTAGGACTCACTTTTTGCTTCTGAATTAGTTAAATTTTACTAATTGTTAGTAAAAGTTACTAATAATTAGTAAAATTTTATTTTATATTTACGATTTTATTTTATATTTTATTTTTATATTTTATTTTTTATATTTTATTTTTTATTTTTTTTTATTTTATTTTTTTTTAATTTTTATTTAAAATTCAAATTAGTAAACATTTTAGGATTAATACTAGGATTAATATTAGGATTTTACTAATTATTAGTAACTTTTACTAACAATTAGTAAAATTTAACTAATTCAGAAGCAAAAAGTGAGTCACTAATTTAAATTAGTAAACATTTTAGGATTAATACTAGGATTAATATTAGGATTTTACTAATTATTAGTAACTTTTACTAACAATTAGTAAAATCCTAATATTAATCCTAGTATTAATCCTAAAATGTTTACTAATTTGGATTAGTGACTCACTTTTTGCTTCTGAATTAGTAAAATTTTACTAATTATTAGTAACTTTTACTAACGATTAGTAAAATTTAACTAATTGAGAAGCAAAAAGTGAGTCCTAATACTCACTAATACTACTAATACTAATTGTTAGTAAAAGTTACTAATAATTAGTAAAATTTTACTAATTCAGAAGCAAAAAGTGAGTCACTAATTCAAATTAGTAAACATTTTTACTAATTCAGATTTAGAGAGCAACCAAAAAAATTATTTGAGACTTTTTTTTCAAATATTACAATTTTAAAAAATTAAAAATTTTTTTTTTTTGGATTAAAATATTACAATAGCCTTTGAGAGGGGAAAAATGATCCATTGTTGCCGACTTTTTTCTATATATATATAACATGCACTATTGGCAGTTAAAATGGAAACTGTCATCCGAAATGTATAGACGCTGTAATGTTTCTAAGTCCATTAACGATCTCCCTCAACTTGCACTTGAAAGGTTGTAGAGGTTTTACTTTTTTTTTTTTTTTTCCTTTTTCCCAACTCCCCCTCCACATCTCGGACAAGTGCACAGTAAAACGAACCCCTTCTGTTCGAAAATTCCATTTATCGCTTCGTTATTTTCTACCGAGTTGAACTTTCCCCGCGTGTAACTTTCGATGGGACAGTTTGATCGATACTTGAATTTCGAAAAAAGAAAAAAAATTAATAATATTTATATATAATGTCCTTTTGTAAATTGTATTTAATTATAAGAAATAACAAAAATGTAAATATAATTTTTTTTTTGATAAAAAAGAAGAAAACAAAATATTAAGTAAATTTTGAAGATGTTTTGTCAATAAGTCTCATCAATTACCAAATAGCTTTTAATGAGTTTTTTTTTTTTTTTTAATGATTATATTATTATTATTTCTGAAGAATTTTTATTTAAGAATGAAAAGTAAATATGTTGAGAAACAATGGGGCTTTGTGATAAGAAAGGTTCTCAAAGCAACTGTCTTCGGTGAAGCTTCCTTTGTTATATGTTTAAATTAGCTACTAGGTCTGAAGACGCTTCAAGGCATGAGATCGTTGACCTATTCAACCATCTAGTTCTGCTTGAATGTGAAACGATCTTGTCACGTTCTAGCAACTTGTCAGAATTGATGTTAATATTGTCAAGTATGCACGTATTATAAAAAGCCTCAATTATGTCTATATATATATATATATAAATATACATATACTAATTCGTTTTAATCTAAATATAAAAAGCAATATACCTTTTCAATTATTCAATAATTACAGGATCCATTTTCAAAAAAAAATTTATACGTATGTTTATTTTAGATTCAAATAATATTTTATGAGCACTTTTTTGTATTAATAAAAATGGAGTACATTAAAATGAAACAGAAAAACAATATACGAGAGGTAAATTGAATTATTTTGTACAAAAATGCGCTATATATAAAAATATAAAAAATTCACTTAGTTAATATTTTCATATATACGGAATTTTTCATTTTTGTTACCATTAATTACAAGTTAGGAAATTGATAATTAAAAAATAAAACAGTCATTATTAATTCGCAAAAACTGTCATTCAATTATTGTAAATGATTATTATTATGTAAATTGTATTACTAATTTGAAATTATTAATTAAACATAGCTAATTATTAAATGGGACAAATTAACAAGTATATACGGTTAAAAATATTAATTTTTCGTATATTAAAAGATAGCATATTAATATTTAGTATATTAACAGTTAAAAGTATATTAATATTTCGTATATTAAAAGCTAGCCTTTTAATATTCAGTATATTAACAGTTAAAAGTATATTAATATTTCGCATATTAATAGTTAGCATATTAATATTTCGAATATTAATAGCTAGCATATTAATATTTAGTATATTAATATTCCGTATATTAATATTTAATATATTAACAGTTAGTATATTAATATTTTGTATATTAATAGTTAGTATATTAATGTTTTGTATATTAATATTTCGTATATTTATATTTAGTATATTAATATTTTGTATATTAATATTTCGTATATTAATATTTCATGTATTAATATTTCGTATATTAATAGTTAGCATATTAATATTTAGTATATTAATAATTAACTAACGAATATTTTGTATATTAATAGTTAGTATATTAATGTTTTGTATATTAATATTTCGTATATTAATAGTTAGCATATTAATATTTCGAATATTAATAGCTAGCATATTAATATTTAGTATATTAACAGTTAAAAGTATATTAATATTTTGTATATTATAAGCTAGCTTTTTAATATTCAGTATATTAACAGTTAAAAGTATATTAATATTTCGCATATTAATAGTTAGCATATTAATATTTCGAATATTAATAGCTAGCATATTAATATTTAGTATATTAATATTCCGTATATTACTATTTAATATATTAATAGTTAGTATATTAATGTTTTGTATATTAATATTTCGTATATTTATAGTTAGTATATTAATATTTTGTATATTAATATTTCGTATATTAATATTTCGTGTATTAATATTTAGCATTTTATTGTTTCCAATTTCGCAAACATTTATTTTTAATTAGCAAAACTTATTAAATTTAAAATGAGAATATTAGCAGTGTTTAGATGTTTAGCTATATTTATTTGTTTTCTTTTTTTAAATTTTCACCTGAGGCTTTTAATCCCATAAAAAATAACTAACAATTATTTTGGTGCAAAAAATATTTTACACGGTTATAAGAATATATTTGATTGTACAAAGAATAATAATACAGCACTTTTACAAGTTTTGCCATACATATATATATAGTATATATATAAATATTCTACCATCGTATACAATGACATTAAACTTGATATTATATCTCTATTGTTCTTCTATATACTTACTCTAGTATTCATATAGAGTATAGTAGTGGTAGTAGTATCACTACATCATAATTTAAACCCTTTTTTATAGCATCTTTTATTACTGATAATAACGCATAGAAGATGCATAGTGTGTCTATTTTCATGTGGCAAAAGCGTAGAATGTCGATTTGCATATTCTCACTGGAATAATATCTACAGTGCCATATAAGAACACCTGAGTGAGATTTATGAATTTCGCCTACGAAGACACGAAATATTACAGAAAGAAAAATATATATTTTCCGTTTACAAAAATATTAGAAAACTCAAGATTTCTGTCTCTCTCTCTCTCTTTTTCTTCTTTTTCAGAAAAATAAGAAAAAATAAAATTGTATTGTTAAAAAAAAATCCAATTTTGGAAAAAAATATTTTTGAAAATTTAAAATTATTTTTATTAATTTGGAATTTAAAAATCAAAATTTTAAATCAATATCCAAAATTTCCTTCTCTAAAATTATATTACTTCAATAAATTATTAATATTAATTATTAGTAATCTATTAATATTTGTTAATTATTGACCAAAATTGTTCAATTTCTACGATTCCTCAAATATTTGTTACTAATATTGAGATATCGTGAAATCATTATGGCATATACAATATTGAATCATTAATAATTCATTAGTAAATTTAATATCAACAAATTTCTATATTTAGTTTATTATTTAAAAAAAAAAAATACAATTTCTCTTCTGCTAAAGACTGGGGTAAAAAATAAATTTGTTCTATGATTAGACGGAAAATCGATAGTTTATAAATATAAATTTTCATATAATTTTTTTTTATTATTATAAATTTCCACAATTTTTTTTTTTGAAATTGCCCTGCCACACGAAATTGTAAATAGATGAGAATACACCACTTCATGAAACCTGTGGAAATTTCATTTCGAGTTTACAACATTTTATGTTGCATTCCTCTATATTAGAATGTTGAAAACAAATTTTTGTAGCAATTTAAAAAATCTGCTTGACTTTTTCGTTTACTTTTTTCTCATTGTAGTTAAATTAAATGAATTAAATTATAAATTATAATTAAATTATAATAATTTACTGTGTAAATATAGTAAATTATGTTTTTGTATTTTGAAAAGAAAAAGTTTTTCTAGTAAATTATAAGAATGTTTCTATTTATTCGAGGAATTAAAAATTTTTTTTTTTAATGTTTGTTAGTAATTAATTTTCATGGAAAAAGAATTTTGATTTTTCCATTTTTTTCTCCGAAATTTTACATTTCGAAAGTTTTAATTTTTTGATTTTTAATATAAAAATTATCTTTTAATTTTACTAATTTATTTTTTTTAATTATAATACTGTTTCTCTTTTTTTCCAGATTCTTTTTTTTTTCATCAATGAATGAAGCAACAGCCGTGCGAGTACTCACCAGATTCTGAACGTTATTTTTGGACCCTAGGGTCCTTTATATCACGGGTACCAACTTGATTCTCTGCTCATGGATCCTTTCGTAAAATTGTTTCCACGAAAAGGTAAATATTTTTAAAACACGGCATTATTGGTTTACACATTGAAAAAAAAAAATTTATAATCACTTGACACGCATTTTATTAAATTATTAATTTTTTAACGATATTCACAAATTGCACTATATATATATTTATATGTATATATATATATATATTGAAAAACAAAAATTTATGGCTCCTAAGTTCGAAGTGATACGCGCGAAGGTCTCTCGCGTACTGACCGCAACCTGCGATTCGCATCGATTTTAAACCACGTTTGCAGGACTTGTCTCGCGCGCGCCTAAATTGCCAGCTCGCTATTAAAATAATTAATTTTTATTAAATTATTAATTTTGTATTTTTAATTGAAATTTTTTTTTTTGAAATAGTTGAAAATTATTTTTTTTTTTTAATTATTAAATAGAGCGTTATCAGTTGTTTTCGTTTCGAAAGGTAACGCGTCAGTGCTTGATGCTTGCGCAGAACTCTACCTACTTTCTCCCTCTCTTTTCACAGTCTCTCTCTCTCTCTCTCTCTCTCTCTCTCTCTCTCTCTCTCTCTCTCTCTCTCTCTCTCTCTCTCCCTCTCCCTCTCCCTCTCTCTTTCTCTCTACTCTTGGTGCATAGCGCACCGCCCTTTTCTACTTGCGCTGTCCAGTGTGCTCTCCTACATACTTTTTTCCATCTGCTTTATCTTGTATCCTGCTTCTGAGTTTCGTAATTTCAGACAGAGATATTAGCTGCTTTTCAAAGCGGTTTTTTTTTTTTTTTTTTATTTTTTTCTGGTACAGATGGTGACTTTTTTACTTTTGCCGAGAGATGGGTGCCTTTGAACTAGAGTTCTAGAAAAAGGGTATGATTTTTGTCTTTGAATTCATAAGAGTTGCGCTTAATGGTTTGCCTCACTTTAAATAACGTATTTTGTGTTTTTTTTTTTGGAGGGAAAAGGTGGCAGAGAGGGAAAGTTTTTTTTAATATTTTGTAAAATTGTTGTTGAAGAATTTTATTGACACGAATTTTTTAATTTAAAAAAAGTCTGATTTAAAGACATTTACTACTGATTTTCCAAGTTGGTAGTAATGTCTGACTAAATCCGATTTATACTACTGTTAGAAAACTGCAAAAATGTAGAAATTTGAACTAGGCATTGACTTGTACTACTTGACAAAATTACTAGGTAAGTCAGACTAAATATTGACTTGTACTACTGAAAAAATTACTTACAATTATTAAGTCTGAGTAAATATTTGCTTTTACTACTAGCAATGTTAGAAAAAGTTTCAGTTTGACTGAATATTTACCTTCACTACTGATTTTCTAATTTGTCTGACTAAAATTTTTGATTACTTTGTACTACTTTCTTCACTACACTACATTATTTCTAAAATCGATTTATACTACTGATGATAAAACTACAAAAATTTAAAGTCTGACTAAATATTTACTTTTACTACTGGTTTTATAATTTAGTAGTTATGTGCCTGACTAAAATCGATTTATTCTACTGACAAATTACAAAAATTAAATAAATCTGAGACTGAGTATTGACTTTTACTACTGATTTTTAAATTTGGTCATTATGTCCGACTAAAAACCGACATGTACTACTGAGAAAATTACATAAATGTAAATAATTGTAAAGTCCGACTGAATATTGACTTTGACTACTGAATTTTAAATTTGGTCATTACGTCCGACTAAAAGCCGACTTGTACTACTGAGAAAATTACATAAATGTAAATAATTGTAAAGTCTGACCGAATATTGACTTTGACTACTGATTTTCGAATTTAGTAAATGTTCGACTAAAATGCCTCACTATACATTTACTTGTACTACTATTTTCTATATATTACTCTACAATATGTCTGACTAAAATCGATTTATACTATACTGATGATAAAAAATTACGAAAAATTAGTCTGACTAAATATTGACTTTTACTACTGATTTTTCCTTACATTTTTTTTCTGTGTCCGACCAAAAAACCGACTTGTACTACTGAGAAAAAATACATAAATGCAAAAAAAAATTTGAAATGAAATATTGACTTGTACTACTGACAAATTGAACAAAAAGAAAGTCTGACCGAATATTGACTTTGACTACTGATTTTCGAATTTAGTAAATGTTCGACTAAAATGCCTCACTATACATTTACTTGTACTACTATTTTCTTATATATTACTCTACAATATGTCTGACTAAAATCGATTTATACTATACTGATGATAAAAAATTACGAAAAAATTAGTCTGACTAAATATTGACTTTTACTACTGATTTTTCCGTACATTTTTTTTCTGTGTCCGACCAAAAAACCGACTTGTACTACTGAGAAAAAATACATAAATGCAAAAAAAAAATTTGAAATGAAATATTGACTTGTACTACTGACAAATTGAACAAAAAGAAAGTCTGACCGAATATTGACTTTGACTACTGATTTTCGAATTTAGTAAATGTTCGACTAAAATGCCTCACTATACATTTACTTGTACTACTATTTTCTTATATATTACTCTACAATATGTCTGACTAAAATCGATTTATACTATACTGATGATAAAAAATTACGAAAAAATTAGTCTGACTAAATATTGACTTTTACTACTGATTTTTCCTTACATTTTTTTCTGTGTCCGACCAAAAAACCGACTTGTACTACTGAGAAAAAATACATAAATGTAAAAAAAAATTTGAAATGAAATATTGACTTGTACTACTGACAAACTGAACAAAAAGAAAGTCTGACCGAATATTGACTTTGACTACTGATTTTTCGAATTTAGTAAATGTTCGACTAAAATGCCTAACTATACATTTACTTGTACTACTATTTTCTTTATATTACTCTACAATATGTCTGACTAAAATCGATTTATACTATACTGATGATGAAAAATTACGAAAAAATTAGTCTGACTAAATATTGACTTTTACTACTGATTTTTTCTTACATTTATTCCCTGTGTTCGACCAAAAAACCGACTTATACTACTGCGAAAAATAACAAAAATTTACCAAAATCTCTATACTCTACTGATAAAGTAAGAAAAAATATTCCTTTTTTTATTTTTGATATATCACATATTTTTTTTATATCATTCCCTCTATCCTTGACACATATTCTTTATGTTTATCTCCTTTTTTTGTGGAAAACAACAATAATTTTTTTATGCGAATATAAAAAAAATTCTTATTTTTCTAAATTTTTTCTAAAATTTCTCCCTTATAGTATATTATTACGAGTTGAGAAAAAAAAATTCAGCATTTCCAAAAAGTAAAAAACATTTTCCAGGTTTTTTTTTCGTAATAAGAGTTGTTTCGTGCAAAAACAATATAGTAAATAATAGTTAATATGCAAAAAGGGATAAATAATAGCTGTAATTTACGAATTATTGTTATTATTATTATTATTATTGTTATTAAATGAGTTTTAGAGTGTAAGACGCGAGGAGTCTAGGTTCGTTAAGAGGATTCGTATATAGAAAATACCACAGACCCGGAGGAATTTCTCTAAAAAGCGTATGCGGTCAAATGGTATACCAAATTCACCGCGCTTTCCAATTAAGCTCACGAGTACACTGTCTCTAGACAAATATTAGGCGTTGTCCAGCCGCCCCTCACCAGTTATAGTTATACCAGTTTCGGTACGATATATATATATATGTACTCGTCATAAAGCTCGGATATATATATGTATATCTCGCGACAGACCTGGGGAATTAAGGGTCGTATCCAAAATCATATTAGAAAATTTCATATCTCAATATTTTAACATCCATAATAATTAGTGCAAATTAATTTCGCGATTATATTATAATTAAATTTTTCCCTTAGAATTTCATTTTTATTTTCTATTATTTTTACATTGACATAAATAATTGAAACAATATTTTACAATGAAAAAAATTTTTATTTCATTCAAATAATCACTATTATCAAATAAATTTTTATTAAATAATTTTTGAAATCAAATAATTAAATTAAATAAACTGTATTTGAATCAATAATTTTTGTATTTGCAACAAATACCATTTAATTGACTTAAATAATATAATTAAATATATATATTTTATAATAGTGAAGTAAACGATTATTTGGATTAAATAAATTTTTTTTCCTGTGTATGAAAAAATAAAAAAAAAAAAAATCTCTTAGGAAACTATTTTTCAGTAGTGAATGAATTTAGTTTTGGTTAATTTTTAAGGTCTTTGTATATAAGGGATCCATCGCTCTTCTAAAATTTTCTCTTGTATAGAATTCTGCCAATTATTAGCGAATATGTGTGTATTGAACAATTAAAGCCAATATGACTCAATGTAGGTGTGTTCGAGTATTTTTTAAAATGAACCAATTTAATTGATTACCGAACTAGTTTGTTGACTAATTTACTATTGATGGAAATTTACCGCTTTTCATTATTTTCAATATACTAATGGAAAAGTCAATTTAAATTTACAATAAAAGGGTTTTAAAAATTTATATAATATAGTCATTATATATTTAACAATTTAAAACATATAATTTTTATATAAATATTTTTTATAATTTATATAATTTATAAAAATTTATAATATAATTTTTTTATTTTTTTTTTTATAATTTTAATATTTTATTTATATAAATATATATAAATATATATATATATATATTTTTTTTTTTTTAAATTGTTGAATTATCATATGGCGTTCAATAGGCAGATGACAATTTGAAAAAAATTAAGATGAATTGCATATTATTGGGAAACTGTATTCTTGAACATTTTTAATTTCTTATCTTAATAAAAATTTTGAGGACATAAGTTTTATATATCCTCGGACAAAATAAAATCCTTTGGGTACAATAATGCATTGGCATCCTCCCAATTCTCGCACAGTATATTATGACCCGGTTCTTCCCACTGACCCTCTAAATTATCTGATTTTCTTTTTTTTTTCAAGTAAATTTTTCATTCTTCTTTTTTTTTTTTAAATCCTAATTATATAACTAATTATTAATTATTAAAAAAAATATATTTTTTCTATGAATTTCTTTAAATTGTAAAAAGCAAAGAAATTATATACTTGAATTTAGAGGATTTTTCTTTTTTTCCACCTTTCATTCTAATTGTGTGAAATGTTATGATTTTTAAAATGTTAAAATTGTTCGCTATACAATTCTCCTCGTTCTAACATTGATTCATATCCCAGTGGACAAAAAAAAAAAAAAAAATGAACTCACACGATATATTTCTCGACGTTAAAAAGACATCGTCAATATTTTTATGACACCCCTGAGGGACATAAACCTAAACTGTGCATTTTCTCGTTTCAAGTGAAATGTTCTCATAGTTTATTTTAATGGCATTTGGTTTTAAATTCAGCTTGAATAAAGAAGCGATATATTTCTGATTTGTTTGATTGTTTTCTTTTTGTGACATGACAGGGGAAATATTTCATTATTGGGAATAAAATTTTATTATATAATTCAGTTAATTAATTTCTGACGTATGTATTAACCTAAGCAGTACTGTTTTTCTAATATCACTGTAATTTTATATGAAATATTCGTAATATTACGTTTTAATATTATTGTAATAATACTATAGTATTACCTTGAAATATTACTATAATATTACTATAATATTACTGTGTAATATTACGGTAATATTACTTTACATTACTTTAAATATATTTAGTAATATTTTTTTAATATATTACGTTCTAATATTACTGTAATATTATAATAATATTGAGTTAAAATTACTTGTAATGTTGGTGAATTATTTTAATATTGAGAGAATATTAATAATATTCTAATATGTAATATTTTGCGTTAAGGAAAAAATCACCTTAGTGGGAATCGAACTCCAAACCTAAGGCACATGAGTCGGGAGTCTTAACCAACTAACCAATGACTTGTAGCAGTTTAAATCCTCAACGAGTCAAGTTGGTTCGTTGGATAACATGTCCGACTCGTCTGCCATAGGTTCGGAGTTCGATTCCCACTGCCAGGATTTTTTTCTTTAAACAGTAAGTCTCTCAGTATTACATTGTAATATTACACCAATATTACGTGTAATAATACCTCAAATTATATTTAGTATTACCTCAATATTACACGTAATTACATTGTAATATTACGACAATATTATATTGTAATATTACACCAATATTACTTGAAATATTACCTCAATATTACACGTAATTATATTGTAATATTACACCAATATTACTTGAAATATTACGCTAATATTACGCTAATATTACTTGAAATATTACGCTAATATTACGCTAATATTACTTGAAATATTACGCAAAAATTACTTGAAATATTAGGGCAATATTATATTGTAATATTACACTAATATTACTTGAAATATTACCTGAATATTACACGTAATTATACTGTAATATTACACCAATATTTCTTGAAATATTACACCAATATTACTTGAAATATTACGTCAATATTACTTGAAATATTACGCTAATATTACTTAAAATATTACGCCAAAATTACTTGAAATATTAGGGCAATAATATATTGTAATATTATACCAATATTACTTGCAATATTACTTTAATAACATTTGTAATAACTAATATTACATCAATATTACTTAGAATAATACCTTAGAATTACATGTAATATTACCTCAATATTACTCGTAATATTCCATTGACAGGAACATTTTAATATTACCGTAATATTACTCCAATGTTACACCGTAATATTACAAATCTTTCTTGTAATATTTCAGTGATATTAATTATTACCTGTCACATTTAAATTATTTAAGATTTGGAAAAAGTTAGAGCTTCCTTTTGTATTCTCGAGGAGTATTAGAAATACGTTTTCTTTTTTTGTTTTTCTTTTTCCTTTAAACTCAAGTAACGAGAAACTCGTGACGAAGTGCTGGTTGTAGGTGCAGACCACAAGAAGGAGATCGCTTCTCTTCATTATTCAAAGCTAAACACCGCCATTGGTCATGGTGCCCCCTTTACCTTTCTCTTGTAGACGCGTTGAACCTGAAAGCTCCCTATTTAGGAAAAGCAAATTCGGCGTCAGAAGCAACTCTTGGGGGCAGAGACGATGGACTGTGAATGTGTGTGTATGTGTATGTGTGCGCAGCACCATGTGCTAACTTAACTGAAGGGATTACAAGCTTAGTTAATGGATGTCTCACGAACGGTTTTGGGGTAACCGCCATACTACGGGTGGCTAGTATCCGTAACCAATGGATTTGCAAAGTCTTTCTATATAATAAATTCTAGATTATAGAGAGAGAGAGAGTTTCCTTCGACAATTCACCTCTCTATATTGTCTGATTCCAAAATATTGGCTAAAAATTTTAAACCACTTGAAACTAAATTTTGTTCAATTGCAATAAATTAATTTTTTTTTTTCTATTTACTTTACTAATTTTATTTATTTTATTAATTAATTTATTTTATTTATTCTATTAATTAATTTCATTTTATTTATTCTATCCCAGGTGAAAAAATTAACGTTACTAACGTTACTAATGTTACTAATGTTAGAACCTATAAAAAAATTAAGAGTTTCTAAAATATATTTTCACAGAAACTTTGCCACTACTTTCCCATTACCACTTTCACTTTCACTTCCACTTAAACTTTTTATAATTTTCATTTCCATTTCTACTTCTACTTTTTCTAATTCTCATTCGCACTTCCATTCTCACTTCTACTCTTTCTAATTCTCATTCCTACTTCACTTCCACTTTTTCTAATTTTCATTCCCATTTCCACTTCCACTTTTTTATATATTCATTGACACTTTCACTTTTTCTAATTTTCATTCCCATTTCCTATTTCCACTTCCAGTTTTTTATATTCATTGCAACTACCACTTTTACTAATTCTCCTTCCCACTTTCACTTCCACTTCTACTTGTTCCAATTTTCATTCCCATTTAATCTTCTACTTTTTTATATATTATATTTTCACTCCCACTTCCATTCCTATTTTTTAAATTTCCATTACCACTTTCACTTTTTCTAATTTCCATCTATAGTAAATAAAAAAAAGTGGAAATGGTTGTTTAAATGGAAACTAATGAACAGCTAATGAAAATTAGAAGTGGAAAAAATGGGAGTAGAAGTGGGAATGAAAATTAGAAAAAGGGAAGTGGGAATAAAAATTAGAAAAAGTGGAAGTGGAAGTGGTAATGAAAATAAAAAAGTGAAAATGGGAATGAAAATTAGAAAAAGTGAAAGTGGAAGTGAAAGTGGAAATGAGGATTAGAAAGAGAGGAGATGGAAGTGCGAATGAGAATTAGAAAAAGTGGAAGTGGAAGTGGTAATGTAAATAAAAAAGTGGAAGTGAAAACGGACATGAAAATTATAAAAAGTGGAAGTGAAAATGGGAATGAGAATTAGAAAAAGTAAAAGTGGAAATGGTAATGAAAATAAAAAAGTGGAAGTGATAATAGGAATGAAAATTATAAAAAGTGCGGTTAAGAACATTAAATACTTCCTGGTGGTCGATTTTCGACAAGTTTCTGCAAAAATACAATTTAGAAACAGTTTCCTAATTTTTTTTATAGGTACTAACGTTAGTAACATTAGTAACGTTAGTAATATTAGTAACGTTAGTAATGTTAATTTTTCTACCTGGGTATTTACTTTACTAATTTTATTTATTTTAGTAATTAATTTATTTTATTAATTAATTTCATTTTATTTATTCTATTTATTTATTTCCAATGAATGAATAAAACAACGAAAAGTGTAAATAAAAAGTGCATTTTTTAAATTAAAAAATTAAATACAATTAAATTGCATGTGTATTATTTTTTCTTAATTCAATTATATTTCAAATTATATAAGTTTTTCTTTTTAAAGAAAATTCATTTGGAATTTGACTTTTAAAAGTAAGAGAGAGCGCGCGCGCGTAAGGGAATAACATTAAATTCTTTAGCAAATCAACAATTCATCGTGGAATGCTTTCAGTTCGTCACTGAAAAGGACGAGTAGTCAGGCTTGTATTCAAAACAATGCGAGTTTAAAAAAGAAAATCCTCACACAAAACGGCAGACAAATAGCTACTGTTGAAAAAAAAGAGAGAGAGAAAGAGAGAGAGAGAGAAAAAAAAAATTTTGTTGGAAACAATGCCACGACAAGAAAGCAAAAGACTCGCGAACGCTCATTCCGATTTAACAATGCGCGAAAGAGAATAAATTCTGATTTACTTTTTTATTTTATAGTTGCAATGAACTTTAGGATTTATTATTATTATTTAATAGGTAAATGATGTTATTATTATTATTATTATTATTTATTATTATCTATATTTTTTTATTATTATTGAATGTATTTTTATTTTTCTTTACTAAATTCGACTTTTTTGTTGATTTGTGCTAAGAAAAAGCAAATTCTTTCTTTCTTTCTTAATCGAAAGTTTCTTTAGTTTTTTTGTTTTCCTGATTTTTGGAGTAGAATTCTCAAGGCGCGTGTAAAAAAAAGCACTTTCCTGTGACTTTCTATATATTTTTCGATTGGGGAAAGTATATTTTTGTAGAGAAAAGCCAGTGTCAAAGTTCTCACCTTAGCAGCTGGTATCAGCTTCACCGCAGGAACCGTTGATTGTGACACTGATAATAGTTAAAGTTTACTTAGACATATATATATATATATAGGATATATTTAAAAGAAAGAGAAAAATCCACCACCTTTCCTCGATCAAGAAGATTAAATGTTAAAGTACATATATATATAGAATGAAGACGAAGAAAAATTTTTTCGAGAAAAAAAAAAGAAATTACCCGCGAAAGTAAAGAATATAAATGTGAATGTCAATATTCTTGAATTTGTAGCTATCGTGGGAAGGAAAAATTCAATATGTTAGAATATTAAAAAATAACTTTTGAATTTTTGAACTGATGATAAATAAAATAATATTTTGAAATGCTGTGGAACATAATATATCCTATTATACATAATATGTATGTATATTATAATAAGGACTAATTTTGACATTGAAATTAGGAATCCGGCTTGGATTTTAACGAGACTTGAGAAACTTGTTCTCAATGAAATCTTAGTTTAAGTGAAACGTGGTTTTCCAAGTTAAACAGGAAGTTTGAAGAAGTAAACCGATTATGTAAGAAGACCGTTCATTTTCAATGGAGTAAGAAATAACTTTTTATTCAGAAGCTGACTTTATTAGGATCTTTATTAATTGTGTTCCTTCCAAGGGGGATTATATGTATATATATATATATATATATATATATATACAAAAAATACAAAATAAGTTATGAGAATTTTTTTTTCCAAATAATTTAAAATTCGGTAGAGAAAAAAAAAATTATTTATTTTTTTAAAAGAAAGTAGTAAATTTAGTAGGGGTGAATAAATATTTATTTGTACTACTAGCAAAATTAGAAGAAGAAAGTCTGACTAAATATTTACCTTTACTACTGGTTTTATAATTTAGAAGTTATGTGCCTGACTAAAATCGCTTTATACTACTGACAAATTACAAAAATTAAAAAAATCTAAGACTGAGTATTGACTTTTACTACTGAATTTCAAATTTGGTCATTACGTCCGACTAAAAACCGACATGTACTACTGAGAAAATTACATAAGTGTAAATAATTGTAAAGTCCGACTGAATATTGACTTTGACTACTGAGAAAATTACATAAATGTAAATAATTGTAAAGTCCGACTGAATATTGACTTTGACTACTGATTTTCGAATTTAATAGTTATATGTCTGATTAAACATTTACTTGTACTACTGTTTTATTTACATTACACTACATTACGTCGGAATAATGTCGATTTATACTACTGATGACAAAATTAGAAAAATTCAAAGTCTGACTAAATATTGATACTTTTACTACTGATTTTCAAATTTAGTTTTATAATTATTTGTGTCTGACTAAAACCGACTTGTACTACTGCACTGTAAAAAGAAGGTACTAAAATAGTACCGATTTTAGGCATCAAAATAGAACCAAATAACAAATTTAGTACCTAAAGTCGGTATTAAATTAATACCTTTCGTTTTACAGTGTGATGAAATTTAAAAAATAGAAATTCTGATTAATTATTTGTATTACTAACAAAATTACAAGCGCTTACAATTTTGAGAAAATCGAACTTGTATTATTGAAAAAATAACAAAAATGTAGAAAATCGATTAACGACGAAAATACAAACGTTTAGAATCTTCTTCTAGTGTTACTATACTATGTCTGATTAAAACTGACTTGTACTACTAAAAAAATTACAAAAACATAAAATTGTGACTTAACATTGACCTTTACTACTGATTTTCTATTTTTAGTATTTATGTCTGACTAAATACGGTTTATACTACTTAGAAAAAACTATTGGCAAAATTACTAACGTTTTGTAAATGAAACTAAATATTTACTTGTACTTATGAAAAATTACAGAACGTAGAAAGTTGAACTAAACATTGACTTGTACTACTGACAAAATAACTAACTAACTTTTCGTGAGTATGACTAAATATTGATTTGTACTATGGACAAAATTACTAATGTTTACAAAAATTGCTCAACTTTATAAAGTCTTGCTAAATATTTACTTGTACTAAATATTACTAAATATTACTAAATATTACTAAATATTACTAAATATTACTAAATATTACTAAATATTACTAAATATTACTAAATATTACTAAATATCACTAAATATTACAGAGTATTACTAAATTTTACTAAATTTTACTGAATGTTACTGAGTATTACTAAATATTACTAAATATTACTAAATATCACTAAATATTACTGAGTATCACTAAATATTACTGAGTATTACTAAATATTACTAAATATTTCTAAATATTACTAAATATTACTAAATATCACTAAATATTACAGAGTATTACTAAATTTTACTAAATTTTACTAAATGTTACTGAGTATTACTAAATATTACTAAATATTACTAAATATCACTAAATATTACTGAGTATTACTAAATTTTACTAAATTTTACTGAATATTACTGAGTATTACTAAATTTTACTAAATATTACTTAAGATTTGGTACTTTCACTCACTACATAATATTATGTCTGACTGAATCCAATTTTCACTACTGATAAAATAATTTTAAAAAAATGTTTAAACTAAATCTTATTAAATATTTACATTTTACTGATAGGAAGTCACTTTAAAAATTCATTTTATATTTTATATTTCCTAAATTTTTCGTTCATTTTTCAAATGAAAATTAAATATAAAATATAGAAAATAGAAATTTCAAAAATTGAAACTTGTATACAAAACAATATAATTTTTATACTATTAACAATAATTTCAACCTCAGTTATATTTTACGTGAAAGCTACTAAGGTTATAAAGAATAAGTGAGAGAAAGGCATTGGGGGAGAGAGAAAGGGGGGGGGGTAACCAAATAAAGCTAAAAACGGGGAACATGCAACTATGCTTTGTAGTTATGTGAGTTTCTCCATATAATGCAGCTCGAGGAAAATGATAATGTTGAAAACAATGTCGCATCCCTAGCATTATACTTTGTGTGGTAGACGCGTCAGTTCGTTGGTTTAAAGTATACCGACACCCCTTACGTGTTTATATATATATATAATTATTTATATGTGTGTATAATTGCAACACAATTGTAAAATGTTGTCATGGCAATGTTTCTTGGAAAAATGCACTGTGTGTGAAATTGCATATATTTAGGTGCGTGTTACACGCAAGTGAACAGACCGCGCACGCATCTATGGAAGCTTTTTGACATCGACTCTTCCTCCCTTATTGTTTCCCTAAGCTTGACTTGATTATTATCATTATTATAATATATATGTATGTACACTTTACACACGTGTATATACTTGGTTTATATATATCTATAGTGATCCAATATCTACGATATTTAACCGCAGCATATTTTGTGTTGAGAAATTATTAATATCGAAGGAGAAGCCATCCCACGATGATTAATGAATTAATAAAATGGGTGCTGTGTGTGCTATCAACATCGTTGAAATGTGTAATCGATATATACGTACAATTCCTGCTGCGAGAACTTATTCTCGCTTTTCAGACTGAAAATAAACAATTTGCCCCCCTTTTTTTTATATATATCAGCGTGTGCGGGTTTTCTCAAAATTGATGCTTTTGTTTGGAAGTTAGGATTTTTTTTTGCTTATCTTTAGAGGGGTGGATTTTTTATTTTTTAATGGAAGGATATTATTTTAAGTGACTAGAAGTTGAGAAATTTAGTTATTTTTTTGTGTGGAGAGAAAAATCCGTAAACTGAAATATATTTTTGGCTTTTTAAAAATATTTTCCCATGTGAAAAAATTAACGTTACTAACGTTACTAACGTTACTAATGTTACTAACGTTAGTACCTATAAAAAAATTAAGAGTTTCTAAAATATATTTTCACAGAAACTTTGCCACTACTTTCCCATTACCACTTTCACTTCCACTTAAACTTTTTATAATTTTCATTCCCATTTCTACTTCTACTTTTTCTAATTCTCATTCGCACTTCCATTCTCACTTCTACTCTTTCTAATTCTCATTCCTACTTCACTTCCAGTTTTTCTAATTTTCATTCCCATTTCCACTTCCACTTTTTTATATATTCATTGCCACTTTCACTTTTTCTAATTTTCATTCCCATTCCTATTTCCACTTCCAGTTTTTTATATTCATTGCAACTAGCACTTTTACTAATTCTCCTTCCCACTTTCACTTTTACTTCCACTTGTTCCAATTTTCATTCCCATTTCATCTTCCACTTTTTTATTTTCATTACAACTTTTTTATATTTTCACTCCTACTTCCATTCCTATTTTTTAAATTTCCATTACCACTTTCACTTTTTCTAATTTCCATCCATTGTAATTAAAAAAAGTGGAAATGGTTGTGTAAATGGAAACTAGAAAGAGTTTTAGTCGAAATGGCAACATCTAATGAAAATTAGAAGTGGAAAAAATGGGAGTAGAAGTGGGAATAAAAATTAGAAAAAGTGGAAGTGGAAGTGGTAATGAAAATAAAAAAGTGAAAATGGGAATGAAAATTAGAAAAAGTGAAAGTGGAAGTGAAAGTGGAAATGAGGATTAGAAGGAGAGGAAGTGTGAATGGAAGTGCGAATGAGAATTAGAAAAAGTGGAAGTGGAAGTGGTAATGTAAATAAAAAGTGGAAGTGAAAACGGGCATGAAAATTATAAAAAGTGGAAGTGAAAATGGGAATGAGAATTAGAAAAAGTGAAAGTGGAAATGGTAATGAAAATAAAAAAGTGGAAGTGATAATAGGAATGAAAATTATAAAAAGTGCGGGTAAGAACATTAAATACTTCCTGGTGGTCGATTTTCGACAAGTTTCTGCAAAAATACAATTTAGAAACACTTTCTTAATTTTTTTATAGGTACTAACGTTAGTAACATTAGTAACGTTAGTAATATTAGTAACGTTAGTAATGTTAATTTTTCTACCTGGGTTAATTAAATAACTTTCATCTGGCAATTATAAATTATTTTATTCTTTGATCATTTTCGAAAATAAATTTTTTTCCTCTATTAGTAATTTTTTTTCTACTTTTTTTTGTATTTATTATTTCTATTTTTTTACCTTCCTTTTCAATTGTTAAATCCTTTTAGTTTCAATTTCTTTGTATTTTTGTCTTATTCTAATTTCCTCAAACTGTTTCAAGCATCAATAGTTCTTTTGTATATAATAGAACTCTCTCTCTCTCTCTCTCTTATAAACGCGTTTCTTTTTCTCATTCACCTTTTTCTTTCAATATAATAATGGTAATTTCTTTTTATTCCATTTTCTCTTGTCAAGGTTCTCTTCAAATTTTTATACTTTTCGTTCAGTGTCTTATATAAAAATAACTTCTTAACTTTTTCCCTTCTTTTTTTCTCCCTTGTTTTCTTTTCTTTTTTTTTTGCTTTTATATATTTTATCTTATCTATATTTAAACATCAACCAAAAAAAATATCCCCCTCGAAATTTCAATCTATTATATAATTACAATACTAAATCAAAATTTCCATCGATATAGAGGGCGGAAATTTTTTGCTTTCGTCACTACTCAAATTTTTAGATCCTATCCTAATGTGGAGGGGAAATTGAATTTTGAGAGGGGAAAAAATTTATCAAAAAAAGTTTATTATTTAATTTAAAAAAAAAAAAATAATTATTATTATAATATTTCTAATTAGCATTTAATTAATTAAAACTTTTCTATAGTGAATACGAGACAATTTTTTTTTTTTCAAAGTGAAAATAAGAAAATTTTTTTTTTTTTTAAAAAATAAGGAAGAAAAAAAAACTTTATTTAATTATTTTTCTCTCAATCATTCATTTTCCTCGTTGTTTACTAATGGCAAAATGCCTGCTTAAAATCTCATTCCCCATTTGAAGTTCTCCCTCATTCTCTCAAGGGATCAAATACAATGGGTTCTCATCCGCGGGGCGTGCCAGGTCAGGATTCGTATTAACGATCTTTTCATCCAACAGGAACCTAAAGTCTGATTCATCTCGTTATGCTGCTGTGCGGGAAACGAGTAGAAGAGAGAATCAATATATCGAAAATTTAATCGACAACCACTCGGGAAATTTCATACCAAAAGCAATTATTATCAGCAATGACTTCGTCAATAAAAGAGCCGCTATACTTTTTCTAATTCCGGTTCTCCTAGACTTTTTAATAATAATAATAATAATAATAATAATAATAATAATAATAATAATAATAATTCTCCTATTCTCGTAAGCATTCGTTTTAGATCATTATATGTTAAATTAAATTTTTTTTTTCTATATCGAATAAATTAAATTAGTATTAAATTTTGAGTAATAAATAATTTTAATATTTTTTGTTATTATTTTTTTTTTGAAAAATAGATTGGTATGTTTTAGTCAGTTATTAATTCATAGCAATCATTTGTCTCAATCAAATGCATTTTCTTTCTATATGAAACGATCAACAAGTTTTTTTTTTCTAATTTATAAGTCAAAAAAAAAAAAAAACATCGTTAGTAAGACCTATCAGATTCAGTTTCTCTTGTTAAATTTATTACGGAGAAATAACTTCAACTCTCCCCTATGTCGAACTTTCTTTTGAACTGTATATTATTTATTAACGCATGGTTTAGAATTTTTTCGATTGGAAAAATTGCAGATTGCTTAGTTTTGAATATATACTGTTTCGAAATTTTTTTTTTTTAATAAATTTTTGAATATTTATTTATTTTGAAAGAAGAAATTTATTTGAAAAACAATTTTTTTGTTTTTGAATATTTATTTAGTTCGAAGAAAAAAATTCTGGTTGGAAAAAAAATTTAGTCAGAAATAAATTTTTTTTTTTGAATATTTATTTAGTTCGAAGAAAAAAATTCTGGTTGGAAAAAAAATTTAGTCAGAAATAAATTTTTTGTTTTTGAATATTTATTTAGTTCGAAGAAAAAAATTCTGGTTGGAAAAAAAATTTAGTCAGAAATAAATTTTTTTTTTTGAATATTTATTTAGTTCGAAGAAAAAAATTCTGGTTGGAAAAAAAATTTAGTCAGAAATAAATTTTTTGTTTTTGAATATTTATTTATTTGTAAGAGAAAATTTTTGGAAATGTTGGTATTTAAGCAAAATTCATTTGGGAAATAATTTTTTTGTTTTATTTAATTGAAAGAAAAAAAAATTTGGAAATATTTTTATTGAAGAAAAATTTATTCGTAAATAATTTTTTGTTGTTAAATATTTATTTAATTGAAAAAAAAATTCAAATGCAGTATTAAAAAAAAAAATTCATTTTGAAATAATTTTTCATATTAGTTGAATTATTTTGTCAAATAAATCTCTTAAGTAATTACATTTTTTTTCTCTTTCATTATTATTATTATTATTATTATTTTTTTTTAATTAAAACGTTTTGATGAAATAGCATATTATGTTTGCTGTTAGGAACAAAAATTTTGATTGATTAATCGCAGAAATATTTCGTGTTCGCGTAATCAAATATTGTTTTGCGTATACACTGAACAAAAAAAAATTTTGATCAATCTACACTAAACTGGATTAATTAAAAAAAAAAAAATCTTTTGTTTGAAGTACGTAAAGTTAATAACATTTTTTGTGTAAATTTACACGTATTTATAATAATTTATGTAATTAATTAATTAATTAATTGTTCCCTTATGGAATATTGGAATAATTTTTGTTTCGAAAAAGTTTTATATTAAATTATTAGTATAAAATTTTAGGATTTTAGTAATATAGGAAAAAAATTTTTGGATTTTAGTAATAGAGGAAAAAAAATTTTGGAGTTATATTCTAAAAGAGAATTTATTTTCTTTCAATTGTGTTTACAGGTGAAAATCTATAAACGAAGATAGATGATTTTAGACAATTTTCCTGTACCTCATGCTGCGCTCTATAACATGAAACTTGAATCCCATGCAAATTTATAGGTAAATAGTAATCCCTTTCTATCCCTCCAAGTTTCGAATAAATCTACGAAAGTAGGACCGCTTTCCATTGAGCGTAGAGATGCATTCAGACCCTTCGTTCTGAATATATAGAAAATACGAGACTGAAATATTACTAACATCTTTTGACTATAATCTCTTTTTCATGTCAAATCTTAAAAAAAGGAAATTCTCTGTTTGAAATTTCCAAAAGTGTAAATCTTTTTTTTTGGGAAACAAAAAAAATTCGAATAACAATTTTCAACATCCAATAAATAATAATCGCCCTTATGAAAATTTCTTATAAGAAAATAATGTTAAAGTTGAAATGTTTTCAGTATAATGTTTTTTGTATTATATTTTCGCGATTATAGGTAATTTTTTTTAAAAGAAATTCATTATAAAATTTTTTTTCTCAAATAATTATAAAAATATAATTATTAGAGACTTTGTAATGAAATCATTACAATTTTATAATTATGAAAATGTAATTAGAGGAAATAAAATTTTTCAGGTGCAAAAATTAAAATATTATAAAATTAAAATTATAAAATTACAGAAATTAATTAATTTTGTATTTTACTGATAACTAACTTTTTTACACTTTTCTAGTAGTACAAGTAAATATTTAGTCAGGCTCACTAAATGTAAGTAATTTTGTCAGTAGTACAAATTAGATTTTTAGTCATATTTACTAAATTTACTAAATTTCAGTAGTAAAAGTAAATATTTAGTTTTGTAATTTTTCAGTAGTACAAGTTGGTTTTAGTCAGACACAATTTTTGAAATTTAAAAAACAATGGTAGAAGTCAGCTTTTATCAGACTCGATTTTTTTGTAATTTTTCTAATAAAGTCGACTTTTTACATTTTGTAATTTTTTCAGTAGTACAGGTTGGTTTTAGTCAGACGCAATGAAAAAAATAAGAACAGTAGTAGAATTATTTTTTCCTAGAATGTATAATTTTTTTTGGAATTTTTCAAAGAGTACAAGTCAATATTTAGTTTGAGTTACTAAACATTAGTAATTTTATCAGTAGTATTTTCTAAGTAGTAAAAGTCGAATTTAGTTAGACATATTACGAAAAATAGAAAATCAGTAGTAACGGTCAATAGTAAGTCATATTGTTAAGTTTTTGTAATTTTATCAGTAGTACAAGTAAATATTAAATCGGACTAACTTTTTTACACTTTTCTAGTAGTACAAGTAAATATTTAGTCAGGCTCACTAAATGTAAGTAATTTTGTCAGTAGTACAAATTAGATTTTTAGTCATATTTACTAAACTTAGTAATTTTGTTAGTAGTACAAGTCAATGATTAATTCAACTTTTTTATATTATTACAATTTTATAAGTAGTATAAATCGGGTTTAGTCGGACATAATGGTTAAATTTGTAAGGAAGTAGTACAAGCTAATATTTAGGGCTACCTTCTGCATTTTTATAATTTTTTCAGTAGTAAAAGTAAAATTTAGTCAGACGTAATGACTAAATTATAAATTCAGTAGTAAAAGTAAATATTTAGTCAGTCTTTTGAACTTTTTTCAACTTTTCTAGTAGTACAAGTATTTACTCAGACTTACTAAATTTAAGTAATTTTTCAGTAGTACAAGTCAATATTTAGTCGGACGTACTAATAGTAATTTTGTCAGTAGTAAAAGTCGATGTTTAATTCAACATTCTACATTTTTTTCTAAGCTTATAAGTAGTAAAAATCGGATTTAGTCAGACATAACGACTACATTAGTACATCAGTAGTAAAAGTAAATATTCAGTCAGACTCACAAGTTTCTGTAATTTTAAAATCAGAATCTAGTAATATAATAAAAAAATAATTTATAATTAATTTAATAGTAATAATAATAATAATAATTATAAGAAAATTTCAGCTTTAACATTATTTTCTTATAACGAATTTTCATAAGGGTCGTTTCATTTTTATTTTTTGGAAAAAAATGTGGATTTTAATATATATTTATATGAAAATAATTCTGTTTTTATTGACTACTGTTTTTTTTGTTTGTACGCGCTGTTTGTCGAGCAGGTGACGTTGAATCGTGAGATTAGGTTGTTCGCTTGTACTACTGAAAACAATTGCAAATGCTCCTCTTCAAATGAATACCCATTGAACATGATCCCATCCAAGACCATACTGATCTGTATTGCCACTTTAAACCGCCTCCATTATAGACGTAGGAAGATTGGATCATTAAACCTCTTCACTATATATTTGACTTTAGGTATCTCTAACCCAAGATTGGAAATGAAGACAATTTTCATCATTTGGGTTTTAAAAGTTCTCCTTTTAATTATTAAAAATCACATTTTTTATTATAAAAAAAATTTTTTTGATACAAATAATCGGTTATTTCACTACAAATAAATATTTTGTTGAATGAAATAATTTTTGAAACAAAATAATTAAATTAAATAAACTGTATTTGATGCAATTTTTGTATTTAAAATACAATTTATTTGAGTTAAATAATAATTATTTGAATTGAAATAAATATTTATTTGATATAAGTAAATATTTATTTGATACAAATATATATATATATATATATATTTATTTATTTGATACAAGTAAATATTTACTTGATACAAATATTTAATTGATAAGTCCAAGAAACAAATTATTTTGAATCAAATAAATTTTTTGTCAGTGTATAAATTATAAATATGACTTTGTTTTTTTTTATAACCTTTTGATCGAAATTTATTTTTAAAAAAATACTTGCAAGGAAATTTTACATCTTTATCATAAATTTTCATTTTTTATTTTAGTATTTTGTATTTTATTATAATATATTTTTGAAAAGAAATTGGAATGTTTTTGTTATGTACTGTATTTTTTACAAAAAAGAAAAAAGAAAAAATATTCCACATGGTTGCTTTGCAGGAAAGAACAGTACTATACATGTGTCGGGGTTTTTTTTATGAGACTTTTCCCGTTGTCCATTTCGAAGATGTTTTCTTCACGCTGACGTATTTTGGTTTCGAAACTTCTTACAGAATTGTTGTTCGCAGTAGATTTCTCACTTTCTGGAATTTTTCAAAAAAAATTTTTTTTCAAGTCTTTTTCTCTATATTCCTGATCTTCGTAATTTTTTTCCTTATATTATGTCAGGCAGAAAAATTATAATTAATAATAATAATTGTTATTATTATTGTTATTATTATTGTTATTATTATTGTTATTATTATTATTATTATTATTTTTATTATTATTATTAAATTAATTATTAATTATTTCTTTATTATATTACTAGATTCTGACTTTAAAATTACAGAAACTTGTAAGTCTGACTGAATATTTACTTTTACTACTGATTTACAAATGTAGTCGTTATGTCTGACTAAATCCGATTTTTACTACTTATAAACTTAAAAAAAAGGTAAAATGTTGAACTAAACATCGACTTTTACTACTGACAAAATTACTATTAGTACGTCCGACTAAATATTGACTTGTACTACTGAAACAATACTTACATTTAGTAATTCTGAATAAATACTTGTACTACTAGAAAAGTTGAAAAAAGTTCAAAAGACTGACTAAATATTTAATTTTACTACTGAATTTATAATTTAGTCATTATGTCTGACTAAGTCATACTTTTACTACTGAAAAAATTATAAAAATGCAGAAGGTCGCTCTAAATATTATAGCTTGTACTACTTCTTTACAAATTTAACCATTATGTCCGACTAAACCCAATTTATACTACTTATAAAATTGTAATAATGTAAAAAAGTTGAATTAATCATTGACTTGTACTACTAACAAAATTACTAAAGTTTAGTAAATATGACTAAAAATCTAATTTGTACTAATGACAAAATTACTTACATTTAGTGAGCCTGACTAAATATTTACTTGTACTACTAGAAAAGTGTAAAAAAGTTAGTCCGATTTAATATTAACTTGTACTACTGATAAAATTACAAAAACTTAACAATATTACTTACTATTGACCTTTACTACTGATTTTCTATTTTTCATAATATGTCTGACTAAATTCGACTTTTACTACTTAGAAAATACTATTGATAAAATTACTAATGTTCAGTAACTCAAACTAAATTTTGACTTGTACTCTTAGAAAAATTCCAAAAAAAATTATACATTCTAGGAAAAAATAATTCTACTACTGTTCTTATATTTTTTTTCATTGTGTACGTCTGACTAAAACCAACCTGTACTACTGAAAAAATTACAAAATGTAAAAAGTCGACTTTATTAGAAAAATTACAGAAAAATCGAGTCTGATAAAAGCTTACTTCTACCATTGTTTTTTAAATTTCAAACATTGTGTCAGACTAAAACCAACTTGTACTACTGAAAAATTACAAAACATAGAAAATTAAACTAAAGAATTGTACTACAAAAAAAATTACAGAACGTAGAAAGTTGAATTAAATATTGATTCGTACTACTAAAAAAATATAAAGTCTGACTCAATATTTACTTATACTACTGATTTTTTAATATAATCTTGAAAAATAACTAGAAATTTCCATTAATATCTTTTTTGTTTTTAATTTAAATATAATATTTGACATTTATGGGAATAAAATTGCTCCCCTAATATTTTATCTTCCGTTGAACAATTGTACATGTATATATATGTATGTGTAAATGGCGAATGTCAAGGCAATAGTAAATAATAAGAACGAGGTACTTTAAACGTTCCTGCACGTCGGAAGCGTAGTTTATTTCTTATAGGATAATAAAGGACGATTCCTATGTTGGTGTGTCTCACCAAAAGGGGTGGGAGATAGTGTGGGACATTTCCATTTTATTGGACAAGCAAGGGCGAACGAGTATCGTGCACAAGGTGTGTGGAGAATATAGGAATCCGAATTGGGTGATGCGGAAGTACTCCACTCAGTTGGCAGAGTCAGAGCAACGTTCGAATATCATCTGCATGCCTGACCGTCAGCAAGTTCGTCTCACTTTCCTATATATATATATATATATATATATATATGTTTATTTCTCTCTCTCTCTCGCACTCGCTATATCTCCTGTTAAAATACACATTCGACCATTTATGTGTGATTAACGTTTAATTATAATTACGGGTCATTGATGCCGATATGCATCATTACTGCCGGTATAATTGTGTACTCCATTTCGTTCCGAGATTCACTCCCTCATTATGACTCTATCCACGTCTGTCATAAAATAACAATTAAAGTGCACTTTGTTTGCCATTTTGGAGAAATTTCTCTCATTGAGAGCTAGAGATTTTCAAATTGAAAATAATATTATTTTCTTTTTTTTTTTATTACTCCAATCTACGTTTGTCGTAAAATAATAATTAAAATGTACTTTGTTTGCTATACTGAGAAAAAAAATTTAGTGTTTGCAACAAAATTGTTTGGTTAGGCAATTTTGGTTCTTGTAACCAAATTTTGGTTGGCTGAAACAAAGTCATTATCTCAACCAAACATTTGGTTAGGCCAACAAAATTATTTGGTTGAACATTTTTAAATTCCAACCAAAATTTGGTTATGACAACAAAATAATTTGGTTAACACAACAAAATAGTTTGGTCTAAAAAACCAATTGATCCGTTTGTTGTCCTAACCAAAATTTGGTTGCGACAACCAAATAATAAAAGAATAAAATTTTTAATTTTACAAAAAAAACTGTTTGTTTGATCAACCAAACATTTTTGTTGACCTAATAAAAAAAATTTGGTTGAGCTAAGCAAAAATTTTTATTATGCCAACAAAAAACACTCAACCAAATTTTTTTGGTTGACTCAAACTAATAGTTTGGTTGCTTAAATACCAACAAAATTTTTTTTGTTGGCCCAACCAAATTTTGGTTGCGCTGACTAAACATTTTTCTCGTCAGTATAGTTTGGAGAAATGGGTTCATTGAGAATTGCAGTGAGAAAAAATTATATTTAATTTAAATATAAATGTAATTTTACATACACGAGGAAATTCTCAACAAAATGAAAAAAAAATATTGTAAATTAAATAATTATTATTTAATAATAATAAAAATAATAAAATAATTTATTATTTATCTTTACTTTATTATTATAATTATTTTAATGTTATAATTATTTTATTGTTTTAATTATTTTATTATTCTATTTATTTTATTTTTACTATTTTTTATTTTTATTATAAATCCCTATACAATAAATTGTTACCTAGAAAATTCTTACCGTAAACTGTACACGAGTAACTAAACTCTACACTAAAAAAAATTTATTAGATTCAAATACTCGATTACTTGACTATTATCAAATAAAATATTTACTTGAATCATGATAAATTTCGAAACTAAATAATTGAATTAAATAAATTGTATTTGAACCAATAATTTCTGTATTTGAAACAATTGCTATTTAATTGACTAAAATAATAATTATTCGGTTCAACACACAGAGAAATGATTTATTTGAACCAAATAAAATATATTTGAATTAAATAAACGTATATTTGACTCAGAGCCTACTAACTTATTTATTTGGCGTAAATAAAAATTTTATTTGTCAGAAATAAATTTTTCTTTGGCTCAAATAAATTTTTTATTTCAATGAAATAAAATATATTTGCAACAAATAAATGAGTTAATAGGCTCGGAGACAAATATACCATTTCTCTGAGTGAAGTAAATATTTATTTGATAATAGTTAATTAATCGAGTATTTGGATCAAATTATTATTTTTTTTTATTGTACACATTAAATATAAAAATGAAAAGAAAATTTTTTAATAACTCTACAGATAGAAATTCTACATCAGTAAATTCTATATGGCTCTAAAAAATAATTAATTAAATTTTTTTTTATAATTCTACACAATGAAACTCTAAACCGAAAAGTTATAATTTTCTCATTTAGGACTATTTTTAAAATTCTGCACAATTTAACTCAATATTTTTAAACTCTACAAGTAAAATACAAAAATAAATTAACCCTACACAAGTTCACTAATTAATAACTAATAAATAATAATTAATTTCCTCAATTTTAAACTCTACACAAAAATTCTACATTTATAATTCTACAGGAAAAAAGTCTACACAATATAATATTAAATAATTTTTTTTTAATTATTAATTAAATTTTATTTAATTATTTTAATTCTACATCGTAAAACTCTACACATCAAAAAAAATTCTTATGATAATAATTTAATTGAAAAAATAATATTTTTTGCGTGTGTATAGATTTTTACTGTGTAGAATTTAATTGTACAGAATTAAAATATTAAATAAAAAACAAATGTTATTTAAATTACATGGTGTAGAATTTTTTTCGTGTAGAATTACAAACGTAGAAGTTTCTTCGTGCAGATTAATTTAATAAAATTATTTTTTTTTTTACTAAAATTAAATTTAATTGTGTAGAATTTGAAAAAATTTCATTGAAACAAAATATATTTTTTTGTGTAGAAATATTATTTGGTTTTGCAATTTAACTGTAGAGTTTAAGCAGTTTGTTCATTTAAGTCAAATAACCAATTATTTGAATCAAATAAATTTTTTTTTCACTGTAACTTCGATTTAAACCAAAAGTATTCACTCAGAAATTTTTAAATTGAAAATAATTTTTTTCAAAACCATTTTCTTTTTTTGCAAACTGAAAACTTAGATCGCAATAACAATGGATATGAAAACTAAAAAAAAAAAAGGGAAAAAAAGAAAGGTCAGGGAAGTTTGTTGAAAAATGGTTTCAGTTCCTTCCTGAGCTTTCGAGATTCAATTTATCGTTTGCTATATATATATATATATATATGCAATCGACGAGTGTTTGTACGAAATGGAAAGAGATATTGTTTGACCGTGTGTGGATGAGATAGGGAAATAAGTTATCGGACTGAGGTGATACGTGTATTGGATTGTGAAGTAATAGAAAATATCCGAAGTATTCGTGCTTTCTGGATTCCCAGTCTTCCCATTTGGTAGACTACTACTTGTTCCTCCTCCTCCCCCCCCCTCACTCCTCTCTTGTATAGTTGCAGTGGGACTGTACATTTTCAAGTTGAACTTCTTTGTACACCTCACCTAAAACGTGCTTTCGCATACCGATTAGTTTATTTCTTTAGAAAAAAATTTTTTTTTTTTCTTTTAACTCCTTTTTTTTGTAAAATAAAGAATTACTTCTGTAATTAGACGAATAATCAAAATCGCATTAGAAACTTGTTCTATTAGAAAGATAATTTGAATTTTTTTTATTCTTTTTTATTTTTAACTTTCTACAGAAAAGTAGTCGGTAAAAAACTAGTTTTTATTTTTTTCACCACTTGTTATAGAAACGTTTTTTTTTTTTTTTTATTTCCTAAAGCTGAAGATTTTACTGTTACGTGTCATTTTAAAAGAAATGGTTTGAATTCCCAGAGTTAGTGCTTGCTTAATCATTCACGACACCTCTCGAGTTGAGTTGTGCGCATACATACACACGAATATTCTCACAGAGCCCTCGATGTTAACGCGTGAAAAAAAAAAAAAAAAAAAAGCCCTAAGAAAATTGCGCTTCAACGCAACTGAGGCCATTTTAGAGTAAAAATAAAGCACACGTTTCTTTTGTCTTTATATTATATATATATATATATATATATATACGAAAGGTAAAATTGTTACCGCGATTCCCTTCGTTTATGAGCTTTACCAGGTCATCTTTTTTTTTCCTCAAGGGAAAAAAAAATAATACATATATATATATATATTTATAGAACCAACAGTTTTTCTTTCTTGCAAAGACATGTATGCAAATATAGAATTTCTTTTACATGCAGAAAAATAACGTCTTGATAATATCTTTTATTCTTTTTACTCTGTTTTTAATCTTTTTAAATTCTTTATATTTGAAAATAATATTAAAAATATTATAAAAGTATAAAATAATAAAAATAAATTATAAAAAATAAGTAATAAAAAAATAATAATAAAATAATAAAATAATATAAAATATAAAATAAAAATTATTAATAAAAGTAAAATATTGTATTATTATTACAATTGAAACTAAAATTGGATTTGCTCACTTGATGTTTAAAAAATGGTTCTTATGCGATAAAAATGATGTGATATATTCAAATGAAAAATAATGGACAAAATGTTTTAGTAAATTTTTTCACATTACCATATAACGAAGAAAATTATTTCTATCCTACTTGGAAGAAAAAAAGGGGGAATTTTCTCGTCTCATCAAAAATACTTTTCAAAATATGGCTCCCTTCAACATTATAATGTCCGTTGTGAAATTTACAAATGCATTTTATTTCGCTTGGTCGCTTTTGCAAGAACAGACTTTCATAATGATCACCTGCATTTTACAACAAGATCTCATTACATTTTATACTGAGAATATAGAAGTAAAATATCTTACTGTAATTTGTAGAAGAAAAAAAAAAGCAGCAACACTTTTCAATAATTGCTCATTCTTAAAATAGTTATAATTTATCACTCGGTAGAAGTTTTAGAAAATTTTTCTATAATAATAATCCCACTTGGAAAGATTCCCCGGAAAGTGCCTCCTGGAGGTTCTATCAGAATTCCGCCGGAACTTCCAATGTAATTCCATCGGAATTCCATCGGAGTTCCAAATAATTTCCGATGGGATTCAGACGGAATTAGAACTCTAAAATTTTGAAAAAAAAAAATTAATCGGAATTCCGTCGGAATACCATCGGAAATTCTTTGGAACTCCGATGGAATTCCGACGGAATTACGTTGGATGTTCCGGCGGAATTCTGATAGAACCTCCAAGGGGGCAATTCGGACTCTAAAAATTTTGAAAAAAAATTAATTGGAATTCCGGCGGAATCCCATCGGAAATTCTTTGGAACTTCGATGGAATTCCGACGGAATTACGTTGGAAGTTCCGGCGGAATTCTGATAGAACCTCCAGGGGGCACTTTCCGGGGAATCTTTCCAACTCTCTAAATCTGAATTATTAAAAATGTTTACTAATTTGAATTAGTGACTCACTTTTTGCTTCTGAATTAGTAAAATTTTACTAATTATTAGTAACTTTTACTAACAATTGGTATTAGTAGTATTAGTGAGTATTAGGACTCACTTTTTGCTTCTGAATTAGTTAAATTTTACTAATTGTTAGTAAAAGTTACTAATAATTAGTAAAATTTTACTTATTCAGAAGCAAAAAGTGAGTCACTAATTCAAATTAGTAAACATTTTAGGATTAATACTAGGATTAATATTAGGATTTTACTAATTATTAGTAACTTCTACTAACAATTAGTAAAATTTAACTAATTCAGAAGCAAAAAGTGAGTCACTAATTCAAATTAGTAAACATTTTTACTAATTCAGATTTAGAGAGAAGTGGGTATAATATTTACTAATTTTTGAATTTATCTTTTTTTCAATAATAATAATAATAATAATAATAAAAATCTTTTTTGCGTTAAAATATAAATTTTAGCTTTTATTAGCTTTCCATGTTTCAAGGAAAAATGAATAACACTTTTTAAAAATAGCTTGAAGCCGTTTTATCAAACGTCAATATGATGCGATTGCTTCAAGGTATTTGCAATATAAAGAAAAAAAAAAAAACTGAAAAGAAATATAACGATATAGTTTTTCAAAATTTGTATAAAAAGGTAAAAGTCAAGTTTTGTCAAAAAAAACTTTATTTTTTACGGAATTTTCACGTAATGTTTCTTCTTTTTTATAAACAATATTTTTTTGTAAAATTTCTTGATATTTCAAGTAGACATATATAAACATTGCGTGACTAAATTCAGTAAGGCATCAACGCTTTTACAAATTACTTTTATTTCCCCATCACGACTTCATTTAATATACACTGCGATGTAGACACGAGGCATATTAAATTTAAGTCACGAATCAGATTAATAACCCTTAAAACTTGTTTAATTTTACTTTCAAATATCGAGAGTTTGTTATATTCTATATTTTATTAATTATAGTAGTTTAAATTAATTTTTTTCCTTTATTATTAAATTAAAAATTTATTTCAAAAATTAATTATTAATTAATTAATTTTTTTTTTAAATTTTAATTTAAAAAATTTTTTAAATTAAAAATTTGTTTTTAAAAAAATGGTTTAATTTCTCAAAGAGAGAAAAATTAGAATAAAATGAGAAAACTTGAGCAATGAAATGATAGAAAATAAAATACAGATGATAACGTATAGGATTGTGGGTTTTTTTTTTTTTTTTATTTTTTTTATTGCCTTTGAGTGCGACTGTGAAATCATTACACGCAAGGGGAGTTGTGGCACTTTGAAACGCACAGTTCATAACTGCCTTTACAGATAATTACCATATTTTTCCATGTCTAGAAGAACTACTACAATTTTTTTTTTTTCTTTCAAAGAATTTAGAAACGTTGCAAAGATTTTTGCATTATATATCACGTCTACATGTAATAAATATTTTTTATCTTAAAAAGTACTTAAGTACAAATAATAATATTTAAAAAAATAGCGACATCAATTTTGTCTTTTCCTGTTTTTTTTTTTTTTTTTTTTATGAATCTTAAAATTTATTGATAATTTCTAAAAGTAATTCTATATTTGTAAATCTTTTAATAATTCATAATATTTTATTATACACACATCGGTCAAATTATATATATATAATCCCAACTAACAATGATTGACATTATTTAATATCTGTTTTATAACATTTCATAATATGTGAAGTGTAAAAATATTCTGACAGAATTTTATTATTAATCAAAAAACATGAATGAATACAAGTTTAGTTTATAAATAAATATGACATTTATGTATCACCTCTGTTTGAATTTTATATTATTTATAAAATTTAATTTTACTTCTCTAATAAATAAATAGTCAATTTTATTTAAATCATTAAATTCATCTAAAATTAAAATGAAAAAAAAAAAAAATTTTTTGGTTCTACCATAATTTTAATTACTAAAATAATAAATAGATTTATTATATTAAATATATTTTATTGTGAAATTAAAAAAAAAATTTACTATAAAAAAAATTAATTAATTATATTTTTATTATTTTGTCTGTTGGAAAAAAAAATTCCTTTTTTTCACTACGAGGTAATGACGTTTTATCTCGTGTTGTGCATATATAGAAGGTCCACGTGATCGCGTAAAAAAGTTCTTTCGATTGAGTTTCTTCACTTTAAGAAAGTTCCGCGTCGAAGCGTTCTGCCATTTCATTTCAATGTTGGTCGCGCACATATATAGCAATGACGAAGGCACACAAAAAAAAAAATTTTTTTTTTTTTTATAGGGTGCGGTATGCGTAGAGCTAAGGAAATGGAATTTCTACACCTGCCATCCCCTCCCCCTTTTCTTTTTTCAAGGGAATAGAGGGTGGGTGTTAAGACTCCGTCGTTTCTCATTCCCTTGCAGCCTAAAAAAGGTTTAGTCACGTTCGGTCGAACATCGATCGTTCGCGTCACGAAGCGCGAACTCTCTCTTTCTCTCTCTCTTTCTCTGTGACGTTCTTAGTGTTAAAAACTATTTCGTCTTGGTAACTCGACTTTTGCTATGCACAGCAAAGAGATGTTTCTGTCTCTTGCGTGCCTTTACATAACCAACTTCCCTATCAAGAAGAGTCAAATAACAAGATCAGGAAAACTATTTTCAAAATGGAAAAAGAGAATTTTAATGGGAATTTAATTTAACTAATAAATTATTTATTATCTATTTCAAGGAACATTTTTTTTTTTTTATTATTTGAAAAGTAATACAAATTTTTTTTTTTTAAATATATATTAATAATTTTTAATTAAATCATCAACTGATCATTTACCCGAATTTCGTTTTTCCCGGAATATATTCATGTTTTTCTACTTACACAAATTTTTATATTTAGGTACATTTACAAATTTGATATTGATTTTCATATTTACACAAATTTTTATATTTATATATTTATAGATTTTAAACTCCTGTTTATATTTGCGAGAATTTTTATATTTACATTTAGAAATAAAAATTTAAAATTTTATTCTCGATAACATAGTTATTTGGGAAAATGGAAATTCGATAAAAAAAAGGCATTCGGGAAAAAAGGAAATTCAGTAAAAAATACATTTGGGAAAAAGGACATACGGTAAAAAAAATAGATTCGAGAAAATGACAATTCGTCAAAAAAAGCATATGAGAAAATGGAAATTCGGTAAAACAAATACATTCGGGAAAAAGGAATTCAGTAACAGGATATAAATTAGTGATCTACATTAGTGATCTAGTTTAGTGATCTAGATTAGTGATCTAGTTTAGTGATCTAGATTAGTGATCTAGTTTAGTGATCTAGATTAGTGATCTAGTTTAGTGATCTAGATTAGTGATCTAGATTAGTGATCTAGATTAGTGATCTAGATTAGTGATCTAGATTAGTGATCTAGTTTAGTGATCTAGATTAGTGATCTAGTTTAGTGATCTAGATTAGTGATCTAGATTAGTGATCTAGATTAGTGATCTAGATTAGTGATCTAGATTAGTGATCTAGATTAGTGATCTAGATTAGTGATCTAGATTAGTGATCTAGATTAGTGATCTAGATTAGTGATCTAGATTAGTGATCTAGATTAGTGATCTAGATTAGTGATCTAGATTAGTGATCTAGATTAGTGATCTAGATTAGTGATCTAGATTAGTGATCTAGATTAGTGATCTAGATTAGTGATCTAGATTAGTGATCTAGATTAGTGATCTAGATTAGTGATCTAGATTAGTGATCTAGATTAGTGATCTAGATTAGTGATCTAGATTAGTGATCTAGATTAGTGATCTAGATTAGTGATCTAGATTAGTGATCTAGATTAGTGATCTAGATTAGTGATCTAGATTAGTGATCTAGATTAGTGATCTAGATTAGTGATCTAGATTAGTGATCTAGATTAGTGATCTAGATTAGTGATCTAGATTAGTGATCTAGATTAGTGATCTAGATTAGTGATCTAGATTAGTGATCTAGATTAGTGATCTAGATTAGTGATCTAGATTAGTGATCTAGATTAGTGATCTAGATTAGTGATCTAGATTAGTGATCTAGTTTAGTGATCTAGATTAGTGATCTAGATTAGTGATCTAGATTAGTGATCTAGATTAGTGATCTAGATTAGTGATCTAGATTAGTGATCTAGTTTAGTGATCTAGATTAGTGATCTAGTTTAGTGATCTAGTTTAGTGATCTAGATTAGTGATCTAGATTAGTGATCTAGATTAGTGATCTAGATTAGTGATCTAGATTAGTGATCTAGATTAGTGATCTAGATTAGTGATCTAGATTAGTGATCTAGATTAGTGATCTAGATTAGTGATCTAGATTAGTGATCTAGATTAGTGATCTAGATTAGTGATCTAGATTAGTGATCTAGATTAGTGATCTAGATTAGTGATCTAGATTAGTGATCTAGATTAGTGATCTAGATTAGTGATCTAGATTAGTGATCTAGATTAGTGATCTAGATTAGTGATCTAGATTAGTGATCTAGTTTAGTGATCTAGATTAGTGATCTAGATTAGTGATCTAGTTTAGTGATCTAGTTTAGTGATCTAGATTAGTGATCTAGATTAGTGATCTAGATTAGTGATCTAGATTAGTGATCTAGATTAGTGATCTAGTTTAGTGATCTAGATTAGTGATCTAGATTAGTGATCTAGATTAGTGATCTAGATTAGTGATCTAGATTAGTGATCTAGATTAGTGATCTAGATTAGTGATCTAGATTAGTGATCTAGATTAGTGATCTAGATTAGTGATCTAGATTAGTGATCTAGATTAGTGATCTAGATTAGTGATCTAGATTAGTGATCTAGATTAGTGATCTAGATTAGTGATCTGGATTAGTGATCTGGATTAGTGATCTAGATTAGTGATCTAGATTAGTGATTTTAATTCCAACGGATTCTTACTCCTAAAACATCACTAAATTCAACTGTGCTTTACGTTTTTGTCGACATTTTAGTTAAACCTGTCGTCTCTTCCCGACAGCTGTGTCGGGGAAATGGAAATTTGGTTAAAAAAGGCATTCGGGAAAAAGGAATTCGGTAAAAGGACTTTCAGGGAAATGGAAATTCGGTAACAGGACATTCGGGGATGTGGAAATTTGGCTAAAAAAGGCATTCAGGAAAAAGGAATTCGGTAAAAGGACATTCGGGGAAATGGAAATTCGGTAAAAAAGTCATTCGGGAAAAATAACATTCGGGGAAATGGAAATTCGGTAAAAAAAGGCATTCAGGAAAAAGGACATTCGGGAAAATAGAAATTCTATAAAAAAGGCTTTCGGAAAAGTGGAAATTCGGTAAAAAATTGTATTCGGGAAAGAGGATATTCGGGAAAATGGAAATTCGGTTTAAAAAGGCATTCAGGAAAAAGGAGATTCGGAAAAATATAAATCCTATAAAAATAGGCATTCGGGAAAAAGGAATTCGGTAAAAGGACATTCAGGGAAATGGAAATTTGGTTAAAAAAGGCATTCGGGAAAATGGAATTCGGTAAAAGGACATTCGGGGAAATGGAAATTCGGTAAAAAAAGGAATTCGGGGAAATGGAAATTCGGTAAAAAATTGCATTCGGGAAAAAGGATATTCGGGAAAATAGAAATTCGGTATAAAAAAGACATGCGGGAAAATGGAAATTCGGTAAAAAAGGCATTCGGGAAAAATAACATTCGGGGAAATGACTGGTAAAGTAGAAATAAATTTAAATATAAATTCTAATATTAAAAACAGCTTCTTTAGAAGAAAATTAATTTTTAATATTTCAAAAGAAGGTTCTTTTGCGTAAGGAGCCAGGTATTCAATATGTCAAACTGGAAATTTTCTCTTTTAGTATATATTTTAAATTTGTAAGCACCGTCTGAGGACAAAAGGTCATATTATACCCTGGGGCTCTATTATTGAGAAATACATGACGAGAATTTCGCTGGTCCCGCGTGCAGAACCTTCATTAATCCACTTAATTTGAAAGTAACAGCGAACCAGCGCCATTTGCACCTGCTACTATAATAACAGCAAAAGACTCTTGCTATAATCGTTTAAATGCCGACCAGGCTCTCTCTCTCTCTCTCTCTCTCTCTCTCTCTCTCTCTCTCTCTCTCTCTTTCTTTTTCTATAAAAAAAAAAAAATTTTCTTTCGCAAAAAAATTAAAATTATTTTCCACTACAATATATTAATAATTTTACTTACAATAAATATTAACTTAATTAATTATTTATTTATCAATTAATAAATTAATAATTATTTATTAATTTTCACAAAATAATTTTAAGGGAGGGAAATTTGAGATTCTTATAATATATATGTAATAAGAGAAAATGAAGCATTCAGTCTAGACATTGAGTATAACAATAGTTTATTCTCCATTGAGAAATTGTGATGCAATCTCAATGGTATAATATGACGAACGTTTTTAATTGGACAGTTGATGTGAATCTTGTGTCATTTTTGGTCTAGGAAAATTTACTGCCGCCCAACTATGATATATATATATATATAGGAACAGACTCTTCGATCTCGTTTGCCACCTTACGAATTCATGGCAATCACTTCTGCTCTGCATGAAACTCCGCGCGATAGGAATACCACACGAGAGACGCTCTTCTATGGATAATACATGTTGCAACACTCATAAATATTTACCGACATGAAATACTTATATGCGCACATTGCACACACTATTCCAAACGATATCGACCTATCAAACTTCATTTTGTTAACTAAATTGACTACCTACACACCACTATCAAAAATTTAATAATTAATTCTATACAAGGTGATTCAAATTTATCTGATAAAAAAAATTTTCTTTTTCTAAATCTTCTTCTTTTTGGTTATTAAACGTACACTGAAAAAAAAAAATTTATTTGATTCAAATACTTCAAATTATTTGAAAAATATTTAATTGGTTCAAATATTTTTTATTTCGATCGAAAAAATATGTATTTGATTCAAATAACTTAAATTATTTAAATCGTAATTATTTGAACCAAATAAATCGTATTTGGTTCAATTAAATAATTAATTGAATTAAATAAATGAATTTATTTAATATAAATAATGAGTTACTTGAAACTATTCATTCATTTATTTAACTCAAATATTTCGTTTATTTGATACAAATAAAAAGTATTTGACACAATAAATTTATGTAATTGATTCAAATAAACTGAATTATTTAATACAAATAATTCATTATTTAATCCTAATACACTATTTCATCAAGACAAATAAAAAAATATTTCAATCGATTAAATATTTATTTGAAACGATAATAATGATTTACTTGAAACAATTAATTTATTTATTTCACTCAAATATTTTGTTTTATTGAAACAAATAAAAAGTATTTGATAGAATAACTTTATTTAATGGATTCAAGTAAACTAAATTATTTTAATACTAATACACTATTTTATCAAGACAAATAAAAAAATATTTTAATCAATTAAATGTTTATTTGAAACGAAAATAATGAGTTAGTTGCAACTATTAATAATATAACAAGTAAATGATGTTTTTGGATCAAATACTTTTTATTTGATCCAAATAAATTTTTTTTTTTAGTGTATAATGAAAAAAATTTACTCGATTCAAATAATTGCTTACTTGACTGTTATCAAATAAATATTTATTTGTATCAAATAAATATTTATTCATACATGGAGAAAAATATAAAAACGAGTAAAGTTACTTTTACTATATTTTAAAAGTAAAACCGGAACTGTCCGCAATTTTTGCGTATTTCTGGTAATTTTTACTCCAGAAATAGTAAAATTTACTCTGAAAATAGTAAAAATTTGCTTCTGTAATAGTAAAAATTATTCCAGAAATAGTAAAATTTACTATTTTTGTAGTAAAAATTGATAGAAATGCGCAGAAACTGCGGACAGTTCCGGTTATAAAAAAAAAAATTATTTCAAATGATCAAATAGCAAATAATGTGAAAATATAATTTGGACCAAATATTTTTCGTTTTGAATTAACTAATAATTAATATTTATAATTTTAATAAATAAAAATATTTATAATAATAAATTATAAAATAATATAATATTATAATAATATAATAAATACTAAAAAGAAATAATTAAAATAAAATAACAAAATAAAAACAAAGTATAAATAATATATTTTAAATACGATTATAATAATAATATTAATATAATTTTTATTATAATTATAATATTTTGTTACTTTAATTATTTCTTTTTTTTCTCATTAAAGGCGCAATTATTTTCTTGCTATTTTGAAAATCAAGTCTTTGTTAGTATTGTTATTGGGTTTATTGTTGATATTTTTGGAAGATTCAAAGCATGCCACATTGTTTGCATACATTGCAGGCGATGTTGACTATTAAATTTCAATCTGTTACATGTATGTATGTATATATGTAAACTGCGGATATAATAAAATTAAATCAGTTAATTTTGAAATTTATCTGAATTTAAAGTCAATTAAATAATAATTCTTTTATTTATGAATTATTACATTTATTATTTCCGTATAAATTTTTTAAATAAACAAATCATATTAAATTTTATTAAAGATTTTGAAATAATTAAATTTATAAACAGATAAAATTAAAAATAAGTGGAAATAAATATTGCAACTACGAATATTTTTTTTTTGCCAGTGAATTGAAAATCTCAAATATAATTTATTATTTAAAGGGAAATAATATTTAATAATTGTAATTTTCAATTTCTTAGAAGAGATTTCGAAAATTTTATTATCTATTTACCGGTGCGTTGCGAGCTGAATGTTTACATTGAAAAACAAAGGACACCCTTAGCGAAAGGTTATAAACAATGTGGTGGGAAAATTTTATTATTAAATCAGTTGCAATTCGTCTATTGACCTGTTGGTAGCTCAACGCGAGTAAATTTTTTTTTTTTTGTAATTTTAAATAGTTATATTTTTTTTTATTGATTTTTTTTTTGTTTTCGCATTTGGAGTGAATAATTTCGGGAGTGTACCGTGGTTTTTTATTTATTTATTTATTTAATTATTTATTTTTTATTTATTTTTTATATAATTTTTAATTCACAAACGAAAAAATTTTTCCTTTTTTTTTTTATTTAGTAAATTTTTTTTGTTTTGGGAGTGTTTGAAAAATTTTGTAAATCTATCGCTAAAATATTTTTTTAAAAAATAGTATTTTGTTTTTTTAATTATTGAAAAACGTGGTTTTGAGAGTATTCAAAAAATTCTTTAAACTGGGATCGTTGAAATATTTTTTTAAAAAAATAGTATATATTTTGTTTCTTAATTATTAAAAAACGTCGTTTCGGGAGTGTTCGAAATTTTTTTTAAATCGCGCGCGTGTGTGTGTGTGTTTTCGTCAGATATTAATCGTTCGAAGTAACATGATACATCGGTTGCAGAAGGTTAGTGATTTTTTTCGGATTTAATTTTTTAGATGAAAATAAATTCCAGGGTTTTTTTTTTTAAAATACAAATTAAAAATTTAGATTTTTGAAATCCAATAATTTTGAAAAAAAAATTCTACTACAAATTCAAAATTTAGATTTTGAAATCCAATAATTTGGAAAAAAAAATTCTACTACAAATTCAAAATTTAGATTTTGAAATCCAATAATTTTGAAAAAAAAAATTATACTACAAATTCAAAATTTAGATTTTGATATTTAATGTAATCTTGAAAAAAAAATTCGAATACAAATTTTAGATTTTGAAATCGGATAATAATTTTGAAAAAAGAAAATCGGAAAATATTTTTTCTATTCAAATATATACAGAATCATCGTATATTGATAAATGTATGCGTTTATTTTATACATGAGTGATTTTCCATGGATATATATATATATATATATGTACATGGAATTTACGTCGGTGACTGCACGATTTATTACTCCGGGCCCGTAAAATGAAAGAGAAACATCGGGACGCATTTTGTATTTGGATCAGCGTCATCGACAAGAACGACGACGACGATTCGCTGGTTCACATGCAAATCCGTTGAGTGCAACTTCGTGCTCCTGTTCCCCATTTCCCATCGCTGATTTATAATCGGTCCCAGTGCAAACATTCAGCATGCGGTCATTGGTACAATCCTTAGTAAAAAAAAATAAAAAAAAAGAAAACTAAAGGAACACTGAAAAAAAAGTAACTAGTCTCCTAAAAAGCATTTGAAATCGATTAGCGCTCGCGAAAGTCGTAAATTTCACTCTTTTTTTTCCCCCCCTAGCCATTCAACTTGCTTTTTTTTTGTGAAATGTGTGTTTTTTTTCTCTCTTGGTAAAATGAAATTTTTTTCTAAAGAAAAATTTGAATATCTTTGATTTGTATTTTAATATTTTTAATTTAAAAAAAAGATTTAATTTTTGAAAATTGAAATTAAATAGGGTTATTTTGAGTTTCATTTTATGTTGAGAGAAAAAAGTTTTGGGTTTTATTAAACTAAAAAAAAAAATGGAAAAGAAAGTTAATTGTCTTTTTCATTTGTTTTTAACACTTTATTTAAATCTAGTACGAATTCTTTTACTCCTGAGTCGTATGTGTTTGTGATGTTGCACTCTCGAGGGTCGTTAAGTAAATAAATTAAAACAACGGTTGATAAAGAATAGAAGAAAACAAGACAGAGTTGTGGACTGAATTTTTAATTTTGACTTATGTTTATTTTTTTTTATTTATTTTTATTATTATATATTATATTTACTATTATTTATTTATTATTATTATTATTCGTTATTTATTATTATTTATTTATTTATTATTATTTATTAATTATTTATTTATTATTATTATTTATTTATTATTTTTTATATTTTTTTTTATTTATTATTATACTTTCAGTAAAAAAATAATTATTGCTTTGAAAAATTTTTTTCAAATAATTTTCTTTTGTAATTTAATCAACATTTTTTTTTTTTTTTTTTTTTTTTTAATTCTCAATTTGAATAATTCGAATAATTTCGATAGTAATAAGAGTGAAATTGATTTTGGGTTTACTTTTTCCATCTTATGATTCTCATATGTGTCTAGGTAGATTACATATACTTACGTTAATCTCCGGAATCTTTTTCCTTTGCCGATTCTTCGATCCTTATCAATCTCCCACGACGTGGGCTCTGATGATAATCCAGAAAAAAAGGTCTAATCAACCGCGTTGACATTAAATTGATATCGTTTGATTCCAAAAAAAAAAAAAAAAAAAAAAAAATATGTCGAAGTTTCTCATTTGATGAAAAAAAAAGATAAACTTGTCGATAAACTAATATAATCTCTTTAATAATAAATATAATAATAATAAAAATAATAATAAATAAAATAATAAATAAAATACGCACTTGGAAAAATTCCCCGAAATAATCACTTCAATAATAAATATAATAATAATAAAAATAATAATAATAAATAAAATAATAAATAAAATACCCACTTGGAAAAATTCCCCGGAAAATGCCCCCTGGAGGTTCTATCAGAATTCCGCCGGAACTTCCAACGTAATTCCGTCGGAATTCCATCAGAGTTCCAAAGAATTTCCGATGGGATTCCGACAGAATTCCGATTAATTTTTTCAAACTTTTAGAGTCCTAATTCCGACGGAATTCCAAAGAATTCCGCCGGAACTTCCAACGTAATTCCGTCGGAATTCCATCGGAGTTCCAAAGAATTTCCGATGGGATTCCGACGGAATTCCGATTAATTTTTTCAAACTTTTAGAGTCCTAATTCCGTCAGAATTCCGCCGGAACTTCCAACGTAATTCCGTCGGAATTCCATCGGAGTACCAAAGAATTTCCGATGGGATTCCGACGGAATTCCGAATAATTTTTTTCAAAATTTTAGAGTCGTAATTCCGTCGGAATTCCATCGGAGTTCCATAGAATTTCCGATGCGATTCCGACGGAATTCCGATTAATTTTTTCAAAATTTTAGAGTCCTAATTCCGTCGGAATTCCAAAGAATTTCCGATGGTATTTCGACGGAATTCCGATTAATTTTTTTTCTTCAAAATTTTAGAGTCCTAATTCCGTCGGAATTTCGTCAGAATTCCGTCGGAATCCCATCGGAAATTCTTTGGAACTCCGATGGAATTCCGACGGAATTATGTTGAAAGTTCCGGCGGAATTCTGATAGAACCTCCAGGGAGCACTTTCCGGGGAATCTTTCCAAGTGGGTAATAATAATAATAATAATAAAAATTTTGAATAATGAACTTGAAAAAAATTATATAATTTAAAAAGCATAAAACGCATTTTTGATGTGAAATTTGGCAGCTCTTTTTTTTTTTTAAAAGAGAAAAAATTTCATCTTGTGGAATATCAACATTAGGAGAATTTATGCTTCTCACGAAAAAAAAACAGGCGCTCTCATATTTCTACTGGCAGTATATGAATAAAATATTTTATCTACAGTTTTCAAAGTACAGTGGACCAGGCTAAATCTAAACCTTGGGGGTAAAATGTTGAATCTAATAAATTTTCCACTCTTTTAATATTACACCATTTTCTTGCTTGAAATAACTCAGCTTTTTACGATGAGAGGGTTGCAAACATTTTTTTTTTTTTTTTTTTTAAATCATTTTCAGAAAGTATTTTTAGTCAACAAAATAAAAGTTAAAAAAAAATTTTTTTAAAATTATTTTTCAAAATTTTGATTTGTCATTTTGTTTAGACAGAGGGTTGCTTGCGATATGATTTGTTTAAATAAAGACAAAGGCGCTTAATTCAGTTGATGTTCAAGCATCGAATATTTATTGAAAACTGATCACTATGTACAAACGTATTAAATACACGTGAACATTTATACAGGGTTTAATAGTCAATATGCCGTCGATAACAATAGATAATAACTAACTACTAACACAATACAGTCAAGTTATTTACATCTCATTCCTCTCGATGTATTTGCTCTTTGAGATTGCTGGAGCAACAATAATATCCCCGACACAACACACATACACATACACATTGATAAAATTGATGTGTCGACAAATTGTGTATCGTTTTAAATTGTTTGTTTGTTTTTTTTGTGTCATCGGACTGAAAAAGTATTTTACATATAAAATTTATTTTTTTTTTTTACACGCAAAAGAATTGTAGAAAAATTTTTTTTTTGGGGGCCAACTTTTTTTTGGGGAAGGAAAAAAGAAATTCGAAAATACTATTATTAGAGAAAATGGCAATTTGAGGATCTTGTTTCGGAAGCTTCCTAATGCTCGTGCTCGTTAGCATTTAGCGATGGCCGATGGCACTGTAGAGCGAACCACTTTGTGTAAATTACTATTGCATTTTACATTCTAAACGTAACATATATTAGCGAAAGGAGATTCGACAATTGATGCGTATTTACAATGAAGTTTAAATCATTCATTTAATTTCTTATTTAGTTTTCAGTTTATTTTCTTACTTTTCCTTTATTTTTTCATTTTATTTTCTTACTTTTCATTTATGTTTCATATATTTTCGCATTTATTTTCTTATTTTCTTATTTTTCATTTATTTTCATATTTCGTGAGTTTTGTTTATTTTTTTTGAAAACATAAATAATATTAATCAGAAATGATTAAATTGATTTTAATTTTTTTATTTCTTTTATAGTGAAATGAAAATTGAGAAAAAATTAAAAAAAAAATTAATTTAAATCACGTTTTTTGTAATCTTACAATTAGCACTTTTTGAAATTTTTTAACGCTTTTTTACATTTATCAGTAGCTTTCATTTTTAAGACTATATCAGAGATCACCCGGTAAAATTTTTTTGGAAGAAGAACTATTATATATTAGTTTGGGATATTTTTATAAATTCACCTCTGTAATAATTCATTCATATCCTTGTAAATTGTTTTTCATTTCTGAAAAGTAAATTTTTAAATCATATATGTCAAATTTTTTTTTATTATTTTTCTTAAAATATCAAAATAAATATTTGAATATATTAAAAAATAAATGAAAAATCAAATATAAAATTAAATAACTAAATGAAATAAAAAAATTAAATGAAACATTTAATAAAAAATATAATAAAAAATTAATTAAACAATTAATAAAAAATTTAATAAAAAATTTAATAAAAAATTTAATAAAAAATTAATTAAACAATTAATAAAAAATTTAATAAAAAATTAAATTAAAAATTAAATTAAAAAAAGAATGAAAAATTAAAATATAGTAAAATACAATTAATGTATAAATAAATAAAAAAAATTTTGGAAAATAAAAATTTGCTGATTTAAGTAAAAAAAATGCACATTAATTAAAAAAACAATTTTAATATATTTTTTATTAGTTATTAACTATTAAATGTTTGTGTATTATTTATAATTTATTCTCTGTACAAAAATGAAGTGTAACGACCTCAGTACTAATATTTCTATCCTAAAATTTCTGTTTTTTTTTTCTATATAAAATTTTTGTTAACGTATAGTAAAGCAATTGGTTACATCAGCAGCATTTTGTTTTTAACATATGTAATAATCTAGCTCGAATGAATATTTTTTCTGTATTTTCATTTCTACCCCGAAAAAAAAAAATCTTTGGAAGGCCTGCCTTCCTCTTTTGTTTTATCAGCAAAAAAATAATATCACGCTTTGAAAATTATTCTCTTTTTCATGAAAAAATTTTTTAAAATAAAAGAAATAAAATAAAAAAAAGAAAAATTGTAACTGCTGAAATAGTATAGACAAAAATTTGTAATGATGAGATGAGGAAAAAAAAAGAAAAAAGTGTTAAAAGGTAGAAAAATATCAAAACTAAAATCTTAGATTTTTATAGTTAAAAAAAATTTTATTGGTCTTAACGCTAGACCAAAATATTTCTATATTAACGATAGACAAAATAAATATAAATAATTTAAAAAATATTTCTCCAATTCTTTTTACTACTAATTATTATTTTTTTTATGTATGTTCTACTTAAACGTAACTCAACCACTATGGTATTGTCAAACATTCTCATGCACTTAGGCAAAGCGCATTAAAAGCTTACACATGTATTTCATCAATTTTTCTATTAAAAAAAAAAAAAAAAAAAAAAAATTCGTAATTGGCGAAAATAAATTTTTTTTTTAAATCTTCGAAACTTTTTCTTCAAAAATTTCGATTGAAATTGAAAAATAACTAAAAAAATAAAAACAGGAATTATCGAATATTGAAAAGTTAAAAATACAACCGAGTAAATTAAAAAATATTGAAAATGTTTCATCTGAAACCATAAATTGAACAACATTCAATTAAATAAAAAAAAAGTGTTTGGTGCAATTTTTTTTTTATTGAATAAATATAAATTAATTAATAAAAAGTCATAAAACTGACGTTTCAATTTTATTATTATTTTTTTTTCGCCCCTCGGTGAAAAAATGTGTGTTCAAGTATTTTGCGAAAAATCCATGGGGGTAAAAAAAAAAAAAAAACAGAATACAAACCGGCAGAAAAACGTCATTATTGTTGTAGCCACAAGCAATATAAAATAAAATGCGCCGAGATCGTAAAACCACGGCTTTTCCACTACTGCTTTCAAGCCTATGACGTCGTTAAATTTTCTGACAATTGACACCTTTTTTTTTTTTTGTTGCTAGTTTAGAATCACAGACACGTGTATGTGAAAAATAAAAAAAAAAAAAAAATACCGCGAAGGTTTGTTGTCGCCTCGGCACTCTTTTAAAGCGATTTATCGATTTTAAGGTGGGGGGGAGGGGGAGGGAAAAAAAAGAAGAGAGGTGTGTAAAGGCACCTCTTTGAAACTTTTATGACCTGCTATTTAAAGTATAAAATTATTTGCACTCCCTTTTTTTAGTTTGAAAAAAAAATTTATTATTAAAACATGAGAAATATTTAAAAATTTATAGAGACTATTTTTATTTTTAAAATAAAATCTGAAATAATATGTGAAAATATATAAATGTAAAAGTGTTTGGAAATAATCACACAGGCAATCGAAACAAAAGTTGTAGAATTTAAAATTTTGAAACTATAAATAAAAAAAAATTCTTTTAAATTAATCCAATTCTCTAAATGTGTATTAGTAAAAAATTTCAATTTAAATTAGTTTTTTTTTTTTACTTTTGAATTGGTAAAATTTCATTAATTAATATTAAAAAGTATTTTTTATTATCGAATTTTTACTGTTATTTAGTTAAATTTTACTAATTCAAAAACCAAAAGTTAGTCACTAATTCAAATCAGTTCAAATTTTTACACTCTAATTCTGAATTAGTAAAAATATCAACTAATTTCAATTAGTGATTCACTTTTTTGCTTTTGAATTAGTAAAATTTCACTGATTAATAGTAGAAAATTTTTTTTTACCACCAAATTAGAAAAATTAATTTAATTAAAAGTAGACAAAATTTTTTTTTCCCATCAAATTAGTAAAATTAAACTAATTAGCAGTAGAAAAAAAATTTTACTATCGAATTAGTAAAATTTAATTAATTGATAGTAGAAAAAAAAATTGTTTACTATCGAATTAGTAAAATTTACCTAAGTAGCAGTAGAAAAAAAATTGTGTACTATCGAATTAATAAAATTTAACTAAAAAATAGTAGAAAAAAAATTTTTACTACCAAATTAATAAATTTTAATAAATTGATAGTAGAAAAAATTTTTTTTATTATCGAATTAGTAAAATTTATTTAATTGATAGTAGAAAAAAATTTTTTTTACTATCGAATTAGTAAAATTTAACTATGTAGCAGTAGAAAAAAAATTTTTACTATCGAATTTGTAAAATTTAATTAATTGATAGTAGAAAAAAAAATTGTTTACTATCGAATTAGTAAAATTTTACTAAAAAATTGTAGAAAAAAAATTTTTACTACTAAATTAATAAATTTTAATTAATTGATAGTAGAAAAAAATTTTTTTATTATCGAATTAGTAAAATATAATTAATTGATAGTAGAAGAAAAATTGTTTACTATCGAATTAGTAAAATGTAACTATGTAGCAGTAGAAAAAAAATTTTTTACTATCGAATTAGTAAAATTTAACTAATTATCAGTAGAAAAAAAATTTTTACTATCGAATTTGTAAAATTTAATTAATTGATAGTAGAAAAAAAATTTTTACTATCGAATTTGTAAAATTTAATTAATTGATAGTAGAAAAAAATTTTTTATTACCGAATTAGTAAAATTTAATTAATTGATAGTAGAAAAAAAAATTGTTTACTATCGAATTAGTAAAATTTAACTAAAAAATTGTAGAAAAAAAATTTTTACTACTAAATTAATAAATTTTAATTAATTGATAGTAGAAAAAAATTTTTTTATTATCGAATTAGTAAAATTTAATTAATTGATAATAGAAGAAAAATTGTTTACTATCGAATTAGTAAAATGTAACTATGTAGCAGTAGAAAAAAAATTTTTTACTATCGAATTAGTAAAATTTAACTAATTATCAGTAGAAAAAAAATTTTTACTATCGAATTTGTAAAATTTAATTAATTGATAGTAGAAACAAAATTGTTTACTATCGAATTAGTAAAATTTAACTATGTAGCAGTAGAAAAAAAATTGTGTACTATCGAATTAGTAAAATTTAACTAAAAAATAGTAGACAAAAAATTTTTACTACCAAATTAGTAAATTTTAATTAATTGATAATAGAAAAAAAAATTTTATTATCGAATTAGTAAAATTTAATTAATTGATAGTAGAAAAAAAAAATTTTACTATCGAATTAGTAAAATTTAATTAATTGATAGTAGAAAAAAATTTTTTTACTATTAAATTAGTAAAATTTAACTAATTAATAGTAGAAATTCTTATTTTACTATCAAATTAGTAAAATTTAGCTAATTAGCAGTAGAAAAATTTTTTTTTCTATTGAATTAGTAAAATTTATTTAATTTATAAGTAAAAAAGTGAGTCACTAATTTAAATTAGTTAAAATTGTTACTAATTCAGATTTAGAGAATATTTTTAATAATTTTTTTATTAATATATTTTAATTTATAATTCTAGTGTGCCAGTATTAATAATATAATATAATATATAATATAATTTTAATATAATATTAATAATATAATTAATAAATTTTAATTAAAAAATTATTTACTAAAAATATGAAGACCAACTTTTTGTTTCGACTGTCCGTCCAATTCTTTAAATAAAATATTTTTTGATTTATTGTTTTGAAATATAAGTACGAGGATTTTCTTTGACGACATACACTTACATTGAAAAAGAAAAATTTATAGTTTGCGAGAATTTTTCAACTCGAAAAGAGATAGAAAAGTGGCAGTGATATAAACGACATAAAGCTGAGAGATGCGACAGATTTCATTGCGACAGAACAAAAAAAAAAAGAGGGGGGGTGGGGGTGACTTGACGGATTTGACGTTCGACGTCCGACGACGAACGATGTCAGCGACGATAAAATTCGACTATTTCGCAGCATTTTGTTATTGGACCCGTATATATATATATATATATATAGATATTCGTGAACGTGACTGCGGTGCGGTTCCGTGAGGTATCGAATGATATGTTTGCTGACAGTATCAATTTCGAAACAACGTAACCGGATTCATATCAAAGCGTCATTCCTATTGGCCAAATAACCATGGACATTTCGATTTGTAAATCGTGTTGTATAATCCTAATGCAAATGTTAATTCAATTATTTTAGTTATTTACTTTATTTCAAATAATTGTATAATAAAAATAGAAAAAATACTATTTCGCCAATTACGAATTTTTTTTTCCCACTTTCCCGAAATTGTAATTTTTTTTTTTTCAAAATTAAATCTTCTATTTTTATTTTCTATGGGTGAAATAAAAAAAAAAAAAAAAGTTTATTCATGAATGTGAGAGAAAAAAAAATCGAGGGATACAATATCATATCATATTCAGGATGATGGTTTTGCAAACCACTGTTCTGTGGCATTGCATTTTATATCTAGCGCGCAATTTTTTTTTTTTTTTTTTTTAGAGGCGATTTTTTTTTTCTGGTCACATGCATAAAAAGATTTAAATCACAGCATTGGAAAATCATTCCATTAGTAATTGGAATATTAGTAATAGAAGACAAATGAAAGAGATATTCTTTTTTTTCCATCAGCAAATCATTTTTTAGATTTAAAAAAAAAACATTTGTATCCCATACTCACATTTCATAAAAGTTTACGATTTTTTCGCTTTTTGTTATTAAAAAAGTCGTGAATTTTTTTTTTTCCTTTTGGTGACAGCGGTGGGATTTTTAATAATCGTGATTATTTAATGTAAACAATTTTTTTTTTTCTCTTTTGGTGACAGCGGTGGGATTTTTAATAATCGCGATTATTTGATGTAAACAATTTTTCTAATTGATTCTAATTGAATCTAATTGAATCTAATTGAAGAATTATTTAATTAGTGAAAAATTGATAATTTCGGGAAAGATGAAATTTCGTCACGTGAGCTCCATTAGTCAGTGACTAAAATTTATATTACGATTTTATCATGCACTTTTTTCGTCATACATTTTTTTTTTCAGGCAATCGCATTTTTAATTAATTAGATTCTGCAAAGTCAACAACAGTTTTGTAAAAGATCTGAGTGATAGAATCAACACACAACACTGCGAGAACACCGTCACTCTCTTTCAATTTATATAGCACCGACGACATATCGATTGCATTTTTTTTTCTTTTTTTTTTTTTATATAGAGATAGCAAACTGTGACTGTCGACCACCGAAAAGTCGACATGTCTCTATATCGAACATCAAATGCAGAAGGGATGTGAGGGAGGGGGGGATATCGATTCGCAGAATGGTTATTGTCGAGTCGTCATCATCGTCACCTACTTGAGTGTTCGATTTTTTTTTTCTTTTTTTTTTTTTTACTATCTACTTGGTCGTCCACCAATTACCGTTCAGCTCACCGATCATTGAAAGTCGGATTAAATTCCAACCTTCTAATTCCTTGTATCAAGTATCATTATTTGGTAATTTGTAGCCCAAATTTTTTCGCTGTAAAAAAAGATGTATTTCACGAAAACTTGGACGATTAATGTCATTACGCTGCCAACATTCGCACATTAAATCATACATTTCCTTTGGACAATTTTTTGGTAGCGGCAATATTATCTGTAACAGAAAAGAAATTTTTCGAAAAAATTTACAATTATGTAAATATTTATTTAATATTTAATATTTATTTAAATATTTATTTAAATATTTATTTATCTAAATGTTTCTTTTTGCGCTGAGAAAAATTGAATGAAAATAACTTTCAGTTTGGAAAAAGTGAAAATTACCCGAAAATCCTTTTTTTTTTTTTGTGAAATTGTATATAAAAAAGATTTTTTTATTTTTGATCTTTATAGCATCTTGAATCCGGAAAATGTGAAATATTACTTTTCGATGCCGATGGTTTTAACGTTTACTCTTTTCCGGCTATAAAAAGTTTGTGGATGCGACATAATAGTTTCTCTGTATATGTACGTTGACATAAAAAAGCAATATAATGAAATGTGCACTCGACTTTCAATAATGCATCGTGGTTAAGCTTTTCGCAAATGTAAAAATTAATTATTATTATTATTATTTTTTTAAATATTAATATATGCACACAAATAAAATGCAGATAGTTTACAAAAATTACACTGAAAAAAAAATTATTTCATTCAAATAATCGACTACGAATAAATATTTATTTGTTTCAAATAATTATTTATTTGTATTAAATTAATATTTTTTTGTATTAAATGAATATTTTTTTGTATTAAATAATTATTTATTTGTATTAAATAATTATTTACGTATATTAAATAAATATAGTTTGGTATTAAATAATTATTCATTTGTTATAAATAATTTTTTATTTGGATTAAATAAATATTTATTTGTATTAAATACGTATTTAAGTGTATTAAATAAATATATTTTGGTATTAAATAATTATTTATTTGTTATAAATAATTTTTTATTTGGTTTAAATAAATATTTGTTTGTATTAAATAATTATTTATTTTGTATTAAATAACTATTTATTTGTTATAAATAATTATTTATTTGTATTAAATAATTATTTTTTTGTATTAAATAATTATTTACGTATATTAAAAAAATATATTTTGTTATTAAATAATTATTTATTTGTTATAAATAATTTTTTATTTGTATTAAAGAAATATTTATTTGTATTAAATATTTCTTTAAATGTGAGTTGGTTGGTAATTATTATTTGGATCAATTCAAAAATATTTGTTTTAAATACAAAAATTATTCATCCAAATAAAATTTAATTCAAATAAATAATTATTTGTTTCAAGTAAATATTTATTTGATAATAGTCAAGTAACCGATTATTTGAATCTAATCAATTTTATGTTCATTTAGTTAATTTAATTTAATTTATTTAGTTTAGTTTATTAAGTTTAGTTTATTTAGTTTAGTTTATTTAGTTTATTTTATTTAGTTTAGTTTAGTTTAGTTTAGTTTAGTTTATTTAGTTTAGTTTATTTAGTTTAGTTTATTTAGTTTAGTTTATTTAGTTTAGTTTATTTAGTTTAGTTTATTTAGTTTAGTTTATTTAGTTTAGTTTATTTAGTTTAGTTTATTTAGTTTAGTTTATTTATTTTAGTTTATTTAGTTTAGTTTATTTAGTTTAGTTTATTTAGTTCAGTTTATTTAGTTTAGTTTATTTAGTTTAGTTTATTTAACTACAATTTTTATCCAAAACGTAAAATAGCCATAAAAAAACATAAACATAAATTATCAAATTGGATTTTATTATAAAATTTAATTTCCATCTTATAAATTAGTAATACGCTCATAAATTTTTATTTGCACCATATAAGTATAGGAAAATAAATTTTTATTCATTATCGCATAAACTATAAAAATGTCGTAAATTTTCCTAAATCAGATTTTTCCAATTATTATTCAATATATCTATGAGAATAAAATCTTTAATGAGAGGTGCTTCAACAAAACATTTTTTTCTTTTTTTTTTTTGCAATAAACTTTTTTCTAAACAATCTATAATAAACAAAAAAAAAATTCTTTTTAATATTTTGATATAGCTATTGAGTTTGAGCAGCTCAGTATGGCAAAAAAAAAGCCTTAAAGAAATTGAAAAGGGTTTATTTTTCATAGAAAAATGAATTTCTTACCCGTTTCTGATCTTCTTGATAAAAATAAGTGGCGTTCTCGACTATCCGATTATCCGGATATTCCTCGAACGGTTGCTCCCTCGCAAAAGTAAGTATTTCCCAGAACGTGACAGCAAAGGCCCATACATCGCTTTTACACGTGTATTTTCCCTGAAACAAGCAAAAAGAAAAAAAAAAAATCACACAGATGGTTGTATATGAAAAACTACAGATCTCGTATCTAGTTTGACATATTCCGTTTCTTTTTTTTTTTTTAATATTGATTTTCTAAAGTTTATGTCATATTTTAAAATAATATTCCCAATAAGTGAAATTAAACAGGAAATTGAATGTCTAAGAAACGAATTTTCAAGAAGATTTTTTTTGAATTTTTGTTTTTTAATTTTTTTAATGTTTTAGTACACTGAGAAAAATGTTTAGTCAGAGCAACCAAAATTTGGTTGGGCCAACAAAAAAATTTTGTTGGTATTTAAACAACCAAACTGTTTGTTTGAGTCAACCAAAAAATTTGGTTGAGTGTTTTTTGTTGGCATAACAAAAATTTTTAGTTAGCTCAACCAAATTTTTTTTATTAGGTCAACAAAAATGTTTGGTTCATTAAACAAACAGTTTTTTTTTGTAAAATTAAAAATTTTATTCTTTTATTATTTGGTTGTCGCAACCAAATTTTGGTTAGGACAACAAACGATCATTTAGTTTTTTAGACCAAACTATTTTGTTGTCGTAACCAAATTTTGGTTGGAATTTAAAAATGTTCAACCAAATAATTTTGTTGACCTAACCAAATATTTGGTTGAGATAACTCTACGACTTTGTTTGAGTCAACCAAAAAATTTGGTTGAGTGTTTTTTGTTGGCATAACAAAAATGTTTAGTTAGCTCAACCAAATTTTTTTTGTTATGTCAACAAAAATATTTGGTTGATCAAGCAAACAGTTTTTTTTGTAAAATTAAAAATTTTATTCTTTTATTATTTGGTTGTCGCAACCAAATTTTGGTTAGGACAACAAACGATCATTTGGTTTTTTAGACCAAACTATTTTGTTGTCGTAACCAAATTTTGGTTGGAATTTAAAAATGTTCAACCAAATAATTTTGTTGGCCTAACCAAATATTTGGTTGAGATAACTCTACAACTTTTGTTTCAGCCAACCAAAATTTGGTTACAAGAACCAAAATTGCCTAACCAAACAATTTTGTTGCAAACACTAAATTTTTTTTCTCAGTATAAGAAAAAGTATTTGTCAAAATACTTATTTTCAAATAAAAATTAAAAAAAAAACATTATTCTCATCACGATACATTGATTTCTTCTTTTTAACGACCATTTTTTTTTTGTGTAACGTTTGATCTTATGTCGTTATAAAAAAAAAACCCAAGCACACACAATATATCGTTTGTCCCTTTTAGTGCGACACAATAAAATAAAAAAAGGGCGTGTGTAATAAAAAGTGCACCAGACTCCTTTGTAATTCATGTTTAATAAAGTTTTTACATACATTATACAGAATCATTATATTTTCATTTTTTCTTTTTTCTTTTTTTTTTTGCTTTTTTATAAGAGGTTTGAAAAAATTGTGCTGTAGGGGACCAATTTCTAACTATATATTTCACTTCCTTTGACGTTATGTTTGTTATATAGTAGATCTGCGTATACGATTTTAAAAATAAAATAACACCTATATGTATATATATATAAAACATATTCAACAATCAGTGCAGTTATGTTGAAAAAAAAGCTCCAAATATGCTTTAATTGTGTCTTGTTGCAGACATTTCGCGTTAATTGGAAACTGTTTTACGATTCGGAAAATACGTTTCATCGTTACGGCATATAAGAGAGAATTAGCCAATGGGTTTTCAATTTTAAAAATTATTTGAAATATGGAGACAATAATTGTTTCAATATATTATAAGTGATTTTTTTTTATTCGAAGAATATTTTTCGAATCAAATTTTGTTAAAATTTTGGTATATTATATGGAATTAGAATTGTCTATTTTTATTGGTGATAAAAATAAAACAAAAATTTGTAGTCTGACCAAACATTTACTTTTACTACTGATTTTCTTATTTAACCGTTAGGTCTGACTAAAAACTTTTTGATAACTTATAAAAAAAATGTCTGACTGAAAATTGACTTGTTCTACTAATAACGGAGCAAAAACGCAAATAGTCTGACTAAATATTTACTTTTACTACTTATTTGATAATTAAACCATTACGTCTGACTCAAACCATTTTGAACTACTACTAATTTTAGAATACTTAATGTCAGACTAAATATTGACTCGTACTACTTAAAAAATTATTTATATTTACTATTTAGTAAGTTTGACTAAATATTAATTTATACTACTACTAATTATTGTAGTAATTTAGTACTACTACTACGACTACTACTAAATAATTACTTACTGATTATTGCAACAAAAGTGCAAAAAGTCTGACAAAACAATTACTTATACTACTTATTTCCTAATTTACGAATTACGTCTGACTAAAAATGTTTTGATCTACTAATATTATAATAATAATAATAATTACGTCTCACTAAATATTGACTTGTTTCACTGATAAAACTACAAAACTGTAAAAAGTCTGACTAAACATGTTCTACTTAGTAATTAATTTACTAAGCCTTTACGTCTGACTAAAAATGTTTTGATCTACTAATATAATAATAATTACGTCTCACTAAATATTGACTTGTTTCACTGATAAAATTAGAAAACTGTAAAAAGTCTAACTAAGCATAGACTTGTTCTACTTAGTAATTAATTTCGTCCTTAATTTTGACTGAAAAATGCTTTGATCTACTAATAATATAAATATAATTACAATTTCTGACTTAATATTAACTTGTACTACTTAATTATTAACTGAGCCTTTACGTCTGACTAAAATTTTTTGATCTACTAATATAATAATAATTACATCTCACTAAATATTGACTTGTTTCACTGATAAAACTACAAAACTGTAAAAAGTCTGACTAAACATTGACTTGTTCTACTTAGTAATTAATTTAGCCTTTAATTTTGACTGAAAAATGCTTTGATTTACTAATAATATAAATATAATTTCTGATTTAATATTGATTTGTACTACTTAATTATTAATTGAGCCTTTACGTCTGACTAAATATTGACTTACACTACTTATTTCCTAATTGAACAATTACGTCTGACTAAAACCGTCTTTATCTACTAATAATACGAAAAAAATAATTAAAATTATTGTACAAAATATTTACTTGTATCACTGATAAAAGTACAAAAATTTGAAAAAAAATTGAAATGCAAAATTTCGAATAAAATTTAATTGATTTTGGAACATTAAAAAAATATTTCTATAGTTTTTCTGAGGGTTTATATAATAATTTTTTTAAAAAATTATTTCTTACCATGAGCATAGATTCCCAAGCCATCCATCGAATTGGAAGAGGAGGTCGGCCTTCTACTTTAAAATAATCGGCAAGATAGGCCGTTCTTCCTGTTCCTAGATCAGAGATTTTTATGAAGTAACCTCTATTCACTAGACAATTTCTGCAACAAACATTACAAAAATCTTATTAGGAAATTTTTTTTATATTTCTATTTTTTCTACAATTATTTATTTATTTATTGACTTATTTATTTATTTACGGGACTTCAAAATTAAAGTACCCTTTGAATACAAATTGTATAATATATATGTATAACGCTGCTATTTAGGAAAGAAAGAAACTAATTTTTAAATAATAGATTACGCAGTACTTGTTACTTATTTACATTACATATTATAAAAACAAAACTTTATATTTAATTTCAAGTTTAATTTTAATTTTGTAAATTTTATCCTTAACTAAAAGAGGATGTAAAGTAAATTAAAAATCAATATTACATTAAAAAAATAGAAATAAACAGAATCTAGAGATGAAAATAATTTTTTTTTCTGTCAAAAAAAAAAACATAATATGACATTAATCAGTAAATTACAGTTTTTGAAATAAAATTACAATTTATAAAAAGAAAAATCTCGTGTCAATTACAGTGAAATCGTGATATTTTTCCTTCTTTTTTTTTTGAATATAATTGAAGCTAAATCTATTTGTGTATGTATATATATATATGTGTGAAACGAGAGGCCGATGCACTGACCCCAAAATTCGTTTCTATAAATCACGACAATTAATTTTCAGCTTGGCATTAATGTAGCAATACACCGGAGGGTATTATAATTAAGCTTTATGATTAGAGTTAATATTTCGAACTCGTGCCCCACACAGTAAACGACAAAAGCGCAGGGCCCATATTGGCTATCAGGTTATGCGTTAGAGCCAAAAGGGTGAATGGCGATAAAACAATAAACTGTTCTAATGAACCAAAACCTTTGACTTTAGCCGTGTGCTCTAAATGCATGGATTTTCATCTATGAATAATTTATATATCTATTATATTTTACTATATACATATATATATATATAATCCGTTTTTATTAATTAAACACAAAAAAAAATTATAAATAGTTTTTTTGTTTTTAATTTTACTATAGTTTTGTTAAAATATTTTTTTTACTGTTAAGATTTAAAAAAAAACTATTATGTCTGACTGAAACCGAATTGTACTACTCATATTATATTTTAGTAATACAATGCAAAAAAAGGGAAAATGTGACTAAATATTGACTTTTACTACTGATTTTCTAATTTAATTATTTTGTCTGACTGAACCTGACCTTTACTACTGATAAGATTACTAGATTCTGACGTATTATATTGATAAATTTACAGAAACTTAAAAGTTGGATTAAATATTTACTTTTACTACTGATTTACTAATTTAGTCGTTATGTCGGACAAAAACCCGATTTTTACTACTTATAAACTTGGAAAAAAATGTAGAATGTTGAATTAAATATCGAGTTTTACAACTGACAAAATTACTATTAGTAATTCCGACTAAATATTGACTAGTACTACTGAAAAATTACTATTAGTAAATCCAACTAAATATTGACTTGTACTACTCACAAAATTACTATTAGTAAATCCGACTAAATATTGACTTGTACTACTGAAAAATTACTATTAGTAAATCCGACTAAATATTGACTTGTACTACTCACAAAAGTACTACTCACTATTAGTAAATCCGACTAAATATTGACTTGTACTACTCACAAAATTACTATTAGTAAATCCGACTAAATATTGACTTGTACTACTGCAAAATTACTATTAGTAAGTCCGACTAAATATTGACTTGTTCTACTGAAAAATTACTATTAGTAAGTCCGACTAAATATTGACTTGCACTACTAACAAATTACTATTAGTAAGTCCGACTAACTATTGACTTGTCCTACTAACAAATTACTTACATTTATTAAGTCTGACTAAACATTTACTTGTACTACTAGAAAACTTAAAAAGTCCGATTGAATATTTACTTTTAATACTGAATTTATAATTTAGTCATTACATCTGACTAAATTCCACTTGTAGTACTGTAAAAATTTAGCCATTATGTCTGACTAAATCCGATTTATACTACTAACAAAATTAAAAACGTTTAGCCAGTGTAACTAAATATTTACTTGTACCACTGATAAGATTACGAAAATTTAATTAACCTTATAATTTTAGACAAAAATTTAGACAATGCTGTTAGTTATTAAAGTATTTTTTATTTCTGTTACAGATGGTGACACTTTTCCTTCGCCGAGAGATGGTTGCCTTTAACCTCGACTTTCAGCAAAAAGGTAAGATTTTTGTTTTTGTATTCATAAGCTTTTAACTAATTAATTTTATTTGCTTTAAAAAATTAATTTGTTATATTTATTTGGCGAGGGGGAAAAATTTTTCAAAGATATTTTATAAAATTCCTGTTACAGAATTTTATGAAATTAAATTTTAAAAAAAATTATATTTTTTGAAATTAAAATAGTACAATTGAATTATTAACTCATCCCTTATGACTGATTAAACATTTAGTTATACTACTTATTTTTTTATTCTACCGTTACGATTGATTAAAAATTCCTTGATCTACTTAAAAAACAAAATAATTAGAATTTCTGACTTAATATTGACTTATACTACTGAATTACTAACTCAACGTTTAGCACTGATTGAACAATTAGTTTTACTACTTATTTTCTAATTTATATATTACGTCTGACTAAAAACGTTTTGATCTACTAATAATTTACGAAAATACACGGAAAAATTTTTTTATCTGTAACAGCTACATATTTCTCTAGAATAGAGAAAACTTTCGCTGTTTTAGTGAAACATATCTCTGTTCCAATGAAACTTATCGCTGTTCCAGTTAAAGATTTTTTCCCGTGTAATTAAAATGTCTGACTAAATATTGACTTGTACTACTGATGAAAACAAAAGTATAAACATTTACATATCTGAGCCTTTATGTTTGATTAAATATTTAGTTTTACTACTTATTTTCTAATTTAGCTGTTATGTCTTACTAAAAATGTCTTGATCTACTAATAATTTAAAAATAATTGTAATGTCTAACTTAATATTGACTAGTACTACTGAATTACAAAATTAACCTCTACGTCTAACGAAATATTGACTTATACTACTTAATTACTAACTTTATGTTCGACTAAACATGTACAACTGACATGTACAATTTATTTTCTAATTTTAACATTACGTCTGACTAAAACTGTTTTGATCTACTAGGAATATAAAAATAATGTCTGATTAAATATTTACCTATTCTACTGATAAATGTACAAAAATTTGAAAAAGTCTGATTAAATATTGACTTGTACTACTTATTTCGCAATTTAGACATTATGTCTGACTAAAACAATTTTGATTTACTAATAAACGAAAAAAAGTATTTTTGACTAAATATAGACTTGTACTACTTATTTTCTAATTTTAGCCATTATATTTGAAAATATATTGGCATAAAAATTAGAAAAAATACATTGGCATAAAAATTAGGAAAATACATTGGCATAAAAAAATAGAAATATACATTGGCAATAGAGTAAAAAATAGTATTACCTCGTTGCAAGATCACGATGCACAAAGTCCATTTCTTCGAGATACTTCATACCAGAAGCTATTTGCACAGCCATATACACCAGTGTACCAAAGCTAGAACAGAAATCAAAAGGCAACGTTTTAGTTGTCGGCACATATATATATATATATATAGCGAAAGACAACATTCAGAAAGCGGAAGTAGTTCGCGTTTGTGACTCTGTAAAATCACGCGCAGCATCGAACTTTATACCAAGTCTGGAATCGTCAAAGTAACCGTAAAATGAGGCCTTCCAACGCGGGTAATATTTGCGCTTGCAATGCAGACACACAGGACACATATATTTATATATAGATATATATAGTATAGCAGTGTGCGCAACAGCAAAAAGGTTTTGCTGTACACCTCAACGTCTCCGGTAGAAAAATTTTATGCCCGAGCTACCCCTTGCCTCGTTACAGCCTGATGGATCGCGAATTACACTTCATTTACGCGCGCGGTCGCTCAACTCACTCACTCACTCACTCACTCACTCGCTCGCTTGCTTCTCGCTCGCATGCTCCAATGCAAAAATGGTCGCTTGATTGAAACTCGTCGCGCAAAAATTTCAATATTCTCTAATCTTCTTTTACTCCTTTCCTTTCATATATATTCGACTTGATTCTTTTTTTTTTTTTTTTTTTTCAATGTCGACACACACTATATCAAAGCGGAGGAAAATAAAATAATTTTCAGTTTGTTGCTGTATTGGACACGGAAAAAAAAATTGTTTCTTTAGAAATATACACCTGTTTACTTTTCATCAAATCCCTTTTAGAAGCTTTTGTATTTTTTTGTTTCTATTTTTTATTTAAAGACATTAAAAAAAATTTATTCAAATGTTTCATTAAAACAAGGATATGTTTTGACTAAAGTAGAGAAAGTTTTCGCTACTCTAGAGAAACGTACATTGAGAAAAATGTTTACTCAGAGCAACCAAAATTTGGTTGGAACAAAAAAATTTTGTTGGTATATTTAAGCAACCAAACTATTTGTTTGAGTCAATTAAAAAATTTGGTTGAGTGTTTTTTGTTGGCATAACAAAAATGTTTGGTTAGAACAAATTTTTTTCGTTAGGTCAACAAAAATGTTTGGTTGATCAAACAGTTTTTTTTGTAAAATTAAAAATTATATTCTACCTTATTCCTTTTCATTTTATCTTTTTTAATTAATTTATTTATTTATTTATTGAATTTATATTTATCCAATTGCGAATCAAATTATTTAGTTGTTGCAACCAAATTTGGGTTAGGACAACAAACGATCATTTGGTTTTTTAGACTAAACTATTTTGTTGTGTGTTAACCAAATTATTTTGTTGTCGTAACCAAATTTTGGTTGGAATTTAAAAATGTTCAACCAAATAATTTTGTTGGCCTAACCAAATGTTTGGTTAAGATAACTCTACGACTTTGTTTCAGCCAACCAAAATTTAGTTACAAGAATCAAAAATTGTCTAACCAAACAATTTTGTTGTAAACACTAAATTTTTTTTCTCAGTGTATCACTTAAAGATTTTTGTAATTTTACACGCATAGAAAATTTTTTGCTGTGGCTGCGAACTATTAGCTGTCATAGCAAATTACGTTAGCATCGGTAAGCAATTGCTTTTTTTTTCCGTGTATCAAATCCCTTTTAGAAGCTTTTGTATTTTTTTTTCTATTTTTTATTTAAAGACATTGAAAAAAAAAATTTATTCAAATGTTTCATTAAAACAAGGATATGTTTTGACTAAAGTAGAGAAAGTTTTCGCTACTCTAGAGAAACGTACACTGAGAAAAATGTTTACTCAGAGCAACCAAAATTTGGGACAACAACAAAATTTTGTTGGTATTTAAGCAACCAAACTATTTGTTTGAGTAAAAAAAAAAAATTTGGTTGAGTGTTTTTTGTTGGCATAACAAAAATGTTTGGTTAGCTCAACCAAATTTTTTTCGTTAGGTCAACAAAAATGTTTGGTTGATCAAACAAACAGTTTTTTTTTGTAAAATTAAAAATTTTATTCTACCTTATTCCTTTTCATTTTATCTTTTTTAATTTCTTTATTTATTTATTATCAATTTAACATTGAATTTATATTTATCCAATTGCGAATCAAATTATTTGGTTGTCGCAACCAAATTTTGGTTAGGACAACAAACGATCATTTGGTTTTTTAGACTAAACTATTTTGTTGCTACCCAAATTATTTTGGTAATCAAATTTTGGTTGGATTTTAAAAATGTTCAACCAAATAATTTTGTTGGCCTAACCAAATGTTTGGTTGAGATAACTCTACGACTTTGTTTCAGCCAACCAAAATTTGCTTACAAAAACCAAAATTGCCTAACCAAACAATTTTGTTGCAAACACTAAATTTTTGTTTTTCTCAGTGTATCACTTATTTTTGTAATTTTACACGCATAGAAAAATTTTCCGGTGGCTGCGAACTATTAGCTGTCATAGCAAATTACGTTAGCATCTGTAAGCAATTCCTTTTTTTTCCGTGTATAATTTAGTAGGAAAAATTAATTAATTAAGAAGATTCGTTGCTAAAAAAAAGAGTTTTTTTTTCGATACTAAATAACAAGGGGGAAAAATTGTTTTCACGACAATATTAGAATTAACAGGCTGTCAATTTAAATTTATTGCCTGAAATCTGAACATTTGGATATGGCTTCGTTGGTGACTGACGTGCCTTAATGCGTTACGTCACGCTTGGCCAAATTATTGTTGTGTGTGACGTGACCGCATGTGTGCGACTCGTGCTCTACATCAGATTATTACATATGTTCGACTAACGATTTTATTTTTTTTTTGTTGAAATTTATTGAAAAAATAATTTTTTCTAAATTATTCATAGCTAAAAAATAACTTTAAAAAAAGTTATTAAATTAAGTAAATATCATAAAAAAGGTCATTTTAGGGGGTTTTGAATATTTTTTTTCTCTTTGCCCCAATTTTTCCCAAAATCCTGACGTTGTAGACATTTTCGGGACACGGTATCGTGTTCAGCGGACAAAAATACATTGAAAACAACTCCCATATCGAAAATAACCAAAAAAAAAATTTTTTTTTGGGTTTCTACCCCCACTTTTTTCAAAATTTTCTATTTTTTTTGTCCTGTGGGTCTTAAGATCTTCAAGCTTTTATTAAAGGCCTCAGGGAAGTAGTTAACATGTCAGATTCAATAGGAAAACAAATATTTTGAAAATCGACAAAAACAGGTTTTTTTGGGGTCTTTACCCCCACTTTTTTCAAAACCCTGATGTGTTAGACAATTTTGGGACTCGGGATCGTGTTTAGCGGACAAAAATACATTAAAAACAACTCCCATATCGAAAATAGCCAAAAAAAAATTTTTTTTGGGTTTCTACCCCCACTTTTTTCAAAATTCTCTATTTTTTTTGTCCTGTGGGTCTTAAGGTCTTCAAACTTTTATAAAAGGCCTCAGGGAAGTTGTTAACATGTCAGATTAAAAAAGAAAACAAATATTTTGAAAATCGACAAAAATAGGTTTTTTTGGGTTCTTTACCCCCACTTTTTTCAAAACCCAGATGTGTTAGACAATTTTGGGACTCGGGATCGTGTTTAGCGGACAAAAATACGTTGAAAATCATTCCGAAGTCAAAAATAAAAAAAAAAAAGAATTTATCAAACCTGTATACTATTAAAAATTGACTACTGGCGAGGTAGTGAAACTAGTACTGTAGCAGTAGTCAATTTTTTGTATTTCTTAAATCTAAATTAGTACAAATTTTAACTAATTTGAATTAGTGAAATTTTTTTTAATATTAAATAAGTAAAATTTAACTAATTCATAGTAAAAAAAATTTTTGTTAGTATCGAATTAGTAAAATTTGAGTAATTAATAGTAAAATACATTTTTTTAGTTTCGAAATAGTAAAAAAAAAATTTTGTTAGTATCAAAAAAAGTAAAATTCAACTAAGTAATTTGTAATCAAAATAAATTTAATAGGTTTTAATTAGTAAAATTTAACTATTTCATAGTAAAAATTTTTTTGTTAGTATCAAATTAGTAAAATTTGAGTAATTAATAGTAAAATACATTTTTTTAGTTTCGAAATAGTAAAAAAATATTTGTTAGTATCAAAAAAAGTAAAATTCAACTAAGTAATTTGTAGTAAAAATAAATTTAATAGTTTTTAATTAGTAAAATTTAACTATTTCATAGTAAAAATTTTTTTTTAGTATCGAATTAGTAAAATTTGAGTAATTAATAGTCAAATAAACATTTTTTTAGTTTCGAAATAGTAAAAAAAATTTTTTAGTATCAAAAAAAGTAAAATTCAACTAAGTAATTTGTAGTAAAAATAAATTCAACAGTTTTTAATCAGTAAAATTTAACTAATTAATAGTAAAAATAATTTAGTATCGAATTAATAAAATTTAAGTAATTAATAGTAAAAAAAAATTTTTTTTTTGGTTTCAAAAAAGTACAAATTTTTCGTTAGTATCAAATAAATAAAATATAGTAGTAACTAAGTAATTTATAGTAAAAATAAATTTGATAGTATCGAATTAGTTAAATTGAACTAATTAATAGTAAAAAAGAATTAAGTATCGAATTAGTAAATTTAAACTAATTAATAATAAAAAATTTCGTTAGTATAGAATTAAAAAAAATTTGACTAATTAATAGTAAAAAAAAGTTTAGTATATCGAATTAGTAAAATTTGACTAATTAATAGTAAAAAAAAATTAGTAACGAATTAGTAAAATTTAAGTAATTCAAAATAAAGTCACCAATTGAAATTAGTTAAAAAAATTTACTAATTAAAATTTAAAAAGTAGGTAATATAGAAAAAAATTAATTTTTTTGAAATTAATTTTAATAGTAACCTTAAAGTTTTAGCAGTGTGTATTGTTGACGTTTCGGCGATGTGATTTTGCAGGTACTGATTCAAATCTCCGTATTCTCCGTTTTCCAATACGATACACATTGGATCATTTTCTAGACTGGCACCGAGTAGTCGTGCGACATTTCGATCGATGAGTCGTGCCAGTCTTTTTGCCTCTTGCTGAAATTCTACCCTGAAATTCATATATAAAATGTGCTGTGAAAAATATTAGATTTGTATAAGCAAGTCTGCTTTTGCAAATTGAGTATATATATATAGCTCCCTCTCTCTCTCTCTTCCTCTATTTCCTTTGACATTCAAGAAATATAGATTCTAAAATTCTACACCGTGTTTATGCTTATTTCTATTGATAGCTTATTGAAACGTTAAAAAAAACCGTCTTTTAATAAAAAAAAAAAAAAAAAATTGTCCGTAAATATATCGGCTTCAATATTCATATATTTAATAAAATATTTTTCTTCTCCTTTCAAAGGAATGAAAAAAATTAATTTTTTTTTTACTATTAATAGAAATTTGATTTCTCTTTTCAAACTTAGGGTAGGAAAACAAAACAAAACAAAAAAAATTCCCTGTAAACAGCAATCTTTTTTGTGAATCAAAGCTTTTCTATCAAGTAAACAATGTTTGAATCGAAAGAGGCTCGAGCGAAAGGAGTTTAGTTCTGGTCCTCTATATATAGTTTCCATCGTTGTAAAAGTTTGCCCTAGAGGCGAGTAAAGTTGCATTGTTGAGGAAATAGTCGGCAGTCAGCTGAAAGTATACATTGTGCATCATGTGTACGATAAAATCGATGAAATCAGAAAAAAAACAGAGAAAAGAATATATATACTATCAATGATATGTCACATTTATTATATATATATGTGTGTGTGTATTCAACTCATATATCTCTCTTTGAAGTATATAATATTTACATCTATTTTTCACATAAAAAGAGTTAGATCTTTTAATGCTCATAGAAAAAAGGTTGTCTTGTAAAAAAAATTTTGTTGAATCATAATTCTTTGTACTGGAAAAAAAATTTGATTTAAATAATCGATTATCAAAGTAAATATTTACTTGAATCAGGTAATTTTTATTTACTAATTAATATAGTAACTTTACCAAATGAATTAGTCATTTTCTACAAACAAATAGTAGTTTTCTGTTAACAATTACTAGTTTTTTGCACAAAAAATTAGCATTTTTCTACTAACAATTAGTATTTTTTTACTAATAATTAGTAGTTTTCTACTAGCAATTAGTAATTTTTTACTAACAGTAGTTTTCTATTATTAATTAGTTATTTTATACTAAGAATCAGTCGAAACTTTTAAATTTTTAGTAATTCTTAGTCAAGAACTACTAATTGATAGTAGAAAACTAGTAATTGTTAGTAAAAATGCTAATTATTATTAAAAAAATACTAATTAATAGTAGAATGGTACTAATTATTAGTAGAAAAATACTAATAGTAGAAAGCTACTAATTATTAGTAAAAAATGTTAATTATTAGTAAAAAAATACTAATTAATAGTAGAATGGTACTAATTATTAGTAGAAAAATACTAATAGTAGAAAGCTACTAATTATTAGTAAAAATGCTAATTATTAGTAAAAAAATACTAATTAATAGTAGAATGGTACTAATTATTAGTAGAAAAATACTAATAGTAGAAAGCTACTAATTGTTAGTAGATAAATGACTAATTCCTAGTAGTAAGCTACTAATTATTAGAAGAAAAATATTAATTCATAGTAGCAAAATATTAATTGTTAGTAGAAAAATACTGTTTTTTAGTAGAAAACTACTAATTGTTTATAGAAAAACAGAAAGTTTACTGAATCATTTAATGAATGAATCAATTTAATTGAATTAGTCCATAATTAACTAATTTACATGTAGAGAATAATTTTTTTTTCATTCTGCTAATTAGAATCTTAATTAAATAAAATATAATTTTGAATTTTATTAATATAAAGAATTAAAAATCCCCACAAACCTCAAAGATTCCGAGGATCCTGGTCGTAGTGATTTGACAATTACAAGATCACTGTTTGTGTGTCGAAAAATTTTCTCCGAACCGGGAAATCTGTCAACTTCACAAATATGAATATCGCCAAAATTTCCCGATCCAAGATTCTCAACAATATTGAGTTTTTCGCGAGGAAAATCAAAAATTGGATCCTCATCCTCCTCATCTGTTAGCATGTCCTCAGGACTGTAACTATTTAAGCTACTCGATGCCTTGACACTCATGGCAATTGGTGTACTTGCATTTGGCGATGGTGGTAGAGGTGGTAGTGGGCTCTGAAACAAAATATATAGTTACGACAACCAAAATTTGGTTACGACAATCGAAATTTAGTTACGACATTCAAAATTCGGTTATGACAATTAAAATTCAGTTACGAGTAACTCCAAAATTCGGTTATGACAATCAAAATTTAGTTACGACATCCAAATTTTGGTTATGACAACCAGAATTCTATTACGACAACCAAAATTTAGTTACGACAACCAAACTTTGGTTGCGACAACCGAAATTTAGTTACGATATTCAAAATTCGGTTACGACAATCAAAATTTAGTTACGACAACCAGAATTAGGTTACGACAACCAAAATTTAGTTACAACAACCAAACTTTGGTTGCGACAACCGAAATTTAGTTACGACATTGAAAATTCGGTCACGACAATCAATATTTAGTTACCTCATCCAAATTTTGGTTACGACAACCAGAATTCGGTTACGACAACCAAAATTTAGTTACGACAACCAAACTTTGGTTACGACAATCAAAATTTAGTTAGGGGCCATTCATTAATTACGTAAGGGTCCTTAAGGGGTGGGGGGGTTTATAAAATCTCTACATGGTCTTACGTCGGGGGGAGGGGGGGTAGAAGCTAATCTTACGTAAGATTTTGCCAAGTATTTTCCATTTGTATTGTTGTTATTAATTTTACAATTACATTAATATTGTTAAAAACTTACGTAAGAAGGGGGAGGGGGGGTCCGAAAAATCTTATGTATTCTTACATGGGGGTAGGGGGGTCAAAATTAGCCAAAATCGTCCTTACGTAATTAATGAATGGCCCCTTACGACAACTAGAATTAGGTTACGACAACCAAAATTTAGTTACGACAACCAAACTTTGGTTGCGACAACCAAAATTTAGTTACGACATTCATAATTCGGTTACGACAATCAAAATTTAGTTACGACATCCAAATTTTGGTTACGACAACCAAAATTTGGTTACGACAACCAAAATTTAGTTACTGCAACCAAAATTTTGTTGCGACAACAAAAATTGCTTAACCAAACGATTTTGTTGAAAATTACCTTGCATATCTCCGTGCTGGCATAATATTTTTCAGGTGGCGGTGGTATAGGTGGAGGATTAGATGAATATTCCTCAACAGGGAGAATTGGTCTCTTAAGATTTATCGCCGTGTTAAATAGTGGAATAACTGGTTGTACGTCAGTAATTCCTATCCAACAAAAAAAAAAAATAATTTATTTACAAAATAGAAATTGGTTCAAAAAAAAAAAAGATTTTTTTTTCCGTTGTAGTAATAATTTTCGGTATTAATTTATAGAAAAACTCTTTTTTTTTCATATACGCAGTTGATTACATTAACGCATACCGGAAAAACGATTGTTTCCATTTTCCTCTATATGTATATAAGATTAAAATAACAATCCTCACGTGTAATATAAATCTGCAGCAGATCTAAATGTTCCCATGTTTTCAGTATGTACACAACGGACTTTTGCCAGAGATCAGGAATTATCAGTTTAATGGATTTCCGTTGTTTCATTCGAGTTCGCGGAAAGGGAATATAATTTATTCATGAACAAATATCAAGCTAAAAAGTTTTTAAATGTTTTAACGAATTAATGTAATATTTATGTGTGCGAAAAATGAAAAAAATTTTTTTTTTTTTGAGAATTATCCAATTGAGGAAAAAAAAATGATTTGAAGTAAATTATGTAGGAAGAATTAAAATTAGTAGTTTTTGTTTTATAATTGAATAGAGAATTTAAAAATTTATTAAAAATTCAATTTTTTGGATGTTAAAATTTTTTTTTTTTTTTTTTTTTTTGTAAATTTTACAATGAAAATGGACCTTGATTAAATAATTTAATGACTGATGAAAATTAATAGTCGGATTTCCTGAGAGGACTTACAGTTTGGTATTACAATTTCAACCCCGGCTATCCAAAGGTAAACTTAGTCCTTAAAGTTTCTCTAGTACAAAACCATCCATGATGATACCGCATCACGAGAGAAGAGCCAAGAAGGATGAAGCTTCTAACAAGTTTTGATGTTATATTAGGACATGTAAGATCGCTAATAATAAAGGATATCAACTAAAAGCTTCTTCTCTAAATATATCAAATATTTATGAAAGATGGTGTTCATTTTTAGACAAAATTATTATAATTTTAGGGGAAAATTATTTTTCAAAATAATACCAAACTGTAAATAATCTCGAAAAATTTTAAATTGAAAGACTATTAACAGAAATTAGATTTTTGTTCCGTTAAATTTTGACTTTTTCTACTGATATTACTAAAATTAATCTCTACTACTGATAACATAAAAAAATAATAATGTCTTACTAAAACCAAGATAAAATTAATTTTTTTATAGGTTTAACTAAATATTGACTTGTACTACTGATAAAATTACAAAAGATAAAGTCTTTTTTAAAACCTACTTTTACTACTGTATTTGTATATTATTCATTATGTTTGAGTGAAATCGATTTAACTACCAATAATATAACAAAAAATTACAAAGGCTGACCAAATATTGACTTGTACTACTGACAGAATCAGAAAATCTAATAAGTCTGACTTAAAACATACTTTTACTACTGTTTTTTTATAATTTATTCATTATGTCTGACTGAATCCGACTTTCACTGCTGCTAAAATACAATAAATTAAAATATTTGACTAAATATTGACTTGTACTACTTAAATATGCAAATATTTAAAAAGTCTGACTAAATATTTACCTGTACTACTGTTTTTTACTTTATTTCTAATGTCTGACTAAAAATCAGCCTTTACTACTGATAACATTCAAGATCTAGTGAAGGTCACTACAAGGTCAAGTCAAGGTCATTCAAGGTCAAGTCGAGGACATTAAAGTTCAAATCAAGATTTGGCCAAAGCTTGACTTGTCAACTTACTTCTGACTAAATCCAATTTTTACTACTGACGAAATTCAAAATATTTTAAATGTTTCACTAAATATTGATTTTTACTACTGATAGAATTACAAAAGATAAAAAGTCTGATTTAAAACTTACTTTTACTAATGAATTTCAAATTTATTACTATGTCTGACTAAAGCCGAGTTTTACTACTGAAAAACTATACTAATTGTTAGAAAGCTTGACTAAATATTTACTTGTACTACTTATAAAATAACAAAAGTTTTTCTAGATTTTTCAAAAATATTTTCAGTAGAAGAAGTCAATAGTTAGTCAGACATTGTCATATTTTTTTTGGTAATTTTATTAGTAGATAAAATCGATTATGACGCATAGATTATGAAGCTAGTAGTGAAAGTCAACGATTAATCAGACTTTCTAAATGTTTTGTAATTTGAATATTAAATCATTTCAATAATTATTAGTAGGCGACAAAAATAAAAATGTTGAAATAATGACTAAATTGGAAAATCAGTAGTAGAAATCAGTTTCTGTCGGACATAATAAATAAATTATTAAAATAGTAGTAAAAGTCGAAAAATATTTATTTAAATAATATAGGAATAATATTACATTTTTTTCTGTAATTTTATTAGTAGATTTTTTAGTCAGATGTAATATCTAATTTAAAAAATAAGTAGTAAAAATAAATATTTGATCGGACTTTATATTTTTTATCAGTAGTACAAGTCAGTATTTAATCAGGCACTGGAATTATTTTTATTTTGTTAGTAGATCAAGACGATGTTAGTCAGACGTAGTGGCTAAGTTAGTAAATAAGTGATAAAAGTAAATGTTCAGTCAGACTTTTTACATTTTTTGTTTTTTATCAGTAGTACAAGTCAATATTTAGTTAAATACTGTAATTATTTTTATTTTATTAGTAGATCAAGACGATTTTAGTCAGACGCATTGGTTTAATTAGGAAATAAGTGATAAAAGTAAATGTTCAGTCAGACTTTTTACATTTTTTGTTTTTTATCAGTAGTACAAGTCAATATTTAGTCAGATACTGTAATTATTTTTATTTTATTAGTATAAGTGATAAAAGTAAATGTTCAGTCAGACTTTTTACATTTTTTGTTTTTTATCAGTAGTATAAGTCAATATTTAGTCAGCCATTTTTTTAAGTGATTAGTAGTCCAAAACGTTTTTAGTCAGACACATTGGCTGAATTAGGAAATAAGTGATAAAAGTAAATGTTCAGTCAGACTTTTTACATTTTTTGTTTTTTTATCAGTAGTATAAGTCAATATTTAGTCAGCCATTTTTTTCTAAGTGATTAGTAGACCAAAACGTTTTTAGTCAGACGTAGTGGCAAAATTAGATAATAAGTAGTAAAAGTAAATATTTAATTAATAGAAAAATCCTTTGGCTGCCAAAATTTTAGATACGACAACCAAAATTTTGGTTACGACAACAAAAAATATTTGATTTACCCCATTATTATAGTTTAGAATTCTAAATATATAAGCCAATTAAAATTTGTTTACGCAAACCAAAATTTAGTTACAACCAAAATTTTGGTTACGACAACTGAAAATATTTGATTGCCCCCATTATTAAAGTTTAGAAACCCAAAATATCTAACTTAAAAGGAATTGAAGGTAAACAAACTCCTCTCTCACAAGTTTAACATCCGGTTCCTCGGTTTTCGAAATGCCGGAAACAGCAACGCGGCATTGTTGTTCAAAGTCGACGCGCGTCGGACTTTACTACTTCGAAAATAGTGTATATAATCTAGTGTGTTTACGTTAGAAATAGTAGTAGTAGTAGTAGTAGTAGTGGTACCAACCAGTATACTCCGAGGTAGTTTTGTGAAGCTGTGGAGTTGTTGTAGTTGATGTGGTGGTACCGACGGTGGTGTTGCTTGCAGTAGTGGTAGTGGTGGTACTTCCATAGGCAGTGGGACGATATTGAGGTGGAAGCGGGGGGCAAATTGGTCCCTTGTCCTCGCTCTCCTCCACTGAAACCTGCCAAATATGGAGCGCGTTATCGTTAATGCATGTGACATTTATGTGCACACCCTAGCGTGTTATAGAGCAGATCACGCGAAGAGAGAGAGTGAGAGAGAGAGAGAAGGGAGCCAAAATGGAACACAGGTCGACCGCGCATTCACACTCGATGAATGCAGAGAGCTACCTGCTTCATATTAACAGCCTCTGATACGATAAACGTTCTCACATTTGCCATATCCGTGTTTCATATATACAATATATATATTTTTTCAAAATTCAATGTCCATCTGAAGCCAATAAACAGTGTGACAAAATATTTACCACGTGATATTAAATTCTCCCTGTACTCTCTCTCTCCCTCTCTTTTTCTCTCTCTCTCTCTCTTTTTCTCTCCATAATGGTAATTGTTTTATAATTCATAATTTTGGTTTTTAACTCTGAGTTGGAAAAAATTAGAATTAGATACGTTTTTAGTGACGCTCCACGAGAGAAGGGATCGAAAAAAATTTTTAGGTTATGTTTAGCGATAGCTTTACCGGAGTGTATCTAAACGCAACTGCGCTTGCGCTACATTGATTCATGTCCGCCATTCATCTCTCACCTGAGTTGCAACAGTTTCGCCGCAAGAGCGCTAGTATCGCTAAAAAGGACTCGAAAAATTGTTATCATTTTTCTTTATTTAATTAGATAAAATGAAAATTTGTTTTTAATTTTTAATATAATGAATATTATACCAAGAGCTGATTCTCCCTATGGGGCCATTCATTAATTACGTAAGGACGATTTTGGCTAATTTTGACCCCCCCCTACCCCCATGTAAGGATACATAAGATTTATCGGACCCCCCCCTCCCCCTTCTTACGTAAGTTTTTAACAATATTAATGTAATTAAAAAATTAATTACATCAATACAAATGGAAAATACTTGGCAAAATCTTACGTAAGATTAGCTTCTACCCCCCACCCCCCACGTAAGACCATGTAGAGATTTTATAAACCCCCCCCTCCCCCTAAGGACCCTTACGTAATTAATGAATGGCCCCTATAAGTATTTTCTTTTCAAAAATTACGAACATAACCTAAAATTGTTTTTTTAATTGTTAAGTCCCTTCTCTCGTGTACAATTTTGCTTTTTATTTCTCAAAAAAGTAGAAATTGATTTTTTAGTAAAAAAATTCGAATCGTAATATATTAACAACGTTCGTTTTATTCAATGTCCATCTGAAGCCAATAAACAGTGTGACAAAATTACCACGTGATATTAAATTCTCCCTGTACTCTCTCTCTCTGTCTTTTTCTCTCTATAATGGTAATTTTTAATTGTTTTGTAATTCATAATTTTGATTTTTAATTCTGGGTTGAAAAAAAAATTAGAATTAGATACGTTTTTAGTGACGCTCCACGAGAGAAGGGATCGAAAAAAAATTTTAGGTTATGTTTAGCGATAGCTTTACCGGAGTGTATCTAAACGTAACTGCGCCTGCGCCACATGTCCGCCATTCATCTCTCACCTGAGTTGCAACAGTTTCGCCGCAAGAGCGCTAGTATCGCTAAAAAAGACTCAAAAAATCCCTATCAAAATTTTTATTTATTTAATTAGATAAAACAAAAATTTTGTTTTTAATTTTTAATATAATGAATACTATACCAAGAGCTGATTCTCCCTATAAGTATTTACTTTCCAAAAATTACGAACATAACCTAAAATTGTTTTTTTAAATGTAAAGTCCCTTCTCTCGTATACAATTTTGCTTTTTATTTCTCAAAAAAGTAGAAATTGATTTTTTAGTAAAAAAATTCGAATCGTAATATATTAACAACGTTCGTTTTATTCAATGTCCATCTGAAGCCAATAAACAGTGTGACAAAATATTTACCACGTGATATTAAATTCTCCCTGTACTCTCTCTCTCTCTCTCTCTTTTTCTCTCTATAATTGTAATTTTTATATTGTTTTATAATTCATAATTTTGGTTTTTAATTCCGAGTTGAAAAAAATTAGAATTAGATACGTTTTTATTGACGCTCCACGAGAGAAGGGATCGAAAAAAATTTTTAGGTTATGTTTTTGCGATAACTTTACCGGAGTGTATCTAAACGCAATTGCGCTTGCGCCAAATGTCCGCCATTCATCTCTCACCTGAGTTGCAACAGTTTCGCCGCAAGAGGGCTAATATCGCTAACAAGGACTCGAAAAATCCCTATCAAAATTTTTCTTTATTTAATTAGATAAAATGAAAATTTGTTTTTAATTTTTAATATGTAATGAATACTATACCAAGAGCTGATTCTCCCTATAAGTATTTTCTTTCCAAAAATTACGAACATAACCTAAAATTGTTTTTTCCCTTCTCTTGTATACAATTTTGCTTTTTATTTCTCAAAAAAGTAGAAATTGATTTTTTAGTAAAAAAATTCGAATCGTAATATATTAACAACGTTCGTTTTATATACTTAGGAAACTCGCGACTATGAATGCACGATTCAACATTTATTTCTGTCTCTCTTTCTCTCTCTATATATATATTACATTCGTAACAACCCTTCTACTTTCACCTAATGTAGCATAAAATACAAGAGATCCGTAAAACAGGGCTTTATTGGTAACATGGTAAGAGAGGAGACCCTTATCTTTGCGACACTTTAGCGGTTTATCGCTTTCCTCGAGAGTGAAGTGGTGGAGGTTCTCCACGCCTCGGCGGAGATCGACCGACACTACTGAACATCAGGAAATTAACAGTTTCATAACAAACAATTTGCACGTGATAAGAGGAACCTTTTGCATACATACATATATATATATATATAGAGTCAAGATGGGCAAAGCACAAACCGGTTATAATATCTATCGATTTTTCAAAACGCCCCCCCCCCCTTCTTTCCCCTTCCAAGCGGGAATAAGAGAATGTTAATTTCCGTTTAGGGTGCCTTTTCGAGTGCCCGGAGCCTCGTTTGAGATGCTGCAGCTCGTTTAGATAAGATAACCACTTAGCCATCAGGATTCAACTCGAATCTTATCTCCCGAGGTTATTCTCCACTAAGTTTGCTTCCTTTAGTTTCTTTTTTCCTCCGGGCTTTACTTTATATGCTTTCAGATTTCTTTCAAGATTTTTTTTTTTTTTTTTGTTACTTTCGTCATTTTTTTTTTCTCTTGGAAATTTTTTTCACGATAAAGTGATGTAATTAGTGGGTACGCAGTTCTTTTAAATTATATCTTAATTAATATTTCAAAAAAACATTTTTTTCGAAACATAAAAAAGAATACAATAATTTGTATTTTTGGAAATTTTTTTATTTTATTTATTTATTATTTGTTCTCGTTATTGTATTACACAGAGAAAATTTTTTTTTGAACCAAATATACGAAAAAATTTTTTACCTCGAACAACGATAAGTTTCATTGGAACAGCGAAATGTTTCACTAAAACAGTGAAAGTATTCGCTATTATTGAGAAACATATCACTGTTTCAAAGATTTTTTTTCCGTGTACCATTTTGTATTGTATAAATAGAATTTTTTTTGTTTATTACAAACAAAATTTGTTTGATTCGAATAAATATTTTTTTGATCTAAATAAACGTTTGTGTTGAGTTTAATAAATTTTTGCGAATGAGGAAAGAATTTAATTGAGGCAGATTAACTTTTTAAATCAACAAAATGTTTTATTTGGTTGAATTAAATTCTTTCTTTGTTCGCAAAAATTTATTAAAATACTTTCTAAAGCGTAATTAGTAAAAATTTTAGCTAATTAAGTAATTTTCAGTAATTTAATTACTAAAATTTACCTAACGAACTAATTTTTACTAATTTAATTAGTCAAATTTAACTAATTGACCATACTTTCACTAATTTAATTAGTAAATTTTAAATTGGCTAATTTTAACTAATTTGATTAGTCAAATTTAACTAATTGATCATACTTTCACTAATTTAATTAGTAAATTTTAAATTCGCTAATTTTAACTAATTTAATTCGTCATATTTAACTAATTGACTAATATTTTACTAATTTAATCAGTCAAATTTAACTAACTGACTAAATTTTTACTAATTTAATTGGTCAAATTTAACTAATTTAATTAATAAAATTTAACTAGTGAACTATTATTTACTAATTAAATTAGTAAAATTTAACTAATAAACTGTTTTTTACTAATTTGAGCAGTCAAATTTAACTAATTGATTAAATTTTTACTAATTTAATTGGTCAAATTTAACTAATTGACTAAATTTTTACTAATTTAATTGGTCAGATTTAACTAATTGACTAAATTTTTACTAATTTAATTAATAAAATATAACTAGTGAACTATTTTTTACTAATTAAATTAGTAAAATTTAATTAATAAAATTTAACTAATAAACTGTTTTTTACTAATTTGAGCCGTTAAATTTAACTAATTGATTAAATTTTTACTAATTTAATTAGTCAAATTTAACTAATTGACTAAATTTTTACTAATTTCATTGGTGTAACTAGTGAAGTATTTTTTATTAATTAAATTAGTAAAATTATAAAATTGACTAATTTTAAGTAATTTAGATGGTCAAATTTAATTAATGAACTAATTTTTACTAATTTAATTAATAAAATTTAACTAATAAAAATGTTTTTTACTAATTTGAGCCGTCAAATTTAACTAATTGATTAAATTTTTACTAATTTAATTAGTCAAATTTAACTAATTGACTAAATTTTTACTAATTTAATTGGTCAAATTTAATTAGTGAATTATTTTTTACTAATTAAATTAGTAAAATTATAAAATTGACTAATTTTAACTAATTTACATAGTCAAATTTAATTAATGAACTAATTTTTACTAATTTAATTAATAAAATTTTACTAATAAACTGTTTTTTTACTAATTTGAGCCGACAAATTTAACTAATTGACTAGATTTTTACTAATTTAATTAGTCAAATTTAAAATTGACTAATTTTAACTAATTTAATTAGTAAAAGTTAACTAATTAATAGTAACAAAAAAAATTTTGTTATTGATTTAGTAAAATTCAATTAATTTACAAGCAAAAAGGGAGCCCCTAATTGAAATTAGTTAAAATTTTAACTATTACAAATTTAGAGAGAATTATTTCGTTTATTCAATCAAAATCTGTTTGTTTCAAATAAATATTTTTTTCTGAGTATACTGAAGGTAAAAAAGGCAATAAAATATATTCGAAGATTAGAAAAAAAAAGTTAATATTAAATTAAACAATTTTTCAAAAAAGAATAATAGAATTTTTTTTTTTGGAAAAAAAAAATCGAAACATAATGAGCACCTCGCGTATATGTAGACATTTATGCGACAAATAGTTGACAGTTAATACCACTTGAAATAGTTTCCCTATATTCGGTTATACTACTTACATAAGTTGCATATAACCGACGGCTGACATAAATGTGGTTATACTACTTAGAACAGTCTATCTTCACTTGATGAATTTAATATTGACTTTTACTATTTAGAATTTTTTTTTTTTTTTTTACTAAAAAAAATTATTAATAATAAAAATATTAATATTAAAAATTATATAATTTTGAAAAAAAATTATATTTGTAGTAAAAAATAAATTTGGCAAATAAATAATAAAATTATTAATAATTATTAATAATAAAAATATTAATATTAAAAATAATATAATTTTGAAAAAAAAAAATTATAATTTGTAGTAAAAAATAAATTTGGCAATTAAATAAAATAAATAAATATAAATATGCAGTGTGAGTTTTGAAAACATTTTGAATAAAGTGATGAGTACATATAACGTTTCTGAATAAATGTACACAGAAACATTGAATATAACCAACAGATGTGGACTAGAATCCCCTGCAATATAAATTTGGACCTCTACTTGTGAGCATCATATTCCATGTATTAAAATTAACAATTCTGGTACAATACGTTTTACGACTCGAGAGAGGAAACAATAGAATTTCCTCTATAATTTTACTGTTTGTCGTTTCCTACCTCGGAACACCGAATTGCTATTTCGACTTGTTTATTAACAGTATGTGTGTGTGTATGTGTTGTCACATAAACTGCCAACTGACACATTATTATTTCTTTTTTTTTTTTTCTTTTTTTTTTTACTTTTAATGGTCCAAATTTCTCAAAACTAACCGTCTTAAATTTACCAAAAGGAAAGAAAAAAATTAATTTTCAATTTTTGAAAATAAAAAAAAAAATTATATTTTTCAATGTAGTTTAGAGAGGAATTTTTTTTTTTCTTTCTCTCTTGGACCCATATGTGGATAGGTTCGTATATCAATCACTCGAACAAAAAGGGTCTTTTTGACCATTTTCAATGCCTGTCTCCTCCAATCTACTTTTATCAAGCTAGAGTTTGTTTTATTGTCAGGATTGAACTTAAGACGTATAAGTACCCCTTTTTTCTATTGAAAATAAATTGACATTTGCGGTTTCATTGAAGAAATTCACTCTTTGATTATTTTACTCTTTTTTATATTCGCACGGTGCGACAGAAGGTGATTTAAATAAAAATGAATTGGCACTTAAAAATTCTTTTTTGATTATGATTCTTAAATGAATAAAAAACATTTCTCAATAGTTTTTAGAATCAGTTTACGTGCCCGATTTAAAAAAAATTAGTTTTTATATAAAAAAACAGTAACTTTTTGGGGAATCAGAATCTAATAAATACTGTAATAAATGATAAAATAATTACTTATTTTTAATTTTACATATAAATAATTATATTGCTGTAGTGTTTGTATCCGATTTTAAAAAATTAAATTATAATGTTAAAAGAACTATTTTAAGAGAGACAAATAATTTATTTAAGATAGTCGAATGGTCTCTGAAATTCTTTGGAAAGAAGAGACCTTTAATTATCGCCATATAAAAATGGCACTAAACATGAAAATGATAAACATTAATTTTAAAATACTTTCTTCTTGAAAGACGGACACTTTTTTTACAAAAGCAGCTAGAGATTCTTATCTTATATAAATTTTCTAAATCCGAAAGATTATGCGAATCCATACAAAAACACGATTGCAAAACGAAAAGTAATATAATGACAGGTTCATTACCTCCTGCCGCCGTCAGATGGCAGCAGCATGCAGGGCGCACAAAGTCGCAGCTGTTATTAGATTACTTTTCTACTTCTTGTTTTGCAAAAAAAAAAAGTAAAAAGTAAATTTTAAAACCTATTGAAAAATGGTTTTTATTTATTTAAGAACCATAATCAAAAAGAATTTTTAAGTGCCAACTCATTTTTATTTAAACCTCCTTCTGGCGCAACGTGACTTTTATTATATTTGTAAAATTAAAACCATTCTCTTTTTTTTGTGATTACTAATTTTCATTTTTCTCGCAATTTTTTTTTACACCCAAAGAAAATTATGACAAATTAATATTTATTTGTTTCAAATATTTATTTGAAATAAATTTTATTTGAAATAAATTTTATTTGTGCTCAATAAAATTTTATTTGAAATCAATTTTATTTGCGCTAAATAAAATTTTATTTTGCCCTAAATAAAATTTTATTTGTGCTAAATATGTTTTTTATTTCAAACAAATAAAAATAGTTATTAAATATATTTTTATTTGCTTTAAATAAATTTTTTAATTTATCTCAAAAGCCAATAAAATATTTGTACGTATAAAAAACAAAAAATTTATTTAAGTATTATTTTTTAATTTTAATGGAAAATTTGAAAATTGATAAAAATTGTGAATTACAATAATAAATTAAAGAAAATCATAAATTTTTAGTTTCCCAGAGGTCGCAGAGTTGAAAGCTCATTAGCACTTTAGTCTCGGGGCCGATAGTTTTGCGAACGTCTGACAGAAAACGTGAAATGAAATAGGAAGTTCTCTCTCGTCTCATAGTAATGTATGCTAATTAGTATTATTTTTTTTATTTTAATTTGAATTTTTTTATATTTGCATTAAGGGCGTTAAAAATTTTTTTTTTAAAATAAATTATTACACCGCGTCGTTATAACAAAAAAAATTATTATAAAAATTCAATTTATATAAATCGACATTAAAATTATGAATTATAAATTCCGAATATTAAATATTTAATCAAATCTGTTAAAATAATTTTTTAATTATAATTAGAAGAATTTATTGTTAATTAAAAATTATTGATAAATAATTAATTAGAAAATTTTAATATTTGTATTAAGAGCTTTGGAAAATTTTTTTTTATTACACCACATCGTGATATCAATAAATGATATAAAAAATTCAAAATCAACAATAAAATCATAAATTATAAATTGCGAATATTAAATTTAATTAATCTGTTTAAATAATTTTTTTAATTATACTTTACACTGTTTTCTTGAAGGTATCAATTTGATACCAAAGTGGATGAAATTGATACTTTTAAATTAACAGTGAATTTTTAAATTATAATTAAAAACATTTATTGTTAATTAAAAATTGTTAATTAAAAATTATTAATTAAATATTATTAATTAAAAATTATTTTTAAATAAATAGTTAAAAATTAAAAATAAATAGTTAAAAATTAGAAATAAATAGTAAAAATTAGAAAGAAATAAATAATTAAAAATTAGAAATAAATAAATAATTAAAAATTAGAAATAAATAATTATTAAAAAATTTAGAAATAAAAAACTAGAAATTATAAGTAATTAATTAACATAAAAATAATTGATAAATAATTGGAATTTTCTTTTTGGAGCCAAAAAATTTATATTTAAAAATTAATTGACCCGTGAAATAGGTCAATTTTCGCAAAGATGAAAAAAAATTAAAATTGCGATTATTATTTTTGGCGTGTTAGAAAGTTGGGGGTTTTAAATCTCCAGTTGGAGAGTGTAAAACTCGAATGAAGCTGGTCAGCCTGAAATATCCATCTCAGCAGAAAATCCCCCCCCCCCCCTATCTGCAAAACTCGAGTATAAAAGTTTTTCCTTTCCCTTCGCAACGAAACTTTTGCTTAATACAGCAGAAAAGTATTTTATATATATATATATATATATATATACATAATTGAATTGTTATTTTTTAATTTCGAGTCCCAGGGGGGGGGGCGATGCGCCTTTTTGTGTTGCCACTGTAAAGTGAATGATAATTCAAAAGCGTTTCTCGTCTCGATGAGAAATTGCTTTCACTTATATATATATATATATTTGGTTGACACACATGAAGGGAGACACGCGAATATGTATGCCATGAATTTGCGGTGGATTATACCGCGGAAATCGGAGTGGTGTTGCTTTAAATTAAAATAATCTGTTTTCCTTGTGCTTTGGTCCCCATTCCCGCCCTCAGAATGTTGAATGAGCCTTAGGGGGTAAAGTCGGTAATCGCATTAGTTCACTTTGCGCGCATGTCCTTCATCGAGGCTCAACTTGTATCCATATCACTGCCATGTGTATCACATTAAATGTTCCACATTCAAAGAAATATTTATTTCATTCAAATAATTTATTATTATTAACCAAATATTTATTTATACCAAGGTATTTATTTTTTTCAAATATTTATTGCTACCAAATATTTATTGGTACCAAATATTTATTTGTACCAAATATTTATTTGTACCAAATATTTATTTGTACCAAATATTTATTTATACCAAATATTTATTTATTGGTACCAAATATTTATTTATTTGTACCAAATATTTATTTATCTGTACCAAATATTAATTGGTACCAAATATTTATTGATACCAAATATTTATTGGTACTTAATATTTATTTATCTGTACCAAATATTTATTGGTACCAAATATTTATTTATTTGTACCAAATATTTATTTATTTGTACCAAATATTTATTTATTTGTACCAAATATTTATTTGTACCAAATATTTATTTGTACCAAATATTTATTTGTACCAAATATTTATTTGTACCAAATATTTATTTGTACCAAATATTTATTTGTACCAAATATTTATTTATACCAAATATTTATTTATTGGTACCAAATATTTATTTATTTGTACCAAATATTTATTTATCTGTACCAAATATTAATTGGTACCAAATATTTATTGATACCAAATATTTATTGGTACTTAATATTTATTTATTTGTACCAAATATTTATTTATACCAAATATTTATTTATTTTTACCAAATATTTATTTGTACCTAATATTTATTGGTACCAAATATTTATTTATTTGTACACCTAGAGAAATGTTTTATTTGAACCAAATATAATATATTTAAGTTAAATAAACGTATATTTGTCTCACAGCCTACTAGCCCATTTATTTGTTGTAAATAAAATTTTTTATTTAAATCAAATAAATATTTATTAGGCTGTGAGACAAATATACCATTTTTCTGGGTGTACCTAATATTTATTGGTACCAAATATTTATTGGTACCAAATATTTATTGGTACCAAATATTTATTGGTTCCAAATATTTATTGGTACCAAATATTTATTTATTTGTACCAAATATTTATTGGTACCAAATATTTAATGGTGCCAAATATTTATTGGTACCAAATATTTATTTATTTGTACCAAATATTTATTGGTACCAAATATTTATTTGTGCCAAATATTTATTTATTTGTATTAAATAAATTGTGTTCAAACAAATATTTTTTGTACTTGAAACAAATACAATCTCAAATAATAATTATTTGCTTCAAGGAAATATTTATTTAATAATAAAGTAGATTATTTGAATCAAATAAACTTTTTTTCAATTCAAGAAATGACATTTTTTTTAGAAAAAAGAACTACACTCTGAGAAATATGGTTTATTTGTCTTCGATAAAACTCATTTTATTTTTTTGCAAATATATTTTATTTTATTTAAATAAAAAAATTTATTTACGCCAAAGAAAAATTTATTTATGACAAAATTTTTATTTACGCTAAATAAATAGACTCTGAGATAAATATACATTTATTTAACTCAACTATATTTTATTTGGTTCAAATAAATAATTTCTATTTTCCTCCTTTTTTTAAAAAATTTTTACTTTGATTTATTTTTCTTTTTATTCTTCTTTTTTTTTTTTTACTTAAAATTAATAATACTGAAAAAAAATTGAACCATTTTACATTACCAACTTCCGTCAGAGTTTAATTTATGGAAATTTTCCACTAGATTACTTGTAACATTTTTCAAAAAAACATGCTTCAAGTGCAGATATAAGAAATCTGTCTTCAGTAATTTAAGCAAATAAATCGGGGAAAAATTGTTGAGAATATACAATTTTTTGATAAATTGGCGTCTGTAGGAAAATTAATGTTTTACCATTATTTTTTTTTTTTTTTTTTTAGTTTTCAAATTGTAAAACATGAACTCAGTGGGAAAATTTCTGGTTATGACCTTTGTCATGAAGGAACATTAAAAAAAAAAGGAAAATTTCTTTTCTGATTTATGACCATTTTTCCCTAGCGAATTTTCATGTTGAGGAAAACATAAGATAAACTTGATTAGTTTTTTTTTTAATAGTAGAAATAATCTCCGAAATCATGTCGGAGGTATTAAAATTATTTTCTGTTTTAATTTTATATATTATTAATAAAGAAATCAATAATTGAATACAGAAATAAAATTAGGTTAATTTCATCATTGTACGAATGTGGAGAAATTAAACATTTTATTTAAAACTCATATTAAAATATATAAGTTAAAATTGAAAGGAAAACTTTATTCTCTGAAATAAATTAATATTTCAAACTATTACATTTTTTTGTTAATTAAATATTTAAAAATTTTTCTCTAGAAAAATTAAAAATTCAGTCTGGAATTTTAAATATAATTTTCGATAATTGTTTATTTTTATCCTACAATGTTTTTTTTTGTAAATAAAAAAGAAGAATTTTTATATATGGGTCATTCTATGGGAAATTTTCATTGAAAATTTTTTTTTGTCTGAAACATTTTTTTTTGAAATCTATATGAAAAATAAGGAAATACGTATTTTTTTATTTTTTTATTTGATGAAAATGAAGGAAGTTATGATTTTTTGAAATTTAACGTCAACGAAGAAAGTGTGTTTTTGGAACATTTTTTAATCTATTGTACTAAGAAATTAAAAATTATGCTATATATAAAATTTGTTCATTTTTTCTCAAATTTTTGAGCACATATTTGAAAAATTTGAGAAAAAATGAACAAATTTCATACTCTCTAAATTTGAATAAGCGGAATCTCGCTAAAATTACCAAATTGGTACCAAAATAATCGAATTGGTACAAAAAGTACTACATTGGTACCAAAATTACCAAATTGGTACCAAAATTATCGAATTGCTACAAAAATTACTATATTGATAACAAAATTATCAAATTGGTACCAAAATTATCGAATTGGTTCAAAAATTACTACATTGATACCAAAATTATCGAATTGGTACAAAAATTACTACATTGGTACAAAAATTAACAAAATTGGTACCAAAATTACCAAATTGGTACCAAAATTATCGAAATGATACCAAAATTGGTACCAAAATTATCGAATTGGTACCAAAATTACCAAATTGGTACCAAAATTACTAAATAGGTACCAAAAATATCAAATTGGTACCAAAATTATCGAATTGGTGCTAAAATTACCAAAATTGGTACCAAAATTACCATAATTAGTACCAAAATTATCGAATTAGTACAAAAATTACTTAATTGGTACCAAAATTATCGAATTGGTGCCAAAATTACTAAATAGGTACCAAAAATATCAAATTGGTACCAAAATTATCGAATTCGTACAAAAATTACTACATTGGTACCAAAATTGGTACCAAAATTATGGAATTGGTGCCAAAATTACTAAATAGGTACCAAAAATATCAAATTGGTTCCAAAAATATCGAATTGGTACCAAAATTATCGAATTGGTACATATAAGTTTAATTTCAACTTTTTTGTTGTTTCTGTTATAGGTACGTTATTTTTGAGCACATATTTGAAAAATTTGAGAAAAAATGAACAAATTTCATATATAGCATAATTTTTATTTTATTAGTACAATAGATTAAAAAATGTTCCAAAAACACACTTTCTTTGTTGACGTAAAATTTCAAAAAATCATAACTTCCTTCATTTTCATCAAATAAAAAAATAAAAAAAAATACGTATTTCCTTATTTTTCATATAGATTTCGAAAAAAAATGTTTCGGACAAAAAAAATTTTCTAATGAAAATTTCCCATAGAATGCTCCTTGATTGAAAAATATATTTATTTGAAAAAAAAATATTGAGGAGAAATTGAGCCGAGATCAAGTGGTTAAAAGTTTGTTCGATATTCGCTAAGGTTTGCAGGGTTGTTAGGGATAAAGATTTTGTAGTGGCTCTTTCGGGTCATGTCAGAGATTGGGTCACTTTTATATACAATAAATTTGTTAGTGGAACGAGTGATACAAGTGTGCAGGTGGCTAATGCAACGAGCATCAAAAAAAAAAAAGAAGAAAAAAAAAAAATTGAGAAGAACCCTGTTTATTCTTGATGAATGATGACGATAGTGCACGTCTTCTTATATAGTACTTTGAACAATATAGCCCCCTTTCCAACGGCACTTTAATTAAGTGAAGTCAGCTCACTTATTCTTTACCTCTTCTTCTTTTTTTTTTCCTTTTTTTTTCTGATATTCGATAGAGCCAGAACTTTTAGAATCTTCTTTCTCTCTCTCTCTTCTTTTTCCTTGAGAGAAAATTTCCTATTTCTTTAACTCCATTTTAATTAATTTACAACTTGGAAATTTAAAAAAGATATTCTGAAAAATTTTTATATCAGAAAGAGGGGTTTTTTTTATTGGAAAATTTATAAAAAAAAAAAAAATTTGAAACTAATTTTTGCTAAGGAGTTTGAAAGAAATGAAAAGTATTTATTTGAAAGAAGTATATTTTTTTTCAAGTGGTTTTTCCTATTTGTGAGACGAGTGACAATTATCGAAAGTTCATAACAGAAATTTTATTTCAGAAATGTAATTGAAGAGAATTTCCGTTTGACAAAAGTATTAGGAATTTTTACTAATGTTTTTATTTTTATTTTCACTTATATGTTTTTATTTTCACTTCCATAATCAGTGAAAGTGAAAATTAGAATCAGTGAAAGCGAAAGTGAAAAAGAAAAACCATAATCATCCCCCAGAAATAAAAAAAACCCTCTCATTCTGTCCAAATGAAATATTATTCGAACATTAAAATTATTCCTAATTAATAGTTTTAAAACAATGTTTTGAAAATTAATTTATTTGAATTCGTTGATAATTAAATATACACGAAACTAAGAAGATATGTCTTATATCAAAAAGAATAGAGACAGGGATCGTTGAATAGCTTTGAAGACAGCGAGTTGGCTATTGTATCAAGTCCTTTTCTTCAACGAAGAGAGAGAGAGAAAGAGAGAAAGAGAGAGAGAGAGAGTTCCACTTTCTGTACCGAAAAATTAATTATACCCATCTGTAGTTGAAGTAGAAACACAGGGTGAAAGAAAAAGGGGAAAAAGAGCAAAAGTATACGAAGGGGCGAGCGCGCGCGCGAAGACAGAAATATTCTGACAAAACGTCGACAAGTGTTTACCGTCAGTGTCGTTACAAACCAGATTAATAGCTAGGTAAGCTTCGTTCGTGGCAATGAACCTTTTCGTTTTAACCCTTGACGAAGCGGAAGGTTGTAATTAACGTCAGAGTTTAACGACGCGAAACCATCGTTGAGAAACTCTTAAGGGGAGGGACGAAAATTGTTTGTATTGGCACGTCAAACAAAAATTCTCACTGTTTTCTTAATTTTATTTTCTAATAATAATACTTTTATCTTTTCTTAATGAGGATTCATAAAAAAATTTATACAAATTTTAAAGAGGAGAAATAATTTTTAATAATTTTTTTCTTTATTTTGAATTAATAGTATCGAATTGGTACTAAAATTATCTAATTGGTGCTAAAATTACAAAATTGGAACCAAAATTATTGAATTGGTACAAACATTACTAAATTGATACCAAAATTATCAGATTGGTACCAAAATTATTAAATTGGTACCAAAATTATCGAATTGGTATCAAAATAATCAAATTGGTACAAAAATTACTACATTGATATCAAAATTATCAAATTGGTACCAAAGTTACTAAATTGGTACCAAAATTATCGAATTGGTTCAAAAACTACTACATTGGTACCGAAATTATCGAATTGGTACAAAAATTACTACATTGGTACCAAAATTATCAAATTGCTACAAAAATTACTACATTGATAACAATATTATCAAATTGGTACCAAAATTATCGAATTGGTTCAAAAATTACTACATTGATACCCAAATTATCGAATTGGTACAAAAATTACTACATTGGTACAAAAATTATCGAATTGGTTCAAAAATTACTACATTGATACCCAAATTATCGAATTGGTACAAAAATTACTACATTGGTACAAAAATTATCGAATTGGTACCAAAATTACCAAATTGGTACCACAATTATCGAAATGATACAAAAATTACCAAAATTGGTACTAAAATTATAGAATTGGTACCAAAATTACCAAATTGGTACCAAAATTACTACATTGGTACCAAAATTACTAAATAGGTACCAAAAATATCAAATTGCTACCAAAATTATCGAATTGGTGCTAAAATTACCAAAATTGGTACCAAAATTACCATAATTAGTACCAAAATTATCGAATTGGTAGCAAAATTACTACATTGGTACCAAAATTATCGAATTGGTGCCAAAATTACTAAATAGGTACCAAAAATATCAAATTGGTACCAAAATTATCGAATTCGTACAAAAATTACTACATTGGTACCAAAATTGGTACGAAAATTATGGAATTGGTGCAAAAATTACTAAATAGGTACCAAAAATATCAAATTGGTACCAAAATTACCAAAAGTGGTACCAAAATTATTGAATTGGTGCCAAAATTATCGAATTGGTGCCAAAATTACTAAATAGGTACCAAAAATTATCAAATTGGTACCAAAATTATCGAATTGTTACCAAAATTACTACATTGGTACCAAAATTATCGAATTGGTGCCAAAATTACTAAATAGGTACCAAAAATTATCTAATTGGTACCCCAATTGTCGAATTGGTACCAAAATTACTACATTGATACCAATATTATCGAATTGGTGCCAAAATTACGAAAGAGGTACCAAAAATATCAAATTGGTACCAAAATTGTCGAATTGGTACAAAAATTACTACATTGGTACCAAAATTATGGAATTGGTACCAAAATTACCAAATTGGTACCAAAATTAACAAATTCGTACCAAAATTGGTACCAAAATTATCTAATTGGTGCCAAAATTATGAATATGGTAAAAAAATTACTACATTGGTATCAAAATTTTCAAATTGGTACCAATATTACCAAAATTGGTACCAAAAGAATCAGAATGATGACAAATATATCAAAATGGTACCAAATGTATCATGTTTATACCAAAAGTATCAATTTGAGTCTTTAGTACTAATTTGATACTTCTGGTATTTGATTTTATTCTTTTGATACCAATTTGATACTTCACCAATTTGTCACAATTGATAGAAATTTAATACTTTTTGTACCAATTTGATAATCTTGATACCAATTTTAAACATTTGGTATTACTTTGATACTTTTGGTACCAAATGTACCAAATTGGTAAATGTGAAATTGATCCCAAAAATATTAAATTGGTGCCAAAAAGTATCAAACTTATACCAAAAATTACCAAATTAATACAAAAAAAAATATTAAATTGGTATCAATTGTATGAAATTGGTACTTGTGGTACAATAATTAATAAAATATTTTTAATAATTTTATTTTTGAAATTAATTATATATTTAACGAGTTAGTGAAAAATTTGAAGAATCTTTACCTTGAGATTAACGTGATGATCGTAGAAGGTCGGAGGTGTTAGTGCTGCTTTCAGTCTTCTATTTCTATAGAAGATAAAGGTAATAGCAGTGAGTAACATAACGATGACGGTCGTCAATATTCCGATCACTAAGCCGATGAATTGCTTAGACTCAGGCTCCTTGCTTTTATCTGGAACTATATATTCTCTTTATATTATATACGTATAAATTTTGATTAAGGTGATAAAAGTTAGATTATATGTACCTAAGCTCATAAATATTATAGTCTAAACTGATATGGTAATTTCATACTATATAAGGAATTATCATACCTCAGACAATAGACAATTCAAAAGTCTAATTATATTTATTTAAAAAATTTCTTTTAAATCCCTAGGGATTAAAATTACAATTTTTGACACAAGGGAAATAATAATAAATATTTTTTAAAAAATAAAGGTAATTGTGATAAGTTTTTTTTTCTTTATTGCAATTTGATTGTAATATAAAAAGCAACAGAAAAGATTTTTTAACTTTCATCAGTTTATTTGTAGTATTTATTAACAAGCTTGAGAAAGAGGTAAAGTTCGACGTTTCAGAGTTCCGCTCTATTTAAAGTGAAAAGTAAATATACTTATTTCATTTTTTGTTATTTTTATATTTTTTATTTTTCTTTTTTTTTTTTTTCTTTTCTTCCCACCGGAACTGTCGAAGACGTAACGATGTTTTTTTTTTTTTTTTTTGAAAAAAAAAGAGGTCGCTAAATTCGAGAGTTACTTTCAACGTAATTATGGCGTCATATCATTGTAAAAATGTTATTTCAGAAATACTCATACAAGTATGCAGTTCTTCCATTTAGCTTTGCATTTTCCATTTTTTCAGCATTATAATCAGAAATGCTATTCTTTGTTTTTTTCGACTTTTTTCTTTTTCTAGTTTGAAACGAAATTTAAATGCACGCTCTTCACCATCATTTATAAATTCGAAAAAAAAGGTACGCATTTTAATTTTACGGAATATGCTGCCATGAATAAATATGTTTTTAATGAAATAATTTTTTTTTTTTTTTTTTGAAATTATAATTACATTTGTTCAATTATTACCATTTTATTGGGTTATTAATTATTATTTGAATTATAAAATTTTGGTAATTTTAACTTACAAGAATTAATATTGTTGTTGTCTTTATTGAATATTGCTTTCACTTCATCTCTTTGTAGTGGACCCTCGTTATTTTGATAAGGACTTCCGGTAGATAAAATAGTTGTGCTTTTGTTTTTTAATTCCTCATCATCTGTATTGTTCCATTCAAAAATAACTGTAAATAAAAAAAAAAAATTTTATTTTATTTTAAATTATTAATAATTGAATAATATAATAATAATCATAATACTTAATTAATTTTATATAATATATTATAATACTTATTATAATTAATTAATTAATAATAATAATAATTAATTAATTAATTTCAAAAGATAATTTTTTTATTCTTTTTATAAAACAAAGATTTATATAACAATAATTTTTTTACTTCGACATCTTTTTTTCATCTATACTATACGGTTCACTGAAGCATTTCAGAACTAGTACAAAAGCAATATAGAAACAATGAATAATTGTAATCAAGTTGTTTCATATTTTTTTCATTATTTTAAATTATTTAGAAATTTTTTTTTTTGTATCTTAATTTTACAAATAAAGGAAATCAAATTCGATGGAAATTAAATAAAACACTCTTTCAATTTGTAAATTAAGAACAATGAAAATTTCATCGACTTTCAATTTTAATATTTAATTGATCCATTAAAGGGTTTGTTATTTTTAAATACTAATAACTGTCAATCAATATTGAGGTCAGTCGCTTATAATTTGAATAATTTATATTTTTGAATTAGAAATTTTACACAATAAAACATAAAAATTAAATTTAGAATTTTTTATTTTCATCTTTGTTTTCTTTGTTTAGAAGAATTTTTATTGATAAAATTGAGATTATAGACTCATTGATTTACTTTGTTTGACGTTTGACATTGGTTAAATATTACTTTGTTAGAAAGTAACTCCACTAGGTTTACTTAGGAGTGTGGTAATAAATCACATGCGGATGACATGTTATTTGTCTATCTAAGAAGTTTAATATAATATTTATTATGAAATAGTTGAGAGAGAGAGAGAGAAAGAGAAGCAATTGAATTGAGTTGCTCTCACCAGATTCAAAGATGACTTCGCTGAGCATTATCCAACGTGCTGCAAAGTAAAGTTGCAATTTTAAGAAACGACCAGCCCTTGAATGTAGTTTAATGGTAACGTCTCGTGCTTGCTCCAATACTAAATCAGGCATATACGAAAATTGAACTGGTTCACCTGTGAATTGACTAGCTTCCCCGCTCAAATACACTTTTGCATGCGAGAAAACCTAAAAATTAGTTACAAATGAAGGTTTAATGTAGGTTCAAAATGGGTTCAATGTAGGTTTTAAATAGGCTAAATATAGGTTTAAATTAGGTCCAATTTAGGTTTTAAGTAGGATCAATGTAGATTTTAAGTAGGATCAAAGTAGATTTAATTTAGGTTCTAAATAGGATCAAAGTAGAATAAATTTAGGTTTTAATTAAGATCAATGTAGGTTCTTACTAGGTCCAAAGTAGGTTCAATGTAGATTCTAAGTAGGATCAATGTAGGTTCAAAATTGGTTCAATTTAGGTTCTAAGTAGGATCAATGTAGGTCCTACGTAGGACAATGTTGGTCCTAAGTTGGTTTAATGTAGGATCCAAGTAGGTCCAATGTAGGTTCAATATAGAATCTTAGTAGGATTAATGTAAGGTTCTAAGTAAACTCAATGTAGGTTCTAAATAGGCTTAATGTAGATTAAATTTAGGTTCAATGTAGATTCTAACTAGGCTTAATGTAGGTTTTATGTAGGTTAGAGTAGGTTTAAATTAGATCTAATGTATGTAGGCTCAAAGTAGGCTCAAAGTAGATTCTAAGTAGGTCCTATGTTGGTTCAATGTAGATCCAACTTAAGCTCAATATAGGTTTTAAGTAGGCCTAATATGGATTTAATGTAGGTTCTAAATAGACTTAATGTAGGTTTAAAATAGGTTTAATACAGGTTCTAAGTAGGCTAAATGTGGGTTCTAAATAAGCTTCAAGTAGGCTTAAATGAGGTCCAATATAGGTTCTAAGTAAGCTCAATGCAGGTTTTAAATAGGCTCAATATAGGTTTAAATAAGGTCCAATTTAGGTTTTCTGATGGATCAATGTAGGTTCAATGTAGTTTTTAAGTAGGATCAAAGTAGATTTAATTTAGGTTCTAAATAGGATCAAAGTAGAATAAATTTAGGTTTTAATTAGGATCAATGTAGGTTCTTGATAGGTCCAATGTAGGTTCAATGCAGATTCTAAGTAGGATCAATGTAGGTTCAAAATTGGTTTAATTTAGGTTCTAAATAGGATCAAAGTAGAATAAATTTAGGTTTTAATTAGGATCAATGTAGGTTCTTGATAGGTCCAATGTAGGTTCAATGCAGATTCTAAGTAGGATCAATATAGGTTCAAAATTGGTTTAATTTAGGTTCTAAATAGGATCAAAGTAGAATAAATTTAGGTTTTATTTAGGATAAATGTAGGTTCTTACTAGGTTCAATGTAGATTCTAAGTAGGATCAATGTAGGTTCAAAATTGGTTCAATTTAGGTTCTAAATAGGATCAAAGTAGAATAAATTTAGGTTTTAATTAAGATCAATGTAGGTTCTTACTAGGTCCAAAGTAGGTTCAATGTAGATTCTAAGTAGGATCAATGTAGGTTCTAAATTGGTCCAATTTAGGTTCTAAGTAGGATCAATGTAGGTCCTACGTAGGACAATGTTGGTCCTAAGTTGGTTTAATGTAGGATCCAAGTAGGTCCAATGTAGGTTCAATATAGAATCTTAGTAGGATTAATGTAAGGTTCTAAGTAAACTCAATGTAGGTTCTAAATAGGCTTAATGTAGATTAAATTTAGGTTCAATGTAGATTCTAACTAGGCTTAATGTAGGTTTTATGTAGGTTAGAGTAGGTTTAAATTAGATCTAATGTATGTAGGCTCAAAGTAGGCTCAAAGTAGATTCTAAGTAGGTCCTATGTTGGTTCAATGTAGATCCAACTTAAGCTCAATATAGGTTTTAAGTAGGCCTAATATGGATTTAATGTAGGTTCTAAATAGACTTAATGTAGGTTTAAAATAGGTTTAATACAGGTTCTAAGTAGGCTAAATGTGGGTTCTAAATAAGCTTCAAGTAGGCTTAAATGAGGTCCAATATAGGTTCTAAGTAAGCTCAATGCAGGTTTTAAATAGGCTCAATATAGGTTTAAATAAGGTCCAATTTAGGTTTTCTGATGGATCAATGTAGGTTCAATGTAGTTTTTAAGTAGGATCAAAGTAGATTTAATTTAGGTTCTAAATAGGATCAAAGTAGAATAAATTTAGGTTTTAATTAGGATCAATGTAGGTTCTTGATAGGTCCAATGTAGGTTCAATGCAGATTCTAAGTAGGATCAATGTAGGTTCAAAATTGGTTTAATTTAGGTTCTAAATAGGATCAAAGTAGAATAAATTTAGGTTTTAATTAGGATCAATGTAGGTTCTTGATAGGTCCAATGTAGGTTCAATGCAGATTCTAAGTAGGATCAATATAGGTTCAAAATTGGTTTAATTTAGGTTCTAAATAGGATCAAAGTAGAATAAATTTAGGTTTTATTTAGGATAAATGTAGGTTCTTACTAGGTTCAATGTAGATTCTAAGTAGGATCAATGTAGGTTCAAAATTGGTTCAATTTAGGTTCTAAATAGGATCAAAGTAGAATAAATTTAGGTTTTTATTAGGATCAATGTAGGTTCTTATTAAATCCAATGTAGGTTCAATGTAGATTGTAAGTAGGATCAATGTAGGTTCTAAATTGGTCCAATTTAGGTTCTAAGTAGGATCAATGTAGGTCCTAAGTAGGTTAAATGTTGGTCCTAAGTTGGTTTAATGTAGGACCCAAGTAGGTCCAATGTAGGTTCAATGTAGAATCTTAGTAGGCTTAATGTAAGGATCTAAGTAAACTCAATGTAGGTTATAAATAGGCTTAATGTAGATTAAATTTAGGTTCAATGTAGAATCTAACTAGGCTTAATGTAGGTTTTATGTAGGTTAGGCGTAGGTTTAAATTAGATCCAATGTAGGTTCAAGGTAGGCTCAAAGTAGATTCTATGTAGGTCCTATGTTGGTTTAATATAGATCCAAATTAGGCTCAATATAGGTTTTAAGTAGTCTCAATGTAGGTTCTAAGTAGGCTTAATATGGATTTACTGTAGGTTCTAAATAGACTTAATGTAGGTTTAAATTAGTTTTAATATAGGTTCTAAGTTGGCTAAATTTGGGTTCTAAATAGGCTAAATGTGAGTTTTAAATAGGCTTCAAGTAGGCTTAAATTAGGTCCAATATAGGTTCTAAGTAGGCTCAATGTAGGTTCTAAATAGGCTTAATGTAGATTGAATTCAGGTTTAAAGTAGATTCTAACTATGCTCAATGTAGGTTTTATGTTGGTTTTAAGTAGGCTTAATGTAGGAATAAATTAGGTCCATTGTAGGTTCTAAGTAGACTCAATGTAGATTCTAATTAGGCTTAATGTAGGTTCTAAGTAGGCTTAATATAGATTTAATTTAGCTTCAAAGTAGATTCTAACTAGGCTCAACGTAGGTTTTAAGTAGGTTTTTAGCAGGCTTAATGTAGGTATAAATTAGGTCCATTTTAGGTTTAAATTACCTTCAAGAAGGATCTAAGTAGGTTCTATGCAGGTTTAATGTAGATTCTAATTAGGCTCAATGTAGTTTTTAAGTAGGTTTAATATATTTTTAATTTAGGTTCAAAGTAGATTCGAAGTACGTTCAATGTACGTTTAATGAAGGTCTTAAGTAGGTTCAATAAAGGTTATAAAGAGGCTTAAGGTAGAATCAGTGTAGGTTCAAAGTAGGTCCAATGTATGTTCAATGAAGATTTAATGTTACAATAAATGTAATTATATTAAAAATTATTAATTACCTGAACGTCTTTAGTGAAAAAATTATTCGTATGAAGATGCATTGACGTAAAGTTTCTAACATAATCAAATTCAAATGTTATTTCCACAGGCTTTTCAAGCACATTCCAGGTGTCATTTCTCCAACCGACCCATTCGTATCCTGCAACAAAGAAAAAATTTTTATTTTTCTATCATTTCTATTGTATTTTGTAATTTTATTAGTAGAGCTAATTGGTTTTTTTTTGGAAAAACTAAATACTAAACTAAAAAATCGGTAATTAAAGTAAATATTTAGTCAGGGGTTCAGTTCTGTAACTTAATTTTACCTTCACTTCATTTTCACTTTCACTTTCACTTTCACTTTCACTTTCACTTTGAAGCGAAGTGAAAGTGTAGTAAAAGTGTAGTGAAAGTAAAGTGAAATTGAAGTGAAAATAAATTGGAATTTGTTCTCCACTTCGGTCCATTGTAGGTCGGATGCTGTTGGTCCATTAAAAAAGTGTCCAACTTTAATATTTTCATATTTTCCACTTAATAGCAGATATAACAAGTAATTCTTTTCAGTATTAACTTTTAGGGGCTTTGACATTCACGATATCATTTTACACCCTCTCCCATCTACTTTCATATAAGCTTTCCTTTACATCGTTCCTCGAGTAAATAGTTATCTGTTTTGGCTTGTATCCGCCATTACTTGGAATTCTGCAGACATTCCTTTTAAGATAACCACTTAATAGTCTCCATTACACACATATATATATACATATACAGCCCTTATATAATTATGGGTAATTTTATCTCTTATCGTCCTCAATTGAATTTACCATACAATTCTATTTCCAAAATAAAAAAAAAAAAAATGTTTCAATGAATTTATATTTCTATTGAAATTGTTCATCATCAAAAAATCCAATATAGTTTCAATAAATATTTCCATATGAAACAGTTTTATTCAAATGGTCCAATAGTTTTATTTCTTTCAATTTGAATATATTTTGAAATCTTCCATTTTAGTTGACAATAAATATTTAATAAAAAAAAAAAAAAGAAATTTTGAATAATTAAAAGCAAAATTATTGGATTTTTTTTTTCGAGAAAATGTAAATTGAATTTTTTTTTTGAAAACAATTTGGAGAACTCTCTTCAAGTTATGAAACTTGGATCGATGAACCAATTTTCCTTCTCTCAATATAGACTTCTATATATTTGGTGGTAAATTTGCTATTAATTACTTGTCAAGTTTTGATTATATTCAAATATTAGAAATCGACATTTATATAATAAAGTTGGAGATTTTTTTTTTTGGATTTAGGAATTTAAATACGAAATTTTGTTTAGGATTTAAATTTTAAATGAATAGAAATTTTTTTTTTTTCCTCTAGAGAAGATTAAATGCTGCCAGTGTCAGTTGGTTATATTAGTCATTTTCCATCTTTACTCAGAATTTCAAATCACGAAGCATAAAGTGCAACTACATTGAAAAACACATGCGTTGCTGCTGCCGGTGGTAAGGCACCAAAATATCCACTTGAAATGGAAAAGACACAAATGTATCTAGAGAACGAGTAAACAGAGCAACTTCGCTCAGCTTGTGGTTCAATATAAATGTAAATTGGAACAGATTCGAGTGCAACGAGCCTGTTTTCTCTCTCTCTCTCTCTCTTTCTACCTCCATCACTGAATTCTAGTTCCTTTAGTATTTTCCACAACAGCCTACTTTGCAATAGGGTTAGCAATATTGCCTTGTGGATGACGAACTTACGTAGAAATGCTCCTTCAATTCTAAAAGAATTTTCTTTTATTAAAAAAATCTCTCGAAAGTTTTTCCACTTTTTTTTTTTCATTCGTAATTTTGAAAATTTGAAAAAAAATAGTTTTTTTTTTTTTTTGTTTTGACTCTTAGTAATTGGTCAAGCGAGGGTTTAAATTGACAGGAAGTTAGAATATCTGTGGAAATCGTAAGGAAACTCAGGGAATCACATACACTGAGAAGCAATGTTACCTTTCCCATTACCGTTGACATCGAGTCTAAAGTTATCCGGACCTTTTTGCCCGTCCACCAATTGACCCAGACCACCAGAAAGGTAGCCAGCGTCTTCTTGACCATCGTATGTTCTGTCGGTGAGGTCGACTTCCGAACCTCTCTGAATTCCTTGAGGCATCGAGTACGAAACTAGTCCCTCTGAAATCAAATTATATCAAACTCGTATCAAATTCTCCTTCATGTGTATCGGTCAGTTTATTTTTCTTCCAAAAGTTGAGGATAAGATATTTCTCTCTCTCTCTTTCTCTCACTTTCTCTATTTTTCTCTTTCTTTCTTTCTTTTTGGTAGTCTCAAAATTTTTTTTCTCTCAATTAAAAAAAATAAATAAATAAAAATACAAATTAAAATTTATTTATTATTAATTTAATTTGTTCAACTTTCTATTTGCCCAAATTTTTATTTGTCCGAATTTTCATTTTCCCGAATTTTTCTTTGTTAGAATTTTTATTTTTCCAAATTTTTATTTGACCGAATTTGTATTTTCCCGAATTTTTATTTGTCCGAGTTTTTATTTGTCCGAATTTTTATTTTCCCGAATTTTTCTTTGTTAGAATTTTTATTTTTCCAAATTTTTATTTGACCGAATTTGTATTTTCCCGAATTTTTATTTGTCCGAATTTTTATTTTCCCGAATTTTTCTTTGTTAGAATTTTTATTTTTCCAAATTTTTATTTGACCGAATTTGTATTTTCCCGAATTTTTATTTGTCCGAATTTTTATTTTCCCGAATTTTTATTTGACCGAATTTGTATTTTCCCGAATTTTTATTTGTCCGAATTTTTATTTTCCCGAATTTTTCTTTGTTAGAATTTTTATTTTTCCAAATTTTTATTTGCCCGAATTTGTATTTTCCCGAATTTTTTGTTTGTCCTACTTTTTATAGAGGCAGAATTTTCATTTGTCCGAAATTACAAATGACCGAATAAACAATCGACAGAAAGATTTCGGTGAAATTTTTGAAAATGAAATCACGATTTTTTTTTTTGATAATTTCTAGTTGGTCAATTTTTGAAAATTGCTCCGAAATCTTTCTGTCCATTGCTTGTTCGGACATAATATTTGCGTCTGAGGAAAAGGAAATATTCGATTTTCAAAATTTTTTTTTTGAATTTTCACAGTAGTAAAAATAAACGATTAGTCATAAATTGTAATTTTTTTTAAAGTAGTACAAGTCAATATATAATCAGGCATAATGGTAAAATTAGTAGTACAAGTAAATATTTATTTTGGTAATTTTATAAGCAGTACAATTCGTTTTTAGTCAGGCCTAATAAAAAAATGTATAAAAACCAGTAGTGAAAGTAAAATTTCGTCAGACATTTCTAATTTTTGTAATTTCACTTCTACTATTGATGAAATAATAAAAATTTTAGATGGCTGACTAAATATTTACTTGTACTACTAAAAATATTTTTAAAAATCAAAAAAAAACTTTTATAATTTTATAAGTAGTACATATAAATATTTAGTCCAACATTTGTATGATTTTCAAGTAGAACAAGTCGGTTTTAGTCAAACATAATAAATAATTTAAAAAATCAGTAGTAAAAGTAAATGTTTAGTCAGACATGGCTTATTGTAAAATCAGAAGTAAAAGTAAATGTTTACTCGAACATAATGGCTTATTAGAAAATAAGTAGTAAAAGGTTATAAGTAGTCAGACTTTTTGTATTTTTATCAGTAGTACAAGTCGATTTTTGTCAGACATACGAAATATTGATTAAAACCAGTAGTGAAAGTAAATATTTAGTCAGACACGGCTTATTATAAAATCAGTAGTAAAAGTAAATGTTTAGTCAGACATTTAAAATTTTTTTATTTTTGCTTCTTCTATTGACAGAATCGTAAAAAATTTTCAAGTCTGATTAAATATTTACTTGTACTACTGAAAAAATTACATAACTTTGCACGTCTGACAAAACATTGACTTGTACTACTGAAAATATTTTTAAAAATCTAGAAAACTTCTATAATTTTATAAGTAGTACATGTAAATAGTTAGTTAAATATTTCTAAAGTTTTCAAGTAGTAAAAATCGGTTTTAGTCAGACAGTATAAATACATTAAAAAATAAAAATAAAAAATAAAAAAATAAAATAAGTAGTAGGAGTAAATATCTAGTCGGAAATTTTATAATTTTTCCAGTAGTACAAGTCGATTTTAGTCAGCCATAAAAAATATCCCACAAAAATCAGTAGTAAAAGTAAATGTTCAGTCAGACATTTCAAAATTTTTTTTATAACTTTTCTTCTAGTATTGACAGAATCATAAAAATTTTTTTTAAGTAATCCGATTCCCTCTCTTGTTATTTCAATAATTGAATCTTACGAAGGAAACTAATGTCTGATTAAATTGTAAAAAAAAAAAAAAATGGGAAATCATAGTCAGTTCGTTAATGTAAACGCCACTTGGTAATTTTCCAGTGACAGTGAAAATTGTCAGTTTTAGAGAAAGAGAGAGAGAGAGTGAGATAGAGAGCGATGAATTATAACTTTTTGCACGAAGTTAATCAAATATACATCTTCCTCCTTCACGCTGCTTTTCTGCAGATTTGTTCGCAAAAGGGATGTCATGGATTATTCAGGATGAAGAGAAGATTTATCAAGAGAGGGAATCGTAATACGATTTCAGAAACCGCGATACTTTATCTAATTACATTCAAATTGTGAACAAAACCATGAATTAATTTTAAATATTCATGACAAACTTCTTGTTACCAGAAAAAATGGGGGGAGAAAAAAAAAGAAAAGAGATAAAAAAACACACTATATATATGACATTTTCTTGACAAAGTATTAAATTTTTTTTCTATTTGTATTTTTTTTATTTTTCAATTCAAGTGAAATAAATATAACAATATATATATATATATATATATAGAGATAAACAGAGCAATGTTTGTGACAGTTAAGCTCATGTTTCTATGTGTAAAACGAGCCATCAACTTTGAATGAACTAAACGAGATGAAGCATTGGAATTTAGTGAATCCTTTTGAGAATATGAGTAAATCGAGAACAAAGAATCGAAAATCAATTATTATTTTTAAATTAATTTATTTCAAAATACAATTCTCTGTCAATGTTTTATTTTTTACAGCAAAAATTTGGTTCGATAAATAAATATAAATTAAACAATTTTACTTGATATGTTTGCCAATTATTGACCATTATTTGTTTATTTCACTTTTCGCATTTATCATCGTTGGTCAAAAAAAAAAAAAAAAAAACACTGTAAATTTTCATTCATTGCTTCAATAAATTATTTATTTCACGTTTCAACGAATTTATATATGAAATATGTAATACAATACTCATTCAATTGATTTGCCGCACAATTATATTTATGTGTGTATGTGTGTGTGAATAAATATTTATAGAGAGATGAAAATATGAATTTATTGAAAATTATGATAATTGAAGTATATATTAAAATTAGAATATTGAAAATCTTTGGAAAATGAGAAAATTAAAATCCTTTAAGAAATAAAATTCCATATAGGAAAATATGGAACAATATTTCTCGCACATAACGAGAGGGGGGTTTTGTGTTTTTTTTTTTTTTGCTAGATTTGAAAAATGAGAGGCAATAATTTTTTTTCGAGTTCCAAGAAGCGTGAGTTGCTAATAAATAAACAAAATTGGAGCTTTATTAAATTTACGCTCAGCAGGCATGGCTATCCGAATGTCAATTAACTTCATTGCCCCTTCTCTTTTATCGCTTGACGTTATTCTGTATTTCCGGGAGTGAGAGAGAAAGAGAGAGAGAGTGAGAGAGAGTGAGGTGGTTCATGGACCAATGGCAGCTACCAGTCAAAAGCACAGATGGCCGTGCTTGCGCGAGGCTATGGCTATTCGCTGGACCATTTCGGACTGGATTAATGCAGACCCAGCTGCACCATCGTCGGGCCATCATAAATCTAACTTAATCTCAGATATACGCGCATGACGGATATATACTCATCAAATAAAGAATAGTTAGTGAAAAAAAAAAAAATTGTCGAAAATGTCATATATATAGAAAAAAATTGATTTCCAATTTTTGAAAAAAAACAAACAAAAAAATAACAAAAACACGTTACCAATTAGAAGATTATTCAGATTTTCACGTCTCTCCAATCAATCCCTTTATCGCCAAAAGTGTAAAATAAAATTTCCGATAAAATGCAGAATTTAACAAGCGACACTTTTTTTTTTATTTGATTTTTGTATATGTCAATCAGGATTTTGTTGTATATATCTATATATATATATATAAACTATAATCTTACATTGACAAATTAAAATTTTTTTATCTGCAAAATAAATTACGCAGTAAAATGAGTTTTTTTTTGAGATAATTGGATTTATTTTTGTCATTTTTTTTTGTTCGGATCAAATAAATATTTATTCGAATCAAACAGATTTTTTTTGTTCGGATCAAATAAATATTTATTCGAATCAAACAAATTTTTTTTGTTCCGATCAAATAAATATTTATTCGAATCAAACAATTTTTTTTTGAATCAATTAAATTATTATTCGTATCATAAAAATTTTATTTGAATCATACAAATTTTATTTGAATCATACAAATTTTATTTGAATCAAACAAATTTTATTTGAATCAATTAAATTTCGTTCGGATCAATCAAATTCTGTTTGAATCAAAGAAATTTCGTTCGATTCAATTAAATTCCGTTCAAATCAATCAAATTCTGTTTGAATCAAAGAAATTTCGTTCGATTCAATTAAATTAGGTCGAATCAATCAAATTCTGTTTGAATCAAACAAATTTTATTTGAATGAAGCAAATTCTGGTTGAATCAAACAAATTTTATTTGAATCAATTAAATTCCATTCGTATCAATCAAATTCTGTTTGAATCAATCAAATTCTGGTTGAATCAAACAAGTTTTATTTGAATCAATTAAATTTCGTTTGAATTAATTAAATTCTGTTTCAATCTGACAATTTTCGTTCGAATCAATCAAATTCTGTTTGAATCAAACAAATTATATTTCAATCAATTGAATTCCGTTCGAATCAAACAAATTTTATTTGAATCAATTAAATTTCGTTCGAATTAATTATATTCCGGTCGAATCAATTAAATTCTGTTTGAATCAAACAAATTTCGTTCGATTTAATTAAATTCCGTTCGAATCAATCAAATTCTGTTTGAATCAATCCAATTTTATTTGAATCAATTAAATTTCTTTCGAATCAATAAAATTTCGTTCGAATCAATCAAATTCTGTTTGAATCAATCCAATTTTATTTGAATCAATCAAATTCTGGTTAAATCAAACAAATTTTATTTGAATCAATTAAATTTCATTTGAATCAATTAAATTTCGTTCGAATTAATTCAATTTCGTTCGAATTAATTCAATTTCGTTCGAATTAATTCAATTTCTTTAGAATTAATTAAATTCCGTTCGTATCAATTAAATTCTGTTTGAAACAAACAAATTTTGTTCGATTCAATCAAATTCTGGTTGAATCAATCAAATTCTGGTTGAATCAAACAAATTTTATTTGAATGATGCAAATTCTGGTTGAATCAAACAAGTTTTATTTGAATCAATTAAATTTCGTTTGAATTAATTAAATTCCGTTCGTATCAATTAAATTCTGGTTGAATCAAACAAATTTTGTTCGATTCAATCAAATTTTATTTGAATCAATCAAATTCTGGTTGAATCAAACAAATTTTATTTGAATCAATTAAATTTCGTTCGAATCAATTAAATTTGGTTTAAATCAATTAAATTTCGTTCGAATTAATTCAATTCCGTTCGAATCAATTAAATTCTGTTTCAATCAAACAAATTTTGTTCGAATCAGTCAAATTTTATTTGAATCAATCAAATTCTGGTTGAATCAAACAAATTTTATTTGAATCAATTAAATTTCGTTCGAATCAATTAAATTTGGTTTAAATCAATTAAATTTCGTTCGAATTAATTCAATTCCGTTCGAATCAATTAAATTCTGTTTCAATCAAACAAATTTTGTTCGAATCAGTCAAATTTTATTTGAATCAATCAAATTCTGGTTGAATCAAACAAATTTTATTTGAATCAATTAAATTTCGTTCGAATTAATTAAATTCCGTTCGAATCAATTAAATTCTGTTTTAGTCAAACAAATGTCGTTCGAATCAATTAAATTCCGTTTGAATCAATCAAATTTGGTTGAGGTTTGTTTAAACCAAACAAATTCCCTTCATAGTAACCAAAAAATTGTGTTAATACAGAAAAAAATTTTCTTATCCCTAACGCTAAGAAATCAACGTTAAATCATTGTCTCGTCCCTCACTACATAAAAAAGCATATTTCCGAGGGAAGATATGAAAGTCGATAAGGCAATTTTTTATCCGTTTTACGAATGCATGAATATGAAAACAAATTTCTTTTTTTTTTTTTGGGGGGGGGGGTTAAAAGAGGGTAAAACTCTAGAGAAAGCAAGAGTGAAGATTTAAATATAAATTTCACTTACCGTTCCAAGGGCAACCATAAAGTTCCACTCGCATACACACAGTACGTATGTGAGTTGTATATGGTATAAAGCGGATTTTTGTCGCTATTATCGGTGGATAGAAAATTTGTTCCTTCTCTTCATTCGCATTATTATTACCCACTAATAACTGAAACAAAAAAATTTTATTAATTTTATTTTTATATTTTATTTATATGCAAATAAAATAAATAAAAATTGAATTTCTTTATCAGAAATTCTACTAAAAAAATTCAATTAATAAATGTAGAGATAATTTATTAAATTTTTTTTACAAAAAATTTGTGAGTAGTTATTAAAAATTTTTCGTTTTTTTTTAAATATAAACATGCAAATATTTATTTCTTCTTAAAATATATAAGAGTACTTGTCGATGAGGGTGGAGGGAGAGGGAAAGGGGAAGAAGGAAGAGGAGGAGGAGGAGGAGGGAAATTCGTTTTTGAGGCAAGAGCCGATAAACGCACTACTACTCTTGTCAGTCAATGGCCCTCAATGAATTTTAAACGAGCTATTCAAATTGAATTGGTTAATTAGGAAAGTGCACTCAATAGCAAACGACAATGGTCAATGGAGCGTGTTTATGAATCTAAGAAGAATTCTTATGGAGCTCGACCTCATTTTCCCTCATTTCGATTAGTATATATACAATGTCCTGCTGTATACCAAAAAAAAAAATCCTTCACTTTAAATGTAAATTTTAACGTTAAAAATCAGGAAAATTAGATTTCACCATCTTATTCTTTTTTATTGCTGATTTAAATTATATTAAACATTATAGTTGATGAATAAAATGTTTTTATTTTTAAAACAACAAATCAGGAAAATTATAATAATAATAATAGTAATATATAATAATAATAATAGTAATAAATAATAATGATAATAATAATAATAATTGAAAATAATAATAAATAATCCATAACAAAAAAAAATGCATAATATTTTTGTCCAAAAATACGTAAATTTTCGATTTTCAAAATTATTTGTAATTTTCCCAGTACAAAAAATAAACTTTTAATCAGACATTCTAAATTTTTCCAGTAGTATAAGTAAATTTTTTATCAAATATAATAACTAAATCAAAAATTAGTACTAAATTAGACTATCTACCTTTTTGGAAATTTTATCAGTAGTACAAGACGATTTTACTCAGACACAATTAATAGAAATTGTAAACTATTCAGTTAGATTTTCTGTATTTTTCTTATCTTCTCAGTAATGCAAGGAAATATTTAGTAAGATTCTTTACTTTTTAGAAATTTTATTAGTAGTACAAGTTGTTTTTAGTCAGACCTAATAAAAAATGTATAAAAACCAGTAGTGAAAGTAAATGTTTAGTCAGACATTAAAATTTTTTGTATTTTCACTTCTACCATATGATAGAATTATAAAAATTTTAATTCTGACTAAATATTTACTTGTACTACTGAAAAAATTACAAAACTTTGCAAGTCTGACAAAACACGGATTTGTTCTACTTTACCTGTTTTTTTAAACAGTTGTACTACTGACAAAAATATTTATGAGTCTGCCAAAACATTGACTTGTACTACTCAACATATTTTCAAAAATTTGAAAAAACTTTTATAATTATATAAGTAGTACATATAAATATTTAGTTCAACATTTGTATAATTTTCAAGTAAAACAAGTCGGTTTTAGTCAAACATAATAAATAAATTAAAAAATCAGTAGTAAAAGTAAATATTTAGTCAGACATGGCTCATTATGAAATTAGTAGTAAAAGTAAATGTTTAGTCAGACATAATGGCTTATTAAAAGATAAGTAGTACAAGGTTATAAGTAGTCAGACTTTTTGTATTTTATCAGTAGTACAAGTCGATTTTAGTCAGACATAAGAAATATTAATTAAAAACCAGTAGTGAAAGTAAATGTTTAGTCAGACATTAAAATTTTTTTATTTTTGCTTATTCTATTGACAGAGTCATAAATTTTTTTAAGTCTGATTAAATATTTACTTGTACTACTGAAAAAATTACATAACTTTGCACGTCTGACAAAACATTGACTTGTACTAATGAATATATTTTTAAAAATCCAGAAAACTTATATAATTTTATAAGTAGTACATGTAAATAATTAGTCAAATATTTGTAAAGTTTTCAAGTAGTAAAAATCGGTTTTAGTCAGTCAGTATAAATACATTAAAATCAGTAGTAAAAGTAAATTAATAGTCAGACAGAATGACTTATTATAAAATCAGTAGTAAAAGTAAATGTTTAGTCAGACATAATGGCTTATTAGAAAATAAGTAGTGCAAGGTCATAAGTAGTCAGACTTTTTGTATTTCTATCAGTAGTACAAGTCGATTTTAGTCAGATATAAGAAATATTAATTAAAAACCAGTAGTGAAAGTAAATGTTTAGTCAGACATTTAAAAAATTTTTATTATTGCTTCTACTATTGATAGAATCATAAAAATTTCAAGTCTTACTAAATATTTACTTGTACTACTGAAAAAATTACAAAACTTTCCAAGTCTCACTAAACATTGACTCGTACTACTAAAAATATTTTTTTAAAAATACAAATAAAACTTTTATTATTTTATCAGTAGTACAAGTCGATTTTTTATTCTTTTTTCAATAATTATTTTTTTGTAATTTTATTTATGAAAAAAAATTTTTTGAGCGTAATATTTCATTTCTGTTGAAAATTCATTCACCAAAAAAAAAATTCGTCATCGAAACGAATTTGTTAAAACGTTTTCTGAACCTCTAACACCTTTTGTAATCATTTTTTTTTTTTATTGTTGCATTTCACTTTTTTTTTCTTCTTCTATTTTCAACGTTATGAAAGTTTTTTACAATCGTTGAAATCAAATGAAACTATTTTTTGCTCCACTTTTCATGTTGGTTTCATTCTCATTTTTCAATAACGAACTTTCGGTCTGATTTGGTCTTCCGATTTTACGTTAATCCAGTTTGTGAAATTCTGCCCTTTGGGGAAAGTATTTTCCACTGGAAAATTTTGATCACATACTCCCCCCACCCTCCACCCTCTATTATTCAATAAAAATGTTTTCAATGTTCTACTACGTTTATTCAAATTGGTATATATATATATATATATATATATATATAGAGGAAAAAGCGAATCGTCCGAAAAGTTGTTTTATTGCAAATGAATCGAAATTACATACATCCCCCTTTTTTTTTTGTAGTCAATGTAATGCGCTACAATACCCAATATAATGAATTTGCCGGAATTATCCGTTATATATCCAATTTGTATACAAAATTATTCCAGACTATTTGTTTTTGACATTTATTATATATTTCGATTTTAATTTAATAAATAAATATAATATAAATATTTTATTATTATTATTATTTATTGTATAAAATAGAGATGGAAATTGTATTTCAAAAAGAAATAAAAAAAAAAGGATTTTTTTTTCATAAAACACAAGATTCAATATGACAGCATTGAATAATCATAACGCAGCTCTTTTTTTTTTTTTTTAGTTGTTGTTGCAAAAAACTGAATTTTTCTCTACAGGACAGTGAAGTTACATTTTAGGTATTGGACGAGGATAAAGTTAACGAAGCAAAAATTGTTGACCGATAGCTTATGGCTGGCGCGTATCTCGTCCGTGACGTTTCCTACGTTGCGATCAGCCATTTGATATTTTCCCGATGCAGATACAGTGCAAATGGATTCGTGCCGTTTCCATGAGCTTTTCCGTTTACGATGCATGCTATCTAGTTCATAGTATATATATATATATATATATATATATATATGTATGTCCCACACGTATGACAATCGTTGACAATATACTTGTTCATTCTCTCTCTCTCTTTTTTTTCTCTATTTGCAATATTATATAAACTATATATACTAAAGAAGAAATATAAAATAAAATTGTGACTCAATTTTATTTATATTCAAATAAAATAAATAATGATTAATTGGGAACTCTCTACTTTTAGTAAAAAATTTTAACTAATTCAAATCAGTGACGTACTTTTTGACTTTTAATTAGTTAAATTTTATTAATTCGATAAATTTTTGTAATGTTAGTTAACTTTTACTATTTCAAAAGCAAAAAATTACTAATTCAAATTTGTTCAATAATAACTATAAATAATAATATAATAATAATAATAATATAAATAAATAATATATAATAATATAAATAATAATTTTACTATTTCAAAAGCAAAAAATTACTAATTCAAATTAGTTCAAATTTTTACTACTAAAATTTTTCACTATTAGTTAAATTTTACTAATTCAAATGCAAATCATAAGTCACTCAATTGAAATTAGTTAATATTTTTACTAATTCACATTTAAAGAGTAACAGAGAAAATTAAAAGGCATTAAAATAAAATGCAACGCTTATTATTTTAATCCAATTTTGCTTATTTCACTGTCTGACACGATTTTTGACCCACAAAAAAATGCCTTACTAGGCATTTACTTTTACTACTGATTTTATAGTATATTTATTATGTCTAACTGAAACCGATTTTTACTACTGAGAAAATTATAAAATATCTGACTAGATATTTACATTTACTACTTATTTTCTAATACGTCATTATGCCTAAATGTTTACTTTTACTACAAATTTATACTTCATTCATTTTTGTCTGACTGAAACCGATTTGAACTACTGATAAAATTATAAAATGCTTAAAAACATTTTGTTTTTCTACTGTTTTTATAACTTTATTCATTATGTCTGACTAAAACCAACTTCTACTACTGATAAAATTACATAATTTGTAATATGTCTGACTAGATATTTACTTTTACTACATATTTTCCCCAATAATTCATTGTGTCTGACTGAATATTTATCTGTACTACTGACACAATTACAAAAATTATAAAATGACTGACTTGATATTTACTTTTACTACTGATTTTTTTACTGTGTTTATTATGTCTGACTAAAACCGTATCGTACTACTGAAAAAATAAAATCTCTGACTACATATTTACTCCTACTACTTATTTTCTAATAAGTCATTTTGTCTGACTAAACATTTACTTCTACTACTTATTTTTTATAAGTCTAACTATTAAAAATTAATATTCTAAGTAGCTTAACTAAATAATAATTTTTACTACTATTTTTATACTTTATTCTTTATACTGAAAAAAGGGTTTGGTATTGACAAGCAAACGTTTGGTTGGTATATAACAACCAAAATTTTTTTGTTGAATCAACAAAATTTTAATTGTCTCAACCAAAATTTGTTTGACACAACCAAAATTAGAAAAAAAAGGATTTTTGTTGTCCTAACTAAAGTTTGATTGGGACAACCAAAATTTTGTTGATTCAACAAAAAAAAATTTTGGTTACTTAAATATACCAACCAAACGTTTGGTTGTGAATACTAAACCCTTTTTTCAGTGTAGACATTTACTTTTACTACTGATAAAATTTCAAAATTAAAAAATGTCTGACTACATATTTCACTTTACTACTGTACTAAATGTTTTCTTTGTTATGTCTGACTAAAAACAACTTGTACTACTGATAAAATTGCAAAATTATTAAATGTCTGACTGCATATTTACTTTTACTACTTATTTTCTAAAAAGTCATTATGTCTGACTAAATATTTACTTTTACTACTGTTTTGAAAATTTTTGTCATTATCGTCTGACTAAAAACCGACTGATAAAATTAACAAAATTAATTTCTGATAAAAATTGACTTGTACTACTGATAAAATGACAAAACTTTGAAAAGTCTGACTATATATTTACTTGGTCTACTGTTTTTTAATACTACGATTTTTGATCCACAAATAAATCCAACATTTTCGGAAACTAGGACCCAAAAAAAAAAATACCCGTGCCTGGACGTTTTGCTAGATCAAGTCGTTTGTGGTTTTTAGGGGTGAAAACAACCCCTAAATGAAAAGTGACAAGATATCTTTTAAAAATTATTAATATTTTATAAAACTTGGTATCTGGGGGTTTTCGGGGTCGCTGATTATTAATCTGATATTAGATTTTCAAAAATTCAAAATGGCGGATCCAATATGGCGGTCTAAATTTTAAGAAGTTGTTAATTTTTTATAAAATTTGGTATCTAGGGGTTTTTTGGGGTCGCTGATGTCGAATCAGATGTTAAATTTTCAAAATTCAAAATGGCGGATATAAAATAAAAAATTATTAACTTCTTAAAATTTTCACCGCCATATTGGATCCGACATTTTGAATTTTTGAAAATCTGACATCAGATTAATAATCAGCGACCCCGAAAATCCCCAGATACCAAGTTTTATAAAATAATAATTTTTAAAAGATATCTTGTCATTTTCAAATTTTTTTTGGTCCTAGTTTCCGAAAATATTGGATTTATTTGTGGGTCAAAAAAAAAGTTAAATTTTCCCGGACGGTGTTTTAATACCAAAATAGATTAAAATAATCAAAATTGCATTAAAATAATAAGCGTTGCAAGCTTATTTTAATGCCTTTTAATTTTCTGTGACAGGAAAAATTTCCCAATTTTTCAAATAAGCAACATTTATTAATATAATTTTTACCAAAAATTACACATTCTTTTTTTTTTTTTAATTAAATTTTCTCTATCATAAAACACGTTTATTATACTGCATATACTGTTTTAATGGAGCTATAAGAAATAAAATCTAATCTCAACCCTAAACATAAATCTTAATTAAATATTTCAACATCAGTATTATAAAAATAAGTACATTTTAAAATTTACAAAAAAAAATATTAATATTCATCCCAAAAAATCGAAATCACACAAAATTATCTATAACTAACGGTATTAAATTCCACTAAAAAAAAAAAAAAAAAAGAAAATCATCATAATATATTACGTGTATTATTATTAATTGTACACAATTATTAACTTGAATTGCCACACTTTAAATTTATAATTCAAAATTGCACGAAGAGAATTTAAAGTTGCATTAATTTTAGAAGCTGGGAATCAAGTATAAATTTTCTTCTTTAGAAACTAAGGAGAGAGAGAGAGACAGAGAGATCTTTATCTTAAATTGAAACGAAAGGTAATAAAACAAACTAAATTGAAACGAAATATATAGAATAAATTTTATACTTTTTTCAATTACATAGAGCACACATATATATATATATATATATATATATATATATATATATATATATATATATATATATATATATACGAGTTTGAAATTGAATTTAATCTTTAGAAAATTTGTTTCCTTCAAGATTTGCGTGTATAGAAATTTTGCAAATTGTACACGATACTTGGAAAATGGCACGTCTCTCTCTCTCTCTCTCTCTCTCTCTCTTGAACCAGTGGTTACACGATCGACGCTCATGGAAACGCTAGAGAGACGCATACTGGAGCACACACAACTCTCTCTCTCTCTCTCTCTCTGGGTGTCGGGTCTCGTGCTATACGCGATACGAATAATTAATATACCCATAAACAAGGGCGCGGTGGGTACGCGATATCGTTCCATAAAATTGATACTCCATGCACCAGCACCCTATTTCGCTTCCTGCAGACCTCACCACTTCCACCCATCTTTATATTCCCCTCCCCCCCTCCTTTGTTACCCTTCCCATCCTACATGCAAACTCTATTATATATATAAACACTTACTTTGAACAAAATATCCTTATACGAATGGCTTATATGAAAATTTCACTCTTATTTAATATCCTTTCTGGTGCATGAGATTTGAAACATAAATCATCTGTAAAGTAATATCTTTGATGGTTTCCAAAAAGAAAAAAAAATTTCTTCTTTTATTTTTTTTTTTTTTTTTAATAAAGTATTATTCATTTCTTCATTAACATTTTTCTACGTTTAATGAAAATTTTCCCTTTAATTAAAGGAAAATTTAAATTAAAATTAAAATATAACATTCCCAAATTTTTACAAAAGAATTTTTTTTTTTTTAATTTTTATAGTGGAAAAAATTGTGGTTTGAATTTATTAATTTTTTTGATGAAGTTGTAACAAAATGTTACAATGATAGTTCTTGTTGGTAGAAAAAAAGCAGAATATATTATTTCCTAGCATATTATTAAATTAATATATTAATTAGTTGTATATTTAGTACCATGCTATTTAGTATTCTACGCTATTTATTAGTATATCCATTAGTAGTATGCTATTTAGTAGTATCATATTTAGTAGTATAATATTTAGTAGTATGATATTTAGTATTATGCTATTTAGTACTATACGCTATTTATTAGTATATTAATTAGTAGTATGCTATTTAGTAGTATGCTATTTAGTAGTATTCTATTTAGTAGTATAATATTTAGTAGTATAATATTTAGTAGTATACGATATTAATTAGTAGTATGCTATTTAGTAGGATGCTATTTAGTAGTATGCTATTTAGTAGTATAATATTTAGTAGTATACGATATTAATTAGTAGATTAATAAGTAGGATGCTATATAGTAGTATCTGCTATTTAGTAGTATAATATTTAGTAGTATAATATTTAGTAGTATACGATATTAATTAGTAGATTAATAAGTATGATGCTATATAGTAGTATCTGCTATTTAGTAGTATAATATTTAGTAATATGCTATTTAGTAGTATAAAATTTAGTAGTATCTGCTAATCATTAGTATATTAATTAGTAGTATGCTATTTAGTAGTATAATATTTAGTAGTATACGATATTAATTAGTAGATTAATAAGTATGATGCTATATAGTAGTATCATATTTAGTAGTATAATATTTAGTAGTATGATATTTAGTATTATGCTATTTAGTACTATACGCTATTTATTAGTATATTAATTAGTAGTATGCTATTTAGTAGTATTCTATTTAGTAGTATAATATTTAGTAGTATAATATTTAGTAGTATACGATATTAATTAGTAGTATGCTATTTAGTAGGATGCTATTTAGTAGTATGCTATTTAGTAGTATAATATTTAGTAGTATACGATATTAATTAGTAGATTAATAAGTAGGATGCTATATAGTAGTATCTGCTATTTAGTAGTATAATATTTAGTAGTATGCTATTTAGTAGTATAATATTTAGTAGTATAATATTTAGTAGTATACGATATTAATTAGTAGATTAATAAGTATGATGCTATATAGTAGTATCTGCTATTTAGTAGTATAATATTTAGTAATATGCTATTTAGTAGTATAAAATTTAGTAGTATCTGCTAATCATTAGTATATTAATTAGTAGTATGCTATTTAGTAGTATAATATTTAGTAGTATAATATTTAGTAGTATACGATATTAATTAGTAGATTAATAAGTAGGATGCTATATAGTAGTATCTGCTATTTAGTAGTATAAAATTTAGTAGTATCTGCTAATCATTAGTATATTAATTAGTAGTATAATATTTAGTAGTATACGATATTAATTAGTACATTAATTAGTAGGATGCTATTTAGTAGTATGCTATTTAGTAGTATAAAATTTAGTAGTATCTGCTAATCATTAGTATATTAATTAGTAGTATGCTATTTAGTAGTATAATATTTAGTAGTATAATATTTAGTAGTATACGATATTAATTAGTAGATTAATAAGTAGGATGCTATATAGTAGTATCTGCTATTTAGTAGTATAAAATTTAGTAGTATCTGCTAATCATTAGTATATTAATTAGTAGTATAATATTTAGTAGTATACGATATTAATTAGTACATTAATTAGTAGGATGCTATTTAGTAGTATGCTATTTAGTAGTATAAAATTTAGTAGTATCTGCTAATCATTAGTATATTAATTAGTAGTATGCTATTTAGTAGTATAATATTTAGTAGTATAATATTTAGTAGTATACGATATTAATTAGTAGATTAATAAGTAGGATGCTATATAGTAGTATCTGCTATTTAGTAGTATAAAATTTAGTAGTATCTGCTAATCATTAGTATATTAATTAGTAGTATAATATTTAGTAGTATACGATATTAATTAGTACATTAATTAGTAGGATGCTATTTAGTAGTATGCTATTTAGTAGTATAAAATTTAGTAGTATCTGCTAATCATTAGTATATTAATTAGTAGTATGCTATTTAGTAGTATAATATTTAATACTATGCTATTTAGTTCTATACGCTATTTATTAGTATATTAATTAGTGGTATGCTATTTATTAGTATCTGCTATTTAGTACTAATTAATTTAGTACTATGCTATTTATTAGTATATTATTTAGTAGTAGAGTATATTATTTTAAATTGTAACAATCATCAGTTTTTTTTGTTGCCATTGGCTTAATACAATATTATATAAGTGTTGAAAGAAAATATATATATATATTTTTTTTGTTAACGGTAGAAACTATTAATTTTCTCTCAGTGGGTAAGCGGTTTGTATCTTTAAGCAGTCTTCAAAACCCTTAAGCACCCTTGTGCTTCAACCTCTTGCCCTACAGGCAATCTCGACCAACTAGTAGCTTCTAAAATCGACGCTAAGCGGATTAAGTTATAGAAGTTTACTTGATAGGCGCCTCTAACTTTTCTGATAAGAGTCTTGGCTTTAAAAATCTTGAAAAAAATTTATAAAGATTTAAGAATTTTCTTCTTTTACTTTCACTTTTGTTTTTTTCTTTTCCGTATTTTCTTTGTTTTTTTTACAAAAAAAGATTTAATTTTACTATAAAATTGATGAGAAAAAAATTGATCATATTTTTTAAGAAATATTTACTTATACCGCACTGGTTTTATACTTTATTTTTTTTCTGTCTGACTATAACCGACTTGTACTACTGATATTAAAAAAAAGTATTTTACTTTGTCATTAATAGAAATCAATATACAGTTTTTAATACTTTATAAATAATGTCTAATTAAATCCAACTTGCACTATTGATAAAATTACAAAAATAATAATAATTGATTTAAATTAAATTCTCCTGCTATAAATAATTAAGTATTTTTTTTTTTACAATGTTTCAGAATGAAAAGATGATGCTGTCATCGCTTCTACGAGGGAATTCGCGATTGGTAAGTCGATTATCTAAAAAAAATATTTACATTGAATTTAAATAATTTATAAATAATGATATTCGGTTGATAAATATTTTTAACGTCAAAATCAATTTTGCCCCCTCCCCCGTTAAATTTTCTCAACAATAATTTACGTGAATAATTTTTTTTTATTCGAGCAATGAAAAATAAATTTTAACAATTTAAATAATAATCGATTACTTGACTATTATCAAATAAATATTTACTTGAACCAAATAATTTTTGAAACCAAATAATTAAATAAACTCCCACTTGGAAATATTCCCCGGAATGTGCCCCCTGGAGGTTCTATCAGAATTCCGCCGGAACTTCCAACGTAATTCCGTCGTAATTCCATCGGAGTTCCAAAGAATTTCCGATTAATTTTTTTTGAAAAATTTTAGAGCCCTAATTCCGTCGGAATTCCGTCGGAATCCCATCGGAAATTTAATTGTCAAGTACTATAATTGTCTCAAATAATTAAATAAATATTTATTTGAATCAAATAAATATTTATTTGAATAAAATAAATATTTATTTGAATGAAATAAATTTTTATTTTTTCCATACAATATTATTGAAACTTATATTTCGTTATAATTATCTTTCTATCTTTTAAATATTGTTGGCATATTGCAAGTTGAGCTTGAACGAAAAAGCATATCAGGCGAAAAAGTAGTGTGTATGTATATGTGTATTTATATGTATATAGAATGAATATGTTAATTGGCTTTGGAATTGGCTGTCCCTACAGGTGATTGATTAAAATTCGATATACGGTGGTCGTCCCGCGGCAGTGGCGAGCGCTGAAGCGCGTTAAAGTTACCCTTCAGATATAAACGAGATTGAAATTCCGATGGAAATCACGAAGCGCTCAACCCCGCGGACTTAACAGTATTACCCCAAGCTAAGTTAAACAGAGCGACAACTTTTCGATATCCAAACACGATTTTCTGCGCTCACACACTGTGACAGCATCATCGTTTAAAACGCTCATCATCGTCCTCGTCGTCTTCCTCATCGTCGTCGTTGTCGTCGTCGTCGTCTTATAAACTTCATTATTTACTGTTCTCATCTTACATCTCAGCTTTTTGCCTAATGTAGTTCGCGTTTCAAATTAAATTCAAACTTATCAACTCTCTCTCTCTCCTCGTATATAAGATTTAGAACAATAAAACTTTTTTTTAAAAAAGTTTTTTTTTAATTGAAATTAGTTGAAAAACAAAAAAAAAAGATATTTTTTTACATTAATTTAAATTTACTATTTTTTTAAAAAATATTTTATACATTATTATTTTATACATTATTTCTGACGGCCGACTAGATATTTACTTTTACTACTTATTTTCTAATAAGTAATTGTGTCTGACTAAAGATTTATTTGTACTACTGACATAAAAACAAATATTATAAAATGTCTTACTAGGTATTTACTTTTACTACTGATTTTATAGTATATTTATTATGTCTGACTAAAATCGATTTTTACTACTGAGAAAGTTATAAAATGTCTGACTAGATATTTACTTTTATTACTTATTTTCTAATACGTCATTATGCCTAAATTTTTACTTTTACTACTAATTTATACTTCATTTATTTTTGTCTGACTAAAACCGACTTTTACTACTGAGAAAGTTATAAAATATCTGACTAGATATTTACATTTACTACTTATTTTCCCAATAATTCATTATGTCTGACAGAAGATTTATCTGTACTACTGACATAATTACAAAAATTATAAAATGCCTGACTTGATATCTACTTTTACTACTGATTTTTTTACTGTATTTATTATGTCTGACTAAAACCGACTCGTACTATTGAAAAAATAATAAAATCTCTGACTACATATTTACTCCTACTACTTATTTTCTACTAAGTCATTTTGTCTGACTAAACATTTACTTCTACTACTTATTTTACATAAGTCTAACTATTAAAAATTAATATTCTAAGTAGCTTGACTAAATAATAATTTTTACTACTATTTTTATACTTTATTCTTTATACTGAAAAAAGGTTTTGGTATTGACAAGCAAATGTTTGGTTGGTACTTAAGCAACCAAAATTTTTTTGTTGAATAAACAAAATTTTAATTGTCTCAACCAAAATTTGTTTGACACAACCAAAATTAGAAAAAAAGGATTTTTGTTGTCCTAACTAAAGTTTGATTGGGACAACCAAAATTTTGTTGATTCGACAATAAAATTTTGATTACTTAAATACCAACCAAACGTTTAGTTATGAATACTAAACCCTTTTTTCAGTGTAGACATTTACTTTTACTAATGATAAAATTTCAAAATTAAAAAATGTCTGACTAGATATTTACCTTTACTACTGTATTAAATGTTTTCTTTGTCATGTCTGACTAAAAACGACTTGTACTACTGATAAAATTACAATATTATTAAATGCCTGACTGGATATTTACTTTTACTACTGATTTTTTAACTGTATTTATTATGTCTGACTAAAACCGACTCGTACTATTAAAAAAATAATAAAATTTATGACTACATATTTACTCCTACTACTTATTTTCTAATAAGTCATTATATCTGACTAAACACTTACTTCTACTACTTATTTTCTGTAAGTCTAACTGTTAAAAATTAATATTCTAACTAGTCTGACTAAATATTAACTTTTACTACTATTATCATACTTTATTCAATATGTCTGACTAACCATTTACTTTTACTACTGATAATATTAAAAAATTAAAAAATGTCTGCCTAGATATTTACCTTTACTACTGTATTAAATGTTTTCTTTGTCATGTCTGACTAAAAACGACTTGTACTACTGATAAAATTACAATATTATTAAATGCCTGACTGCATATTTACTTTTACTACTTATTTTCTAAAAAGTCATTATGTCTGACTAAATATTTACTTTTACTACTGTTTTGAAAATTTTTGTCATTATCGTCATGACCAAAATCCGACTTGTAGTACTGATAAAAATAACAAAATTAATTTCTGATAAAAATTGACTTGTACTACTGATAAAAAGACAAAAAATTGAAAAGTCTGACTATATATTTACTTGTTCTACTGTTTTTTTAATACTACGTTCGTTATGGCTGACTAAAATCGTCTTTTACTACTAATAAAATTAAAAAAGTATTAAAATCTAACTAGATATTTTTTTACAACTAATTTTCTAGTGTATTTATTATGTCTGACTAAAACCAATTTATACTACTGAAAAACCAAACAAGTATTTAGTCAGACGTTTTATTAGTTTTATTTTATTTTCTCAGTAATAAAATTTCTATAGACTATTACGATTGTAAAATATTTTTTTTTAACTTTATTTTACAGTAAATGAATTTTCTCATTTAAAATAGAGGTAAATTTAAGGCATTAAATATTAATTAAAATAAAAAATACTTTTTTTTTGTAACTATAGAAAAAATTTTTTTAAAATAAGAACATAATTTTATTGTTTAAAATGTTAAAAAGGGAAATTTAAAAAAAAAATATCTGCGCTTGTAAAATCAATGAACTTTGATTTTCTCTAGTGGTATTTTTCTCTCAATGAACTTGTATATATATATGTAGTAGATTTCTCGAAACAAGCTGAAGGCGTAACCGTATCGAAGGAACACCTCAATTTCCTAAATCACCTGTCTCATTAGACCTTGTAGAAGGAGAAATGTTGGACCATAGTGTACAAACCAAAATAGATATACAGGCGCACTATATACGAAGAGAGACAGAGAGAGAGAGAGAGAGAGAGAGAGAGAGAGAGAGAGAGAGAGAGAGACAATAGCTAACCGAGGTCGTGTTTCATTAGCGCGGACAGAACTTGGCGAAGGTCGTCTTCCTAATCCTCTCGTATCAGCTTTACGTCTCCTTTGGGCATTGTTACCACCTTCTTGACGAGTTTCTTTTTCTATGGGGGGCAGGAGAAAAAAAAATTTTTTTGCCATACTAGAACTAATTCTACTTTTTTCCCTCTCTCTCTTAAAAAAAAATGAAAGAAATCAGAGTTTGAAATAATATTTCTTCGTATAAAAGTTTCCATTGTTTCGAACATAAAATTGCTTCTAGTTTCTAGTGAATAAATAAATTTAAACAAAGAAACAAGTTATCGAGATTGCGATAGAATAAAATATTAAAAAAACGTAAATAAGAAAGAAAAATGTAGATAATTTTAAAAGAAACAAAATCTTTATCGAGAACAATGATATGTTTCTCTGGAATAACGAAAACTTTACCTGTTTTAGTGAAATAAATTCCTGTTTCAATGAAACTTATTTTTTTCCCGTTAAAAAAGCCAATTTTTGAGAAAATTGTGAAACAATAGTTGGTGGTGAGCCAAGTAACGAAGGAAGTGAGAGGAATAGAAATAGAATGAGAGGGAGAAAGAGGGGGGAAAGAGGATTTTAGCTAGAAACAAGACGTGGTTGGTCTCTTATGATAACAATCCCAGCGATGCGACACGATAAATCCCGCGGGTGAAAGTTAGTACGCGCAAGGGTTTCTGCAACAATATGCCCTCAGGCTGAAAGCATGTATATATGTATATAGAGGGACATCTACGTTTTGCGCACCCAAAACTAACACAATAGCAAAAGACCTACTCTGTACAAACCACCTTAACAGTTGAACCTTTGCATTAAGAGAAATTGTTCACCATGAGCAATAGTTATAATTCTCGAACAAAACTATTTCAACAATTCTCTAAACATTAAAACAATAGAATTAGATGTAATGTGAAAATTAAAATATCAAAATTTAAAGTTAATTTTAGTAAAAATGGAAATAAAAATTATTTAGAACGAAAAAATGGATTTTTATAAATTGTGAATAGTTTTAATAATATTGGAAAAATTAGATGAAATTTGATAAGTCTTACTAAACATTTATTTGTACTACTATTTTTTGACTTTATTTATTATGTCTGACTAAAACTCACTCGTACTACTGAGAAAATTAAAAAACGTCTGACTAGATATTTACTTCTACTACTTATGTTTAAATAAGTCATTGTCTGACTAAATATTTACCTTTACTACTGTTTTTTAAAGATATTATTCATTATGTCTGACTGAAGTCGATTTTTACTACTGATAAAATTATAAAATGTCTGACTAGATATTTACTATTACTACTGATTTTATAATATTTTTAGTGACAGGCTAATATTTTCTTGTACTACTGTTTTAAAATTTTAGTTATTATGTCTGACAATAGCCGACTTGTACTACTGGTAAAATTACAAAATTATAAAACGTCCGACTTGATATTTACTTTTACTACTGATTTTTATTGAATTTATTATGTCTGACTAAAACCCACTCGTACTACTGAGAAAATTATAAAACGTCTGACTAGATATTTACTTCTACTACTTATTTTAAAATAAGTCATGGCCTGACTAAATATTTACCTTTACTACTGTTTTTTAAAGATATTATTCATTATGTCTGACTGAAACCGATTTGTACCACTGATAAAAGTATATAATGTCTGACTGAAACCGATTTGTACTACTGATAAAAGTATATAATGTCTGACTAGATATTTACTTTTACTACTGATTTAATAATATTTTTAATGCCAGGCTAAATGTTTACTTGTACTACTGTTTTTAAATTTTAGTTATTATGTCTGACAATAGCCGACATGTACTACTGGTAAAATTAAAAAATTATAAAACGTTTGACTTGTTATTTACTTTTACTACTGATCTTTAATGTATTTATTCTGTCTGACTAAAACCCACTCGTACTACTGAGAAAATTATAAAACGTCTGACTAGATATTTACTTCTACTACTTATGTTTAAATAATTCATTGTCTGACTAAATATTTACCATTACTACTGTTTTTAAAAGATATTATTCATTATGTCTGACTGAAACCGACTTATACTACTGATAAAAGTATATAATGTCTGACTAGATATTTATTTTCACTACTTATTTTCTAATAACTCATTATGTCTGACTAAACATTTACTTTTACTACTCTTTGGAAAATTTATTCATTATGTCTGACTAAAACCGACTCGTACTACTGGTAGAAAAAGTATTGAAAGTCTGACTAGATATTTATTTTATTACTAATTTTTTAATGTATTTACTATGTCTGACTAAGAACGACTTGTTCTACTAAAAAAATTACAAATGTTTGACTTAATATTTATCTGTAGGTACTATTTATAAAATTAAAAAATTATTTTTTATATTTTTAAAAATATTTTCAGTAGTACAAGTCAATGTTTAGTCATGTTTATAAATATTTTTATTTGTGTCAGCAGTACAAGTTAATATTTTAGTGAATGTCATTTTTTACACCTCTATATATATAGAATCAAATTTATTTTATCAATGAATGATTAAGTAATATTCAGAAAGTTATTATTAGTTTTATTTCATCAATGATTATTATTTTTAGTCAAATGAAATACTAAATCTTTAAATAGCGCTATAATCAAATTAGGAACATTAATGGTATTCCAATTTTCGTACAACTGAATTGAAATATATTATTCTTATATTTAATTTTATCTTTTTTTATATATATATATATAAGAATAAGCAAAAATAAACGTGAAATGCATTTATATATTCATATTATATTGAACTATATAAAGGATAGAGAAATGAAATTCCACATAGTGATAAATCTGGCGATTGAAAGCAGTGGTGTGCACGAACGCATGTACATGCCCCATTTATATCAGAAATTGGGAATATGTACATATTAATAGAAACCTAGATTTGAGCCAATTCGAAACGTATCGCTTGAACGTGTCTCCTAATATACAATTTTTTTTTCCCAACAAAAAAAAAAGAGTTTGTTCTTCTTTTTCCTAGAAATAATTTTTTTACCAAATTGTTAGGTTATTTTTACGATTAGATGTTATATCTATATGCATTCCTTAACTAAGAATTCATAGTAGTTACTTTTTTTTTATTGCTCACACTTTTAATTTTCTTTGCATTTAACTACTTTTTTTATGTTTACTTTCTTGGTTATGTTTAGGCATCAATTAGAATTATATAAATTTAGAATAAAAATTAAATTATTATAATTATTATCAATATTTGAATTATTATAATTATTACCATTATTATAATTATTGTTATATATTATTATAATTAATAATTATAAATAAATTTTGAGTTTAACCTAATTTTTAGTTTTTAAAAACTAAAATATTTTTTGAATTATAACTTTTTCAAAAAGGCAATAAATCGAATCCAATTTCAAAGGACATTTTCTTTATATATATATATATATATATATATATGTGTGTTTGAATATTAAAGCATTTCTTTTGCAGATGAGTTTGCATTTTCTCAGAATCTCCAAAGCGAACAAATCCGGTCAATCCGGGATATTGTAGAGATCAGCAAATGTCTATTTCTTCTTTTTTTTCTCTCTCTCTTCTTTTTTTTTTGTCTTTATATCTTCACTTTCACGTACTTTTCCAACTTGGCTTCATAGAATCAAAGTAGTTTCTGATCAGAACAATTGGGATCGTCAAACGATAATCTTCAACCATAGCATTTTAGAGAGCGATCTTTGTAGATGATAAAAAAGATTTTTCAGAGCCAAATACGATAAGCGTTTTTCGTTTTTCTTTATTTTATTTTTTTTTCTCACAAGCCATCCTAACGAGACTCGGGCGATATGGGAAAAGTGTCAGGGCAAAGGTCAGGTCACGTACAACTAGGCGATAACGTCAACGTTCTTGGCTGTGTATTCAAAGTAGAAAGAGTGGTGATGGTGGTGGTGGTGGGAGGTGAGAGAGAATAAGGGGAAAAAGGTATGGAAAGATGCTATGTAGATTGGAGACTAGATGTAAAAATATCTATCTCCTTCCACCTTTGGATTCCATTTTCTAAAACTAGGGGGCGAAAACTTTCCTTCTCACTTTAAGTATAAATCTGTGTGGAAATTCTTCTTTTACCTTATATATAGATCGCCGGCTGTCGAATATCAAAGCGTCACTTGAATTGTAACACTGGTCGAATAATAAATTCTTTGAAAAGCTTCAATTTAGTTCGAGCCATATGTATGAGTTATATATTCCACTTCGTTTTTTTCTTTCAATGATTTTATTACTTTTTCATTTTTAAATTATATTCCTATTTTATTGGATAACCGTTTTTTTAGGGTTTCGTGGCCCAGGAGCGAAAGCCATATAGTTACATTTTGACGTTCGTCCGTCCGTTGTACATAAGTTTGATTACCATGGTAACAGATTCCATGACAACCGTTACCATAGCAACCGGTACCATAGTAACTGGTACCACAGTAAATAAATGGCACCAACGCACAGTGGGAAAAAAATGACCCTCTGTGGACAAAAATCTACCGACAACACAAATCTTAACCGATTTTAATATTTTTTTTTTTAAAATACTCGGAGAGGTTTTTCCTGTAAAGCACAACTGCGATAAATTTGATTTTTTTCAAACTAACCTTAAAAATGATACCTATATATGAAATTACGTTATTAGGATGGTTTAAAAAATGGAAAAATGATTAATTTTGATACAGCAGAGAGTATTGTGAACCCTTTTTGATCACTGAATGCGAATTTGACATTAAAAATGCAAAATTTTAAAATTCAAAATGGCGGATGCAATATGGCAGGCAATGTTTTATAAAAGTCACCAAATTCACTCGAAAGTTGTTATTCAGGGGTTTTTAAGGTCGCTGGTTACGAATCTGAAGTCAAATTTCAAAAATTCAAAATGGCGGATCCAATATGGCGGATAAGAAAATCAAAAACTAATTGGATTTGCTTGAAAGTTGTTACACGGGGGTTTTTTGGGTCGCTGATTACGAATCCGATGTCACATTTCCAAAATTCAAAATGGTGGATCCAATATGGCGATCAAAAAAATTTGAAATTCACTAGATTTGCTTAAAACTTGTTACTCGGGGGTTTTCGGGGTCGCTGATGACGAATCTGATGTTAAATTGTCAAAATTCAAAATAGCGGATATAAAATAAAAAATTAATAACTTTTTAAAAATTTGATCGCCATATTGGATCCGCCATTTTGAATTTTTGAAATTTGACTTCAGATTCGTAATCAGCGACCCTAAAAACCTCCAAGTAACAACTTTCATGCAAATTCAATGAGTTTTTAATTTTTTAATCCGCCATATTGGATCCGCAATTTTGAATTTTTGAAATCAGACTTCAGATTCGTAACCAGCGACCTTAAAAACCCCTGAATAACAACTTTCGAGTGAATTTGGTGACTTTTATAAAACATTGCCTGCCATATTGCACCCGCCATTTTGAATTTTAAAATTTTGCAATTTTAATGTCAAATTCGCATTCAGTGATCAAAAAGGGTTCACAATACTCTCTGCTATATCAAAATTAATCATTTTTTTATTTTTTAAACCATCCTAATAACGTAATTTTATATATAGGTATCATTTTTAAGGTTAGTTTGAAATAAATCAAATTTATCGCAGTTGTGCTTTACAGGAAAAACCTCTCCGAGTATTTAAAAAAAAAAAATATTAAAATCGGTTAAGATTTGTGTTGTCGGTAGATTTTTGTCCACAGAGGGTCATTTTTTTCCCACTGTGCAACGTAACTGGTACCGAAGTAACTGGTACCATAGTAAGCGGTACCAAAGTAATTAGTACAAACATAACTATTACCAAAGTTGCTGGTACCATAGTAACTAAATGGTACCGTAGTAACTGGTACTAAATTTACTGGTACCATAGTTACCGGTACCGTAGTAACTGGTACTATAGTAACTGGTACCATAGTAACTGGTACCATAGTGACTAAATGGCACCAAAGTAACTGGTACCATAGTAACTGGTACCATAGTAATTCGTACCATAGTAACTAAATGGTACCAAAGTAACTGGTACCATAGTAATTCGTACCATAGTAACTGGTACCACAGTAACTAAATGGCACCAAAGTAACTGGTACCATAGTAATTGGTACCATAGTAATTGGTACCAACGTAACTGGTACCATAGTAACTAAATGGTACCGTAGTAACTGGTACTAAAGTTACTTGTTTTAAAGTTACTGGTACTAAAGTTACTGGTACTAAAGTTACTGGTACTAAAGTTACTAGTACCATAGTAAATGGTACCATAGTAACTGGTACCATAGTAACTGGTACCACAGTAACTGGTACCACAGTAACTGGTACCACAGTAACTGGTACCATAGTAACTAGTACCATTGTAACTGGTACCAAAGTAATTGGTACCAACATAATTAGTACCAAAGTTACTGGTACCAATATAACTAGTACGAAAGTTACTGGTACCATAGTAACTAAATGGTACCACAGCACCTGGTACCTTAAAATATATTTTAAATATATTTTGTCCTTTTCATATCAATATATTTCCTACTTTTGCAACTTTTTCCAAATTCATCAATTTTATTTAGTGGGATCTAAATTTTATTTCATTTAAATTTTATATAGTATATGAATTTTAATAATTCGTAATCTGATCGCTAGAGAAAGTGATATCTAAACGTGAGTTAAATTATAATGAAATTAAATTGAGTTTTATTTAATTAATTTGAAAATTATTTTCTCTCTCTCTTTGAAATAAAAGTTTTTGAATCAATTTTAAAATTTCATAGAAATCAATTAGCACCATATATTATATTTAAATGGCTTCAATTATTCGGATTATTAAAAGGTAATAAAAGATTTAAAAAAAAATGTATATACATTGTACAGTGATGAAAAAGGGGAAAATAAAATTTTTAAAATTATACGAATGTAATAAATTTTTGTAGAATTTATATTTTCCCCTTTTTTTAATATGTATATATGTATATAAGACTTGAGTTACGAGGGGGAGAAATTCTGTGCCAATTAATTCGCAACCGTCGATGAATATTAAATGAGAAATTCCTTTCATGGACTTGGTTGCAAAACCACGAATTCACGGATTTACAAATTATTATTATTAATAACCAGTGCGCTTGTAAATAGCAAAATCAGTGTGACGTCTATTGTATAACAATAAATGTTCCGAGAGGAGAGCGCCCGCGACAGAGAGAGAGAGAGAGAGAGAGAGAGAGAGAGAGAGAGAGAGAAAGCTTTTGTAAAAATTATTAGCAACGATTTATATGTCGCATTCGTGAGAATATTCAAAACACTTGTGGCTATGTATATGTATAAAAATGTAAATTCTGTAAGCATTATACTGAGATTTAGGTTTTGTTATATTTTTATTAAAAAAATATGACTAAAAAATTTTTTATCATAAAAATGAATGAGAATTGTAATTATTAATTTCTCATTGCGATTTTTATGTAAAATTACAAACATTCGAAAAATCTGACTAAAACTGACTTGTACTACTGATAAAATTACAAAATTTGCAAAAAGTCTGACTTGACACTTACCTATACTACTTATTTTTTGATACGTCATTTTGTCGGACTAAACATTTATTTTTACTACTAATTTTCTAATTCATTATGTCTGATTAAAACCGAACTGTTCTACTTGCAAATTATACTTATGTTTGACTAAATATTTATTTTTACTACTTTTTTAAATTTTTCTATTTATTATGTCTGACTAAAACTGATTTGTACTACTGATAAAATTTCTAAAATTTAAACAGCCTGGCTAAATATTTACTTGTACTACTGAAAGAAGAAAAAAATTCTAATAAGGCGAACATTGACTTTTACTACTTGAAATACTTTTAAAAATATTATAAAAATTTGTTATTTTATAAGTAGTACAACTAAATATTGAGTCAAACATTTGTATAGTTTTTAAGTAGAAAGAATCGATTTTAGGCAGACATAATAAATACATAAGATATATAATATAATATTTTAAGACATTTAATAATTTAGCAAATTTTATTTTACTACTGATTTACTAATTCCGTCAATCCATCTAACTAAAACCAATTTTGTTTATTAATAAAATTACAAAAAAAAAATTAAGTCTGACTGAATATTTAAAAAAAAAATAAATAAATGTGAATAACGCTTGTAATTATAAATTCATTATATGATGACAATTACTGAAATGCTATAACACCGCAGGCGAATCGTTCACTTATCTCATAATGATGATTTTGATAGCCTAATGAATTGAATTATCATACTAAAGAGAAGTTGATTAGCACATATGGTGTTTCGTAATTATATCCAAGTCCAGCAGCTAATTGAAATAGGTTAATTAGAGACTAATTCGAATTTTTTTTTTTTATTTCTTAAACTACATTTATTTTATATTTACACTGAAAAAAAATATATTTGATTAAAATACTCAATTACTTGACTATAATCAATAATAAATATTTACTTGAATCAAATAATTTTTATTTGAATTAAATAAATTATTTTTTAGTGTATATTTATCTCCCTTTTTTCCTGTATTTAACAAAATATTCAAAGGTAAAAGCAGATCATCGTTTTGTATATTTCTATAGACTTGTGTTTTTGTCTATATATATATATATAGAGTTGTTCAAGTTCGTTGAGAATAATCAAATTCTCCCTTACTACATTATTCAATAGTCTTTTTCTCTTTCTTCTCAATATAGTTTTACTTGTTCGAAGAATTGTGTACACATATATATATATTGAAAGTGTATATCGAGAAAATGTACAACCAATTGCAATAGCGAAGCACTTACCTCTATGCTATGACGATTCCTCCAGCGCACCCACTTGTTGAAGCTGGGTCGCCAATATTCGATGAAGAATTCTTCCGTGTATTCGACGCCTTTTCCATTGCCAAATCTCCCTTGTGTTCGACTTGACGTTATTATCCTTGGATTGTGAAGATTCACTTCCAAAAATTCCTTTCCCTCACTTGTCACCATTGTTCTTGGACACCAGGCACCACCGCCTCTATCTTGTCTTAATCTGTTCGAAAAGAAAAAGAAAAATATTCGTAATTTTTTAAAAAAAAAATTATAATTTTACTTAATTATCAAAATTATTACAGAGTTCCGTGGTTCTGATCAGGTGTGGCGTTTCATTTCCTACTAGGGCCCTGATAGGGAAATTTATACACGGGGTATAAAATAAAACAGAAGTACAATTTATTTTTTTTTTAAATTTCAAAGTGGTTTGCAATTTATTTTTGTGTGTCCAAAAATTTATATTGAGTCTTGAACAGTAGTAAAACTAAATGTTCAGTCAGACATTAACATTTTTCTCATTCTATGAGTAGTACAAGAAAAATAGTGGTACCGAAGTAACTGGTACCAACGTAACTGGTAACATAGTAACCGGTACCATAATAACTGGTACCACACTAACTAAATGGCACTAAAGTAACTGGTACCATAGTAACTAAATGGCACCAAAGTAACTGGCACCAAAGTAACTGGTACCATAGTAATTCGTACCATAGTAACTGGTACCAAAGTAACTGCTACCGTAGTAACGGGTACCGAAGTAACTGGTACCAAAGTAACTGGTACCACAGTAACTAAAAGGCACCAACGTAACTGGTACCATAGTAATTGGTACAACAGTAACTAAATGGCACCAACGTAACTGGTACCAACGTAATTGGTACCTCAGTAACTAAATGGCACCAACTTAACTGGTCCTATAGTAACCGGTACCAATGTAACTGGTACCATAGTAACTAAATGACACCAAAGTAATTGTTACCAACTTAACTGGTACCATAGTAACTGGTACCATAATAACTTGTACCATAATAACTGATACCACAGTAACTAAATGGCACAAACGTAACTGTTACCGAAGTACCTGGTACCCATTAACTGCTACCACAGTAACTGGTACCTCAGTAACTAAATGGCACCAACGTAACTGGTACCATAGTAGTTGGTACTAACGTAACTGGTACCACAGTAATTGGTACCAACGTAACTGGAACCATAGTAATTGGTACCAACGTAACTGGTACCATAGTAATTGGTACCAACGTAACTGGTACCATAGTAATTGGTACCAACATAACTGGTACCAACGTAACTGGTACCAATGTAACTGGTACCAAAGTAACTAGAACCACATTAACTAAATGGTACCAAAGTAACTGGTACCAAGGTAACTGGTACCATAGTAATTGGTACCAACGTAACTGGTACCATAGTAATTGGTACCACAGTAAGCGGTACTATAGCAACCGGAACTTTTTGTCTTTAGTAAAACGAATATTTAAAAAAAAAAATTTCAGTAGTGCAGGTAAATGTTTTGTCAGACTTATAAAGATTTTTATTTCCGTCAGTAGTACAAATACTTTTTTTTAAAAATATTTACACTAGTACAAGTCAATGATCAGATAGAATTGTAAACGTTTGGTAATTTTTTTTAGTAGTTTTTTAGTAGAACAAGTTAATATTATCTCAGACTTTCTAAATTTTTGTCTTAAATAAAAAAAAAAAGTTTCTCAATATCAAATATTTTTGGGGATTTTTGATTACAGTAGAAGTAAATAATAAAATATTGAAAATTAATTACATTTTGAAAATTTTTGGGTGATCCATTTGAGTAATTCTGATTATATTTTCGTTTCGAGGACCGTATTATTATCAAGCCGGTATTTGCAAACTATATATATTCAAGAGAATTTCACATGAAAGTGTTTGCGGTTAATTAGCCAGCAGTCGTTAACAATGCCTAACCACCTTAATTACTTTAACATAATAAATTCCCTATATATATATATATATGGAATTATCTTTGTGTCTTGCAACATTTAAAACTTGCCTCAAGGGTCTCATTAATAATAATGCTTGTCAAAATCGCTGTACATAATATTTTCTCTGTGGCTTAAAATTATAACTATTCTCCACAATATATAATTATCCCTCATTTAAAGCAAAAGGCAAATTTCATATATTATACTGAAAATCAATTTTAATGAGTTATTATATCAAAAAATATTCGTTACATTTGAGAATACTAGAATATATTAAATGAAGATAAATAAGTGTCAAAAATAATTCATGTCAAATTTGAAATATATAATTAAAATTTTTGGATTATAATTTAATATAATGTTTTTTTTTGTGGGAAAATTTACTACAGACACGGAATATATCTTATTGACCTTTAATATTAGGTCTTGTTGAAGGGGAAATACATCAAGTTTCCATGAGACGTAGAACCATAACCAGTATAGCATTGTGCCATCTCATCAGTCGAAAGCCACATTAGCATTGCTAATGACCACGATCGTTACCATCACGTGCTACATTGGACTACCGCCTCGACAATTCGAAACCAAGATCGTTCGTTATTTTGCAATAGGCATCTCTTCTATATACATATATATATGTATATCTGAACATTAGCGTTCCATTTTGCGGTGTAGAGCAACACATGTCACTAAAAGTTCATATTTTGAGAATATCCCAATTTTTTTTTTTTTTAATAACGAAAGATTAAATTTTTTTATGACAATTAGAATTTATTTTTATTTTCTACATTTTTGTAATTTTATTACAGAGTTTTTAATTTTTTTTATAATTTTACTAGTAGGTCAAATTTATTTTAGTCAGATTTTAGTCGAAAATCAGTAGTAGAAGTAAAAATTTATTCCGACTATTTATTTTAGAAAAATTTTTTTCATTTCGAGTTTCTATATTTTTGCAATTTTTTGGGTAGTATAAATAAATGTTTAGTCCGACATAATGATGTATCATAAAATAAGTAGTATAGGTAAGTGTCAAGTCAGACTTTTCACAATTTTTTAAATTTTATCAGTAGTACAAGTCGGTTTTACTCAGACAGAATGAATAAAGTATTTTTTATGTAGTTCAAGTCGATTTTAGTCAGACGGAATGAATAAATTTTTTTCAAATAAGTAGAACAAGTCGATTTTTAGTCAGACAAAATGAAGAAAAGTATTTTTTAAATGAGTAGCACAGGTCGGTTTTAGTCAGACGGATTGAATAAAGTATTTTTTAAGGAGTAGAACAAGTCAATTATAGTCAGACGGAATGAATACATTAGAAAATCATTAGTACAAATAAATGTTTAGTCCGACATAATAAAATATCAAAAATAAGTAGTTTAGGTAAATGACAAGTCAGCCTTTTTGTAATTTTATTTATTTATTTTTTCATCCATCTCTAAACTGTTTCTTTTTATTTCATTTTTTTATTCGACAACAAAATTTAATTCCTCTTTTTTTTCTGAATTTCCATTGTAATACATCATTTATGAACTTTTCTTTTTTCTTTTTTATTCTTCTCTTTTTTAAACACTTTTTCCTATTTCATTCAGTCTCTTTTTCTCATTTTCTCTGAGTAATTCTTTTGTTTTTATTCATTCTTTTGAGCTTTCATTTTCGTTCAGCTTGTCTCTCTGACAACCAACACCAAGAGAAAAAGAAGGAGAAGTGAGAGAAAGAGAGAGAGAGAGAGAAATAGAAAAAGAAAGAGTATACTTAGAGAGAGGGACAAAACCTCGTTGTCTTTCCTGTTCAAGCAATTTGGAGCACTAGTCGAGACCGAGTTCTCAGTTATCCTTTCACTTGCTTCCTCCAATCGACCTTTAGCCTTCTGTGGAATTGAAAACTTCTCAACGTCTATCGCCTTTTCCAACCCCCCTCCTCCTCCCCTTCTCTGCCCACCTCTAACTTTAGCGGTGATTGCATTCTCTACTGGAACTTTAAAGAGAACCGAATTCATTCTTTAAAAATTAAGCTGCATCAGAAGACTCTCTCTCTCTCAATTTTAGAGTGAAGGTTCATTATCTTTTGAACTATGTATATATTTATTTATTTAACAAATTATTATTAGTATTATTATTATTATTAGTAGTAGTAGTATTAGTAGTAATATTATTAATGTTATTAGTATTATTATTATTATTATTGATATTGATTAGAATCTACCACTGAAAAAAATATTTTGTGTTTGCAACAAAATCATTTGGTTAGGCAATTTTTTGTTGTCGTAACCAAATGTTGGTTGTCGTAACCAAATTTTGGTTGTCGTAACCAAATGTTGGTTGTCGGAACCAAATTTTGGTTGTCGTAACCAAATTTTGGTTGGCTGAAACAAAGTTGTAGAGTTATCTCAACGAAATATTTAGTTAGGCCAACAAAATTATTTGGTTGAACTTTTATTATATTCCAAATAAAATTTGGTTACAACAATAAAATAATTTGGTCTAAAAAACCAAATAATTGTTGTCCTAACCAAAAATTAGTTATGACAGCCAAATTCAGAAATATTGGAATTGGATATATATATATATATAAATTAAACGTTAAATTAGTCATAAATAAATAATAAAATAAGGAAAAATTAAAAAGAAATAAAGTAGAGTAAAATTTTTAATTTTACAAAAAAAAGAATATTAGTTTGATTAACCAAATATTTTTGTTACCCTAGCAAAAAAAAATCAGTTATGCTAAACAAACATTTTTGTTATGCCAACAAAAAAAAACACTCAACCAATATTTTTTAGTTCAACCAAATAGTTTGGTTTCGTAAATACCAAAAAAAATTATTATTATTGTTATCTCAAGCAAATTTTGTTAGCTGTAACGAAATATTTTTCCAAATCAATTTTTCTAATTTTAATTATTTTTTAAAAAATTTCCCCTACCATATGAATATTTTGTCAACAAAATATATACATTTTTGTAATTTTATTACAGACTTTTTAATTTTTTTTTATAATTTTACTAGTAGGTCAAATTTATTTTAGTCAGATTTTACTCGAAAATCAGTAGTAGAAGTAAAAATTTAGTCCGACTATTTATTTTAGGAAATTTTTTTTCATTTCGAGTTTCTATATTTTTGCAATTTTTTGAGTAGTATAAATAAATGTTTAGTCCGACATAATGACGTATCATAAAATAAGTATTATGGGTAAGTGTCAAGTCAGATTTTTCACAATTTTTTAATTTTATCAGTAGTACACGTCAGTTTAGTCAGACAGAATGAATAAAATATTTTTTAAGTAGTACAAGTCGGTTTTAGTCAGACAAAATGAATAAAAGCATTTTTCAAATAAGTAGTGCAGGTCGGTTTTAGTCAGACGGAATGAATAATTTTTTTCAAATAAGTAGAACAAGTCGATTTTTAGTCAGACAGAAGGAATACCTTAGAAAATCAGTAGTAAAGATAAATGTTTAGTACGACATATTAATGTATCAAAAAAATAAGTAGTATAGGTACGTCTCAAGTCAAACTTTTTCCAATTTTTTAATTTTGTCAGTAGTACAAGTCGGTTTTAGTCAGACAAAATGAATAAAGTATTTTTTAAGGAGTAGAACAAGTCGATTTTAGTCAAACAGAAATACAAAAAAAACACTCAACCAATATTTTTTAGTTCAACCAAATAGTTTGGTTTCATAAATACCAAAAAAAAAATTACTATTGTTGTCTCAAGCAAATTTTGTTAGCTGTAATGAAATATTTTTCCAAATCAATTTTTCTAATTTTAATTATTTTTTAAAAATTTTTCCCTACTATATGAATATTTTGTCAACAAAATATATTTGTCTGACTCTATATTCTCAGAAAATAGTAAAAAAAAAAAAAAAATTTTCAGTTAGCTATATTTACATGAAAAAACACACACTATTCTGAGGCAGGTCATCATGTAATTACTTTATAAAAAGTTTTTGAACATTCATCTCATAAAAATATTGTAATTTTCCTCGTATATAGTATTGGCACATTTTTAAAATTAAAAAAGTTTCCCCGTTAAAAAAAAAGTTTGTTTTTTTTCACCTCAACTTTCATAACTGTAGAATAATTATTACTTTCAAATCTAATTACTATTTTAAAAAAATTTATTTTTAAAATAATTTATTTTTAAAAAAAATTATTTTTAAAATAATTTATTTTTAAAAAAATTTATTTAAAAAAAATTTTTTTTTTATTCGCACATAAAAATGGGGAAATAAAATTTTTTCATACACTGTAAAACGAGAGGTATTAAATTAATACCAACTTTAGGTACTAAATTGCCTTTTGGTTCTATTTTAATACCTAAAATTGGTACTATTTTAGTACCTTCTTTTTACAGTGTATATACAACAAAAAAATTGGATAAAAGAGATTATTGCTCTTTTTAGAATTTTTTTTTGTGAAAAATAAAAATTTCAACCAATTTTTAGCATTTATTTTTTTACTAGAGAATGTTATTGCTTTCTTTCAGTGGCATGACTTCCTGTATTCATATTCAGAATGCTTGAGCGTGAGGTAGAGAAAACGGAATGGAATATAGTGTCGAGGGAAAAAAAAAGGAAAGAAAAAAAAAGAGAGTGAGAGAGAGAGGGAGTGAGGTGGCTTACTTCTATTATCTTTGGGTTACGTGCGTCGGTAAAAACTAATTAAATGTCTCCATAATAGGGGGATCCTGATGATAACACAGCAGTTATGTAGACTCGTTAGGGGCGCCACGATGTCCTCACTTGATAAAATACCTCTTTTTTTTTTTTTTTAAAGAATTTGATGAAGACTAATGCCAACAGTAATTATGTACCATGACTGATGATTGGAGTCCAAACAAAAATTTTTTTTTTTACTAAATTTTAGCTTACATATTTATAAAATAAAAATTGGAATATAGAGAAGGAAAAAAGCTTTAAAAATGCCTGTCACTCGAGTGGTATTACTCCATTCAAGGTATATATTTTATTTCGTGATTCTAAAAAACCTTTTTTTTTGCAACACAACAGTATTTTCAAAAAAAAAAAAAAAAAAAAAATCCGAGATAAAAGCAGTGAAATGCATTTTTGTTATTCGCCTCTTTCCATATATATGGTTTATTAAATTTTTTTATTTTTTTTAATTTATCATTTCTAATGTTTTTTATTTATTTTTTTTTCAATAATCTACTTTCTAGAATACAAGTAACTATTTAGAATTTATATATCAGAAATTAAAATTTTTTTTTTTAAACATTTTTTTAATATTAAAATTTTAGAAAAAATATTGTTCATATTTTGCTTATATTAACATTTGTATTTTTTTTGGTGAAATGGTAAAAAAAACAAACAAATATTTGTCTGTTTGTTGTTATAATTTACACAATTTAGACGTTTGAGGGCAAGTGTGTAATGGAATTAATTATAGTATAGGTAAGGGAATTAGGCTAATTAAGGTGTATGATGTATGGAAATTCAGACTTGCATTGAAATTATAGGCATATTATGCAGATTGCAAATTTCAATTGACATTCAAAATCCAAATTGATAATTAAAATTAATTTCTCTTTTTCTAAGAAAATTTAGAATTTATTATTAATAATAAATTTATATTAATTTAAAAATTGAAAAAAAATTAAGTAATTTTATACTTTAAAATTTAATTTTAGTAAAATTTTAGTAAAACTTAAAATAATTAATAGTAAAACAATTTTTACTATTAGATTTTTTAAAATTTAACTAATTTAAGGGCAAAAAGTGAATTACTAATTTTAACCAATATGAATAAGTTATTTACTTTTTACTCTCTAAAACTGAATTAGTAAAAATGTTTACTAATTTAAATTAGTGACTTACTTTTTGCTTTAGAATTAGTTGAATTTTACTAATTATTAGTAACTTTTACTAACAATTAGTAAAATTTAACTAATCCATAAGCAAAAAGTGAGTCACTAATTCAAATTAGTAAACATTTTTACTAATTCAGATTTAGAGAGTAATTATTAAAATTTAGGTAATTAATAATAAACAAAAATTTACTATCGAATTTGTAAAATTTAACTAATATAAAATTAAAACGTAAGTCAGGAATTCAAATTTTACTAATTCGCTAACCAAAAGTTTTTTTTTTTTTACTATTAATTAGTTAAATTTTATTAATTCAGAAGCAAACAGTTACTCATTCATTTAAATTTTACTAATTCTATAGTCAACATTTTTTTTACTATCAATTAGTTAAATTTTACTAATTCAAATTAGTCAAAATTTTTACTAATTCTAATAAATATCACTGAATTAGTAAAAAGTTTAACTTATTTAAATTAAGGATTCACTGTTTGCTTTTGAATTAGTAAAATTTAACTAATTAATAGTAAAACAAAATTTTAGTAACGATTTATTAAAATTTAACTAATTCAATAGGAAAAATTAAGCAGTTAATTCAAATTAGTTAAAAATTTTACTAATTCTAATTAATTTTAGTGAATTAGTAAAAAATTTAACTAATTTTAATAAGTAAAATTTAACTAGTTGATAGTAAATAAAAAAATTTTACTATGGAATTAGTAAAATTTGAATTAATAAATAACTTTTTGCTTTTAAGTTAGTAAAATTTAACTAATTAATAGTAAAAAAACGTTTAGTATCAATTTATTAAAATTTAACTAATTCAATAGCAAAAATTAATTAACTAATTGAAATTAGTTACAATTTTTATTAATTCTAATTAATTTTACTGAATTAGTAAATTTTAAAAAAATTTTAATAAGTGATTAACTTTTTGCCTTTTAAATTAGTAACATTTAACCAATTATTATTAATTAACTCTAAAAAAATGTTTACTATCAAATTAGTAAAATTTAACTAATTAATAGTAAACAAAATTTTAGTATCGATTTATTAAAATTTAACTTATTCAATACGAAAAATTAAGCAGTTAATTCAAATTAGTTAAAAATTTTACTAATTCTTATTAATTTTAGTGAATTATTAAAAAATTTAACTAATTTTAATAAGTAAAATTTAACTAATTGATAGTAAATAAAATAATTTTACTATGGAATTATTAAAATTTGAATAAATAAATAACTTTTTGCTTTTAAATTAGTAAAATTTAACCAATTAATAGTAAAAAAAATGTTTAGTATCAATTTATTAAAATTTAACTAATTCAATAGCAAAAATTAATTAACTAATTGAAATTAGTTACAATTTTTATTAATTCTAATTAATTTTACTGAATTAGTAAATTTTAACTAATTTTAATAAGTAATTAACTTTTTGCCTTTTAAATAGTAAAATTTAACCAATTAATATTAATTAACTCTAAAAAAAATGTTTACTATCGAATTAGTATAATTTAACTAATTAATAGTAAACAAAATTTTAGTATCGATTTATTAATATTTAACTAATTCAATAGGAAAAATTAAGCAGTTAATTCAAATTAGTTAAAAATTTTACTAATTCTAATTAATTCTAGTGAATTAGTACAAAATTTAACTAATTCTAATAAGTAAAATTTAACTAGTTGAAGTAAATAAAAAAATTTTACTATGGAATTAGTAAAATTTGAATTAATAAATAACTTTTTGCTTTTAAATTAGTAAAATTTAACCAATTAATAGTAAAAAAAATGTTTAGTATCAATTTATTAAAATTTAACTAATTCAATAGCAAAAATTAATTAACTAATTGAAATTAGTTACAATTTTTATTAATTCTAATTAATTTTACTGAATTAGTAAATTTTAACTAATTTTAATAAGTGATTAACTTTTTGCCTTTTAAATTAGAAAAATTTAACCAATTAATATTAATTAACTCTAAAAAAAATGTTTACTATCGAATTAGTAAAATTTAACTAATTCAATAGCAAAAAGTGAGTCAGGAATTCAAATTTTACTAATTCTAATAAATATCACTGAATTAGTAAAAAGTTTAACCTATTTAAATTAGGGATTCACTGTTTGCTTTTGAATTAGTAAAATTTAACTAATTAATAGTAAAAAAATAATTTTATTATCGATTTATTAAAATTTAACTAATTCAATAGGAAAAATTAAGCAGTTAATTCAAATTAGTTAAAAATTTTACTAATTCTAATTAATTTTAGTGAATTAGTAATAAATTTAACTAATTTTAATAAGTAAAATTTAACTAGTTGATAGTAAATAAAAAAATTTTACTATGGAATTAGTAAAATTTGTATTAATAAATAACTGTTTGCTTTTAAATTAGTAAAATTTAACCAATTAATAGTAAAAAAATGTTTAGTATCAATTTATTAAAATTTAACTAATTCAATAGCAAAAATTAATTAACTAATTGAAATTAGTTAAAAATTTTACTAATTCTAATTCTAAACTCTAAAAAAATGTTTACTATCGAATTAGTAAAATTTAACTAATTCAATAGCAATTTAAAATTAATAACTAATTTGAATATTTTAAATTATATTTAATATTTTCCAATTTAATCCAATTCAAATTCAAATTCAGAGAGAAAATATTCTTAAATTAAAATTGAGATTTACATTTTTTCAATGTAATAATTTAAATTTAAAAAATTTTACATTTAAATTTTCCCTCAAATTATTGAAATTCCGGTCATTGAATAAAATTTTTCAAAAAATATTGAGAGAGAGAGAGAGAGAGAGAAAAAATTGCCGAGGTCAAAATCTCGATTAGGTACGAACGGTTATCGAATATGCGGGGAATTTGATGCCGAATATACCATTAAGCAAATGATCCGTGAAAGTGACCGTTGCTCGACCAATTTTTTTTTTTTTTCCATTTTTCTTTAATACATTTTCCCTACGAGAAAGAGAGAAAGACAGAGGTAAAAAAGAAAAGATCGGGTAAAAGAGAAAAGAGTTTGGACGGCAATAGAGATCGGTGGGATGGGATTTTTTTTTTTTTTTTGGAAGGGGGGCCACGCTACCATGGAGACTGCGGGCGATATTAAAACGTTCTCAACGTCGCTGACGGGACGTGCACATTGCCTATAGCCCAGACTCTCTTTTCTACACAAATCGTCCAATAGAGAGATTGGTTTCTCTGCGGCGGAACGAAATTGTCGATCTCTATCGCACGATTGCTCTCAAAAAACAAAAGCCATACACCTCTCTTTCTCTCTTTGAAAAAAAAAAAAAAAAAAAAAGTAACTTTCTCAAGATGATGATATGATGGTGGAACTAAAAGTGCTTCCAAACCGCAAAGAGAAAAAAAAAGAAAAGGATTTGAGTGCTTATACAATTTTTGTCATTCTTTTCGAGAAAAGAAATAACTATCCATTTTCTTTATTTCCTGGCCATATAAATTTTTCCCAGAGGATCAAAAATAATAAGTGGAAAATTGAGATGAGTTAGAAAGCAAAACGAGATTACATAATATAATCATTGAAGGTATTTTTCAGAGGCGAGGGGTTTTCATTTTTTTTTTTTTTTTTATATTCAGGAAAGTAAAATAAAAATTCTTTTTTTACTGTTTTTTTTTTAAATTCCATTTCTACGATTTAAAATGGTAGACAATTTAAAAAAAAAAATTCTTTGACAATTTTTTTTTTTTTTCTTTGACTAATCTATTTTTTTATTTGAAAATTCGGGCAATAAAAGGCGAATGATAAATAACTGAATCCACTTGCAAAGATTCCCCGGAAAGTGCCCTTGCAGATTCCACAAGAATTCCGTCGGAACTTCCAACGGAATTCCGATTAATTCTTTTTTTAATTTTTAGAGTCCTACATTAAGAAAATAATAATTATTATAAAATAGAATTTTTATCATAGAAACTTTACTAAAAAAAAATTATTATAAATAATTATTATAAATAATAATAATAAAATAATTATTAAATAATAATAAAATAATTAAATAATAATTAAATAACAATAAAATAATAATAATTAAAATAATAATAAAATTTGAAAATTAATAAATTAATAAAATAATTATTAAACTAATTTATTTTTTTTTTTACATTTTCATGGTAACATGTGCATTAGATAGAAAGAGAAGACATTCAGCTCAGTATATACAAATATATGTTGAGTATAATGTATTCAGTACAGTTACCACACGTGTGTAACAGACGCAAAATAATGTCAAACATTGGCGGAATGTCAATATTAAATCAGTCTGTTATTTATTAATAATTAATACATATGAATTTTTAAATATATTATAATTAAACACGCAATAATAATAATTGTACTATTTAATAAGATATTTTTTATTCTAGTTGTATGTCTATATATATATATATATATATTTTATTAATTAAACAATAATGTAAATTATGTATTTAAAAAAAAAAATTATAAATTATAATACTAATATACTTGGAAAAAAAAATCTTTCTCTAGAACAAGTAATATGTTTCTCTAGAATAGCAAAAACTTTCGCTGTTTTAGTGAAATATTTCACTGTTCCAGTGAAACTTATCGCTGTTTCAGGTAAAATTTTTTTTTTCCATAATAATTTGTATATCATTAATAAATTATAATTATTATAATTAATAATAATTATTATGTTTTATAAATAAATATATAAATATAAAAATATAAAAATATAAAAATATAAATAAATAATATAAATATATAAATAATTATTTATAATAATTATAAGAATAAAAATTATTATAATTTATAATAATAATAATTATTATTATTATTCTTATTACTATTATTATTATTCTTTAAAAAAATAATATATTAAACACTAAATGTAAAAAACATACAATTTTTAATACAAATTATTATCCATATTAAATATATAGTAAATATATTCCTATCGTATTTTTGAAAAAATGTAAAAAAAAATTAATTATTTCTTTTGATATGCTTTTTAAATATTTACCAACGTTCATCAATTATATTTTAAGAAGGTTGTTTAATAATTTTTTATATCAAGTTCCATTGTATTCTACTTCATTATTCTTCAAGTTCATTGTATTATTCTTCAAGTTCATCGTATTATTCTTCAAGCATAATTTTAACATATATAAATATAAAAAGATATTTAATTAGAAAAATTTAAAATTGAATTAAATAAAAAAAAACTTCAAGTCGTTGACTTATTTAAAAATGAAAATTTGCTACTAATTTTTAGTATTTTTTTTATTAGAACTTTAGTAAAAAAAAAAATTATTGTTACTAAAATGCAAAATAATATAAAAAAATTTTTGCCAAAAAAAAGTCGATGGATAATTTTGAATCAACTTTTTAACTAATAGATTTAGATCAATGATTATAATATAGAAATGCAAAAAATGTGTTTATAATTTTTTTTAATTTTTATTTTTATCAATGAAAACAAAAAAAAAGTTAATAACAATAATATACATTTTAGTAATTTGTTTGTAAAATACTAGAAATGTTGTTCAGTGTTCAGATGATATAAGTCCATTGTTTGATGAAGAATAATCGGTTGATAACTGAAAAAGAAGAACAATGTTAATTTAAATTCATTAAAAAATAATTTCAGATCTTTTTTGTTTAGTTAATATTTTTAAAAAATGATTACGTACATTAATTAATGACAAATTTAGTTGTTCTAACCTGCTTTCTTTATTTAACTAGAAAATAATATTTAATAATATTTTTTTTTTACAATATTTTATTATAATATTTTTTAATATTAATAAATAATTAAATTCTGAATTAAAGTATATTCACCTTGATTATTAAATCGCTTTCTTCTGAATCTTCATTATTTTTTGACTGAAAATAACAAAAATTTAATATTTTATTTATTATTGTATGAATTTTATTTTTTTAATTAATTTGCAATAGTCAGTACCTTATTTTCTAAATTAATAACACTTGACTTTAACATATCCAAAGACATTTTACTAACTTGGTTCAAAATCTGGAGAAAAAAATTATTTAAGTTGTAAAAAAAATTTTAAATTTTATGTAAATTTTTTGAAAATAAAAAACTACCTTTTTTCTTCTTAACCAAGCAAGTGCTTCTCGTTTCAATTTTTTATGAGACTGAAAGTCAAAATTAAATTATGAAAAAATTTATTTTGATAAAATTATTAATTAATTAATTAATTTATTTATTTATTAAAAATTAAAATCACGTTATTATATTAATAAATAGTATTTGTTGACAAAATAGTTGTTACCTTATTTGAAATCAACTCTTGTAATTTCATCCAATGGAAAGCAATTTTATATAAATCGTCATGAGACTAAAAAAATTATTTTTCAATTAAAAAATTTTATTTTAAATTTTATTAATTATTAACAAAAAAATAGATATGTACCAATTTATTTAAAATCTTCTCACTGATGTGTTCCAATTGAAAAAAATAATTTTTATCATTTTTGTTAGACTGAAAGAAAAAATTTAAATAATTTTTAGCATTTCGAAAAAAATTTTTAAATAAGTAAAAAAAAAATTAATTTTTTTCTGACTATTTTTTTTTTATTGGTTAGAGAAAAATTAGGAAAAATAGAATTCTATTAATTTTTGTTACTTACCTTAGTGGGAAGTGAGAAACTGATTTCTATTAAAACTAGAAGAGAGACAATTAAGAAAATAATTTTTGAAGATCTAGACATGTTTAGACTATATTTCATTTATTGAAAATAATTGACTATATAAAAGATGTTCAAAAAAAAATAAAATGTGACCCGATATCGCATTGCTCATTTTTAAATACTAATGTTACATAATTTAATCAATATATTTCATGTAAATTATGATCAGATATTAAATATCAAATATTGAAATATATAAATAATTTTCACATTTTTATAACTATTGAGGTAAATTCCATTGAAGTATAGTCATATTGACGAAATTTTTTTTTTTTTCATTTATTTAACTCAATTATTATTTAACAAAATGTCTATTTTTTCATAAAAATTGGATTAAGTTTTGAAATTTCATACGTAATACACAAATATTTAACTACCACATAACAGTTACAGAAAAATAAAATGAAAAATAAATACAAAATTTTTAAGAAAAACCTTCAAAATTATTAAAAACGTTATTAAAACTTGTTTGTAAAAATAAAAAATAAAGTAAATAATAAAAAATTAAATGAAATAAATATTAATTTATTCATAAAATTATAAATGTTGGAAATTTTTTACTACTGACGTTTATAAAAAAAATTGAATAGTTATTTATATTTAACATTCAAATATAGATTTAAGATTAATGTCGCGACACGTGACGCCTTATTATATAATTTACATATTTCAATTGAAAATTATGTAATCAGAGTGAAAAAAAATCCAATTCTTGAAAAATAGAAAATTATCTAATTTATATATTGTATAATATATTTTTTTATTTTTATATATATTTTTGTATTTTTATATATATTTTTTTATTTTTTTTTTAATATTTTTTTTAAATATTTTTTTTATATATTTTTTTTCTTGTATAAATTAGATAAAGCTTTGCAAAATTAAATGAAAGATATTTTCAATTATAATGACAAGACTTATTATATAAGTACAAAAAAAAAAGAAAAATAACCAATTTATTAGTATAAAAGGGTGCATATCAATTAGGAAAATAATTTAATTCGTTGACAAGATTTTATGCACAAGGAGCTGTTGTTTTCCAAGTAACCCAGTTTCATCTTAACGACTATGTTAATTCTTATTTCTTATCTCTACTTAAGCTTTAAAGGAAATTTCCAACAAGTGAATCATCTTGTTTAAAAGGGCGCTGCTCACTATAAGAAGAAATTGCACATTTAATTTTCATTTAAATATTCCTTTTGAGCAAAAAACGTAATTATTTTTCTTCAACATTTTTTTTTTTTTTTTGTGCTTTTGCGATAATTAAAATAAATAATAAATATATTTTTAAGTAAATAATATTTTTGGATATTCTTGATATTATTCCAAGTTGCGCTACAAGAAACAGAAATGCGTATGAGATTTACAAATTACATCCAATTTCGTGTAAATTTTCAGTATAATACCTGTATTAGATGCCAGGCTTCTAACTATTAAGGGTCTCATAAATCTGTATTAAAGCAAGCTCCATTGTATATATAATATATATATATATATATATATATATATATATTGGTGTTATATATATAGAGACACTCGAGCCGTAAATTTTTCCAAGCAATTATATCGATCTTTCTTTTTCAGTGATTCGATGGTAAAAAACTAAAAAAATTATTTTTAAACCAATTTTTACTTAAAAAAATTTTTAGATACTTTTTGGCAGAATTTTTATTTCACAGAATTTCTTTTTAATCCAATTTTTTATTTAAACGAATTCTAATTTAACCGAATTTTTATTTAGCATAATTTTCATTCAACAGAATTTTTATTTATACGAATTTTTAAATTTCAAAATTTTCTAATTTCCCGAATTTTTATTTCTTTGAATTTTTATTTGTACGAATTTTTAAATTTCAAAATTTTCTAATTTCCCGAATTTTCATTTCTTTGAATTTTTATTTGTTTGAATTTTTATTTGCACGAATTTTTATTTGTACAAATTCTTAAAAAGCCAATTTTTCATTTCACCGAAATTGCAAATGTCCGAACAAACATAACCTAGAAAAAGATTTTGGCGCGATTTTCAAAATTTGACCAATCAAAAATTATCAAGAAAAATCGAGATTGGTAAATTTTAAAAATAGCGCCGAAATATTTCTGTTTTTTTTCAATTAATAATAATTCTTTTATTTTATTTATATAAAATAAAAAAAAATTTATTTCTATTTTCAAATATGGAAAATTGCGTTCTATACAAAATTTAAAACACTTCTTTTATTCTCTGTAAAAAAAAAAAACAATAAAAAAAAAATTCAAGAGAAATGTAATTTTTTAACTTCTTTATTTGTGAAATAAAAATGTTTCTATATATTTTAAGAACTATAATGCAATGAATGAAATACCGTTTTTTTTTTTTGAAAAAAAAGAAAAAAAGGAATTTGTTTTCAGAATGACGTGTATGCTATCTTCATTGAAAAGAAAAATTGGAACACGTGTTCCATTGTTAGTGCACGTTGATAGTTTCGTGCACCCGTAAATCCTTTCCATATCGGACTAGTTTTTTGTGACAGGGAAAAGTTTCATATAAAAAAAAAAAAAAAAAAAACTTGTCGACAATCTTTAAAATCGGAAAAAAAGAACAAAAACAACATTTTTTGTCAAAGAAATTAAAACATATTTGTAAAAAAAATTAAAATTAGAAAAATTATTATTTAAAAAAACAGATTTTTAAATACTAATACAATGAAAAAAAAATTTATTTGATTCAAATACTCGATTGACTGTTATCAAATAAATATTTATTTGTATTAAATAATTATTATTTGAGAAGGTATTTATTTCAAATAAAGAAATTATTGATTCAAATACAACTTATGTAATTCAAATAACAATTTTTTTTATTTCAAAAAAATAAGTTCTTAGGCGAAGGTAAATAGAGCTGGTAGAAAAAATTTAGTTTCATAGCGTCCCTCCAGAGGGAACCAGCATATAGAGGTGGCTCCCTCTGAAGGGACGCTATGGAACTAAATTTTTTTTCCCTCTATAGAAACGCTATAAAATTACAGCTATATTCGCGAATTAAATTCGTCAAATAACAAAAAAAAACATTAAATTTAATGATACTACTTATTTTCATATAAAATAAAAAAATATATATTTTTTTATTTTTATTTATTAATATTATATTATTATTTCCATGATATGCATTAGCGGCTTTCTAAAGATTACACCACGAAAGTTCAAGAGGACCATTAAATAATTTGTCATTCGAGTTTTTTGTGTAAGGCAACAAATAAGTAAACTTGGTTGATCCTTAAAAAAAGCGTCACCCCTCAAGCATTTTTACTTTTGAATTGAACAAAGAATAAGAATAAGAAGATGAAAAAAAAGAAGAAGAAGAAGAAGAAAAAGGAATACATGAAAAAGAATCGATAGGGGTCAAAGGTTGGACGTGGCCAGAGGCTATTATTCGAAAGAACTTTTCGTATGGTAGTGAAGTAGCCATTCGTATCGCTTTAGAGAGCTGCGAAAGGGGAGGGAACCCTCTTTCGAAAGAGGTTTCTCTCTCTCTCTCTCTCTCTCTCTCTCTCTCTCTTGCGTTTCGAAAACTTATTGAAAAGCCTGGGTGGTGAGAGAGGAAAAAAAAGAAGGCTTGATCCTGGTAAGGAAAGGACGCACGAAATAAATGGGAAGCAAAGGGAGGAAACGTATATCGCGATACTAACGTGTGTGTGTGTGTTAGCAGGGCTTTTGGCAGGAAAAATGGTATGGCCTTTAAGGTGTATATGCGATAATAGACACCTAGCTATCTTCCATTTTACACAATATAGCTTGAAAATGTCGTCTAGAGTCTCTCTCTCTCTCTCTCTTTCTTTCTATGAAGTTTAGTATATTTTTCTCTCGTTTGGCCCCCGGTGTCGGCGCGTGATTTATGAGCGAGCGCTTTGCTCATATCACGCAAATAACCTATATATACAATCGAGAATTCATCATATTGTGTGTCTTGAAGGCGTTTTAAGTTTCTAAGATTGCGTGACGTTGTTTTGGTGCTCAGTAGGAACTGGGTGCCATTCTGTAACTTTTTTTCACTTTCACTTCACTTTCACTTCATTTCACTTTACTTTCACTTCACTTCACATTCACTCCACTTTCACTTCACTTTACTTCACTTCAATTTCAATTCACTTTCAATTCAATAGTTGCAGTGAAAGTGAAGTAAACGTTAAGTGACTTTCACTTCATTTTCACTTCACTTACACTTTCCCTTTTCACTTCACTTTCACTTCACTTTACTTTACTTCAATTTCAATTCACTTTCACTTCAATAGTTGCAGTGAAAATGAAGTAAACGTTAAGTGACTTTCACTTCATTTTCACTTCACTTTCACTTTACTTTCACTTCCATTTCACTTCACTTTCACTTTACTTTCACTTTACTTTTACTTTACTTTCACTTCACTTTAATTTCAATTCACTTCAATTCTAATTCACTTCCTTTTACTTTCACTTAACGTTTACTTCACTTTCACTGCAACTATTGAAGTGAAAGTGAATTTAAATTGAAGTAAAGTAAAGTGAAAGTGAGGTGAAAGTGAAATGAAGTAAAAGTGAAGTGAAAGTGAAAGTAAAGTGAAAGTAAAGTGAAAATGAAGTGAAAGTGAAGTGAAAATGAAGTGAAAGTGAAGTGAAAATGAAGTGAAAGTCACTTAACGTTTACTTCACTTTCACTGCAACTATTGAAGTGAAAGTGAATTGAAATTGAAGTAAAGTAAAGTGAAAGTGAAGTGAAAGTGAAAGTAAAGTGAAAGTAAAGAGAAAATGAAGTGAAAATTAAGTGAAAGTGACTTAACGTTTACTTCACTTTCACTGCAACTATTGAATTGAAATTGAAGTGAAGTAAAGTGAAAGTGAAGTGAAAGTGTAGTGAAAGTGAAGTGAAAAGGGAAAGTGTAAGTGTAATTGAAAGTGTAAGTGAAAGTGTAAGTGAAAGTTTAAGTGAAAGTTTAAGTGAAAGACTAAGTGAAAGACAAAGTAAAAGTAAAGTTACTGAATGACACTCAAATAAAAAAAATTTTTTCGCAAATTTTTTTTTATTATTTCCATACACGAATTTAGAAAAATAAAATCATTTTCGAATAATTTTTTTTCTCCCCCCTCATCTTAAAGCGACATTATTTCAATATCGATACGAGTCATCTCATTTACAAACCGTGTAAATTTTCCCAGCTTTTCCAGAACAACCCTCGCGGCCTTTCTTCTCTCACTCTCTCTCTCTTTAGTATATATTTGAGGAAGGGGGATCTTTTCCAACTACTCCCACCCTACTCTCTTCTTGGCTCATTTCTCACAATAATCTTGCTGGAACATAATGCCGCCCCCTTTTGAGAGGTTCATAGAGATGCACATAAATTGGAAGAGGCATTACGACGTCTCTCTCTCTCTCTCTCTCTTGCTTTTCCTTTGTGCCAATGCAATGCGTGCCTTTACACTACTGGCACAAGCTGTCCGGTGTGAAGTACATACCAAGGTATATATGTATTTCGAATTGTATATCTTGCCTTCCATATATAATGATGTACGCGAGTATTTAGAGGGCGAGAGGAATCTGTGCGCACTTTATAGAATAATAGAAATGGTTCTACAATAGTGTATATATATATATAGGCCACTGATGTGAAATTCAATGTTTCTTGATTATTGAAATAAATAGATAACGATTGACACGAAAATGGAAATTTTATTTTTACATTGAAAAAATTATATTTTGTTTTAAAACAAAAAATATTTCTATAATTTAACTTTTTTTTTTGAAAAATGCTTTTCTTTCAAAAGCAATTACTTAAGAATATAAAAATGATTTTATATTCTAAAGTAATCGCTTTTACTATATACTGCGCTTTTCTTCTTCAATTTAGCAAAAAGCCAACTTAAATCCAAAAACAAAACAATCATCTGTCAGATTAGTGAAAATATTTTGATATTTTATGCATTATTCCATTTTTTTTTTTTTTGGTTGACGAATATATATATATATATATTTTTTTCTAGAATATACATTCTAAAAATATCGTATTTCATCCTTTAAAAGTTCTCAATCCCACATTTCAAAAAGCGAAAACAAATGTTCTGTCACAAGAAATTGTAATTTTTTTTCTTCCCCACTATAGAAACATTTTAACTATTTAAAAAGAGGAAAATGAATTTTTATTTGTAAAATATAATTTACAAATAAAAATTAATTATTTCAAGCAAAATTTAGTTGTGCCATACAAATTTTTTTCTGACTAATCAGTTAATTTACTGTTATCAAATATTTGTACTAAATAATTATTATTATTTGCATCAATACAGTTTATTTAATTCAAATAAAAATTTTCTTATTTATAAAAAATAAAGGTAAATGGAGCTGGTAGAAAAAATTTAGTTTCATAGCGTCCCACCAGAGGGAGCCACCACCTCTATATGCTGGCTCCCTCTGAAGGGACGCTATGGAACTAATTTTTTTTCTTTTTTGTTTCGTTTGAAAGTACAGCTATAGTCGCGAATTAAATTCGACAAATACCAAAAGAAAAAAAGTAATTATAAGTAAATATTTATTTGATAATAAATATAAGCGAATAAATTTTTTTTTTTCAGTTATTAAAATATTTTTACTTCTTTAAAGAAGAAAATTAATTGAATTGAAATTTGTCATGAGAGTTTAAATTTGATATAATTCGTACACTAAAGGGGTTTGAGGAGTTTATTATCATGAAACGTCTTATGTAAGGCACAATGGCTTGTTCTGTTTAATTATCTATTCATTGAGTGAACGTCCTGCCTTGCTTCATTTAGGAGATATTCTGGGCAATCTAGTGTACCACTCGAGACCTTCGACATTGTTCTCAGTACCTTGCATGTTTCGGTCCAAGGCTGGGATCGTACATAGAACTGGCCGTGATGTCTTCGTCCAAAATCTCCCCGTTCTCCATACCCAATGCTGCGCTGCATTGTCCTGCAACCAATTTCATTAAGTGAATCTTTTATAGAAAATGATTTCAATTAAATTCAAAATTTATCACTTTTTTTTATGAAGATTTTTCATTTTTTTTGTTAGGTGAACTAATTTAGAAACAATTTTTTATTTGATATAAAATAAGCTATAAGATCACTTTATTAAGAGGTGGAATCTTTCTTTTTTTTATAGTAGATTTGTTACTTTGATTGAAGTGGTTTAATTTTCAGTTGAAGAAATCTGACAAGAAGTGCCAGTCTAGCGAATTTTTTTGAGAGTACTTTAATGCTTTTAGTGCTACTAGATTTAATTAAGAGGATTTTTTCTCTAAGGGGAGAAAGATTTTTTTTTCTTCCTTCAGGAATATCTTAAATCGTAAGAAAAAATAGTAGTTAAAAGAAATGGTTAGGCATTTGTCTCAGAGAAAAATAAATATTTATTTTGTTGCAAATCAAATTTTATTTGACTCGAATAAAAATTTTATTCGGTTTCAAATTTTTTCAGTTTAATTATATTTGGTTTATTTTTATTTGACTTAAATAATTTGGCATTATATAAAATTTTATTTGTACTAATTAAATATTTTTTATTTAAAAAAGAAAGTTTTTAGGCGAAGGTAAATAGAGATGGTACAAAAAATTTAGTTTCATAGCGTCCCTCCAGAGGGAGCCACCTCTATATGCTGGCTCCCTCTGGAAGGACGCTATGAAACTACAGCTATATTCGCGAATTGAATTTGTCAAATATAAAAAGAAAACAAATTTAATGATACTACTGTTAAGGAAAAATAATTTTTATTTTTTTAAAGGGTCGACAATAGAGAATAGAAAAAATAGATAATTTGATTTATTTTTATTCGAATTAAATAATGAATATTTGGCATTAAATAACATTTTATTTTATGCTAATTAAATAATTTTTTTTTTGAAAAAAGAAATAGTCCTTAGGCGAAGGAAAAAAATTTAGTTTCATAGCGTCCCTCCAGAGGGAGCCAGGATACACAGGGAGGGACACTCTGGAGGGACGCTATGGAACTAAATTTTTTTTTCCTCTGGAGAAACGCTATAAAACTACAGCTATATTCGTGAATTAAATTCTACATAATAATAAAAGAAAACACAAATTATATTCCTCAGAGAAAAAAAAGTATTTATTTTGTTGCAAATAAATTTTATTTGACTCGAATAAAAATTTTATTCGATTTCAAATTTTTTTCAGTTTAATTATATTTGGTTTATTTTTATTTGACTTAAATAATTTGGCATTAAATAAAAATTTATTTTGTGCTAATTAAAAATTTTTTTATTTAAAAAACAAAGTTCTTAGGCGAAGGTAAATAGAGCTGGTACAAAAAATTTAGTTTCATAGCGTCCCTCCAGAGGGAGCCAGCATATAGAGGTGGCTCCCTCTGAAGGGACGCTATGGAACTAAATTTTTTTTTCCTCTGTAGAAACGCTATAAAACTACAGTTATATTTGCGAATTAAATTCGTCAAATACCAAAAGAAAACATTAAATTTAATGATACTACTTATTTTCACATAAAATAAATAAATATATTTAAAAAAAAATCTGAATTGCATGGTTTTCATTCGCGTTATTATTTTTTGCCAAGGATATATATTTTTTTTTTTTTGGTGGGGATTATTTTTTTCTCCTATATAGCAGACACTGATGAATATTTACCATCAGTCGAAATTAATATTTTCGTATATATGTGATTCTTTAGAAATAGTGTATAAATGTTTGGCATAGCTTGTGATAATTTCTGGCGTCCACAATTTCTCTCTCTCACTCTCTTTCTGCAGTAGTATGGGACTGGACGGAAATACTAGCACACAGTTATACCGACACCGGGGGGAAAGTTTCAAAACTGCAGAATGTTGCGGACGCGGGATTAGCTGGCCTCAGGCTGAATTGCCTAGCTTTTGTATACGCCTGTATTTTCTCTTCAAAATATATATATATATATATATATATATATATATATATGTACATATATATATATATGTATATAAATGTATACACACGTATGTGGGCACTATATACAAAACTTGACCAATCCCCTCTTCCCCACCGACAGTTATTATTAGCCAATATAACTTCAGATACGTTACTGACTTTAGCCCGCACGTCGGAAATCGTTATAAAGTATGTATATATATATATATATATATATATATATATATATATATATGTGTTCGAAGCAAAGTTATGATCTATTATGTACATTATCAATTGTTAATAATTCCACTACCGAAATACTCACTAACAAGTTGGAAATGTATACCTACTCTGCCCAAGTCAATAAGGTATAGATAAATTTCATTTTGAAGTTCGAAAGTTGATTTTCATCATAGATATAAAAATTTTTTTTACATATTAACATTTTCTTTTTTTTCTTTTCTTTTCTTTTTTTTTTGGTAAACCAGTTTTTTTGTTTATAAAAATTTGTTCAATTTTTTATAAGAAATAATTTTTTTTCTAATATTTTTAACAATTTATTTCGATTACAAGTAGGAGTAAAAAATAATTTCAATATTAGTAAATTGATGTTTAACTATTGTATTTAAATTTTATTTATTATGTCTGACTAAATACTGACTTGCATTACTGATTTTCTAATTTAGTTTTAATGTCTGACGATTTAAGCTACTAGAAAAAAAATTTAAAACCATATATTGTCTGACTAAATATTTATTAGTACTACTGATAAAAATACAAAAATTTAGAAACTTGAAAAAAATATTAACTAGTACTACTAAAAAAATTGCTAACTTTTAGAAAAGCTGACTAAATATTGACTATTACTACTGATTGTCAATTTTTTTTGCCATGTCTGACTAAATATTGTCCTTTATTACTAAATGTCTAATTTATTATGTCTGAGTATTTATTTTACTACGAATTGTTTAATTTCCTTATTATGACTGACTAAATATTGACTTGTACTACTAAATTTATAAATGAATTACTATTTTTAATTAAAACCGAGTACTTCTAATAATAAAATTAGAACAAAATAGAAAGCCTGACTAACTATTTACTTTTACTACTCTTTTCGGTAATTTATTTATTATGTCTGACTATATATTTACTTGTACTACTGATTTTTTAATTTGTTTACAAAATCTGATTAAAATCAATTTAATGTACTAAAAAAATTACAAAAATATAGAAAGTCGGACTAAATTTTTTTCACTACTGATTTTCTAATTTATTTATTATGTCTGACTAAATATTGACCTGTACTACTAAGTTTCTAAATTGATTACTATTTCTAATTAAAACATTAAACTATTTATAACAATTACAAAAAAATACAAAAACTTAACCAAATATTTTTTTACTACAGAAGTTTTAATTTACTTATTATGTCTGACTAAATATTGACTTATACTACTGAATTTCTAAATTAATTACTATTTTTAATTAAAACTTAATTGATTTACTAATAAAATTACAAAAATACAAAAAGTCGAACTAAATTCTTTTACTACTGATTTTTTAATTTATTTATTATGTCTGACTATATATTGACCTGTACCACTGAATTTCTAAATTAATTACTATTTCTAATTAAAACTGAATTAAACTATTAATATCAATTACAATAAAATAGAAAACCTGACTTACTATTTTTCTAATTTATTAATTATGTCCGACTAAATATTGACCTATACTACTGAATTTATAAATTAATTACTAATATTTTAGATTGATTTAATATACTAATAAAATTACAAAAAAATTGAATGTCTTACTAAATATTTAATTTTACTATTGATTTTTCCTCTATTCATTATGTATGACCTGACTATTTACTTGTACTACTGAATTTGTAATTTACTTACCAAATCTGATTAAAACCAAGTTGATCTACTAATAAAATTACAAAAAAGAACGTCTGATTTAATATTTTTTTTTACTACTGATTTTCTAATTTATTTATTATGTCAGATTAAATACTAACTTGTACTACTGAATTTATAATTTAATTACTATTTTTAATAAAAATCGAGTTGATTAATTAATAAAATTACAAAAAATAGAAAATGTAACTAAATATTCAGTTTACTATTTTTTAAAAATTTATTTACTACGTCTGACTAAATATTGACCTACACTACTGAATTTTTAATTTAATCACTATATCTCATTAAAATCAATTTCATCCTATTAGTAAAATTACAAAAAAATTTAAAGCCTGACTAAATATTTATTTTTACTACTGAGAAACTTTGAAACTTAATTTTAACATCCAAAATTTGGTCTCTGAATAAATTCTAATCTAATTTAAAAAAAAAAAAAAAAAATGTGACAACAATTGAAATGAATAGGTACGCGTGCTATAATTAATTTACCGTGTTTTAAAAAAAGAAATGTCTAACGGGTCAACGCTAAACGACGATCCCTCGACATACAAGAATGAACAGATATAATAGAGACACTCCTCCGCGCTTCTGAGCAGCTATTAGATAGTATTGTTAATTCACCGTGTGGCTGACATTTCATTTTACTGAAGCACAATGGCGGCCTCTGGTTTTATCATTCAGGTGTTGGAAATGCGCGCGCGAGAGAGAGAGAGAGATAGTGGTATGTATACACGACGTGAACTATTATCGCGAAATACTCCAAGAAAAAAAAAATACCTGGCATTCGAAAAAGTCATGTCTACCTTTTCAGAGAGAGAGAGAGAGAGAAAAAAAAAGAGAACGTAAACTTGGCAAGAACTGTGTAGAGAAAGAAATAAAAGAGGAAAACTGAAGAGATAAATACAGGAAGAAGAAGAAAAAAAGAGAGAGAGAGAGTAGAGAAAAATATGAAAGAGAGCTGGCAGATGATTTTTCCAACCCGGGGTTTATATGGTCCGAACGATATTACGGTCCTGACAAAAATAAAGAGCGAATTTCTTGCGCCAACTTATTGTCGTTGTGAGAGAAACGGAGAAATAGTGATCCGCCTAAAGGTGTAGGATATGAACAATGGATTCGACTACTTGGTGTGTTCTATTTGAAATAAGTGACGAGCTCTTTTATTTTTCTTTTTTTTTTATTTTCCTTTTTGCTTTATTAAAACTGAACATTGAAATATTTAATTCTCCAGTAAAATGAAATTTTTCCATTCAATATAAAATTTATTCTTTTTTCCCAGGTGAAAAAATTAACGTTACTAACGTTACTAATGTTACTAACATTACTAATGTTACTAAAGTTAGTACCTATAAAAAAAATAAGAGTTTCTAAAATATATTTTCACAGAAACTTTGACACTACTTTCCCATTACCACTTTCACTTCCACTTAAACTTTTTATAATTTTCATTCCCATTTCCACTTATACTCTTTCTAATTCTCATTCCCACTTCACTTACACTTTTTCTAATTTTCATTCCCATTCCTATTTCCATTTCCAGTTTTTTATATTCATTGCCACTACCACTTTTTCTAATTCTCATTCCCACTTTCACTTCCACTTACACTTGTTCCAATTTTCATTCCCATTTTCACTTCCACTTTTTTATATTCATTGCCACTTTAACTTTTTCTAATTGTAATTAAAAAAAGTGGAAATGGTTGTGTAAATTGAAATTAGAAAGAGTTTTAGTCGAAATGGCAACAGCTAATGAAAATTAGAAGTGGAAAAAATGGGAGTAGAAGTGGTAATGAAAATTAGAAAAAGTGGAAGTGAAAGTGGTAATGAAAATAAAAAAGTGAAAATGGGAATGAAAATTAGAAAAGTGAAAGTGGAAATGAGAATTAGAAAGAGTGAAAGTGGGAATGGAAGTGCGAATGAGAATTAGAAAAAGTGGAAGTGGAAGTGGTAATGTAAATAAAAAAGTGAAAGTGAAAATGGGCATGAAAATTATAAAAAGTGAAAGTGAAAATGGGAATGAGAATTAAAAAAAGTGAAAGTGGAAACGATAATGAAAATAAAAAAGTGGAAGTGATAATAGAAATGAAAATTATAAAAAGTGCGGGTGAGAACATTAAATACTTCCTGGTGGTCGATTTTCGACAAGTTTCTGCAAAAATACAATTTAGAAACAGTTTCTTAATTTTTTTATAGGTACTAACGTTAGTAACATTAGTAATGTTAGTAATGTTAATTTTTCTACCTGGGTTGTTGCTATTTTATATATATTTTTTGCTATTTATTTATTCTCTATTAACTCTACTTTTTTTAGTTTTTTTTTTTTTTTTAAATAGTAATCAATTTTTCATTGTGTATTATATAGAGCCGACCCCATAACTGTAAATTTCTTTTGGAAAATTCAATTTACAATGTGTTTGGTGTTGTACGTATTTGAAAAAGTGAAGGTAATAAAGATTAATAGGAAATAAAGTACCCTCTCTATTTGGCTTTTAGCAAGTGCTCCAAAACGAGCTCCAGATGCTGAGAAAACGTATACTATATATAGACCTTATTGCCATGGCTCTTGTAACTAATGGCTTTGGTGCAGGCTTCCGATTTCATCCAATGTTCATGAGAAATAACCCAAGTCGCGTTTGGTTTCACCTGAGATCGCATCCTAGTTCTAAATCTTCAAGGATCTAAATCCTTCAAGTTCGAGTCAGTACATGTCTCTTTATCCCAAGATATCTAGTCGAAGGTTTATCGGATTTTCTGGATTCCAAAAAAAAAAAAAAAAAAAAAAAACAGCATCTCTAATTTATCGACATTGCTGTAAGCCTTTTTTTCAAGTTTTTTGTTAAAAAAATTTTTATAAAAAAAAATGCCAAAACACTGCTTTTTTGTGTTTAGAAATAATTTTGATATGGAAAAATAATTTTATATTTTTTTTAAAGAGTCGAAAATAGAAAAAATATATAATTTGGTTTATTTTTATTTGGATTAAATAATAAGTATTTGGCATTAAATAAAATTTTATTTTGTGCTAAATTAAATTATTTAAAAAAAAAGAAAGTCCTTAGGCGAAGGAAAAAAAATTTAGTTTCATAGCGTCCCTCCAGAGGGAGCCAGCATATAGGGGTGGCTCCCTCTGAAGGGACGCTATGGAACTAACTTTTTTTTCCTTTGGAGAGATACTATGAAACTACAGCTATACTCGCGAATTAAATTCTATAAAATATCAAAAGAAAACACAAATTATTTGTCTCAGTGAAAAATAAATATTTATTTCGTTGCAAATAAATTTTATTTGACTCGAATAAAAATTTTATTCGGTTTCAAATTTTTTTCAGTTTAATTATATTTGGTTTATTTTTATTTGACTTAAATGATTTGGCATTAACTAAAATTTTATTTTGTGCTAATTAAAAATTTTTTTATTTAAAAAACAAATTTCTTAGGCGAAAGTAAATAGAGCTGGTTCAAAAAATTTAGTTTCATAGCGTCCCTCCAGAGGGAGCCATCTCTGTATGCTGGCTCCCTCTGAAGGAATGCTGTGAAACTACAGCTATATTCGAGAATTAAATTTGTCAAATATAAAAAGAAAACAAATTAAATGATACTACTGTTAAGTAAAAATAATTTTTTTTAAAGGGTCTAAAATAGAAAACAGAAAAAATAGATAATTTGGTTTATTTTTATTTGAATTAAATAATGAATATTCGGCATTAAATAAAATTTTATTTTGTGCTAATTAAAAATTTTTTATATATAAAAGAAAGTTCTTAGGCGAAGGTAAATAGAGCTAGTACAAAAAATTTAGTTTCATAGCGTCCCTCCAGAGGGAGCCACCTCTATATGCTGGCTATAAGAGCAACAGCTATATTCGCGAATTAAATTCGTCAAATACAAAAAGAAAACAAATTTAATGATACTACTGTTAAGGAAAAATCATTTTTATTTTTTTAAAGGGTCGAAAATAGAGAATAGAAAAAATAGATAATTTGGTTTATGTTTATTTGAATTAAATAATGAATATTTGGCATTAAATAAAATTTTATTTTGTGCTAATTAAATTATTTTTTTTTTTGAAAAAAGAAATAGTCCTTAGGCGAAGGAAAAAAAATTTAGTTTCATAGCGTCCCTCCAGAGGGAGCCACCTCTATATGCTGGCTCCCTCTGAAAGGACGCTATGAAACTACAGCTATATTCGCGAATTAAATTTGTCAAATACAAAAAGAAAACAAATTTAATGATACTTCTGTTAAGGAAAAATAATTTTTATTTTTTTAAAGGGTCTAAAATAGAGAATAGAAAAAAAATAATTTGGTTTATTTTTACTTGGATTAAATAATGAATATTTGGCATTAAATAAAATTGTATTTTGTGCTAATTGTATTATTTTTTTTTTGAAAAAAGAAATAGTCCTTAGGCGAAGGAAAAAAAATTTAGTTTCATAGCGTCCCTCCAGAGGGAGCCACCTCTATATGTTGGCTCCCTCTGAAGGGACGCTATGGAACTAATTTTTTTTCTTTTTTGTTTTGTATGAAAGTACAGCTATATTTGCGAATTAAATATCAAAAGAAAACAAATTTAATGATACTAGTGTTAAGGAAAAATAATTTTTTATTTTTTTTAAAGTGTCGAAAATAGAAAATAATTGAAAAAAAAATAAAATTTTGTTACCTAATTCGAATCCGAATACTGGCAGAGACAATAGAAGAACGATTAGGAGTTCTTGAAGAAGACTATGGTTGACAGGACCAAAGGCTGGCATGTTAAGGGCCATTAGGTCCCTAGTCTATCGGTTCTTCATCATACAGAACAACCTGCTTTGCTGTACACACCCTCCTCCTAAATGCCATTTGACCTTATGTCATCGTATGTTCTCCTCTTCCTCAATTGGTTTACCATCTTGTTGATGATACCCAAATTCTCGCATCTGAAATAAATCCAAACAAAAAATTATGTTAATTTTTAATTTTTTTTATCACTTTCAAACAATTTTTTTCCCTTCTGATAATATATTGGGTAATAATTTTTCGAAAATGGTATGATTTAGAAAAAAAAATTACCACTGTGAAAATGTATATAAAAAGATTTGTTTTTTATATTAAAAAAAATAATTTGCTGTTAATTTACAAACAAACGAAGTTTTCAAGTGGATTGAAATGAACTGAAAAGTTAGGATGTTATTGGAAAGAGGGTATATATATATATACATAAAGGAAGAGGGAAATTTACAAAAGTTACTTGGGTAAGGTGGTTGCCTTTGTGGTTTTAACCATGGTCCGAACAGCGAAGGGAAAATCCCATTACGAATCCAATTTTCATTGATTAAAGTTAATTTATTACCATTTATTTCCATTTTATGTTGGAACTCCAATGAATAGTAACGAACAGAATTTAAACTAATGGAAAGAATAAATGCAACGACATACAATATATAGAACCACTCGACCCTAATCTATCATCTAAGGAAAAAAAAAAAAAAGTATAAGACAAAAATTATTCCAGTAAAGAATAATTAATTTTTTTTTCTTCTGTATATGTACATTTGAATATGCATTTTTAGAAATCTTTTAGAAACGACTATTTTTTTTTCTTTCTGTAACTTCCTGCACTTGAAATATCGAACCTCTGGAGTTGTAATTAAGCAACTGGGTGCTCGTTAAACGTGGGAATTTTAATTGCGCGCGTTATTAACGTGCTAGATGGAGAGCGAAATGAAAAACGAAAGCGGAAGTGAGGATTCCCAGTGGTTGCAGATTTTTGGTCTCCATATACAAATCTATTACACTTTCAAAAAAAAAATATTTTGATTAATTAATTAAACAATTTTTTTTAAATTCAATAATAAAAAATTATTTTCCAATTTTTTTTTACATTTTGTGGTTGTAAAATATATATATTTATTTAAATATTACAATTTCAGTATAAATAATTATATTTGAAATTAATTTGTAAGCCCTGGATTTTTGGTGAGTGTTTAGCTAAAAAATTCATCACGCAAAGCAGGAAATGTTCATTATGCAACATGGAAAATTCATTTCAGTTTGAAATATCTTGCCCACACAAAGCTTTGAAAGAGACGAATATCATTTAAAAGCAGAAACATCAAACTAATTTTCGCTGTGTTCAGCCACTGTGTACCACTGGGGGATTTCAAAATTTGGTTTTCTCTTTTAGAATCCAGAAATTCAATGCAATTGGATTAACACACCTTAATCAATGCGCGCATATATGTGAAAAAATAAACAATTTTTTTTTTTATCAAGAAAATAATGAAAGCATCGTAGACAAAAAAAAAAGAAGAAAATTGTTAAAAAGTATCTATAAAGTGGCTACATTATGATATCCCAAGTACCTGTCGATAAAATATAAAAAGAAAATATAAAAAGGCAACAAGCGGACAAGTGTTCTATAGATGGAAACAAGTCTAGAACAAAACGAAATATGTTATACAAGAGAAAATATATATTTTTTTTTTGTAGTTTGTGGTGCATCTCTGGGTAAATGAGAAATTCTTCCCTTTTTCCTACCCAAAGCTGAACACTATCATTACCCACGTTCATATCAAACTAAATGAAAGGATTTTGTGATGCAAATTTAATTCCACGTCCGTTTTATTTTTTTTTTTGCTTTAGAGAAGACGCAGATATTTACGTGTCGTTGGTTTTCTGTCGAATTGCTATCAGAAAGATAGAGAAAGAAAGAGTTTGAGATGCTAGCAAATAAAAAAAAAGTGTTCCTCGAGGCTGTGCGAAAGTAATTTTTTTTTCACCCCGTGACGGTTATTTTAAGACCTAAGAAAACCTTCCGTATTGATTAATACACTTCAGTGATTGAATCACACGACAAAATCTTTTTAAAGACGTTTTTTTTTTCTTTTTTTTCAATTTTTATAAATGAGTATTAAAGAGTAATAAATTGATAATTTTATAAATAAATAAATTTTTAAATAAAAAAATTAATTTTTAAATACAGATTTTATTTCAAAAATTAATATCGGGATATAATTTAACTATAGTAAACTTTATTAAATTTTAGAATTGACATTTTAGTGAAAGTGAAATTTTAGGAACTCAATTTGAAACACATGCTTCACGAACTTGAAACATTATTGTTTAGCGAAATTTAACATCTTTCATGTAATTAATTATTAACTTGATGTACATATAGAAGAAACTAAATTCAAAATACACTTTCATACCAATCGTTATTATTCACCCTCGAAGTTTAATTAAAGTCCTGAACACATGTTTGCTTTATTTAGGTCTTTGCTGTTATTGTATACATATATATAGAAAATATATAATATAAATATATAATAGAGAATAGAAAAAAATAGATAATTTGGTTTATTTTTATTTGAATTAAATAATGAATATTTGGCATTAAATAAAATTTTATTTTATGCTAATTAAATTATTTTTTTTTGAAAAAAGAAATAGTCCTTATACGAAGGAAAAAAAATATTAGTTACATAGCGTCCCTCCAGAGGGAGCCAGGATACACAGGTGGCTTCCTCTGGAGGGACGCTATGGAACTAAATTTTTTTTTTCCTCTAGAGAAACGCTATAAAACTACAGCTATATTCGCGAATTAAATTCTACAAAATAATAAAAGAAATCACAAATTATTTATCTTAGAGAAAAATAAGTATTTATTTTGTTGCAAATAAATTTTATTTGATTCGAATAAAAATTTTATTCAGTTTCAAATTTTTTTCAGTTTAATTATATTTGGTTTATTTTTATTTGACTTGAATAATTTGGCATTAAATAAAATTTTATTTGTACTAATTAAAAATTTTTTATTTAAAAAACAAAGTTCTTAGACGAAGGTAAATAGAGCTGGTACAAAAAATTTAGTTTCATAGCGTCCCTCCAGAGGGAGCCACCTCTATATGCTGGCTCCCTCTGGAGGGACGCTATGAAACAACAGCTATATTCGCGAATTAAATTCGTCAAATACAAAAAGAAAACAAATTTAATGATACTACTGTTAAGGAAAAATAATTTTTATTTTTTTAAAGGGTCGAAAATAGAGAATAGAAAAAATAGATAATTTGGTTTTTGTTTATTTGAATTAAATAATTAATATTTGGCATTAAGTAAAATTTTTTTTGTGCTAATTAAATTATTTTTTTTAAAAAAGAAATTGTCCTTTGGCGAAGGAAAAAAAATTTAGTTTCATAGCGTCCCTCCAGAGGGAGCCAGGATAGAAGAAACTAAATTCAAAATACACTTTCATACAAATCGTTATTATTCACCCTCGAAGTTTAATTAAAGTCCTAAACACATGTTTGCTTTATTCAGGTTTTTGCTGTTATTTTATACATATATATATAGAAAATATATAATATAAATATAAAAATAGAATATAGTGGTAGAATATAAATTCACATTTATTTTGAAAAGAGAAAATTCAAAAAAAAAAAAATTCCCTTTTTACTATTCAAAGCCATTTGGTGTAATCTTCCTTGGGAAATTAAAGTTTCATACTCACACTTCTTCAATCAATTAATGGAGTCGTTTGATCATGAAGCTTGCTTAAGAAACTTTTTCTTTCAAGAAATTGCACTAGTCCAAGTTCAGATGCAGGAGAGTGAGAAAGTAACTTTAGAAACGCGGTTTAAAACTTAGAGCACCTTAATCGAAAGATGCGGTGCACTACACTTTTGCGGTGTGCTCTCATATACTTTTTCTTTCAAAAAAAAAAAAAAAAAAAGAAAAGGAAAAAGTACTTTCCTCAAAATTTAATACCACAAACGTGTTTTTCAATCTTTTTTTCTTCTCAACTTATTATTACAAATTATTATCAAAATCACATTGAAGGAAAAAAAAATATTTAGCCTTTAGAAATAATGCATTTTTTTGCGTTGGATTAAGAAAATAGAAAGAAAAATTAGGCAAATTTTTGTACTAAAATTTAATTTAAATTAATTTTTTTTTCATAAATTTCTCATCATTAAAGTGTCAAATGGGACTTAGACATAATTATTAAATTAGAAAATCAGTAGTAGAAGTCAATATTTAGTCAGACATAAAATAAACAGATAATCAGTGGTAATAGTAAATATTTAATTAGACGTTCTATTTTTTGTTTTATTAGTAGATCAAATCGGATATAGTCAGACATAATGAGAAATTCAGAAAATCAGTAGTGCAAGTCAATATTTAGTCAGACAATGGCAATTTTTGCCAGTAGTACAAGTTAATTTTAGTCAGACAATGTGTAAAAGTGTAGATAACGAGTAATTAAATTGATATTTAATTTTAATAAGAAATTTTTATTTTTAAATATAAAAGAAAGAAATTAAATTTGAAAAAATATTTTATTAATTAATTTAACGTTTTATTTTGCAGGATATCGATGGTGGACACTCCTCTCTCTCTTTCCTGGCCGATGATAATTAAAATGGTAAGTGTATTTTTACTTTCTAGTTCAACTGCATGTAATATATTTTATAAGATTAGCTAAATTTTTTTCTATTAAATTAAGTTTTTGCCTCAGTAGTAGAAATTTGCTTTAGTCAGACGTTGGAAATACAAAATAGTAATAAATTTTGAGTCTAACACGAAGAAAATTTTTTTATCAGGAACAGCGATTTATTTCTGTAGAATAGCGAAAATTTTTACGGTTTTAGTGAAACATATCGCTGTTCCAGTGAAACTTATCGCTATTTCAGGTAAAAATTGTATTTTTTTCAGTTATTTTCTTTTGTATTACTAATCAATAGTACAAGTAAATATTTAATTCGACTTTCTGAACGTTTCTTTATCAGTAGTACAAATCAATATGTAGTTCGACTTTCTACATTTTTTTGGAGTTTTTTTTTAAATATTACTATGGAAATTTAATACAATGGCTATCAATAGTTACAAATCATTCAAATTTGAAAGTTGTTCGAAATTTTATTTTTTTTTTTTTTTTGAAAAAAAAGAAGCTCAGATATTTCTTGAAAAGAAACTTTACTCTAAAATGTAATCCGAGCAAAAGTTGTTTCCCAAGGATTGGAAGGGAAATTGAATCGAAGCGATACTTCCTCTCTTTCTCTCTCTTTTTTTTCTTCTAGTTCCAATAGTTAATATCAAAGAGAGAGGGAGAGAGAGAGAGAGAGAAAACCTGGCAAGTTGGTGCGTAAACCTACCCTATCTGCATGCATATATATATATATTTTTTTTTTCTCACAGTGGATGCGGGTGATTTTCAGTGCTTTCTTCCGCTACAATACACTTTCAATGCTCAGAGAATACATAGTGCCTTAAAGTATCTCTGTTGTATATATATATATATAGTGTTGCGATTCAGTATTCTCAAAGCGTATATTCCAAATACGAATCCCTAGGTCCGTCGAAGGATACGAATTGTTGAGCGGGTGCTACTCGTCTAAAAAGGGGGGAGGTGGGGGGGTGGGAGTACACTTGAAATAGACGAGAAATTGGGTATAGGAACCGAATAATTCCAAGCGAGATCTCACCTGAATCTACTCTCTCTCTCTCTCTCTCTCTCTCTCTCTCTCTCTCTCTCTCTCTCTCTCTCTCTCTCTCTCTCTCTCTCTCTCTCTCTCTCTCTCTCTCTCTCTCTCTCTCTCTCTCTCTCTCTCTCTCTCTCTCTCTCTCTCTCTCTTTCTTCCTCTCTGTCTCTCTTTTCCGGAAGTGATGGCGATGCCTGCATTATCGACTAGAGCTCAACGAATCGAACTAGTTTGCTTTTCAAGTGGCTACATAGGACATCGACCTACATTTTCCTTATCCTCTTTAAATGACTGCTAAATCCTTGCTTAACGAGAAACTGGGCAGAATTTCAAGTTTTCCATCTCAATTCCTAAGGACTCTTCTTTCTTATATTCTTCTTTTGTCATTCAGTATAATTTCATTCGTGAATTAACCTTCAGTCTTTTAGAAAGTGCGACAGCCTGTTTTCAAATGTGAGATAATACTTGATGTTTAAATCCCTGATTTTTGTCACTGAAAAAAATTCAAATTCTATTTTTCAAAAAAAAAAAAAAACAAATTCATTACGCAAAACTTTTGGACAAATTCTGCGAAATTATTTCTTTTTGTATATAATAGAATATTTAAAGTTCTTTTTTTTTAAAAAAAGAAAAAAATCTTTTTTTTCCAGAAAAATATTGAATATTATTGCTAAAATGTCAATTGTTTTCTTTATTTGACAAAATAAGAATTTTGTGCAAATAATAATAATAGAGGAGAGAGAAAGTTGCTTTTTCTCAACATTGGTTGGCTAATTTAATTATATTGTGGGTTATTTTTGTAACAAAAATAACTGAAGCGACGAAGCTAGAAAATTATCTAAGAAAAAGATGGAGAGAAAGAGGAAAAAAATGAGAAAATGAGAGAAAGAGAAAAGAGAGAGAGAGAGAGAGAGGGGGGGGGGTGTTTGACCTCATGAAAGATGAAAGTTTCAAGAAGGAATAAAACACATTGTTGCGCGTATATATATAAGACGATTAAATTAACTGGCAGTTTCTTTCGTATATAATAAGAAGTACATGCGCGCTTATAACAAAGGGCAGCCGCACAATTTTTATTTCCCCCCTCCCCCCGCCCCGGTTAATACCGTGTTGTCTCTCTAACTTTTACTCTAACCTTACAAATTCTTTTTTTCTTTTTAATCCCTCCCTCGTTGACATCTTTCCAATAATTACGTCAGCCATTTGTGATTTTCCAGAGTTTTCATTCTAATGAAATGAAAGTCAGTGAAAAAAAAAAACCACTGTAAATAATATTACGACAGTTGGATATATACTTATAAAAGAATTTAAAAAAGGTAGAAGAAATCATATGAATTCCATCGTATATTTATAAATAAAGAATTATTAAAAGAGACGAAGAAATGAATACCTAATAATGGTGAATTGAATTTTTTATCTGAAATTCTTGAAATATCAATTTAAAAGAGAATAAAGTAGATTTATTTTCTTTTTTTTTATACAATTTTTCTCCTGTCAATTAGAATTGAGTTTTAAAATACAGGGGTTACAGTTTGACTTTCATTTACACTTTTTACACTTTCGTTTAGACTTTTTATAAAATTATTTCCTTTAATTGTTCATGACAACCGTTTCCATAGCAACCGGTACCATAGTAACCGGTACCAACATAACTTGTACCATAGTAACTGGTACCACAGTAACTAAAAGGCACCAACGTAACTGGTGCCGAAGTAACTGGTACCAATTTAACTGGTACCATAGTAACCGGCACCAACTTAACTGGTACCATAGTAACCGGTACCAATATAACTGGTACCATAATAACTACATGGCACCAAAGTAACTGTTACCAACTTAACTGGTACCATAGTAACTTGTACCATAGTAATTGGTACCTCAGTAACTAAAAGGTACCAACGTAACTGGTACCGAAGTAACTGGTACCAACTTAACTGGTACCGAAGTAACTGGTACCATAGTAACCGGTACCAATGTAACTGGTACCATAATAACTAAATGGCACCAAAGTAACTGTTACCAACTTAACTGGTACCATAGTAACTTGTATCATAGTAACTGGTACCACAGTAACTAAAAGGCACTAACGTAACTGGTACCGAAGTAACTGGTACCACAGTAACTAAAAGGCACCAACGTAACTGGTACCGAAGTAACTGGTACCGTAGTAACGGGTACCGAAGTAACTGGTACCAACTTAACTGGTACCGAAGTAACTGGTACCAAAGTAACTGGTACCAAAGTAACTGGTACCGTAGTAACGGGTACCGAAGTAACTGGTACCAACTTAACTGGTACCGAAGTAACTGGTACCAAAGTAACTGGTACCACAGTAACTAAAAGGCACCAACGTAACTGGTACCATAGTAATTGGTACAACAGTAACTAAATGGCACCAACATAACTGGTACCAACGTAATTGGTACCTCAGTAACTAAATGGCACCAACTTAACTGGTCCTATAGTAACCGGTACCAATGTAACTGGTACCATAGTAACTAAATGTCACTAAAGTAATTGTTACCAACTTAACTGGTACCATAGTAACTGGTACCATAGTAACTGATACCACAGTAACTAAAAGGCACCTACGTAACTGGTGCCAAAGTAACGCGTACCAACTTAACTGGTACCATAGTAACCGGTACCATAGCAACTGTTTCCTTGATAACCGTTACCATGGTAGTAAACGTTACCTTACCAGACAACGAAACCCTGCAATGGAAAAAGTGAACGTGTAAAAAATTGAAATTGGAGTAAAAATCAGAAAAAATGATAGTAGAAATTGATGTGGAAATGAAAAATTAGAAAAATGGAAATAGAAGTAGTGGTAGAAATTAGAAAAACTAAAAGTGGAAATGGATAGAAATAAAAAAAAAATCTTTTTTTAATCAAACGGTCACAACCAAAAAAAAAATTCATTGCTCGACAGATTTTAGTTAGATATATACAATAAGCATAACAGATAATTACTCAAATCTAAAGTTTCTGAAATGTTGAAGTTAATCGACGAAGCATATTTGTTCATCTAATTGATAAAGTTTGAGAACATCTGAAATAATCAAGATAAAGTATTATGTTCAGTGAATCGAATATTTTATAAGCTCTAATATAGAAAGTTTTACAACTCCTACTTTAGTATTAAATTAGGAGAAATTATTTTTATTATTATTATTATTATTATTATTATTGATAAAAATCAAAGTTTTAAAAAAGAAAATATTTTCCATTACAGAAAAAAAAAAAAATTTGTTATTATTGGTTTCTTAACATTTTTTTTCTTTTTTTACAACTTTCCTTGTAAAAATAGTTTTCGGTATTTGAAACATTAATAACAAGATTTATCGACAAATGTGACAAAGTTTTCTTATTGTGAAACTATGTTAAGTTTCAATTCATCCCGTTGAGAGTTTACGGTCAAAGTTAGCAAAACCACTAATCGCAAGGACAATCGCGATACGCGCGTAACGACTAAACTTTACGACGTTTCCGCGTTCCGGTCGAAGAAACGAAACTTGGGTTGGTAGTAGCTCACTTGCGTTTCTCTCGATATCGTTATTACGTATAGAAACGGAATTTACACATACATACATACACAGAGAATAAGGAGGGAGAAGAAGGAGGGAGTCAAGTTAATTTCCGTTCAACTTGGACAACGAGTATTTCTGACCAAGCATCCGCATGGACTCGCCATTCACGTACAGTGTGTTATATATATATATATATAGTTGAAAATGTGTGAGCCACAAACCATCACACCATCGACAACGGAGGCCAAACTCTCTCTCTCTCTCCCTATCACCAGAATACATACGGCGTTGCGCGGCTGCATTATATGCTGGAACACGGTTTCTAGCCGGTCTAAAATATTTTATAGCATTGTGCTTGATAACCACGACGACCTCCCCAAAATGGCTTGGGGCCGTTAAAACGTAAGATAGGAATATTTCAATGCCGGCTTATATTCAGTCTCCTCTAATTTAGCAGTTATGTAACGACCCGTCGTCCTCTATATATATTTACATATCATGTCCTGATTCAACCTTTGTTGAAGGTAATGAGGTTCCATGTGTGCTGTAATATACTGTAGAGAGAGAGATTCTGATAATACGGATTTTTATTATACTAACCCAAATAGAAATTTTCAACTCGGTACTAGCCAGTAACTCAACAGTTTTCCTAAATACTTGCTTATTTATTTAGATTTTTCAATTTTTAATGTGACAACGTATTTTTTTCTAATACTTAGGACTTATTAACAATTGATGTACTTATAATACTTAAATCTGGAAATTAAAATTTTCGCACGCATCGGGAATCGAACCCAGGACCCTATATAGACGCTACGCATATACGTTACCACGGAGCTACGGTGACTCGATGATAATTTATTTTTACTACCCATTTAAGAAATTAAGTTCTTATTCCGATTTTGACCGGATTTTTGGCCCAGAAACTTGGCAGAAGTACAAAATTAATAATAAGAATAAGAATAAAATAACAGTAATAGTAACAGTAATTAATAGTAACAGTAATTAGTAGTAATAGTAATAGTAAGAGTAATTTGGAGTAACAGTTACAGTAGCCGTTATTAATAGTATTAGTAACAGTAATTTATAGTAACAATAACAGTAGCAGTAATTAATAGTAATAGTAACAGTAACAGTAATTTATAGTAATAGAAATATTAACAGTAGCGGTAATTAATAGTAATAGTAAAACTAATTTATATTAACAGTAACAGTAGCAGTAATAGATAGTAATAGTAACAGTAATTAATAGTAATAGTAACAGTAATTTATAGTAACAGTAACAGTAGCAGTAATTAATAGTAATAGTAACAGTAATTAATAGTAACAGTAACAGTAATTAATAATAATAGTAACAGTAATTCATAGTAATAGTAATAGTAATAGTAACAGTAACAGTAATTTATAGTAATAGTAACAGTAGCAGTAATTAATAGTAACAGTAATAGTAATTTATAGTAATAGTAATAGTAATAGTAACAGTAACAGTAATTTATAGTAATAGTAACAGTAGCAGTAGTTAATAGTAACAGTAATAGTAATTTATAGTAATAGAAATATTAACAGTAGCGGTAATTAATAGTAATAGTAAAACTAATTTATAGTATCAGTAACAGTAGCAGTAATAGATAGTAATAGTAACAGTAATTAATAGTAATAGTAACAGTAATTTATAGTAACAGTAACAGTAGCAGTAATTAATAGTAATAGTAACAGTAATTAATAGTAACAGTAACAGTAATTAATAATAATAGTAACAGTAATTCATAGTAATAGTAATAGTAATAGTAACAGTAACAGTAATTTATAGTAATAGTAACAGTAGCAGTAATTAATAGTAACAGTAATAGTAATTTATAGTAATAGTAATAGTAATAGTAACAGTAACAGTAATTTATAGTAATAGTAACAGTAGCAGTAGTTAATAGTAACAGTAATAGTAATTTATAGTAATAGAAATATTAACAGTAGCGGTAATTAATAGTAATAGTAAAACTAATTTATAGTATCAGTAACAGTAGCAGTAATAGATAGTAATAGTAACAGTAATTAATAGTAATAGTAACAGTAATTTATAGTAACAGTAACAGTAGCAGTAATTAATAGTAATAGTAACAGTAATTAATAGTAACAGTAACAGTAATTAATAATAATAGTAACAGTAATTCATAGTAATAGTAATAGTAATAGTAACAGTAACAGTAATTTATAGTAATAGTAACAGTAGCAGTAGTTAATAGTAACAGTAATAGTAATTTATAGTAATAGAAATATTAACAGTAGCGGTAATTAATAGTAATAGTAAAACTAATTTATAGTATCAGTAACAGTAGCAGTAATAGATAGTAATAGTAACAGTAATTAATAGTAATAGTAACAGTAATTTATAGTAACAGTAACAGTAGCAGTAATTAATAGTAATAGTAACGGTAATTAAAAATAATAGTAACAGTAATTCATAGTAACAGTAACAGTAGCAGTCATTAATAGTTATAGTAACAGTAACAGTAGCAGTAATTAATAGTAATAATAACAGTTATTTATAGTAACAGTAACAGTATTTAATAGTAATAGTAACAGTAATTAATAGTAATACTAACAGTAATTTATAGTAACAGTAACAGTAGCAGTATTTAATAGTAAAAGTAACAGTAATTAATAGTATTACTAACAGTAATTTATAGTAACAGTAACAGTAGCTGTAATTAATAGTAACAGTAGCTGTAATTAATAGTAACAGTAGCAGTAATTAATAGTAATGGTAACAGTAACAGTAAATTATACACGCTAAAAAATTTATGAACAGTGACATAACAAAAGTACAATATTTATAGAATAAGGAAATCTATTTAATAGATTAATTATAACGTTTAACAATATCTAAAATAGTCACTATTTTCATTTTCCTAAGGAAATTGAATATCTCCATGATAGTTAAAAAAAATAATGTTTCAGAGATACTGTATTTATATTCTATTCATAATATATATTTAGTATAGTTAAATCTCATAGAAAATTTTATTTTCTCTATTCTGGCGAAAATGGATTATCGCTAAGGCGATATTAACTATACTTATAACTATTCCAGAGATTATTTTCGCTAGTTTATACAAAGTTTTTTTTAGCGTGTAGTAACAGTAATTAATAGTAACAGTAACAGTAGCAGTAATTAATAGTAACAGTAACAGTAATTAATAGCAATAGTAACAGTAATTTATAGTAACAGTAACAGTAGCAGTAATTAATAGTAATAGTAACAGTAATTAATAGTAACAGTAACAGTAATTAATAATAATAGTAACAGTAATTCATAGTAATAGTAATAGTAATAGTAATAGTAACAGTAACAGTAATTTATAGTAATAGTAACAGTAGCAGTAATTAATAGTAACAGTAACAGTAATTTATAGTAATAGAAATATTAACAGTAGCGGTAATTAATAGTAATAGTAAAACTAATTTATAGTATCAGTAACAGTAGCAGTAATAGATAGTAATAGTAACAGTAACAGTAGCAGTAATTAATAGTAATAGTAACGGTAATTAATAATAATAGTAACAGTAATTCATAGTAACAGTAACAGTAGCAGTCATTAATAGTTATAGTAACAGTAACAGTAGCAGTAATTAATAGTAATAATAACAGTTATTTATAGTAACAGTAACAGTATTTAATAGTAATAGTAACAGTAATTAATAGTAATACTAACAGTAATTTATAGTAACAGTAACAGTAGCAGTATTTAATAGTAATAGTAACAGTAATTAATAGTATTACTAACAGTAATTTATAGTAACAGTAACAGTAGCTGTAATTAATAGTAACAGTAGCAGTAATTAATAGTAATGGTAACAGTAACAGTAAATTATAGTAACAGTAATAGTAGCAGTATTTAATAGTAATAGTAACAGTAATTAATAGTAACAGTAACAGTAGCAGTAATTAATAGTAACAGTAACAGTAATTAATAATAATAGTAACAGTAATTTACTGTAACAGTAATTAGTAGTAATAGTAATAGTAACAGTAATTTATTGTAATAGTAATTAGTAGTAATAGTAATAGTAACAGTAATTAATAGTAACAGTAATTAATAGTAATAGTAATAGTAACAGTAACAGTAACAGTAATTAATAGTAATAGTAATTATAATATCAAAATGCAAATAAAAAAGATAGAATTTAAACCGAACTGATACTAAATATTGTCGGGTCAGGAAACAACAAACCATGAAGATAGAATTCAAACAGATTTTGCGGAGATGAATATCTCGGGACCAAATCCGGATGCTTAGAAAAGAGTCCGAGGGGGAGAGGAAATGGTTGAATTCTGAAAGGACAAAGTTATCAACAGAGTCCTGTGAAAGGGTGCACTCAACAGTGAAGTGAATATTATGGACCTTTACTATATCATCAGAATGATATCCAAGAAAGTGGAGATGATGGTCGTCATAAGGAGCAGAGTAATTAGGTACAGACTTAAGGGAATGTCCAGGAACACTAAAGTTTAACCCATTAGAATATAATAGGTTAAAATTTTTTTTATTTTCGTAAATTTAAAAAAAATATTTAATATTTTGACCTTCTAATTTTTTTTCATTTTTATCAGTAGTACAAGTAAATATTTAATCAGACTTTTTAAATTATTGTAAATTTCAGTAGTACGAGTAAATATTTTATCAGACTTTCTAAATTATTGTAAATTTCAGTAGTACGAGTAAATATTTTATCAGACTTTCTAAATTATTGTAATTTTCAGTAGTACAAATAAATATTTAGTAAGACTTTGTAATTTTTTTTGTAATTTTATTAGTAGAACGAAGCGTTTTTAGTCAGACATAATAAATTAGAAAATCAGTAGTAAAAGTCAATAATTAAGTCAAACTTGGTAGATTTTTCTAATTCTAAAAATAAATAATTTTATAAAAAATAAACTGAATTTTTATTTAAAAAAAAAGGAGAATTATAAAATAAAGAAGCATACTTTATAAACTAACTTTTTCATGACATTAAATCTTGAAATAAAACATTAAACTTTTATGAATATTCATATTGCTTTTAATAATAAAAGTCCATTATATAATATTTTAAGAGTCTTTAAAGCTTAAAGTTAACGTTATATAAATTTTTTTTTTTTTTTTTTTTTTTGCACAATTTCTTACACAGAAGTTAGCTATGAACACAAAGGAATCGTAAATTATCTTATACCTATTGCAATACAAATTTTCCGAATTAAACATTCTCTTTGTGAATATCAAGAACTATATTATAATGCCATAACTTTAACCAAAAGAAATAAATTACCAATTCTTAAAGCTATATATAATGGAAAACATTTATTTTATGCGAGAGAAAAAAATTGAATTTTACAGACTATATATTTCAAAAAAAAAAAGAAAAGGTAAAAAATGTGTTTTGTCATAAGACATAAATATATCAATGTGGGAAAAAAAGCTGATATCCCATTGCAAAAGTTGAGGTAAAAGAATATTTCGAAGAAGTAAAATAAAGAGGGAGAGAAAGTATACAGCAAAAAAAAAAAATAAACTGAGGATGGGCGCCAGCTTATCTCAAAATGGAGCACGCACCGCATAAATTCAAGCCCATGAGAATTTGCATATATGAGTAATGAAGCTTCCTGATGGGTGACACTCTATTTTCAATATAACTTAAGCGCCCTCACCTTAGAGCGTCGTGTGATGAACCTAATTTTTAAGATGACAACAATAAATTACACTTGAATATTGGAGTTTCAAAATCCTCGCGTGAAATATTAACATTTTTTTGATGATATATTATTTAATATTTTTCTTTTTTTTTAGTAATATCAGTAATATTAGTAATATTAGCGGTATTCGTAATATTAAAAATATTAGTAATATTAGTAAGTATTAGTAACATTAGCAATATTTACTTATTTATTTACATATATTTAGTAAATTTAGTAATATTTAGTAGTATAGTACTTTTAGTATTAATATTAGTATAAGTATTACTATTAGTATTAGTATTACTATGATACCAGTTACTTTGGTTCCAGTTACTAAGGTACCAGTTACTATGGTACTAGTTACTATGGTACCAGTTACTATAGTACCCTTTACTTTGGTGCCATTTAGTTACTGTGGTACCAGTTAAGTTGGTACCAGTTACTTCGGCACCAGTTACGTTGTTGCCATTTAGTTACTGCGGTACCAGTTACTATGGTACGAATTACTATGGTACCAGTTACTTTGGTACCAGTTACTTTGGTACCATTTAGTTACTATGGTACTATTTAGTTACTTTGGTACTTTGGTATTAGCAACAATGGTACTAGTAACTTTGGTACTAATTACTATGGTACCAATTACTTTGGTACCATTTAGTTACTATGGTACCAGTAACTTTGATACTACTTATGTTGGTATTAACATTAGTATTAGTATTAGTAATTATATTAGTATTAGTATTAGTACCAGTAACTTTGGTACTAGTTATAGTGGTACTAATTACTTTGGTACCAATTACTATGATACTAGTTACTATGGTACCATTTAGTTACTATGATACTATTTAGTTACTTTGGTACTTTGGTATTAGCAACTATGGTACCAGTAACTTTGGTACTAGTTACTATGGTACCAATTACCATTTAGTTACTTTGTGTACCATTTAGTTATTATGGTACTATTTAGTTACTTTGGTACTTTGGTATTAGCAACTATGGTACCAGTAACTTTGGTACTAGTTACTATGGTACCAATTACCATTTCGTTACTATGATACCAGTAACTTTGGTACTAGTTACTATGGTACCAATTACCATTTAGTTACTTTGGTACCATTTAGTTATTATGGTACTATTTAGTTACTTTGGTATTAGCAACTATGGTACTAGTTACTATGGTACCAATTACCATTTAGTTACTATGGTACCAGTAACTTTGGTACTAGTTACTATGGTACCAATTACTTTGGTACCATTTAGTTACTATGGTACCAGTAACTTTGATACTAGTTATGTTGGTACCAGTTACTATGTTATTAGTATTAGCATTAGTATTAGTATTAGTATTAGTAATTATATTAGTATTAGTATTAGTATTAGTATTAGTATTAGTATTAGTATTAGTATTAGTATTAGTAGTATAGTACTAATAATATTAGTAGTATTAGTAATATTAGCAATATTAGCAATATTAGCAATATTAGCAATATTAGCAATATTAGTAAAATTAGCGATATTAGTAATTAAATCTTGAATTCAGTATTTCAGAACAATTAAAATTTACTTTCGATTAAAATATCAGTAGCCTTTTTTTTACATTGTGTTCAGCATAAAATATATTATTTAAAAAATATTTTTTTATTCTTCTATTTGAAAATTTACATTCAGTTTTATTTTAAGTAGATAAAAAAAAATTATTATTTTTTTTTGCGTTGAAACAAAAATATTATTTAAATTAATATCATAAAGGAAGAATGGAGTGTGCATAAATTGAGAGAAATCATGAATTTAGGAGGATCAAAATTTGAATAAGTGACTTGTGGATCTTGGAAATTTTACCCCCTTGGTCTTGAAACTATATGGGCAACCCTTTATTTCACATCCACCTTCAACCTACATTTACTTTTCATGGCGACACTGTCATCCTTTTGTATAAAGAATGGAAATTCTGAGAAACTTCTGGCAAAGTCAAATTGAACCGGCGTACGTGTATGGTGTCTGTGGCTTTGAGCTTCACAAACTGCTGGTTTCCTTCTTCTTCTTCTTCTTATTCTTCATCTTGTTCTAAAGAAGCAGAAAATGAAGGAGAAGAAGAAAAAGTTTTTTTCCAAAGTGTCAAAAATTGAGTGCTTCTGAGTAGGATCGTATTGACCAGGGGAAACAAGAAAATGAACTTGCCGGCACGTTGTAACGAGAAGAAGAAGAAGAAGAAGGAAAACTCAGCAAGGAGTTTGAAAAACGTACGCGACGCCCCGATTGACATTTCCCGAACTCGCCAAAGTCAAAGATGACTTTTCTTCAGCGACGCTCGATACTCAGCTCTTAAGAGATTATCTCGGCTCCCGAATATATCCCTGATGCGATTTATCTTCTTGGACTTCATTTCTTTTTCTTCTTCTTTTTCTTGTTTTTTTTTTCGCTTGTCGGAGACGAATCGATTGCCATTTTTACACTAAACGATAAAAGAGAAAATAACATCTGCACGAAATTTTTCTTATTAATCAAAAATATTTTTCTATTTTTTTTTTTTATTTTAGATTTTAAATAAATTTTATCTAATTTTGTTAATTAATTTATTGTCTGACAGAAAAAAAAGAAAATCCTTATTGGCACTACTGAAAATTACATTAATTTCAAAAGTCTGGTTTAATATTTACTTGTACTACTGATAAAATTATAAAAAGTTAGAAGGTCCGAATTAACTGATTTTTCTATTTTTGTTATGTCTGACTAAAATCGATTTAGACTACTTAAAATTTACAATAATAAAAAACAGTCTTATTAAATATTTACTTGGACTACTGATAAAATTATAAAAAGTTAGAAGGTCCAAATTTTTATTGACTTTTACTACTGATTTTCTACTTTGGCTATTACATCTGACTAAAATTGTTTTAGACTACTGAAAATGACAATAATTAAAAAAAATCTTATTAAATATTTACCTGTACTACTGAAAATTAAAATAATTTATAAAGACGGATAAAATATTGAGTTGTACTACTCAAAAATAACAATTATTTGAAAGTCTGACTAAATATTTACCTGTACTACTGTTTTTCACTTTATCTCTTATGCCTGACTAAAAATCAGCCTTTACTACTGATAAAATACAAAGTCTAGTAACGATCATTGAAGGTCATTGAAGGTAACTTCAAGGTCAAGTCAAGGTCATCCAAGGTCATTTGAAGGTCAAGTCAAGGTCATTCAAGGTTATTAGAAAGTCAACTTGTCTAAATTCAAGTTAAAATCAAGATTTGACCAAAGCTTTGGCCTAACTACTTATGTCTGACTAAACCCGAATTTTACCATTGATGAAGTGACTAAAAATTTGAATAACTGAAGATTTACCTTTACTACTCTTTTTTTATACGTTACAAATTATGTCGGACTAAAATTGATTTATACTACTGATGAAGTGAAAAAATTGTAGAAAAGCTGACTAAATATTGACTTGTACTACTAGTTAAATGCAAAAAAAAATAAAAAACACTGAATATGTCTTATTAAAAACTGACTTTTACTACTGATTTTCAAATTTATTTACTATGCCTGACAAAAACCAATTCAATCTACTGATAAAATTACAAAAAAGTAGAAAGTTTGCCTAAATAATTATTTGTACTACTGAAAATTACAATTATTTAAAAGTCTGACAATATATTTACTTGTACTACTGATAAAAATTTTAAAATAGAAAATGTCTGACAAAATATTGACTTTTATTACTGATTTTCTAATTTATTATGTCTGACTAAAACCGATTCGATCTACTAATAAAATTACAAAAAAATTTAGTAAGTCTGACTAAGTATTGACTTATACTACTGATTTTAGAATTTATTTATTTATTATATCTGACTAAAACCGATTTTTTTTTTGACAATGCATGAAAATCGTAACTCGAAACAAAAAGAAAAAAAAATTTTTTTTTTACAGATTTTAACAAGTTCTCTATTTTTTTTTGTGTGTGTGAACACTATCGATTTCGTGACTCTAATATTTGTTGTCTGTTATGTCTGACTAAAATCGATTTAGACTACTTAAAATTTACAATAATAAAAAAAGTCTGATTAAATATTTACTTGGACTACTGATAAAATTATAAAAAGTTAGAAGGTCCGAATTAACTGATTTTTCTATTTTTGTTATGTCTGACTAAAATCGATTTAGACTACTGAAAATTTACAATAATAAAAAAAGTTTGATTAAATATTTACTTTGACTACTGATAAAATTATAAAAAGTTAGAAGGTCCGAATTAACTGATTTTTCTATTTTTGTTATGTCTGACTAAAATCGATTTAGACTACTGAAAATTTACAATAATAAAAAAAGTTTGATTAAATATTTACTTTGACTACTGATAAAATTATAAAAAGTTAGAAGGTCCGAATTAACTGATTTTTCTATTTTTGTTATGTCTGACTAAAATCGATTTAGACTACTGAAAATTTACAATAATAAAAAAAGTCTGATTAAATATTTATTTAGACTACTGATAAAATTTTTTGAAAAATGTAGAGTCTGACTAAATAAGTACTACTATTTTTGTTAAGTTTTTGTAAAAAAAAATCGAAATCGAAAAAAAAAGTTTGGAATTTTTTTTTTGTTTCTTTTTGTGAAATTGAGAAGGAAACAACCACGACATTCACCTGATGAATACTTCAATCAAAGTGTGAAACGAGAGGGAAGAAATTAAAATTGGAAGAGATGAGGTTGGAATATGGTTGTGTTTAAATGTCAAAAACGAAATATCCCAGGATTATGCAATTTATGGAAACACAAGAGAGAGGACATTGCAAATGCGACCCATTGTGACTTTACGAGTTTGCCCGCTCGGATATTCATGCAAATTCGCGGATTTGATGCACGACTCTCTATCTCTCTTTAACATAGAGAGAGAGAGAGAGAGAGAGAGAGAGAGAGAGAGAGAGAGAGAGAGAAATAGAAAGTGAATTCTTCTTCTAAGATTGCTGTTCCGGTGGCACTAGTATTGAGAAATTCAAACTGAAAAATCAGGCTGTGGTTTGTTGCAAGCAGGAAACATTCTTTTTTCACCTCTCTCTCTCTTTTTTTTTCGTTTATGGAAAATCGATAAAGATATCACCCTTGGGTTTACCACAAAGTTTTAGAATCCTCTCTCCCTCTATTAAATATCAGAATTTATGTACCTTATTATTTTTTATTCTTTAAAAAAGGAAAAACAATTTTTCATTATTGAGTATTTATATTTAGTTTTTTTTTCAAAAATAGTAATTTTTTTTTGAAATTTTGTGTCACGTTCTTAGATTAATTTTTTTTTTACATTCAACTCTCTTTTTTTTTTTAGAAAAAGAGATGGTTTATCACTCGATAACGGACAGATGTGTATATGTATGTGAAAAAGTGCGGCTCTGGTAAAAAGTGTGTGCGAGAGAGTGAGAGAGAGAGAGAGAGAGAAAGTTCTATATTCCCGGCAGGAGTCTGAACACTCAATAGTGTGCTTTAGAAAAATTCGTGACAGTACTGCAAAAGCGGACAATTTACGTTATTAAATCGGTAGAAACGCGAACGGCCAGAAGCACCGGACGAGTACCGCCTATTCAATACGATTCCGCATTTAAGTCCTTCTCTCGAGAAGCAATAAGATTTTCATGTACTGTTGAATTTAAGGACATTACATTCAAACTAGAATTTTTTTTTCTTTTTTTTAAATTCAAATCAAGAATTTTTAGATTCAATTAAAATTTTATGTTACAAAAGTATAATGGAATTTTTTTTCACAAATATTAAAATTTTTTTCACAAATATTAAAATATTTTTTAAAAATATTTATTTGAATTTTTTTTTTTTAAATATTTAATTATTTTTATATTTAGCCAAAAAAAAAAAATAAAACTCGATTTTTTTCCCAAATTAAATTAGTTTGAATTTAGTAAAAAAAAGGACCTTGAAACACTATTGGAAAAAAGAAAACTTTAGTGCAGTGGGAAATAAAAACTACCTACTACCTTATTTTTTCTGTAACGAAAATCAGTGAAACTGCATTGAAAAGACATTCAATTTTTTTTTTTTTACTCACATCGATCTAAACTTTTAGAAGTCATTCACAATTTATCCATTTTAAAATCAAAAACATACAAAATGTAACACGTATTATTTTATTGTAAAATTGAAATAGTAAACTATTCTGAAACATGGGATTTATATATATATATATATATATATCGTGAATCAGATATATGTGGAATAGGAAAACAGTAAAACGATTTACGTTTCGCTCGTGAAAATCTTAGTTGGAATAGTCGAAACCATCATAAATAAGCTATAACTTGCAAACTGAGGTTCACTTTGCAGACAAAGGGTTTCCATGAAGCAGAAAGTCCAATGTTATATGGATATCTTTATTTCAACAAATATTAGAGTCACGAAATCGATAGTGTTCACACACACACAAAAAAAAATAGAGAACTTGTTAAAATCTGTAAAAAAAAAATTTTTTTTTCTTTTTGTTTCGAGTTACGATTTTCATGCATTGTCACAAAAAAAAATCGGTTTTAGTCAGATATAATAAATAAATAAATTCTAAAATCAGTAGTATAAGTCAATACTTAGTCAGATTTACTAATTTTTTTTTGTAATTTTATTAGTAGATCGAATCGGTTTTAGTCAGACATAATAAATTAGAAAATCAGTAATAAAAGTCAATATTTTGTCAGACATTTTGTATTTTAAAATTTTTCTCAGTAGTACAAGTAAATATATAGTCAGACTTTTAAATAATTGTAATTTTCAGTAGTACAAATAATTATTTAGGCAAACTTTCTACTTTTTGTAATTTAATCAGTAGATCGAATTGGTTTTAGTCAGACATAATAAATTAGAAAATCAGTAATAAAAGTCAATATTTTGTCAGATATTTTGTATTTTAAATTTTTTTATCAGTAGTACAAGTAAATATATAGTCGTACTTTTAAATAATTGTAATTTTCAGTAGTACAAATAATTATTTAGGCAAACTTTCTACTTTTTTTGTAATTTTATCAGTAGATCGAATTGGTTTTAGTAAGGCATAGTAAATAAATTTGAAAATCAGTAGTAAAAGTCAGTTTTTAATAAGACATATTCAGTGTTTCTTATTTTTTTTGCATTTAACTAGTAGTACAAGTCAATATTTAGTCAACTTTTCTACAATTTTTTCATTTTATCAGTAGTATAAGTCAATTTTAGTCGGACATAATTTGTAAAGTATAGAAAAAAACAGTAGTAAAGGTAAATGTTCAGTTATTCAAATTTTTAGTCACTTCATCAGTAGTAAAATTCGGGTTTAGTCAGACATAAGTAGTCAGGCGAAAGCTTTGGTCAAATCTTGATTTTAACTTGAATTTAGACAAGTTGACTTTCTAATAACCTTGAATGACCTTGACTTGACCTTGAAGTGACCTTGAATGACCTTGACTTGACCTTCAAATGACCTTGGATGACCTTGACTTGACCTTGAAGTGACCTTCAATGACCTTCAATGATCGTTACTAGACTTTAAATTTTATCAGTAGTAAAGGCTGATTTTTAGTCAGGCATAAGAGATAAAGTGAAAAACAGTAGTACAGGTAAATATTTAGTCAGACTTTCAAATAATTGTTATTTTTTTAGTAGTACAACTCAATATTTTATCCGTCTTTATAAATTATTGTAATTTTCAGTGATACAGGACAATATTTAGTCAAATTTTTTTTAATTATTGTAATTTTCAGTAGTCTAAAATGATTTTAGTCAGACGTAATAGCCAATGTAGAAAATCAGTAGTAAATGTCCATAAACATTTGGACTTTCTAACTTTTTGCAATTTTATCAGTAGTACAAGTAAATTTTTAATCAGACTTCAACAATTATTGTAATTTTTAGTTGTACAAGTAATTTTTTAATCAGACTTCTTCAATTATTGTAATTTGAAGTAGTACAAGTAATTTTTTAATCAGTTTACTACAATTATTGTAATTTTTAGCAGTACAAATAATTATTTAGTCAAATTTTACAATTTTTTTTTTGCTATTTTTATTAGTAGGTCAAATTGATTTTACACGGAGATAATAAATATACTAGAAAATCAGTAGTAAAAGTCAATATTTAGACAGACTTACTAATTTTTTGTAACTTTTTTAGTTGATCAAATCGGTTTTAGTCAGATACAATAACTAAATTTGAAAATAAGTAGCTATGGTAAATATTTAGTCAGACTATTTAATTTTTCAATGTTATCAGTAGTACAAGTAAATTTTTAATCAAACTCCTATAATTATTGTAATTTACAGTAGTACAAATAATTGTTTAGTCAGACTTTCTAGTATTTTGTAAATTTATTCATAAATCAAATCGCTTTTAATTAAAAATAGTAATTTAATTAGAAATTCAGTAGTGCAAGTCAATATTTAGTGAAAAGTACTAAATTAGAATATCAGTAGTACAAGTCAATATTTAGTCAGGCCTTCTATTTTTTCTGTAATATTAAGTAGATAAAATTGAAATTATTAAGACATAAGGAAAAAAATTCATAAAATCAGTAGTACAAGTAAATATTTAATCAGACTATTTTATGATGTTTTATGAAAATAAACGGGTATTAAAATGTATTTAAAATTTTCAATTTTTGTAAATAATAAATTATTGAAAATTTGTAAATGTTTCAGATTAAATGACCAAAAAAAAGGAGGATGCAGAGAAAGGCATTACCTCATCATTGGTACTGTTTCCAGAAAAAAATGATGCTCCCATTGGTCCATCGAGAAAATCCGCTATCGGTAAGTCGAATTTTTTTTTTATTTTAATATTCTTGTAAATTTTTTTCTCCAATTTTCCTTTAATTGTTAACAGTGCTCTATGATTTATCTTACCGAAAAAAAAATGATTTTAGTTAACAAAGACAAAAAATATTATATTTTTCATAAAAACATGATAAAAAAAAAGTGAAACTTTTGCGGAAAGTGTAATTTTAAAATTCTAATCCTCGCCAAGTACCGCGGCTTTTAAAGTTTAGACTCGAAATAACATCGGGCTAAAATAATACTTTAAACACGCTTCCCGAAAACAAGCAATCCCTTTTCGTAGGTGAAGCTTAAGCCCTGCCACACATACATACGATATATACACACACCTACATAGACATATATATATATATGCACACACATGCATACATGGCGAATAAGCTGGAAAAGCTTTCAAGAGAAATTATTTATCAGTCCAGTGTGGATTATGCGTGCATGGCTATTAAGCAGGACGCAGCCAAATGCTTTTAGAAATCCAATTTACCAGTCGCGAACATTAAGCGCTTTACTGAATTTCGACATTCCAGCCAAAAGCGCACAACCAAGGCATGGTCAGTGACCGTAATTTATTATGCCGAAGCACTCATTATTAATCAATCATACAAAATTATCTCACACATTTGAGTATGGGGTGGATAAATTAATTTTCCTATTTCCAATCATATTTCTAAAACAATAATAATAAAAAAAAAATGGTACTCTAAAAACAAAATTATTTGATTCAAATAATCCGTTTCTTTACTAAATTTATTTATATTATTTACTTGAAGGAAATAATTTTTATTTAAAGAAAACACTATTTAGTCCAATAATTTCTGTATTTAAAATAAAAATTTAACTGTAATAAAAATTACTTTTCTTAAAATTATATTTAACCAGGGAAAAAAAAAATCTTCACCAAAAACAAGCGATAAGTTTCATTGGAACAGCGATTTTTTTACTAAAATAGTAAAAGTTTTCGCTTTAGATAAACATATCGCTGTTCCAGGAAAAGATTTTATTCTCATGAGGAAAATTTCTAATTTGAGAATTAAGTAATTAATTATTTGAATCAAATATTTTTTTTAACGAATCTTTATTTTGTTTAAAAATATTTCAAATTATTATCATAAAAGATGGAAACATTTTTTTTATGCGATTATAATCGGTTTCTTTACTAAACTTATTTTTATTATTTACTTGAAGCAAATAATTTAAGCAGGGAAAAAAACAAATCTTCACCAAAAACAAGCGATAAGTATCATTGAAACAGCGATTTTCACTAAAATAGTAAAAGTTTTCGCTTTACACTCAGAAAAAAGATATGTTTGAACCAAATGTACCATTTTTTTATATTCACCCAATTTTTTTGTTAGTTCAAACAAAATTTGTTTAATTCAAATAAATATTTATTTGATCTAAATAACTGTTTGGTTTATTTTAATAAATTTTTTGAACAAAGAAAAAATTTGATTGAGCTAAATAAATGTTTGGTTTATGCAACCAAAACTGTATATCAATGCATTTATTTTGTTGATTTAACCAAAATTTGGTTGCTTCAAACGAGATTTTTTCTGAGTGTAGATAAACATATCGCTGTTCCAGGAAAAGATTTTTTTTTTCATGAGGGAAATTGTAATTTGAGAATTAAGTAATTAATTATTTGAATCAAATATTTTTTTTTATCTTTATTTTGTTTAAAAATATTTCAAATTATTATCATAAAAGATGGAAACATTTTTTTTATGCGATTATAATCGGTTTCTTTACTAAACTTATTTTTATTATTTACTAGAAGGAAATAATTTTTATTTAAATAAAATACTATTTAGTCCAAAAATTTCTGTATTTGAAATAAAAATTTAAAATTATTTTCTTAAAATTAGATTTAAGCAGGGAAAAAAAATCTTCACCAAAAACAAGCGATAAGTTTAATTGGAAACAGCGATTTTCACTAAAATAGTAAAAGTTATCGCTTTAGATAAACATATCGCTGTTTCAGGAAAAGATTTTATTCTCATGAGGGAAATTTCTAATTTGAGAATTAAGTAATCAATTATTTGAATCAAATATTTTTTTTTTATCTTTATTTTGTTTAAAAATATTTCAAATTATTATCATAAAAGATGGAAACATTTTTTTTTATGCGATTATATTTAATTATACAAATAGTTTGTGTGTGTGTGAAAAAGATAATTTAATTCTCGGCTATTTTGAAATAGTGATGCATTCATGGGAATGCCCACAGACAGCCAATCTCTTAATTTTCTGCACTGACGGACAATACGTGAACGTTGCCTATACCCCCCCCACCCCCACTCCTCCATACATTCATGCATGTCTCGCTCGGTTAAATTCTTCCACTGGAAGGCTGAACGCGTATTTGATTCATTCACACCATATTTTTTTTTACAGAAAAAAAAGAAGAAAAAAAAATTATCCATTTTTTTTACTGTTAATAATAATAAATTAATTTTTAAATAAATTTTGCACTATATTTTTTTTGCAGAAAAAAAGAAGAAAAAAAAGTTAGATTATTTTTTCACTGTTAATAATAATAAATTAATTTTTAAATAAATTTTGCACTATATAGAAAAAGTAAAATAAAATGAATTTTGAAATAATATAGAAACAGTGAAAATAAAAAATTTATTTGATTCAAAATAATCGGTTACTTGACTATTATCAAATAAATATTTATTTGTATTAAATAAATATTTATTTGTATTAAATAATTAATATTTTTAATCAATTAAATGGTATTTATTTTACATACACAAATATTTCGAGTAAATACACTTTATTTAATTTAAATAAAAAATTATCTCTTGCAAATAAATATTTATTTGACAATAGCCAAATAATCACTTAATTTGAATAAAGTAAATTTATTTTTCAGAGTATAAAGTTCGAATAAAATTTTTCGAAAATTTTATAAGAAATTGTTAAAATAAGCCTTTTGTTAGAATTTACCCCCCCCCCTCACTCCCCTACGCCCATAAATATTTAAACTAAAATCAAGTTCTCATTCACTTTGACAAAATTATTTAAATGCCAATCTCTGGTTCTTTGAATGTAACGGCGGAGAAATATTAAATATATATATATATATATTTATAGAAGTTGGTATGAGATATTTAAGAAAATTTCAAAGCCTTTGGAATTTATTTGTAAGACCAATTTCTTGTGCTATTTCGCATAGAATAAGTTGACGTTTCTTCAAGTACCCGTAAAATAAATGCAATCGTAAACAGAAATTGTCGCAAAAGATTTTGTAATTACTGCATTACTGAAGAGTAAACTAAGTCATAAAAGACATAATATTATAAAAGTTGGTAATACTACTAACGGATTTCATTTATTTTTCCTTGTATATTTCTCAAGATGCTTATATTAAATTAACTTTGATATATATATTTAAAATTTTGTATTTTTCTTTCTTATTAATGGTAATTTAAAAATGTTTTTTTTAATTTTTCGAAATTACATTTTTTTTTGTTAATTTTTATCAAGTTATTTTAATTTTCAATAGTAAAAGTAAATATTTAGTCAGACTTAATAAATAAATTAGAAAACCGGTAGCGAGTTTCTCATTTTATTAGTAGATAAAACCGGTTTTAGTTAGACATAATAAATTAATTTTTAAAATCAGTAGTAAAACTAAATATTAAGTTAGACTTTAAAATTTTTAAATTTTTATTAGTAGAACAAGTAAATATATAGTCAGACTTTTAAATAATTGTAATTTTCAGTAGTACGAGTAAATATTTGATCAAACATTTTTAAATATTGTAATTTTCAGTAGAACAAATAAATATTTAGTCAGACTTTTTATTTTTTGTAACATTAATAATAGATCGAATCGTTTTTAGTCAGACATAATAAAATAATAATAAAATTATTTGTAAAAGTCAATACTTAGTCAGACTTTCTATTTTTTGTAACTTTATTAGTAGATCGAATCGGTTTTAGTCAGACGTAATAAAAAAATAAAATCAGTAGTAAAAGTCAATACTTAGTCAGACTTTCTATTCTTTGTAACTTTATTAGTAGATCGAATCGGTTTTAGTCAGACGTAATAAAAAAATAAAATCAGTAGTAAAAGTCAATACTTAGTCAGACTTTCTATTCTTTGTAACTTTATTAGTAGATCGAATTGGTTTTAGTCAGACGTAATAAAAAAAATCAGTAGTAAAAGTCAATACTTAGTCAGACTTTTTTTGTAACTTTATTAGTAGATCGAATCGGTTTTAGTCAGACGTAATAAAATAATAAAAAAAACCAGTAGTAAAAGTCAATACTTAGTCAGACTTTCCACTATTTTGTTAAGTCAGCCGTAATAATAAAATATTTATCAAAAAATTGTTTTTTTCAAAATGAATCCATTTTTTTTGGCCCTAATTTTTTTTAAATTTATGTTTATTTTAGTTTTTAAATGGAAAATAATAAATTCAGTTTGAATTTGCTTTTCATAAATCAAAGACGATTGAATTAACTGCGTTATCCTTGTTGAGACAAGGGCTATCTCTTGCACGCTAGGCTACACGATTATTTCTCTCAGTTCGTCTCTCTCTCTCTCTCTGTCTCTCTCTCTGCCTCTCTCTTTCGCTCTTGTTCAGTGCTTTGAACATGATCTCGTAACTCATATCAGCGTGTGTCACTGGCTTAATCTAATTCACGATCGTTGTCCGCCGTAACTCACTCGAGAATAATTGCTCGATCGATATTTTGAGCTTGATATCGTTCGTCATGCGAACGCGCGACTCTTGACGCAATCTTCGCGCGTCGCTTTATCGGTGGTATATCCTCTCGCTTATCGACAGTCCAGTTCGTTGCACGCGCAACATGACATGCGTAAACATTTGCTTTACCAAACCGAAATCGATTTCATCTCTCTCTCTACTGATGCAATTTTCAACCCAATAACATCGAAACTATCCCTTTATGTTGGTCCATGTGTTTCATTACCCTAGTTAGCTTTTACGATTGTTAGAGAAGGGTATACTCTTGTCAGTCATTGGTTTTGCTTATTGGATCACGGATATTTAAATTCTCATATATAAGTTCTCATATATAACTTTACTATTTTTTTTTTTTTTAATCTTTTAGAATAAAATAGAAATGCAAATAAAAATCAACGTTTGAATAATCTGATCCTAACATTATTTTTTAGTGTTCTATGATAGCTTCTCATACATGAATAAAACCTTTATTTTATCATGAAGATAGTGCAACAGGTAACTCCCCCTTCTCTTTCGAGCTGTATAACCAAAAAAAAAAGCAATTTATATCTTTATGTTGTATTAAATATTCGAAAAATTTTTGTTACGGTACTTTTTTGGAAAATTATGTTCACAGATTTTAGGATTTATTGTAAATTATTTTCCTTTTTATTATTTCACTTTTCCTATTTTCATTCACAGTTTAATTTTTACTTCCACCTTTTCTAATTCCAATTCCACTTCCGGTTTTTATTTCCATTTCCATTTTTTCTAATTTCTACTTCCATTATTGTTTCCATTTTTTTCCTATTTCCATTCTTAGTTTCATTTTCACTTTTCCTATTTTCATTCACAGTTTCATTTTTACTTCCACTTTTTCTAATTCCAATTCCTCTTCCGGTTATTTTTTCTAATTTCCACTTAAATTTTTATTTCCACTTTTTCAAATTTCCATTCTTAGTTCCATTTTCACTTTTCCTATTTTCATTCACAGTTTAATTTTTACTTCCACTTTTTCTAATTCCAATTCCACTTCCGGTTTTTATTTCCATTTCCATTTTTTCTAATTTCTACTTCCATTATTGTTTCCATTTTTTTCCTATTTCCATTCTTAGTTCCATTTTCACTTTTCCTATTTTCATTCATAGTTTCATTTTTACTTCCACTTTTTCTAATTCCAATTCCTCTTCCGGTTATTTTTTCTAATTTCCACTTCAATTTTTATTTCCACTTTTTCAAATTTCCATTCTTAGTTCCATTTTCACTTTTCCTATTTTCATTCCCAGTTTAATTTTTACTTCCACTTTTTCTAATTCCAATTCCACTTCCGGTTTTTATTTCCATTTCCATTTTTCTAATTTCCACTTTAATTTTTACTTCCACTTTTTCTAATTCCAATTCCACTTCCGGTTTTTATTTCCATTTCCATTTTTTCTAATTTCTACTTCCATTATTGTTTCCATTTTTTTCCTATTTCCATTCTTAGTTCCATTTTCACTTTTCCTATTTTCATTCCCAGTTTAATTTTTACTTCCACTTTTTCTAATTCCAATTCCATTTTCACTTACACTTTTTTTAATTTCTATTTCCATTTTTAGTTCCGCTTCCATTTTTTCTAAGTACTCCCACTTCCATTTCCGGTTTTTATTTCCATTTACATTTTTTCTAATTTCCACTTCCATTTTTATTTCCACTATTTCCGATTTCCATTCTTAGTTCCATTTTCACTTTTCCTATTTTCATTCTCAGTTTAATTTTTACTTCCACTTTTTCTAATTCAAATTCCACTTTCATTTTCACTTACACTTTTTTAATTTCGACTTTTTCTAAAAACCACTTCCACTTTTATTTCCACTTTTTCAGATTTCCACTCGTACTTACATTTCTACATTTCCAATTTCCATTTCCACTTTAACTATTTACAATTAGAAAAAAAAAATGTAAACAGAATTTGAAAAAAGAGCAAGTAGGAATTGAAATTGGAAAAAATGAAAGTGGAATTGAAAGTGAGTATGGAAATTGGAAAAAGTGGAAATGAAAATCGAAGTGAAAATAGAAGTTGAAATGGAAAATGGAAAAGTTGATGTGGAAATAACAAAAAGTGGAAATGGGAATTAAAATTGAAAAGAAGAACATGGAAATAGAAGTGGAATTGAAAATTAGAAAAAGTGGAAATGGAAATTGGAAAAGTGAAAGTGGAAATGAAAAGATGTAAATTCCAAGTAAGAATGTAATTGTAAGAAAGAAAAATGTAAATTAATTTTTACAACACAATTTTTCCACTATCTTTTCGGATTTAAAGGCTCTAAAAAATTTTCCAGAAAACTGAAAACTTTCGTGGTAAATTTATCGAGTGCAATATAAAGTCAAAGGATGTCATAAATCGGTAGGAGAAAATGAACTAAAACGACAAAATCGATATAGAGGTGAAAAAGGGACAGTGTCTCTTTATTTTATCTCTCGCGTGTGTGTTCTTTTTTCCTCTCTCTCTCTCTCTCTCTCTCTCTCTCTCTCTCTCTCTCTCTCTCTCTCTCTCTCACTCTTTCTCTCTCTTTCTTAGAAAAGTCCCTAGTCCCTTATTGTTCCGTGCAAAGGGTGATTCCTCACGGAAACGACGTTACCTGCTCCGAGAGAATTTAAAACGAAGTCACGATTTTCTTCTCAGTAGTATCCACTATATACATATATACACTTTTGAGTTCGACGCTTTCACACAACACATATCTCTCGCAGCTTCTTCTTCTTTATATATATATAAAGCGCAAAAATGTAAGACGCCATTTTATAATCTATGGTATCGATCTCTGGGGGCAGTTTTCTTAATATCAGAAAACGAGAGAGAAAGAGAGAGAAATAGAGAGAAACGATCAAAAACTTGAGTTGGAAAAATGATTAAGTGTTCGACGTTTTTATGAAAGTGGATGAAAATTAACAAAAAAAAAATTTATAGGAAAGAATTAAATAAAAAACATTTGTATAAATTGGCACTAATAAGAAACAAAAAATATTTTTTTGCAATTAATAGAAAATAATAATTTTTAAAGAAAACAAAATTTCAAAAAAAGAGAATTTTGTACTTTTATAAAAAAATTAACACTAATGGAATATTCGAGTTGAGAGAGAAAATAATGTAGAAATTAGCTAGATTTCAAAATGACACGAAGTAAATTCCCAAGCTCCGACGGGATGTGGTTCACCAACAAATTGCCTCATCTGTGCTTATTCTGTCCAATTATATTTGTAACATCATGCTAAAAATATCCCTTGGCAAATTCAATGAAAATCTTATAAGCCGGAAGTGCTGAACAAAAAAAAAAAAAAATTATAGCACACTTTTTGATTTGAGAAACAAATTTTGAGCGATACAAAAAAAAAATTTCCAATTTTTCGTGCGAAATTTCATTGAGAAAAAAAAATGTATGCCGCACTTTTTAATTGGTCCAGCGGATACTGAGCTGGGTCAAAATAAATTTTGGAAATTTTTTTTGAAATTTTCAAGATAATTGAATTTTTGGAAAAATTTTCGATTTTTTAAATTTTAGAGGTACATATAAATAATAATTCGCGTATTTACCTTTCCTGAAAAAAAACCTGTTGAAACTTAATTAATTGCAAAATATGAAAAACAAAACACATGTACCATTATTACTGCATTAATTGAAGCACCCCTCCCCTCTCTCTCTCTCACCCTCCATCTACTTGTCAGAAAATAACGATGATATTTAGTATATACTACATAGATGAAACCATGAATTTCAAATTGATGCATTTCAAAATCATTACAAATGCATTCGTAATCATAACTGTATATATATATATATATATAGATTACTCACTTTATAGAGTTAATCATTTTTAAAATGTCATTTCATTATCAGATATGTGTAATGTATTTTTTTTTCATTTTTAGTTACAAAATAGTTTACATATTTTCAAGAAATATTTACTGATTAAAAAAAATTGTATTTTGAATTATCATAATTGTACTTCTGATACAAGTAAAAAAAATCGAATGTCTGACTTAATCTTTACTGTTACTACTGATTTTCAATTTTATTTATTATGTCTGACATAAACCAATTTGTACTACTGATAAGAATACAATTAGTTAGAAATTCTAAATAACTATTGACATTTACTACTGGTTTTCTAATTTATTTATTACGTCTGGCTAAATACTTACTTTTACTACTGAAAATTACAATAATTCGAAAGTCTGACTAATAATTTACTTCTACTGCTGATTTTCTAATGAAGTTATTATGTCTGAGTAAAATCAACTTTTACTACTGAAAAAAATAGCAACAATTAATAAAGTTTTACTAAATATATACTTCTACTACTATTTTTCTAATTTAATTATTTTTTAGTCATTAGGTCTGACGAAATTAGGGTTTTACGACTGATAAAATTGAAAAATTAAATAGTCTGACTAAATATTTACCATAGCTACTTATTTTCAAATTTAGTTATTGTATCTGACTAAAACCGATTTGATCAACTAAAAAAGTTACAAAAAATTAGTAAGTCTGTCTAAATACTGACTTTTACTACTGATTTTTTTTTATTACGTTTGACTAAAACAGATTCGATCTACTAATAAAGTTACAAAAATATAGAAAGTCTGACTAAGTATTGACTTTTACTACTAATTTTATTATTATTTTATTACGTCTGACTAAAACCGATTTTATCTACTTAATATTACAGAAAAAAAGAAGGCCTGATTAAATATTGATTTGTACTACTGATATTCTAATTTAGTACTTTTCACTAAATATTGACTTGCACTACTGAATTTCTAATTTAATTAATATTTTTAATTAAAAGCGAGTTGATTTATCAATAAATTTACAAAATACCAGAAAGTCAGATTAAATAATTATTTGTACTACTGTAAATTACAATAATTAAAGAAGTTTGATTAAAAAATTACTTGTACTACTAAAAATTACAATAATTTATAAAGGCGGATAAAATATTGAGTTGTACTACTAAAAAATAACAATTTTTTGAAAGTCTGACTAAATATTTACCTGTACTACTGTTTTTCACTTTATCTCTTATATCTGACTTAAAATCAGCCTTTACTACTTATAAAATTCAAAGTCTAGTAACGATCATTGAAGGTCGTTAGAAAGTCAAGTCAAGGTCAATTGAAGGTCATTGAAGGTCACTTCAAGGTCATTTGAAGGTCAAGTCAAGGTCATTGAAGGTTATTAGAAAGACAACTTGTCTAAATTCAAGATAAAATCAAGATTTGACCAAAGCTTTGGCTTGACTACTTATGTCTGACTAAACCCGAGTTTTACTACTGATGAAGTGACTAAAAATATGAATAACTGAACATTTACCTTTACTACTGGTTTTTTTCTATACGTTACAAATTTTGTCTGACTAAAATTGATTTATACTACTGATGAAGTGAAAAAATTGTAGAAAATCTGACTAAATATTGACCTGTGCTACTAGTTAAGTGCAAAAAAGTAAAAAACACTGAATATGTCTTATTAAAAACTGACTTTTACTACTGATTTTCAAATTTATTTATTATACCTGACTAAAACCGATTCGATCTACTAATAAAATTACAAAAAAAGTAGAAAGTTTGCCTAAATAATTATTTCCGCTACTGCAAATTACAATTATTTAAAAGTTCTGACTATATATTTACTTGTACTACTGATAAAAATTTGAAAATACAAAATGTCTGCTTGAATATTTACTTTTACTACTGATTTTGTAATTAATTTATTATGTCTGACTAAACCCGGTTTTATCTACTATTAAAATTCCAAAAAATTTAGAAAGCCTGACTAAGTATTGACTTATACTACTGATTGTCAAATTCATTTACTACTGAAATTACAATAATTGAAAATGTCTGACTGAATATTTACATGCACTACTAATAAAAATTGAAAAATGTACAAACTCTAACAGATATTGACATTTACTACTGATTTTATAATTTACTATGTCTAATTAAAACCGAAAAGATCTACTAATGAAATTAAAAAGTCCGACTAAATACTGACTTATACTACTAATTTTCAATATCATTTCTTGTGTCTGACTAAAAACTGATTTAAATCACTAATAAAATTACAAAAAAAAAATATGAATTAAATATATAATTTAAATTCATTTTTACATAATATTTGCTCAAAATTTTTTGAAGAGAACGAGATAACAGCAGAGAGAAGAGAAAAGATCTCTTCGCTTCGTACTTGCTTGGTTAATGGTAAATTTAACCGAGCGTGTTGTACGAGTAATCTCATTCATCCTCGCATCTTCACTCGCATGGAAATTCGTGTGAAGATGTAATTAGTCGTTACAACAGAAAACGATTCTATTATACCTCGTGTAGAAGGCACTACAAGCCAAGTACATGCTTTCTGAACGCGAGTACTGTGTGTGAAAAACATCCAGTCATCCACATTAGCAGAGAGAGAGAGAGAGGAGATAGAGAACGTGAGAGAAGCGAATTTCATTCCTTGCGCGCAGAATCTTAAATATCTTGTAGAAACATTTCGTTACAACCATATATAGTTTCCCATGTTTCGCTTAATATGCATAGTAAGAGGAAATATATCTTTTCTAAATTAACTGAATTTTCCTATTTATACCAAAAATAGAGAAAATAAAAATTTCTTTTATTTTTACGAAATTTAGTAACGTTTCTAAACTTTCAAACTAGGTGAAATGCATTAACTTGAATACAATTTCAGTAATCTTTATTTTAAAAGGAAAAAACCAATAATAATTTTCTTCGAAACTTCATGAAATTTTAAATTTTAACATTCACTACAAAATTCGTTCTTTTTTTCCCCTTAGCAGAAAATGAATAATAATGATGAGAAATTTTGATGAAAATTTGTAAAGTATGTAAATATATAAATTATTGCAGTGTGTATCAAAAAAAAAAAAAAAAATTTTTTTTTTTGTTAATACCTCCGAGGCGATGTATATTGTTTACGGTTGATCGTACATTCGATTAAAATTCGATATACAATATAGACTTTTACTTAAAATGCATTCATTATTCAGCGATTTTTATGAAAGGAAGAGACTTGCGGGAAAACTAAAGAGCGAGAAGCCGATTATACTTCCATTAGAACTACGAGTGCAATGCGGATTTACGAGATGTTAAGAGAGACTATTCTATTTTACGCGAGAGAAATGACGGGGGATTATAACAATCAAGTCAAGTAATATATAGATATATATATATATAATTCTCTACATCTTCATATACAAAAGTTTAAAGACTTTCAAGTGCTTATTGTTTATATACAAATATTTATTAATATTTTAATATAATTCAAATTATATTTAGAAATTTTTAAATATTAATATAATAATTAATATAAAATATAATATGGAATATAAAATAAACCGTATACAATTTACAATATATAATATACAATATACAATATACAATATACAATATATAATATGGAATATACAGTATACAATATATAGTATAGAATATATAATATACAGTATACAATATATAATATACAATATAGAATATAGAATATACAATATATGATATATAATCTACAATATACAACATATAATATATAATATATAATATATAATATAGAATATATAATATACAGTATACAATATATAATATAGAATATAGAATATACAATATATAATATACAGTATACAATATAGAATATATAATATACAATATACAGTATACAATATAGAATATGTAGTATAGAATATATAATATAGAATATAGAATATATAATATACAGTATAGAATATACAATATACAATATATAATATACTGTATACAATAAACAATATATAATATATAATATAGAATATGCAGTATAGAATATATAATATACTGTATACAATATACAATATATAATATATAATATAGAATATGCAGTATAGAATATATAATATAGAATATATAATATACAGTATAGAATATACAATATACAATATACAATATAGAATATATACTATACAATATACAGTATACAATATAGAATATATAATATACATTATACAATATACAATATATAATATAGAATATAGAATATAGAATATAGAATATACAATATATAATATACAGTATACAATATACAATATATAATATAGAATATAGAATATATAATATACAATATAGAATATGCAGTATAGAATATATAATATAGAATATATAATATACAGTATAGAATATACAATATAGAATATATAATATACAATATACAGTATACAATATAGAATATATAATATACAGTGTAGAATATACAATATACAGTATACAATATACAATATAGAATATATAATATACAATATACAGTATACAATATAGAGTATATAATATACTGTATACAATATACAATATATAATATAGAATATAGAATATAGAATATACAATATACAATATACAGTTTACAATATAGAATATGTAGTATAGAATATATAATATTTAATATATAAATAATATATAATATAAATAAATATAGAATATATAATATACAGTGCAGAATATACAATATACAGTATACAATACAGAATATACAATATACAGTGTACAATATAGAATATATAATATACAGTATATAATATACAATATGTAATATAGAATATAGAATATATAATATACTAAATACAGTATACAATACAGAATATGCAGTATAGAATATATAATATACAGTATACAATATACAATATATAATATAGAAAATAGAATATAGAATATACAATATACAGTATACAATACAGAATATAGAATATACAGTATAGAATATATAATATACAATATACAACATATAATATATAATATACAATATATAATATGGAATATATAATATATAGTGTATAATTAATATTGACATAAATACATAATTAATGAAGTATTTATTATACACACACCATTGTCAAATAGTAAAGTGAACGTTTCTGTTTATTGTCACTGTTTGATAGCATGATATCAACATATTATCTCTGAGTGTCTAAGTACCATTGTAGAAGCTTGTAGGGCGATGAAATATTCAACGTTCCATGCTCATCAGAAACAGTCAGACTCCACATACGAGGAGGGCTTTGACCTCAAATTTAACAATAACTGAAACTAGACACGTTATGATACTGTCATGCTACTACCACTGAGAACATGCAAAAGCTTTGGAGTGCTATACAACAAAAAGTAATTTCCCTCGGCTCTTAATAAAAAAAAAAAAAAAATTCCTACATTTAAATTCACTCTAAATATTTAATTCCAATTTAATAAACACAAAATTTATACTATTTTTAAAACAATGTTAAATAACAAAAAAAAAGGGGAATTTGATGAGTAAAAAAAAAATTATCGATTATATAAAATTGACAGGAGAAAAAAAGATTATTATCGTGATTAAGAAATGAAAGTGAATAATTTATCACTGTTTGTATATAGTCGCGAGTTACGAGCATCAGGTGCGCTTAAACAATGCAAAAGGAGTCAGAGATAAGATCTTTTCTTGATGGGTAAGATTAAATTAAGACTTTAATGGATTCTTCATGATATTTATTTATTCAACAGGCATGTGCGGTTCACTCGGTGATCTCCTCCAACCTTTAGTCATGAATTTTTTATAAAAACTTTTGTTTTTTGTTTGTTATTGTGAGCTTTAAAATAACAAGATAACAATTTTTTTCTTTTTTTTTTTAACTGTTCACAAAAAGGATATTTAATTTCATTCTTTTCAAATGAAATATAAATACACATGATAAGTTTACACAATTTTTTATTTAAATGACAATTGTTTACAATATTTCCATGTGTAGAGTTTATTTTTGTGTTGAATTTAATTATTTTCATTTAAAGTGTATTTATTATTTTTTTATTTTTTTACTTTTTATTTTTTACTTTTTTACTTCTTTTTTACTTTTTTAATTTATGTGTTATTATTTACTTTTTTATTTTATGTGTAGAGTTTGAAAATGTTTAACTAAATTGTGTAGAAGATACTTCTAAATGAGGAAATGATAATTAGGTGTAGAATTTTGAAAATAATTTATTATTTTTAATAGCTGTGTACAGTTTAGAATATATTTTTGTGGAGTTATTAAAAAATATTAATTTTCATTTTTATACTAATATGTAGAGTTTTTGCGTTGAGAATTTTCCAGTTTTGCAGTTTCTTGAGTAGAGTTTTACGATGTAGTATTTCAATTCTCTAACTCTACAGAAATAAATTCTACATCAGTAAACTCTACACACAGCTATAAGAAATAAATTTGTTTATAACTCTACAGAATTAAAATCTACATATTAAAAATTTTTAATTTTCTTATTTAAAACTATTTGCAAAATTCTACAATTGTAACTCAACATTTTTAAACTCTACACATAAAATAAAAATAAATAAACAATTAAATTCTATACAGATTAAATGAAAATTATTAAATTCAATTCAAGAAAACTCTACATATGGTAACTGCATACAATTTTTAATTAAATTAAAACTAGACACTTTTCCCATGTGTAGAGTATTTTTGTGTTGAATTTAATTATTTTCATTTAACGTGTATTTATTATTTACTTTTTTATTTTATGTGTAGAGTTTGAAAATGTTTAACTAAATTGTGTAGAAGATACTTCTAAAAAAGGAAATGATAATTAGGTGTAGAATTTTGAAAATAATTTATTATTTTTAATAGCTGTGTAGAGTTTAGAATATATTTCTGTAGAGTTATTAAAAAATATTAAATTTCATTTCTATACTAATGTGTAGAGTTTTTGCGTTGAAAATTTTACAGTTTTGCAGTTTCTTGAGTAGAGTTTTACGATGTATTATTTCAATTCTCTAACTCTACAAAAATAAATCCTACATCAGTAAACTCTACACACAGCTATAAGAAATAAATTTGTTTATAACTCTACAGAATTAAAATCTACATATTAAAAATTGTAATTTTCTTATTTAAAACTATTTGCAAAATTCTACAATTGTAACTCAACATTTTTAAACTCTACACATAAAATAAAAATAAAGAAACAATTAAATTCCATACAGATTAAATGAAAATTATTAAATTCAATTCAAGGAAACTCTACATATGGCAACTGCATACAATTTTTAATTAAATTAAAACTAGACATTTTTCCCATGTGTAGAGTATTTTTTTCTGTTGAATTTAATTATTTTCATTTAATGCGCAGAAATGTTGAGTCAAATGTAGAATTTTTAGTAATATTCCTAAATTAGAAAAATGATAATTTTTAGAATTAGAAAAACAAAATAAAAAAAAAATTAAGAAAAACATTTAAATTATTAATTTTTTTCGCTATGTAGTGTTTAGGATTTCATCCTGTAGAGTTAATAAAAAAATTTCTTTTTTATATTGTGTAGAGTTTATTCGTTTACAGTTTATAGTGATAATTTTCTAGTTTACAGTTTATCGTGTAGAGTTCACTTGTTTACAGTGATAATTCTCTAGTTTAGAGTTTATCGTGTAGAGTCCACTTGTTTACAGTGATAATTTTCTAGTTTACAGTTTATTATGTAGAGTTTCAAAAAAATAGTATTTAACTATGTAGAATATATTTTCCTTTCATTTTAGTGAGAATTTCCTCGTTTTTAAGTGTAGAATTTTTTTATGTAGAGTTTATTTCTGTAGGATTAATATCGCCTCGAATTTTGGTTCATTTTATCAAATTTTCTAATAAATTAAAAAATTTCTAATTTGGAAATAAAAAATACTAAAAATACTAAAAATACTAAAAATACTAAAAATACTAAAAATACTAAAAATACTAAAAATACTAAAAATACTAAAAATACTAAAAATACTAAAAATACTAAAAATTTCAAATTTTTTGCTAAACAATTGAAAATTTCTGTTTCTGTAAATTTTTTTTCCTCTTTTGCTTAGCGAAAGCAAAATGATAAATTGCAAACTGTTCGTTGTCGCGAATTTTGTTTCTTTACAAGTTAACACGCAACTCTTTGACCCCTTTGCTTATAATAAATATACATAAAAGCAAAGAACATTGATTTAAAAATATCGTTACATGTATTATACACCTATCGAGGCACCTCGGTGACATGGGAGGATGTTATGGTCTGTTATTCATAACCAGACCGGAAGATGTGACTGTGGACGAGGACAAACATGAAGTAAGTTATACCCTAGTTGCAATTTGCATGTAAACCTGAATTGAGGTCAGATTTATTGGTGAACCATCACTAAATCTGATCCTTGTTTGAATCAATTCTTTTTTTCTCCTTTAATTTACAAATAGGTCAATTATTAAGAAATAATAATAATACAATATTTAGAATCAAATTATTTCAATTATTTGAAACAAAACAGTTTATAAAATTATAAAAAACGTAACTTAATTATAAAAACCATCGGTTATTTTCATATTCAATAATTACAGAAAATAATTGAATGATTTCATTACAATTTGTCTGAACAAAAAAATCCAATGTAATTATTTTTCCGATTTCTTTTTTTTTTATACATCTCTTTCTTTTATCTATTTTGAATTTAAAATAATTCTATTAGTTTTAGTTTTTTTTTTTTGCAAACAAAATAGATAAACGGAGACAGTGGAACATTAACCTTAATTCGCAAATTAAATATCTGCGCCAATTTACCTGATTACACATTTACGTCAACGTTTGTTCAAAATAATTTAGAGGAAGGTAAAATAAATTGAAACGTGAATCTTTTGAACGTCGCAAAGTTCGGTAAATTCAAGTAGCATGAGACAGTCTCGGGATTTAATGCTAAAGGGTGAGCACCGAGAGGAAATTAACTTGGTAAGAACTTTCACGTTGGCGACATTAATTTGTCACGATTAGACGCCACCGGAGAACGAATATCCTGCGAGAAAAAAAAAATTTTTTTTTTTTTTTTTTTTTTGCCCGCTTCTTAGAGATATTAACAATTCAAATTAAATTCATTCGCACCTCCTTATAGAGAATTCAAACTTTATATATATATATATACATGAATATATATTGGAAAAAACATAAAAAAAAATTTATATAGAAATCGTGACATTGGAAAATTAAATTTTTTTTTAAATACATAGAAACAGCATCCAATGGACCAATTTTGGAAATTTTATTTTAGTTTTTTTTTATTTAAAAAATATTTTTTGTAAACTTTTTTTCTGCCAAGTTAATATATATATATGTATCTTCAACTTGTTGCTGAAAATAGTAGCATTGACGAATAATTCTTGTTCAAGAAGTCTGACCATTGCATTATTTATGAGACTTTGAAAAATCGTAGAAACTCCTTTTTCACGTGAGAAGACATCTTAAATCATTAATATTGTTCATGATCGGAAAAAAATATCGTTCTTTTGAACTATTTTACAATTGAATGGAATTCATATGAGAATTTGATGATAGCCAGCTGTTGAATAAAACAGTTTATTCCATTTCAATGATTTTCGTATTTTTATAATTTTCAAAAAAAAAAGTTCAATTTCATTTTTTATTTCACGCCCAAAATTTGTTTAAAAAAATATATTTTTTTTTTTCAATAATATTATTTCATAATTTGGAAAAATATTTTTTTTTTCAATAATATTTCCTAATTTTCAAAATTTGGAAAAATATTTTTTTTTTCAATAATATTATTTCATAATTTTCAAAAAAACAAAAGTTAAATTTAATTTTTTATTTCGCACCAAAATTTTTTGTGTTGAAAAATATTTATTTTTTTTTCTTAATCGAAAATAATTATTTTTAAAATAAACTTTGTTGTGTCAAATAATGTGTAATAGTAAAAGAAAATAATTTTCTGACCTAAAGAAAATTCCTTCACAAAATGATTAGTGACTAAAGTTTTACAGTTTCTAGTTACATAAAGCCGCTTTACTTCACGAAAATCGTCGCATCGTGAGAGAGAGAGAGAAAGAGAGAGAGAGAGAAAGAGATAGAGAGCTTCTTACAAAAGCACCTTTTTAGAAACCGGGAAATGAGATTATTTAATCCACTTGTTTCATCATCGAATCCGGTGGAAATTAAATGTCCAACACATTAAAGTAGTTGTAATCCCACTGAGTACAAATTGAATCGCAAAATCTTCTTGAAAATTCCACTAGTTTTGATTTCATTTATTTTTGGTATCAAAAAAAGGAAGCTTTTGAAACAAAAAATAAATCACAAATGCATTTTATAAAATCGATTTGTGAGAAAAAATACGAATTCGTATTTTTTAATTTTTGACAATTTTCTAGTATAAGTTGATTTTAGTCAGACCCAATGATAACAAATTACAAAATCAGTAGTAAAGGTAAATATTAATCAGACTTTTAAATTTTTTAATTTTTATCAGTAATACAAGTAAATATATAGTCAACTTTTTTTTCTAAATATTCATAATCTCTGTTAAATTTAAGATTAAGAGACAAGATTATATATATGTAAAAAATTAATTTTTTATGTTTATTAAAATCCAATTTCCTCTAAAAGTAGGTTGGAAGTGGTATTTCTGTAAAAATTTCTAATGGAAAAGTAAAAGTTTTAAACTTGTGATTAAATAATTTTTCCTTTTACATTAAAAATGGTAATCGTCTTTTTTGCAATTGAAAGCAAAAATAACTAGTAGTAAGTGTCAATATTTAATCAGATTTTAGAATTTTTTTTGTGTAATTTTATTAGTAGCTTAAATTGACTTTATAATTGGACATAATGAATTATTTTTAAAAATCAGTAGTAAAAGTAAATATTTAGTCTGACTATTGGAATTTTTCTAATTTTCTCAGTAGTGAAAGTTGTTTTAAGTCAGACATAATGAATAATTATATCAAGCAGTAGTGAGATAAAATATTTAGGCGGATTTCAAATTTTTTGTAAATTTATCAGTAGTACAGGTAAATGTTTTGTCAAACTTTTATAAATATTTGCATATTTTAGTAGTACAAGTCAATATTTAGTTCAGCTTTTTAAATTTTTCTAATTTTTTACGTAGAAATAGTAAATAGTGAGTTAGACTTTCTGTATTTTTGTAATTCTATTAAGTAGTATAATTCAATTTTAGTCGGACATAATTTGTAAGCTATAGAAAAATAAAACAGTAGTAAAGGTAAATATTCAGTTATTTTTAATTTTTAGTCATATCATCAGTAGTAAAACTCGGGTTTAGTCAGACATAAGTAGTCAAGTCAAAGCTTTGGTCAAATCTTGATTTTAACTTGAATTTCCTCGAGTTGATTTTCTACTGACCTTCAATGACCTTAACTTGACCTTGACTTGACCTTGAAGTGACCTTCAATAGCCTTAAATTGACCTTGCCTTGACTTTCTAATGACCTGCAATGATCTTCACTAAGCCTTGAATGTTATCAGTAGTAAAGGTATGATTTTAGTCAGACATAAGAAATAAATTTAAAAAACAGTAGAATAGGTAAATATTTAGTCAGACTTTCAGTAATTTTTTAGTAGTACAACTCAATATATTATCAGAATTTTTAAATTATTATAATTTTCAGTAATACAAATAAGTATTTGGGCAGACTTTAAAATTTTATTTGTAATTTTAATTAGTAAGTCAAATTGATTTTACACAGAGATAATAAATATATTACAAAATCAGTAGTAAATGTCAATATTTAGTCAGACATAATGAATAATGTAAAAAAATCAGTAGTATAAGTATTTTTTTAGTCAGACATATTGAAATTTTTTTTTCAAATCAGTAGTTTAAGTAAGTATTTAATCGGACATAATGAATAAAGTAAAAAAATCAGTAGTATAAGTAAATTTTCTACTCAGACATATTGAATTTAAAAAAAAAAGTAGTTTAAGTAAGTATTTAGTCAGTCATAGTGAATAAAGTAAAAATAAGTAGTTAAAGTAAATATCTAGTCATAAATATTAAATAAATTTAAAAAATTCAGTAGTAATTGTAAATATTAAGTCCGCCTTTCAGAATTTTCAAATTTTTCACTAGTACAAGTAAATATTGGGTCAAACATTGAATAAATTTAAAAAATCAGTAGTATAATTAAATATTTAAATTTTAAATTAATTTTAATTAAAAATTAAATTTTAAATTTTATTTGTTTTATTAAATTGGTACTAGTCAGACGAAAAATAAGTTCGAAAATTTAGTAGTACAAATAAATATTTAGTCAGACATAATAAATAAAGGGAAAAATCAGTAGTGCCAGTAAATATTTAGTCAGACTTCATATTTTTTGAAATTTATTTAGTAGATTAAATCGGTTTTTAATCAGATTTTGTATCTAATTTGAAAATTCAGTAGTAAAACTAAATATTAGTCAGACTTAAAAAAAATTTTCAGTAGTACAAGTGAATATTTATTCAGACATAATGAATAAAGTAAAAATCAGTAGTTAAAGTAAATATCTAGTCAGACATATGGAATAAATTTAAAAAATCAGTAGTGTAAGTAAATATTTAGTCAGACATAATAAATAAATTGTTCAAAAAAATAAGTAGTAAAAGTAAATATACAGTCAGACATGTAATAAATTTTTTTTAAATATCAGTAGTATAAATAAATATTTAGTCAGAATGTACAATTTTTTTTTCTATTTTGTCACTAGGAGAAGAAAATAGTTTAGTCAGACTTCGTTTAACACAAAATAAGAAATATTTTTAGACGTTTAATTGAGTTAAATTTCTGAGAATTAACACAATTTGAGATGAGCTTATAATATCCATATATGCATTTTAGGAGAACAACTCTATCATGTTGCATGTTGGAGGGCACAGGGTGATCCACCGCAAGTAATTAGGTGATGTGTTTATCGCACACTAGTTAACGCGTCGTGGCCTGACGAACTAACCAGTAATCGATTGACTGAGCTTTAGCAATAAAAAAAAAAAAAAATTTTTTTTTACAGTTCGTCAACAATTTACTACCTTCTGAAAAGTTTTTTCTTTTTTGTTCACCTATTGTTGGAATTTAATACACATTTTGTTTAGAAAAAAAACCAATCTAATTGCTATTCGTTTGTTCAAAAAAATAAATGACTAAACTAAATTTAACGATATTTAATTAGTTTTTTTAATTTAAAAAATTTTATTTTCATTTTCCAATTTTTAAAGGTATTTCCTTTTTTTTGCTGAGGGGGGTTATTTAAAAATAATAGAATATTTAATTCGAAATATGAAAATTTATTATATTCAGAATGTTTGCAGATGACATGAATCTGTTATTTCTGTAACTGACATTTTGAATGTTTGATTCTGAAATTACGTTTTATTAATGATGAATGAATTCAAAATGTATTGCTACATATATAAAACGTGTTAAATATTAATGAAGCTTTAAATCAGAAATTATATATATTTTTTTTTTCAAACATTATTGAATATTTCAATACTTTTTCTAATATATTAATCATGTTATGTTGGAATTTTGACTAGAATTTCGTATTTTAATTAACTCCCTACCTTGTACCAAGATTACTATTTCAATCCTCTTACACTTCAATCGTGGATATTGGTTTCACGAAAATTGAGTTTAGATTCTATTTCCGATTCCAATTTGATCCGAAAATTTTTAACTAAACTTTCATGTATTTATTTTTCACCTCAAGATATATATATATATAATGTTTTTGCAACTTATAAATATTTTCAATTAACTTACGAAAATAAATATTATCACAATTAATTTACGCAAATAAATTTTTTAATTTTTTTTTCCTTTTTTTAAAGGATTTAAAGTAATTTTCAAGATTTTTGCTGACTTAAAATAGCAATAAAAGAAAAAAAAAGAAGTCATAAGCTTAATAGATTATTTAGTTAGAAAGAGGAGTAAAAGTAAAGAAAATTAAAAGTTTTTATATGTTTCTTAAAATTTTTATTTTCATGAAAAAATCTTGATTATATAAAAACAGAAAGGATAATATTATGAATATTATATAATAATAAAAAAAAAAAATTACCTTGTGCTAGAATTCATGGTGACTGCACTGGTGGTTGGTGACCCCTTTCCCAAGCTTCATTATATTGATTTCATTTGAACGCGATAAAATCGGTGGTGATATATCGTAAGTCTACTTATAAATGATAGGCGATTTTCCCAGGCGTTATTATTGCACGTAAATTACAATAAATATTCAAATAAATATATATTTACGTCAATACTGAATTTCTAATGTCTTTGATAAGTGCCTTTAATTTTCAAAGGAAAATTTTTTTTTCTCTATATATTAAAATTATAATATTAATAAAATTATATATTAAGTTCAATTTTTTTACTGTTATTCTGTCTTACTAAAAGCGATTTATTCTACTTGAAAACTAAACAAATGTTTGACTAAATATTTATTTGTACTACTTACAAAATGACAAATTTTTATAAAATTTTTTAAAAAATATTTTCAGTAGTACAAGTCAATATTTAGTCAGGCTTTCTATTTTTTTTAATATTGCTAGTAGTACAAGTAAATATTTAGTAAGACTTTCTATTCTTCTCGTTTTATTAGTAGATCAAACTAGTTATAATCAGACACAATAATTGTATTATAAAATTAGTAGTATAAGTATATATTTAGTCAGGCTTTCCTATTTTTTTCAAATGTTGCTAGTAGTACAAGTCAATATTTAGTCAGACTTTCTATTCTTCTCGTTTAATTAGTAGATTAAACTAGTTATAGTCAGACGAAATAATTGAAGTATATAATCAGTAGTATAAGTAAATGTTTAGTCAGGCTTTCTATTTTTTTTAAATTTTCCTAGTAGTACAAGTAAATATTTAGTAAGACATTCTTTTTTTTCAATTCTATTAGTAGTAAAACTTTATTTTAGTCAGACAGAATAACAAAATTGGAAAATCTGTAGAATAAGTCAATATTTAGTCAGACTTAACACTTACCTATACTACTTATTTTCTAATCAGTTCTTATGTCTGACTAGACATTTAATTTTACTACTGATTTTCTAACCTTATTATTATGTCTGACTGAAACCGTCTTGATCTACTTGAAAACTAAAAAAATTAGGTACTAAATATTTTTTGTACTATTCATAAAATAACAAATTTTTTTATAAGATTTTTAAAAATATTTTCAGTAGTACAAGTCAATATTTAGTCAGATTTTCTATTTTTTTAATATTGCTAGTAGTACAAGTAAATATTTAGTAAGACTTTCTATTCTTCTCGTTTTATTAGTAGATCAAACTAGTTATAATCAGACACAATAATTGTATTATAAAATTAGTAGTATAAGTATATATTTAGTCAGGCTTTCCTATTTTTTTCAAATGTTGCTAGTAGTACAAGTCAATATTTAGTCAGACTTTCTATTCTTCTCGTTTAATTAGTAGATTAAACTAGTTATAGTCAGACGAAATAATTGAAGTATATAATCAGTAGTATAAGTAAATGTTTAGTCAGGCTTTCTATTTTTTTTAAATTTTCCTAGTAGTACAAGTAAATATTTAGTAAGACATTCTTTTTTTTCAATTCTATTAGTAGTAAAACTTTATTTTAGTCAGACAGAATAACAAAATTGGAAAATCTGTAGAATAAGTCAATATTTAGTCAGACTTAACACTTACCTATACTACTTATTTTCTAATCAGTTCTTATGTCTGACTAGACATTTAATTTTACTACTGATTTTCTAACCTTATTATTATGTCTGACTGAAACCGTCTTGATCTACTTGAAAACTAAAAAAATTAGGTACTAAATATTTTTTGTACTATTCATAAAATAACAAATTTTTTTATAAGATTTTTAAAAATATTTTCAGTAGTACAAGTCAATATTTAGTCAGATTTTCTATTTTTTTAATATTGCTAGTAGTACAAGTAAATATTTAGTAAGACTTTCTATTCTTCTCGTTTTATTAGTAGATCAAACTAGTTATAATCAGACACAATAATTGTATTATAAAATCAGTAGTATAAGTATATATTTAGTCAGGCTTTCTAATTTTTTTCTAATGTTGCTAGTAGTACAAGTCAATATTTAGTCAGACTTTCTATTATTCTTGTTTAATTAGTAGATTAAACTAGTTATAGTCAGACGAAATAATTGAAGTATAAAATCAGTAGTATAAGTAAATGTTTAGTCAGGCTTTCTAATTTTTTTCTAATGTTGCTAGTAGTACAAGTCAATATTTAGTCAGAATTTTTTTTTGTTTTTGTAAATTTATCAGTAGATCAAACTAGTTATAGTCAGACACAATAATTGTATTATAAAATCAGTAGTATAAGTAAATATTTAGTCAGGCTTTCTATTTTTTTAATTTTTCTAGTAGTACAAGTCATTATTTAGTCAGACTTTCGTTTTTTTTATCAGTAGATTAAACTAGTTATAGTCAGACATAATAATTGATTATAAATTTAACAAAATTAATTATAAACTACAAAGTAAAAAAAAGCAAAAATTTCCAGAAAAATATGAAACCAAAAAATAATTTTTTTTTTTCTTTAAACTTACAAAACAATTGAAAATTAAATTTATTAATTTCAACATATATTTGATAAATTTCTATCAAACGAGGAGAAATTTTTTCTTTTCCAATTTCATTTTATGAAAAAAAAGGAGAATGAAAGAAAAAAAAAAAAAAAAAAAGAATATTTCGTAAGGGATTTACATTGTTTTATGATTTTTTGTGGATATTGGAAAAAAATAAAGTCTCCTTTTATTTAAGGCCAGGAAAATCTGCAGTAGAGCGCTGTCTTTAGATTTTTATTCTGGTTATAGCGACACTGGTGTGTGCGAGTATTTTCAAATCCCTTGACAGTCATTTCGCCCGTAAATTGCAGCTCGTGGAAGAGAAAAGATCGAAACATCCTTTTACGATGAGCAATACATACGTTGGTTAACGTTAACGCTTCTTTTATATATATATATATATATATATATATATATATTGCTTGTCACTGCTTACTATATACTGTAAACTATCGGATAATACCAGACATTCATTTTCCGTGGTATTAATTTATTGTTTTCTTGTAAAAAAAATCGATGAACAAAAAAAAATACATTGCTGGAGTTTATTTAAAAAAAAAAAATTCTATTAATTTTTGTTTATTATGAAATTAAGTCAAATAAACTTTTTGCAGAGGCAACACACGTTGATTTGGCAAAAATAATGTTTTGTCGATTCAACGAAACAATTCATTTGGCAGCATATCAACTGCACTCTTGTTGGGTTCAACGAAATATTTTCCCCAGTGAATGTGAGAGAGAAAGAGTGAGAGAGAGAGAGAGAGTCACGTGGTATATTGGACCGGCTAGTTGAAACGGGAATCGAGCTTTTTAGAGTTAATTAATCCAGCTGTGTATCTCTTGTTATCGCACACCAGGGTACTATACTATATGGTATATAAATAACCCCATGCCAATGAACCCCTCTCGCGTTTTATTGACACTTATAGACACATTCAACATATATACAACAAATAGGGAAATTAATTATTAGGGCCTTAATTCTCTTCTTTTTTTTACGACAATTGCTACACAAAGGTTTACAATTTTTATCACAGAATGTTATAAGGTATTAAAATAAGATGCAACGCTTATTATTTTAATGCCTTTTAATTTTCTGTGATTTGAGAAATTATTTTCATTGAAAATTGTTTTAAAAATTATAAAAAATTTGGTATTTTTATAAAAATTACTAAATATTACTTTTTTGGTTTTGTTAATTTTCGCAGGTTATTTTGAAAATTAATTTCAATTTTTCCAAAATTTTAACTTTCTAAAATTGATAACAAAATCAACTTCTAAACTCAATTTGCGAATACACTTGAGTGGTTCATATTGGTAAATCCAAGTAACTTGTCTTTCATACAGTGCAATTAGTTATAATTCTCAGGCGAACTAACTCCTTTGTCTTTGCAGCATCCAGTATCCCAAGGTGAATCTCAATGAAAATCTTTCGACGTTTCTAGGACAGTAGGGAAACGCTAATCTCAAAGTGACACCCCGGGTGTTTGTTACAGCGTCGAATTTTGAGCAGATGCTGCACACACAAGTGGTAAGAGAGGAAGAGAGAGAGAGAGAGCGAGGTGAATTTATGGATAAAATAAAGGGGTCGAGAAAGGCAATATTGCCACGGGGAAAATTGGACGACAAGAATTATTTTACGTTTACTTTAAGTCAACTTTCTCTCATTAATATCCCCTTTTTCTCAATCTTTTTGAAAAAAAAACAATTTTTGAAAAAGAATTTTCAATTTTCCTTTAAAAAAATATTTCAAATAATACTAAAATAAAAAAAAAAATTCACTACAAATTCAAAGAAAAAGAAAAATTAATTATACAATTTTTTTCTAATTTACTTTTTGTATAATAATTAATTTATTAATTGTATTAAATTTATTTGTAACTAATATTGTTTTTGTAACTAAACCAAATTTTTTTTTTTACATAATCGGGAATTTTATTTTAAGATTTCAGTAATTCTATTTTTTTTGTTATTGTGAGAAAATTTTTCAATTTTTACATATTTTACGCTGGGCAAAAAGATGTTATCAAGAAACACGCAGAAAGAAGGTGAGATGGGAGGGGGGGGACACGAATGAACGTCACGCCAATCGGCGCAACTTAGAAAGGCGCGAGAGTACACTTCCGTAATTATGGCTTTAGTATTAAGCGACTCCAAAGTTGCTTTCCGCGATAAGGCACGCTCTGGGGTTCTCTAATCGCACTAGAATTTTGCTGCCTTCAACCACTCGAAAAGTTTTCCTTTAAAGTATCACATATACAAGTCACAAACTATTTAACCTAAAAAGACTCTTTGAAATTTAATATATATTATATATATATTTTTTTTATAGTTTTAAAACATTGAGCTGATTTTTATATATTTTCTTTTTTTAAGCGCTGTAGACGAATAGTTTTGGGAAAAAAATTAGTTTTGAATTAAAAGTATTTGTTAATTTAATTTATTAACTATTACTGAAAACAAAATTTTTCAAATAATAATTATTTTCTACTTTCCATTTACTGTTTTCTACTTTCTATTTTCTACTTTCCATTTTCTACTTTCCATATTCTACTTACCACCTTCTACTTTCCATATTACTCCTCTACTTTTCCACCTTTCATTTCCCATTTACCACCTTCCACTTCCTTTTTTTCATTTTCTACTTTCCACTTCCTATTTTTTAATTTCTATTTTCTACTTTCCATTTCCTACTTACAACTTTCTACTTTCCATTTTTTATTTCCCATATTCCACTTTCTACTTTCCACTTCCCATTTTTTAATTTTCATTTTCTACTTTCCATGTTCTACTTTCCACTTTCTACTTTCCATATTCTACTTACCACCTTCTACTTTCCATATTACTCCTCTAATTTTCCACCTTTCATTTCCCATTTACCACCTTCCACTTCCTATTTTTCATTTTCTACTTTTCACTTCCTATTTTTTAATTTCTATTCTCTACTTTCCATTTCCCACTTACCATTTTTTACATTCCATTTCCCACTTACAACTTTCTACTTTCCATTTCCCATATTCCACTTTCTACTTACCACATCCCATTTTTTAATTTCCATTTTCTACTTTCCATTTCCCACTTACCACCTTCTAGTTCCTATTGTTTACATCCCATATTTCATATGGGAAAAGTAAGAAATAGGGGATGGTCAGTGGGAAATGAATAGTAGAAAATGGACAGTAAAAAATGGGAAATAAAATGTAGAAAGCGGAATATGGGAAATAAAAAATGGAAAGTAGAAGGTAGTAAGTGGGAAATGGAAAGTAGAAAATGGGACAGTATAAAATTAGACAGTGAAAAGTGGAATATGGGAAGTGAAAAATGAAAAGTAGAAGATTGTAAGTGGAAAAGGGAAAGTAAAAAAATGGAAAGTGGAAAGTAGAAAATGGGAAGTAGAAAATTGGGAAGTGAAAAATGAATAGTAGAAGGTGGTAATTGGAAAATAGAAAGTAGAAAATGAAAAATGGAAAGTAGAAAATGGAAAGTAGAAAGTAGAAAATGGAAAGTAGAAAGTAGGAAGTGGAATATAAGAAGTAAAAAATTAACAAAACAATTTAAATATTAAAATATTTTTATCAAAATTTATTTTTTTTTTTAAACATAGTCCAATAATTTTTAATAATAAAAATAAATGACGTGTAAATGTCCTCTAATTTTGCAATTAAAGAAGTAATTTTCTCTTGCCCATCATATGCAGTCATTCCTATTATCAGGCATGTTCGTCGAATGTGATTGTACATACGGTATACACCCTGGGGTCGTTCACCGAGATCGTGCTGATTCCTTTGGACTATTTCCCTCTCGGGTATAATCCCGCTTTGCGAACACACCATCTCAATTGACCTCACTCCAAGGTCCGACATCCTCACCGATTATTAGGTCGTCTCCGGAGTATAGGGGATCAGGGATCATAACGTAAGTGTGAGAGGTGCGGTTCACCATTATGTCTACGTTTTGCGGCTCTCTTTATATATCAACCCGCATGAAACGACATTCTCTCTCTCTCTCTCTCTCTCTCTCTCTCTCGAATTTACCACCTTTGTTCCCGCTGGTGTGATGACTATTGAAAATCTGATTTTGTCGAACAATCGTTGACAATTCACATCTATATAATTTTAGTCCCTTATAAAAATAAATTTTTTTTTTCAAATTCTTTTTAAATTAAAATATTTGCAATTAGTATTTTAATATTTTTGTTAAACATGAATATTTAAAATGATTATAAAAAATGTAACTGATAGAATAATATGATGAAAAGTTTAGAATTAATTTTATTTAATTTTCAGTTTATAAATTCAAAGTTTTGTTTTTCGTTATAGTTAACAGTTTTTGTGTACAAAATAAAATAAATTTTTTGAAACTGTCGTAAATCTTTATTACCTTGAAACCCCAAAAAGGTTCGACTACCTGATGGAATAGAGTAATAGAAGGGAAATTAGAGGGGATAGTATATTTTAAAAGAAAAGAGACTCAGTTTAATTTTGACCAGTGTGCGAGCATCATCAAAAAAAAGATATTGTTTGTTGGCAGAGTTTTAAAAAAAAGGATTTTTTTTATTCCGAACGAGACAGAGGGCCGTATTCAGGGCTTTCAGATCGTCTGAACGGTGAGTAGAAACTTAACATTTATAATTATTTGTGATAAACATGAACACCTATGAGAAGGTGACTTTCTGATGTTTTAAAACTGACTTGAATAATTTTAAAACAGTAGAAACGAAAGAATACTCCATCGGGGAGTGAAATCAAAACAGTAGAAACGAAAGAATACTCCATCGGGGAGTGACATCAAAACAGTAGAAACGAAAGAATACTCCATCGGGGAGTGAAATCAAAACAGTAGAAACGAAAGAATACTCCATCGGGGAGTGACATCAAAACAGTAGAAACGAAAGAATACTCCGTCTGGGAGTGAGATTTCGAAACAATTAAAAATGAAACAATACTCCGTCGGGGTGTGACGTTTTTCCCTTTGATCAAAAGGTAATAAAAATAACAATGAATACTCTCTGAAGAGAGTGACTATATTTTTATCACCATTTCGGTTTTTTATTATTTTTTATTTCGGTTTTTTAACTAAAAGTGTTTAATAACGACGGGGAGTGCTCGAAGAAAATTATTATCGGTTTGTGTAAATATTTTCAAATTTTAGTGATTTCAAGCTAACATAGTCGTTATTTTCGGGTGTGGAATGTTAACGAATTGCGAGAGTTATATTCTAAAACTATTATGGTTTTTCGTATTAAGTGATTGTGAAATTTTTTTATCTTAATTTAAAATATTATTTTTAAAAATACAACAAATTAAAATAAATATCGCGAATAATTTTATTCACCCTGTTATTTATGTACACCCTTTTCAATAAATCAAATTTATCCATTGTTAACCCTCAATTATATATAAATAGTTGTCGGAAATGTAAAATATCCCGATTTTCAAAGTAACAAAAGAAATGAAGTGAAATGATAAAAAATTTATTAAGAAAGAAAAAAAAAGAAAAGAACTTGAATTGCGTGGTGGAAAAAAGCAACCATGTATTTCGCTTATTCGTGACCAGGGAAAGCTTACTCTCCTCAGCTAGGACGTTTTTATGAGTTAGCAGAAAGTTTGTGTGCATCCTACTGCTGCTTTTGCTACACCGAAATATTACATTCAACACGAATGTCTGTTGTATATATATATATATAGCTTCAAAGAGAGCATCTAGTATTTAATCCTGGAATTTTGGCCGCTTAAATGTTGGTTTATATCCGTGTATAGTCAGTAAGCTTGGGGACAATAGTGGGAAGTCTTATCGCGAGAAAAGCTGGCTTGAATCAAGACCTTGAAGCTTTAACATTCTCCAAGGCTCACACAGAATCTTAAAGTGAAGGAGAGAGAGAAAAAGATTTAACATAGAAGACGATTATAGTTCAGTTTAGCGTTTGTTGTATCTCGGAGATGTTAACTCTTAAAGATCCATCTCTCTCTCTCTCTCTCTCGCGACGAACTTTAAGGCATCTGGAAATAATACTTCTCTCTTGAAATCCGGCATAGTGCCAAGCGGCGTAATTAAAATCACTACCAAAAGGCAAGATAATAGGTAAACTGGTTATTTGTCTCGTTCCTTTGGAACATTAAAATAAAATTCCAGACGAATCATAAGAATATGGAAAATAGTCCTTTTGATATGAATTCACCCTTGGAGAAATTTTTGTCCAAAGCCCAGATCGGGACCGGATCAGGCTGCCCTATTAGGGATTGAAACGCCGCCCCTGATTGTGGCCCTGATTAGGAAATCCACATTTTTTTGGTAGCCCTGATTTGGCCCTAATTAGGTGTGGCGTTTCATTCCCTACTAGATCCCTGGCAGGGCCCAGGTCGAGAAGCTTCAAATCCGCAACAGAATCGGGGCCACAGAAGGAAGCCCTATTTCGATTAAAACCGAGGCCCGACCAGGGCCCGGTTCCCTGTTTCAACCAGGTCAGGGCCAGGTTAGAAAAAATTTAACTAAACATTTACTTATACCCGTGTAACAATTGCCCTACCAGGGCCCAAGTAGGGAAAGAAACGTCACGCCTTATCAAGGCCAAATCACGGTGACCAGAAAATGTGGATTTCCTAATCAGGCGCGGTGTTTCATTTCCTAATAGGGCAGCCTGATCCGCCCCCGATCTGGGCCCAGGCAGAATTTCTACACAAGTACTACTGATTTTCTAATTGAATTATTATGTCTGACTAAAACTAATTTTGATCCATTAAGATAAATTAAAAAATATGAAAATAATAATCCACATTACCGTATACTCTTTTTTTTTTAAAAAAAAAGAAGCTTTACAATGAAACCACGATATATTAAAATTTAAACTTTACTAATTTATGACAAGCTTGTGTATATATATATTGAATCAATCAATAAACTCTTTCATAACTTTGAAATTTATCCGATTAGTAAATGGTATACAACTACTCTTGAACTTGGTGATCATAAAGCTTGCGTGTTTATATGAGCTTGTTTGCCAACAAATACTTCCTCATTTTCTATAAATATATATAACATGTTTTCAAACGTATTTATTTCATCTAGGAAAAATTATCTTTACTTGAGAAAATTATAGGTGATTGTGAATTATAAAACGAATAATGTAAAAAATATTGTTGAACAGTATTTCGATTTGATCACATACATACATATTTATAAGTTATTTTATTATTTGAATCGCGCTTAGTTGAAATAAAATATTTATTTTATTAATTTCAATTTCCCTTATGTCTTTAATTTTAATCAAGATTAATTTGCAATAATATTAAAATTATTATTGTACAGCGTCAATTGTTTAATTATTAAAATCCACTTAGGTGTAATAAATGATTCATATAAGGATGTCTGAGGGTCAGGCAAGTCATGGAATTTTTAATTGACAATGAAAAAAGTCAGAGAATTTTTTAAATTTACTGCAATTCTGCTTCCTCGTGGAGGAAGCTTTGTAGTCCTTTCGTTTATAAAACTTTTCAAAGTGGCGAAAACAAATTTTTTTCTTTATAGCAACATGTTATATGAGATCCTGATCAATTGTCTGGATGTATGTATGTGTGTGTGTGTGTGGATCCCTTTTTTGTTTAAAAGATATCTTTAAAAGGTTTGAATGGATTTAGATAAAATTTCGTAGTCTCAATTATCATATTAATATCTCAAATCTGACCAAAGGATTTTTAAAAATACCTCAAAAAAAAATTTTTATCGTCTTTATTCCAAAAATTTTTTTTGGCGGTATTCCCGAACAATTATCTCGCGAATTTAATTGTTCAAAAATTTTTTTGAATTTGTTTTCTAGTTTAGCTCAGCATCCGCTGGACCAATCAAAAAGTGCGCCATATATTTTTTGTTCGGAACTTTTTGACTATTTTTTTGGCGGTATTCCCGAACGATTATCTCAAAAATTTAATTTTTCGAAAATTTTTCCCACTTTTTTTGAGTGTAGCTCAGCATCCGCTGGACCAATCAAAAAGTGCGCCATACATTTTTTGTTCGCGACTTTTTGCTCAATTTTATGGCAATAATCCCGAGACATTAACTCGCGAATTTAATTTTTCGGAAATTTTTCCAAATTTGTTTTCTAGTGTAGCTCAGCATCCGCTGGACCAATCAAAAAGTGCACCATACATTTTTTGTTCAGAACTTTCTTCTAATCACTATGGCAGTATTCCCGAACGATTATCTAGCTAATTTAATTTTTTGAAAATTTTTCCAAATTATTTTTGAGTGTAGCTCAGCATCCGCTGGACCAATCAAAAAGTGCGCTATACATTTTTTGTTCAGAACTTTCTTCTAATCACTATGGCGGTATTCCCGAAAGATCATCTAGGGAATTTAATTTTTTGATAATTTTTCATAAATTTATTTCAGTGTAGCTCAGCATCCGCTGGACCAATCTAAAAGTGCGCCATACATATTTTGTTCGAAACTTTTTCCCTATTTTTTTGGCGGTATTCCCGAGACATTATCTCGGAAATTTAATTTTTCGAAAATTTTTCCAAAATATTTTTTAGTGTAGCTCAGCATCCGCTGGACCAATCAAAAAGTGCGCAATACATTTTTTGTTCGAGACTCCCGGGTTAAGACTTTGGCGGTATTCCCGACCAATTATCTCGCAAATTTAATTTTTCGAAATTTTTTAAAAAATTTATTTGAGTGTAGCTCAGCATCCGCTGGACCAATCAAAAAGTGCGCTATACATTTTTTGTTCAGAACTTTCTTCTAATCACTATGGCGGTATTCCCGAAAGATTATCTAGGGAATTTAATTTTTTGATAATTTTTCATAAATTTATTTCAGTGTAGCTCAGCATCCGCTGGACCAATCTAAAAGTGCGCCATACATATTTTGTTCAAAACTTTTTCCCTATTTTTTTGGCGGTATTCCCGAGACATTATCTCGGAAATTTAATTTTTCCAAAATATTTTTTAGTGTAGCTCAGCATCCGCTGGACCAATCAAAAAGTGCGCAATACATTTTTTGTTCGAGACTCCCGGGTTAAGACTTTGGCGGTATTCCCGACCAATTATCTCGCAAATTTAATTTTTCGAAATTTTTTAAAAAATTTATTTGAGTGTAGCTCAGCATCCGCTGGACCAATCAAAAAGTGCGCCATACATATTTTGTTCGAAACTTTTTCCTATTTTTTTGGCGGTATTCCCGAGACATTATCTCAGAAATTTAATTTTTCGAAAATTTTTCCAAAATATTTTTTAGTGTAGCTCAGCATCCGCTGGACCAATCAAAAAGTGCGCAATACATTTTTTGTTCGAGACTCCCGGGTTAAGACTTTGGCGGTATTCCCGACCAATTATCTCGCAAATTTAATTTTTCGAAATTTTTTAAAAAATTTATTTGAGTGTAGCTCAGCATCCGCTGGACCAAGCAAAAAGTGCGCCATACATTTTTTGTTCGAGACTCCCGGGTTAAGACTTTGGCTGTATTCCCGATCAATTATCTCCCAAATTTAATTTTTCGAAATTTTTTAAAAAATTTATCTGAGTGTAGCTCAGCATCCGCTGGACCAATCAAAAAGTGCGCCATACATTTTTTGTTCGGAACTTTTTGACTATTTTTTTGGCGGTATTCCCGAACGATTATCTCAAAAATTTAATTTTTCGAAAATTTTTCCCACTTTTTTTGAGTGTAGCTCAGCATCCGCTGGACCAATCAAAAAGTGCGCCATACATTTTTTGTTCGAGACTTTTTGCTCAATTTTATGGCAATAATCCCGAGACATTATCTCGCGAATTTAATTTTTCGGAAATTTTTCCAAATTTGTTTTCTAGTGTAGCTCAGCATCCGCTGGACCAATCAAAAAGTGCGCCATACATTTTTTGTTCGCTACTTTTTGCTAAAGACTTTGGCGGTATTCTTGAACAATTATCTCGAAAATTTAATTTTTCGAAAATTTTTCCCACTTTTTTTGAGTGTAGCTCAGCATCCGCTGGACCAATCTAAAAGTGCGCCATACATTTTTTGTTTAGAACTTTCTTCTAATCACTATGGCGGTATTCCCGAAAGATTATCTAGAGAATTTAATTTTTTGATAATTTTTCATAAATTTATTTTAGTGTAGCTCAGCATCCGCTGGACCAATCAAAAAGTGCGCCATACATATTTTGTTCGAGACTCCCGGGTTAAGACTTTGGCGGTATTCCCGACCAATTATCTCGCAAATTTAATTTTTCGAAATTTTTTAAAAAATTTATCTGAGTGTAGCTCAGCATCCGCTGGACCAAGCAAAAAGTGCGTCATACATTTTTTGTTCAAGACTCCCGGGTTAAGACTTTGGCGGTATTCCCGATCAATTATCTCCCAAATTTAATTTTTCGAAATTTTTTAAAAAATTTATTTAAGTGTAGCTCAGCATCCGCTGGACCAATCTAAAAGTGCGCCATACATATTTTGTTCGAAACTTTTTCCCTATTTTTTTGGCGGTATTCCATAGACATTATCTCGGAAATTTAATTTTTCGAAAATTTTTCTAAAATATTTTTTAGTGTAGCTCAGCATCCGCTGGACCAATCTAAAAGTGCGCCATACATTTTTTGTTCGAGACTCCCGGGTTAAGACTTTGGCGGTATTCCCGACCAATTATCTCGCAAATTTAATTTTTCGAAATTTTTTCATAAATTTATTTAAGTGTAGCTCAGCATCCGCTGGACCAATCAAAAAGTGCGCCATACATTTTTTGTTCAGAACTTTCTTCTAATCACTATGGTAGTATTCCCGAACGATTATCTAGCAAATTTAATTTTTTGAAAATTTTTCCAAATTATTTTTGAGTGTAGCTCAGCATCCGCTGGACCAATCAAAAAGTGCGCTATACATTTTTTGTTCAGAACTTTCTTCTAATCACTATGGCGGTATTCCCGAAAGATTATCTAGGGAATTTAATTTTTTGATAATTTTTCATAAATTTATTTCAGTGTAGCTCAGCATCCGCTGGACCAATCTAAAAGTGCGCCATACATATTTTGTTCGAAACTTTTTCCCTATTTTTTTGGCGGTATTCCCGAGACATTATCTCGCAAATTTAATTTTTCGAAATTTTTTAAAAAATTTATCTGAGTGTAGCTCAGCATCCGCTGGACCAAGCAAAAAGTGCGCCATACATTTTTTGTTCGAGACTCCCGGGTTAAGACTTTGGCGGTATTCCCGATCAATTATCTCCTAAATTTAATTTTTCGAAATTTTGTAAAAAATTTATCTGAGTGTAGCTCAGCATCCGCTGGACCAATCAAAAAGTGCGCCATACATATTTTGTTCGCAACTTTTTCCCTATTTTTTTGGCGGTATTCCCGAGACATTATCTCGGCAATTTAATTTTTCAAAAATTTTTCCAAAATATTTTTTAGTGTAGCTCAGCATCCGCTGGACCAATCAAAAAGTGCGCAATACATTTTTTGTTCGAGACTCCCGGGTTAAGACTTTGGCGGTATTCCCGACCAATTATCTCGCAAATTTAATTTTTCGAAATTTTTTAAAAAATTTATTTGAGTGTAGCTCAGCATCCGCTGGACCAATCAAAAAGTGCGCTATACATTTTTTGTTCAGAACTTTCTTCTAATCACTATGGCGGTATTCCCGAAAGATTATCTAGGGAATTTAATTTTTTGATAATTTTTCATAAATTTATTTCAGTGTAGCTCAGCATCCGCTGGACCAATCTAAAAGTGCGCCATACATATTTTGTTCGAAACTTTTTCCCTATTTTTTTGGCGGTATTCCCGAGACATTATCTCGGAAATTTAATTTTTCGAAAATTTTTCCCACTTTTTTTGAGTGTAGCTCAGCATCCGCTGGACCAATCTAAAAGTGCGCCATACATTTTTTGTTTAGAACTTTCTTCTAATCACTATGGCGGTATTCCCGAAAGATTATCTAGAGAATTTAATTTTTTGATAATTTTTCATAAATTTATTTTAGTGTAGCTCAGCATCCGCTGGACCAATCAAAAAGTGCGCCATACATATTTTGTTCGAGACTCCCGGGTTAAGACTTTGGCGGTATTCCCGACCAATTATCTCGCAAATTTAATTTTTCGAAATTTTTTAAAAAATTTATCTGAGTGTAGCTCAGCATCCGCTGGACCAAGCAAAAAGTGCGTCATACATTTTTTGTTCAAGACTCCCGGGTTAAGACTTTGGCGGTATTCCCGATCAATTATCTCCCAAATTTAATTTTTCGAAATTTTTTAAAAAATTTATTTAAGTGTAGCTCAGCATCCGCTGGACCAATCTAAAAGTGCGCCATACATATTTTGTTCGAAACTTTTTCCCTATTTTTTTGGCGGTATTCCATAGACATTATCTCGGAAATTTAATTTTTCGAAAATTTTTCTAAAATATTTTTTAGTGTAGCTCAGCATCCGCTGGACCAATCTAAAAGTGCGCCATACATTTTTTGTTCGAGACTCCCGGGTTAAGACTTTGGCGGTATTCCCGACTAATTATCTCGCAAATTTAATTTTTCGAAATTTTTTCATAAATTTATTTAAGTGTAGCTCAGCATCCGCTGGACCAATCAAAAAGTGCGCCATACATTTTTTGTTCAGAACTTTCTTCTAATCACTATGGTAGTATTCCCGAACGATTATCTAGCAAATTTAATTTTTTGAAAATTTTTCCAAATTATTTTTGAGTGTAGCTCAGCATCCGCTGGACCAATCAAAAAGTGCGCTATACATTTTTTGTTCAGAACTTTCTTCTAATCACTATGGCGGTATTCCCGAAAGATTATCTAGGGAATTTAATTTTTTGATAATTTTTCATAAATTTATTTCAGTGTAGCTCAGCATCCGCTGGACCAATCTAAAAGTGCGCCATACATATTTTGTTCGAAACTTTTTCCCTATTTTTTTGGCGGTATTCCCGAGACATTATCTCGCAAATTTAATTTTTCGAAATTTTTTAAAAAATTTATCTGAGTGTAGCTCAGCATCCGCTGGACCAAGCAAAAAGTGCGCCATACATTTTTTGTTCGAGACTCCCGGGTTAAGACTTTGGCGGTATTCCCGATCAATTATCTCCTAAATTTAATTTTTCGAAATTTTGTAAAAAATTTATCTGAGTGTAGCTCAGCATCCGCTGGACCAATCAAAAAGTGCGCCATACATATTTTGTTCGAAACTTTTTCCCTATTTTTTTGGCGGTATTCCCGAGACATTATCTCGGCAATTTAATTTTTCGAAAATTTTTCCAAAATATTTTTTAGTGTAGCTCAGCATCCGCTGGACCAATCAAAAAGTGCGCAATACATTTTTTGTTCGAGACTCCCGGGTTAAGACTTTGGCGGTATTCCCGACCAATTATCTCGCAAATTTAATTTTTCGAAATTTTTTAAAAAATTTATTTGAGTGTAGCTCAGCATCCGCTGGACCAATCAAAAAGTGCGCTATACATTTTTTGTTCAGAACTTTCTTCTAATCACTATGGCGGTATTCCCGAAAGATTATCTAGGGAATTTAATTTTTTGATAATTTTTCATAAATTTATTTCAGTGTAGCTCAGCATCCGCTGGACCAATCTAAAAGTGCGCCATACATATTTTGTTCGAAACTTTTTCCCTATTTTTTTGGCGGTATTCCCGAGACATTATCTCGCAAATTTAATTTTTCGAAATTTTTTAAAAAATTTATCTGAGTGTAGCTCAGCATCCGCTGGACCAAGCAAAAAGTGCGCCATACATTTTTTGTTCGAGACTCCCGGGTTAAGACTTTGGCGGTATTCCCGATCAATTATCTCCTAAATTTAATTTTTCGAAATTTTGTAAAAAATTTATCTGAGTGTAGCTCAGCATCCGCTGGACCAATCAAAAAGTGCGCCATACATATTTTGTTCGCAACTTTTTCCCTATTTTTTTGGCGGTATTCCCGAGACATTATCTCGGCAATTTAATTTTTCGAAAATTTTTCCAAAATATTTTTTAGTGTAGCTCAGCATCCGCTGGACCAATCAAAAAGTGCGCCATACATTTTTTGTTCAGAACTTTCTTCTAATCACTATGGCGGTATTCCCGAAAGATTATCTAGGGAATTTAATTTTTTGATAATTTTTCATAAATTTATTTCAGTGTAGCTCAGCATCCGCTGGACCAATCTAAAAGTGCGCCATACATATTTTGTTCGAAACTTTTTCCCTATTTTTTTGGCGGTATTCCCGAGACATTATCTCGGAAATTTAATTTTTCGAAAATTTTTCCAAAATATTTTTTAGTGTAGCTCAGCATCCGCTGGACCAATCAAAAAGTGCGCAATACATTTTTTGTTCGAGACTCCCGGGTTAAGACTTTGGCGGTATTCCCGACCAATTATCTCGCAAATTTAATTTTTCGAAATTTTTTAAAAAATTTATTTGAGTGTAGCTCAGCATCCGCTGGACCAATCAAAAAGTGCGCTATACATTTTTTGTTCAGAACTTTCTTCTAATCACTATGGCGGTATTCCCGAAAGATTATCTAGGGAATTTAATTTTTTGATAATTTTTCATAAATTTATTTCAGTGTAGCTCAGCATCCGCTGGACCAATCTAAAAGTGCGCCATACATATTTTGTTCGAAACTTTTTCCCTATTTTTTTGGCGGTATTCCCGAGACATTATCTCGGAAATTTAATTTTTCGAAAATTTTTCCAAAATATTTTTTAGTGTAGCTCAGCATCCGCTGGACCAATCAAAAAGTGCGCAATACATTTTTTGTTCGAGACTCCCGGGTTAAGACTTTGGCGGTATTCCCGACCAATTATCTCGCAAATTTAATTTTTCGAAATTTTTTAAAAAATTTATTTGAGTGTAGCTCAGCATCCGCTGGACCAATCAAAAAGTGCGCTATACATTTTTTGTTCAGAACTTTCTTCTAATCACTATGGCGGTATTCCCGAAAGATTATCTAGGGAATTTAATTTTTTGATAATTTTTCATAAATTTATTTCAGTGTAGCTCAGCATCCGCTGGACCAATCTAAAAGTGCGCCATACATATTTTGTTCAAAACTTTTTCCCTATTTTTTTGGCGGTATTCCCGAGACATTATCTCGGAAATTTAATTTTTCGAAAATTTTTCCAAAATATTTTTTAGTGTAGCTCAGCATCCGCTGGACCAATCAAAAAGTGCGCAATACATTTTTAGTTCGAGACTCCCGGGTTAAGACTTTGGCGGTATTCCCGACCAATTATCTCGCAAATTTAATTTTTCGAAATTTTTTAAAAAATTTATTTGAGTGTAGCTCAGCATCCGCTGGACCAAGCAAAAAGTGCGCCATACATTTTTTGTTCGAGACTCCCGGGTTAAGACTTTGGCTGTATTCCCGATCAATTATCTCCCAAATTTAATTTTTCGAAATTTTTTAAAAAATTTATCTGAGTGTAGCTCAGCATCCGCTGGACCAATCAAAAAGTGCGCCATACATTTTTTGTTCGGAACTTTTTGACTATTTTTTTGGCGGTATTCCCGAACGATTATCTCAAAAATTTAATTTTTCGAAAATTTTTCCCACTTTTTTTGAGTGTAGCTCAGCATCCGCTGGACCAATCAAAAAGTGCGCCATACATTTTTTGTTCGAGACTTTTTGCTCAATTTTATGGCAATAATCCCGAGACATTATCTCGCGAATTTAATTTTTCGGAAATTTTTCCAAATTTGTTTTCTAGTGTAGCTCAGCATCCGCTGGACCAATCAAAAAGTGCGCCATACATTTTTTGTTCGCTACTTTTTGCTAAAGACTTTGGCGGTATTCTTGAACAATTATCTCGAAAATTTAATTTTTCGAAAATTTTTCCCACTTTTTTTGAGTGTAGCTCAGCATCCGCTGGACCAATCTAAAAGTGCGCCATACATTTTTTGTTTAGAACTTTCTTCTAATCACTATGGCGGTATTCCCGAAAGATTATCTAGAGAATTTAATTTTTTGATAATTTTTCATAAATTTATTTTAGTGTAGCTCAGCATCCGCTGGACCAATCAAAAAGTGCGTCATACATTTTTTGTTCAAGACTCCCGGGTTAAGACTTTGGCGGTATTCCCGATCAATTATCTCCCAAATTTAATTTTTCGAAATTTTTTAAAAAATTTATTTAAGTGTAGCTCAGCATCCGCTGGACCAATCAAAAAGTGCGCCATACATATTTTGTTCGCAACTTTTTCCCTATTTTTTTGGCGGTATTCCCGAGACATTATCTCGGCAATTTAATTTTTAGAAAATTTTTCCAAAATATTTTTTAGTGTAGCTCAGCATCCGCTGGACCAATCAAAAAGTGCGCAATACATTTTTTGTTCGAGACTCCCGGGTTAAGACTTTGGCGGTATTCCCGACCAATTATCTCGCAAATTTAATTTTTCGAAATTTTTTAAAAAATTTATTTGAGTGTAGCTCAGCATCCGCTGGACCAATCAAAAAGTGCGCTATACATTTTTTGTTCAGAACTTTCTTCTAATCACTATGGCGGTATTCCCGAAAGATTATCTAGGGAATTTAATTTTTTGATAATTTTTCATAAATTTATTTCAGTGTAGCTCAGCATCCGCTGGACCAATCTAAAAGTGCGCCATACATATTTTGTTCGAAACTTTTTCCCTATTTTTTTGGCGGTATTCCCGAGACATTATCTCGGAAATTTAATTTTTCGAAAATTTTTCCCACTTTTTTTGAGTGTAGCTCAGCATCCGCTGGACCAATCTAAAAGTGCGCCATACATTTTTTGTTTAGAACTTTCTTCTAATCACTATGGCGGTATTCCCGAAAGATTATCTAGAGAATTTAATTTTTTGATAATTTTTCATAAATTTATTTTAGTGTAGCTCAGCATCCGCTGGACCAATCAAAAAGTGCGCCATACATATTTTGTTCGAGACTCCCGGGTTAAGACTTTGGCGGTATTCCCGACCAATTATCTCGCAAATTTAATTTTTCGAAATTTTTTAAAAAATTTATCTGAGTGTAGCTCAGCATCCGCTGGACCAAGCAAAAAGTGCGTCATACATTTTTTGTTCAAGACTCCCGGGTTAAGACTTTGGCGGTATTCCCGATCAATTATCTCCCAAATTTAATTTTTCGAAATTTTTTAAAAAATTTATTTAAGTGTAGCTCAGCATCCGCTGGACCAATCTAAAAGTGCGCCATACATATTTTGTTCGAAACTTTTTCCCTATTTTTTTGGCGGTATTCCATAGACATTATCTCGGAAATTTAATTTTTCGAAAATTTTTCTAAAATATTTTTTAGTGTAGCTCAGCATCCGCTGGACCAATCTAAAAGTGCGCCATACATTTTTTGTTCGAGACTCCCGGGTTAAGACTTTGGCGGTATTCCCGACCAATTATCTCGCAAATTTAATTTTTCGAAATTTTTTCATAAATTTATTTAAGTGTAGCTCAGCATCCGCTGGACCAATCAAAAAGTGCGCCATACATTTTTTGTTCAGAACTTTCTTCTAATCACTATGGTAGTATTCCCGAACGATTATCTAGCAAATTTAATTTTTTGAAAATTTTTCCAAATTATTTTTGAGTGTAGCTCAGCATCCGCTGGACCAATCAAAAAGTGCGCTATACATTTTTTGTTCAGAACTTTCTTCTAATCACTATGGCGGTATTCCCGAAAGATTATCTAGGGAATTTAATTTTTTGATAATTTTTCATAAATTTATTTCAGTGTAGCTCAGCATCCGCTGGACCAATCTAAAAGTGCGCCATACATATTTTGTTCGAAACTTTTTCCCTATTTTTTTGGCGGTATTCCCGAGACATTATCTCGCAAATTTAATTTTTCGAAATTTTTTAAAAAATTTATCTGAGTGTAGCTCAGCATCCGCTGGACCAAGCAAAAAGTGCGCCATACATTTTTTGTTCGAGACTCCCGGGTTAAGACTTTGGCGGTATTCCCGATCAATTATCTCCTAAATTTAATTTTTCGAAATTTTGTAAAAAATTTATCTGAGTGTAGCTCAGCATCCGCTGGACCAATCAAAAAGTGCGCCATACATATTTTGTTCGCAACTTTTTCCCTATTTTTTTGGCGGTATTCCCGAGACATTATCTCGGCAATTTAATTTTTCGAAAATTTTTCCAAAATATTTTTTAGTGTAGCTCAGCATCCGCTGGACCAATCAAAAAGTGCGCAATACATTTTTTGTTCGAGACTCCCGGGTTAAGACTTTGGCGGTATTCCCGACCAATTATCTCGCAAATTTAATTTTTCGAAATTTTTTAAAAAATTTATTTGAGTGTAGCTCAGCATCCGCTGGACCAATCAAAAAGTGCGCTATACATTTTTTGTTCAGAACTTTCTTCTAATCACTATGGCGGTATTCCCGAAAGATTATCTAGGGAATTTAATTTTTTGATAATTTTTCATAAATTTATTTCAGTGTAGCTCAGCATCCGCTGGACCAATCTAAAAGTGCGCCATACATATTTTGTTCGAAACTTTTTCCCTATTTTTTTGGCGGTATTCCCGAGACATTATCTCGGAAATTTAATTTTTCGAAAATTTTTCCAAAATATTTTTTAGTGTAGCTCAGCATCCGCTGGACCAATCAAAAAGTGCGCAATACATTTTTTGTTCGAGACTCCCGGGTTAAGACTTTGGCGGTATTCCCGACCAATTATCTCGCAAATTTAATTTTTCGAAATTTTTTAAAAAATTTATTTGAGTGTAGCTCAGCATCCGCTGGACCAATCAAAAAGTGCGCTATACATTTTTTGTTCAGAACTTTCTTCTAATCACTATGGCGGTATTCCCGAAAGATTATCTAGGGAATTTAATTTTTTGATAATTTTTCATAAATTTATTTCAGTGTAGCTCAGCATCCGCTGGACCAATCTAAAAGTGCGCCATACATATTTTGTTCAAAACTTTTTCCCTATTTTTTTGGCGGTATTCCCGAGACATTATCTCGGAAATTTAATTTTTCGAAAATTTTTCCAAAATATTTTTTAGTGTAGCTCAGCATCCGCTGGACCAATCAAAAAGTGCGCAATACATTTTTTGTTCGAGACTCCCGGGTTAAGACTTTGGCGGTATTCCCGACCAATTATCTCGCAAATTTAATTTTTCGAAATTTTTTAAAAAATTTATTTGAGTGTAGCTCAGCATCCGCTGGACCAAGCAAAAAGTGCGCCATACATTTTTTGTTCGAGACTCCCGGGTTAAGACTTTGGCTGTATTCCCGATCAATTATCTCCCAAATTTAATTTTTCGAAATTTTTTAAAAAATTTATCTGAGTGTAGCTCAGCATCCGCTGGACCAATCAAAAAGTGCGCCATACATTTTTTGTTCGGAACTTTTTGACTATTTTTTTGGCGGTATTCCCGAACGATTATCTCAAAAATTTAATTTTTCGAAAATTTTTCCCACTTTTTTTGAGTGTAGCTCAGCATCCGCTGGACCAATCAAAAAGTGCGCCATACATTTTTTGTTCGAGACTTTTTGCTCAATTTTATGGCAATAATCCCGAGACATTATCTCGCGAATTTAATTTTTCGGAAATTTTTCCAAATTTGTTTTCTAGTGTAGCTCAGCATCCGCTGGACCAATCAAAAAGTGCGCCATACATTTTTTGTTCGCTACTTTTTGCTAAAGACTTTGGCGGTATTCTTGAACAATTATCTCGAAAATTTAATTTTTCGAAAATTTTTCCCACTTTTTTTGAGTGTAGCTCAGCATCCGCTGGACCAATCTAAAAGTGCGCCATACATTTTTTGTTTAGAACTTTCTTCTAATCACTATGGCGGTATTCCCGAAAGATTATCTAGAGAATTTAATTTTTTGATAATTTTTCATAAATTTATTTTAGTGTAGCTCAGCATCCGCTGGACCAATCAAAAAGTGCGCCATACATATTTTGTTCGAGACTCCCGGGTTAAGACTTTGGCGGTATTCCCGACCAATTATCTCGCAAATTTAATTTTTCGAAATTTTTTAAAAAATTTATCTGAGTGTAGCTCAGCATCCGCTGGACCAAGCAAAAAGTGCGTCATACATTTTTTGTTCAAGACTCCCGGGTTAAGACTTTGGCGGTATTCCCGATCAATTATCTCCCAAATTTAATTTTTCGAAATTTTTTAAAAAATTTATTTAAGTGTAGCTCAGCATCCGCTGGACCAATCTAAAAGTGCGCCATACATATTTTGTTCGAAACTTTTTCCCTATTTTTTTGGCGGTATTCCATAGACATTATCTCGGAAATTTAATTTTTCGAAAATTTTTCTAAAATATTTTTTAGTGTAGCTCAGCATCCGCTGGACCAATCTAAAAGTGCGCCATACATTTTTTGTTCGAGACTCCCGGGTTAAGACTTTGGCGGTATTCCCGACCAATTATCTCGCAAATTTAATTTTTCGAAATTTTTTCATAAATTTATTTAAGTGTAGCTCAGCATCCGCTGGACCAATCAAAAAGTGCGCCATACATTTTTTGTTCAGAACTTTCTTCTAATCACTATGGTAGTATTCCCGAACGATTATCTAGCAAATTTAATTTTTTGAAAATTTTTCCAAATTATTTTTGAGTGTAGCTCAGCATCCGCTGGACCAATCAAAAAGTGCGCTATACATTTTTTGTTCAGAACTTTCTTCTAATCACTATGGCGGTATTCCCGAAAGATTATCTAGGGAATTTAATTTTTTGATAATTTTTCATAAATTTATTTCAGTGTAGCTCAGCATCCGCTGGACCAATCTAAAAGTGCGCCATACATATTTTGTTCGAAACTTTTTCCCTATTTTTTTGGCGGTATTCCCGAGACATTATCTCGCAAATTTAATTTTTCGAAATTTTTTAAAAAATTTATCTGAGTGTAGCTCAGCATCCGCTGGACCAATCAAAAAGTGCGCAATACATTTTTAGTTCGAGACTCCCGGGTTAAGACTTTGGCGGTATTCCCGACCAATTATCTCGCAAATTTAATTTTTCGAAATTTTTTAAAAAATTTATCTTAGTGTAGCTCAGCATCCGCTGGACCAATCAAAAAGTGCGCCATACATTTTTTGTTCGGAACTTTTTGACTATTTTTTGGCGGTATTCCCGACCAATTATCTCGCAAATTTAATTTTTCGAAATTTTTTAAAAAATTTATTTGAGTGTAGCTCAGCATCCGCTGGACCAATCAAAAAGTGCGCTATACATTTTTTGTTCAGAACTTTCTTCTAATCACTATGGCGGTATTCCCGAAAGATTATCTAGGGAATTTAATTTTTTGATAATTTTTCATAAATTTATTTCAGTGTAGCTCAGCATCCGCTGGACCAATCTAAAAGTGCGCCATACATATTTTGTTCAAAACTTTTTCCCTATTTTTTTGGCGGTATTCCCGAGACATTATCTCGGAAATTTAATTTTTCGAAAATTTTTCCAAAATATTTTTTAGTGTAGCTCAGCATCCGCTGGACCAATCAAAAAGTGCGCAATACATTTTTAGTTCGAGACTCCCGGGTTAAGACTTTGGCGGTATTCCCGACCAATTATCTCGCAAATTTAATTTTTCGAAATTTTTTAAAAAATTTATTTGAGTGTAGCTCAGCATCCGCTGGACCAAGCAAAAAGTGCGCCATACATTTTTTGTTCGAGACTCCCGGGTTAAGACTTTGGCTGTATTCCCGATCAATTATCTCCCAAATTTAATTTTTCGAAATTTTTTAAAAAATTTATCTGAGTGTAGCTCAGCATCCGCTGGACCAATCAAAAAGTGCGCCATACATTTTTTGTTCGGAACTTTTTGACTATTTTTTTGGCGGTATTCCCGAACGATTATCTCAAAAATTTAATTTTTCGAAAATTTTTCCCACTTTTTTTGAGTGTAGCTCAGCATCCGCTGGACCAATCAAAAAGTGCGCCATACATTTTTTGTTCGAGACTTTTTGCTCAATTTTATGGCAATAATCCCGAGACATTATCTCGCGAATTTAATTTTTCGGAAATTTTTCCAAATTTGTTTTCTAGTGTAGCTCAGCATCCGCTGGACCAATCAAAAAGTGCGCCATACATTTTTTGTTCGCTACTTTTTGCTAAAGACTTTGGCGGTATTCTTGAACAATTATCTCGAAAATTTAATTTTTCGAAAATTTTTCCCACTTTTTTTGAGTGTAGCTCAGCATCCGCTGGACCAATCTAAAAGTGCGCCATACATTTTTTGTTTAGAACTTTCTTCTAATCACTATGGCGGTATTCCCGAAAGATTATCTAGAGAATTTAATTTTTTGATAATTTTTCATAAATTTATTTTAGTGTAGCTCAGCATCCGCTGGACCAATCAAAAAGTGCGTCATACATTTTTTGTTCAAGACTCCCGGGTTAAGACTTTGGCGGTATTCCCGATCAATTATCTCCCAAATTTAATTTTTCGAAATTTTTTAAAAAATTTATTTAAGTGTAGCTCAGCATCCGCTGGACCAATCAAAAAGTGCGCCATACATATTTTGTTCGCAACTTTTTCCCTATTTTTTTGGCGGTATTCCCGAGACATTATCTCGGCAATTTAATTTTTAGAAAATTTTTCCAAAATATTTTTTAGTGTAGCTCAGCATCCGCTGGACCAATCAAAAAGTGCGCAATACATTTTTTGTTCGAGACTCCCGGGTTAAGACTTTGGCGGTATTCCCGACCAATTATCTCGCAAATTTAATTTTTCGAAATTTTTTAAAAAATTTATTTGAGTGTAGCTCAGCATCCGCTGGACCAATCAAAAAGTGCGCTATACATTTTTTGTTCAGAACTTTCTTCTAATCACTATGGCGGTATTCCCGAAAGATTATCTAGGGAATTTAATTTTTTGATAATTTTTCATAAATTTATTTCAGTGTAGCTCAGCATCCGCTGGACCAATCTAAAAGTGCGCCATACATATTTTGTTCGAAACTTTTTCCCTATTTTTTTGGCGGTATTCCCGAGACATTATCTCGGAAATTTAATTTTTCGAAAATTTTTCCCACTTTTTTTGAGTGTAGCTCAGCATCCGCTGGACCAATCTAAAAGTGCGCCATACATTTTTTGTTTAGAACTTTCTTCTAATCACTATGGCGGTATTCCCGAAAGATTATCTAGAGAATTTAATTTTTTGATAATTTTTCATAAATTTATTTTAGTGTAGCTCAGCATCCGCTGGACCAATCAAAAAGTGCGCCATACATATTTTGTTCGAGACTCCCGGGTTAAGACTTTGGCGGTATTCCCGACCAATTATCTCGCAAATTTAATTTTTCGAAATTTTTTAAAAAATTTATCTGAGTGTAGCTCAGCATCCGCTGGACCAAGCAAAAAGTGCGTCATACATTTTTTGTTCAAGACTCCCGGGTTAAGACTTTGGCGGTATTCCCGATCAATTATCTCCCAAATTTAATTTTTCGAAATTTTTTAAAAAATTTATTTAAGTGTAGCTCAGCATCCGCTGGACCAATCTAAAAGTGCGCCATACATATTTTGTTCGAAACTTTTTCCCTATTTTTTTGGCGGTATTCCATAGACATTATCTCGGAAATTTAATTTTTCGAAAATTTTTCTAAAATATTTTTTAGTGTAGCTCAGCATCCGCTGGACCAATCTAAAAGTGCGCCATACATTTTTTGTTCGAGACTCCCGGGTTAAGACTTTGGCGGTATTCCCGACCAATTATCTCGCAAATTTAATTTTTCGAAATTTTTTCATAAATTTATTTAAGTGTAGCTCAGCATCCGCTGGACCAATCAAAAAGTGCGCCATACATTTTTTGTTCAGAACTTTCTTCTAATCACTATGGTAGTATTCCCGAACGATTATCTAGCAAATTTAATTTTTTGAAAATTTTTCCAAATTATTTTTGAGTGTAGCTCAGCATCCGCTGGACCAATCAAAAAGTGCGCTATACATTTTTTGTTCAGAACTTTCTTCTAATCACTATGGCGGTATTCCCGAAAGATTATCTAGGGAATTTAATTTTTTGATAATTTTTCATAAATTTATTTCAGTGTAGCTCAGCATCCGCTGGACCAATCTAAAAGTGCGCCATACATATTTTGTTCGAAACTTTTTCCCTATTTTTTTGGCGGTATTCCCGAGACATTATCTCGCAAATTTAATTTTTCGAAATTTTTTAAAAAATTTATCTGAGTGTAGCTCAGCATCCGCTGGACCAAGCAAAAAGTGCGCCATACATTTTTTGTTCGAGACTCCCGGGTTAAGACTTTGGCGGTATTCCCGATCAATTATCTCCTAAATTTAATTTTTCGAAATTTTGTAAAAAATTTATCTGAGTGTAGCTCAGCATCCGCTGGACCAATCAAAAAGTGCGCCATACATATTTTGTTCGCAACTTTTTCCCTATTTTTTTGGCGGTATTCCCGAGACATTATCTCGGCAATTTAATTTTTCGAAAATTTTTCCAAAATATTTTTTAGTGTAGCTCAGCATCCGCTGGACCAATCAAAAAGTGCGCAATACATTTTTTGTTCGAGACTCCCGGGTTAAGACTTTGGCGGTATTCCCGACCAATTATCTCGCAAATTTAATTTTTCGAAATTTTTTAAAAAATTTATTTGAGTGTAGCTCAGCATCCGCTGGACCAATCAAAAAGTGCGCTATACATTTTTTGTTCAGAACTTTCTTCTAATCACTATGGCGGTATTCCCGAAAGATTATCTAGGGAATTTAATTTTTTGATAATTTTTCATAAATTTATTTCAGTGTAGCTCAGCATCCGCTGGACCAATCTAAAAGTGCGCCATACATATTTTGTTCGAAACTTTTTCCCTATTTTTTTGGCGGTATTCCCGAGACATTATCTCGGAAATTTAATTTTTCGAAAATTTTTCCAAAATATTTTTTAGTGTAGCTCAGCATCCGCTGGACCAATCAAAAAGTGCGCAATACATTTTTTGTTCGAGACTCCCGGGTTAAGACTTTGGCGGTATTCCCGACCAATTATCTCGCAAATTTAATTTTTCGAAATTTTTTAAAAAATTTATTTGAGTGTAGCTCAGCATCCGCTGGACCAATCAAAAAGTGCGCTATACATTTTTTGTTCAGAACTTTCTTCTAATCACTATGGCGGTATTCCCGAAAGATTATCTAGGGAATTTAATTTTTTGATAATTTTTCATAAATTTATTTCAGTGTAGCTCAGCATCCGCTGGACCAATCTAAAAGTGCGCCATACATATTTTGTTCAAAACTTTTTCCCTATTTTTTTGGCGGTATTCCCGAGACATTATCTCGGAAATTTAATTTTTCGAAAATTTTTCCAAAATATTTTTTAGTGTAGCTCAGCATCCGCTGGACCAATCAAAAAGTGCGCAATACATTTTTTGTTCGAGACTCCCGGGTTAAGACTTTGGCGGTATTCCCGACCAATTATCTCGCAAATTTAATTTTTCGAAATTTTTTAAAAAATTTATTTGAGTGTAGCTCAGCATCCGCTGGACCAAGCAAAAAGTGCGCCATACATTTTTTGTTCGAGACTCCCGGGTTAAGACTTTGGCTGTATTCCCGATCAATTATCTCCCAAATTTAATTTTTCGAAATTTTTTAAAAAATTTATCTGAGTGTAGCTCAGCATCCGCTGGACCAATCAAAAAGTGCGCCATACATTTTTTGTTCGGAACTTTTTGACTATTTTTTTGGCGGTATTCCCGAACGATTATCTCAAAAATTTAATTTTTCGAAAATTTTTCCCACTTTTTTTGAGTGTAGCTCAGCATCCGCTGGACCAATCAAAAAGTGCGCCATACATTTTTTGTTCGAGACTTTTTGCTCAATTTTATGGCAATAATCCCGAGACATTATCTCGCGAATTTAATTTTTCGGAAATTTTTCCAAATTTGTTTTCTAGTGTAGCTCAGCATCCGCTGGACCAATCAAAAAGTGCGCCATACATTTTTTGTTCGCTACTTTTTGCTAAAGACTTTGGCGGTATTCTTGAACAATTATCTCGAAAATTTAATTTTTCGAAAATTTTTCCCACTTTTTTTGAGTGTAGCTCAGCATCCGCTGGACCAATCTAAAAGTGCGCCATACATTTTTTGTTTAGAACTTTCTTCTAATCACTATGGCGGTATTCCCGAAAGATTATCTAGAGAATTTAATTTTTTGATAATTTTTCATAAATTTATTTTAGTGTAGCTCAGCATCCGCTGGACCAATCAAAAAGTGCGCCATACATATTTTGTTCGAGACTCCCGGGTTAAGACTTTGGCGGTATTCCCGACCAATTATCTCGCAAATTTAATTTTTCGAAATTTTTTAAAAAATTTATCTGAGTGTAGCTCAGCATCCGCTGGACCAAGCAAAAAGTGCGTCATACATTTTTTGTTCAAGACTCCCGGGTTAAGACTTTGGCGGTATTCCCGATCAATTATCTCCCAAATTTAATTTTTCGAAATTTTTTAAAAAATTTATTTAAGTGTAGCTCAGCATCCGCTGGACCAATCTAAAAGTGCGCCATACATATTTTGTTCGAAACTTTTTCCCTATTTTTTTGGCGGTATTCCATAGACATTATCTCGGAAATTTAATTTTTCGAAAATTTTTCTAAAATATTTTTTAGTGTAGCTCAGCATCCGCTGGACCAATCTAAAAGTGCGCCATACATTTTTTGTTCGAGACTCCCGGGTTAAGACTTTGGCGGTATTCCCGACCAATTATCTCGCAAATTTAATTTTTCGAAATTTTTTCATAAATTTATTTAAGTGTAGCTCAGCATCCGCTGGACCAATCAAAAAGTGCGCCATACATTTTTTGTTCAGAACTTTCTTCTAATCACTATGGTAGTATTCCCGAACGATTATCTAGCAAATTTAATTTTTTGAAAATTTTTCCAAATTATTTTTGAGTGTAGCTCAGCATCCGCTGGACCAATCAAAAAGTGCGCTATACATTTTTTGTTCAGAACTTTCTTCTAATCACTATGGCGGTATTCCCGAAAGATTATCTAGGGAATTTAATTTTTTGATAATTTTTCATAAATTTATTTCAGTGTAGCTCAGCATCCGCTGGACCAATCTAAAAGTGCGCCATACATATTTTGTTCGAAACTTTTTCCCTATTTTTTTGGCGGTATTCCCGAGACATTATCTCGCAAATTTAATTTTTCGAAATTTTTTAAAAAATTTATCTGAGTGTAGCTCAGCATCCGCTGGACCAATCAAAAAGTGCGCAATACATTTTTAGTTCGAGACTCCCGGGTTAAGACTTTGGCGGTATTCCCGACCAATTATCTCGCAAATTTAATTTTTCGAAATTTTTTAAAAAATTTATCTTAGTGTAGCTCAGCATCCGCTGGACCAATCAAAAAGTGCGCCATACATTTTTTGTTCGGAACTTTTTGACTATTTTTTGGCGGTATTCCCGACCAATTATCTCGCAAATTTAATTTTTCGAAATTTTTTAAAAAATTTATTTGAGTGTAGCTCAGCATCCGCTGGACCAATCAAAAAGTGCGCTATACATTTTTTGTTCAGAACTTTCTTCTAATCACTATGGCGGTATTCCCGAAAGATTATCTAGGGAATTTAATTTTTTGATAATTTTTCATAAATTTATTTCAGTGTAGCTCAGCATCCGCTGGACCAATCTAAAAGTGCGCCATACATATTTTGTTCAAAACTTTTTCCCTATTTTTTTGGCGGTATTCCCGAGACATTATCTCGGAAATTTAATTTTTCGAAAATTTTTCCAAAATATTTTTTAGTGTAGCTCAGCATCCGCTGGACCAATCAAAAAGTGCGCAATACATTTTTAGTTCGAGACTCCCGGGTTAAGACTTTGGCGGTATTCCCGACCAATTATCTCGCAAATTTAATTTTTCGAAATTTTTTAAAAAATTTATTTGAGTGTAGCTCAGCATCCGCTGGACCAAGCAAAAAGTGCGCCATACATTTTTTGTTCGAGACTCCCGGGTTAAGACTTTGGCTGTATTCCCGATCAATTATCTCCCAAATTTAATTTTTCGAAATTTTTTAAAAAATTTATCTGAGTGTAGCTCAGCATCCGCTGGACCAATCAAAAAGTGCGCCATACATTTTTTGTTCGGAACTTTTTGACTATTTTTTTGGCGGTATTCCCGAACGATTATCTCAAAAATTTAATTTTTCGAAAATTTTTCCCACTTTTTTTGAGTGTAGCTCAGCATCCGCTGGACCAATCAAAAAGTGCGCCATACATTTTTTGTTCGAGACTTTTTGCTCAATTTTATGGCAATAATCCCGAGACATTATCTCGCGAATTTAATTTTTCGGAAATTTTTCCAAATTTGTTTTCTAGTGTAGCTCAGCATCCGCTGGACCAATCAAAAAGTGCGCCATACATTTTTTGTTCGCTACTTTTTGCTAAAGACTTTGGCGGTATTCTTGAACAATTATCTCGAAAATTTAATTTTTCGAAAATTTTTCCCACTTTTTTTGAGTGTAGCTCAGCATCCGCTGGACCAATCTAAAAGTGCGCCATACATTTTTTGTTTAGAACTTTCTTCTAATCACTATGGCGGTATTCCCGAAAGATTATCTAGAGAATTTAATTTTTTGATAATTTTTCATAAATTTATTTTAGTGTAGCTCAGCATCCGCTGGACCAATCAAAAAGTGCGTCATACATTTTTTGTTCAAGACTCCCGGGTTAAGACTTTGGCGGTATTCCCGATCAATTATCTCCCAAATTTAATTTTTCGAAATTTTTTAAAAAATTTATTTAAGTGTAGCTCAGCATCCGCTGGACCAATCTAAAAGTGCGCCATACATATTTTGTTCGAATTTTTTTCCCTATTTTTTTGGCGGTATTCCCGAGACATTATCTCGCAAATTTAATTTTTCGAAATTTTTTAAAAAATTTATCTTAGTGTAGCTCAGCATCCGCTGGACCAATCAAAAAGTGCGCCATACATTTTTTGTTCGGAACTTTTTGACTATTTTTTGGCGGTATTCCCGACCAATTATCTCGCAAATTTAATTTTTCGAAATTTTTTCATAAATTTATTTAAGTGTAGCTCAGCATCCGCTGGACCAATCAAAAAGTGCGCCATACATTTTTTGTTCAGAACTTTCTTCTAATCACTATGGTAGTATTCCCGAACGATTATCTAGCTAATTTAATTTTTTGAAAATTTTTCCAAATTATTTTTGAGTGTAGCTCAGCATCCGCTGGACCAATCAAAAAGTGCGCTATACATTTTTTGTTCAGAACTTTCTTCTAATCACTATGGCGGTATTCCCGAAAGATTATCTAGGGAATTTAATTTTTTGATAATTTTTCATAAATTTATTTCAGTGTAGCTCAGCATCCGCTGGACCAATCTAAAAGTGCGCCATACATATTTTGTTCGAAACTTTTTCCCTATTTTTTTGGCGGTATTCCCGAGACATTATCTCGCAAATTTAATTTTTCGAAATTTTTTAAAAAATTTATCTGAGTGTAGCTCAGCATCCGCTGGACCAAGCAAAAAGTGCGCCATACATTTTTTGTTCGAGACTCCCGGGTTAAGACTTTGGCGGTATTCCCGATCAATTATCTCCTAAATTTAATTTTTCGAAATTTTGTAAAAAATTTATCTGAGTGTAGCTCAGCATCCGCTGGACCAATCAAAAAGTGCGCCATACATATTTTGTTCGCAACTTTTTCCCTATTTTTTTGGCGGTATTCCCGAGACATTATCTCGGCAATTTAATTTTTCGAAAATTTTTCCAAAATATTTTTTAGTGTAGCTCAGCATCCGCTGGACCAATCAAAAAGTGCGCCATACATTTTTTGTTCAGAACTTTCTTCTAATCACTATGGCGGTATTCCCGAAAGATTATCTAGGGAATTTAATTTTTTGATAATTTTTCATAAATTTATTTCAGTGTAGCTCAGCATCCGCTGGACCAATCTAAAAGTGCGCCATACATATTTTGTTCGAAACTTTTTCCCTATTTTTTTGGCGGTATTCCCGAGACATTATCTCGCAAATTTAATTTTTCGAAATTTTTTAAAAAATTTATCTGAGTGTAGCTCAGCATCCGCTGGACCAATCAAAAAGTGCGCCATACATTTTTTGTTCGGAACTTTTTGACTATTTTTTGGCGGTATTCCCGAACGATTATCTCAAAAATTTAATTTTTCGAAAATTTTTCCCACTTTTTTTGAGTGTAGCTCAGCATCCGCTGGACCAATCAAAAAGTGCGCCATACATTTTTTGTTCGAGACTTTTTGCTAAAGACTTTGGCGGTATTCTTGAACAATTATCTCGAAAATTTAATTTTTCGAAAATTTTTCCTACTTTTTTTTAGTGTAGCTCAGCATCCGCTGGACCAATCTAAAAGTGCGCCATACATTTTTTGTTCGAGACTCCCGGGTTAAGACTTTGGCGGTATTCCCGACCAATTATCTCGCAAATTTAATTTTTCGAAATTTTTTCATAAATTTATTTAAGTGTAGCTCAGCATCGGCTGGACCAATCATAAAGTGCGCTATACATTTTTTGTTCAGAACTTTCTTCTAATCACTATGGCAGTAATCCCGAACGATTATCTAGCTAATTTAATTTTTTGAAAATTTTTCCAAATTATTTTTGAGTGTAGCTCAGCATCCGCTGGACCAATCAAAAAGTGCGCTATACATTTTTAGTTCAGAACTTTCTTCTAATCACTATGGCGGTATTCCCGAAAGATTATCTAGGGAATTTAATTTTTTGATAATTTTTCATAAATTTATTTCAGTGTAGCTCAGCATCCGCTGGACCAATCTAAAAGTGCGCCATACATATTTTGTTCGAAACTTTTTCCCTATTTTTTTGGCGGTATTCCCGAGACATTATCTCGCAAATTTAATTTTTCGAAATTTTTTAAAAAATTTATCTGAGTGTAGCTCAGCATCCGCTGGACCAATCAAAAAGTGCGCCATACATTTTTTGTTCGAGACTTTTTGCTCAATTTTATGGCAATAATCCCGAGACATTATCTCGCGAATTTAATTTTTCGGAAATTTTTCCAAATTTGTTTTCTAGTGTAGCTCAGCATCCGCTGGACCAATCTAAAAGTGCGCCATACATTTTTTGTTCGAGACTTTTTGCTCAATTTTATGGCAATAATCCCGAGACATTATCTCGCGAATTTAATTTTTCGGAAATTTTTCCAAATTTGTTTTCTAGTGTAGCTCAGCATCCGCTGGACCAATCTAAAAGTGCGCCATACATTTTTTGTTCAGAACTTTCTTCTAATCACTATGGCAGTATTCCCGAACGATTATCTAGCTAATTTAATTTTTTGAAAATTTTTCCAAATTATTTTTCAGTGTAGCTCAGCATCCGCTGGACCAATCTAAAAGTGCGCCATACATATTTTGTTCGAAATTTTTTCCCTATTTTTTTGGCGGTATTCCCGAGACATTATCTCGCAAATTTAATTTTTCGAAATTTTTTAAAAAATTTATCTGAGAGTAGCTCAGAATCCGCTGGACCAAGCAAAAAGTGCGCCATACATTTTTTGTTCAGAACTTTCTTCTAATCACTATGGCAGTATTCCCGAACGATTATCTAGCTAATTTAATTTTTTGAAAATTTTTCCAAATTATTTTTGAGTGTAGCTCAGCATCCGCTGGACCAATCTAAAAGTGCGCCATACATTTTTTGTTCGGAACTTGTTGACTATTTTTTTGGCTGTATTCCCGAACGATTATCTCAAAAATTTAATTTTTCGAAAATTTTTCCCACTTTTTTTGAGTGTAGCTCAGCATCCGCTGGACCAATCAAAAAGTGCGCCATACATTTTTTGTTCAGAACTTTCTTCTCATCACTATGGCAGTATTCCCGAACGATTATCTAGCTAATTTAATTTTTTGAAAATTTTTCCAAATTATTTTTGAGTGTAGCTTAGCATCCGCTGGACCAATCTAAAAGTGCGCAATACATTTTTTGTTCGAAACTTTTTCTCTATTTTTTTGGCGGTATTCCCGAGACATTATCTCGGCAATTTAATTTTTCGAAAATTTTTCCAAAATATTTTTTAGTGTAGCTCAGCATCCGCCGGACCAATCAAAAAGTGCGCCATACATTTTTTGTTCAGAACTTTCTTCTAATCACTATGGCGGTATTCCCGAAAGATTATCTAGGGAATTTAATTTTTTGATAATTTTTCATAAATTTATTTCAGTGTAGCTCAGCATCCGCTGGACCAATCTAAATGTGCGAAATACATATTTTGTTCGAAACTTTTTCCCTATTTTTTTGGCGGTATTCCCGAGACATTATCTCGCAAATTTAATTTTTCGAAATTTTTTAAAAAATTTATCTGAGTGTAGCTCAGCATCCGCTGGACCAATCAAAAAGTGCGCCATACATTTTTTGTTCCAGACTTTTTGCTCAATTTTATGGCAATAATCCCGAGACATTATCTCGCGAATTTAATTTTTCGGAAATTTTTCCAAATTTGTTTTCTAGTGTAGCTCAGCATCCGCTGGACCAATCAAAAAGTGCGCCATACATTTTTTGTTCGAAACTTTTTCCCTATTTTTTTGGCGGTATTCCCGAGACATTATCTCGGCAATTTAATTTTTCGAAAATTTTTCCAAAATATTTTTTAGTGTAGCTCAGCATCCGCTGGACCAATCAAAAAGTGCGCCATACATTTTTTGTTCAGAACTTTCTTCTAATCACTATGGCGGTATTCCCGAAAGATTATCTAGGGAATTTAATTTTTTGATAATTTTTCATAAATTTATTTCAGTGTAGCTCAGCATCCGCTGGACCAATCTAAAAGTGCGCCATACATATTTTGTTCGAAACTTTTTCCCTATTTTTTTGGCGGTATTCCCGAGACATTATCTCGCGAATTTAATTTTTTGAAAATTTTTCCAAATTATTTTTGAGTGTAGCTCAGCATCCGCTGGACCAATCAAAAAGTGCGCTATACATTTTTTGTTCAGAACTTTCTTCTAATCACTATGGCAGTATTCCCGAACGATTATCTAGCTAATTTAATTTTTTGAAAATTTTTCCAAATTATTTTTCAGTGTAGCTCAGCATCCGCTGGACAAATCTAAAAGTGCGCCATACATATTTTGTTCGAAATTTTTTCCCTATTTTTTTGGCGGTATTCCCGAGACATTATCTCGCAAATTTAATTTTTCGAAATTTTTTAAAAAATTTATCTGAGAGTAGCTCAGAATCCGCTGGACCAAGCAAAAAGTGCGCCATACATTTTTTGTTCAGAACTTTCTTCTAATCACTATGGCAGTATTCCCGAACGATTATCTAGCTAATTTAATTTTTTGAAAATTTTTCCAAATTATTTTTGAGTGTAGCTCAGCATCCGCTGGACCAATCAAAAAGTGCGCCATACATTTTTTGTTCGAGACTTTTTGCTCAATTTTATGGCAATAATCCCGAGACATTATCTCGCGAATTTAATTTTTCGGAAATTTTTCCAAATTTGTTTTCTAGTGTAGCTCAGCATCCGCTGGACCAATCAAAAAGTGCGCCATACATTTTTTGTTCGCTACTTTTTGCTAAAGACTTTGGCGGTATTCCCGAACAATTATCTCGAAAATTTAATTATTCGAAAATTTTTCATAAATTTATTTAAGTGTAGCTCAGCATCCGCTGGACCAATCAAAAAGTGCGCTATACATTTTTTGTTCAGAACTTTCTTCTAATCACTATGGCAGTATTCGCGAACGATTATCTAGCTAATTTAATTTTTTGAAAATTTTTCCAAATTATTTTTGAGTGTAGCTCAGCATCCGCTGGACCAATCTAAAAGTGCGCCATACATTTTTTGTTCAGAACTTTCTTCTAATCACTATGGCGGTATTCCCGAAAGATTATCTAGGGAATTTAATTTTTTGATAATTTTTCATAAATTTATTTCAGTGTAGCTCAGCATCCGCTGGACCAATCTAAAAGTGCGCCATACATATTTTGTTCGAAACTTTTTCCCTATTTTTTTAGCGGTATTCCCGAGACATTATCTCGGAAATTTAAGATTTCGAAAATTTTTCCAAAATATTTTTTAGTGTAGCTCAGCATCCGCTGGACCAATCAAAAAGTGCGCCATACATTTTTTGTTCGAGACTCCCGGGTTAAGAGTTTGGCGGTATTCCCGACCAATTATCTCGCAAATTTAATTTTTCGAAATTTTTTAAAAAATTTATTTAAGTGTAGCTCAGCATCCGCTGGACCAATCTAAAAGTGCGCCATACATATTTTGTTCGAATTTTTTTCCCTATTTTTTTGGCGGTATTCCAGAGACATTATCTCGGAAATTTAATTTTTCGAAAATTTTTCCAAAATATTTTTTAGTGTAGCTCAGCATCCGCTGGACCAATCAAAAAGTGCGCCATACATTTTTTGTTCGAGACTCCCGGGTTAAGACTTTGGCGGTATTCCCGATCAATTATCTCCCAAATTTAATTTTTCGAAATTTTTTAAAAAATTTATTTGAGTGTAGCTCAGCATCCGCTGGACCAATCAAAAAGTGCGCCATACATTTTTTGTTCAGAACTTTCTTCTAATCACTATGGCAGTATTCCCGAACAATTATCTAGCTAATTTAATTTTTTGAAAATTTTTCCAAATTATTTTTGAGTGTAGCTCAGCATCCGCTGGACCAATCTAAAAGTGCGCCATACATTTTTTGTTCGGAACTTGTTGACTATTTTTTTGGCTGTATTCCCGAACGATTATCTCAAAAATTTAATTTTTCTAAAATTTTTCCCACTTTTTTTGAGTGTAGCTCAGCATCCGCTGGACTAATCAAAAAGTGCGCCATACATTTTTTGTTCGAGACTTTTTGCTCAATTTTATGGCAATAATCCCGAGACATTATCTCGCGAATTTAATTTTTCGGAAATTTTTCCAAATTTGTTTTCTAGTGTAGCTCAGCATCCGCTGGACCAATCAAAAAGTGCGCCATACATTTTTTGTTCGCTACTTTTTGCTAAAGACTTTGGCGGTATTCCCGAACAATTATCTCGAAAATTTAATTTTTCGAAAATTTTTCATAAATTTATTTAAGTGTAGCTCAGCATCCGCTGGACCAATCAAAAAGTGCGCCATACATTTTTTGTTCAGAACTTTCTTCTAATCACTATGGCAGTATTCCCGAACGATTATCTAGCTAATTTATTTTTTTGAAAATTTTTCCAAATTATTTTTGAGTGTAGCTCAGCATCCGCTGGACCAATCAAAAAGTGCGCTATACATTTTTTGTTCAGAACTTTCTTCTTATCACTATGGCGGTATTCCCGAAAGATTATCTAGGGAATTTAATTTTTTGATAATTTTTCATAAATTTATTTCAGTGTAGCTCAGCATCCGCTGGACCAATCTAAAAGTGCGCCATACATATTTTGTTCGAAACTTTTTCCCTATTTTTTTGGCGGTATTCCCGAGACATTATCTCGCAAATTTAATTTTTCGAAATTTTTTAAAAAATTTATCTGAGTGTAGCTCAGCATCCGCTGGACCAAGCAAAAAGTGCGCTATACATTTTTTGTTCAGAACTTTCTTCTAATCACTATGGCGGTATTCCCGAAAAATTATCTAGGGAATTTAATTTTTTGATAATTTTTCATAAATTTATTTCAGTGTAGCTCAGCATCCGCTGGACCAATCTAAAAGTGCGCCATACATTTTTTGTTCGAAACTTTTTCCCTATTTTTTTGGCGGTATTCCCGAGACATTATCTCGGCAATTTAATTTTTCGAAATTTTTTAAAAAATTTATCTGAGTGTAGCTCAGCATCCGCTGGACCAAACAAAAAGTGCGCCATACATTTTTTGTTCAGAACTTTCTTCTAATCACTATGGCAGTATTCCCGATCGATTATTTAGCTAATTTAATTTTTTGAAAATTTTTCCAAATTATTTTTCAGTGTAGCTCAGCATCCGCTGGACCAATCTAAAAGTGCGCCATACATATTTTGTTCGAAATTTTTTCCCTATTTTTTTGGCGGTATTCCCGAGACATTATCTCGCAAATTTAATTTTTCGAAATTTTTTAAAAAATTTATCTGAGAGTAGCTCAGAATCCGCTGGACCAAGCAAAAAGTGCGCCATACATTTTTTGTTCAGAACTTTCTTCTAATCACTATGGCAGTATTCCCGAACGATTATCTAGCTAATTTAATTTTTTGAAAATTTTTCCAAATTATTTTTGAGTGTAGCTCAGCATCCGCTGGACCAATCTAAAAGTGCGCCATACATATTTTGTTCGAAATTTTTTCCCTATTTTTTTGGCGGTATTCCCGAGACATTATCTCGCAAATTTAATTTTTCGAAATTTTTTAAAAAATTTATCTGAGAGTAGCTCAGAATCCGCTGGACCAATCAAAAAGTGCGCCATACATTTTTTGTTCGAGACTCCCGGGTTAAGAGTTTGGCGGTATTCCCGACCAATTATCTCGCAAATTTAATTTTTCGAAATTTTTTAAAAAATTTATTTGAGTGTAGCTCAGCATCCGCTGGACCAAGCAAAAAGTGCGCCATACATTTTTTGTTCGAGACTCCCGGGTTAAGACTTTAACGGTATTCCCGATCAATTATCTCCCAAATTTAATTTTTCGAAATTTTTTAAAAAATTTATCTGAGTGTAGCTCAGCATCCGCTGGACCAATCAAAAAGTGCGCCATACATTTTTTGTTCGGAACTTTTTGACTATTTTTTTGGCGGTATTCCCGAACGATTATCTCAAAAATTTAATTTTTCGAAAATTTTTCCCACTTTTTTTGAGTGTAGCTCAGCATCCGCTGGACCAATCAAAAAGTGCGCCATACATTTTTTGTTCGAGACTTTTTGCTCAATTTTATGGCAATAATCCCGAGACATTATCTCGCGAATTTAATTTTTCGGAAATTTTTCCAAATTTGTTTTCTAGTGTAGCTCAGCATCCGCTGGACCAATCAAAAAGTGCGCCATACATTTTTTGTTCGCTACTTTTTGCTAAAGACTTTGGCGGTATTCCCGAACAATTATCTCGAAAATTTAATTTTTCGAAAATTTTTCATAAATTTATTTAAGTGTAGCTCAGCATCCGCAGGACCAATCATAAAGTGCGCCATACATTTTTTGTTCGAAACTTTTTCCCTATTTTTTTGGCGGTATTCCCGAGACATTATCTCGGCAATTTAATTTTTCGAAAATTTTTCCAAAATATTTTTTAGTGTAGCTCAGCATCCGCTGGACCAATCAAAAAGTGCGCCATACATTTTTTGTTCAGAACTTTCTTCTAATCACTATGGCGGTATTCCCGAAAGATTATCTAGGGAATTTAATTTTTTGATAATTTTTCATAAATTTATTTCAGTGTAGCTCAGCATCCGCTGGACCAATCTAAAAGTGCGCCATACATATTTTGTTCGAAACTTTTTCCCTATTTTTTTGGCGGTATTCCCGAGACATTATCTCGCGAATTTAATTTTTTGAAAATTTTTCCAAATTATTTTTGAGTGTAGCTCAGCATCCGCTGGACCAATCAAAAAGTGCGCTATACATTTTTTGTTCAGAACTTTCTTCTAATCACTATGGCGGTATTCCCGAAAGATTATCTAGGGAATTTAATTTTTTGATAATTTTTCATAAATTTATTTCAGTGTAGCTCAGCATCCGCTGGACCAATCTAAAAGTGCGCCATACATATTTTGTTCGAAACTTTTTCCCTATTTTTTTGGCGGTATTCCCGAGACATTATCTCGCAAATTTAATTTTTCGAAATTTTTTAAAAAATTTATCTGAGAGTAGCTCAGAATCCGCTGGACCAAGCAAAAAGTGCGCCATGCATTTTTTGTTCAGAACTTTCTTCTAATCACTATGGCAGTATTCCCGAACGATTATCTAGCTAATTTAATTTTTTGAAAATTTTTCCAAATTATTTTTGAGTGTAGCTCAGCATCCGCTGGACCAATCTAAAAGTGCGCCATACATTTTTTGTTCGGAACTTGTTGACTATTTTTTTGGCTGTATTCCCGAACGATTATCTCAAAAATTTAATTTTTCAAAAATTTTTCCCACTTTTTTTGAGTGTAGCTCAGCATCCGCTGGACCAATCAAAAAGTGCGCCATACATTTTTTGTTCGAGACTTTTTGCTCAATTTTATGGCAATAATCCCGAGACATTATCTCGCGAATTTAATTTTTCGGAAATTTTTCCAAATTTGTTTTCTAGTGTAGCTCAGCATCCGCTGGACCAATCAAAAAGTGCGCCATACATTTTTTGTTCGCTACTTTTTGCTAAAGACTTTGGCGGTATTCCCGAACAATTATCTCGAAAATTTAATTATACGAAAATTTTTCATAAATTTATTTAAGTGGAGCTCAGCATCCGCTGGACCAATCAAAAAGTGCGCCATACATTTTTTGTTCAGAACTTTCTTTTAATCACTATGGCAGTATTCCCGAACGATTATCTAGCTAATTTAATTTTTTGAAAATTTTTCCAAATTATTTTTGAGTGTAGCTCAGCATCCGCTGGACCAATCAAAAAGTGCGTATACATTTTTTGTTCAGAACTTTCTTCTAATCACTATGGCGGTATTTCCGAAAGATTATCTAGGGAATTTAATTTTTTGATAATTTTTCATAAATTTATTTCAGTGTAGCTCAGCATCCGCTGGACCAATCAAAAAGTGCGCCATACATTTTTTGTTCGGAACTTTTTGACTATTTTTTTCGCGGTATTCCCGAACTATTATCTCAAAAATTTAATTTTTCGAAAATTTTTCCAAATTATTTTTGAGTGTAGCTCAGCATCCGCTGGACCAATCAAAAAGTGCGCCATACATTTTTTGTTCGCTACTTTTTGCTAAAGACTTTGGCGGTATTCCCGAACAATTATCTCGAAAATTTAATTTTTCGAAAATTTTTCATAAATTTATTTAAGTGTAGCTCAGCATCCGCTGGACCAATCAAAAAGTGCGCCATACATTTTTTGTTCGGAACTTTTTGACTATTTTTTTGGCGGTATTCCCGAACGATTATCTCAAAAATTTAATTTTTCGAAAATTTTTCCCACTTTTTTTGAGTGTAGCTCAGCATCCGCTGGACCAATCAAAAAGTGCGCCATACATTTTTTGTTCGAGACTTTTTGCTCAATTTTATGGCAATAATCCCGAGACATTATCTCGCGAATTTAATTTTTCGGAAATTTTTCCAAATTTGTTTTCTAGTGTAGCTCAGCATCCGCTGGACCAATCAAAAAGTGCGCCATACATTTTTTGTTCGCTACTTTTTGCTAAAGACTTTGGCGGTATTCCCGAACAATTATCTCGAAAATTTAATTTTTCGAAAATTTTTCATAAATTTATTTAAGTGTAGCTCAGCATCCGCTGGACCAATCAAAAAGTGCGCCATACATTTTTTGTTCAGAACTTTCTTCTAATCACTATGTCAGTATTCCCAAACGATTATCTAGCTAATTTATTTTTTTGAAAATTTTTCCAAATTATTTTTGAGTGTAGCTCAGCATCCGCTGGACCAATCAAAAAGTGCGCTATACATTTTTTGTTCAGAACTTTCTTCTAATCACTATGGCGGTATTCCCGAAAGATTATCTAGGGAATTTAATTTTTTGATAATTTTTCATAAATTTATTTCAGTGTAGCTCAGCATCCGCTGGACCAATCTAAAAGTGCGCCATACATATTTTGTTCGAAACTTTTTCCCTATTTTTTTGGCGGTATTCCCGAGACATTATCTCGCAAATTTAATTTTTCGAAATTTTTTAAAAAATTTATCTGAGTGTAGCTCAGCATCCGCTGGACCAAGCAAAAAGTGCGCTATACATTTTTTGTTCAGAACTTTCTTCTAATCACTATGGCAGTATTCCCGAACGATTATCTAGCTAATATAATTTTTTAAAAATTTTTCCAAATTATTTTTGAGTGTAGCTCAGCATCCGCTGGACCAATCTAATAGTGCGCCATACATTTTTTGTTCGGAACTTGTTGACTATTTTTTTGGCTGTATTCCCGAACGATTATCTCAAAAATTTAATTTTTCCAAAATTTTTCCCACTTTTTTTGAGTGTAGCTCAGCATCCGCTGGACCAATCAAAAAGTGCGCCATACATTTTTTGTTCAGAACTTTCTTCTAATCACTATGGCGGTATTCCCGAAAGATTATCTAGGGAATTTAATTTTTTGATAATTTTTCATAAATTTATTTCAGTGTAGCTCAGCATCCGCTGGACCAATCTAAAAGTGCGCCATACATATTTTGTTCGAAACTTTTTCCCTATTTTTTTGGCGGTATTCCCGAGACATTATCTCGCGAATTTAATTTTTTGAAAATTTTTCCAAATTATTTTTGAGTGTAGCTCAGCATCCGCTGGACCAATCAAAAAGTGCGCTATACATTTTTTGTTCAGAACTTTCTTCTAATCACTATGGCGGTATTCCCAAAAGATTATCTAGGGAATTTAATTTTTTGATAATTTTTCATAATTTTATTTCAGTGTAGCTCAGCATCCGCTGGACCAATCTAAAAGTGCGCCATACATATTTTGTTCGAAACTTTTTCCCTATTTTTTTGGCGGTATTCCCGAGACATTATCTCGCAAATTTAATTTTTCGAAATTTTTTAAAAAATTTATCTGAGAGTAGCTCAGAATCCGCTGGACCAAGCAAAAAGTGCGCCATACATTTTTTGTTCAGAACTTTCTTCTAATCACTATGGCAGTATTCCCGAACGATTATCTAGCTAATTTAATTTTTTGAAAATTTTTCCAAATTATTTTTGAGTGTAGCTCAGCATCCGCTGGACCAATCTAAAAGTGCGCCATACATTTTTTGTTCGGAACTTGTTGACTATTTTTTTGGCTGTATTCCCGAACGATTATCTGAAAAATTTAATTTTTCGAAAATTTTTCCCACTTTTTTTGAGTGTAGCTCAGCATCCGCTGGACCAATCAAAAAGTGCGCCATACATTTTTTGTTCGAGACTTTTTGCTCAATTTTATGGCAATAATCCCGAGACATTATCTCGCGAATTTAATTTTTCGGAAATTTTTCCAAATTTGTTTTCTAGTGTAGCTCAGCATCCGCTGGACCAATCAAAAAGTGCGCCATACATTTTTTGTTCGCTACTTTTTGCTAAAGACTTTGGCGGTATTCCCGAACAATTATCTCGAAAATTTAATTTTTCGAAAATTTTTCATAAATTTATTTAAGTGTAGCTCAGCATCCGCTGGACCAATCAAAAAGTGCGCTATACATTTTTTGTTCAGAACTTTCTTCTAATCACTATGGCGGTATTCCCGAAAGATTATCTAGGGAATTTAATTTTTTGATAATTTTTCATAAATTTATTTCAGTGTAGCTCAGCATCCGCTGGACCAATCTAAAAGTGCGCCATACATATTTTGTTCGAAACTTTTTCCCTATTTTTTTGGCGGTATTCCCGAGACATTATCTCGGCAATTTAATTTTTCGAAATTTTTTAAAAAATTTATCTGAGTGTAGCTCAGCATCCGCTGGACCAAGCAAAAAGTGCGCCAAACATTTTTTGTTCAGAACTTTCTTCTAATCACTATGGCAGTATTCCCGAACGATTATCTAGCTAATTTAATTTTTTGAAAATTTTTCCAAATTATTTTTGAGTGTAGCTCAGCATCCGCTGGACCAATCAAAAAGTGCGCCATACATTTTTTGTTCGAGACTTTTTGCTCAATTTTATGGCAATAATCCCGAGACATTATCTCGCGAATTTAATTTTTCGGAAATTTTTCCAAATTTGTTTTCTAGTGTAGCTCAGCATCCGCTGGACCAATCAAAAAGTGCGCCAATCATTTTTTGTTCGCTACTTTTTGCTAAAGACTTTGGCGGTATTCCCGAACAATTATCTCGAAAATTTAATTATACGAAAATTTTTCATAAATTTATTTAAGTGTAGCTCAGCATCCGCTGGACCAATCAAAAAGTGCGCCATACATTTTTTGTTCAGAACTTTCTTTTAATCACTATGACAGTATTCCCGAACGATTATCTAGCTAATTTAATTTTTTGAAAATTTTTCCAAATTATTTTTGAGTGTAGCTCAGCATCCGCTGGACCAATCAAAAAGTGCGCTATACATTTTTTGTTCAGAACTTTCTTCTAATCACTATGGCGGTATTTCCGAAAGATTATCTAGGGAATTTAATTTTTTGATAATTTTTCATAAATTTATTTCAGTGTAGCTCAGCATCCGCTGGACCAATCAAAAAGTGCGCCATACATTTTTTGTTCGCTACTTTTTGCTAAAGACTTTGGCGGTATTCCCGAACAATTATCTCGAAAATTTAATTTTTCGAAAATTTTTCATAAATTTATTTAAGTGTAGCTCAGCATCCGCTGGACCAATCAAAAAATGCGCCATACATTTTTTGTTCGAGACTCCCGGGTTAAGACTTTGGCGGTATTCCCGACCAATTATCTCGCAAATTTAATTTTTCGAAATTTTTTCATAAATTTATTTAAGTGTAGCTCAGCATCCGCTGGACCAATCAAAAAGTGCGCCATACATTTTTTGTTCAGAACTTTCTTCTAATCACTATGGCAGTATTCCCGAACGATTATCTAGCTAATTTAATTTTTTGAAAATTTTTCCAAATTATTTTTGAGTGTAGCTCAGCATCCGCTGGACCAATCAAAAAGTGCGCCATACATTTTTTGTTCGAGACTTTTTGCTCAATTTTATGGCAATAATCCCGAGACATTATCTCGCGAATTTAATTTTTCGGAAATTTTTCCAAATTTGTTTTCTAGTGTAGCTCAGCATCCGCTGGACCAATCAAAAAGTGCGCCATACATTTTTTGTTCGCTACTTTTTGCTAAAGACTTTGGCGGTATTCCCGAACAATTATCTCGAAAATTTAATTATTCGAAAATTTTTCATAAATTTATTTAAGTGTAGCTCAGCATCCGCTGGACCAATCAAAAAGTGCGCCATACATTTTTTGTTCAGAACTTTCTTTTAATCACTATGGCAGTATTCCCGAACGATTATCTAGCTAATTTAATTTTTTGAAAATTTTTCCAAATTATTTTTGAGTGTAGCTCAGCATCCGCTGGACCAATCAAAAAGTGCGCTATACATTTTTTGTTCAGAACTTTCTTCTAATCACTATGGCGGTATTTCCGAAAGATTATCTAGGGAATTTAATTTTTTGATAATTTTTCATAAATTTATTTCAGTGTAGCTCAGCATCCGCTGGACCAATCAAAAAGTGCGCCATACATTTTTTGTTCGCTACTTTTTGCTAAAGACTTTGGCGGTATTCCCGAACAATTATCTCGAAAATTTAATTTTTCGAAAATTTTTCATAAATTTATTTAAGTGTAGCTCAGCATCCGCTGGACCAATCTAAAAGTGCGCCATACATATTTTGTTCGAATTTTTTTCCCTATTTTTTTGGCGGTATTCCAGAGACATTATCTCGGAAATTTAATTTTTCGAAAATTTTTCCAAAATATTTTTTAGTGTAGCTCAGCATCCGCTGGACCAATCAAAAAGTGCGCCATACATTTTTTGTTCGAGACTCCCGGGTTAAGACTTTGGCGGTATTCCCGACCAATTATCTCGCAAATTTAATTTTTCGAAATTTTTTAAAAAATTTATCTGAGTGTAGCTCAGCATCCGCTGGACCAAGCAAAAAGTGCGCCATACATATTTTGTTCGAATTTTTTTCCCTATTTTTTTGGCGGTATTCCAGAGACATTATCTCGGAAATTTAATTTTTCGAAAATTTTTCCAAAATATTTTTTAGTGTAGCTCAGCATCCGCTGGACCAATCAAAAAGTGCGCCATACATATTTTGTTCGAATTTTTTTCCCTATTTTTTTGGCGGTATTCCAGAGACATTATCTCGGAAATTTAATTTTTCGAAAATTTTTCCAAAATATTTTTTAGTGTAGCTCAGCATCCGCTGGACCAATCAAAAAGTGCGCCATACATATTTTGTTCGAATTTTTTTCCCTATTTTTTTGGCGGTATTCCAGAGACATTATCTCGGAAATTTAATTTTTCGAAAATTTTTCCAAAATATTTTTTAGTGTAGCTCAGCATCCGCTGGACCAATCAAAAAGTGCGCCATACATTTTTTGTTCGAGACTCCCGGGTTAAGACTTTGGCGGTATTCCCGACCAATTATCTCGCAAATTTAATTTTTCGAAATTTTTTCATAAATTTATTTAAGTGTAGCTCAGCATCCGCTGGACCAATCAAAAAGTGCGCCATAAATTTTTTGTTCAGAACTTTCTTCTAATCACTATGGCAGTATTCCCGAACGATTATCTAGCTAATTTAATTTTTTGAAAATTTTTCCAAATTATTTTTGAGTGTAGCTCAGCATCCGCAGGACCAATCATAAAGTGCGCCATACATTTTTTGTTTGAAACTTTTTCCCTATTTTTTTGGCGGTATTCCCGAGACATTATCTCGGCAATTTAATTTTTCGAAAATTTTTCCAAAATATTTTTTAGTGTAGCTCAGCATCCGCTGGACCAATCAAAAAGTGCGCCATACATTTTTTGTTCAGAACTTTCTTCTAATCACTATGGCGGTATTCCCGAAAGATTATCTAGGGAATTTAATTTTTTGATAATTTTTCATAAATTTATTTCAGTGTAGCTCAGCATCCGCTGGACCAATCTAAAAGTGCGCCATACATATTTTGTTCGAAACTTTTTCCCTATTTTTTTGGCGGTATTCCCGAGACATTATCTCGCAAATTTAATTTTTCGAAATTTTTTCCAAAATATTTTTTAGTGTAGCTCAGAATCCGCTGGACCAAGCAAAAAGTGCGCCATACATTTTTTGTTCAGAACTTTCTTCTAATCACTATGGCAGTATTCCCGAACGATTATCTAGCTAATTTAATTTTTTGAAAATTTTTCCAAATTATTTTTGAGTGTAGCTCAGCATCCGCTGGACCAATCTAAAAGTGCGCCATACATTTTTTGTTCGGAACTTGTTGACTATTTTTTTGGCTGTATTCCCGAACGATTATCTCAAAAATTTAATTTTTCGAAAATTTTTCCCACTTTTTTTGAGTGTAGCTCAGCATCCGCTGGACCAATCAAAAAGTGCGCCATACATTTTTTGTTCGAGACTTTTTGCTCAATTTTATGGCAATAATCCCGAGACATTATCTCGCGAATTTAATTTTTCGGAAATTTTTCCAAATTTGTTTTCTAGTGTAGCTCAGCATCCGCTGGACCAATTAAAAAGTGCGCCATACATTTTTTGTTCGCTACTTTTTGCTAAAGACTTTGGCGGTATTCCCGAACAATTATCTCGAAAATTTAATTTTTCGAAAATTTTTCATAAATTTATTTAAGTGTAGCTCAGCATCCGCTGGACCAATCAAAAAGTGCGCTATACATTTTTTGTTCAGAACTTTCTTCTTATCACTATGGCGGTATTCCCGAAAGATTATCTAGGGAATTTAATTTTTTGATAATTTTTCCAAATTATTTTTGAGTGTAGCTCAGCATCCGCTGGACCAATCAAAAAGTGCGCCATACATTTTTTGTTCGAGACTTTTTGCTCAATTTTATGGCAATAATCCCGAGACATTATCTCGCGAATTTAATTTTTCGGAAATTTTTCCAAATTTGTTTTCTAGTGTAGCTCAGCATCCGCTGGACCAATCAAAAAGTGCGCCATACATTTTTTGTTCGCTACTTTTTGCTAAAGACTTTGGCGGTATTCCCGAACAATTATCTCGAAAATTTAATTATACGAAAATTTTTCATAAATTTATTTAAGTGTAGCTCAGCATCCGCTGGACCAATCAAAAAGTGCGCCATACATTTTTTGTTCAGAACTTTCTTCTAATCACTATGGCGGTATTTCCGAAAGATTATCTAGGGAATTTAATTTTTTGATAATTTTTCATAAATTTATTTCAGTGTAGCTCAGCATCCGCTGGACCAATCAAAAAGTGCGCCATACATTTTTTGTTCGCTACTTTTTGCTAAAGACTTTGGCGGTATTCCCGAACAATTATCTCGAAAATTTAATTTTTCGAAAATTTTTCATAAATTTATTTAAGTGTAGCTCAGCATCCGCTGGACCAATCAAAAAGTGCGCTATACATTTTTTGTTCAGAACTTTCTTCTAATCACTATGGCGGTATTCCCGAAAGATTATCTAGGGAATTTAATTTTTTGATAATTTTTCATAAATTTATTTCAGTGTAGCTCAGCATCCGCTGGACCAATCTAAAAGTGCGCCATACATATTTTGTTCGAAACTTTTTCCCTATTTTTTTGGCGGTATTCCCGAGACATTATCTCGGCAATTTAATTTTTCGAAATTTTTTAAAAAATTTATCTGAGTGTAGCTCAGCATCCGCTGGACCAAGCAAAAAGTGCGCCATACATTTTTTGTTCAGAACTTTCTTCTAATCACTATGGCAGTATTCCCGAACGATTATCTAGCTAATTTAATTTTTTGAAAATTTTTCCAAATTATTTTTGAGTGTAGCTCAGCATCCGCTGGACCAATCAAAAAGTGCGCCATACATTTTTTGTTCGAGACTTTTTGCTCAATTTTATGGCAATAATCCCGAGACATTATCTCGCGAATTTAATTTTTCGGAAATTTTTCCAAATTTGTTTTCTAGTGTAGCTCAGCATCCGCTGGACCAATCAAAAAGTGCGCCAATCATTTTTTGTTCGCTACTTTTTGCTAAAGACTTTGGCGGTATTCCCGAACAATTATCTCGAAAATTTAATTATACGAAAATTTTTCATAAATTTATTTAAGTGTAGCTCAGCATCCGCTGGACCAATCAAAAAGTGCGCCATACATTTTTTGTTCAGAACTTTCTTTTAATCACTATGACAGTATTCCCGAACGATTATCTAGCTAATTTAATTTTTTGAAAATTTTTCCAAATTATTTTTGAGTGTAGCTCAGCATCCGCTGGACCAATCAAAAAGTGCGCTATACATTTTTTGTTCAGAACTTTCTTCTAATCACTATGGCGGTATTTCCGAAAGATTATCTAGGGAATTTAATTTTTTGATAATTTTTCATAAATTTATTTCAGTGTAGCTCAGCATCCGCTGGACCAATCAAAAAGTGCGCCATACATTTTTTGTTCGCTACTTTTTGCTAAAGACTTTGGCGGTATTCCCGAACAATTATCTCGAAAATTTAATTATACGAAAATTTTTCATAAATTTATTTAAGTGTAGCTCAGCATCCGCTGGACCAATCAAAAAATGCGCCATACATTTTTTGTTCGAGACTCCCGGGTTAAGACTTTGGCGGTATTCCCGACCAATTATCTCGCAAATTTAATTTTTCGAAATTTTTTCATAAATTTATTTAAGTGTAGCTCAGCATCCGCTGGACCAATCAAAAAGTGCGCCATACATTTTTTGTTCAGAACTTTCTTCTAATCACTATGGCAGTATTCCCGAACGATTATCTAGCTAATTTAATTTTTTGAAAATTTTTCCAAATTATTTTTGAGTGTAGCTCAGCATCCGCTGGACCAATCAAAAAGTGCGCCATACATTTTTTGTTCGAGACTTTTTGCTCAATTTTATGGCAATAATCCCGAGACATTATCTCGCGAATTTAATTTTTCGGAAATTTTTCCAAATTTGTTTTCTAGTGTAGCTCAGCATCCGCTGGACCAATCAAAAAGTGCGCCATACATTTTTTGTTCGCTACTTTTTGCTAAAGACTTTGGCGGTATTCCCGAACAATTATCTCGAAAATTTAATTATTCGAAAATTTTTCATAAATTTATTTAAGTGTAGCTCAGCATCCGCTGGACCAATCAAAAAGTGCGCCATACATTTTTTGTTCAGAACTTTCTTTTAATCACTATGGCAGTATTCCCGAACGATTATCTAGCTAATTTAATTTTTTGAAAATTTTTCCAAATTATTTTTGAGTGTAGCTCAGCATCCGCTGGACCAATCTAAAAGTGCGCCATACATTTTTTGTTCGAAACTTTTTCCCTATTTTTTTGGCGGTATTCCCGAGACATTATCTCGGCAATTTAATTTTTCGAAAATTTTTCCAAAATATTTTTTAGTGTAGCTCAGCATCCGCTGGACCAATCAAAAAGTGCGCCATACATTTTTTGTTCAGAACTTTCTTCTTATCACTATAGCGGTATTCCCGAAACATTATCTAGGGAATTTAATTTTTTGATAATTTTTCATAAATTTATTTCAGTGTAGCTCAGCATCCGCTGGACCAATCTAAAAGTGCGCCATACATATTTTGTTCGAATTTTTTTCCCTATTTTTTTGGCGGTATTCCAGAGACATTATCTCGGAAATTTAATTTTTCGAAAATTTTTCCAAAATATTTTTTAGTGTAGCTCAGCATCCGCTGGACCAATCAAAAAGTGCGCCATACATTTTTTGTTCGAGACTCCCGGGTTAAGACTTTGGCGGTATTCCCGACCAATTATCTCGCAAATTTAATTTTTCGAAATTTTTTAAAAAATTTATCTGAGTGTAGCTCAGCATCCGCTGGACCAAGCAAAAAGTGCGCCATACATATTTTGTTCGAATTTTTTTCCCTATTTTTTTGGCGGTATTCCAGAGACATTATCTCGGAAATTTAATTTTTCCAAAATATTTTTTAGTGTAGCTCAGCATCCGCTGGACCAATCAAAAAGTGCGCCATACATATTTTGTTCGAATTTTTTTCCCTATTTTTTTGGCGGTATTCCAGAGACATTATCTCGGAAATTTAATTTTTCGAAAATTTTTCCAAAATATTTTTTAGTGTAGCTCAGCATCCGCTGGACCAATCAAAAAGTGCGCCATACATTTTTTGTTCGAGACTCCCGGGTTAAGACTTTGGCGGTATTCCCGACCAATTATCTCGCAAATTTAATTTTTCGAAATTTTTTCATAAATTTATTTAAGTGTAGCTCAGCATCCGCTGGACCAATCAAAAAGTGCGCCATAAATTTTTTGTTCAGAACTTTCTTCTAATCACTATGGCAGTATTCCCGAACGATTATCTAGCTAATTTAATTTTTTGAAAATTTTTCCAAATTATTTTTGAGTGTAGCTCAGCATCCGCAGGACCAATCATAAAGTGCGCCATACATTTTTTGTTTGAAACTTTTTCCCTATTTTTTTGGCGGTATTCCCGAGACATTATCTCGGCAATTTAATTTTTCGAAAATTTTTCCAAAATATTTTTTAGTGTAGCTCAGCATCCGCTGGACCAATCAAAAAGTGCGCCATACATTTTTTGTTCAGAACTTTCTTCTAATCACTATGGCGGTATTCCCGAAAGATTATCTAGGGAATTTAATTTTTTGATAATTTTTCATAAATTTATTTCAGTGTAGCTCAGCATCCGCTGGACCAATCTAAAAGTGCGCCATACATTTTTTGTTCGAAACTCTTTCCCTATTTTTTTGGCGGTATTCCCGAGACATTATCTCGGCAATTTAATTTTTCGAAAATTTTTCCAAAATATTTTTTAGTGTAGCTCAGCATCCGCTGGACCAATCAAAAAGTGCGCCATACATTTTTTGTTCAGAACTTTCTTCTAATCACTATGGCGGTATTCCCGAAACATTATCTAGGGAATTTAATTTTTTGATAATTTTTCATAAATTTATTTCAGTGTAGCTCAGCATCCGCTGGACCAATCTAAAAGTGCGCCATACATATTTTGTTCGAATTTTTTTCCCTATTTTTTTGGCGGTATTCCAGAGACATTATCTCGGAAATTTAATTTTTCGAAAATTTTTCCAAAATATTTTTTAGTGTAGCTCAGCATCCGCTGGACCAATCAAAAAGTGCGCCATACATTTTTTGTTCGAGACTCCCGGGTTAAGACTTTGGCGGTATTCCCGACCAATTATCTCGCAAATTTAATTTTTCGAAATTTTTTAAAAAATTTATCTGAGTGTAGCTCAGCATCCGCTGGACCAAGCAAAAAGTGCGCCATACATATTTTGTTCGAATTTTTTTCCCTATTTTTTTGGCGGTATTCCAGAGACATTATCTCGGAAATTTAATTTTTCGAAAATTTTTCCAAAATATTTTTTAGTGTAGCTCAGCATCCGCTGGACCAATCAAAAAGTGCGCCATACATTTTTTGTTCGAGACTCCCGAATTAAGACTTTGGCGGTATTCCCGACCAATTATCTCGCAAATTTAATTTTTCGAAATTTTTTCATAAATTTATTTAAGTGTAGCTCAGCATCCGCTGGACCAATCAAAAAGTGCGCCATACATTTTTTGTTCAGAACTTTCTTCTAATCACTATGGCAGTATTCCCGAACGATTATCTAGCTAATTTAATTTTTTGAAAATTTTTCCAAATTATTTTTGAGTGTAGCTCAGCATCCGCTGGACCAATCAAAAAGTGCGCCATACATTTTTTGTTCGAGACTTTTTGCTCAATTTTATGGCAATAATCCCGAGACATTATCTCGCGAATTTAATTTTTCGGAAATTTTTCCAAATTTGTTTTCTAGTGTAGCTCAGCATCCGCTGGACCAATCAAAAAGTGCGCCATACATTTTTTGTTCGCTACTTTTTGCTAAAGACTTTGTCGGTATTCCCGAACAATTATCTCGAAAATTTAATTATACGAAAATTTTTCATAAATTTATTTAAGTGTAGCTCAGCATCCGCTGGACCAATCAAAAAGTGCGCCATACATTTTTTGTTCAGAACTTTCTTCTAATCACTATGGCGGTATTTCCGAAAGATTATCTAGGGAATTTAATTTTTTGATAATTTTTCATAAATTTATTTCAGTGTAGCTCAGCATCCGCTGGACCAATCAAAAAGTGCGCCATACATTTTTTGTTCGCTACTTTTTGCTAAAGACTTTGGCGGTATTCCCGAACAATTATCTCGAAAATTTAATTTTTCGAAAATTTTTCATAAATTTATTTAAGTGTAGCTCAGCATCCGCTGGACCAATCAAAAAATGCGCCATACATTTTTTGTTCAGAACTTTCTTCTAATCACTATGGCAGTATTCGCGAACGATTATCTAGCTAATTTAATTTTTTGAAAATTTTTCCAAATTATTTTTGAGTGTAGCTCAGCATCCGCTGGACCAATCTAAAAGTGCGCCATACATTTTTTGTTCGAAACTTTTTCCCTATTTTTTTGGCGGTATTCCCGAGACATTATCTCGGCAATTTAATTTTTCGAAAATTTTTCCAAAATATTTTTTAGTGTAGCTCAGCATCCGCTGGACCAATCAAAAAGTGCGCCATACATTTTTTGTTCAGAACTTTCTTCTAATCACTATGGCGGTATTCCCGAAACATTATCTAGGGAATTTAATTTTTTGATAATTTTTCATAAATTTATTTCAGTGTAGCTCAGCATCCGCTGGACCAATCTAAAAGTGCGCCATACATATTTTGTTCGAATTTTTTTCCCTATTTTTTTGGCGGTATTCCAGAGACATTATCTCGGAAATTTAATTTTTCGAAAATTTTTCCAAAATATTTTTTAGTGTAGCTCAGCATCCGCTGGACCAATCAAAAAGTGCGCCATACATTTTTTGTTCAGAACTTTCTTCTAATCACTATGGCAGTATTCCCGAACGATTATCTAGCTAATTTAATTTTTTGAAAATTTTTCCAAATTATTTTTGAGTGTAGCTCAGCATCCGCTGGACCAATCAAAAAGTGCGCCATACATTTTTTGTTCGAGACTTTTTGCTCAATTTTATGGCAATAATCCCGAGACATTATCTCGCGAATTTAATTTTTCGGAAATTTTTCCAAATTTGTTTTCTAGTGTAGCTCAGCATCCGCTGGACCAATCAAAAAGTGCGCCATACATTTTTTGTTCGCTACTTTTTGCTAAAGACTTTGGCGGTATTCCCGAACAATTATCTCGAAAATTTAATTATTCGAAAATTTTTCATAAATTTATTTAAGTGTAGCTCAGCATCCGCTGGACCAATCAAAAAGTGCGCCATACATTTTTTGTTCAGAACTTTCTTTTAATCACTATGGCAGTATTCCCGAACGATTATCTAGCTAATTTAATTTTTTGAAAATTTTTCCATATTATTTTTGAGTGTAGCTCAGCATCCGCTGGACCAATCAAAAAGTGCGCTATACATATTTTGTTCGAATTTTTTTCCCTATTTTTTTGGCGGTATTCCAGAGACATTATCTCGGAAATTTAATTTTTCGAAAATTTTTCCAAAATATTTTTTAGTGTAGCTCAGCATCCGCTGGACCAATCAAAAAGTGCGCCATACATATTTTGTTCGAAACTTTTTCCCTATTTTTTTGGCGGTATTCCAGAGACATTATCTCGGAAATTTAATTTTTCGAAAATTTTTCCAAAATATTTTTTAGTGTAGCTCAGCATCCGCTGGACCAAGCAAAAAGTGCGCCATACATTTTTTGTTCGAGACTCCCGGGTTAAGACTTTGGCGGTATTCCCGACCAATTATCTCGGAAATTTAATTTTTCGAAAATTTTTCCAAAATATTTTTTAGTGTAGCTCAGCATCCGCTGGACCAATCAAAAAGTGCGCCATACATTTTTTGTTCGAGACTCCCGGGTTAAGACTTTGGCGGTATTCCCGATCAATTATCTCCCAAATTTAATTTTTCGAAATTTTTTAAAAAATTTATCTGAGTGTAGCTCAGCATCCGCTGGACCAATCAAAAAGTGCGCCATACATTTTTTGTTCGGAACTTTTTGACTATTTTTTTGGCTGTATTCCCGAACGATTATCTCAAAAATTTAATTTTTCGAAAATTTTTCCCACTTTTTTTGAGTGTAGCTCAGCATCCGCTGGACCATTCAAAAAGTGCGCCATACATTTTTTGTTCGAGACTTTTTGCTCAATTTTATGGCAATAATCCCGAGACATTATCTCGCGAATTTAATTTTTCGGAAATTTTTCCAAATTTGTTTTCTAGTGTAGCTCAGCATTCGCTGGACTAATCAAAAAGTGCGCCATACATTTTTTGTTCGCTACTTTTTGCTAAAGACTTTGTCGGTATGCCCGAACGATTATCTCGCAAATTTAAATTTTCGAATTTTTTCCAAAATATTTTTGAGTGTAGCTCAGCATCCGCTGGACCAATCAAATCAAATTCGTGGAGGAAGCTTTGTAGTCCTTTCGTTTATAAAACTTTTCAAAGTGGCGAAAACAAATTTGTTGCGTTATAGAAAAATTTTATATGAGATCCTGATCAATTGTCCGGATGTATGTATGTGCGTGTGTGTGTGTGTGTGTGGATCCCTTTTTTGTTGAGAAGATAACTTTAACAGGTTGTAATGGATTTAGATAAAATTTGGCAGGCTCATTTATCATATTAATATCTCATATCTGACCAAAGGATTTTTAAAAATACCTCAAAAAAAATTTTTATCGTCTTTTTTCCAAAAAATTTTTTTTAATCGAAAAAATTTTTAACTGGAAAAATTTAAGGTTATATATAATAAAATCGTATTTCTTACGTCAAGACGAATCGATCGATATATATAAAGTATACATTTGAGGTAAATTTAAAGAATTAATGAAAGTTAAAAAATCAAAAATTCACATTTTAGCAATAAAACTTTGCTTTCTCCACGAGGAAGCAAATTTTTTTGCTGATCGTAAAGAGGAAGCAAAATGATCATGTAATGAACATCTGAATTTACAACTTGTTTCTAATAGAAATAGTTTCTTTTTTTATGCAAAGATTAATTAATTAATTAAATCAGAATATTCGCGAAATCAGGTCACGGTATTAGCAAAATTAGGTCTAATATTACGCGGAATTAAATCACAAAATTCGCGAAATAAGATCACAATATTCATGAAAGTAGATCGCGGAATTCGCGAAATTAGATCACGATATTCGCGAAATTAGGTCACGGTATTAGCAAAACTAGGTCTGATATTACGCGGAATTAGATCACAAAATTCGCGAAATTAGGTCACGGTATTAGCGGAACTAGGTCTGATATTACGCGGAATTAGATCACAAAATTCGCGAAATTAGGTCACGGTATTAGCGGAACTAGGTCTAATATTACGCGAAATTAGAAGACAAATTTGGCGGAACCAGGTCGCGAATTTCGCGAAATTAGTTCACGGTATTAGCAAAATTAGATCACGATATTACGCGTAATTATATAACGAAATTCGAGAAACTAAAAGACGCGGTAGACGCGGATTACACGGAATTATGTCACGGAATTAGCGTAACCAGATGGCGTATTACGCGGAATTAGATTACGAATTTGACAAAGCTAATTCGTAAATGTCAAAAAAAAAAAAATTCGAATAAAATGAAAAAAATTGCCCTTATACATTAAATGGTTAATAAATTAAAAAAAATTTTAATTCAAAAATTATAAAATGACAATCTTCTTGCCATTTACTCCGTTAGGTACAAAAATTAATGATTCAAGAAAGCTTTCAAATCAGAATTTTCACTTTGCAATTTAGTGTCTCACAGAGGACGTTGAGATAATGTAGTTTCATGCGCTATTAAACACGAAATGCTTGGAAAATGGATTCAACTGTTTTTATTGCTTTAACAAGAATTAGTTGATTACATCTGTTGGTATTAATGAAACTATAAAGAATTTTTTATTAGTTTTATCAATTTTACTATATATGACATGATATAGTATTTTAGAAAAAGGTACATACGATTACATTAAAAAAAAGTTTCTTTCTATTTCAAATTAAAAACGATAATATTTTTTTTATTTTAATTTATGATTTTCGTAATATTATTTCTTTTACTGCAGTCTAGAATTTTAGAGTCTATACATAGCTTAATGTAAGTGCTTTTAAATGCGTGGAAAAATGTATATTTAAAAAACTAGGATTCTTTTTTTTTTTTGGAGAACCCAAAAAAGAGCTTTAATGTCTAACTCACTTTTTTCACCTTTTGAGTCATCCCCTTTTTGTCGACTTCCTCATCCACTCTGACCCACTCTTTTCTCACCCTATATATATATATATATATATATGAAAGGCATCAAAGAACTTTCGTAATTCGTTTACGCGTTTACAATGGACGGTCTTTGCTTCTTTTTTAACTCGTGCTTTTTGACTTATCTTGAGCTACGAGATGCTTAAGTGGGAGGACAGAAAAAATAATAATTGTAAAAAAGAAGAAAAAAAAAGTCGACAAAGATTATAAGAAAAATAGGGGGAAAAAAAATTTAATAGAACTCTGGTGAATCGCGATACAAGTATATTTAGTTTATGGTGGTTGAAAACCCTCTCTCCTATTTACAATCGTCTTATCATACTTTCATTCTTATAATGTTGAAATGTAAGATTTGAGGAAAACTACAAGTCTTTTTTCATAATGTTGAATATCCACAGTTTATCGTCTTCTTTATATATATATATAAAGTGCTCTAGATTTTTTATGCTTTGTGATACAATAAGAAAATTTATTTTTCCTACTGATAAGAAACCATTTTTTTTTCATGGTTAAAAAGGTATAAAAATTTTCCTTTTTTTATCTGACGAAAATTAAAAAGAGAAGAGGGGGGGGGACAAAATTTATATAAATTTTTTCTATAGGCTTCTGGGAAAAAAAAATATTTATCTGAAACAGCTATATGTTTCTCTGCAATAGCGAAAACTTTTCTTATTTTAGTGAAACATATCGTTGTTCCAATTTTTTGATTTTTTTTGGTAATAAAATTTAATTAGTAAATTTTTTTTTCAAATACAATCGATAATAGTTAATTTTGTAGATTGGAATTCCCCCCCCCCTTCCATTGATTTCCGATGGGTATATTGGAACAGCATGTAACTTTTCCATATGTATGTATTTTTATATTTCACACCGGGTTGTGTGTTGTGCGATACCCTTCTTTATCATTTTTATAGCCGAGTTAGAGGTCTTGAAATGAGCTTCCATTTATCCAGAAAACCAATAAAACACACGCCGCACATCTTCTATTGCTCAATACAATTCGCCTTTTGTGTCATCGCACATATCTTATTCTACAATTTGTCCTGATTTTATTGACTTTCTCAGTGATAAATGATACGAAAGAAAAACAATTATTTATATTTACTCTTTGTTGAGAATAAAAAGGAGTTGGAATTTTTTTTACTGGAAATCGAAATTTTTTCCTTAGAAGGAAATTTTTTTAAATTAAAAAAGCTTATCTTTCTCAAAAAATTTTTTTTTATTTAATTATTAGCTAAAATATTAAATAACATTCAAAATAATATTACGTTTCATATTAATTATTATTAAATTACTAAAATTTTAATTGCTCATGAAACTTTATATATATATATATATATATATATATATAATTTAAATAATTATGATAATGATGGAAATTTAATTATTAGTTCATATTGTGATTTTAAAATAGATTTCATATTTAAATTACTTCTATAAGAAAAAATATACTTTTATAAGATAATTAATTCTTTGATTAAAAAATGTTTCTTATTTCAGTAATCAATTCAAAATTTATTTATTTAGTATTCAATCGTTTTAATTAATTTAATTGGACGTTTTTTAGAATTTTATTCTGTAAAATATATGTAAAAAAATGTAAAAAAAATGGAACTTTTTTTAAAAATTTACAACTATATATATATATATATATATATATTGTCCTAAAAAAATTGTGAATTTAAAATTTTTTATTTTTTATATAAAAGAATTGAGTTTAAAGTTTTTTTTTAAATATACATAATCTGTGTTAAATTTAAGATTAGGAGACAAGATTATTTATGTAAAAAATTTATTTTTTATTTTTTATCAAAATCCAATTTCCTCTAAAAGTAGGTTGGAAGTGGTATTTCTGTAAAAATTTCTAATGGAAAAGTAAAAGTTTTAAACTCGTGATTAAATAATTTTTCCTTTTACATTAAAAATGGTAATCGTCTTTTTTGCAATTGAAAGCAAAAATAACTAGTAGTAAGTGTCAATATTTAATCAGATTTTAAAATTTTTTTTGTGTAATTTTATTATAGTAGCTTAAATTAACTTTATAATTGGACATAATGAATTATTTTCAAAAATCAGTAGTAAAAGTAAATATTTAGTCTGACTATTGCAATTTTTTTAATTTTCTCAGTAGTGAAAGTTGTTTTAAGTCAGACATAATGAATAATTATATCAAGCAGTAGTGAGATAAAATATTTAAGCGGATTTCAAATTTTTTGTAAATTTATCAGTAGTACAGGTAAATGTTTTGTCAGAGTTTTATAAATATTTGCATATTTCAGTAGTACAAGTCAATATTTAGTTCAGCTTTTTAAATTTTTCTAATTTTTTACGTAGAAATAGTAAATAGTGAGTTAGACTTTCTATAATTTTGTAATTCTATCAACTAGTACAAGTTAATTTTAGTCAGACATAATAAATAAAATACAAAAAAGTGGTACGGGTTAATATTTAGTCAGACTTTTAAAAATTTTCATATTGCAGTAATGAAAGTCAATGTTTACTTTGACTATTTACATTTTTCTTACTTTTTCAGTAGTGCAAGTAAATATTTAGTTAGACTTTTAAATATTTCGATATTTCAGTAGTATAAATCAATATTTAGTTCGTATTTCTACAATTTTATTATTTCCACAGTAGTACAACGAAATATTTAGTTAGACTTGTAAATATTTCTATATGTTTTCGTCAGACATTAAAATCTGTTTAAGTTTTTAATAAGACAAATTCAGTGTTTCTTACTTTTTGCATTTAACTAGTAGTACAAGTCAATATTCAGCCAGGTTTTCTACAATTTTTTCATTTTATCAGTAGTATAAATCAATTTTAGTCAGACACAATTTGTAACGTATAGAAAAATAAATCAGTAGTAAAGGTAAATGTTCAGTTATTTAAATTTTTAGCCATTTCATCAGTAGTCAAACTCGGGTTTAGTCAGACATGAGTAGTCAAATCAAGCTTTGGTCAAATCTTGGTGTCAACTTGAATTTCCTCGAGTTGACTTTCCAATGACCTTTAATGACTTTGACTTGACCTTGACTTGACCTTGAAGTAACCTTGACTAGACCTTTAAATGACCTTGAATGTCCTTGACTTGACCTTCAAATGACCTTGACTTGACCTTCAATGATTTTGAATATTATCAGTAGTAAAGGCTGATTTTTAGTCAGACATAAGAAATAAAGTAAAAAACAGTAGTGCAGGTAAATATTTAGTCAGAATTTCAAATAATTGTTGTTTTTTAGTAGTACAAGTCAATATTTTATCAGACTTTTTAAATTATTGTAATTTTCAGTAGTACAAATAAGTATTTAGGCAGAATTTATAATTTTTTTTTTGCAATTTTCATTAGTCGATCAAATTAATTTTACAAACAGATATTAAATAAATAATAAAATCAGTAGTACAAGTAAATATATAGTCAGACTATCTATATTTTATGTAATTATATCAGTAGTTCAAATTATTATTCGTCAGATGTAATCAAAATAAACTTAAAAACAGTAGTAGTACAAGTAAATATTTAGTCAGACTTTCAAAAAAAAAATTTTGCAATCTTTTCAGTAGTAAAAATTGATTTTAGTCAGACATAATCTTTTTTCTGTTCTATCACTACCATAAGTAAATAATTGAGATTTTAAAATTCCTTATAATTTTTCTAGTGTAGTACAAGTCAATTTAGAGTCAGACCATCTACATTTTTGTGCTTTCTCCATAGTATCAATTGGTTTTAGTTAAAATTAATTGTCAACAATCTTAAAACAAAATATTTAGTTAAGAAAAAAAAAAATTTTTTTTTTTTTTGTTATTACAAAACAAAGCAAAGTTGAAGTGCCTCTAACAAGTCAGCTACATATAACCTTTTGTTATTTGAGTTTATGAAATATGAGATTAGAGTTTCATTTCCTCTTGACGAGTTATACATTTTCAACAGTTTTGTATCAACGTCGTATCTCTTAAAAGCATTTACAGAGAAAGAGAGAGAGAGAGAAAGAGAGAGAGCAAGATAGAGAGAGTGAAAAAGAGGGGGGGGTCGGAGGGACCATCATTGGACTGACCCGGGAATACCAAACCCCCCACCCCTCCCCCTCACCCCCTTGTTTTCTGGGTCGGTTGCGCGCCGGGATTGTGGTTCCTGCTTGACTTTGTTGGGTTGCATTGTCTCCCTTGAAAATAGCGGAAGAACGAAAATTATGCTACGCCCCAAAATGCTTTATTTCCTTTCGCAGCCCAGGCGCACACACATACACACACACACACACCACTTTTGTCATGCGGACCATCGCGCGGCGGCATCGCCTTAACAAAAGGCGAATGAAACTGGTTAATTACATTGTTCTGTGAGGGTGGTGAATGTGAAATTACATCTGTCGACTAAGAGCGAAAATGAAAAACGAGACCACAAGAGTGTGTAGTTGAAGAGAGAAGGGAATGAGAGTGTGAGGGAGGGTGAGGTCGTTTAAATGTTGAGAGGGCAAAAGGAATAATTACTGGTGATTTAAATAAACGTTTGTTTGTCTCAAGATAGTAGCTAATTTTCATATAAGATGAAAAAATTTTTTCAACATTCTATTTATGCGTTGGAATATTTTTACTTTTTAATATTATTTTCTGTTATTTACATAGAATTATTTCCAAAAAAAAGAATCTTTACCTAGAACATGTTTCTCTAGAATACCTTACCAACTGATGGTAAAACAGTTTTTTTAAAATGAAAATATAAAAAATTACCGACACAGAAATCTACCTTATCGACTGATGATAAGGTAGATCACTATGTCGGTAATTCTATATATTTTTTCAAAAATCTGTTTTACCATCAGTCGGCAAGGTAGATTTCTATGTCGGTAATTTTTTTATATTTTAATTTTTCCAAAAACTGTTTTTGACATTAGTAAAATACTCGGGTTTCACTGTAATTATAATTATAATGAATCTTAGTAATTATACGTCTAGCTGAGTGTAAAATTTCCCAGTAAAATCATTCATATCTTATTGCTTCAAGCCAGAAATAATATGTTTTTTTTACTGCTGCTCTTCTTTTTTTTCCTTTTTCTTTTCTTATATACTTTTCCCTCTCTATATAATTAGTGCTCTATTATTCGGTGCATCTGGAGTCCATTAGATTATGGTGCTACGATGGTGCGATAATGCGTTTATCATCCAAGCAATTCACCGCGTTAAGTACCTCGCGAATTTTTTCTGTGATGATCGTTTCATCGCGAATTTAAAAAAAAAAAGAATCGACGCGCGGTGGACTTTATCCGTAAGCTCGTTAAATTGATAATACCCTTATGTGCCTAATGAATGTCGCCCAAGGCGCATTTTGTCAATTTCAAAAGGTTCTTTGTTTTTTTTTTTACTTACATTTTCACATAAATTTTCATTCAGAAAAACGCTCATTTTTGCAGTCTAAAAAAAAATTATCTACTTAAAATTCTTATTTAGAGAAATTTCTATGATATGAAAACTAAAAAAAAAAACAAATAAAAGTAGAGAAACTTTTGGTTTAATAATAGAGGTTATAACTTCAAATTTCGACAAAGTAGCTTTGAATTGTAAATACAAAAAATACAGAGTGTAAAAATAAAAACGTAAGGAAAATTTCCAAGTTTCGAAATCCTATATTTACAGAGAGGGAAAAAGTTTTCACCCTTCAAAAAGCATGTTATGAAGAGCTTTTATCAGAAAATAGATATCTTCTGGAGATTAACTTTACATTCTTCATTCTAACCCTTTAAGGATCTTTTATGTAAAATCGAATTGTATCATAAACCCCTTTATATATTGAAATAGATTGGGAAATTTTCAAGTTTGTGAATATCAAAATATGCCTTTTATATGTAATGATTCAAAAGTGGTTGGGGGATAACTTTGTAAATTACGAATTTTCACAAAATGTTCCTCTCGGGATAATCCTAGAATTATCGAAGATATCAGTTGGTAATATGGGCTATTTTCACCCTCTCGGGATTTTGAGTTTGGTATCTGGGTCATTCAAAGATTATCTACCTTCAATAATAGGGTGAGTGTCCACCTAGGGATACGTTTTGGAAAAATTAGTGCGGTTTTCATGATATGAACATTCTGTAATTTTAGTCACATAATTTTATTTTTAAAATCTTTTTTCTTTCTTTTTTTTTTGCAAAGAAGTAAAATTCAAAAACAATTGCGTTTGTTAATCTTTAAAAAAAAGTCTCACGCCTAGAAAACCACGATCATCAAGCATAAATTTCTTCTATGAAGAAAAGGGAGAGGGGGAGGGGGCAAAACTCATAAATTACTCTTTTAGAGAAAATCTTTGTTACAATTTATGCGAAGGCAAGAGTGGTAAATCATTTCACGAGCCAAAGGGAGCAATTTATAACAATTAAGCTGCGCCTGAAGCAAAGTGAGAGGGGAGACAAAAGAACACGGTAGATTTTCTTAGCCAAAACAGGTGAAAAGAGAAAGTGGAACCAAAAAAAAAAAATAATAATAGGAAATTGTAATTGTAGCTAACCCCCATAATTTTACACTTTAATGCCTTGAACGGGCCAATTGTCTATTTCCACGAAACAAAAATTACGTAACATTAGGAAAAAGTCTATTACCACGCCATAAACATACTTTACATAAGCCGAATTTCTATTTTGACACCATTGACATTTGACTAAAGTAACGTCTGTTAACGGGGTGGAAATTGACATTATGCTAAGGCATTCTTTAAATCAAAAAAAATTGTTACTATTTTTTTTGTTACTCATTGACAACTAAAGTTAACAAATATCGTATTCCGATCGTTTCCTACCACCCTAAATTTTTTTCTACACTCGATTTTTCGAAAAAAGACTTAAAATTTCACATTTACCCCACGCTGCTGGGCCTTTTTTGTGGCAATAAAAATTGTTACTATTTTTTTTGTTACTCATTGTCAATTAAAGTTAACAAAAATCGTATGCCGATCGTTTCCTACCACCCTAAATTTTTTTCTACACTCGATTTTTCGAAAAAAGACTCAAAATTTCACATTTACCCCACGCTGCTAAGCCATTTTTATGGCAATAAAAATTGTCACTATTTTTTTTGTTACTCATTGTCAACTAAAGTTAACAAAAATCGTATTCCGATCGTTTCCTACCACCCTCAATTTTTTTCTACACTCGATTTATCGAAAAAAGACTAAAAATTTCACATTTACCCCACGCTGCTGGGCCTTTTTTATAACAATAAAAATTGTTACTATTTTTTTTGTTACTCATTGTCAACTAAAGTTAACAAAAATCGTATTCCGATCGTTTCCTACCCCCCTAAATTTTTTTCTACACTCGATTTTTCGAAAAAAGACTCATAATTTCACATTTACCCCACGCTGCTGGGCCTTTTTTATGGCAATAAAAATTGTTACTATTTTTTTTGTTACTCATTGTCAACTAAAGTTAACGAAAATCGTATTCCGATCGTTTCCTACCACCCTAAATTTTTTTCTACACTCGATTTTTCGAAAAAAGACTGAAAATTTCACATTTACCCCACGCTGCTGGGCCTTTTTTATGGCAATAAAAATTGTTACTATTTTTTTTGTTACTCATTGTCAACTAAAGTTAACAATAATCGTATTCCGATCGTTTCCTACCACCCTAAATTTTTTTCTACACTCGATTTTTCGAAAAAAAAAATTAAAATTTCACATTTAGCCCACGCTGCTGGGCCTTTTTTGTGGCAATAAAAATTGTTACTATTTTTTTTGTTACTCATTGACAGCAAAAGTTAACAAAAATCGTATTCCGATCGTTTCCTACCACCCTAAATTTTTTTCTACACTCGATTTTTCGAAAAAAAAATTAAAATTTCACATTTAGCCCACGCTGCTGGGCCTTTTTTATGGCAATAAAAATTGTTGCTATTTTTTTTGTTACTCATTATCAACTAAAGTTAACGGAAATCGTATTCCGATCGTTTCCTACCACCCTAAATTTTTTTCTACACTCGATTATTCGAACAAAGACTCAAAATTTCACATTTACCCCACGCTGCTGTGCCTTTTTTATGGCAATAAAAATTGTTACTATTTTTTTTGTTACTCATTGTCAACTAAAGTTAATAAATATCGTATTCCGATCGTTTCCTACCCCCCTAAATTTTTTTCTACACTCGATTTTTCGAAAAAAGACTGAAAATTTCACATTTACCCCACGCTGCTGGGCCTTTTTTATGGCAATAAAAATTGTTACTATTTTTTTTGTTACTCATTGACAGCAAAAGTTAACAAAAATCGTATTCCGATCGTTTCCTACCAGCCTAAATTTTTTTTTACACTCGATTTTTCGAAAAAAGACTGAAAATTTCACATTTACCCCACGCTGCTGGACCTTTTTTATGGCAATAAAAATTGTTACTATTTTTTTTGTTACTCATTGTCAACTAAAGTTAACAAATATCGTATTCCGATCGTTTCCTACCACCCTAAATTTTTTTCTACACTCGATTTTTCAAAAAAAGACTTAAAATTTCTCATTTACCCCACGCTGCTGGGGCTTTTTTGTGGCAATAAAAATTGTTACTATTTTTTTTGTTACTCATTGTCAACTAAAGTTAACAATAATCGTATTCCGATCGTTTCCTACCACCCTAAATTTTTTTCTACACTCGATTTTTCGAAAAAAAAAATTAAAATTTCACATTTAGCCCACGCTGCTGGGCCTTTTTTGTGGCAATAAAAATTGTTACTATTTTTTTTGTTACTCATTGACAGCAAAAGTTAACAAAAATCGTATTCCGATCGTTTCCTACCACCCTAAATTTTTTTCTACACTCGATTTTTCGAAAAAAAAATTAAAATTTCACATTTAGCCCACGCTGCTGGGCCTTTTTTGTGGCAATAAAAATTGTTACTATTTTTTTTGTTACTCATTGTCAACTAAAGTTAACAAAAATCGTATTCCGATCATTTCCTACCACCCTAAATTTTTTTCTACACTCGATTTTTCAAAAAAAGACTTAAAATTTCACATTTACCCCACGCTGCTGGGCCTTTTTTATGGCAATAAAAATTGTTACTATTTTTTTTGTTACTCATTGTCAACTAAAGTTAACAAATATCGTATTCCGATCGTTTCCTACCACCCTAAATTTTTTTCTACACTCGATTTTTCGAAAAAAGACTTAAAATTTCACATTTACCCCACGCTGCTGGGCCTTTTTTATGGCAATAAAAATTGTTACTATTTTTTTTCTTACTCATTGTCAACTAAAGTTAACAAAAATCGTATTCCGATCGTTTCCTACCCCCCTAAATTTTTTTCTACACTCGATTTTTCGAAAAAAGACTCAAAATTTCACATTTACCCCACGCTGCTGTGCCTTTTTTATGGCAATAAAAATTGTTACTATTTTTTTTTACTCATTGTTCGTTTTAATACTAATATAGTTAAATACATGTGTCATTCCACGTCAATTTGCCCCTGGGGTTTATATATATATATGTATAAAATATCTTAAAAGTGATTGCAAGACTAAAACGTTGAGTATGCCGCGAGTTTTTGCAAGCGAAGGCAATTTAATTGTGGCCAAGGGTTGAACGCAAGAGGCTAATGGAAACGTAAATTGCCATAGTGACTCATTTGCATTGAGTGCAAAACATGAAACGACTGGAAGAAAGTGGTTGCGTTTCTCGTGAGGAAAAAGATGAATTTCTGGATGAATTATATAGTAGCAATATCTGTTTCTTTACTTCTAATCAATTGATTAATTTACTAAATATTTAGTGACTCTTATTGTTAGTTTTTTGTGGCAATTATATAAGAGGATGAAAACGGTTTTAGTCTGCCATAATGACAATAGTTGAAAATCAATAGAAAAAAGCAAAAAAAATTCAAATTAAAACTAACGACATTAAAGTTTAAATAAATCAACAAAGAATAATATTGAATTTTTTTAAGAAATAAATTTACATTAATTCTCATACACAATATATATATATCTATATACTGAGAACAATTCACTACTTTTATTTATGCAGTAGAAAAGTTTTAATTCCACCATTCCAATTATGGAAGTTTTAATCAAGTCGTTTCAATTCCAAATGGTATGCCACATTCTATTTTCTTTCAGCTAGGAAAGTTTATATACGTATATAAATTTAAAAAAGAATATATTTTGAATTTTAAATAAAATAGTCACAATTATGAAAATTGATAATGCTGTTAAACTAAACTTGAAAAAAAAAAAATAATCGAAATTTGTTGAATATTTCCTAAGAGAGAAAGGAGAAGAATCTCGTTCATTTACCGCATAGTTATCACTCGGTACAAAAGGTTTTCTCATTGTTCTTCCTTTCTCTCTGTCTCTCAAGAGAGAGAGAGAGAGAGAGAGAGAAACAGAGAAAGAGTCGATTTGAGTGTCTTCGTTCCGCCAACCTGACGCTCGTTCAACTATCATTATAGTCAACTTTATTCTTGACGACAGTCTTCTTTTCTGTCGACTAAAGTTAGCAAATCCTTAAGATGAAAAAAAAAAAAAAAAATTCGTCAAGGAGAAAAGAAAACGATGTGGTCAAATTACAAAACGTAAAAGAACAATCAGCGTGTCTGCTAACCTGGAAAAAGTCGGGTATTTAAATTGATCGAGAAAATTCGCGAATTAGTCTTGATTAAGAATTAGTCGATAGATTTTGCGCTAAAATCAACTCTCATAAAGTTGAGTTTTTAATTTCAAAAATTTTTCCATTAATAGTAAAAAAAATGAACAAAACGTTTTCAGCTTACGAGCTTCCACACAGCTCATTTTTCCATTAGCAGTATGGTAACGATAAAACCCAAAAAGATTTATCGTGACCGACATTCGTTCCTCCTCAGTTCACGCAACATTTAGCAAAAAATTCTTTTCTTCTTTTTTTTCTGCTCAGGGAGGATGAACCGTTTATCCTGAATATTGTCCCTTCGTTTTTTTTCTGCACTTTTAAACTGAGCTCACGGAATAAGATGGGAAATTGAGAGAAAAAAAAATTTGTATCATCGTGAATAAAAAAAACACAGAATAACGTAATAATTAAAATGGTTTTTGCAATTGTAATTCAGTTATTGATTCTTTGATATTAAAAAAATAATGAAAATTTTCTCGTTTTTTTTCCAAAGTTGCAGTTTGAATAATAATTTTGATACAAAAGCTGCTTGGAAAAATGGTATTTATTTATTTCTTTTCTTTTTTTTCTTTTTGAAAGCATCCTATACAAGTTTTACAGCTGTATGATCGATTCTTCTTTATTAACCGTCTTGGTGAATGGGCTTTGAAAAAATAAAAGAAAAATGCCGCAGTGACTCGAAACCGAACGAAGATTTATAGTTTCGTCGAGAGCGTCGATTGGTTGGAAGCGTTCTTGGTTGGTTCACCCAAAGAATTACGTGATCCGGAAGCGCGATGTATCGTAATATCGCCATCGCGGACCTCAGTTAACTACTAATGAAAGCTTCTGCGAAAAGTAATTACTTTATTGATACGGACGAGCGTGTGGCACGATTTTTCTTAATTTCCCCATTTTCCCCAAGGGAAATTTCAAGTTTAAATGGGAAAAAAAAAGGAGAGGAAAACTCTCTCTATCCAAGAGCCTAAGTACTTTTGACTCTCCACCTTACGCATGTACTGCGTAAGTTAGAGATTAAAAAAAAATATCGACTCCCAGGTGAGAAAATTATTTTTATATTTAAAAAATCTTCTTTATTAAAGTATAATAAATGATAAAATTTCTTTTATTTTTCAACACGATGTAATTTTTTTAATTTTGTTAAGTTTCATTAAATCTAACAAGAAATGTTCCTTTCAAGTCCACTATGTAGACACAGTTTGAACGATATTCCGGACTTGAAATCACCAGAGACAAACGCGCCATCCTCCCGTACCACTTCATAAAACTTTCAAAAGACCTCCAACTACCGGCATCCTACAGGACTCATCTCCTATATATATATATATATATGTACATCTACAGCCTCCTTTGCAAGAGGGATTTTACCAGCGAGTTCTGGACATGAATAAGTGGACGCGATTCACAAAGTTCTGCCAAACGATTCGCACCACGAACCACTCGCACTCTGAAATTGCGAAAAGCAAAAGAATCTTGGAACTTATTCCATGAGAAATTTGGATGCTGTGATCCTTTTTTTTTTTTTGACCCATGGAGAAAGAGAAAATAATGGTCCACTTTTGTTTCGTTAAAAAAATGGACATTTTTATTTCTAATCTTTAAATAATTTAAAATCTTCTTTTTAACAATCGAACAACTAATTTAAAAATTAGATTATTAAATATTTTCACCTATATAAATTAAATTGTTACAAATGAACATTTTTTTCTTTTTATTAAGTTAAAAGGATACGGAAAAAAAAAGATAAACCACATCTTCAAGTACTTTTTTTTCAGAGGGTCCATAAAAAAGTGTTCAGCTGGTCTTGAGAAAGTTTGCACGATGGATATGTATACATCAAAAAGGATCAAAAAAGTATTTCCAAGTTACTTTTCTTACGTTTGTTCTTTACACGTGTACAAAACATACTTTGATAATAAATTCCTGTCATAAAAATGAAATTGCGTTTCGTTTTAAAGTTTACAATCTTTCTGGATCTGTTTATATTCTTGTGGGTGTTGAAAGAAAAGAAATGTTCTACGTTATCCAAAATGTATTAGAAAATAAGCAATTAATTTTTAATACTAATTTTTTGAATGTTTTTAATTTAATAAAATGTTTTTTTTTTGAAGGTTTCGCAACTTAGGACCAAAACACTTTGCAAGGACGATTATATTTCGCTATACCATTATCATATTATTACCATTGCAACTGTTACCATAGTAATGGTAACCATGTTAACAGTTACTATAGTAACCGTTACCACAGCAACTGTTTTCATAGCAACTGTTCATACCAACTTAACTGGTATCATAGTAACTTGTAGCATAGTAACTTGTACCGAAGTAACTGGTACCGAAGTAACTGGTACCGAAGTAACTGGTACCATAGTAACTGCTACCATAGTAACTGGTACCATAGTAACTGGTACCATAGTAACTGGTACCATAGTAACTGGTACCATAGTAACTGGTACCATAGTAACTGGTACCATAGTAACTGGTACCATAGTAACTGGTACCATAGTAACTGGTAAATAGTAACTGGTACCATAGTAAGTGGTACCATAGTAACTGGTAAATAGTAACTGGTACCATAGTAAGTGGTACCATAGTAACTGGTACCATAGTTACTGGTACCAAAGTAATTGGTACCAAAATAACTAGTACCAAAATTACTGGTACCATAGTAACTAAATAGTACCGTAGTAACTGGTCCTAAAGTTACTGGTACTAAAGTTACTGGTACCGAAGTAACTGGTACCACAGTAACTGGTACTATAGTAACAGGTACCATAGTAACTGAAACTATAGTAACTGGTACCATAGTAACTTGTACCATAGTAACTTGTTCCATAGTAACTTGTACCATAGTAAATGGTACCATAGTAACTAAAAGGCACCAACGTAACTGGTGCCATAATAACTAGTACCATGGTAATTGGTACCTTAGTAACTTGCACTAAAGTAACTGGTACTAACATAACTAGTACCAAAGTTACTGGTACCGAAGTAACTGGTACCAACTTAACTGGTATCATAGTAACTGGTATCATAGTAACTGGTACCATAGTAATTGGTACCAATGTTACTGGTACTGTTACCAACTTAACTGATACCATAGTAACTGGTACCATAGTAATTGGTACCAATGTTACTGGTACTGTTACCAACTTAACTGGTACCATAGTAACTTGTACCATAGTAACTGGTACTAACCTAACTAGTACCAAAGTTACTGGTACCGAAGTAACTGGTACCAACTTAACTGGTATCATATTAACTGGTATCATAGTAACTGGTACCATAGTAATTGGTACCAAAGTTACTGGTACTGTTACCAACTTAACTGGTACCATAGTAACTTGTACCATAGTAACTTGTACCATAGTAACTTGTACCATAGTAACTTGTACCATAGTAACTTGTACCATAGTAACTTGTACCATAGTAACATGTACCATAGTAACTGGTACCACAGTAACTAAAAGTCACTAACTTAACTGGTACCATAGTAACTTGCACCAAAGTAACAGGTACTAACATAACTAGTACCAAAGTTACTGGTACCGAAGTAACTGATACCAACTTAACTGGTATCATAGTAACTGGTACCAACTTAACTGGTACCGTTACTATAGCAACCATTACTATAAGAACTGTTTCAATAGCAATAGTTACCACAGCATCCGTTACTATGGCATTGGTTACCACAGCCACGGTTAGTGTAGCAACCGTTACCATGTAACAGTTAGTATTTAAAATTAATATAACATCTTATCGTAAATATTTATTAACAGAAAATGTATTTTACTTACGAATAAAGATTAATACACTCTGCTAAACCAATTCATCTGAAACAAAATATTAAAAAAAAAATATTAAAATACCAATGCAAACAAGTTTCATCTAATTTTAACATATTTTTGATAATTTGATTTTATAATTTAAAGCATATATATATAAACTTTATATGCTTATCATGCACATTAAATTTTCCGTCTTTGTATATATATATATTTTAGATTTTCATCCTTTTATCAAAATGTCAAGTACTCGTGAACTTTCTTGAAATGTTGTATAAAATAAACGCTTTGCATTTTCCTCTCGTTAGAATTGTCGACAAAGTCATGCTCATTGAGTTTACCTACATCTTGGGAACAATAGGCAAAGTGGGACAGAAATAAAGAGTGCATCAAAACATAAAATGAGAAAGGAAGGAAGAAGGAGGATGCACACGATAACCTTCCTGTTTATTTTAGTTTACCTCTATTACTGACAAGAAATTTACCGCTGCCTTGGGATTCAGCTTTCTGTCTCTCACTCTCTCTCTCCCTCTCTCTTCATAAACGCTCGACTTTCATGCAAGTGTGACTTTAATAACGTCATTAGATACATCGTAAACCTCTAATTTTGAAGTGGAAACTTGCTTTGTGCTAGTGAGGCATACTATATACTCTTGTCAGTTAATCTTGTAATTCAAAACGTAGGTTTCGTGAAGAAGAGTCTATATATATACTCTCTGAGATACAATTTGATTACGATAATGCTTTATAGCTATGTCATTCTGAACATTTAGTAATAATTTTAACAATAACAATCGAGAATCTTAATTCTAATCAGAGAGTAAAGATTATAATAATAAACGTTTATTGTTTGTTATATAATATATTTCCTTTATACTTGAATCATCTAATTGATAATAAATTAATTAAGCAATGAAACATTCTCAAAATCAAAATTTTTATTACTCAGATATTTTGTTTAATATTCACGAAAATTTAAAAGAATTAAATTAAAATATGAGAATATTTTAGAAATAATAAAAAATTAAATCAGTTTATTTATAATTAGAAATAATTGTGTTTTAATTAAAATCAAATATAAATTAAACATTTCTTGCAATAATTTTTCTCTTATATTTATAAAAAAAAATTTTTTTTTAAAATTTTTAAGACACAGAAAAGATATGTCACTACAAAAAGGGAACAATATACGACAAACAGCGATTTCAAATTGAAACAGATTTGTCCATGGTTGAACGAACAATGGACCATCACATCTATAGAATCATGACATTGCTCGACAGTAGAAATTTGTTTCTAAAATTCTCTTACAGTCACAGAACGAGAAAAAAAATATTCTATATTTTTTTTTTAATATTTGTAAAAAAATTTTACCGCCTCTAAATTAGAAAGTATATTAACAAGATGAGGGGAGTTATTAGTGTTATTCTTGTTTAATACGTCAACTGTTTGTATATTGTTAAGATAAGATCATTTCAAGGTCAAGTCAAGATCAAATCAACCTTGAAATGACCTAGACTTGACTTTGACTTGACATTGATTTAACATTAACTTGACTTAACCTTAATTAATCTTGAATTAACTTTCATTTGACCTTTATTAATCTTAAAATGACCTTAATTTAACCTTGATTGTTATGTTAATGACCTTCATTTCACCTTTATTGACCTTGAAATGACCTTACTTTAACCTTCATTGTAATGTAAATACCCTTCACTTGACCTTATTGACCTTGAAATAACCTTAATTGACCTTGAATTGACCTTCACCTGACCTTTACTGACCTTGAAATGACCTTACTTTAACCTTCATTGTAATGTAAATACCCTTCACTTGACCTTATTGACCTTGAAATAACCTTAATTGACCTTGAATTGACCTTCTCCTGACCTTTATTGTCCTTGAAATGACCTTAATTTAACCTTCATTGTTATGGAAATAACCTTCATTTGATCTTTATTAACCTTGAAATGACCTTAATTGACCTTGAATTGACCTACACTTGACCTTTATTGACCTTGAAATGACCTTAATTTAACCTTGATTGTAATGGAAATGACCTTTACATGACCTATATTGACCTTAATTATCCTTAAAATGACTTTCACTTAATTTTTAAAATGACCTGAACTAATTTAGAAATAAATTTGATACAAATTAGAAATGAATTAAACACAAACAATACAATAATAAATTTAAATAGCAAATTTTCTGTGAATTATTATTATTATTTTATTATTAATAATTAATTTTATTACTTTATTATTAGTAAAGACTGTATAACTTCAAAGAGATTAGTTGACTTGATGAGGGACGCTCAAGAAGATAACTTGTTTGATGTGGGTCATATTGAAAACCGTAAAGCGATGTTGAATTAGACGAGCGAAACACGCTTGGTCAAGCTTTTCGCTAGTAATTCCATTTGAACATTATTTTATAAATCTAAAAATTTTGACAAAAAAAACATTTCAATTTTTGCCATTATTTACAAAAACAACGAAGATCTTTAAGGGAAAAACTATTTTTGGTTTAATTCAATTCAATTTAATATTAGTTAATTTAATTTAAGTTTTGCTTCTAGTGAAATTACAAATATTTAGAAAGTCTGACTAAATATTTACTTGTACTACTGATAAAATTACAAACGTGTAATTAAAGGCTGATAAAATATTTACTTGCACTACTGAAAACATTACAAAGTCTGAATAAATATTGACTTATACTACTGGTAAAAAATTAAGAAGTTTGACTGAATATGTACTTATACTACTAATAAAAATACAAAGTCTGACTAAATATATATTTGTACTACTGATAATAAAATTAAAAAGCCTGACGAAATATTTACTTGTACTATTGAAAATATTACAAAGTCTGACTAAATATGAACTTGTACTACTGACAAAAAATTAAAAAGTCTGACTAAATATTTACTTGTACTACTGAAAATATTACAAAGTCTGATTAAATATGAACTTGTACTACTGACAAAAAAATTAAAAATTATGACTAAATATTTACTTATACTACTGACAAAATTACAAAGTCTGACTAAATATGGACTTGACCTACTGGTAAAATTTAAAAAATTAGTAAATCTGACTAGACATGTATTTTTACTACTAATAAATTTAGAAAGTTAATAAAAGTCCGATTGAATATTTATCTTTTCTACTGATTTTCTAATTCAGTCATATTGTCTGACTATAACGGATTTGATCTACTAAAAAATGTACAAAAAGAATAGAAAGTCTAACTAAGTAATTCCAGTAGATATATATCTACTCAAGTATAAATTTTGTGGTGCATTAGAAACGTAAATAATAGAAAAAAAAGATGATTTGTACAATGACATTAACTTGTTTTAGGCTAACTTTGAGAAAAAAAATGAAGATTTATTATCTGTTGCTCAGTGGAGAAAAGGGTTTTCTGAGCCGATTTCACGAGGCAACAAACTTTTTAGAGTAAACACAGATTTACGATAAGTTCTTACTCCCAGTGGCGTGTTATAAGCCTCGGTTTAGCAGAAGGATTTCCAAGTACTAACATTTTCAATCGTTAGATTTCGAAACTTTGAGACCTTATATATAGATAAGATTCTTTACTTTTCTTTTATATATATTTGAAACATTTAACATTTGCTTTTTCTATAGTATTATTTTTCAAATTATTTATACAACAATCATAAAACATTTATCATTATTACAGTTAAAATTAATAGTATCAAATTGATCCAAATTTTTATACCAATTTTGATACTTTTGGTATGAATATATAAAAATTAAATATTAATTATTAACTGTTTACCATTGATTCTTGAATTTATTTAATTATGTCTGACTAAAACCGATTTGTACTACTGAGAAAATAATGAAATATAAAAAGTCAGACTGAATATTTACTATTACTACTGATTTTCAAATTGATTAATTGTGTCTGACTAAAATTGGATCGTACTACTGATAAAATTACAAAATGTAACAAGTTTGACTAAATATTTACTTATACTACTGATTTTTCATTTAGTGTACTATTAAACAATTAAAAAAAAATTCCAAGCGTCAGACAGTAGTGTAATTCGGTTTTAGTCAGACATAATACTTATTAAAAAATTATTACTAACCATTACTATGGTAACGATTGATATAGTAACCGTTGTTATGGTAACTGAAGCCATAGTAACGGTTGCTATGATAATAGTAAATAGTATCAATTTGAAACTTTTGGTATAAATTATATATACTTTTTGTATCGATTTTATATTTTTTTGTATAAATTTAATATTTTTGGTATCAATTTGATATTTTTGGTGTTAGTTTGCTACTATAATATATAATAATTATTCTTGAATCTGTATATTGGAATAATTTGAAAAATGAACAAATTTTCATTAAGTAAATTGTTGTAAGAGCATTTGGTGTTTATTTTTTTTTCTTTTTCTAAAGCAAGAGATTCATCTCTCACGAGAATTTCTATTGTGTTTCGAAATATATTCCCCAGATATCGAACGATGGTGCTTTTTCTTGTTTCTTCCAAGCTCCCTCGATGCACAGCCTAATTTCCATGTATTTCCTGTTCAAGTCAGGCGCAATAGAAGCGCTCAGTGAAAAGAGTAGTCGAGGCGGGATACTTTACCGTAAAATAACCGTGTATGAGAGAGAAAGAGAGAGATAGAGAGAGAGAAAGTCGATGTCTTTGTGTGCGTCTCTACTCGTACGATTGCACCCGACTTGCAGAAAGAAGAAAAAAAACGATAGGAGGCTTCATAGTTATTGATTTCAACGCATCTTCTTTTCCATAAGTCTAATATACATTTTTCAGTCTCTTCTATATCTATATATATATGTATATTGTATATATATCATGTACCACTTTTAGCAAAATTGAATAAAATCGCTTTGATTATATGTAAAATTTTACGTTTTTTTTTTAAAAAAGATTAGTTTTATTACTGATAAAAGCACAAAAATTCCAATGGTCTAACTAAATATTGACTTTTACTACTGATTTTCGAACTTCTTTATTGGGGCTGACCAAAACCGATTTGATCTACTAACAAAATTAAAAAATAAAAACTATTACTAAACATTTACTACTACCGACATAGAAATCTACCTTACCGACTGATGCTAAACAATTTTGTGAAAAATGAAAAATATAAAAATTACCGACATAGAAATCTACCTTGCCGACTGATGGTAAAACAGTTTTGAAAAGTTGGTAAGATTTCAAAAAAAAATTCTTTAACATCAGTCGATAAGATAGATTTCTATGTAGGTAATGTTTTATATTTTCATTTTTCAAAAAAAAAACTGTTACCATCAGTCGGTAAGGAAGATTTCTGTGTCGATAATTTAAAACAATGGAAGGTTTGACTAAACATTTACTATTACTACTGATTTTTTAATGAATGTTTTTAATAATTTTAAGTAAATATTTACTTTTATTAGATATTTACCATATTTGCTTCAATTTAAAAAAAATTAAAAAATAATTAACTAAGTTATAAATACGAAGGAAATTAACATATAAATATTTTGAAAAATAAATTAAAATAATAATAATAATGATAATAGATATAAATGAAAAGAAGTTTTCCTCTAAATTCAAAAGATGAAGTGGTTCCTTGAACACAGAGAGTCTGAGGATTTAAACTGAAAGAACGGAAGATTTTCTTCCGATGTTTACGAGGTTTTCAGGGTCTTTTCATCCTTTTTTGGTTGATCTTCGACTAAATATACCGTCTGGGTGCTCGCTTATAAGCAACCTTTCTCTTTTCATATTCTCCACAAGCCCAACTTCGTTTATATATGCTTTCACTGAGAGAAAATTTCGTGAGGGGTGTATGAGTTGTAGGGAGAAGTCGTCGCCTCGGTCATTCTCTACACTTCTTCCTTCTTGTAGAATAATTTAAAAGCTCATTAGCTCTACCATTTCGTAAGTTTGGAATAAGTTGGCCCGTCGCGAACATCGTTCACACAAACCGAAATGAGTTCAACAGACAGAAGAACAGAAAAAAGAAGGTTTTTTTCTTTTCTTTTCTTTTTTTTTTGCTTTAAAGGAGAATTTATTTTTACGATTCCTTTAAAAGAATTGCTTGAAATATTTCCTACTTTCCCCAAAACAACGAAAATAAAATTTAAAAAAGAATTTAAAAAAAAAAATTCTGAAAAAGAAACAGAATTTTGTTAGTGATAAAAATAATAACGCTTTTAAACATTGTCATGGGGGAATTTTTAGAAATATTTGATAAAAATCTAATTTATATATATATATGCGATAAAAATCGAGGAATTCAGTAGGAGAATTTTGTTCCAATTTTGACAGGAGATTAACGCTCTTGAATTGTTAGGGACTTTAGGAAACACCATGCATACGAGTGGCGTAGTTGGGATTTACCACATTGGTTTGTCGAACCATTAATCGGAACGGCTTTATATCCAGAGATTTATATTGGATTAGGTCGCGGAAGAGGTGGTGTGGTTTAGTTTGAAGGCCGAGAGTAACTCTCTCCAATAACCATTCTAATGAATGTTATTTCAAAGAGAATTCCTTTACCTGGGATCAAAGTCTGTTCAAAATCAATTTCCCAATGTATTTAATGTGCTTAACTATTAACTTACGAATTATCATATGGTCATTTTTTTATATTTATATATTAAAAAATATAATATTCCTTTAGAATTATTACTTTAAAAAAAATTAATATTAATATAAAAGGTTTGATAATAAAAAAAAGAATTTTTTGGTTTCGAAATATTCATTACATAAATGGAAGAAGTTACTGTTCTTAGTAAAATGGTTTTTGATGCATCACCTCGGATCATAGGTTACTAAGCATCAATTTTCGATAATCTTACAGCTTTCAACTTTATGCTCATGAATCACCAATCGTTCAATGGTGTCATGGTTGTCTGATGGATAAGTTTTGCATCATCAATTTCAAAAATTATATATAATAATTTTAAGTAGCCATATGTCCTTCATGTTCTGAATATATATTTTGTCTGTCCTCATGTATTATATATATATATATATATATATATTTTGTCTGCTTCCATGTACTATTCCGTATTTTCTATAAAATATAAAAAAAAATTATCGACAGTCGGTAAGGTAGGTTTCTATGTCGATAATTTTTTTATATTTCCATTTTACCATCAGTCGGTAAGGTAGATATCAATGTCAATAATTTTTTATATCTTAATTTTTCAAACAAAATTTGTTTTACCATCACTCAGTAAGGTCAAATCCGCTATACACAGACATAATAACTAAATTAAAAACCAGTAGTAAATATAAATATTTATTTAAACTATTGCAATTTTTCTAGTTTTATAAGTAGTAAAACTCGAATTTAGTCAGACATATTTACAAAAGTTAAATTTTAGTTTATTTTTTTTGTTCAATGAAGAAAATTCTTTGCAATTGCCTAAAATCCACCGGGATGGAAAAAATAAAAACGGATGTATGATTGTCAGGAGAGAGCGAGAGAGAGAGATGGAAAGTTATTGCGGATATTACGAGCGCGCGTGGTTGAATCCTGTACCTCCTGCGGAAATGTGTTTTTACCTCCCTTGAAAAAATAAAAAAAAAACCTTCTTTTTCTCAATTCTCTACGCGCAGAATTAAAAATGAGTTTATCACATCTATTGGATGGTTATGAAAAATGAGCAACTTTTATTTTTCTTCAAAAAAACCAAAAATTACAAAAAAAAACCAGTTTGGTATTTTTTAATAATAATAAAAATTGTAATATTTAAGAAAAAAAGATAAAGCAATGTGAATATTGACATTGTCCTATGTGAATATATACTTAATAACACCAAAAGCAAGGATTTTGAATTTCGCTTGCGTTATTTCCGCTCAAAAGAGTCCCAATAGTACATACATACAAAAACATATATATATATATATATATATATATATATATGCCGACAGATATACGAATGGAAGTTAAAAAAATATTTAATTTCAAGTATTAGGAGAACATAAAGATGGCAGAGTAACCTCTCAATTCAATCCACAATGACTGCGCATGCGCCTATTTCAAAAATTTAAATGTTTTGATTCATATTCAATAAAATTTAAACACTTAAATTTTTGAAATAGGCGCATGCGCAGTTATTGAAATACAATTTAGAGTACACTCCTCCATCTTGATGTTCTCCTGATACTCAAAATTAAAAATTTCTTTTAAATTTCATTGAATATGAATCAAAACATTTAAATTTTTGAAATAGGAGCATGCGCAGTTATTGAAATTCAATTTAGAGAACACTCCTCCATCTTGATGTTCTCCTGATACTCAAAATTAAAAATTTCTTTTAAATTTCATTGAAAATCCATCAAAAAATTTGAATTTTTGAAATAGACGCATGCGCAGTTATTGAAATTCAATTTAGAGAACACTCCTCCATCTTGATGTTCTCCTGATACTCAAAATTAAAAATTTCTTTTAAATTTCATTGAATATGAATCAAAACATTTAAATTTTTGAAATAGGAGCATGCGCAGTTATTGAAATTCAATTTAGAGAACACTCCTCCATCTTGATGTTCTCCTGATACTCAAAATTAAAAATTTCTTTTAAATTTCATTGAAAATCCATCAAAAAATTTGAATTTTTGAAATAGACGCATGCGCAGTTATTGAAATTCAATTTAGAGAACACTCCTCCATCTTGATGTTCTCCTGATACTCAAAATTAAAAATTTCTTTTAAATTTCATTGAATATGAATCAAAACATTTAAATTTTTGAAATAGGCGCATGCGCAGTTATTGAAATTCAATTTAGAGAACACTCCTCCATCTTGATGTTCTCCTGATACTCAAAATTAAAAATTTCTTTTAAATTTCATTGAATATGAATCAAAACATTTAAATTTTTGAAATAGGAGCATGCGCAGTTATTGAAATTCAATTTAGAGAACACTCCTCCATCTTGATGTTCTCCTGATACTCAAAATTAAAAATTTCTGTTAAATTTCATTGAAAATCCATCAAAAAATTTGAATTTTTGAAATAGGCGCATGCGCAGTTATTGAAATTCAATTTAGAAAACACTCCTCCATCTTGATGTTCTCCTGATACTCAAAATTAAAAATTTCTTTTAAATTTCATTGAATATGAATCAAAACATTTAAATTTTTGAAATAGGCGCATGCGCAGTTATTGAAATTCAATTTAGAAATCACTCCGCCATCTTCATGTTGTCCTAATACTTAAAATTAAAAATTTCTTTTAAATTTCATTGAATATGAATCAAAACATTTAAATTTTTGAAATAGGCGCATGCGCAGTTATTGAAATTCAATTTAGAGAACACTCCTCCATCTTGATGTTCTCCTGATACTCAAAATTAAAAATTTCTTTTAAATTTCATTGAAAATGCATCAAAACATTTGAATTTTTGAAATAGGCGCATGCGCAGTTATTGAAATTCAATTTAGAGAACACTCCGCCATCTTCATGATCTCCTAATACTTAAAATTAAAAATTTCTTTTAAATTTCATTGAATATGAATCAAAACATTTAAAGTTTTGAAATAGGCGCATGCGCAGTTATTGAAATTCAATTTAGAGAACACTCCTCCATCTTGATGTTCTCCTGATACTTAAAATTAAAATTTTTTTTTAAATTTCATTGAATATGAATCAAAACAATTAAATTTTTGAAACAGGCGCATGCGCAGTTATTGAAATTAGATTTAGAGAACACTACTCCATCTTGATGTTCTCCTGATACTCAAAATTAAAAATTTCTTTTAAATTTCATTGAAAATGCATCAAAACATTTAAATTTTTGAAATAGGCGCATGCGCAGTTATTGAAATTCGATTTAGAGAACACTCCTCCATCTTGATGTTCTCCTGATAATCAAAATTCAAAATTTCTTTTAAATTTCATTGAAAATGCATCAAAACATTTGAATTTTTGAAATAGGCGCATGCGCAGTTATTGAAATTCAATTTAGAGAACACTCCGCCATCTTCATGTTCTCCTAATACTTAAAATTAAAAATTTCTTTTAAATTTCATTGAATAAGAATCAAAACATTTAAATTTTTGAAATAGGCGCATGAGCAGTTATTGAAATTCAATTTAGAGAACACTCCTCCATCTTGATGTTCTCCTGATACTCAAAATTAAAAATTTCTTTTAAATTTCATTGAAAATGCATCAAAACATTTAAATTTTTGAAATAGGCGCATGCGCAGTTATTGAAATTCAATTTAGAGAACACTCCGCCATCTTCATGTTCTCCTAATACTTAAAATTAAAAATTTCTTTTAAATTTCATTGAATATGAATCAAAACATTTAAAGTTTTGAAATAGGCGCATGCGCAGTTATTGAAATTCAATTTAGAGAACACTCCTCCATCTTGATGTTCTCCTGATACTCAAAATTAAAAATTTCTTTTAAATTTCATTGAAAATGCATCAAAACATTTGAATTTTTGAAATAGGCGCATGCGCAGTTATTGAAATTCAATTTAGAAAACACTCCGCCATCTTCATGTTCTCCTAATACTTAAAATTAAAAATTTCTTTTAAATTTCATTGAATATGAATCAAAACATTTAAAGTTTTGAAATAGGCGCATGCGCAGTTATTGAAATTCAATTTAGAGAACACTCCTCCATCTTGATGTTCTCCTGATACTCAAAATTAAAAATTTCTTTTAAATTTCATTGAAAATGCATCAAAAAATATGAATTTTTGAAATAGGCGCATGCGCAGTTATTGAAATTCAATTTAGAGAACACTCCTCCATCTTGATGTTCTCCTGATACTCAAAATTAAAAATTTCTTTTAAATTTCATTGAAAATGCATCAAAACATTTTAATTTCTGAAATAGGTGCATGCGCAGATATTGAAATTCAATATAGAGAACACTCTACCATCTTCATGTTCTCCTAATACTTAAAATTAAATTTTTTTTTTAAATTTCATTGAATATGAATCAAAACATTTAAATTTTTTAAATAGGCGCATGCGCAGTTATTGAAATTCGATTTAGAGAACACTACTCCATCTTGATGTTCTCCTGATACTCAAAATTAAAAATTTCTTTTAAATTTCATTGAAAATGCATCAAAACATTTAAATTTTTGAAATAGGCGCATGCGCAGTTATTGAAATTCAATTTAGAAAACACTCCGCCATCTTCATGTTCTCCTAATACTTAAAATTAAAAATTTCTTTTAAATTTCATTGAATATGAATCAAAACATTTAAATTTTTGAAATAGGCGCATGCGCAGTTAATGAAATTCAATTTAGAGAACACTCCTCCATCTTGATGTTCTCCTGATTCTCAAAATTAAAAATTTCATTTAAATTTCATTGAAAATGCATCAAAACATTTGAATTTTTGAAATAAGCGCATGCGCAGTTATTGAAATTCAATTTAGAGAACACTCCGCCATCGTCATGTTCTCCTAATACTTAAAATTAAAAATTTCTTTTAAATCAAAACATTTTAATTTTTGAAATAGGAGCATGCGCAGTTATTGAAATTCAATTTAGAGAACACTCTTCCATCTTGATGTTCTCCTGATACTCAAAATTCAAAATTTCTTTTAAATTTCATTGAAAATGCATCAAAACATTTGAATTTTTGAAATAGGCGCATGCGCAGTTATTGAAATTCAATTTAGTGAATACTCCTCCATCTTGATGTTCTCCTGATACTCAAAATTAAAAATTTCTTTTAAATTTCATTGAAAATGCATCAAAACATTTGAATTTTTGAAATAGGCGCATGCGCAGTTATTGAAATTCAATTTAGAGAACACTTTTCCATCTTGATGTTCTCCTGATACTTAAAATTAAAAATTTCTTTTAAATTTCATTGAATATGAATCAAAACAATTAAATTTTTGAAATAGGCGCATGCGCAGTTATTGAAATTCAATTTAGAGAACACTCCGCCATCTTCATGTTCTCCTAATACTTAAAATTAAAATTTCTTTTAAATTTCATTGAATATGAATCAAAACATTTAAATTTTTGAAATAGGCGCATGCGCAGTTATTGAAATTCGATTTAGAGAACACTCCTCCATCTTGATGTTCTCCTGATAATCAAAATTCAAAATTTCTTTTAAATTTCATTGAAAATGCATCAAAACATTTGAATTTTTGAAATAGGCGCATGCGCAGTTATTGAAATTCAATTTAGAGAACACTCCGCCATCTTCATGTTCTCCTAATACTTAAAATTAAAAATTTCTTTTAAATTTCATTGAATAAGAATCAAAACATTTAAATTTTTGAAATAGGCGCATGAGCAGTTATTGAAATTCAATTTAGAGAACACTCCTCCATCTTGATGTTCTCCTGATACTCAAAATTAAAAATTTCTTTTAAATTTCATTGAAAATGCATCAAAACATTTAAATTTTTGAAATAGGCGCATGCGCAGTTATTGAAATTCAATTTAGAGAACACTCCTCCATCTTGATGTTCTCCTGATACTCAAAATTAAAAATTTCTTTTAAATTTCATTGAAAATGCATCAAAACATTTGAATTTTTGAAATAGGCGCATGCGCAGTTATTGAAATTCAATTTAGAAAACACTCCGCCATCTTCATGTTCTCCTAATACTTAAAATTAAAAATTTCTTTTAAATTTCATTGAATATGAATCAAAACATTTAAAGTTTTGAAATAGGCGCATGCGCAGTTATTGAAATTCAATTTAGAGAACACTCCTCCATCTTGATGTTCTCCTGATACTCAAAATTAAAAATTTCTTTTAAATTTCATTGAAAATGCATCAAAAAATATGAATTTTTGAAATAGGCGCATGCGCAGTTATTGAAATTCAATTTAGAGAACACTCCTCCATCTTGATGTTCTCCTGATACTCAAAATTAAAAATTTCTTTTAAATTTCATTGAAAATGCATCAAAACATTTGAATTTCTGAAATAGGTGCATGCGCAGATATTGAAATTCAATATAGAGAACACTCTACCATCTTCATGTTCTCCTAATACTTAAAATTAAATTTTTTTTTTAAATTTCATTGAATATGAATCAAAACATTTAAATTTTTTAAATAGGCGCATGCGCAGTTATTGAAATTCGATTTAGAGAACACTACTCCATCTTGATGTTCTCCTGATACTCAAAATTAAAAATTTCTTTTAAATTTCATTGAAAATGCATCAAAACATTTAAATTTTTGAAATAGGCGCATGCGCAGTTATTGAAATTCAATTTAGAAAACACTCCGCCATCTTCATGTTCTCCTAATACTTAAAATTAAAAATTTCTTTTAAATTTCATTGAATATGAATCAAAACATTTAAATTTTTGAAATAGGCGCATGCGCAGTTAATGAAATTCAATTTAGAGAACACTCCTCCATCTTGATGTTCTCCTGATTCTCAAAATTAAAAATTTCATTTAAATTTCATTGAAAATGCATCAAAACATTTGAATTTTTGAAATAAGCGCATGCGCAGTTATTGAAATTCAATTTAGAGAACACTCCGCCATCGTCATGTTCTCCTAATACTTAAAATTAAAAATTTCTTTTAAATCAAAACATTTTAATTTTTGAAATAGGAGCATGCGCAGTTATTGAAATTCAATTTAGAGAACACTCTTCCATCTTGATGTTCTCCTGATACTCAAAATTCAAAATTTCTTTTAAATTTCATTGAAAATGCATCAAAACATTTGAATTTTTGAAATAGGCGCATGCGCAGTTATTGAAATTCAATTTAGTGAATACTCCTCCATCTTGATGTTCTCCTGATACTCAAAATTAAAAATTTCTTTTAAATTTCATTGAAAATGCATCAAAACATTTGAATTTTTGAAATAGGCGCATGCGCAGTTATTGAAATTCAATTTAGAGAACACTTTTCCATCTTGATGTTCTCCTGATACTTAAAATTAAAAATTTCTTTTAAATTTCATTGAATATGAATCAAAACAATTAAATTTTTGAAATAGGCGCATGCGCAGTTATTGAAATTCAATTTAGAGAACACTCCGCCATCTTCATGTTCTCCTAATACTTAAAATTAAAATTTCTTTTAAATTTCATTGAATATGAATCAAAACATTTAAATTTTTGAAATAGGCGCATGCGAAGTTATTGAAATTCGATTTAGAGAACACTACTCCATCTTGATGTTCTCCTGATACTCAAAATTAAAAATTTCTTTTAAATTTCATTGAAAATGCATCAAAACATTTAAATTTTTTAAATAGGCGCATGCGCAGTTAATGAAATTCAATTTAGAGAACACTCCTTCATCTTGATGTTCTCCTGATTCTCAAAATTGAATTCCAATAACTGCGCATGCGCCTATTTCAAAAATTCAAATGTTTTGTTGCATTTTCAATGAAATTTAAAAGAAATTTTTAATTTTGAGCATCAGGAGAACATCAAGATGGAGGAGTGTTCTCTAAATTGAATTTCAATAACTGCGCATGCGCCTATTTCAAAAATTCAAATGTTTTGATGCATTTTCAATGAAATTTAAAAAAAAATTTTAATTTTGAGTATCAGGAGAACATCAAGATGGAGGAGTGTTCTCTAAATTGAATTTCAATAACTGCGCATGCGCCTATTTCAAAAATTTAAATGTTTTGATTCTTATTCAATGAAATTTAAAAGAAATTTTTAATTTTAGGTATTAGGAGAACATGATGATGGCGGAGTGTTCTCTAAATTGAATTTCAATAACTGCGCATGCGCCTATTTCAAAAATTCAAATGTTTTGATGCATTTTCAATGAAATTTAAAAGAAATTTTTAATTTTGAGTATCAGGAGAACATCAAGATGGAGGAGTGTTTTCTAAATTGAATTTCAATAACTGCGCATGCGCCTATTTCAAAAATTCAAATGTTTTGATGCATTTTCAATGAAATTTAAAAGAAATTTTTAATTTTGAGTATCAGGAGAACATCAAGATGGAGGAGTGTTCTCTAAATTGAATTTCAATAACTGCGCATGCGCCTATTTCAAAAATTTAAATGTTTTGATTCTTATTCAATGAAATTTAAAAAAAATTTTTAATGGTAAGTATTAGGAGAACATGAAGATGGCGGAGTGTTCTCTAAATTGAATTTCAATAACTGCGCATGCGCCTATTTCCAAAATTTAAATGTTTTGATGCATTTTTAATGAAATTTATAAGAAAATTTTAATTTTGAGTATCAGGAGAACATCAAGATGGAGGAGTGTTCTCTAAATTGAATTTCAATAACTGCGCATGCGCCTTTTTCAAAAATTTAAATGTTTTGATGCATTTTTAATGAAATTTATAAGAAAATTAATGTTTTGACGCATTTTCAATGAAATTTAAAAGAAATTTTTAATTTTGAGTATCAGGAGAACATCAAGATGGAAGAGTGTTTTCTAAATTGAATTTCAATAACTGCGCATGCGCCTATTTCCAAAATTTAAATGTTTTGATGCATTTTCAATGAAATTTAAAAGAAATTTTTAATTTTGAGTATCAGGAGAACATCAAGATGGCGGAGTGTTCTCTAAATTGAATTTCAATAACTGCGCATGCGCCTATTTCAAAAATTCAAATGTTTTGATGCATTTTCAATTTTGAGTATCAGGAGAACATCAAGATGGAGGAGTGTTCTCTAAATTGAATTTCAATAACTGCGCATGCGCCTATTTCAAAAATTTAAATGTTTTGATTCATATTCAATGAAATTTAAAAGAAATTTTTAATTTTAAGTATTAGGAGAACATGAAGATGGCGGAGTGTTCTCTAAATTGAATTTCAATAACTGCGCATGCGCCTATTTCAAAAATTTAAATGTTTTGATGCATTTTCAATGAAATTTAAAAGAAATTTTTAATTTTTAGTATCAGGATAACATCAAGATGGAGGAGTGTTCTCTAAATTGAATTTCAATAACTGCGCATGCGCCTATTTCAAAAATTTAAATGTTTTGATTCATATTCAATGAAATTTAAAAGAAATTTTTAATTTTGAGTATCAGGAGAACATCAAGATGGAGGAGTGTTCTCTAAATTGAATTTCAATAACTGCGCATGCGCCTATTTCAAAAATTTAAATGTTTTGATTCATATTCAATGAAATTTAAAAGAAATTTTTAATTTTAAGTATTAGGAGAACAGGAAGATGGCGGAGTGTTCTCTTAATTGAATTTTAATAACTGCGCATGCGCCTATTTCCAAAATTTAAATGTTTTGATGCATTTTCAATGAAATTTATAAGAAATTTTTAATTTTGAGTATCAGGAGAACATCAAGATGGAAGAGTGTTCTCTAAATTGAATTTCAATAACTGCGCATGCGCCTATTTCAAAACTTTAAATGTTTTCATTTATATTCAATGAAATTTAAAAGAAATTTTAAGTATTAAAAGAACATGAAGATGGCGGAGTGTTCTCAAAATTGAATTTCAATAACTGCGCATGCGCCTATTTCAAAAAATCAAATGTTTTGATGCATTTTCAATGAAATTTAAAAGAAATTTTTAATTTTGAGTATCAGGAGAACATCAAGATGGAGGAGTGTTCTCTAAATTGAATTTCAATAACTACGCATGCGCCTATTTCAAAAATTTAAATGTTTTGATTCATATTCAATGAAATTTGAAAGAAATTTTTAGTTTTAAGTATTAGGAGAACATGAAGATGGCGGAGTGTTCTCTAAATTGAATTTCAATAACTGCGCATGCGCCTATTTCAAAAATTTAAATGTTTTGATTCATATTCAATGAAATTTGAAAGAAATTTTTAATTTTAAGTATTAGGAGAACATGAAGATGGCGGAGTGTTCTCTAAATTGAATTTTAATAACTGCGCATGCGCCTATTTCAAAAATTTAAATGTTTTGATGCATTTTCAATGAAATTTATAAGAAATTTTTAATTTTGAGTATCAGGAGAACATCAAGATGGAGGAGTGTTCTCTAAATTGAATTTCAATAACTGCGCATGCGCCTATTTCAAAAATTCAAATGTTTTGATGCATTTTCAATGAAATTTAATGGAAATTTTCAATTTTGAGTATCAGGAGAACATCAAGATGGAGGAGTTTTCTCTAAATTGAAATTCAATAACTGCGCATGCGCCTATTTCAAAAATTCAAATGTTTTGATGCATTTTCAATGAAATTTAAAAGAAATTTTTAATTTTGAGTATCAGGAGAACATCAAGATGGAGGAGTGTTCTCTAAATTGAATTTCAATAACTGCGCATGCGCCTATTTCAAAAATTTAAATGTTTTGATTCATATTCAATGAAATTTAAAAGAAATTTGTAATTTTAAGTATTAGGAGAACATGAAGATGGCGGAGTGTTCTCTTAATTGAATTTCAATAACTGCGCATGCGCCTATTTCCAAAATTTAAATGTTTTGATGCATTTTCAATGAAATTTATAAGAAATTTTTAATTTTGAGTATCAGGAGAACATCAAGATGGAGGAGTGTTCTCTAAATTGAATTTCAATAACTGCGCATGCGCCTATTTCAAAACTTTAAATGTTTTCATTTATATTCAATGAAATTTAAAAGAAATTTTAAGTATTAAAAGAACATGAAGATGGCGGAGTGTTCTCAAAATTGAATTTCAATAACTGCGCATGCGCCTATTTCAAAAAATCAAATGTTTTGATGCATTTTCAATGAAATTTAAAAGAAATTTTTAATTTTGAGTATCAGGAGAACATCAAGATGGAGGAGTGTTCTCTAAATTGAATTTCAATAACTACGCATGCGCCTATTTCAAAAATTTAAATGTTTTGATTCATATTCAATGAAATTTGAAAGAAATTTTTAATTTTAAGTATTAGGAGAACATGAAGATGGCGGAGTGTTCTCTAAATTGAATTTCAATAACTGCGCATGCGCCTATTTCAAAAATTTAAATGTTTTGATTCATATTCAATGAAATTTGAAAGAAATTTTTAATTTTAAGTATTAGGAGAACATGAAGATGGCGGAGTGTTCTCTAAATTGAATTTCAATAACTGCGCATGCGCCTATTTCAAAAATTCAAATGTTTTGATTCATTTTCAATGAAATTTAATAGAATTTTTTAATTTTGAGTATCAGGAGAACATCAAGATGGAGGAGTGTTCTCTAAATTGAATTTCAATAACTGCGCATGCGCCTATTTTAAAAATTTAAATGGTTTGATTCATATTCAATGAAATGTAAAAGAAATTTTTAATTTTAAGTATTAGGAGAACATGAAGATGGCGGAGTGTTCTCTAAATTAAATGTACAATGAATGCGCATGCGCCTATTTCAAAAATTCAAATGTTTTGTTGCATTTTCAATGAAAATTAATAGAAATTTTTAATTTTGAGTAGTAGTAGAACATCAAGATGGAGGAGTGTTCTCTTTCCATGAAATCTATGAGACATAGCGATATAAAAAGAAACGGTTAAAAAATAGATAAAAAAAAATTTGAAAATTCCAATAAAATTTCGGAATTATGATTTTAATATAATAGAAGATTGTAATATTTAAGAAAAAATGATAAAGCAATGTGAATATTGACATTGTCCTATGTGAATATAAACTTAATAACACCAAAAGCAAGGATTTTGAATTTCGCTTGCGTTATTTCCGCTCAAAAGAGTCCCAATGGTACATACATACAAATATACGTATATATATATATATGCCGGAAGATATACGAATGGATGTTATCCGCTGGGAGCTATGGTTACGTCTAAGCAGCAGGGCAATATTAGTTTTCTACCAAGCTTGACTCGAGTATATTCTGATACACTTCTGGACCTAACCCAAGTGTGCAAGACACTCAACCAGTGTCTGTTTTCAACTCTCAGTTCTGATTTTCTAGCTAATAACTTTCTCTAATGATAACTTAAGTGAAATATTATTATGTCTATTGTAATAAATTTTCATTTTCTAATATAATTAGCTTCAGAAACTAATTAACTAATTAATTTAATTTCTATATTATATTTTTATAAGTGACTTGTAATAATCTTTATCAAATTCCATTTTTAGAGCTTTATATATATATAAAAGATTGGATTTTTCATGTCAAGAGAAATATATATATATATATAGAACAAAAAATATCGATTTCTTGTCTCGGAGCTGAAAATGTAATACTCTCGCGTCATTTTCCACATTGGACTTTATCAAAACCTTATCTTACACTACATAGTTCTTTTCAGACAAGATTTTTCCACGTTCCGAGTTTCATATTACAGTAATTTTGTGAGAGAAAAAAAAATTCATATTTCTAATTGTTAATTAAAAAAAATATTTTTTTTCATCTTTTTATTATTTAATATTGAAAAATAAAATAATAAATAAATTATTATAATAATGATGTATAAATTAAAAGTTTTACTAAATAAATATCACGAAAATTTTAATAGTCTCACTAAATATTTACTATGACTACTGATTTCCGTATAAATTTATAATATCTGACTATAATCAACTTGCACTATACTGGTAAAATAACAAAAAATATGAGTCTGACTAAATATATACTTGTACTACTGTTTTTTAATTAATTAATTTTTTTAGTCATTAGGTCTGACTAAATTAGAGTTTTACTACTGAGAAAATAATTTTTTTTTGTTTCATCGGAATCTGAAAATGAATATTCCTTTTTAAATTTGTCAGCACAGCAATCGTGGGTTTCTTGTGGTGCTGGTTCGTATTGTTCCAAGCAGGCCGTTCGAGGATTGTCCCACAAGCATTTTTTGTTGGTACAGGAAACGGAGTCCAGATCATCAGTATCCTTACTGAAATAAGTTTATAAATTTTTTATTAATTATACAATTTAAAAAAACCGGTGATTCGAAGAAATATACGTGAAAATGCAATAACATAACCTTAAAATTAAAAAATAATTTTAATATGGTAAAAAAATTTGTATAAACTTGCTATACTGTTATTAAAGTTTTAATTCGATAAGAATGTTAATTAATATACTTTATCATTATAATAAATATTAATATTATATATATATATACTTACATTGTCAACAACAATAAAGTTGCTGCCACATGTTTACACTTTTGGCTTTGGCCAGCAGTACACAAAATTTCATCAAATTTATTTTGCCGTTTAATAGGCTACCTTTTATTTCATGTGGCGCATATTTTATTTTCGATGATTGAATGCAAAATGCAATTAAATTAATTAAATTGTCTTCTGTCTGACTAAAATCTATTTATTCTACTAATAAAATAAGAAAAATTGTAATAGCCTGACTAAATATTTACTTTTACTACTGATTTTCAGTTATTTAATATGTCTGGCTAAAAATAATCTGATCCAGTAATAAAAATTGAAAAAATAGAAAGTCTGACTAAATATTTACTTGTTCTACTGACAGAATTAGAAAAACAAATATTTTCTAAGTACTTAGTTTTACATATGATTTTTACAATTTTTTTTACGTCTGACTAAATTCAACTTGTACTACTGATAAAATAACAAAAAACTAAAAATCCACTTGTACTACTGATAAAATTACAAAAAAATATAGAAAGTCGAACAAAATATTGACTTGTACTACTGAAGTAAATATATTTTCTCTCACTTCAATTCACACTTATTGAAATATTTCATATTTTACACACAAAAAACATGTATTCCACTTGAAAAAATCAATTTTCACACATCAAGAATCTTGAAGCTCTTAAATAAGATTAAATCTTTCATCAATTCAAAAAAAAAATCCTGAATATAGTAAATTTACTTTGCTTTATTCAAAAAAAAAAAAAAAGAGTGGGGGAAGGAAATACATGTGATCATGTAGTGGTTTATCAAAACATCATTGGAAAATGCAGCGTTTGTTCTTTACGGATATGAGTATATATATATATATATGTATACAAAAGACGAACTTATCCCTCCAGCTCGTTCGATTTTCCACTAGAGATTGCCTTGGCGTGAAAATCGCTGAAAAGCGAGAGAGAGAGAGAGAGAGAGAAATCTCTCGACGCAAAGACCAGAGAGACATTCGTTTTAGACAAGGTGAGAAATTCTTTGCTTTTACTGCTTCTCGCACTTGGATGCCAGAAAGAAGAAAAGGAATGAAGAAAGAACAGACAGGACCGCGAGGAATGTCTTGTTCTCGCGAAGAGAACCTTCGATTTTCCTTATAGGATATTCTACTATGGTTTGGTAGCGCGATAATGGGTTTTTGTCTTTTTTTTCATTCTTTTCTTCTTTTTTCAAATAATTTATAAAGCGATTCACATTAAATTCAAAAAACGAAATTCTGTTTTATGATTGATATCGTGGCTATTAAAAAGAAGATTTTTTATTTTGCTTTTTGTTAAAAATTAGTTTTCGCATTTTTAAATCTTATAATTATTATAATAATTATTATTTATTATTTATTAATATTATTATTATTATTTTCATTATAATTTAATTTAATTTCTATTATGATTTAATTTTATTTTTAATACTATTTACTTTTATTTCCATTATATAATTTTATTTCATGATTTAAAAACGGAAAAAAATCTTATAATTTTTCTTCAAAAACTGGTTTTTTTTAATATACGATGAGGAATTTTTTTATACATAAAATCTTATAAAAGTATTTGTATAATATTAATAAATATATATTATATGATAAAAGGAATTTATTTGAAAAATTTAATTAAATTTTAGGTAATTTTTTTTTTCCTACACTTTTCAAATAACTTTTAACTCTTTTATACATTCTATGCAAATTTATGGAAAAATATATAAAATATCATAGTGGAAAATTCTTTAGAATCCTTGAGAGTTTCCTAACTCTCGTGTCTAGGAATCTAAGAAACTTTTTCAGAATCTTTTGAAGTTTATTCAAATTCTTGAAATACATTTTTTTCCGAAAGAATTTTTTTTTGCTAAAATCATAATTTTTTTAATTTTCTAATTTCCACTAAATTATAATAAATTTTTTTAAATTTTATTTTATATCGAGTAAAAAAATTTTTTTTTTAAATAAAAATTACTTTTTTGCGCTATTATTTTTTTTTTGAGCGATTGAAACAATTGTAGTAAAAAAAAGAGAGAAATTTTTAGTCTTCATGATGTGTAGCAAAGACTTTACTTGAAAGCAGTTAGTGTCAATTTCACACATGCGAGTATATGCGGAAGCCAGTTCATGTTACATTGATAGTTTAACAGAATGCCACGCTATTATTCATATCTTGTCAGACAGCCAATATGTCACAAGTAGGGAGAGTTTACAACATATATATTACACACATATATATATGTGAGGGAAAACGCGAAGCTATTCTCAACTCAGAAATCAATATTCATCAAATTCGAGTATCAGACTTTTCCCAAAAAAAAAAAAAAATTTATTGTCATCCCTGTGTATTCCATCAGAAAAATGACAGAAAAATGCAGATATCGGTTTTATGTCATTGCGTTTATCTCTCCTCATTGTCAAACTTGAATTGTATTCTCATATCAAAAAAAAATTCATTTTTTTTGTTTTGTCAAGAAAACTATACTTTTAGGTAAAAGAGAATTTTTTTAATGTCATTTCGAAAATTAAAATTTTAGATGAAAAAAAATTACTGATTTTTAAATAAACAAAAAAGAAATTTAGAATAATTGCATAAATTTTTAATTGAGAAACAACTAAATAATTTATATTATTTTGAATTCGAAAAATATTTTTTAGTAATATTTGTTTTTTATATAAAAATATTTTTTTATATTCTATATATAATTATTGTACAATAACTTGTGCGAATCTTGAATTCTAGAATTGCAATCCTTCTGCATAGCTTGGGGCATTTACGTGCTCTGAGTGTAATCAATATATACATGCAAGAAACGTTCCAAACAATTCGACTGCTTCGTGTTGTATTGCATGCACAATCTACCATTCGAAACTAATATAAAGTTGCATTCGTTGCATTTTATGTTTGAAATTTCCTTAAAATTACTGAATAATTGTTTTACTTATTGAATTAACATAAAACACTCTAATTGTTATTTATTATTTAAATGGAAAATTGTTTTTTTTTTTAATTAATTTTTTTTATCGATTTTGCATTATATAGAAAAAATTTTTATAATCTAATCCACGTGGAATAATAATTTTTTTTCAACTTCTGAGAATCTCATTTCCAATTTGAAAAGACTTTTTAATTGCTACAAAGCTTTCGCATTATCGTTAAATGTGCCATTCTTTTTAGTACTGCCTGAGACTATTGCAATTCTGTCGGTCACGTTCCACGTTTCAGGAAATCACGAACTTTTAATTCGCTGTAAATCCTTTTTCTTGCTATTCTTACCATTGCAATTAGGAAGCTTTCACGCGTACCAAGTATCGTATACGGAGGTTTTTCCTCTCCCCTTCTTTTTCTCCATTGCCCAGTGAGAAAATGCTATTTCGCTTTAGTTTACCTCACACTCTCTCTTTCTCTTTCTCTCACCATTCTCCTTAACCGCGCGTCGACGCATGCATTTTATTTTCTACCCGTTTAGTTTTTTTTTCTACTGAAGTTACTGAACAACATGCCTACGTTGTTGTGTGCCATATCGGATACAATAAATATAAAGGAAAACTGTAAAAAGAAAGCAATTTTCATATAGAAAACGAGAGAGAAAGAGCAATGAGTTAGAAAAATGATTCTTAAAATTACCTTTTATATTTTTTATGTACCTTAGGATAAAAATACGTTTCCCAGTTTTTTTTATAGCGTTTTTAATATTACAAAAAGGAATATTTAATATTGTACAGAATAATTAAGAAATAATTAATTAAATATAATAATAATTATGATAATAATAATAATATAAAAGAAATTCTATTACATATAATAATCGTGAATATCTTTCGTTCATTCTGTCCACACCTGAAGTTAGTATTTGTTATAGGTCTTTTGTTTTTTTTAAATGTGTTGTTTGACATTATTTTGAGTTGGTTAAAATTTTTCAATGCTTTGACATTGTCATTTGTGCGGTCGTATTTTAATTATTAAAAATTATAAAATTGTTAGAATCGTGCAAAAAAATTGTGAGGATTGTGAGAAAAATTGATTCGATTGCTGTTAGAGTAAGCTGCATAAGTTGATAATTTTATCAAAATTCAAAAATTTATTTAATTACATCACAATAATTTAATTAATTTTAAAAATAATAAAAAAAATTTTATATTATATATATTATATTTATTATTTATATTATATATTACAATAGTATATTATGTGGCAAGCACGTAAAGTAGTACTTTTTAGGTGAGGATGTAATTTTCAGTACGAGCTGTCGTTAGTGCGACGTAGGTGAGACGAAGGCGAGCTGTAGGTGAGATGAAGACGAGCCGAAGGCGAGTCGAGTCGAGCCGAAAGCGAGCCGAGTCGAACCGAAGTCGCACAGACAGCGAGTATTGAAATCATCCGAACCTAAAAATTACTACGTGCGAGCCACATACGCTATTTTTTTCGCCATTGTTATGAAAAAGTGAAACAATTTTAAAGAAAAAAAATAATAAAAATTGATAAATAAAATAAAAGCAAAAAAAAAAATTATGCAAAAATTAACAACTGCCTAAAAAAGACTTTATAGGGCAGTTTACTGCCTAAAAAAGACTTTATACGGCAGTTTGCTGCCTAAAAAAGTCTTTTTTAGGCAGTTGGCCCAAACTGCCTTAAAAAGTGCTACTTTATCTGCCCAAAACAGGCACAAAGAAGACACTTTTTCATGTCAATGGCGAAAAAATTAAATTTTTTTTTATTTTCACAAAATATTTATTTATTTTTGTTATTATAATTAAAAAAATTTATATTATATATAAATTTATATTATATATACATATAAATTTTTAATTTTAACTAAATATTAATTTTTTTAATAATTTTTATTTTTAAATATTAACTTAATATAACATTTTTTAAAATAATTTTTATTTAAAATAAAATTTAAATTATTATATTTTATGTATATTTATATATGTTACATTAATTAATTAATTAGGAATATTGAATATTATATATTAAATATTAAATTTAAATAATTTATAAATTATTTATTTATTAATTTAAATTTATTAATAATAATAATTATTATTTATTATTATATAATCCTGAAGCAACCATTCTTGAAATAAGGGGAAGTCAGCATTCCACTGCAACAAGAAATGCAAGGGTTACTACAAATAAACAAACAAGTTTAAAAAAGTTAGGAGTGAGAATATAAAAAAACTTACCTTAAAATTCAGTAGTAGGTGTGTTGAAAGAAAAAGGACCACTGCTGTGTCCTTTGTTGTCACGGAAAATAGTTGGTACCAGCGTGAGTTTATGACGTCAAGTAGATTGACGGCCCCAGGTATAACCACAAGTCCAGAGTTCTATTAGGCGTGATGAAACTCCCAATAATGAATCTCTTCCAAAAAAAAGGAAGAATGGATAATTGCCCAATATAATCAGAAGTAAAGATCCTCGTTTAATGTTGAGGGTTTTGACACTTGATTTTAACTTTCGTATAAGAAAATTATGCACTTGAACTAGAAGACGTCGACTGGTAAATGAGCTTGATGTTATACGTATGAAGAGAATTTCAGAACTGATCTCTCCGTGAAAATGTAGTCCTTTTATACTGATTTTTCGTAAGAGAATAGATAAAAATTTTATTGTCGTACTATATATTTTTTCACCCTTATTTTGAAAGCCAAAGTTGAGTCCTTCTCTCTCAGTTGAACGTAAAAAAGGGGGAGTGTGAACCATTCTAATACAAGATAAAAAGAGTACGACTACGGTTATTGTTTTTGGTCTTCTAATGTGGTGATACCCACAGGGGTTCATCACATAGGAAAATTAGAAAGAGAGCATTTATTACATCGTCTAATTTTAGCACATAGGAAAAATTATAAAGAGAGCATTAATAAAATTATTTACAAATATTTATTAAATTAATATCTTTTCTCATATATATAATAAAAATGTAAAAATTTCAAAATTTTGAATCATTTTCCTTTAATTAAATATTTTAACATTGTGTGTAAGTAGTGTATTTTATTTTATTTTATTTTTTGATACAGAGAGCAATCTATTTTTCTCCGTGGACATTCCATTAAGTGAACTGAGCTATTTACTCAACAAAAAAAAATTCCTACAATAAAGTTTACATACAATCCGGAAAAAAATTTCCATTAATTCATAGAAACGGAAAAAAATTCTTTAATTAACATTTTCTTAATTAACAAATAAAAGAAAAAATTTATATTACAACCAAAAAATGGTGGATAATATAATTTGATTAAATTCCAGTGAATTAAGTAAAAATTAACAAGATTTTTACAAAAAAAAAATTAAAAACTGCGATTAATTAAAAATGTAATAAATCCCAGTTTTTATTTTTTTAATTTTATTAGTAGATTAAATCGGTATTAGTCAGACAATAAATTTAGAAATCAGTAGTAAAAGTAAATATTTAGTCAGACTATTGACAATTTTTTGTTATTTTGTCAATAGAATAAATCAAATTTAGTCAGACTTAATTTATTTTAAATTTTATTAGTAGATAAAATCAATTTTAGCCAGACATAATTACAAATTTATAAAATAAGTAATAAAAGTTATAATTTAGTCAGACCGATATAATTTTTGTAATTTTATCGTATAATCATTTTGAAATTTTAATCATATATTTATATAGTATATTAAAAATATATTTTTCTTGCAATATTATTGGCTATTATAAATTCCAGTTTTATCGTGACTTTTATTATATATATATATTTTTTTTCCCCCTAATAAAAAATTTCATTTATTTAAAATGAATATTAAAAATTGTATTTATAATTCCATTAATATGACATCAATGTGACGTTAATAAATTAAAATCGTCGGGGTATATATCTTGTCTATTTAAAAATAAAGAATATGCTAATTTACGTCTACTATATGCACGTATATATAATAAGACAGTCTACGTCAGAGTTGAAATTGCACAGTAATATTTAAATGACAGTAATTGGTAATATGATTAACAATTTCGCTAAATCTGCGAATAACTCTCTCTCTCTCACACATATACGCCATCTCTCTCTCTCTCTATGAAAGAATAAATTATTGTTTAGAATCCAGAATAACAGAGGTAGATATTATATGATAAAGAATTAATAACCATTCGCGCTATTTGATTCATTTGACATCAGCACAAATTTTCATTCACTGTCATCTGTCACATTTGCATCATTGAAATTAAATCAAGTTTATTATGTCATTCTGAAATGATACTACGCAGTGAAATTATTTTTTTCTTCATGAAATAGTAAATAAATTATTAATTCGTGTCAAAAAATTATTTTGATTATCAGCATACAAAATTATTCATATAAAATTATTAATGTAAATAAAAATTTAAATACAGTATTTTTTACAAAAATTTACAGTTACCATAGCGAACGTTTCCAAGACAACCGTTTCCATAGCAACGGTTTATATGACAACCGGTACCATAAGAACCGGTACCATATGTACTGGTACCATAGCAACTGGTACCATAGGAACCAGCACCATGGGAACTGGTAGGAACTGGTAACATAGTAATTGGTACCGAAGTAACTGGAACCAACTTAACTGGTACCATACTAAATGGTACCATAGTAACCAGCACCATAGTAACCGGTACCATAGAAACTGGTACCACAGAAACTAAATGGCACCAAGGTAACTGGTACCATAGTTACCGGTACCATAGAAATTGGTACCACAGAAACTAAATGCCACCAAGCTAACTGGTACCATAGCAGCTGGTACCATATGTACTAGTACCATAGGAACCAGTACTATGGGAACCAGTACCATATGAACCAGTACCATGGGAACCAGTACTATGGGAACTGGTATCACAGTAAATGGTACCGAAGTAACTGGAACCAACATAACTGGTACCATAGTAACTGGTACCATAGTAACCAGCACCATAGTAACCGGTACCATAGTTACCGGTTCCATAGAAACTGGTACCACAGAAACTAAATGGAAACAAGGTAACTAGTACTAAAGTAACTGGTACTAAAGTAACTGGTACTAAAGTAACTGGTACTAAAGTAACTGGTACTAAAGTAACTGGTACTAAAGTAACTGCTACTAAAGTAACTGGTACTAAAGTAACTGGTACTAAAGTAACAGGTACTAAAGTAACTGGTACTAAAGTAACTGGTACTAAAGTAACTGGTATTAAAGTAACTGGTATTAAAGTAACTGGTTCCATAGTTACCGGTACCATAGGAACTAATACCACAGTAACTGGTACCACAGTAACTAAATGGCATCAACCTAACTGGTACCAACGTAACTGGTACTATAGGGACCAGTACCATGGGAACTGGTAGGAACTAGTAACATAGTAACTGGTACCGAAGTAACTGGAACCAACTTAACTGGTACTAAAGTAACTGGTACCAGAGTAACTGGTACCACAGTAACTAAAATTGCACCAAGGTAACTGGTACCAGAGTAACTGGTACCACAGAAACTAAAATGGCACCAAGGTAACTGGTACCATAGTAACCAGCACCATAGTAACCGGTACCATAGTTACCGGTTCCATAGAAACTGGTACCACAGAAACTAAATGGCAACAAGGTAACTAGTACTAAAGTAACTGGTACTAAAGTAACTGGTACTAAAGTAACTGGTACTAAAGTAACTGGTACTAAAGTAACTGGTACTAAAGTAACTGGTACTAAAGTAACTGGTACTAAAGTAACTGGTACTAAAGTAACTGGTACTAAAGTAACTGGTACTAAAGTAACTGGTACTAAAGTAACTGGTACTAAAGTAACTGGTACTAAAGTAACTGCTACTAAAGTAACTGGTATTAAAGTAACTGGTATTAAAGTAACTGGTTCCATAGTTACCGGTACCATAGGAACTAATACCACAGTAACTGGTACCACAGTAACTAAATGGCATCAACCTAACTGGTACCAACGTAACTGGTACTATAGGGACCAGTACCATGGGAACTGGTAGGAACTAGTAACATAGTAACTGGTACCGAAGTAACTGGAACCAACTTAACTGGTACTAAAGTAACTGGTACCAGAGTAACTGGTACCACAGTAACTAAAATTGCACCAAGGTAACTGGTACCAGAGTAACTGGTACCACAGTAACTAAAATGGCACCAAGGTAACTGGTACCATAGTAACCGATACCATAGTAACCGTTACCATAGTTATCAGTACCATTGGAACCGGTACCATTATTTATTATTTATCCACTAATCAAATATCTTGAAAATTTTTTCTCCTTTCCATTCGTGTAAAAAATGATTTTATCTCTTGCATTCTTTTTTTTTTATTTTAATTAAATTTTTTTTTTCTACTTTCGTAACCTTTTTTTAATTCTTTTTTTTTATTATTTTTTTGTATTAAAAATCCTTTAATTGGTTACTAGGAGAGAAAAGTCTATATAGTTGAAAGGTTAAAATTGCATAAGAGGAGTTTTTTTTTTTGCACATTGGAAGGTTTTATGGATGCCAATTAAGGATCATCCGTGATCTCCAAATGAAGGTTAAAAGCGAATGGCACATGACTGGAAACAATTTTACCTTCGCGAATAAACGGAACACTTGGTATGAGGGAGAAGGATAGGAGTAAGGGGTGAAGGTGGGAGGGAGGGGGATGGTTTGAGAAGAGTGAGCGAATAGGAAGGGTTCGGTGATTAGCGTAGCTGACGCCATTGGGCTGCTAAGTAGCATTTAATTGAACGCTCCATTCGAGTTCGTTTGCACCGAGCGCAATTATAACATCCTACCTGGCTATCCATTACGAAGAGTTTAATTATAATTACGCCGTAACGCGATATTGGTGCTTATCAAACTTCGACGATACATAAACATTGACGCAGGGGGTAATTCCATACATCCTAAAGGAGAAATAAATTTTCAGAATTGTAGTTGTTTATCAATTCACCTCACAATACACAATACTTTATTAAATATATTATTTTTTATTTATTTATTATTTATTTATTATTTATTATTTTATTTCATTTTTTTTTATTAATTTTGTATTTTTATTTTTTATTTTACGTCAATAAAATAATAAAAATAGTAAAAGTAATAAAATTTATTAAAGACTATTATTTCTGTTTCTCTTGATAGTAATAATAATAATAATTGTTAATTGTCACAGTTTCTAAATGGAATCGACGATTATTGCGCAGTTTTTCTTTTTCTTTTTTTTTTATTTGCCGACAAAAAAAAATTGTCCCTTCGCGATTTTTCAAAGAGTTTCCGCTATAATCGGCAAATAGTGCTGATTACATCTTATCGCCGCTTGCCAGACAGTGCAAACGCAGTCAGCGCGTTGCTGCTTATCGACCTTCATTTATAGCTTTTTGCTCAGCAACCGTGCCATGCATAATAGGTACTTTAATCGAATCAACTCATCATTTTTTTTTTTTTTTGCATTCTGTAAATCGTCACCAAGAATTTTTCCAACGAATCAACTTCAAATTTTTACAAAAAATGTTACTTACTTTTTTGCAAGTTAAATAATTTTTTTACAAATAAAAAAGCTAATAGGGGTCTTCCTCTACTCGGATCGGGCGGTCAATTTTTTTCTACACTTTTAAGTGTATTTTTTTTTATTATTCTTATCATCATTATTATTCGACGATAGTTTTTTTTTGTTTCTCTTATATAGAAGTATTTCTCAAGATTTTCAAAAAAGATTTCACACTGTCAGCTGCGAATTGCCGAAGGAATAATGGCAAGACTCGAATTTCTTGAAGAAAGAAAAACAAGTGAGGCGCGCAAGGAATAATATAGACTAAAGTGAAAACAACGAATTCAGAAATAAAGTTGAAAAAGACAGAGAGAAGACATTTTTAAATCGCCACTTTTCTCTAGAATATCGATTGGCAAAAAAAAAAATTCAAAAGTAAAATAAAGAAAATTTTTTTGTAAAATTTGCCTTTTTAAAGTAGAATTGAAAAATATATATATATATTTTTTTTGAATCAATCTCAAAATAAGCTAATAGGATAAATTTTCATTCCTCTATACCTATTTTGACATGAAACTCGTTCAAGAAGGAAATTAGAAGACCACGGAGTCTCGACAACGGAAATAAACTGTCGCCAAAAAGGGGGCAAAACGACGATACGAAAGAAAGCCGAGTTACTCGTATATATAGCAGGCGTGGTATTAACTATATAAATAACATACAAGTTGTGGCAAAGTAAGGAAAAGGGGGTAAAGAAGAAAGAAAAAAAAAGAAGGAGCAATCTTTCGATTCGGCTGCACAAGGTACCTCAGGTCGAGTATAAGTAGTGCACTTTGCATTCGCTTAACCTTTAGGAAATACCATTGTGCTCTGAAACTTGACAAATGTTCGATTACAAATTCAGATTTTTTTTCTCTAAAAAAAAAAACCCGACTTCTAAGAAACTTTAATTTAATGATTTATTTATAATGTAATATTCGTAATTAACTCAACTATTCGTGCGCAAGCTTTTCCTTAACTCGAACTTAAGATTGATTATAAAGTAGGCCAGATAAATTTAATAGTCTGCAGTAAAGTATCGTAAAGTAGATAAGACTTGTTTTAGAGAGACATAAAGTGAAGAAAACTTTTCGAAATCGTAATTACTAGAATCAAGGGATTTTTTTTTTTGGAAAAATAAATTTTTTTCTAAAATTAAATTTTTAGTTTAATATCCTAAAGTACATATATATACATCAATTATAGTTATGTTATTAGACTATAATGCTTATTAATATTTTGATAAAGAGCTCTCGACTGTGTTTAACTGATAATTATTCCTTTTGGCTCACATAATCCAATTTTAATTATCGGCCAATGTGAATTGAATGTTCAACGGTAATAAAGTTGCAAGAGAATTTGTAATGGTTTAATAATTTCCACGCATTATGGATATATATCGTTAACTACCTATTCGACAAATAATATGTATAAAAAAATTTTTGATTAAAATTTTAATGTAATTTATTATTAACTCAAAAATTCTAAAAATCGAATTTCACTTTAAACAAAGTTAATTAAAATTTAAAAATAAGCATCAATTTTTTTTTTTAGGTGAAAATAATCTAATTAAACAAAACATTTTCTATTGTTGTATTTATAACAATAAAAAAAAAGAAGTATTCATCAATATTCGTTCTGTGAACCAATACCAAAAACCAATGCTACGTCGTTTAGCGCGGCCAACCACGAATCGATATCCTGTTTAATAGTCGGTTCACTCATGGTTGCAACGGCTAAATAATTCACATCGAAATAGCACAAATCCAGCTGATACTCCAATAGCTTTCGATTCGCAAATCAAAAACAAAATTAAACAGCAAACATAAAATCGTTCATCAATAATAGCAAAAAAGAAAAAAAAAGAAAAATTTATTTTTAAATATATTTTTTTTATCAACGAAACGAATGTTTATGTTTTTTAATTTATTCATGAAATTTATTAAAATTTCATTGATATTTTATAACGTACTTTCTTATTCTTGAGTTAGATTTTAAATAATAGTAAAAAATAAATTATAATTTATTTAATGTTCTTTCTTTGAAATTTCAATAGGAATATTTACAACGTCAACCACCTGAGGAATCTTTCATTGACGAGAAAATGAACCTATATACAAAGAATAATGACCGAGGGGAAATATTTCCGAAGAGTTGTCAAAAAATTTAATGGAAATCGAAAATTTTTGCAAAAATACAAAATGTTTCTGAGTGTAGCTCAGCATCCGCTGGAGCACTCAAAAAGTGCGCCATACATTTTTTGTTCGGAACTTTTTGACTATTTTTTGGCGGTATTCCCCAGACATTATCTCAAAAATTTAATTTTTCGAAAATTTTTCCCACTTTTTTTGAGTGTAGCTCAGCATCCGCTGGACCAATCAAAAAGTGCGCCATACATTTTTTGTTCGAGACTTTTTGCTCAATTTTATGGCATTAATCCCGAGACATTATCTCGCGAATTTAATTTTTCGGAAATTTTTCCAAATTTGTTTTCTAGTGTAGCTCAGCATCCGCTGGACCAATCAAAAAGTACGCCATACATTTTTCGTTCGGAACTTTTTGACTATTTTTTTGGCGGTATTCCCGAGACATTATCTCAAAAATTTAATTTTTCGAAAATTTTTCCCACTTTTTTTGAGTGTAGCTCAGCATCCGCTGGACCAATCAAAAAGTGCGCCATACATTTTAGGTTCGAGACTTTTTGCTCAATTTTATGGCATTAATCCCGAGACATTATCTCGCGAATTTAATTTTTCGGAAATTTTTCCAAATTTGTTTTCTAGTGTAGCTCAGCATCCGCTGGACCAATCAAAAAGTACGCCATACATTTTTCGTTCGGAACTTTTTGACTATTTTTTTGGCGGTATTCCCGAGACATTATCTCAAAAATTTAATTTTTCGAAAATTTTTCCCACTTTTTTTGAGTGTAGCTCAGCATCCGCTGGACCAATCAAAAAGTGCGCCATACATTTTTGGTTCGAGACTTTTTGCTCAATTTTATGGCGGTATTCCCGAACAATTATCTCAAAAATTTAATTTTTCGAAAATTTTTCCAAATTTGTTTTCTAGTGTAGCTCAGCATCCGCTGGACCAATCAAAAAGTGCGCCATACATTTTTTGTTCGCTACTTTTTGCTAAACACTTTGTCGGTATTCCCGAGACATTATCTCGCGAATTTAATTTTTCGGAAATTTTTCCAAATTTGTTTTCTAGTGTAGCTCATCATCCGCTGGACCAATCAAAAAGTGCGCCATACATTTTTTGTTCGCTACTTTTTGCTAAAGACTTTATCGGTATACCCGAACGATTATCTCGCGAATTTAATTATTCGAAAATTTTTCCAAATTTGTTTTCTAGTGTAGCTCAGCATCCGCTTGGACCAATCAAAAAGTACGCCACACATTTTTGGTTCGAGACTTTTTGCTCAATTTTATGGCGGTATTCCCGAACAATTATCTCAAAAATTTAATTTTTCGAAAATTTTTCCCACTTTTTTTGAGTGTAGCTCAGCATCCGCTGGACCAATCAAAAAGTGCGCCATACATTTTAGGTTCGAGACTTTTTGCTCAATTTTATGGCATTAATCCCGAGACATTATCTCGCGAATTTAATTTTTCGGAAATTTTTCCAAATTTGTTTTCTAGTGTAGCTCAGCATCCGCTGGACCAATCAAAAAGTACGCCATACATTTTTCGTTCGGAACTTTTTGACTATTTTTTTGGCGGTATTCCCGAGACATTATCTCAAAAATTTAATTTTTCGAAAATTTTTCCCACTTTTTTTGAGTGTAGCTCAGCATCCGCTGGACCAATCAAAAAGTGCGCCATACATTTTTGGTTCGAGACTTTTTGCTCAATTTTATGGCGGTATTCCCGAACAATTATCTCAAAAATTTAATTTTTCGAAAATTTTTCCCACTTTTTTTGAGTGTAGCTCAGCATCCGCTGGACCAATCAAAAAGTGCGCCCTACATTTTAGGTTCGAGACTTTTTGCTCAATTTTATGGCATTAATCCCGAGACATTATCTCGCGAATTTAATTTTTCGGAAATTTTTCCAAATTTGTTTTCTAGTGTAGCTCAGCATCCGCTGGACCAATCAAAAAGTGCGCCATACATTTTTTGTTCGCTACTTTTTGCTAAACACTTTGTCGGTATACCCGAACGATTATCTCGCGAATTTAATTATTCGAAAATTTTTCCAAATTTGTTTTCTAGTGTAGCTCAGCATCCGCTGGACCAATCAAAAAGTACGCCATACATTTTTTGTTCGAAACTTTTTCCCTATTTTATTGGCGGTATTCCGGAACGATTATCTCGCAAATTTAATTTTTCTAAATTTTTCCAAATTTGTTTTCTAGTGTAGCTCAGCATCCGCTGGACCAATCAAAAAGTACGCCATACATTTTTTGTTCGAAACTTTTTCCCTATTTTATTGGCGGTATTCCGGAACGATTATCTCGCAAATTTAATTTTTCTAAATTTTTCCAAATTTGTTTTCTAGTGTAGCTCAGCATCCGCTGGGCCAATCAAAAAGTGCGCCATACATTTTTTGTTCGCTACTTTTTGCTAAACACTTTGTCGGTATACCCGAACGATTATCTCGCGAATTTAATTATTCGAAAATTTTTCCAAATTTGTTTTCTAGTGTAGCTCAGCATCCGCTGGACCAATCAAAAAGTACGCCATACATTTTTTGTTCGAAACTTTTTCCCTATTTTATTGGCGGTATTCCGGAACGATTATCTCGCAAATTTAATTTTTCTAAATTTTTCCAAATTTGTTTTCTAGTGTAGCTCAGCATCCGCTGGACCAATCAAAAAGTACGCCATACATTTTTTGTTCGAAACTTTTTCCCTATTTTATTGGCGGTATTCCGGAACGATTATCTCGCAAATTTAATTTTTCTAAATTTTTCCAAATTTGTTTTCTAGTGTAGCTCAGCATCCGCTGGACCAATCAAAAAGTGCGCCATACATTTTTTGTTCGCTACTTTTTGCTAAACACTTTGTCGGTATTCCCGAGACATTATCTCGCGAATTTAATTTTTCGGAAATTTTTCCAAATTTGTTTTCTAGTGTAGCTCAGCATCCGCTGGACCAATCAAAAAGTACGCCATACATTTTTTGTTCGAAACTTTTTCCCTATTTTATTGGCGGTATTCCGGAACGATTATCTCGCAAATTTAATTTTTCTAAATTTTTCCAAATTTGTTTTCTAGTGTAGCTCAGCATCCGCTGGACCAATCAAAAAGTGCGCCATACATTCTTTGTTCGAAACTTTTTAACTATTTTTTTGGTGGTGTTCCCCAACGATTATTTAGCAAATTTAATTTTTCGAAATTTTTTCTAAAATTTTTTTGAGTGTAGCTCAGCATCCGCTGGACCAATCAAAAAGTGTTCCATACATTTTTGTAAATCTCTAATTTAGTCAGACGTAGTGACTAAAAAATAATTAAATTAGAAAAACAGTAGTACAACTATATATTTAGTCAGACTATTATAGTTCTTATTATTTTACGAGTAGTACAAGTTAGTTTTTGTTAGACAAAATAAAAAAATTAGAAAATCAATAGTAGAGGTAAATATTTAGTCAAACTATTTAATTTTTGTGATTTTATCAGTAGTAAAACTCTAATTTAGTCAGACGTAGTAACTAAAAAATAATTTAATTAGATAAACAGTAGTACAACTATATATTTAGTCAGACTGTTATAGTTCTTATTATTTTACCAGTAGTGCAACTTAGTTTTTGTCAGACAAATTAAAAAAAATTCACAATTCAGTAGTAAAGGTAAATGTTTAGTCAGACTATTTAATTTTCATAATTTTATCAGTAGTAAACCCCTAATTTAGTCAGACGTAATAACTAAAAAATAATTAAATTAAAAAAAACAGTAGTACGAGTATATATTTAGTCAGATTATTACAATTTTTGTTATTTTATAAGTAAATCTTCATACAAAAAAAATGAGTCCGCAAAGTTAAACAAAAGCATCTGTAGTCTATAAAATTACTTAGACAATTTGAAATTTGAACGGATATCTCATAAAAGTCGCAAGTTTGTAACAGAATACTTTATTATTATCTTCTTTTTTTTTACTTAGATCCAAAAAGGTAAAAAGCATGCAATAAATTGAATGGAAATTCTCATTATACAAAGAAAATAGTGTGACGTTGGGGGGCTGGGGGGGAGGGAAAAAATCGATCGCTCGATATCCAAGTTCCGGATCTCTCCATTATTGAAGAACTCGGAAAATTCTACGTACAACAAAAGAGGCAATCGACTCTTGTGCTTTCAACGTTGCTCCGATTTGTTTGCAGGCCGTACGGCATTTGGCTTAATTTAACGACTAAAACGTGGTTTAGCTTCCTGAAAGGTTTTCTCATCTATCGCAAATCCTTAGGGGGAATAAAAAGAAAAGAGCTCCAAAAAAAAAAAAAATTCAAGAGAATGAAAGAGAAACACTGTGTTTATTCTATGAACAAAAGAAAATTAATCTTTTTCTACATGTACTACATGTATTTTTTTTTGTTTTACTTTTTTCTAAAATACAAAATTACGATTTCGTTAATAATTCTATTATTTAAAAAAAAATGCTGATAAAAAAAAATTATTGTCATTCTCTAAAGAATTAATGGAATATTTTTTTTTAACTGATACTCTTTGCATAATGGGATCTTTCCTCTTTTTTTTTTTTGCATGAGTTATAGCCCTTTATTCAATATTTCATTTAACGACATTCTCTATAAATTGGTTAGTCGGGGGGGTTTTTTTTTTATTCTTTTGCGTTATTACTTTACGCATCGATATATGAAATTCGATAAAATGAAACAAGACAGCTCGTAAGTTTTTTTTCTATATCGGAAAAAGGGGAAATCTATCTGTATATATATATATATATATGTTATCATCCACATATATATAGAAATTGCTTATAGTACTACTTTTTATTTATTTACAATTTTTACCTCGATTCGCCCTTTAAAAAAAATCCAATTTTGTTAGAGAAAAAAAGAAATAACTGTAAAAAGTAACTGCACATCCTATTTCATTTATAACACAAACAAAATTTTCATTGGTAAAAGAGCAATATTTGTTTTCAATAAATTCATTTCATCTACTTAAATATTAAAATTATATAACGAAATACAAACAGTCAATATTCATATTTTATATCTGTTAAAAAAATTCCTTTAATGTTGTCAAAAAACAAAAAATTATATATATATACCTCAAATATTTATATTAATTACCTAAAGGATTTTTTTTTATTTGATTCATTTCTCGAATATAATATTGATATAATTTTTTTTTTTTTTTGATATTTGAAAAAAATGTTGATGTGAATTTAAAATTTATAGATGGACATAAATGTCGATTTAATATCGCATAATGGATATCACGACAGCACTTCCTAAGATTTGATATAACCGAAATTTCTACCGTAGAAAGGAACTTTCAAGCAGCCTCAGCTTCTTCTACTACTACCACTACTACTTCTTCTTCTTTAACCCACACCACGCATCTCTCGTAAGGTTCATTGGAGCATCAATTTCTGGAATAAGCGACGCGCCACGCGGCATTTGCACAGAAATTCCAGGAAACTTTCGCAAAGTTGTCCCGGGTCTTATACGCGGCTCTCAATTTCTGCACGCCACATGTCCGCCGCCGGCAATTCAACCAATACTACCAACTTCTCTTTTGGTTTTCAAGTCTTCCAAGAGTTTAGTGCAAGCGCAAAAGAGAGGCACATTAAATCCCTTTTTTTCCCATTCTTTTTCATCGACGTAGACAAGGTGGAATTTTTAATTTTCCTTGCACAAAAAAAAGAAGAAACCCCCCCCCCCGACAATATTAAGATTCGTGTGTGAGATGAGTTATCTCGAGTATCGTGAATTATCTGAAGTAATGCGAATTATCTGGAGTACCTTAAACTTCTCTGAATTATTCTAAATTACCCCGAACTGTCCTGGTATATCTTAAAGTATACTAAATTATCTGGAAATATCTTGAATTATCTAAAAATAATAAAAACTATCTGAAGTACTCAAAATTATCTGCAACTATCCTGAATTATCTGAAATAATGAAAACTATCTGAAGTACATTGAAATACACCGAATTATCCTGAAAAATCCTGAAAGATCTTGAAATATACTGAATTATCTGTAAGGATTCTGAATTATCTGAAATAATAGAAACTATCTGAAGTACCTTAAAGTACTCAGAATTATCTGTAATTATCCTGAATTATCTAGAGTACCTTGAAGTACTCTAAATTATCCGGAAATGTCAAAAAATATCTTGAAGTTAACTGAATTATCTTTAAATATCCTAAATTATCTGAAGTAATGGAATTTATCTGAAGTTTCTTAAAGTACTTGGAATTTTTCTGTAAGTATTCTAAATTATCTGAAGTACCTTGAAGTACTCAGAATTATCTTTAACTATCCTGAATTATCTAGAGTACCTGGAAGTACTCTAAATTATCCGGAAATGTCAAAAAATATCTTGAAGTTCACTGAACTATCTTTAAATATCCTAAATTATCTGAAGTAATGGAATTTATCTGAAGTACCTTAAAGTACTCGGAATTATCTGTAAGTATTCTGAATTATTTGAAGTACTTTGAAGTACTCGGATTTATCTGTAAGTATTCTAAATTATCTGAAGTACCTTGGAGTACTCTGAATTATCCTCATTTATCCTAAACTATCTTGAAGTAACTTGAAGTACAATGAATTATCTGTAAGTATCATGAATTATCTGAAATAATGGAAACTATCTGAAGTACGTGGAAGTACTCATGAATTCACTGTAAGTATCCTAAATTATTTGAAGTACCTTGGAGTACTATGAATTATACTGATTTATCCTAAACTGTCTTGAAATATCTTGAAGAACAATAAATTATCTTCAAGTGTTCTGAATTATCTGAATTAATTGAAACTATCTGAAGTACCTTGAAGTACTCAAATATATTTGTAACTATCTTGAATCATCTTCAGTACCTTAAAGTACTCTGAATTATACTGAATTACCCTAAACTATCTTGAAATATCTTGTAGTTAACTAAATCATCTGTAAATATCCTGAATTATCAGAAGTTATGGAATTTATCTGAAGTTCCTTGAAGTACTTTGAATTATCTTTAAGTATCTTTAATTATCTGAAGTACCTTGAAGTACTTTAAATTATCCTGAAATATAAAATATCTTGAAGTGCACTAAACTATCTGTAAGTATTCTGAATTATCTAAAGTGTCCGAAATTATCTAAAGTAATGGAGATTATTTGAAGTATTGTAAAATACACTGAATTATCTAAAGTATCCGATATATCCTGAAATACCTTGGAGTACCTTAATTATCTAGAAGTATTTAAAAATATCTTATGTATTCCAAATTATCTGAAGTTTCGTGAATTATCTGATGAATTCTAAAATATCTTAAATATCAGAAGTATACTGAATTATTTACAATAATATGAATTATCTGAAGTATTCTGAATTATCCAAAGTAATGAAAATTATCTACAGTATCCTAAAATATCTGAAGTAACGGAAATTATCTAAAGTATCATGAAATATCATAAAGTATCTTAAAGTACTCGGAATTATCTGGAAGTATTTTAAGTTAACTAATGTTTTTTGAATTATTTGAAGTAACGTGAATTATCTAAAGTATTCTAAATCATCGAAATTAATGGTTATTATCTGAAGGTTTCTGAAATATCCTACATTATCTGAAGTATCCTTTAACATCTGAAGTATCATAAATTATCTGAAGTATCGCAAATTATGCTGAATTATCTGAAGGATCATAAAATATGCTAAACTATCAAAAATATTCTGAATGACCTGAAGTATTTTGAATTATCTGTAGTATTGTTAAAAATCTAAAATATCCTGAAATATCTAAAATAACGAGAAGTATCTGAAGTATTGTCAGATAACCGGAATTATCTAAATATCGTGTAATATCATGAAATACCTTGAAGTACTAGGAATCGTCTGGAAGTATTTTAAGTTAAGTAATGATTTCTCAATTATCTGAAGTAATCTGAATTATCTGAAGTATTCTGAAGTATCCTTTAACATCTGAAGTAATCTGAATTATCTGAAGTATTCTGAAGTATCCTGTAACATCTGAAGTGACAGAAATTATCTAAAGTATCTTGAATTATCTGAAGTTCCTCAAATTATCCTAAATTATCTGAAGTATTGTAAAAACATGTAGTACCTTGAAGTACTCTGAGTTATCTGAAAGTATTGTGAGTTACCTGAAAGTATTCGAGTTATCTGAAAGTATTGTAAATTACCTGAAGTAACGCGAATTATCTGAAGTATTCTGAATTATCTGAACTACCGGGAATCATCTGAAGTATTCTGAGTTATCTGAAGTAATAGGAATTATCTGAAGTATTCTGAATTATCTGAAGTTCCTCAAATTATCCTAAATTATCTGAAGTATTGTGAAATCATGCAGTACATTGAAGTACTCTGAGTTATCTGAAAGTATTGTGAGTTATCTGAAAGTATTCGAGTTATCTGAAAGTATTTGAGTTATCTGAAAGTATTGTAAATTACCTGAAGTAACGCGAATTATCTGAAGTATTCTGAATTATCTGAACTACCAGGAATCATCTGAAGTATTCTGAATTATCTGAAGTAACGGGAATTATCTGAAGTAACGGGAATTATCTGAAGTAACGAAAATTATCTAAAGCATCGTGAAGTACTTTTAATTATTTAAAATAAGGGTAGTTATCTGAACTGTTATAAAATATTCTGAATTATCTTAAGTATCTCTAAATTATCTAAAGTATCGTAAAAGAAATACACAATATCATTACATGTCAAAGAACCATTAATTTCCTCTGTAAAACTATAGTCAATTTCAAGTAGACTAAACGATTTGTCAGTTAGACGATGTACCCCGCGCAAAAGTAATTGTAAACTGTGAATGTGCATGTACGATAGCGTATCGGACTTTTGGCTTATTAGGACGTAAAGAAAAATCACTACAGTCACTTTTATCTACTCGCTAATTTCAATCTAGCGTGTTTCACTAAATTGAAAAGTCGATCTTTCTATATCACTCCTTCTCACATGTTTTTTTGTCAAAAAAAAAAAAAAAAAAAAAAAATTACACGCAAAATGCGAATCTGTGAATTTAATTTATTTAAAACATTTTTCTTACAATTGTCCCTCTCTCTCTTTTTGAAATAGAATTTTTTTTTGCCTTTCAGACTTTTCTCCGCATTAAGTCACAAGTTATGAGCTTGCCATTTAAAAGATTTAAGTACGTATAATTTATTCATATAAAAGAAGTATATTATTATATTTTCAGAAAAGAAATATAAAAAGGAATATAATTTTTTCTTTTTCACAAAAGGTTATTGTAATATTTTGATGATAAGCAGTGTAATAGTAAGCTAATGAAATGAAAAAGTAAAAAAAAAAAAAGAAAAAAAAACACTAAGAATGAGAAAACCGCAACAACTGCAGCTTTTAACGTCTTCCTATCTGGAATTTTTCAATCTCTCGAGTCACTTGTGCGAGAAGTACGAGGGCACGATAGCAGAAAATGAATGCCCCTCGCATAAGTGTATTCTCGTGTAGATGGTGGTCTGCAAGTGTAAGTCGGTCGACCTCTCGTGACTCTATGGACTTACTTGCGAAAAAGGGGGCGGGAGGGGGGCAGGGGTAAGTCTCTATCTGAGATCTTTCAATTTCTCATACTTTCATTCACCTACAGATCGAATTGTACCTTTAAGCCTATCAAAAATCTATACCAAAAAAAAAAATTGTCAAAATACAACTTTTTTTTTGTTTTCAAAAAAACTTATTCTTAGAAAAAAAAAAAAAAAAAAACTTTGACTGAAAGGAATAAACCCTAATTTTCAAAGATAAATTTTCGCTTCCTAATTATCCGATTACGTGTTTACAAAGCGATAAGGTCTCGACTTGAAAGCACAACCTTAATGTCAACCACGAGTATATACGATATAATCGAATACATATATATATATATGTAGTATATTCGTGCGTGTGTCGTTAAAATCGAAAACCTCTTAAAGCACGTGCACGTGATCGCCATTCAATGGAGCTCATAATTCCGGATCGATTTGGGGTATTATTAACCCTACGAATATGTCTTATAGGGGGAAAAAATAGAATAAAATTTGAATTCCACTTTTTAAATCTGAATTAGTTACTTTTTGCTCTAAGAAGTTCATTAAATGAATTAGTAACCGTTTTGACTAATTTTTAGTAGGAAAAAAAACAAAAAATAATTGATAATAAAAAATCTACTAATTTATTTAGTAAAGTTTGCAAATTGAGATACTAACATTACTAAATAATTTAGTAGTTTTCTGCTATCAATTAGTAAATTAGTCAATTAGTCTATTATTATTTTTCTACGAAGAATTAGTGATTTTCTACTATGAATTAGTTGAATTATTCTATTTTTACTCAAAATTAGTACTTTTCTACTGCCAATTAGTTTTTTTTTTTACTAACAATTAGTAGTTTTCTACTAAAAATTAGTAGTTTTCTACTAAAAATTAGTAAATGTCTACTAATAATTAGTAAATGTCTACTAACAATCAGTAATTCTCTTCTAAAAATTAGTTGTTTTCTACTAACCATTAATAGTTTTTTGTTATCGATTTCACTAATCACTAGTAGAAAATTGCTAATTATTATTTTTAAAAAATACTGATTTTTAGTAGATATTTACCTATTTTTAGGAGAAAAATAATAACTGTTAGTAGAAAAGTAGTAATAAATAATTGGTAGTAGAAAACTACTAATTGGTAGTAGAAAACTACTAATTGGTAGTAGAAAACTACTAATTGGTAGTAGAAAACTACTAATTGGTAGTAAAAAACTACTAATTGGTAGTAGAAAACTTCTAATTGTTAGTAGAAAATTAGTAATAGATAATTGATAGTACAAAACTACTGATAAGTACTAAAAAAACTACTAATTGTTAGAAAAAAATACTAATTCTTAATAGAAAGATAGTAATTGTTAGTAGAAAATTAGTAATAGATAATTGATAGTAAAAAAACTACTAATTGGTAGTAGTAAATTACTAACTGTTAGCAAAAAATACTATTTGTTAGTATAAACATATTAATAGACTAATTCATAGTTAAAAAAACTACTAATTGGTAGTAGAAAAACTATTAAATTTTAGTAGAAAAATACTAATTGTTCGCAGAAAAATAATAAACTAATTGGTAGTAGAAATGTACTAAATCTTAGTAGAAAAATACTAATTATTAACAGAAAAATAATAATAAATTAATCGGTAGTAGAAAAATATTAATTGGTAGTAGAAAAATATTAATTGGTAGTAGAAAAATACTAATTGGTAGTAGAAAAACTATTAAATCTTAGTTAAAAAATACTAATACGTTGGCAGAAAAATAATAATAAATTAATCGGTAGTAGAAAAATATTAATTGATAGTAGAAAAATACTAATTGGTAGTAGAAAAATACTAATTGGTAGTAGAAATTTACTAAATCTTAGTAGAAAAATACTAATTATTAACAGAAAAATAATAATAAATTAATCGGTAGTAGAAAAATATTAATTGGTAGTAGAAAAATACTAATTGGTAGTAGAAATGTACTGAATCTTAGTAGAAAAAGACTAAATCTTAGTAGAAAATTACTAATTATTAACAGAAAAATAATAATAAATTAATCGGTAGTAGAAAAATATTAATTGGTAGTAGAAAAATACTAATTGGTGGTAGAAAAACTATTAAATCTTAGTAGAAAAATACTAATTGACTAATCGGTAATACAAAACTAGTAAATTTTAAAAGTAAAATACTAATTGGTAGTAGAAAACTACTATTTCATTTTACTTAGTGAATTAGTAGCCTTACTAAATAAATTAGTAGTTTTTTACCATCAATGAGTCATTTTTTTTCTACTGAATATTAGTCAAAAACGGTTACTTATTCATTAGAAAAACAAGGAATTTTCAAAAATTAGTTAATAATTATATATTTAACAGTCTATTTTCACTATAATTTTTTTTAATAATCACCAGTACCGCTCTAGTACCAAGCCAGTACTGTACCAGTACAGAATCCCAAATTCTCAACTTCAAAAATCTACTCCCAAATCCGCGTCCCATTTAAAAAAAAAAAAATAAAAATAAAATAAAAATCTTTTTTTACAGTTTACAAAAAAAAGAAAGAAAATCTAAATCATCAAGGGTCTACTTTCGTCTGAAAATGAATTGAGTGCCTTTCATAGTAGTACACTATGTCTAAAGATCTCGTTAGAGAGCTCCGTTCCATAATCTCTTAGCGAAAGTACATAAAAGAGCTTTTCAACTGAAGCGGTAATTGCTTAATTTCTGTCATTACGAACACCTCAAGAGAAAGAGAGAGAGAGAGAATGGAGACAATGAAATAAGTTTTGTAAATAGAAAAATCAGTTTAAAAATTATATATCTATAGATTTAGTGAGAATTTTCTTTTTATTTTTTGGCTACCTCTGGAGAAAGTAATTTTGCTATTCTCTCGAATGACATGAATCGACATCGACGAAATTCGAATTCGTCGCCTGGGTGTCGTTTGTGTGAAGCTTTGGGTTACTGGATACATTCATGTATCGTTCGTCATTCTCTATCACTCTGGGATTTGCTTTCGGGGTGGGGGGAGATATTTTGGAATATCATATTTTATTTTCAAAAAAAATTTTTTTAAATTTTGATTTTTTATAAAATCCTAACACAATAGAATCGAAAAATATTTGTTCTAGTTTCAAAATTTGAATTCACTAATTTTAATTAGTGAAAATTTCTACTAATTTTCAGTCATTTTTTACTAATTTAGTAGTAGTAGTAAAAAAAGTCAAATATTACTAAATCTAATAGTAATATTTGACTAAAAAATTAGTAAAAATTTCTACTAATTTTCAGTAATTTTTTACTAATTTAGTAGTAGTAAAAAAATAGTCAAATATTACTAAATCTAATAGTAATATTTGACTAAAAAATTAGTAAAAATTTCTACTAATTTTTAGCCATTTAAAATTAGTTTTTTTTTCTATAAAGATTTAGTGAAAAAAAAACTTCCAGTAAAAAAATATTACTAAAAAATAGTATTACAAAATCAAATAGTAATATTTTACTAAAAAAAATTAGTAAAAATTTCTACTTTAAATTATTAAACGAAATTTTATTTCTTTATAGAGATTAATTACAGCAATAAAAATAACCTATTTTTTTTAAAAAATAAATTTAAAATTAAATTAAATTTTCATTAAATCTTATTCAAAGTGAAACTAATAAAAACGTGTTAAGTAAATATTTCTACGTGTTGGATTTCAATCCTTGAAAAGTAAAGACTATTCAACTACTGTTAATTATATAGAATATCCTGCGAAAGTTAAGTTAAATCCCCAAGGAAATAATTACAAAAACACACAATGTATTTTGCAATGAGAGAAACTTTTCGTTTTCTTTTTTTTTTTTTATCAGAACTAACTTTTAATTTAAATAAATCATCAGTGAAAGAATGTTTCTCTAATATTTTTTTTTTCATTTTTTTTTTTTTAGAAAAAAAAATATATAACTCAATAATTGGTACATTTCAATATTGAGATTCTGTAATAGAAAGGCCAATAATTCCGATATTGATTGTGTAACATAAAAGCCTTTCAATAGATTTCCGAGCGCGTACGCACACTACTAAAACTCTATTATGCTTCGTGTAATATATATATATATATATTTTTTTTTTTCTACATAGTATAAAATTTTGCAGGATATCCTAGAGACGACTTTAGAATTATTACATCAAGTTGAATTGAATTCCAAGTCAGATAAACATTATAAATATATTTTTTTTCAAATGTAGATAAAAATATATTTTTTTTATATTAGTTATATATTTTTCCAAACTCATATTTTGAGTCCGGATTATAAACTTCACGGAATAAAAGATTTACCTGGAATAGCAAAATGTTTCACTAAAGTAGCAAAACTTTTACTTGTTTTAGTTAAATCTTTTGCTATTCTAGTGAAACCTTTCGGTAAATATTTTTTTCCATGTTTTGTAAAATTGGAAATTTTTAAAAAATATATAATTAAATATTGCTAATTTTGTCTCAACTAAAAATTATTCATCCCTTGATAATTGTACGGAAAAAAAATTAAATTTAAATAATCGATTACTTGACTATTATCAAATAAATAATTAAATATTTATTTTGTAACAAATAGTTATTATTTGATTCAATTAAATAGTAATTGTTTCAAATAGAGAAATTATTTATACAAATATAGTTTATTTAACTAAATTTGAATTCAGTTAATTCAAATGAAAATTATTAGGTTATCTATTTACTTCGTAATCGATTATTTGGAATTAAATAAAATTTTGTTTTTCCCTATTTTACATTGATTTTAGATATTTTCTTTCCGGTAATAAAAAAACAAAATTAATTTAATTAAAACTAATAATATTCCTAATAATAAATGAAAATTTGTAATTCTTGAAATTTTGGGAAAAAAAGAAAATTAATTTAATCTTACTAATAGCATTCCTAATAATAATTTCAAAAAATTTTAAAAAACCTTGTTAAAAAACAAAATTAATTTAAATAAAATCAACAAATAATATTTCTAATAATAATTAAAAAATCTATAATTCTCGAAACAGGACAAAACAAAATTAATTTAATTTAATTTAACATTAATTAAAAAATCTTTAATTATGGAAACGTTGGGGAAAATATAAAATTAATTTAATTAAATTTACTAATAATATTCCTAATAATAAATAAAACTCAAATTTTGGAAAGGTGAAAAGAATTAAATTTAATAATAATATTCCCAATAACTATTCCTAAAAGAAACAAAAATCCACAAACTGTTGTATTTTTTGTTAATAAAAAAAATGACAAGTTTCATAAAAAGTCATTTTGGGAAAAGAACAAAAAAAACAAAAAAACTGAAAAAGGTGTTAAAAGAAGTTTACCAAAGATCAAGGTGAGAAGTGACACGCTATCCAGCCGGCTTGCGTGGTATACACATTGATGCACAAAACACCCACGATACACCGAAGTTGGGATAGGTCACGTCAATGTTGGATTATGAGGTCGTGATCTATCTCTGGGATTGAGGGGTGAATAAAAGGGGGGCAAGGGGGGAGGAGGGGTAGGAGGATACCTAGCTATATATGTGTAACGTTATAACCAAGAAAAATAATGACCGAAAAATGTAGGACAATTTAGTTACCCCGCACGTTAACCGTCCTCTGTAAAAGAGCCACGCTTACACCGGGAGCGCGTGGTATCCTTTTTCCGTAACACGTAAAACACACGCGCACACTCGGTGAAACAAAATTTTCTCTCTATGTATATATATATATATATATATATATATATAAACGACGACGACGACAGAGAGAACTTGCCCGATGCGCGGTTCAAGTGAAACTGAGGACTCGAGGAGGGAATCCCCTCTTTACCCCCTGAGCTCCAATGACGACGGACCAAAAGAGAGCGAGAGAGTGAGAGAGAGGCACTGTCCCTGCGCAACCACCCTCTATGACACCCCAACCGATTGACCACATGCTATCCACTTCGTCTCATGTTGACTAAACATCGATTGTTTTCCTCTCTGTCATTGTTACTATTTGCTCTAGGTTTGATAAAACAAAAAAAAAGGAAAATTGACGCCAATATTAAAACCGGATGCAGAAGAGTAAAACACTTTTTAGTCGTACTTTTAGAAAATAAAAAGAAAGATCTTTAGTTTAATGTATTTTATCTCGATTTGTATAACATTCTATAATAATAGATTACGTGAGATTTTAATTGGCTTCATTGCAACATGAATGTTAATATATGGGTCATTTATAATTATGTGATATATATATATATATAAATATATATATATATATATATATATATATATATATATATATATATATTGTATTGGTAAAACTTTACGTCTTTAGGGTTTCCTGAAAGTTTAAGTTTCATGGATGAAACAGTAATTGAACTATACACAACTTTAATGTCTTAAAAAATGATTTAAACCCAAAACATGCTTGTTAAAATTTACTAATTTTGCAAAAAAAAATTTGTCACAGAACAATTTTTTATTTTGTGTTAGCGTAATTTGGTAATTATTTTTCTATTTGTACTAAAATATAAAGGTCAGACTAAACATTGACTTGTACTACTGGAAAATTTATGAAAACGTTGAAAAAGTCTGATAGATAACTTATTTTTATTACTATTATAACTTTATAATATCTGACTAAACACAGTTTATACTAATGGGACGACAAACAAAAATTACGATTTCATCTATTAAATTTATTTTAAACGTTTAATAAGTCTAACTAAATATTGACTTATACTACTGAAAAATTATATAGAAACGTTGAGATAGTCTAATTAAAAATTATTTTTACTACTGTATTTATTTATTATTTATTACGTCTGACTAATACCGACTTGTACTACTGATGAAATTAAAAAATAATGACATACTTACTATTTACTTGTAATAATTATTACATTATTACAATTTTTTTTCCAAAAACCGACACAAAATGTGTGTTATGAAGCTCAGGGTTGCTAGAAATATACGTAACACTGAGTAGTATTTGTGTAATGTCTTATAGAATCTTTGTAATAAACGGTAATACTCGTAATAACGCGTAATATCGCGTAATAATGTGTAATAATCCGTAATAACGTGTAATAATTATTACATTTTTTTTCCAAATACCGACGAAAAATGTGTGTTATGAAGCACAGGGTTGCTAAAAATATACGTAACACTGAGTAGTATTTGTGTAATGTCTTATATAATCTTTGTAATAAACGGTAATACTCGTAATAACGCGTAATATCGCGTAATAATGTGTAATAATCCGTAATAACGTGTAATAATTATTACATTTTTTTTCCAAATACCGACGAAAAATGTGTGTTATGAAGCTCAGGGTTGCTAGAAATATACGTAACACTGAGTAGTATTTGTGTAATGTCTTATAGAATCTTTGTAATAAACGGTAATACTCGTAATAACGCGTAATATCGCGTAATAATGTGTAATAATCCGTAATAACGTGTAATAATTCTTACATTTTTTTTCCAAATACCGACGAAAAATGTGTGTTATGAAGCTCAGGGTAGCTAGAAATAAACGTAACACTGAGTAGTATTTGTGTAATGTCTTATAGAATCTTTGTAATAAACGGTAATACTCGTAATAACGCGTAATATCGCGTAATAATGTGTAATAATCCGTAATAACGTGTAATAATTATTACATTTTTTTTCCAAATACCGACGAAAAATGTGTGTTATGAAGCTCAGGGTTGCTAGAAATATACGTAACACTGAGTAGTATTTGTGTAATGTCTTATAGAATCTTTGTAATAAACGGTAATACTCGTAATAACGCGTAATATCGCGTAATAATGTGTAATAATCCGTAATAACGTGTAATAATTATTACATTTTTTTTCCAGAAACCGACGAAAAATGTGTGTTATGAAGCTCAGGGTTGCTAGAAATATACGTAACACTGAGTAGTATTTGTGTAATGTCTTATAGAATCTTTGTAATAAACGGTAATACTCGTAATAACGCGTAATATCGCGTAATAATGTGAAATAATCCGTAATAACGTGTAATAATTATTACATTTTTTTTCCAAATACCGACGAAAAATGTGTGTTATGAAGCTCAGGGTTGCTAGAAATAAACGTAACACTGAGTAGTATTTGTGTAATGTCTTATAGAATCTTTGTAATAAACGGTAATACTCGTAATAACGCGTAATATCGCGTAATAATGTGTAATATTCCGTAATAACGTGTAATAATTATTACATTTTTTTTCCAAATACCGACGAAAAATGTGTGTTATGAAGCTCAGGGTTGCTAGAAATATACGTAACACTGAGTAGTATTTGTGTAATGTCTTATAGAATCTTTGTAATAAACGGTAATACTCGCAAAACGCGTAATATCGCGTAATAATGTGTAATAATCCGTAATAACGTGTAATAATTATTACATTTTTTTTCCAAATACCGACGAAAAATGTGTGTTATGAAGCTCAGGGTTGCTAGAAATATACGTAACACTGAGTAGTATTTGTGTAATGTCTTATAGAATCTTTGTAATAAACGGTAATACTCGTAAAAACGCGTAATATCGCGTAATAATGTGTAATAATCCGTAATAACGAGTAATAATTATTACATTTTTTTTGCAAATACCGACGAAAAATGTGTGTTATGAAGCTCAGGGTTGCTAGAAATATACGTAACACTGAGTAGTATTTGTGTAATGTCTTATAGAATCTTTGTAATAAACGGTAATACTCGTAATAACGCGTAATATCGCGTAATAATGTGTAATAATCCGTAATAACGTGTAATAATTATTACATTTTTTTTCCAAATACCGACGAAAAATGTGTGTTATGAAGCTCAGGGTAGCTAGAAATAAACGTAACACTGAGTAGTATTTGTGTAATGTCTTATAGAATCTTTGTAATAAACGGTAATACTCGTAATAACGCGTAATATCGCGTAATAATGTGTAATATTCCGTAATAACGTGTAATAATTATTACATTTTTTTTCCAAATACCGACGAAAAATGTGTGTTATGAAGCTCAGGGTTGCTAGAAATATACGTAACACTGAGTAGTATTTGTGTAATGTCTTATAGAATCTTTGTAATAAACGGTAATACTCGTAATAACGCGTAATATCGCGTAATAATGTGTAATAATCCGTAATAACGAGTAATAATTATTACATTTTTTTTGCAAATACCGACGAAAAATGTGTGTTATGAAGCTCAGGGTTGCTAGAAATATACGTAACACTGAGTAGTATTTGTGTAATGTCTTATAGAATCTTTGTAATAAACGGTAATACTCGTAATAACGCGTAATATCGCGTAATAATGTGTAATATTCCGTAATAACGTGTAATAATTATTACATTTTTTTCCAAATACCGACGAAAAATGTGTGTTATGAAGCTCAGGGTTTCTAGAAATATACGTAACACTGAGTAGTATTTGTGTAATGTCTTATAGAATCTTTGTAATAAACGGTAATACTCGTAATAACGCGTAATATCGCGTAATAATGTGTAATAATCCGTAATAACGTGTAATAATTATTACATTTTTTTCCAAATACCGACGAAAAATGTGTGTTATGAAGCTCAGGGTTGCTAGAAATATACGTAACACTGAGTAGTATTTGTGTAATGTCTTATAGAATCTTTGTAATAAACGGTAATACTCGTAATAACGCGTAATATCGCGTAATAATGTGTAATAATCCGTAATAACGTGTAATAATTATTATATTTTTTTTCCAAATACCGACAAAAAATGTGTGTTATGAAGCTCAGGGTTGCTAGAAATATACGTAACACTGAGTAGTATTTGTGTAATGTCTTATAGAATCTTTGTAATAAACGGTAATACTCGTAATAACGCGTAATATCGCGTAATAATGTGTAATATTCCGTAATAACGTGTAATAATTATTACATTTTTTTCCAAATACCGACGAAAAATGTGTGTTATGAAGCTCAGGGTTGCTAGAAATATACGTAACACTGTGTAGTATTTGTGTAATGTCTTATAGAATCTTTGTAATAAACGGTAATACTCGTAATAACGCGTAATATCGCGTAATAATGTGTAATAATCCGTAATAACATGTAATAATTATTACTTTTTATCCAAATACCGACAAAAAATGTGTGTTATGAAGCTCAGGGATGCTAGAAATATACGTAACACTGAGTAGTATTTGTGTAATGTCTTATAGAATCTTTGTAATAAACGGTAATACTCGTAATAACGCGTAATATCGCGTAATAATGTGTAATAATCCGTAATAACGTGTAATAATTATTACTTTTTTTTCCAAATACCGACAAAAAATGTGTGTTATGAAGCTCAGGGTTGCTAGAAATATACGTAACACTGAGTAGTATTTGTGTAATGTCTTATAGAATCTTTGTAATAAACGGTAATACTCGTAATAACGCGTAATATCGCGTAATAATGTGTAATAATCCGTAATAACGTGTAATAATTATTACATTTTTTTTCCAAATACCGACGAAAAATGTGTGTTATGAAGCTCAGGGTTGCTAGAAATATACGTAACACTGAGTAGTATTTGTGTAATGTCTTATAGAATCTTTGTAATAAACGGTAATACTCGTAATAACGCGTAATATCGCGTAATAATGTGTAATAATCCGTAATAACGTGTAATAATTATTACATTTTTTTTCCAAATACCGACGAAAAATGTGTGTTATGAAGCTCAGGGTTGCTAGAAATATACGTAACACTGAGTAGTATTTGTGTAATGTCTTATAGAATCTTTGTAATAAACGGTAATACTCGTAATAACGCGTAATATCGCGTAATAATGTGTAATAATCCGTAATAACGAGTAATAATTATTACATTTTTTTTGCAAATACCGACGAAAAATGTGTGTTATGAAGCTCAGGGTTGCTAGAAATATACGTAACACTGAGTAGTATTTGTGTAATGTCTTATAGAATCTTTGTAATAAACGGTAATACTCGTAATAACGCGTAATATCGCGTAATAATGTGTAATATTCCGTAATAACGTGTAATAATTATTACATTTTTTTCCAAATACCGACGAAAAATGTGTGTTATGAAGCTCAGGGTTTCTAGAAATATACGTAACACTGAGTAGTATTTGTGTAATGTCTTATAGAATCTTTGTAATAAACGGTAATACTCGTAATAACGCGTAATATCGCGTAATAATGTGTAATAATCCGTAATAACGTGTAATAATTATTACATTTTTTTTCCAAATACCGACGAAAAATGTGTGTTATGAAGCTCAGGGTTGCTAGAAATATACGTAACACTGAGTAGTATTTGTGTAATGTCTTATAGAATCTTTGTAATAAACGGTAATACTCGTAATAACGCGTAATATCGCGTAATAATGTGTAATAATCCGTAATAACGAGTAATAATTATTACATTTTTTTTGCAAATACCGACGAAAAATGTGTGTTATGAAGCTCAGGGTTGCTAGAAATATACGAAACACTGAGTAGTATTTGTGTAATGTCTTATAGAATCTTTGTAATACACGGTAATACTCGTAATAACGCGTAATATCGCGTAATAATGTGTAATAATCCGTAATAACGTGTAATAATTATTACATTTTTTTTCCAAATACCGACGAAAAATGTGTGTTATGAAGCTCAGGGTTGCTAGAAATATACGTAACACTGAGTAGTATTTGTGTAATGTCTTATAGAATCTTTGTAATAAACGGTAATACTCGTAATAACGCGTAATATCGCGTAATAATGTGTAATAATCCGTAATAACGAGTAATAATTATTACATTTTTTTTGCAAATACCGACGAAAAATGTGTGTTATGAAGCTCAGGGTTGCTAGAAATATACGTAACACTGAGTAGTATTTGTGTAATGTCTTATAGAATCTTTGTAATAAACGGTAATACTCGTAATAACGCGTAATATCGCGTAATAATGTGTAATATTCCGTAATAACGTGTAATAATTATTACATTTTTTTCCAAATACCGACGAAAAATGTGTGTTATGAAGCTCAGGGTTTCTAGAAATATACGTAACACTGAGTAGTATTTGTGTAATGTCTTATAGAATCTTTGTAATAAACGGTAATACTCGTAATAACGCGTAATATCGCGTAATAATGTGTAATAATCCGTAATAACGTGTAATAATTATTACATTTTTTTTCCAAATACCGACGAAAAATGTGTGTTATGAAGCTCAGGGTTGCTAGAAATATACGTAACACTGAGTAGTATTTGTGTAATGTCTTATAGAATCTTTGTAATAAACGGTAATACTCGTAATAACGCGTAATATCGCGTAATAATGTGTAATAATCCGTAATAACGAGTAATAATTATTACATTTTTTTTGCAAATACCGACGAAAAATGTGTGTTATGAAGCTCAGGGTTGCTAGAAATATACGTAACACTGAGTAGTATTTGTGTAATGTCTTATAGAATCTTTGTAATAAACGGTAATACTCGTAATAACGCGTAATATCGCGTAATAATGTGTAATATTCCGTAATAACGTGTAATAATTATTACATTTTTTTCCAAATACCGACGAAAAATGTGTGTTATGAAGCTCAGGGTTTCTAGAAATATACGTAACACTGAGTAGTATTTGTGTAATGTCTTATAGAATCTTTGTAATAAACGGTAATACTCGTAATAACGCGTAATATCGCGTAATAATGTGTAATAATCCGTAATAACGTGTAATAATTATTACATTTTTTTTCCAAATACCGACGAAAAATGTGTGTTATGAAGCTCAGGGTTGCTAGAAATATACGTAACACTGAGTAGTATTTGTGTAATGTCTTATAGAATCTTTGTAATAAACGGTAATACTCGTAATAACGCGTAATATCGCGTAATAATGTGTAATAATCCGTAATAACGTGTAATAATTATTACATTTTTTTTCCAAATACCGACGAAAAATGTGTGTTATGAAGCTCAGGGTTGCTAGAAATATACGTAACACTGAGTAGTATTTGTGTAATGTCTTATAGAATCTTTGTAATAAACGGTAATACTCGTAATAACGCGTAATATCGCGTAATAATGTGTAATAATCCGTAATAACGTGTAATAATTATTACATTTTTTTTCCAAATACCGACGAAAAATGTGTGTTATGAAGCTCAGGGTTGCTAGAAATATACGTAACACTGAGTAGTATTTGTGTAATGTCTTATAGAATCTTTGTAATAAACGGTAATACTCGTAATAACGCGTAATATCGCGTAATAATGTGTAATAATCCGTAATAACGAGTAATAATTATTACATTTTTTTTGCAAATACCGACGAAAAATGTGTGTTATGAAGCTCAGGGTTGCTAGAAATATACGTAACACTGAGTAGTATTTGTGTAATGTCTTATAGAATCTTTGTAATAAACGGTAATACTCGTAATAACGCGTAATATCGCGTAATAATGTGTAATATTCCGTAATAACGTGTAATAATTATTACATTTTTTTCCAAATACCGACGAAAAATGTGTGTTATGAAGCTCAGGGTTTCTAGAAATATACGTAACACTGAGTAGTATTTGTGTAATGTCTTATAGAATCTTTGTAATAAACGGTAATACTCGTAATAACGCGTAATATCGCGTAATAATGTGTAATAATCCGTAATAACGTGTAATAATTATTACATTTTTTTTCCAAATACCGACGAAAAATGTGTGTTATGAAGCTCAGGGTTGCTAGAAATATACGTAACACTGAGTAGTATTTGTGTAATGTCTTATAGAATCTTTGTAATAAACGGTAATACTCGTAATAACGCGTAATATCGCGTAATAATGTGTAATAATCCGTAATAACGTGTAATAATTATTACATTTTTTTTCCAAATACCGACGAAAACTGTGTGTTATGAAGCTCAGGGTTGCTAGAAATATACGTAACACTGAGTAGTATTTGTGTAATGTCTTATAGAATCTTTGTAATAAACGGTAATACTCGTAATAACGCGTAATATCGCGTAATAATGTGTAATAATCCGTAATAACGAGTAATAATTATTACATTTTTTTTGCAAATACCGACGAAAAATGTGTGTTATGAAGCTCAGGGTTGCTAGAAATATACGAAACACTGAGTAGTATTTGTGTAATGTCTTATAGAATCTTTGTAATACACGGTAATACTCGTAATAACGCGTAATATCGCGTAATAATGTGTAATAATCCGTAATAACGTGTAATAATTATTACATTTTTTTTCCAAATACCGACGAAAAATGTGTGTTATGAAGCTCAGGGTTGCTAGAAATATACGTAACACTGAGTAGTATTTGTGTAATGTCTTATAGAATCTTTGTAATAAACGGTAATACTCGTAATAACGCGTAATATCGCGTAATAATGTGTAATAATCCGTAATAACGAGTAATAATTATTACATTTTTTTTGCAAATACCGACGAAAAATGTGTGTTATGAAGCTCAGGGTTGCTAGAAATATACGTAACACTGAGTAGTATTTGTGTAATGTCTTATAGAATCTTTGTAATAAACGGTAATACTCGTAATAACGCGTAATATCGCGTAATAATGTGTAATATTCCGTAATAACGTGTAATAATTATTACATTTTTTTCCAAATACCGACGAAAAATGTGTGTTATGAAGCTCAGGGTTTCTAGAAATATACGTAACACTGAGTAGTATTTGTGTAATGTCTTATAGAATCTTTGTAATAAACGGTAATACTCGTAATAACGCGTAATATCGCGTAATAATGTGTAATAATCCGTAATAACGTGTAATAATTATTACATTTTTTTTCCAAATACCGACGAAAAATGTGTGTTATGAAGCTCAGGGTTGCTAGAAATATACGTAACACTGAGTAGTATTTGTGTAATGTCTTATAGAATCTTTGTAATAAACGGTAATACTCGTAATAACGCGTAATATCGCGTAATAATGTGTAATAATCCGTAATAACGAGTAATAATTATTACATTTTTTTTGCAAATACCGACGAAAAATGTGTGTTATGAAGCTCAGGGTTGCTAGAAATATACGTAACACTGAGTAGTATTTGTGTAATGTCTTATAGAATCTTTGTAATAAACGGTAATACTCGTAATAACGCGTAATATCGCGTAATAATGTGTAATATTCCGTAATAACGTGTAATAATTATTACATTTTTTTCCAAATACCGACGAAAAATGTGTGTTATGAAGCTCAGGGTTTCTAGAAATATACGTAACACTGAGTAGTATTTGTGTAATGTCTTATAGAATCTTTGTAATAAACGGTAATACTCGTAATAACGCGTAATATCGCGTAATAATGTGTAATAATCCGTAATAACGTGTAATAATTATTACATTTTTTTTCCAAATACCGACGAAAACTGTGTGTTATGAAGCTCAGGGTTGCTAGAAATATACGTAACACTGAGTAGTATTTGTGTAATGTCTTATAGAATCTTTGTAATAAACGGTAATACTCGTAATAACGCGTAATATCGCGTAATAATGTGTAATAATCCGTAATAACGAGTAATAATTATTACATTTTTTTTGCAAATACCGACGAAAAATGTGTGTTATGAAGCTCAGGGTTGCTAGAAATATACGAAACACTGAGTAGTATTTGTGTAATGTCTTATAGAATCTTTGTAATACACGGTAATACTCGTAATAACGCGTAATATCGCGTAATAATGTGTAATAATCCGTAATAACGTGTAATAATTATTACATTTTTTTTCCAAATACCGACGAAAAATGTGTGTTATGAAGCTCAGGGTTGCTAGAAATATACGTAACACTGAGTAGTATTTGTGTAATGTCTTATAGAATCTTTGTAATAAACGGTAATACTCGTAATAACGCGTAATATCGCGTAATAATGTGTAATAATCCGTAATAACGAGTAATAATTATTACATTTTTTTTGCAAATACCGACGAAAAATGTGTGTTATGAAGCTCAGGGTTGCTAGAAATATACGTAACACTGAGTAGTATTTGTGTAATGTCTTATAGAATCTTTGTAATAAACGGTAATACTCGTAATAACGCGTAATATCGCGTAATAATGTGTAATATTCCGTAATAACGTGTAATAATTATTACATTTTTTTCCAAATACCGACGAAAAATGTGTGTTATGAAGCTCAGGGTTTCTAGAAATATACGTAACACTGAGTAGTATTTGTGTAATGTCTTATAGAATCTTTGTAATAAACGGTAATACTCGTAATAACGCGTAATATCGCGTAATAATGTGTAATAATCCGTAATAACGTGTAATAATTATTACATTTTTTTTCCAAATACCGACGAAAAATGTGTGTTATGAAGCTCAGGGTTGCTAGAAATATACGTAACACTGAGTAGTATTTGTGTAATGTCTTATAGAATCTTTGTAATAAACGGTAATACTCGTAATAACGCGTAATATCGCGTAATAATGTGTAATAATCCGTAATAACGTGTAATAATTATTACATTTTTTTTCCAAATACCGACGAAAACTGTGTGTTATGAAGCTCAGGGTTGCTAGAAATATACGTAACACTGAGTAGTATTTGTGTAATGTCTTATAGAATCTTTGTAATAAACGGTAATACTCGTAATAACGCGTAATATCGCGTAATAATGTGTAATATTCCGTAATAACGTGTAATAATTATTACATTTTTTTCCTAATACCGACGAAAAATGTGTGTTATGAAGCTCAGGGTTTCTAGAAATATACGTAACACTGAGTAGTATTTGTGTAATGTCTTATAGAATCTTTGTAATAAACGGTAATACTCGTAATAACGCGTAATATCGCGTAATAATGTGTAATAATCCGTAATAACGTGTAATAATTATTACTTTTTTTCCAAATACCGACAAAAAATGTGTGTTATGAAGCTCAGGGTTTCTAGAAATATACGTAACACTGAGTAGTATTTGTGTAATGTCTTATAGAATCTTTGTAATAAACGGTAATACTCGTAATAACGCGTAATATCGCGTAATAATGTGTAATAATCCGTAATAACGTGTAATAATTATTACATTTTTTTTCCAAATACCGACGAAAAATGTGTGTTATGAAGCTCAGGGTTGCTAGAAATATACGTAACACTGAGTAGTATTTGTGTAATGTCTTATAGAATCTTTGTAATAAACGGTAATACTCGTAATAACGCGTAATATCGCGTAATAATGTGTAATAATCCGTAATATCGTGTAATAATTATTACATTTTCTTTCCAAATACCGACGAAAAATGTGTGTTATGAAGCTCAGGGTTGCTAGAAATATACGTAACACTGAATGGTATTTGTGTAATGTCTTATAGAATCTTTGTAATAAACGGTAATACTCGTAATAACGCGTAATATCGCGTAATAATGTGTAATATTCCGTAATAACGTGTAATAATTATTACATTTTTTTTCCAAATACCGCCAAAAAATGTGTGTTATGAAGCTCAGGGTTGCTAGAAAAATACGTAACACTGAGTAGGATTTGTGTAATATCTTGTAGAATCCTGTGATAAATGATAATACTCGTAATAACGCGTAATAACATCGACTTGCACTACTGTTGAAATTAAAAATAATAATACTTGACTTAATATTTACTTAAACTACTGATTTTATATTTGATTTATTATGTCTGACTAAAATCGACTTATACTACTGATAACATTTAAAAAATCAGAAAAGTCTGACTAAATTGTGAGTTCTACTACTAATAGCATTAGAAAAAATGTATTATTCGATTTAAAACTTACATTCACATTATTTTTTTACCTTATTCATTATGACTGACTAAAATCGAGTTTTACTACTGATAAAATGACTAAAAAATTTCTATTGACTTGTACTACTTACAAAAATTTAATATATTTAATTAGTTTAACTTAATATTCACTTGTACTACTAGTAAGATTACAAAAGTTTAAAAAGTGAAACAAAGGTTTAACTTTTTTTTATAGCTCGGAGGTCAGATTTAAAAAAAAGAACTATCAATATCTAATTGTTTTTAAATTCTTTTCTTAGATATAAGAGAAAATTTTTGGTATATTAAACTTGTTTTTTTGTAAACAGTAACATTAAAAGTGTTTGACAATTAAAAACAAATTGTTTCTTTACTTTATTTTTTTTTTTATGTGAAGGAAAAAGTTTATTTTGAATTTTCTTTAATGTCTCTAGAGAATCATTGCACAAGCTAATAAAATCCATAAAGAAAGAAAATCCTTTTGTAAACCAACGTAATTTTCTATTATTAACGATATCACTCTCTCGCTCAACGATGAAAATTTCTTTTCCAAGAGGATTTTCTCCTCAATGAGATGAAGCAGCTTAGGAACCCTTGAATGAAAGAGAATATATTGCAAGGGTAATTAAGTCCTTCATTATGCAAACAGGAACTCAAAAGCATTTTCTTTTTTTTTTTATTACAAAATAGTAGTTTCAATTATAAATAAAATTTTCTCGTTGAAATGAATATATAAAGAAAAGTTTTATTTGATGCATTGTAAAAGAAAATATTCTGCAATTTAGAATATACACTTGGAACATATTTTACAATATTTTATAATTTAAATAAAAATTAACCTGAAACTGCAAAACGTTTCACTAGAGTAGCAAAATTTTTACTTGTTTCAGTTAAATCTTTCGTTATTCTAGTTAAATCTTTGGCTGTTTCACATAAATATTTTTTTCCCTGTTACATTATATTATATATATATTAAATATATATTATATTCTAAACTAGGTTTATTCTAAATTTTAAATTATTTTTTTTATCGGTGTATAATTGAAATGTTAAATATTATAATTTACAATTTTTTTATGATTACACATAATTTTTTGTTTCTCTACCAATATTTTTTTAAATGACTCAGTTTTATCCAAAAAACAATATTTTTCATATAAAAATAAAAACGAGAGTATTTTAATGATGAAAGCAAAGCTTTGTACAAGATTAAATTGAATCATAAAATTGTCATTGAAGCTATTTTTGAGATTTACACTTTTCGTCAAAAACTTTAAATGCAATTTAATTTACGAGTTGCGAGAAATAACAATAATCATAAAAAAAGCAATAAATTCATCTCTATTGACATTAAAAATAAAACCAGTTGTTTCAAAAAAAAAAAGAGGAAGAAAATATTTAATATTCGTTTAGAGAAAATATTTTTAAACTCACTCTCTCTCTCTCTCTCTCTCTCTCTCGTGAAGCTATAAAAAGAATATCAGATTTCGTTTACAAAAACAGCTTTAAAAAAAAATTACATACACATGAATTTATTTCCACAATAAAAATGATATTTAATATTGTGATAAATTTTTTAAATTTTGTTTTTTTAACATTCAAATAATGTTTACGCATTTTTTTTTGTTCTCACAGTTAAACTTAACTTGGATAATTCTTTTTTTTTCAGGGTCGGTTTCAGTGCGGAAGTAAATCTAATATCGTTTTTCTTCACGTCTCACGTGTATGGGAAAAGAATGGAGAGCTCGTTGAAAACTGGGCGACGGAGACTCGGGGGATTTATGTCGTGCAGAACAACCATCAGCCTTCTCGCGTATTGTGTGCACGCGTTGTACGATATTCTGCTTTAATAAGAGAATCAGAGCAGCACTGTGAACACGTCTGCGGCTTCAACGAAGAAAGAAAAAAAAAAAAAAAAAAAAAAGTATTCACAGGAATTCATGAGTTACGATGCTTATATCGTGTATCAACATCTCAATATTCTTTTGTAATTTTAATTTTAACCTGTCCTAACAGAATAATAATGAGATTCATAACAAATAAAAAAAATTTTTGCCAAACATGAAAATTCATATCATTCAATTTTGTTCTTTTATAAAGATAGAAAAAAACCCTCGGATTTATTTAATGAAACAAATTATTGTGAAAGAAAATTTATGTTTAGGAAAGAATATTTTTTTTTTTTTTGAAAAGATCAGGATGTGACTTTACGGCGTATGTCATCATCTATAGAGAAATTTACCTCGCACCTCGATTTATACTATCTGAAAGGAGGTCAGTAGCCATGGCGTGTCTGATCCAATTATTAATTGGATCAAAAGCATGTTGTAGAGAAGATGCCTCGAGGCAGATTATGGACTATCCAAAGTGAATGGCTTCGTCTTCAATGTATATGCTTGAGATAAAATTTTCAACCTTCATTCAAAATTTATAAAGCAAATCTGAATTTAGATTTGATTTTTTGAATGTTACTTACGAATCAGTCGTCCTTTGATTGATAATAATTTTTTAACCAATATTTTAACTGAAGCAAAGCAAAATTGATGAAAAAAACTCAAAATGTAAAGCGCGTGGTACCAATATAAAAATGACTAAATTAGTCAGAAGAAAAGGTAACAATAAATTGTCAAAATAACTCAAAATATGAGCCTCCTACTGCTAAAAAAGATAAAAATTCAAAATGTACTTCGATTACGACGATTAATCACTTCCCAGACTACATTTATATTTCTCATATAGAAAATAGATCCATTAGAGGATCTACTTTACAATCTTCCATTATTGAAGGACCTTACCTAAAATGGGTGCTTAATAATTTCTCTCATGAAAGGAGATTCTAAATACTCCTTTTCAATAGCAATTTTCGCGCCTCCAATTCTCATGTACAAGCTCAATAAATTCCACTTGGAAGAGAATGTCACCTACAGAGCACGATTAAGGCAAAATTTAGGGAAGAAACGAAGGCGCGAAGAGAGCGTTATGTTGAGAGAAAAGGAAATGGGTATCCAGGAAATGGCGGATATATGTGGCCATATTTACGTAGCATGCAACCTATATAGTTTTTGGTATACAGATATATACATATATATATATACACGAGAGCATATTGAGCCTTGTGGAATCGACGGCACAGTAAATACACACCAAAACAGCTCTTCGTTGATTAGTTGCTCGCTTATACGCCTCTACAGGGTGACTTGTGCTTGAACTAAATTCAATATATATATATATATATATATATATATATATATCGACCATCGCAATTAAAACCTTCGACGTCCACAAACTTGGCTAAAGTGTCAAAGAAAAATTACACCTTTTACTGCTTATCCTTATTTTTTTTTTCGTTGACCCGACAACGTAATCTCGTAAAGTAATAATTTTCTTCTATACGATTCGAAAAGACGAGTTTATTACAAAAATAAAAACCTGTACAAATATTATCGATGAAAAATTTTATAATTAATTATATTTTTAATTTAGAGACGGATTTGTATTAGAATTAAAAAATAGTTAAATACAAAAATACACGGAAATAAAAGGAATAACTTTTATAGAAGTATCTTAATATTACCGTTGCTAAGGAAAAAACGGTCATGGTAACGGTTGCTATGGTACCGATTTCTATGGTACCGGTTGCTATGGTACCAGTTACTATAGTACTACCAGTTACTTTGGTACTAGTTACTTTGGATCCAGTTACTTTGGTACCAGTTACATTGGTACCAGTTACTTTGGTACCCTTTAGTTACTGTGGCTCTAGTTACTTTGGTACCTGTTACTTTGGTACCTGTTACTTTGGTACCTGTTACTTTGGTACCTGTTACTTTGGTACCTGTTACTTTGGTACCAGTTACTTTGGTACCAGTAACTTTAGTACCAATTAGTTTCTATGGTACCAGTAACTTTGGTACCAATTAGTTACTATGGTACCAGTAACTTTAATACCGGTTACTATGGTACCGGTTACTATGGTAACACTTGTGTTTTAAAATTTTCACAACATAATATATACACTGAAAAAAAATTTCTGGATTCAAATATACGGTTACTTGACTATTATCAAATAAATATTTACTTGAACCATATAATATTTAATAATATAACAAAATAATTTATTTGATTTAAATAAAATATATTTATATCAATAATTTTGGTATTTGAAGTAAATAGTATTTAAGTAACTGGTTATTTGAGTCAGTTAAATGGTATTTGTTTCAAAATTATTTATTAAATAATTATTAATCGTTATTAATACAAATAAATTTTTTTTCCTTTCTAATAAACTAAACGATTATTTGAATCAAATAAATTTTTTTTTTTTACAATTTATTTACATGTATTTATATTCTTTTGACTCACCTTGTAGACAGACTGCTTAATGAAGGAATCTTGATTAGACTAGATTACACTCTGCATGGTGCGTTTGTGGTTGATCGATCCGCACAAAGGAGCTAATCTCAAGGGATCTAACGAGGAGACCTGGAAAAGAAATAATGAATATTAATTTATTTCAAAAGAAGTTTATCAAACAAAAAAAAAAACGGTTATTATAACCATCAACTTTCAAAAAAAAATTTAAAACTAAAGAAATTAATATAAATATATACACTCAAATATTGAAATTAATTTTCAATAATTTTATATTAATTTTTTTTTTTGAAAATAAGAAATATGAAAAGAAGTATGTGTATGTGTGTGTGTGTGTGTGGATGGTTGATTGCGACTCTAGCGGAATCCGCGTATATCATTTGGAACGTTTAATCGGCATTCCCACGAAGGACCAGCACAGCGGGTTACGCATTCCATTGCATTGCATGTCTACGCTAGTATGCGCAGAATATAGTAATTATGATTCTGGACATATCACATTCAGAGGGAAATGAACTTGGCGTACCCGGACACGCGACTTCATTAACGAATGGTTTCGATAAATAGACCTAAACATCTCGAGTCCCTTTTACAATGGAATTCCACCATTAAAGTTGCCACCCCTCCCCCTCGAGGGAGGTTCAAATCAAAATGATATTATAATACCTATTTCACCACTATTATTGTAATACATTTTTTTTGAATTTATTACTAATAATCATTTTTTCCTAGTAGTACATGTCAATATTTAGTCAGACTTTCAAAATTGTTATTTTATTCTTTAGTTAAGCTTTATAATTGTATTTAATTTTTTAAGTGGTACAAGTAAATATTTAATCAGTCTTTCTAACTTTTTTTGTAATTTCATCAGTAGTACAATTTGTTTTTTGGAAAGACGTATAAATAATAAGGAATTAAGCAAGTTTTTTAAAAGATATTTTATCTTTGGTAATTCACACAGTAGTACAAGTCAATATTTAGTCAAACATTTTAATTCTTTGAATTTCGTCAGTAATAAAAATCAGGTTATAGTCAGACGTAAGTAGACAAGTCTAGCTTTGGACAAATCTTGATTTGAACTTAAATGTCCTAGACTTGACCTTTAAATGACTTTCAATGACCTTGACTTAACCTTGAAGTGACCTTGACTTGGAAAACATTCTATTCAAAAAAATGGAATAAAATAGATTATTCTTAGCCTACTGCAATTTAGGTTCAATTGGTAGGTTTTTTTGAAGGTTTTAAGGTGTAGTTTTAAGGTAAAAAAATGATAGAGACATGCTGATTAATTTTTTTTGAATTCGTAAGGAATTTTTTCATTTTCCAGGAAAACATTCTATTCAAAAAAATGGAATAAAATTGATTATTCTTAGTCTACTGTAATTTAGGTTCGGTTGGTAGGTTTTTTTGAAGGTTTTAAGGTGTTATTTTAAGGTAATAAAATAATAGAGACATGCTGATTAATTTTTTTTGAATTTGTAAGGAATTTTTTCATTTTCCAGGAAAACATTCTATTCAAAAAAATGGAATAAAATTGATTATTAACAGTCTAATGCAATTTAGGTTCAATTGGTAGATTTTTTTGAAGGTTCTTTGAAGGTTCTTTGAAGGTAGAAAAATTATAGAGACATGCTGATTAATTTTTTTTGAATTTCTAAGGAATTTTTTCATTTTCCAGGAAAACATTCTATTCAAAAAAATGGAATAAAATTGATTATTCATAGTCTACTGCAATTTAGGTTCAATTGGTTGGTTTTTTTTAAAGGTTTTAAGGTGTTGTTTTAAGGTAAAAAAATAATAGAGACATGCTGATTACTTTTATTTGAATTTGTAAGGAATTTTTTCATTTTCCAGGAAAACATTCTATCCCAAAAAATGGAATAAAATAGATTATTCTTAGCCTACTGCAATTTAGGTTCAATTGGTAGGTTTTTTTGAAGGTTTTAAGGTGTAGTTTTAAGGTAAAAAAATGATAGAGACATGCTGATTAATTTTTTTTGAATTCGTAAGGAATTTTTTCATTTTCCAGGAAAACATTCTATTCAAAAAAATGGAATAAAATTGATTATTCTTAGTCTACTGTAATTTAGGTTCGGTTGGTAGGTTTTTTTGAAGGTTTTAAGGTGTTATTTTAAGGTAATAAAATAATAGAGACATGCTGATTAATTTTTTTTGAATTTGTAAGGAATTTTTTCATTTTCCAGGAAAACATTCTATTCAAAAAAATGGAATAAAATTGATTATTAACAGTCTAATGCAATTTAGGTTCAATTGGTAGATTTTTTTGAAGGTTCTTTGAAGGTTCTTTGAAGGTAGAAAAATTATAGAGACATGCTGATTAATTTTTTTTGAATTTCTAAGGAATTTTTTCATTTTCCAGGAAAACATTCTATTCAAAAAAATGGAATAAAATTGATTATTCATAGTCTACTGCAATTTAGGTTCAATTGGTTGGTTTTTTTTAAAGGTTTTAAGGTGTTGTTTTAAGGTAAAAAAATAATAGAGACATGCTGATTACTTTTATTTGAATTTGTAAGGAATTTTTTCATTTTCCAGGAAAACATTCTATTCAAAAAAATGGAATAAAATTGATTATTCTTAGTCTACTGCAATTTAGGTTTAATTGGTAGGTTTTTTTGAAGGTTTTAAGGTGTTGTTTAAAGGTATAAAGATAATAGAGACATGCTGATTAATTTTATTTAAATTTTAAGGAATTTTTTCATTTTCCAGGAAAACATTCTATTCAAAAAAATGGAATAAAATTGATTATTCTTAGTCTACTGCAATTTAGGTTCAATTGGTAGGTTTTTTTGAAGGTTCTTTGAAGGTTCTTTGAAGGTAAAAAAATAATAGAGACATGCTGATTAATTTTATTTGAATTTGTAAGGAATTTTTTCATTTTCCAGGAAAACATTCTATTCAAAAAAATGGAATAAAATTGATTATTCTTAGTCTACTGCAATTTAGGTTCAATTGGTAGGTTTTTTTGAAGGTTCTTTGAAGGTAAAAAAATAATAGAGACATGCTGATTAATTTTATTTGAATTTGTAAGGAATTTTTTCATTTTCCAGGAAAACGTTCTATTCAAAAAATGGAATAAAATTGATTATTCTTAGTCTACTGTAATTTAGGTTCGGTTGGTAGGTTTTTTTGAAGGTTTTAAGGTGTTATTTTAAGGTAATAAAATAATAGAGACATGCTGATTAATTTTTTTTGAATTTGTAAGGAATTTTTTCATTTTCCAGGAAAACATTCTATTCAAAAAAATGGAATAAAATTGATTATTAACAGTCTAATGCAATTTAGGTTCAATTGGTAGATTTTTTTGAAGGTTCTTTGAAGGTTCTTTGAAGGTAGAAAAATTATAGAGACATGCTGATTAATTTTTTTTGAATTTCTAAGGAATTTTTTCATTTTCCAGGAAAACATTCTATTCAAAAAAATGAAATAAAATTGATTATTCTTAGTCTACTGCAATTTAGGTTCAATTGGTAGGTTTTTTTAAAGGTTTTAAGGTGTTGTTTTAAGGTAAAAAGATAATAGAGACATGCTGATTAATTTTATTTAAATGTTAAGGAATTTTTTCATTTTCCAGGAAAACATTCTCTTCAAAAAAATGGAATAAAATTGATTATTCTTAGTCTACTGCAATTTAGGTTCAATTGGTAGGTTTTTTTGAAGGTTCTTTGAAGGTTCTTTGAAGGTAAAAAAATAATAGAGACATGCTGATTAATTTTATTTGAATTTGTAAGGAATTTTTTCATTTTCCAGGAAAACATTCTATTCAAAAAAATGGAATAAAATTGATTATTCTTAGTCTACTGCAATTCAGGTTCAATTGGTAGGTTTTTTTGAAGGTTTTAAGGTGTTGTTTTAAGGTAAAAAAATAATAGAGACATGCTGATTAATTTTTTTTAAATTTGTAAGGAATTTTTTCATTTTCCAGGAAAACATTCTATTCAAAAAAATGGAATAAATAAAAGCGCCCGACGGATTTTGTTCCTTCTTCTTGGAAAATGTTCAGTGAGTTACCTAGAACAAGTTGCAAAAGGAATCTCCGAAGGGAAAGAACTTGAGGTTTGAGATTGGTTTCAGGGTACCGTGACATAATATGTAAAGTATAAAACAGTAGTAAATGTATGTTTTAAGTCAGGCTTATTAATTTTTTTGTATTTCCTTAAGTAGTACAAGTCAATTTTTTGTCAGACTTTTTTAACGGCGTAAACTTGGATGAAATTGTTGTTACTGACGTAAGAGTTTTATTTGACAATTAAAACAGTGACTCAATGATGAATATACATATATATATATATATAGGCAAACGAGAAACTGGAATATATCAATGTGTGGAATAGACCGAAGAGAACTACAGGGGGTTATTATGCAACCATGAAACAAGTTACAAGTGTTCTATTAATCAAGTTAGCCGAAACTTTGAAGCCAACTTGTTAGCGAAACGACATTCGCGAGGCTAGGTAAGTAGCTGGGATGACGAAACGCCTTATAAAGTTATATATACACAAGACGTTGCAATCTCTTAGCTTTCTCCCTTGGTCTCTTCTATCTCTCATACTACAATATATATATATGTATGTCATTCAAGCATAAATACACACACACACATATATGGGTTTTGACTCTGTAAATTCATTGTTTTATATAAACAAGGATTCTCTTGAATTTCTTACTCTGGGACTATCGCCAAGCACGTACATATGACGTTGCGTTCCATATATACTAAGAATAGCTCATTTAAACTAAGAGCAGCTACTTTATAACAATATATATATATATATATATATATATATATAACTTCGTATTATATATTTGTTTAATATACTCTTTACATTTAATTTAAATTTTTATTACGAAAAGAATTTAAAAAAAAAAAAAATCTCCCGCATCTCGAGTATAATAAACTCAATTCTCGTAAATCATCATCTTTTTTTTCTGTTAAAAATTTTTCTCATCAAATTTAAACTCGAATAAATTAAAAGGAGTTCCACCACCAGTTTTCCGTTGGGTAGAATTACGATGAAATAAGATTTCAGGATTTTTCATGACGAAAGGTATAAGGTTGAAGTGGAAAAGTAGCAGCAAGAAAGAAAGAGAGAAAGAAATTCTTTGGACATAGAAAGGTATTTTTATCAGAGTGAAGATGTATAAGGATTTGCATAGACAATAAGGGTTGCAATATATTACATTCTCCCTCCCCCCCCCTTTTGAGTGTATGTTTGTGTAACAGTAGTGGGAAAAATCAATAGCTTCTTCAACAGAGATAAAATTATTTTATATTTACAAAAAAGTGTTATATTTGTATAGCAAAATGAAAAATTATAAATAAAATTTTGTGAATTTTGGCGTAGATTATGGAAAATCTATGAAAAATTGATATAGAAGGTAATTTGAATTCAATACATGTTACCGAGAGTAGGTAATTGAACAACAGTAGGTAATCGAATAACAGTCGGTAATCTAACAACAGTCGGTAAGTAGGTGTAGGAAAATTTCTAACTATTACCAATAGAGGACAGCAGGGTCTATGTTACTTTCACTCAGCGAAACAAATATAAAGATTTCGAAAGATTTACATTAAAATATTTATCATATTTTTTATAGGTACTACAATAATTATCGCTATTGTATTATTAAGTTATAATATTATTTATAATAATGGAATACATTTTTAAAAAGTTTTAGTAATATTTAATAGCGCAATCTAATTTCTAAAAATGAAATTTTCGTTCAACTTCGAATATAAGTAATCTACCGATATGGTAAAGAAGAAAATTATCTTATCTGCGGAGGTTGTGGTAAAAGTACTACTATCCGTTTGCGCTGTTATTGGATAGATGGCACCTCTACTGACTTCCAGTCAATATTATGAACACAAATATTGAAATAGAATAAAATTAAAAGAAAAAATAACTCAATAAAAAAATGTTTGTTCTAAATTATAACAAATATTTAATAAAAATAAACGTGTAAATTTAAAGGGAAGTAAATAAAAATTGAAAATTAAATAAATAATATTACTAAAAATAAAATAAATATTACTAAAAAATTAATTATTCTTTTGCACTAATTTGTCAGTTTTTAAAACAAAATTTCAATTTAGCCTAAACGAATTTTGCAGAAAATTCATTAGTCATTTTGACTAATTTAAGTTTCAAGTGTATATATACATATATATGCAAAACTTATTCGTCTATATATATATATGTGTGTATAAGGATGGAGAGTGTAAAACTCGTGAGAAATTGCAATAGATATTTTCTCTAAAGGAGGTAAAATGAATAGTGTCAGGAAACATATATGAACCCAGTGGAAGGGAGTCATTACTCAATTTCTCATTAGTACAAGCGGACGAAACTAAATGGCAGTGCACAAGTTTACTAATTAGCGCAGTCATGGTGGGCCCCCCCCCCTCCTCCCTTATTAATATTGCCAAGTCGACAAGATACGACAACCTATATATATATATATTGTTACCGGTTTTAATTAGTGCGAGAAAATAAATGCCTGATCGACGTGGGCGATCGAACCGCGCAAAACTGTCTGTCGCAATTTTTTTTGCATCTCTTTTATATTTTTTGAATTTCAATTAATTTACTAATTACTAATTCAAATTAGTAGAAATTATCCACTAATTGTTTAAAAAAATATTTTTACAAATATTTTTTGATTTAGTAATATTTTTTTCTTACTAAAAATAAAAATGACTGATGCAAAAAAAATCTTTAGCTGGAACAGCGATATATTTAAATAACTTTCGCTGTTTTAATAAAAAAATTTCCCTATTCCAGTAAAATTTATCGCTGTTCCAGGTGGAGATTTTTTTTCCGTATATGAATCTTTTTCCTTTCTATCAAATATAAATCATTAATTATATTTCAAAAAAATAGATGTAAAAAAATTATTAATGGATAAAATTTAAGATGACAAGTAAATTTGCTAAGTAATAACCAAAAAATTGTAACAAAGAAAATATTTTTTTTGGTAATAGATTCTATACTTTTAATATCTATATATATATGTGTGCCTTCTGTTCTATTGTCAATTCGGTATATATGTCAACTATAATACCTTTGTATACATTTCGTATTACACCTTTGGGAGTGAACTTTAGTACAAAGGAAATAAATGGAAGTCGATATATATATGTTAACGTCCACCTTATTCCCCACGTGTCATTTCTTTAGAAAACTATGTGTTCAATGATCATAAAGTTTCTACACTATATCCAAAGATTAAATCGATTTCTTACTTTGAATATCATACCTTTACCTGTAATGTGACGCACCCTAATAAATGTCCAACTTTTCGTTGTATTTTTCTATATATATATATATTTATATCAAAAAAAAGTATTTGTATCCGCTTCAATAGCGTGACGCAGCATTCAGTCGAAAAAATTCGCTTGAGCTACGTTTTTCGGATGATTAACGATCGTTGTGAAAAAGAAATAATGCAGGAAACTGAAAGCATACACACGCGTTATTCCACGGCATGTTATACACGGCGATTTTCTTCTAGTTTCTGTGTCTGACATATTTCCGCTGTTTTTATTTAACAATTAATGTTTTAGTGTAGAAAAAATATATAAAGGAATTAATCATTCTATTATAAAAAAAAGCACCCAATTATCGATCTTTTGGTATTATTTGAAAAAAATTAAATAAAAAAAGAATTATTTTTTTTTTTTAATAAATTAGATTTTTATACTTCATTTATTAATTTAAAAATAGAAAACAAAATAATTAATAAAGCATTTTATATAACTAATAATAAATCTCGTATTAATTAATGCAAAATTAATTAACATCGACGTATATCTGATTATTATTAATGTTTGAATTGACAAATAGATGAAATCATGAAATTATTTGTAGAGAATAAATCCAGTTTGAAAATGATAACATTATTATAACTGCGCGAACCAGTTTAAGTCACGTAATATATATATATATATAAATATATATGTCATTTAATCAATAAATTAGAGGAATTAAAATTATTAAATTCTTAATTAGTTGCAAAAATAAATGAAAATAAATAAAAATTATAAAAAAATTTTTTTTAAAACAAATGAAGGAAGAAAAAGGTAAAAAATGAGATCAGATTTTATATTCTAAGTATGTAAGAATGATATAAAATATTTATAAAAAAAGGAATGATGAGCTAGCTCTGTTTTGGTCAGGATGTTATTCTCATAGTAACTTGCTTGTATTAGATTGATGTCCCCCAGGGTAACATCATCACACGGATCTAAACCATTAATCATTCTGACCATGTTAACTTCACCCTCAAAACACACTCTCCAATACTCTATGGTTCATGACCTCCGAACCTAGACAACATTGCGAATTTATTTTTTTTTTTTTTGCAATAAAAATCATTTTTTATCTTTCAAATTTTTCTCTCAGATTTCAAATTATGAAAATCATTAAACAAAACATTATTTGATGAAAAAAAAAATGGAAATTTTCAAAATTGATTCTTTTTTTTCATTAGCTTTATTATACTTATAGGTACAAAAATAGATGAAAGTTTTTTTTTCGCATCTAAGTAAAGAATATATCCATTTATATTTTTCACCCCAATGGTTTTCCCTCTAATTTCACCTACCCTTATATCCATATAATAACTTTGGTATAATCATTATATAATATACCAGATTGGATTTTTTTTTTCAATTTGAATAAATTTTTATAAGAATCCTTCCCTTTTAACTGAGAGAGAAAGAGAGAGAGAAATTTATTCTTAGACATGAGGGAATAGAAAGAGTGTTTCTGAAGGGTCAAATAAAATAAATGGAAAAATAAAGGTAGACAACAGAATAAAAATTATATTACACAGCATAAGAGAATTAAATTCTGGGTAATTTGAACGAGAAAATATTTTTTTTTTTGTTTCGAAACAAGGAACAAAATTAATTCTCTAATTAAAATAGTTTCCTTTTTTAAACATACATATATTTTTGATTAAACGATAACAACTTTTAAAACTTTTTTTTTTCTAAAGCTTGAAATTATTAAAATTTTTAATATAAAAAATTTTAATTTTCCAAATATTTAATATAAAAAAAAAATTCGACTATTTAGAAAAATTTAATTAACTTTATATTGAAAAGAAAGCGGTCATTATATTAAATATAAAAAAAAGAGTGTGCAGCGTGAAACACTCCTTTCGTCAAATCAGAGATAAAACACGATGACTATATGACTCTTTCATCCTTTTACAATTCGCTCCTTTTTAAGTTTGCAATGGGGGAGAGAGACAGAGAGAGAGAGAGAGAGAGAGAGAGAGAGAGAGAGAGAGAGAGAGAGAGAGAGAAAGTTATACCAGAAAAAAAGTGCTTTAAGATTGTGGATTAAAAGCATCTGTCGTAAAAATGGCGAACTAAATCGTTTAATGTTCTTCCTACTTTGACAGATACTAATGCGGTGCTTCTCTCACTCTCTCTCTCTCTCAGTTAAAGAAAAAGTTCCTTTGATAAAATCCACCTGGGAACACAAAAAGGCTTTACCAAATTTTATTTCTTTCTTTCAATAACAAAAGAAGAAGAAAAAAAACCTCCTTTAATAAATACATTAAATCAATTATGTGTTGGTATAAAGTTTTTCTTTTTTTTTCCAGTGGCAGAAATTGACTGAATTTTTCCTTTTGAAAATAGACAAGAAAATCGACAATTTTCCTAGTTTGAAATATAAACAACTTTTGTAGAAGTTAATTAAAAATTAAAAATGTAAAAAAATTCTTCCGGTGCGTAGAAATTATAAAATATTGGTACTTTTTCGATCTTTAATATGGCTCTTGTCGGAGAAACTATTCAGCGCCCGATCAGGCTAGTTAACGCTGTACTATTTAGAAAAAAAACTAGTTAAAGGTTTGTTTGTTTTTCCATATTTTAACATATAATAAATTTGAAAACTATTTATATTTTCTTTAGGAAAACTGTCCAGGCCCAGATTACAGCCCTATTTTAAATTACAGTGTCATAGTTTCAGTAGAAAATTCTGGTTAAACTCCCGAAGAAAAAATAAAGTAGTATTAATTAATTTCACAAAAGGTAATTTTTAATTTTTATTTACATTTTGCAAACTAAGAAAACTGGCTAGGTTCTGGGTAAAGAACATTTTTAAATAAGAAAAAAGGATTTAAATCAATTATATTAAATTATTAAATAAAATAAAAAAACTATTAAATCAAAATTACCACACAAAATAGGGTAATTTATACTATAGGAAAACTGCCAAGGCTCTGAATAGTTTTTTTCCTAAAAGCGGCTTGAAAAATTTCAAGAAAAAGAAAATTCGAAAATGTCTTTGATTTAAAGTTGCATTCTCTTTTGTATATATAATTCCAAGAAACATTTTTATTCTTTAAAGGGATTTCGCAGAAAAAAAAAAACATTGACGTTTTGAAGGTAATATTTAATGAAAAATATAGCATATCTAAAATTTACATTAGAAACAGAGAAAGAGAACCCCGCCTTTTCGTTGAGGTCTGTTTACTGCCAATAGGGGTTGCATAATTCATGGTTTCGGTTACACTAGTACCGGAATTATGCTCGGTCTGTTATGCATTTGTGTATAGCGCGCTAAAATTTGTATCGCGGTGATCAATTTCTCCTATGCGGTATTGAAAATGCACCTTATTATTTATATTTACAAAATTTTCCAATATTTATTTCCATATTTCTTTGTTTGTTTTTATATTACAATTGTTTATTTTAATCTTTTATCAATATTTTATAGTATAATTTTTGTTTTATCTTTATGTATATAATTTATATAATTAAAATTTTTTTATATATATACATTTTACAGATGAACGAGATTTTTTGTTAAAAAATTTTGCAATTCGACAACATTAAAAGTGCATTATATTTTTTTGTATCCGGCAGTTTTATGATCATTATAATCCCTTAACTTTTTGCGCACTGTTGTGAGATGTAAACACAAATTCTGCCGGTCATGAGTCTTGTAGTGTTTAAGTTATATGGTAATACTAACATCTTTCGTGTTGAGCGAGTGCGTGTGGTCCCTTCGATGCTTTAAGTACATTCACCGCCATATAAAATCGTCTTGCTTATACTGTCGAACGACTATGCAGACTGTCATGTAACCATTGCCGATAGATATGACTTAGCTACAGGGTGTCCCGGGACATTTACAGGATAACCGACTTTAATTATTACTAATTTAGATTCCTATCAGCATTATATTTGAATGTTTTACAAAAAAAGAAAACTGATTTTTTTTTCTCTAATACTATATAATGACCTCCAACGGTGACAGTCTCGTCTTGATAAATATAGTTATAAGAATTAAAAATTTATTATTCCTACTTAATAAATTTCTACTTAAATAATTTCTATAATTACTAAAAGAAACGAAAATTTCGAATTCAAATTTAAAAATTAAATCTGTTTTTAAAAATACTGTTCATGAACCAATAATGTAACAATATCAAAAGAAAATCAATAGAGAACCAATACTGAACCAATACTGTAACAGTACTGTAACAGTACCAATAGAGAGCCAATACTGAACCAATAATAAACTAATAATAAACCAATAATAAACCAATAGTAAACTAATAATAAACCAATATAGAACCAATAGAGGATCAATAGAGAATCAATACTGAACCAATAATAAACCAATAGAGAACCAATAGAGAACCACTACTGAACAAAAAATGAAACAGTACCAATACTGAACTAATACTGTAACAGTACCAATAGAGAACCAATACTGAACCAGTAGAGGATCAATTGAGATCCAATACTGAACCAATAATAAACCAATAGAGAACCAATAGAGGATCAATAGAGAACCAGTACTAAATCAATACTAAATACTAAACCAATACTAAACCAATACCAAAACAAAACCAAACCAATACCAAATCAATACTAAACCAATATTAAACCAATACTGTAACAGTATCAATAGAGAACTAATAGAGTAACAATACTGTAACAGTACGAATAGAGAGCCAATACTGAACCAATAATAAACCAATAGAGAACCAATACTGTTTCGCCTTGGCAAATATAATTACAGGAATTAAAATTTCCTTCTTAATAAAATCCAACTTAAATAATTCCTTCAATTAATAAAAGAAACTAAAATTTCGAATTGAGATTTAAAAATTAAATCCGTTTTTAAAAATAAAATATGAATACCTTATATCAGAAAGGGACAAAGTAATGGCAAAATTCTTATAAAAATCCCTTTGTAACTTTATTTTTAGCATAAATCCATTCTGCGGTCAAATTTCGCTTTCATCTGTTTTTGTATTCCCTGGTGGCAACGAATATGTCCTAATGTAAAGGGACCAACATAATATATCGAGAGTAAGGACTCGAAAAGTTTTTATTATTTTCAAGATCAAAGCATGAATTCTTAAAAGTATGCTATTTATTTTTAAATTGCATTAGTATATATTTAATAACAAAAAAAAATACTAAAATTTCTTCATTACGTATATTGAAATTTCTTATATATTCTCATGTAATTTTTCTTCATTGAGGAAAATTCTTGGAAAATCAGTTGTAATAACAAGTCTACTGATAAATGTGAACTTTATATATATATATATATATGGATTATAGAAATAATGATTAAATACGCGTTTTGAAAGTAAAAACACATGATGCAGTATAACGTTTCCGTGTTTCTTTCCTTTTTACGAAAGAATATATATACAAGAAAGTCCCCTCTCGAGTTTTAAACCACTTCTTTTGCTTCTTACTTGTGAAAACATTCAGTCAACACTCGTGGGAATCTGGGACTTAATGTTGTTTTTAGGAAATTTATACATTGACTTAAACTTAAAAAAGCCTTCTCCGAAAGTGTTTAATTCATGATCAAATTTACATGCCAAAGATTTGTCACAAAAGAAAAGGAGAGTAATCATTCTTTAGAATCCTATAGAAAACACAGAAGCATTTAAGGGAACGTTATTTGTTAAAAATTAATTTTATTGAATTTTTTTTTTAATAATTAAATTTAAATAATTCATTTGTTTATTTTTAAATAATTAAATTAAAAGAGAAACTTGAAAAAATTGTTATGTTTTCAATATATTTGTTAAGGCAATTAATGTAACTTTTTTTTTGGAACAAATCGCAGTTGCCAATTTATTGAAACCACAACAGGAACCGTCGAATGTAATTTTCACAGCTAAATTGTTTTTCAAATTCTCCTCCATATATACCAATCAAGCGAAAAATATTCAATCAATAACTGTCAATCTTTTCCAAATAACTTATTCTGACGTTTTAAAAATGGGATTTATTCTCTTTTTTCATCTTTCCCTCTTTAACCCGTATAAAATTAATTTTTTTCAAATCATTTCCATTCTCTCGGCAATAAAAAAAAAGGTTTTGTTCAAAATTTTAGATAAATATAATCTCTTGAATTAAAATAAATAATCCTTTAAATCAATATTGGAAATAAGAAATAAAATTTTCTATGCTTTTTTTCTATTTAGAAGTAAAATTTGTCTATTTAGAGAATAAATAAAATATTTCACACCTTTGACATGAATATATTCTCTCCTTCTTTATTCTTTCATCCCGTATCTTATTTTGCTTAGCTATATTTTCTCGTCAATAAGACTCCATTCGATTGGAATTTCAATGTGTCGAAGGCAGATGCAAACGTGAAGGAGGGGAAATTTAGTGATAAAACTATATATATATGGGGTATGGAAGGCAAAGCCATGTAATCGATGAGGGTCATAGCTCACCGTAAAAGGATGGACAGTTCTCTCGTTGAAAGCAAGTCAAGGAAAAAAAGAAAAAAAAAGAGGATGCGCGACGCGACGTTTAAAGAAAAGCGGTTACCAGGTGTCGAGACGAAAGACAATAATACCTAATGTGAATACAAAATTACACTTTATTGGCATTCTCCAGTGTTTCATTTCACGATCATGTTGTCTGGATTATTCTAATTGTCCTCGAGAAAAAAATGTTTTTTCTTTGCCTCAGTGTTAATTTTTAAGAACCAATACTGAACCAATACTGAACCAATACTGAACCAATACTGAACCAATACTGAACCAATACTGAACCAATACTGAACCAATACTGAACCAATACTGAACCAATACTGAACCAATACTGAACCAATACTGAACCAATACTGAACCAATACTGAACCAATACTGAACCAATACTGAACCAATACTGAACCAATACTGAACCAATACTGAACCAATACTGAACCAATACTGAACCAATACTGAACCAATACTGAACCAATACTGAACCAATACTGAACCAATACTGAACCAATACTGAACCAATACTGAACCAATACTGAACCAATACTGAACCAATACTGAACCAATACTGAACCAATACTGAACCAATACTGAACCAATACTGAACCAATACTGAACCAATAATGGGACAGTACTAACAAAGAACCAATAGAAAACTAATGTTGTAACAGTACCAATACTGAACCAATACTAAACCAATACGAAACCAATACGAAACCAATACTAAACGAATACAGAATCAATACTAAACCAATACAGAACCAATACTATACCAATACTGTGCCAGAAGGCATTTTTTGATAGATCACCCACCTTTTTCCTCCATGACCATTCATAATGCTCCTAATTTAATCTAATTAACCGAAAATAGTCTTGTCCCCTTTTTGTGAAATCAATTCACCAATGGTTGAACGATCTAAACCTATTATAAAATCAAACAATATAAATTTCCCCATTCTTTCTAATAACTAATTTATATAGTGTTTGGATATACAATTTTCTGAGTTAGAATCCACCTACTAGGAATATAGAAAGAGAAAAGTGGTTCTGTCAAGAACGTAAATCAAGAGTTTAATCCAATGAATGCGCTTATATCCGAAAAAAGACACGTGTGTGCTTTTAGTGTTGGATAGTCATGAACGCATTTTTATTTGTGAAATACACGCGTGTGCGATACAAATTTTTCTGCAATTGTATAACAACCCCTCTTTTCAAATGTATTGTATTCAATTGACACCCTGGCCAATATAAGTTTCGTGTCAAATGTCACACTATTGTAATGGTTTGTTTAATATGACATTAGAAATTTGTTTCCGCTGCCAGCTGCAAAGCATCAGTTTTTATAAATGCTACAATAGATATATATATAGCATCAAATTCACTCCCGTTTCAATAACGAATAAGGCATCAAATTCTTCAACGTAAGGATAATAACCATCTAACAATAAATAATAATCTTCGTTCTTAAGGTGCTTGCGTATTGGATTCAAATTTCTATTTCTCTTATTACTGCTCTTGAAAAATATTATATATGATCAAATATAGAGATTATTTGCTAATATTGATTGATTTTCAGAAAAAAAATTGAGTAAAATTAAATTCAACTAAAAATTTGATTAAATTTTTTTTACTTGCTTTTCCAATTTTCCAAAGTCGCTGCTTGTGGCATGTATGAGATGAAATCTGATCGACTTGATATACAATATAAACAAGGCATTTCTATAACGATCGAAGGATTCTAATAAATAAAAATAAAAAATTTCTTTACTATAAATTATTTAAATTTTTATTTCTCGCATATATTTATAATTTTAAATTTGAATTTTAAATAAATTTAATTCATCGATTTACTATTTCTTTGATTTATTTTTATAAAAGAATATTTCAATATCTCAAGCGAATAATTTAAATAAAGAAAATTGATTATTTAAATTATATGAATTATATGAAAGTAAATTAATTACTTATGATACTTTTTAATTGGCTTTCAAGGAGAATCTGAATTGATCGCTAAGTTTATTGACAGGAGAAGGTATACATATATATATATAACTATAGTTGCGGAGGAAGGTTTATCGGGAGAAGGAATCATGAATTAGTGCCAATGCTGTTCGAATTGAATACATTAGCCTATCGAATTTAATGAATTGTCAATGAGCGAATTGATTTATCTCTCTGTAACATTACATATTGGCGAAAGGTAAAATTTCATCTCACAAGATTTGTGACACAAATGCATGAAATTGAAAGCATATAAAGATTTTTAAAAAAACGATATCCCCTTTCAAACACATTTATGCCGGTATGTAATACGATCGTTAACAAAAAAAAGGTGTAACGTGTCATGTCTCCAATTTTAATTCTAAAACAAAATTCCATTTTTTTTGCCTTTTCAAACAGATGTTTTCTTTTTTGAAATAAAATGATAAAAATAACTAGCAATACTGACACGGACGAAAATAATATAATTACAAATATGACATTTGGAATAAATGCAATTTAAATCAAAACCAAAACACTCACACATTGTTAATTAATCACGATTATTAATTGAACTTGTTACTTTTTGGATAACGTGTTGTCGTCGTTTCAGAATTTAAATAGCTTTAGAATAATTAATGTGAAGCCAGGGCAGAGACTGCTGTCGAAGTTTGAAATTTATGACGTGTACGGTCTGGCAGCACATTATACAGGCATTTACACCATCATTGTTGCATTGCAGGAGGGATATAATCTGACGAGACACTGAATTCAAGATCATGTTCCCTTGGAGTTTCTTCACCCTTGACAGTAGGCGCGAATCTTAAACTTAGATTTGAAATTAAGTATAATTTATATTTATGTATTCGCAAGAAACTCTCCTTACAATAATTAATTTTTACCCAATTGTCATAACAATTGTTATCGTGAGAAAAAAAAAGTATATCTTTAAAAAAAAAAACGTGAAAGCATTGTTTTTTTAACCCGGTTTCCGGAAAACTTATATAACGAAAAAAAGGTGAAGAAAGTCTCAAGGGAAAAGCATCAATGTGAAGAAGTTCACCCTCGTTCTTCACAGTAGTGACATTCCCTTCTTTTACACAGGATATCAAGAAAACCACACACATATATATATACCCATGGGAATGTTGAAATACCCTGTCATCTCCTCGTTTTCCTATACACTTCCTGCAAATGTGAAGACGTGTCCACGCGGACTTGGACCAAAATATAATGTATCAAAAGTAAAGCCAGGTGTAATCATGTTTATGTCAAAAGAATGAAAAATGAAAGTCGAAGTGCTGATATAATTGTTTTCCCCAAGTTCTTTTTCTCTCTCTCTATATGTAAGGGTCAAGATAAACAAGAATTTTATTAGGGTCCTTGGAAAAAGTTTTTCCAAGAGAAAAAGTACAAACTACATTTCCACTTTGTGAACTCAAAAAGATATCAATTAACTTTCATTCCTTTTAGCCAAAATTATCAACATCAATTGAATTAACAATTATTTTTTTTCTCAGATTTACCGAAAAAACAATGACTATTTGCAATAAATTAATTTATTAAAAACAATATAAATGTTTCAATAATAAAAATTGCATTTCTTTTAGACTAATTAGTTATTCGAGAATGCAGCAAGGTTACAGATCTCATTTGCCAGCGAGAGGAGAATATTTGCGTAGCAGAGTATTTGTTTTGCGGTGAGATTGTGTGGTACACCCCAGTGGGCGTACGCGCGGGTCCTGAAGCACGCATATGCAAAGCATGGGCGGACCAGCAATCTGTACTGTCATCAACATACTGCGAAATGTTCCAAAGGTGAACCATTGTTGTATGTAACGCATTGCTTGAATACATGCACACATGCCTTTCTTAACTTGCACCACCCTCTTATCTTGTCCCACTTATCGTCTCTTATACACTGGTGATATGACTTTGAACTCCTAATGCAAGGTTTATGGACTTTACAAACACCTAACTTAACTTTAGAGTCAAGTATTAAAGATATAGGAACAATAGTCTCGGTGTGATTAACGTTACCATATAGAAATAACTGTTTCCCATAACAACTGATTGTCTAAATATTGTTTCAATAAATATAGTTTCCAAACATCTGTTTCCATAACAACTGTTTCCCTAAGTGCTGTTTCCATAACAACGGTTTCCTTAGCAACGAATGTTTACATAACAACGGTTTCCATAGCAACGAATGTTTCCCTAATTTATGTTTCCATAGCAATAACTGTTTTCCTAATTACAGTTTCCATAGCAACAACTGGTTCCTTAATTACTGTTTCCAAAATAACGGTTACCCAAACAACCGTACCATAACAATGGTTTCCCTAGCAACAACTGTTTCCATAGCAACTGTATCCATAACAACGGTTTCCCTAACAACAACTGGTTCCCTGATTAGTGTTTTCATAGTAACAACTGTTTCCATAACAACTGCGTTTTCCTAATTACTGTTTCCATAACAATGGTTTCCATAGCAAAAACTGGTTCCCTGATTAGTGTTTCCATAGTAACAACTGTTTCCATAGTAACAACTGTTTCCATAACAACTGTTTTCCTAACTACTGTTTCCATAACAACAACTGATTCCCTAATTCCTGTTTCCATAACAACGGTTTCCATAGCAACAACTGTTTACATAACAACGGTTTCCATAGCAACGAATGTTTCCCTAATTTCTGTTTCCATAGCAATAACTGTTTTCCTAATTACAGTTTCCATAGCAACAACTGGTTCCTTAATTACTGTTTCCAAAACAACGGTTACCCAAACAACCGTACTATAACAATGGTTTTCCTAGCAACAACTGTTTCCATAGCAACTGTATCCATAACAACGGTTTCCTTAACAACAACTGGTTCCCTGATTAGTGTTTCCATAGCAACAACTGTTTTCCTAATTACTGTTTCCATAACAACGGTTTCCATAGCAAAAACTGTTTCCATAGCAACAACTGGTTCCCTAATTCCTGTTTCCATAACAACGATTTCCATAGCAACAACTGTTTCCATAAGAACGGTGACCAAAACAACCGTACCATGATAATCGTTGATAATTAAGATTAATTCTCCAATTGTTGGGAATTGGAGCATCAAAATAAATCAATTCAAAAACTTTTAAAAGTTCTCAGGAAAGAAGAAAATCGATTCCACCATCGTAAAGTGACTAAATGCAGACGGTAATTCGCAAATAGATGATTCAGCATTTCTCACTAGTCTGCTGACTGCTTGTGCATATACCATATATATATGTGTAAGGGCGCGGTTACACTATAGCCCTCAAAATGCAACTGTTACAAATGTATGTGTAAGTTCATGACCAGTTGATGAATACATACTTCCCTCTTATTATACCTCATAGTCAGCAACTTTTGTCTCTGATCTATATGGTATATATATATAGTGGAAAACAACACGAATTGGCAGATGAGTGCCGAGACGTGTACAAGTTTATGATTCTTGGAACTTTCAAAATGTCAATTGCGTTCTGCTTTTAGTCATATAAGAGAGATCTTGAAATAGTAATAAACTCATGGAACTTTCGTCTCTCTCTCTCTCTTTCTCTTACTCTTACTCTCAAAACAATATTGTACAATTGACACAATGAAATCAAAGACGCTGTGGAAAAGTTTTCAAAGTTATTTCCAAATCAAACTTTGTCTTTGTTCGAGTATACTGAAAAGAGTATATATACAAACTTCTCCTAAAGCGAATGAGTAATTTAAAAGCCGGGAAACTGGAGAAATGAATTCTGAATTTCAATTGAGGAATGTGAAGGTACTAGGCCTTAAGTTTTAAGATTCTTGATAACCGCATGAATTTTTTTTCCCTTTTTCCATTGTAAATTTTTTTTTTGGCTATTTTATGAAATGTATTTAGAGATATATTGATTTTTATAAGATAAAATTAGAAAAGAAGGTAATGAATAACACAATACAGTACTGAGGTAACTTGCAGTAGAGTTATTTATACACTCGAGAAAAATGGTACAGCTTGAAGTATTTAGGTCTTGAGCTGTTCATCTTCCTTTCCACTCTCGTCGAACTTGGTTTCTTCCCAATTACTGACGAAACGCAACTTTATAGTCTCGGATCTATTACCAGGATAGCAGATAAATAACAAGACGCCATTGAAGAATAGCATGTATTTGTATTGGTCAAGGTTTTTTCCCTCTACTAATCTCTTTCTTTTTCTAATTAGAAATCATCTATCCAATTTTATCACTTGTCAATTATTTTTAAATTCCTATAAAATTTCTAGTGTGAAAAAAAAAATAATTCTTTACTTTGTGTTTAAGTTCTCGATTCACGGATCTATGGTATACCAAAGAGGGTACACTAACGAGCAGTCGAAGAGAGAATTTAGTTTAACGGTTGAATGCATCTTCTTGCTTATCTCATAGCACAACTTGCTTACACTGCATTGTGTTCATTTCCTCACCTGAAATTGGCATGTGAAGGCATTAAAGTTTAGAATATAAAAGAGGTACACACCACCCAGGAAGAGAATATGTGAATAACCTTTAAGACAAATATCTATAAATTTATTCCTTAATCATTATCATCTTTGTTTTTCTACTATATATAGAGAAAAAAAATAATTTTATCATCTCTCAACGATGTGAGTAGCTTTTATCTAATATGCATTAAGTTAAGCAAATTCAGGGATGCACTAGTATTCTCGTTTCAGAGTATACTGATTTTGAGAGATTCATGGCGAATAAATTTTTGGAGGGTTGGGATTCGTATGAAATTTAAATGTATGCTGAAAAGCACTCGGTAGAACCCAGTGGTGGACATATCATGTTGATTCTTCGCCCACTTTTATAGGTTATATAGTGTTAGTAAGTCGTAAACGAAGAGAATGAGAATCACCCGAGGAAAAAAGCCAAAAACCAGACACCGTGCGTTCTTGCTATGCACCCACTCACACAAGCCCCCTCATTAGCAGATCTGCATGTCTCAGTCCCCAATTATCCCGTCTCTCTTCTGAACCCATCCCTATCTCCCTCCCCTCCCCCCCGTTTATTCTGTTTTCCCTTCGAAATTCCCAGGTAGGTGGCTAATATAATATAACAGAGTTCATTTCGTGCCAATTTGCATGTACCGCTGGCTAATTCAGCCAAATTGAATTTGTCGCCGCCTTTCTGGTCGCACGTGCCCTGTCGTCTACATGGACAAAGGAGACACGAGAAAATGCATTTTTTTTTGCCCTCTTAACTTTCTCTTTTTCACTCACTTTGCCTTCTTTCTACATTATGAAACGGTCTTATTTTTTTTTGCACTCTCTCTCTATCTCTCTCAGAAAAAGACTCAGGAGTGTCTGCATTCGAGAAGTTAGGAAAATTTTCCGTCACTAGGGAGACACCAAACAAAATTAAAGAAGTGAGATATTGCGAGAATAAAAAATGAAAATAAATGTCTAGGATGTTTTCTCTTTTTATGAAAAGAGATTTTATAGATTTGAAAAGATTATGTTTATAAAATCATAAGTTGACCCAAATTTTGTATGTATATTTCAAACCAACACTTGTGGTTAATGTTACTTGCGATCGATAAATCAATTCCGCTCAAGTCCGCAAGCGCAGGACAAATGCCGATGGCGTTTGCTACTATAGCGATATAACATCCGGTCACTCTCACCCCTTAAAAAAAGTGAAAAAAAAAATAGTTGAAAAATTTCGGTTAGCCACGGAGAAGTATCGATTCAATATCAATGGAAATATTCGATAGAGATGCAACATTGTAAGGCGATTTGGTTTCACAGAAAAAATGAAAATCGTGAGAATATAGTTATTTGTTTGATTCTGAATGAAACGTTAATATTTAAAAAAAATTAGAAATTGTTGTATACTTGAACTTGTTGCCAAAGAAAAAAAAGTATTTGACTCATTTAAGTAAAAATAACAGCCCTTCTATTTTTGTTCGAAAGAAGTGATAATTTATTTAAGTAACCTTAATATTTGAAAGGAGGAAGAAGAAGAAGAAAGATATTCACATTGTCTCGAGGGAGGAATGAACAAAACGACTCATTCGCAATAGTTTCCTCAGAGACTTTTTGGCTCGCTATTAGAAACAATACATGGTGGCTCACAAATGATGTTAAAACGTTGGAAGAGCGCAGTGGTGGCGGCGTCGTCGTCGTCTCGTGATTTCTTCATTGTCATTCTCGGGGAAATTTAATTTGCTTAATCGGCAGTAGGGACCGTAGAAAGTTTAAACACAGTTCAAACTCTCCTCTCTCGAAGGAGGGAAATTCATTGGCGTAATGCTACCGCGCCGTGTTCAATTCTTCTATACGCTTTATTTACGCGCTTTTTCAAATTCTAAAATCAAAATGTAAAAAAAGGACCTTAGGGAATCGCTTCGATTTTATTCAGTCTCGTACAGAGAGGGTAATTTTTATTGTATGCACCCTCGTCAGTATATTTTTTTATTCCAAAAAAATCAAACAATATCTATAACGATCTATTTTTCCCGAAGAAAAAAAAATTTATTATAAAATAGTTTTAGTAATAATTTAAATATTTCGCTTTTAATTATTTTAATTTTGCTCACTTTTTAATAAGTGAATTGTGAGAGTTGAATTCTCTCGAATGAAAATTGAGAAGCGATTAAAACTGGGAAAAGAGCTACACAGCACCTGCAAGACTTACGCCCATGGCCGAGCTGACGCACAATACCTTTTCCGCGGGTGTGAATGGGTCTAAGAAAGCGTCGGCGGAATACAATAATTACTTTACCTCAGATTTACGAGGAGCGGGAAATTGAAATTTCAGTGCCACCGCGTTAGCTAACTTGCCTGCCTGGCCGGTTGGTTATACCCCGAGAGCAGTACAGAACATTTTCAATTATGGCATTATAATTTGTTGCCCCTAGTCCCACCTTATCCCCCATTCTCTCTCTTCTTCTATTTCAAAACCCGCACGCCTAGCTTTGCTTATATATACCGAATGCGAACACCCACTCTCACCGCCCGTCGAGATTATATTAATTTAATTTTGTCTTCTTTGACCATGTTTCGGACAGCCTTGCAATGACAGACGGAATATTATGACTCACACTTTCCATGAATTTTCAGTTTATGTTTTTCCTACTCCCAATGGACTTCTCATTCTTTTGCCAAATTTTATAATAATTTAATGAAAATTTTCTCAAAACGTGATAAATAATCAAAGAAAGTAAAAAAAAAAATAAATTACGAGAAACTGGGAATATGGTGACCTTAGAATATAGGCCATGGAAAGCAATTATGTCGACTGTGTGTTGAAAGTACGCGTCTACGTGCTGATGAAAAAAAGAGAGGAAAAAAAAAAATTCCCCGAGCTAAAAGAGAGTTTTTGGTCTTGGGATATTCGCTTCAGGGACGGATGTTGAAAAGGGAGAAAATGTAGTGGGGGAGTTATATAGAGTTATAGAGGGCGTCATGGTTCGTGGGAGGAGGGTTTTGGCAAAGGTGGAATGAGTGGCTAGTGTCAACACTCGCTCACTTTGTGAACCACCAACTCGCCAAACCCGGCCGCGCAATATTAACGTTCTCCCCTTCGCGAATCCTGACCCCCCACTTCATCCCTCAAACGCTCTTTCCCACTCTATGGAACTTAAATAGACAAACCTGCATTCTATTTGATATTTTACACATGACTCGTTTCAAAATGAAATAACTACCACTTTCATTGAACTACTACATTTACCAGTTGGATAAGAGATGTATTTACTCGTTTCTATTACCCCCAGGGCAAAATGTACGTTGTTTTAGATGAAATTAACTTTAGCATTGAAATTTGTTTTGTCGGATGAGTTTCCTTCAAATCAATCTACAATTTAGTTCAATCACTGTAGAAGATAAACAATTTGTTAATTTGTTCGAAAAAAGGAAAATTTACTTTTAAATTAACAGAAAAGATTTGAAATTATTGGAACTAGCGCACAATGTAGTGATGAAGACACTCCCTCTAAGAAAAGGGGCGGAGCGATCTACTGCGCAACGTAGTACGCAATGATGAAGACACTCCCTATTAGAAAAGGGGCGGAGTGATCTACTGCGCAGCGTAAAAAGCAGTGATAAAGCCACTCTTCATAAGAAAAGGGGCGGAGCGATCTACTGCGCAGCATACAACGCAGTGATGAAGACACTCCCTCTAAGAAAAGGGGCGGAGCGATCTACTGCGTAAACTAAAAGGTGGCGTTAAAGCAACTCCCTTTAAGAAAAGGGGCGGAGCGATCTAGTGCGTAAAGTAGAACGTAGTGATGAAGCCACTCCCCTTCAGGAAAGGGGTGGAGCGATCTACTGCGCAGCGTACAACGCAGTGATAAAGACACTCCCTCTATAAAAAGGGGCGGAGCGAACTACCGCGCAGTGTACAACGCAATGATGAAACAACTCCCTTCTAATCGAATCAGCCAGAGAAAACTAAATCTTTTCCTTATCATTCGCCTTTTATTTTATTTAATCTTTATTCAAATACAAATTATTTGTATAAAAAACAAAAAAATTTTCCCCTTATATATTTGAATTCCAATCATATCAAAATTTCTCTATCACTAATCATATAAATAAATAAATGATTTATTCATTCCATCATCTAACCAGTGTTTCAGGAAATTGTTTGCTTCCATCTTGAATCTCGTATTGTTTTCCGAATTCGGTGAGGGTGTGTGACACATTGATCGAATGCGAAGTGATCGTGGAGTATATTAATGTGTGGTTCGGGTGATATATACATGAGGGGTGAGTCTAATAGTAGGATCGAGATGTGGAGTCAATTTCCGTGGAAGTGACCAAAGTGAACAGTGTAGAGAGAGGGCGAGAGAGAGAGAGAACGCTATACTGCAACCTGCAATTTGCCGCGAATTCACACTGCGTGAATGATAAACGAGTTTCAGCGTAAGAAAATAAAAGCGTGTGAAAGAACATTTAACTAGCTTTTCGTTCTCTGGCACTTGGTTCATATTTATTTATTATATCTACACTTAATCGTAGAATATAAAATAATAAATGTAAATTAATATTTGTTTCCACAATTTTTTTTTATTTCGATAAATTTTTTTATAATCGTGAATTATACAAATGTGGTTGACACATAAAAAAAGAGAAAAAATAATTCATTTCTAATCCGCATTTATTTCTCACCGGTCAGACAATTTTACGTATTTACGGATCGTTATATTTCGAGAGGAATTTGGGAGATTAAGGAAAAGCAAAGCAGGTTGTACATATGTAAAATGTTATACGAAGGAAACATAACATCCACCTTCATCCATATATAACAGAATGGCGCCAACCCACAAAAGGGGTTTTACATCTTGAATAACGTGTGTGTGTGTTATTCCCACTGCGGACATATATTGGTCGGCGCATTTCACCACGTGCTTTCAAAACGTGGTTATTAATATTGTATCGATGCATAAAGAATCAGGGATTAAGGTCCCTCTCGTACACACGTCAACCCCCTTCTAAGTTATAATTGATTGTTGCAGAATTCGACATTGGATATGATGCTGTAACCCACGCGCGGATTACGTGCATCTAGTGCCTTTAAAGTTATCCATAGTTACTATGGAGGGGATTATGCTGCGTAATTCGGACGTACACAATATATGTATATGCACTCCAAGAGATGCCTTGTATGATTAATTGACTTTACGTGCAACACGACAAAAGCAGATATATATTCCTAGATTACCCATAGGGTGTCATGACATATGTCCCTTGCGCATAAATAAAGCAATAGAGGAACCGAGTCGTCGCGTTTAAACGCATTTTCGCCAAGAGGGGTGTTGAAAGAGGAAAGGTCGAGTAATTGCTCGAATTGGGGAAAATTGTGTTTGCGCACTCTTCCGATGCATGATCGTTTTCAACGCCTATCGAGAGAAGCCCTCGAGTGTGAATCGAATCGTTTATTTCTCACCTACCCCCGTTTCCCACCCCCCGAAACAAATTGTTACACAGTGAAGTATGCGACATAAAACAAGATAAGCAAAGTTGTGTTTTTTTCCCTCAATATTGTACAAATGCTATTTATTGCAAATGCTCTATTTTTAATCTTATAAAAAGATTTAGGTATAAAGTCCGAAACAGATTCCAGCAACTTTTATTCTTTATACTCACCAAGATTTTTTGTAGTCACTGAACGGATCATCGAATCTGAAACAGTAAAATAAAAAACAATTTTAATCTATGCACCTATTACATGAAAGAACCTTATTTTTTATCGTCCAAACGTTTCAAAATCAATCTCAATCAACTGACTCCATAAATATCAATTTAGATAATAGTTTCTATGATAAATGATATGGTCAGACAAATTGATTCGATCGAATTCATGTTGATGAAATGGTTTTTTTATTTTCAACTATACACAACACCTTTTTTATGCCTGTGTGGGGAATCTTCTGGAGCAGATGTTTTATTCGCAAAATGTATTTTAGTTTAATTTTCTAGAGTGGGCGTATCCAAATCATGACCAGGATCCAACGGTATTGTATAATCGGTGCCATTAATTATCGGATTTATATCGAGCATCCTCTCCTCATGCTTCAAGGGAAGACGTCAGAGTTATGAAATACGATTCATCACTGCCCAATATAGGGCGATTTCGAAACTACAACCAACAACAATGTATTTTATCTGTGTCTTCTTCAGACACTTGTGCTATTCAGTATCATATCACTATATATATATACAACTAAAGTTATACTCGCGGGAAATCTACTCAACTCGCGACAGCTTACGTAGGTGACGTGCAATTACCACGTTGATAGATCGTTTTGGAGGATGAGAAGACACCCTATGCTGAAATAAACCCTAAGTTTTTTTTTCTTGCATATCACTCATATTGCTTTTTGGGCCCTAGAATTTTTACTAAAAAAATTAATATAATGTATTTTTTTCTTGACAAAAAGAGAGCGGATCTGAAATTAAATTTCAATTTTAGGTTTTGATGATAGCAATTTTATTTTATTTAGTTCAGGATTTATATAAAGTGAATCCAAATTGCTCAAGGGTCATTGGATGCAAAGAGCGAACATAACTTTCAAATCCCTTATACCTATGTTTTTGGGTTCAGCAAACCACTTATACTGTTTCACTTTGAGGATTGTACTAACGATAGTTTTATGAAACTTTTTGTTTTCGTGGGAAATGAAACAGGTGTTCTATCATCTTGAAAATTCGATTCGACAAAAAACAAAACACAACTGGAGATTCCTGAAGAGACTGATTATAGGGCTCGTGTGTTCTGGTTAGTCCGATCATAAAAGAAGATCGTTTCCCTATATAATTTACAAAACACACACTCACACATTCCTCGATTATGATAATAAAAATTATATCCTATTTCTCAAAATTACATTTTGTATTTTCTTCTGTTATTTTTTACCGAAAAATTAATTTTATATTTCTGGTATTTGGAAATAAATTTTCTTTTTTTTCACAGAGATGCGTGTAAAGTATCGTGTTTTCCCTCTATTCCATTAAACTACAATGGTCGACGCAGTACTATGGTTAGGAAATGTACTATCTTCCAAATTGCAGGAGAAGAGAGGTGGGATACTTTGATGTATATTGTTACCCGAAAGCGGGGCTTCATACTAATTGAATTTGCGCAATTACGGCAGTAATTACGGAAGGATTAGGGCCATTGCTGGTGCTCCTCTTGTGTTCAAATGGGGGAACTATCAATGTCGCCTTACCTTGACTTTCCTTTATAATGCATACATCTAGTCATTTTTTATCAAAAAAAATAATAATACGACTTGAATCAAATTTTTCTACTATGCTTTTTTCAGGAAACATTTTATTTCACAATCTTGTCAATTCTTTCAGAAACATGAATTGTTTTTCATAAGTAAAAGATATTTATTTAACAGACGACTATTGTTGGTATCCAAATCTCATTGTTATAAATCAGAGCGTTAATCTGACCCCTTCATCTTGGTGCTGTTCTGGCGACAATGGGCAATCTCAATGTTTTTTTTTTCTCTTTCTTTTTTGTCGTTGGGACTAAGAAGAGCGTATAGCGCGCATTACAGAGAAAGAGAGTGTGGGAAGAGATTGCAGCGACTGCATAATCGAAATCAGCAATATCGCTCAAGCATGGTTTAGTGCATAACGAAAGAAAGCGCACCATACAGACAGGCGTCTCTAAAGAGGGACGAGTGCGTGTTCTATCTCGTTGCCAGGATGCAAGGCGTGTCTTTACGAAATCGCAAACAGTTGTAAAGAATCTGCAAACGGCCTCATAGTCCAAGGGGTGGTTATCTACCCACAGCAGGAGCACTAACTACCATTATCGTTGTGTTCGCTTGCGTAATCAATTCCACCGCGTGTGTGCATGGCTGGAATTTTAAGCTTTTTCATATATATTTCAACCCCTCCTTTTTGTAAAAAAAAAAAAATGTTGCGCACGTTACACGTAGAAACGTGTTTATCAAGAAAAATCGCTACCGAGAGAGAGAGGCGCGTTTTTATTACTTATAAATAGACACTTTTGTTTTACTTAGATAAGGCAGACAATTTGGAAATTTTCGATCAAAAGAACTCTTGATTAGGTATCGTTTTTTATATATTTTTTCCCCTCCTAAGTTGTTTACATTCCTGGGGAGCGATTCCGTAACTTTCCTAGTTTCCATTTCCCACTTTTAACTTTCCACTTCTCAATTTCTACTACCACTTTTCCACCTCCGAATTTCCACTTCTCATCTCCCACTTTCCTACTTTCTATCTCCTACTTTTATCTTTCCACTTTTCCACTTTCTACTTCCCACCTCCCACTTCCCTACTTTCTATCACCTACTTTTGTCTTTCCACTTTACCACCTTCTACTTCCCACCTCCCTACTTTATATCTCCTACTTTTATCTTTCCACTTTTCCACTTTCTACTTCCCACCTCCAACTTCCCTACTTTCTATCACCTACTTTTGTCTTTCCACTTTTCCACCTTCTACTTCCCACCTCCCACTTCCCTACTTTATATCTCCTACTTTTTTCCACTTTTCCACCTTCTACTTCCCACCTCCCATTTTTTACTATTCCACTTTCCACCATCTACTGTCCCCTTTTTGCACCTTCCACCTTCTATTTTTCACTACCCACATTGTATATAGGAAGTGGGAACTGAAAAATGGGAAGTAGAAGGTGGAAGGTGGAAAATGCGAAGTGGAATAGTAAAAAGTGGGAGGTGGAAAGTAGAAAGTACGCGGTGAAAAAGTGAAAATTGGGAAGTGGAAAAACAAAAGTAGGAGACAAAGTAGAGAAAGTGGGAAATGGAAAATGGGAGGTGGAAATTAAGAAGTAGTAAGTGAAAATTTGATGTATAAAGTAGAAAGTAGGAGGTAGAAAAGTGAAAATTAAGAAGTGGCAAGTGAAAATTAAAATGTAGAAAATGGAAAGCTGAAAATACAAGGTGGGAAATTGGAAAAACTACGGAATTGACCATCTGATGAAAAAGATAAAAAAAGAATCTAATAATTATAATCGAATTTATTTCTACAAGTTTATGAATGTAACAAGAAAATCAAATAATGTTTACATTGCAATTTGTCTTTAATGCCCGACAAGTTTTGCATATATTCACCTTTTTCACCCTTCTGCATCCACCTACAAACCTATGAAACGATGAACGCTTTCAAGGTATGTGGAATGTTTGTAGAAAAAGCTCGACATGAAACTATGCTGAAAACATGCACACAACAACTCTCTCCCCCTCTCTCTCTTTCTCTCCATGAAAGTTTTATTTCAATACCTGATCCTCAACTTTCGTATATACGTCATAAAGAGGAATTTTTCCATTATGTGCTTTATATTGTGAATATTTCCTCCTGATTCCATTAAAAAAGCATATATAATAAAAGAATTTTAAGAAGAATTTTTGTTCCAACGACAATGAATTTTTACACAAGCGAAAATAAAAATACTCTTTTTCAGCAGGAAAAAAAATACTAGTCTAGGATATATTGCATCTTTAGTGCCAAGGGGTGTTTCTATTCTTTTTTTCTACCTTTGTCCACTATATATATATATATAGGGAGAAAGAAAGAGGAAGGAAAAAAAGTTTTCAACATTGTTTCGTAATGGTGTACTTAATGGACGCAAAAATATTGCGAGAAACTTAACGCAAAGGCCACTTAACGCGCGAAACATCAGTGCCTGAAAATGAAATGTGTCAAGACATTTCTTTAATTAATTTGCTGGAATTTATTATTTGTAATTTCAAAATGAATATGAAATAATAAAAAAAAATAGATGGAGAAAAAGGAAGAATATAAATTGAATAAATATAAGGGACATGTATTGTTAAAACGGTATAATGTTATGCTGAGTGTGTACAATGGTTACCCGCCCCCCGTGTGATGCAGATTGCGTTTAAAAAGCATAAAATTGCTTGGGCCTTCCTGGCACATTCTGGGCGGTCTTTAATTTTAACGAGCGACAAGTCAGTCACGCCTAAAATCCCCTTTTTATTAATTAATTTAACAGTGATTTTTTTTTGCTTTTGAAAAAAAAAATTGGTTTTAAAAAAAGAAAAGGAATGGGATAAATTGAAAATTTTTTTTTGAAATATAATAATAAGGTTATAATTATAGGGAAAAAAACCTAGACATTTCCAGGTAGAAATTTCAAATGAGTGGTAGTTAGTCACAGTTTTTTTAGATATTGGACAGAAATTGTTGCTGTGACACTAGTTATGATATTCAAATTGTTTAAATATTTATTTGTAACTTTCAAAGATCAGGGAGTATTGTATATTATATAAATCCATTTCCACCTCCACTTTCACTTATTCCTACTTCCATATTCACCTCCAATTCCACTTATTCCTACTTCCATTACCTCATCCACTTTTTCTAATTTCCACTTCCAATTTATTCCTTCTTCAATATCCAAATCCACTTTTTCTAATTTCCACTTCTACTTTCAATTTTCATTCCTACTTCCACTATTTCTAATTTACACTCCCACTTATTCCTACTTCCATTTCCACATCTACTTTTTCTAATTTCTACTTCCACGTCTAATTTATTCCTACTTTCATTTCCACATCCACTTATTCTAATTTCCACTCTCAGTTTCAATTTTCATTCTTACTTCCACTATTTCTAATTTACACTCCCACTTATTCCTACTTCCATTTCCACATCCACTTTTTCTAATTTCCACTCTCACTTCCAAATTTCCATACCCACTTCGACTTTTTTAATTTCCACTCCCATTTCCAATTTATTCCTACTTCCATTTCCACATCCACTTTTTCTAATTTCCACTTCCACTTCTAATTTATTCCTACTTCCACTTCCACATCCACTTATTCTAATTTCCACTCTCACTTCCAAATTCCCATGCCCACTTCCACTTTTTAATTTCCTTTCTCACTTCCAATTTATTCCTACTTCCATTTCCACATCCACTTTTTCTAATGTCCACTTCCACTTCTAATTTATTCCTACTTCCATTTCCACATCCACTTATTCTAATTTCCACTCCTACATTCTATTTTCATTCCTACTTCCACTATTTCTAATTTCTACTCCCACTTATTTCTACTTCCATTTCCACATCCACTTGTTCTAATTTCCACTCCCACTTCCAATGTATTCCTACTTCCATTTCCACATCCACTTATTCTAATTTCCACTCCTACTTTCAATTTTCATTCCTACTTCCACTATTTTTAATTTCTACTCCCACTTATTCCTACTTCCATTTCCACATCCACTTTTTCTAATCTCCACTTCCACTTCCAATTTATTCCTACTTCCATTTCCACATCCACTTTTTCTAATTTCCACTCCCACTTCCAATTTATTCCTACTTCCATTTCCACATCCACTTTTTCTAATTTCAACTTCTAATTTATTCCTACTTCCATTTCCACATCCACTTTTTCTAATTTCAACTTCTAATTTATTCCTACTTCCATTTCCACATCCACTATTTCTAATTTACACTCCCACTTATTCCTACTTCCATTTTCACTTCCATTTCCTCATCCCCTTTTTCTAATTTTCACTCCTACTTCCAATTTTTCTTATTTCCATTCCCATTTGGATGAAATTAAAATTGGAAAAAATGGAATGGACACGGAAAATGTAGAAGTGGAAATGGAAGTAGGAGTGGAAATTGAAAAAGTGAAAGCGGAAGTGGAAGTAAGAGTGAAAATTGGTAAAAATGGAAGTGGAAATTGGATAAAGTGGAAGTCTAAATGTTTATTTACACTTCTCAGGTTCCAGCAGGTACACACAAATAATACTCCGTCTCATAGTGTGCGTATATGTTTCGAGTAAATAATAATTGAATGAGATGAAATTGTGTGATTAAGGTATAGATGTATATATCCAGTTTATAGCCGAGTTTATCGATGGATGAACAATCAGATGAGATTGAATCGTGTTGATGATGGAGTCGACGGAAACCATAAGGTTTCGCCAACAAGATATGGTTAAGGTGGACACCCCCCGAAAGGGGTGAGAGAGAGACAGACAGAGAGAGATAGAGAGAGAGAGAGAGAGAGAGAGAGAGAGAGAGAGAGAGAGAGAGAGAGAGAGAGAGAGGGATTGAGCGATGATATGAGAGACTAGTCAGTGAACGAGTAGGGTTGGGTGAATGGAGGAGGATCGAATTGATTAATAGGGGGTACATCTGTTACCCAGCGTACGGAGGGTGAATGGCAATAGTCCATTGGAAGGGATGGCTCGCGCAGTTAGCATTAATCACAGCAACACGGCCTCACTTGCCAGGGTCCCAATATAATGCCCAGTGGCGCAGTACCTTCATCTTGCTTATACAGCAGAAAGCAATACATGATACATCCTCACTCCAAAGACTTGAATCAATGCCTCACTAATTGGCCATCTTGTCCCTTACATGCGGATTTTAATTAAATCAATCAATTTTCACTAAATTATATATACCCGACACAGTAAATTGAAAATAATTCCCCCCTAAAATATTACAATAAAATAAATATTTGTTTTGTAAAAAATCATTATTATCGAATAAAAATCGATAGCAATATTTTATTTAAAAATTTAATTTCTCGCCTTCAATTTAGAGAATTCCGTAACTCCCCAGAGAGAAATACATAGGGAATATATATGTTAGCGTGTGCATGTGAATGCGAGAGTGCAAATGTCATCAGTCTGTTGCTACAATACGAAATGTGGATACTATTGTGCGTGCTGAAATAATAAGACAACCGAGATATAACAACAAAAAGGAGAGAAACGAGAGGAAAATCCTTTATTTCACGGCTCGGCATTTTACCAGTACGGACGCGAGATGAGGAAAATTACACCAATTAGTCTCGTAAAGTCGTCTCTGTCGGGAGAAACTTACTAAAACAAAACAAATGCTGCACGAATGCTTATGGCAATGTCGTCACCTATTATCACCCCTATATTCGTGACTGCAATGTCATCAACTTTGTGGCTTTTCTAAGGAAGTTAAATTTAATTATTTATCTTTATTTTCATTGTTATAATAATAATATATATCTACCAGCATGATAAAAAACTTGGTTAACTCAAAGATAGATCAAAATTCATTTAAGACTCACTTATGGCTCAAAACTCACTCATTATTTCAAAACTCGTAAGAGGATAAAAACCTTTCTAGTGTGGACAAATTTAAAAAATATTTCAATACAAAAACATTATTTAATCTTTTCATTGGGAAACTGGATAGATTCTATCTAGAAAATATATTCTAAACCGATTCTAAATAATCTATAGATAGACTAGATAGTTTCCACATAGTTCAATTATCTAGAAACTAGATAGTATGATTGTCCTGACCTTTTTAAATAATTTAGATGTATTAAAAAGTTTCTATATAGTTTGACTGTGTAGAAACTAGGTAGTATAACTATCCTGACCTTTCTAAATAATCGACAGATGCACTAGATAGTTTCCATATAGTTTAAATATCAAGAAACTAGATATTGTAATCGCCCTGACGTTTCCTAACAACTTAGTTGCACTAGATAGTTTCTTTATAGTTTAAGTGTATAGAAACTGGACAGTATAACTATCCTAACTTTTTTAAATATAATCTATAAATTCTCTAAATAGTTACCATACAGTTTAAGTATGCAGAAACTAGATAGTATAACCGTCCTTAAGTTTCTAGACAAACCTAGATAGTTTCTACATAGTTTGAGTGTATAAAAAACTAGTTAGTATAACTGTCCTAACCTTTTTAAATAACCTACAGATGCACTAGACAGTTTCCACATAGTTTCAATATCTAGAAACTTGTTGATCGTAGCATTACTATTCTCTCTAGTTTCTGTATAGCTTAACTACACAAGAAGCTAAACAGTTTCTATACAGTTAAGTATCTAGAAACTAGGAAGTATTACTGTCCTAACCCTTAAACATAATTTAGAAGGGCTAGATAGTTTCTATATAGTTTAAGTATGCAGAAACTAGATAGTTTCTAAATAGTTTATGTATCCACAAAGTAGATAGTTTCTACATAGTTTAAGGACTTAGAAACTAGATAGTGTAACTGTCCTGACCTTTTTCAATCATCCAAGTGCACTAGATAGTTTCCACATAGTTTCAATATCTACAAACTTGTTGATCGTAGCGTTACTATTCTCTCTAGTTTCTGTATAGCTTAACTACACAAGAAGCTAAACAGTTTCTATGCAGTTAAGTATCTAGAAACTAGGTAGTATTACTGTCCTCACCCTTAAAAATAATTTAGAAGGGATAGATAGTTTCTATATAGTTTAAGTATGCAGAAACTATAGATAGTTTCTATATAGTTTATGTATCCAGAAAGTCGATAGTTTCTACATAGTTTAAGGACTTAGAAACTAGATAGTGTAACTGTCCTGACCTTTTTAAATAATCCAGGTGCACTAGATAGTTTCCACATAGTTTCAATATCTACAAACTTGTTGATCGTAGCGTTACAATTCTGTCTAGTTTCTGTATACCTTAACTACACAAGAAGCTAAATAGTTTCTATAGAGTTAAGTATCTAGAAACTAGGTAGTATTACTGTCCTAACCCTTAAAAATAATTTAGAAGAGCTAGATAGTTTCTATATAGTTTAAGTATGCAGAAACTAGATAGTTTCTATATAGTTTAAGTATGCAGAAACTAGATAGTTTCTATATAGTTTATGTATCCACAAAGTAGATAGTTTCTACATAGTTTAAGGACTTAGAAACTAGATAGTGTAACTGTCCTGACCTTTTTAAATAATACAGGTGCACTAGATAGTTTCCACATAGTTTCAATATCTAGAAACTTGTTGATTGTAGCGTTACTATTCTCTCTAGTTTCTGTATAGCTTAACTACACAAGAAGCTAAACAGTTTCTGTACAGTTAAGTATCTAGAAACTAGGTAGTATTACTGTCCTCACCCTTAAAAATAATTTAGAAGGGATAGATAGTTTCTATATAGTTTAAGTATGCAGAAACTATAGATAGTTTCTATATAGTTTATGTATCCAGAAAGTAGATAGTTTCTACATAGTTTAAGGACTTAGAAACTAGATAGTGTAACTGTCCTGACCTTTTTAAATAATACAGGTGCACTAGATAGTTTCCACATAGTTTCAATATCTAGAAACTTGTTGATTGTAGCGTTACTATTCTCTCTAGTTTCTGTATAGCTTAACTACACAAGAAGCTAAACAGTTTCTGTACAGTTAAGTATCTAGAAACTAGGTAGTATTACTGTCCTCACCCTTAAAAATAATTTAGAAGGGATAGATAGTTTCTATATAGTTTAAGTATGCAGAAACTATAGATAGTTTCTATATAGTTTATGTATCCAGAAAGTAGATAGTTTCTACATAGTTTAAGGACTTAGAAACTAGATAGTGTAACTGTCCTGACCTTTTTAAATAATCCAGGTGTAACTGTCCTGACCTTTTTAAATAATCCAGGTGCACTAGATAGTTTCCACATAGTTTCAATATCTACAAACTTGTTGATCGTAGCGTTACAATTCTGTCTAGTTTCTGTATACCTTAACTACACAAGAAGCTAAATAGTTTCTATAGAGTTAAGTATCTAGAAACTAGGTAGTATTACTGTCCTAACCCTTAAAAATAATTTAGAAGAGCTAGATAGTTTCTATATAGTTTAAGTATGCAGAAACTAGATAGTTTCTATATAGTTTAAGTATGCAGAAACTAGATAGTTTCTATATAGTTTATGTATCCACAAAGTAGATAGTTTCTACATAGTTTAAGGACTTAGAAACTAGATAGTGTAACTGTCCTGACCTTTTTAAATAATCCAGGTGCTAGTTTCCACATAGTTTCAATATCTACAAACTTGTTAATCGCAGCGTTACAATCCTGTCTAGTTTCTGTATAGTTCAACTATACAAAAACTAAAAATTCACTGAAACAATTTGGAATTTATTCTATCCTAGTAAATCAATTCACCGTTACAGGTAAATCTTTTTTTTTTGCCTGCAAGATAAAAAAATAATTTTCTCCCTATAAGAAGAAGGAAAATAAATATAAAATTCAAGATCAAATTTCTCCCGAAAAAAATGGGGTTATTTTTTTTTTTTTTTTTGCGTCTCTAAACTCTGAGAATTGACTTTCCTCTTCTTTTCTCGTTCTGTCTTTTCACTCGGAGAAAACATCGCGTGATTACCATTACACACCCAAAGCTCGAGCAGCTTTCAGGTCGAGCTTCGCAAAACTTTCTCGATTAAAAATTTCTTCTTCTGCTCGCCCGCGTGGGAGAGTTTCGCGTACTGGTAATGTATGTGGGTCGCTTTCCGAGTTTGAAACCGAGAGATAGATAGATAGACAGAGAGAGAGAGAGAAGTGAGTATTGAACTAAACTCCAGAAGGAATTTTTTCTTTCACAGTTTGTGGAAACCAATGGTACAGATAAAACGAAGAAGAGCTGACAGTATAATTCTATCATTAAATCAATAAAATTTCCTGATAATAATATACTGCTGTAAACATTAAATTAAATTTAAACAATTTAAAAAAAAAAATTTCATTTTCATTTAATAAATATTGAATAAAAAAATACAAAATAAACTGTCGCGTTATTTCAAATTATAAAAAAAATTTTATTATTAAAAATTCCAAGTCAAATTAGGGGGAAAAAAAGGACTTAATGCGACAAAGAAAGCTACTGTATTATAAATTTAAATTTCGCTTCTTTGAGATTTTGTCACCGCACGCCGTACTTTAATTTCCTACGCATAATCTCTTTAAATATGCGCCCGATAATGTACTCGCTTCATGATATTCCCTATGATCAAATGCGAAGCTCTTTTCATATTCGTCAAATATGTGTACACACACAAACATATTTGAGTAATAAACTGGAAAATATCGATTTTCATAATCTCAATTAGAGACATATTTTATGGGAATGGCAAATGCTTCTAAAAAAAATTCGCAAAATAAAAAAAATTTATTTTTGAAAAAACAAAAAAATTTATTTTTTAATCCTTGGGAGTTTTGTAACAGTTTCAAATACAAAAAATATTTTTCGCGAGTTATGTTTTTTTAATCACCAACCTATATTATGATGGTAATAAATTTCGTAACAAAAAAAAAAAAAAAAAAAAAAATTTTTTTTTCAAAGCCAAAAAAATAATTTATAATTATATTTTTATTATCAGGGGAACAATACGCTAGAAGGATATATAATGAGACTACACAGGACCGCTTAATTAACCCCTTGAGTGTCGGCAAAAGTTCAGTAAAGTCAACGCATGGTCGTTTATTATCTTTGCGGGACAGGGAATAAAATAATATATAAGAGTCTGTTGTAAATATCGTCATTTGCCAGAGGAATTCTAAATTAATTAATTTACACAATAACCCACAGAAAAATGTAAGAGAGTCGTTTGCAAAAATTTCTCCCTACAAGATGGAAGAAACAATTTTTTTTTCTCAAAAAAAAAAAAAAATATATAAATTTTGGATAAATTTTAAAAATTAAAATAATTAATAATAATAAATAATAAATAATTAATTTTTTTTAATTTTTTACTAGAAAAATAAATATTATAAATAAATATGTATTATTAAATATATATTATAATTATTAATAATTATTATTTATTTATATTTATTATTTTTCTGGCAAAAAATAGAAATTACTGAAAATTTCATGTAATTATTATTTATAACAAAAATATATGTCTAACCTTAGCCTCCAATCGATTTTACAATGGGGGGGAAGTAATAAAATACATAAAAAAAATTTCGAACACTCCCGAATATTTGAAAACAAATTCTACAAAAATTAAGCGATCGCGATTTCAAGAATTTTTCGAACACTCCCGAAACAAAAAAAAATTACTAAAAATGACAAAAATAATACACTATACAATTATTTTTATTCGGGAATTAAAATATTCCACGCACTCCCAAAGATATTTTACTTTAATAATTACAAAATTTCCACATCTAAACAGGTCGAGACACGAATTACAACTAATTTAATTATTTATGGGATTTTCAATTGTCATGACCTGCGGCTTTTCTCCTTCAATATAAACAAACTCGGGATCTGCAGGTATAAAGGTAATAAAATTCCAAAATAGCTTCGATAAATAATAATAATTTTTTTTTTTTCATCTTCTAGTATTTGGGTCATTCTAAGTAAAACAGATCTTTGTTTTTCCACATCTTCTAGTATTTAGGGCATTCTGAGTAAAGCGGAACTTTATTTTTTCCATATTACAATTTTATTAAAAATCCATTAAATAAATGTAAATTTTATAATAAAAATATCAAATATTAATAAAATTTTTTAATAAAATTATAATATTGAAAAATAAAATCCGAGTTGCCACATTTTCGAAAGACAAAAAAATAGTAAATATTTTCTAGATAATGATAATAATAATAATAATAATCTATAAATGTTTATTCATGTCTGTCAATCGTCAAGGTTCATCAAAGTCTTTCTGTCAAGTTGTCAACAGCTTGTCGTGAGAGAAGTGCAACGAAACATTAGACAACGAGCAAATACAGGAAGCGTTCATGACGCGTTGAGAAACCAAACTGGAAACAAGAAACTCACCCTCTCCCCTTGCCCTCCTTTCTATTTTGCCACAGGAAATGGAGACCTTTCAGAGTCAGTTGCTTTCAGCATTAAAATCGAATCTATATATTCTCCAATGTCGATCAACTATATATATATATATATATATACGCAAATTTGACAATTCTTGTTGATATATATTTCAATGACATGACATTGCGCCTCCGGGGACAGTGGCCTCTTAAAAACATTTTTTATATAGTATACAAATATATATGTATAACATTACAAATGTATTTTTCTCACCACCCTCATCATGGGGTGTTGAAAGAAGGTTTGGAAAAAAAAGTCTTGTCTGGGGCTGAGAAAAAAAAGTCTCAAGAAGGAGACAACTTTTTTTTTTTTTTTTCTTTATGGAAGGCAAAATAAAAATAAGGAACACTTGTTCAAAATTGTATATATCTAGAATTATTACTTTTATATTTGTTGTGTTATTTTAAGTAATGGAGTGTAGAGAGGTCGATTTGGAAAAAAATACTTTGGTAAAATAAACTTTTTTTTCAACTTTTCTAAAAGTTTTTTTTTTTTGTCTAATTGTGAACAAAAAAAAGATTCAAAATTAAAATTTTTATTTATTTTTTACTCTATTTATTTACTTTTTGTTTACTTTTTTTTTTATTTATTGCTAAGAATTTTATTTGCTTAGCAACGGTTGCTAAGGTTTTTTTTCCTTAGTAACGGCTGCTAAGGGTTTTTTTCTCTTTAGCAACGGTTGCTAAGTATTTTTTTAACCGGTTTTGCTATGTTACAGGTTTCTATGTTAACGTTTTTGCTATGCTACCGATTTTTGTATGGTACCAGTTTCTATAATACCGGTTTTGCAATGGTACCGGTTTCTGTGGTACCGGTTTTGGTATGGTACCAGTTTTGATGTGATTCCGGTTTTGGTATGGTACCGGTTTTGCTGTGGTACCGGTTTCTGTGGTACCGGTTTTGATGTGGTTCCGGTTTTGGTATGGTACCGGTTTTGCTATGGTACCGGTTTTAGTATGGTACCGGTTTTGATGTGGTTCCGGTTTTGGTATGGTACCGGTTTTGCTATCGTACCGGTTTTGCTGTGGTACCGGTTTCTGTGGTACCGGTTTTGATGTGGTTCCGGTTTTGGTATGGTACCGGTTTTGCTGTGTTACCGGTTTTGATGTGGTTCCGGTTTTGGTGTGGTACCGGTTTTGCTATGGTACCGGTTTTAGTATGGTACCGGTTTTGATGTGGTTCCGGTTTTGGTATGGTTCCGGTTTCTATGGTTCCGTTTGCTATGGTACCAATTTCTATGGTACTGATTGGTATTATTTCTATTTGGATAAAAAAAAATATGTGGAAAATATTTATATCGAAATTTTTTTTATATTTTTTGACCGTTTTAGAGAAAATTTTTTGTATATTGGAAAAAAAAGAGATCATTTGTCACATAACACGCGATCAAATGTCAAATCCGCTTCTAATCCTGCCTTTCATATATAAGAGTGCACGTCACAGTCACGACAATTCGCGTGGCAGGGATTTTACGGGTTTTTAAGCTTAAAATCCAGACTATGAGAGCCTTAATCTATCGCTTAGTGTTTGATGGCTTTGGTTGCTTTCTCGGAACTTCTCGGTTATGTATATACATATGAATATATATACGTTTATAGATTCACGTGTATGCAACACAGAAGCCCTTTTTGCTTCTTTTGTTGTGGAAAGTAGCTATCCCTTTTGTCATTTCGTGCTCTCAAACCATTCTATTGCCTGTATACTATATATTATTGTATATATACTTTTCGTAGCGATCATATAAAATTGTGTGGAAAGTTTAATGAGCTTTGTATATAAAAAAAAATATTCGATAAACCAAACAAAATATATCTTGATATCATTCTTATATATTAAAGAAAAATAATGACTTAACAATAAAAATATAATAATCATAATATTAATAATAATTCTATATTTAAAATTATATTAATATAATTATTATATTGATATGATGACTTTTCAAATAAATGTTGAAAAAACCCTTATATAGTGAGAGAAAAAGAAAAATATTGAAATTATGATTCATATTTTCAAATATAATCTGAGATCGCCCTCCTCTTTTTTTTTTTATAGTTCTATAAGGACGGTTAGTATATGTAATGGAAATTTAATAGATGGCACATAGAGATACTGACAGCTGCGCTAGATCCCGCGCGCGGTTATAATCGAGTATTATAAGGATATACAGATTTAAAATATGACTCGTGAAATGCATGAAAAATTTTTTTCTATTAAAATCCCTTCACACCTCATTAAATGACAAGCATAACGAACTAAATGAAACGATTTCCTCTATATATTTCACGATTCTTAGTCACAGGCTAAAGCTCGAATCTATTGAAATTCATAACGTATTCATAATTAGCGATGACTGGCGTTTCATATATATATATATATATATATATATATATATATATATATATATATATATATATAAATTTGTATATCTGCGCATTTCTTACACAAAAAAGGTAAATTAATTTTACCAGAAAATACAGGATTTATTTTTTTTTTAAAGTAAAAAAAATTGAAAATAAATAAAAATAAAAAAAATAAATAAATTGTATTTTGTGCTAAGGAAAAAAACCTTAGCAACTATTGCTAATGAAAAAAAAATCCTTAGGAACTGTTGCTAAGAAAAAAGAAATTGTTAGCAACCGTTGCTAAGTTAAAATAATTTATAGCAACTGTTGCTAAGGAAAAATAATTCTTAGCAATCGTTACTAAGAAAAAAAAATCCTTAGCAACCGTTGCTAAGTTAAAAAAATCCTCAGTAACCGTTGCTAAGTTAAAAAAATACTTAGCAACTGTTGCTAAGGAAAAAAATCCTTAGAAAACCGGTACCACAGAAACCATTCCAAAATCGGTAGCATAGCAAAAACCATAACATAGAAACCTGTAACATAGCAAAACCGGTACCATATCAAAACCGGAACCACATCAAAACAGGTACCATACCAAAATCGGTACCATAGCAAAACCGGTACCACAGAAACCGGTATTATTGCAAAATCGGTATTATAGAAATTGGTATCTTACCAAAAACGGTAACATAGAAACCTGTAACATAGCAAAACCGGTACCATACCAAACCGGAAACACATCAAAACTGGTACCACAGAAACCGGTACCATTGCAAAACCGGTATTATAGAAACCGGTACCATTCCAAAATCGGTAGCATAGTAAAAACGGTAACATAGAAACCTGTAACATAGCAAAACCGGAACCATACCGAAACCGGTACCATACCAAAACCGGAACCACATCAAAACCGGTACCATACCAAAACTGGTACCATAGAAACCTGTACCATTCCAAAATCGGTACCATAGCAAAACCTGCACCATAGAAACCAGTACCATAGAAACCGAAACTATTGCAACTGTTTGCACAGCAACCGTGACAATGGCAACCGTTTCTATGCCAACCGTTACCATAGCAACGGTCTTAAATATAAATACAAGTGTCTTAAAATAAAATCTGGATGCAAATCCACTTTTTCAATGCGAAAATTTTTTTATGAGAAGCAGCAATGCAATGACGGATGATAGCGTATTATTTTAAGACACTTTTGTCCGTATTTTCAGACGTTGACCAATGGCAGAACTTCTTAACTTTCTCAACCAATGAGACAACGATACAACTTTAAGCCAAAGCAATCATCTAAATACACAAATGTCTAAAAATTCCAAAAAAAAATTTGTCTTATTTTAAGATATCTGTTTCTGCAGCAAAAAGTCTGTATTGATCAGAAACCTTTTTTTGTTGACAATGATAAATTTGTCTATACGAGTCTCAAAAAAAAAAAACTCGTAGGTTTCAACATCAGGTGCAGGTGGTAATATTAAAGTAGGTACATTAAACGAAGGCGCAAACTCGAGCGCCTTATAGTTGGAAAAGGGAACTATCACAAGTTAATATCGATCCAGTGATTCTCGTGGCTTGTTGCCTCTCCCTTCTCACCACCCAGCCAAGTCAGTTATAGCATCCTACTTATCTCCATTTCAGGTTCACCTCTACCCTATGTGTAGAGTCTGAAGCCATACTGACCCCTGGCGAATACATTGAACATCTCCCTTCTACCCTTTTCCCCCTGGATAACATGAGTCCACTTCCAGTTTCTCTCGAGGAAAAAGGGGTTTCCTGTTAAAGTGAACACGTACGTTTCGGATATATGCATTAACGTACAATTTCCATAAATTGTAACGAAACATTACTTATCCGTTAGACAGAATTTTATCGATCTTTCTCTCTCTCATTTTTATACATATATATATAAAAAAAACATGAATTCAGGTCACGTGGAACACTTCAAGTTAACAGGATCAGGATTTCCTTTTTATTTGCCTCCATAGTTTATATACAGTTGTATAACTTTTCACTCAACTTTATGAGTGGCTGCTGTTGTTTCATCTCCTTTTTTTTTTGTTTGTTATATTTTATTTCCTAATTTGCATAATAACAGGGGGTCAAAAAAAAATTATATAATTTTCCTTCCCGTTGTATATACTAATCTGAAGGATAATTTTTTTTATTTTTGTGAAAATTAGCAACGAAGAAGAAAATATAAATAATAATGTTATTTTCAATGTTCAATATAACTTCTTTGGAGAAAAGTAACGGAGCACGTGACTTCCGTTTAAACGCCACGGCAGAGATAAAGGGGGTCGAATTTGTGCGTTGCATTTACGAATTGCGTGTGTTTATATATATATATATATATATATATATATATATATATATATATATATATATATGTGTGTGTATAGGAGATACGCGTAGGAATTTCGATGAACGCGATTATTTGGCATTCATGCTCTCCCTGCAAATGAGGTCTGTAATTTCATTTCCTAGTAGCAAACATCTATATATACAATTACCAAATAGAGGTTATTCGTGCGATTTGACGAATTTACACCTCTGTATATATATATAATAATATCAAAAATCATTTTTAACCAAAGGGAACAAAATTAAATAAAAAAAAAAATATCCACACTCGTAAATGGATAGTAATTTGTAACAAGAAATAAACATTAGAAAACAATAGGAAGGTTTATTTATATAATGTGAAATCAAAATGCATCCTCTATTCGAGATAAAATTCTGTACACCTGCAATGTCATTCAAACTAATGGCTCGTGTAAGGTCTCTTTTTACTTTGTCAGATTTTATATTCCTCTTTTTCTCTCTCTCTTTCTCCAAACAAGAAGCATTGTTCTGTCCATTTTAAAACGTCAACTTAATATGTGAAATGATAAATCATAAAATTACGGATAGGCTTTCATTACGCAATCACTTATTTTATATATACCGTTACAAAAGCTCTTTGCATTTATATATATATATACAACATCCTCTTTATGTATAGATATTTATAGTGTTTGCACTTGTCTTGGTTACAATCTATCTGATGACAGGTTTCAGAATATATATATAGGCATTAGCCCGAGGTTATGATGTGAATATTGAATATAGTAGCTGCGATACGGTATACGGAATTAACAAAAATTATTGTATTTTGCGATTGAAAGTTAAATTTTCCAGAAGCAGATTTCAAGTAATTACATATATGCGATATTTAAATATCAGTTTGTGAACCATGATGGTAACCGTTGCTATGAGCACTGTTGTCATGGTAACGGTTGCTATGATAACCATTGCTATGACGACCACTGTAGCACTAGTTAACATAGTAACAGTTACCATAGCAACGGTTGCCAAGGCAAACGCAACGTACTAGAAGTTTCTATAGCAACGATTACTATAGCAAAAGTTACCATAGAAACCAACGTACCAGAAGTTTCCGTAGCAACGGATACTATAGGAACGGTTACCATGGCAACGGAAATACTAGAAGTTTCCATAGCAACGGTTACCATAGCAACGGACGTACCAGCAATTTCCATAGCAACGGTTACCAAGGCAACCAAAGTACCAACAGTTTCCATAGCAACGGTTACCAAAGCAACCGAAGTACTAGAAGTTTCCATAGCAACGGTTACCATAGCATCCGACGTACCAGCAATTTCCATAGCAACGGTTACCAAGGCAACCGAAGTACCAACAGTTTCCATGTAGCAACGGTTACCAAAGCAACCGAAGTACTAGAAGTTTCCATAGCAACGGTTGTCAAAGCAACCAACGAACCAAAATTTCCATAGAAACGGTTACCAAGGCAACCATTGTACCAACAGTTTCCATAGCAACGGTTGCCAAGGCAACCGCAACGTACCAGAAGTTTCTATAGCAACGATTACTGTAGCAACAGTTACCATAGCAACCAACGTACCAGAAGTTTCCGTAGCAACGGATACTATAGGAACGGTTACCATGGCAACGGAAATACTAGAAGTTTCCATAGCAACGGTTACCAAAGCAACCATCGTACCAACAGTTTCCATAGCAACGGTTGTCAAGGAAATCGAAGTACCAAAAGTATTCATAGCAACGGTTGTAAAGGCAACCAAAGTACTAGCAATTTCCATAGCAACGGTTACCAAAGCAACCGTCGTACCAACAGTTTCCATAGCAACAGTTGTCAAAGCAACCAATGAACCAAAATTTCCATAGCAAAGGTTACCAAGGCAACCGAAGTACCAAAAGTTTCCATAGCAACGGTGATCGTAGCAGTTTTGATAATTACCTATTCTATTTTTTTATACCGAGTTACCCAAACTTATAATCGAAAATGAATCTTCAAATTCTAGAAAAATAAATTTCAAAAGATGATAAAATTATTTTTCATTATCATTCTATGTTGTAAAATTGTTGCAGGGTATATTAAGATGTGCTTGAAAATTTTAATAATTTCACAATTGAAAAGTACTTAAGTATGCTTAATACCAACTCGCATTTTCATCCCTCGCGTAAGAGAAGGGATTTTCACGTTATTTGCAAATTTCTCTGGACCCCGGTGCACGTCAATTGCAATGCAAGGCTTGTAGAGAGAGAACAGATGCGCGCACTGGGTTCACGAGCCCGATGTATTGCTAATCCCCGACATTGGCTGACAGTATAATACACCGCTTTGCAAACAGCCATACCCTTACCGTTCTCCATGGTGCCCTTCGGCACCTCTCTCTCTCTCTCTCTCTCTTACTCTCTCTCCCTCATTGCAAAGTACGTGCACCACGTTGTACACATAGCCGAGGAACATAATTGCATATAGGTTACCATACATGTATGTATGTACCACCCGCATGCCGACTCTCTATTCCAACTACCTTGTTTAACTTCCCAATTGCCAGAACTACCGATTCCTTTAATCAAGAGAGAGAGAGAGAGAGAACAGCTCTCGAGAATTTCTGTCTGTAAAATAAATTTTTGATATTTTATTCCATTCGCAAAAAAAAAAAACCCTCACAATCAATCATACTTTTTTCCACACAATATATATATATATATATATATATATATATATATATATATATATATATATATATATATATATCTTTACAAAAAAAAAAAAAATATCGCAAAATTTTCCAGTTATTATCCTCCAATTTTTTTTTCTTCCTCATTTTACCCCGTACAGTTTTGAACTATTCACTATAGAGTGGTCTATACTATCTAAATAATAGTATGAGCCGTCCAATTCTCAAGTGGGTCAGAACTTCACGCTTCAAGTTGTAATTCCAGCTTCTGCATATACATATATATAGTTTGAATATACTCAGGTGAGATAAAAAGAAAAGAAAATAAAAAAAAAAAACCATTGACAAAAAAAAAAAAAAATTTTTGTACCCGCACTCAAATCTTTTTAAGGTACGTATTTACTTTGTGAGTTTGAAGAAAAAAGCAAACTGCACATAACACTTGGTGATTGAAATTGCACAAAAGCACTAACAATGAGGGCGCGCGACATATTCGGTTCTCCTTGCCATTCATACAATTAAGATTGAGTATATATGAATCTTGTGTGCCACTTGATATAGGCTTTCATCAGTGTGAATGGTTTTTTTTTATCATGGGAACCAAAAAAAAAAGAAAATAATAATAATAACCTCCATTGTAATACCTATATCATCTTGAATATACCACTACACTATTCAACTGCAAAAAGAGCTGTTAATATTGTTTTATATCTTTAATCTTTATTCTTTAAGAGAATTACTCAATTAGATGGAGAATTATTTGAATAAGACTTTCATCTTTTAAATTAATTATTAAATTAAAATTTTTATTTTTTTAAAATTAATTAAATAAGTAATTAATTAAATAAATAATTAATTAAGTAAATAAATAAGTAAGTTATTAATTAATAAGGTAAGTAATTAGTTCATTAACTAATTAATTAATTGATTAAATAATTAATTAATTAATTAATTAATTGATTAAGTAATTAATTATTTAATTAATCACTAAATTAATTAATTACTGAATCAATTACATCCAAGATTTTAAAATATAATTCAACTTTTTAACAATTTTTTATTCAATGATAACGTGACGATAATAAAATTTTATTAAACTTTCTTTGTCGGCAAAAAAAATATTTGCAAAAATTTGATCATTTTTTTTTCTTTTTCAAGACAGTTTTATAAATTTAATGACACTATTACCAATAAAAGATAAAAACAGATAAAGACTCCAACGTTATCAACGATAAAGATTAATGGCTTTATAAAACTTTATAATAAAAAAAAAAAATAAATAAAAGCAATTTACTTTTTTCTTTGTATACAGCAAAAATTTTCCTATATCTATTTTTGAATATAATATATACTTAAGGACAAAATTAATGTCACGAAGAACATAATTAGAAAGGAAGAATATCAAACAAATTACATCCAAGTCTAATTAGTGTCTTTTAGTATTATATTTATCGTACCTGATTTAATCTGATTGTGATAAATATATTGCAGCGGCGTTTTCGTTTCTTTTTTTTTTTTTTTTTTTGAATTGCGCACTAAAGACCTTAGGTTGAATCTAAGTATAGATGCAGCAATTAATTTTAAGATGGAGAATTATAAATATATAATTCCATGGAAATTTTATTTTTTTAGTTTCATAGTTCATCTTTTTGAATAAGAAATCACATAATCTGGATTCTTTCATTGGAATGCTGAATATTATAAATATACAAGTCTTGCAAAAAAAAACAAAAAAAAAATATCTTATCTCACTGAAAAAAAATAAATCTGTTTCATTTATGATAATGATGGGAAAATTAATTTCAAACAAATTTTTATCTTCTTACACCCAGAGAAATTATATATATATTTGTCTCGCAGCCTAATAAATATTTATTTGATTCAAGCAAACCTTTTATTTGATTCAAGTAACCTTTTATTTGATTCAAGTAAAATTTTATTTGATTTAAATAAATATTTATTTGATTCAAATTCATTTTTATTTGATTCAAGTAAACTTTTATTTGATTCAAGTAACCTTTTATTTGATTCAAGTAAACTTTTATTTGTTTTAAATAAATTTTTATTTGATTTAAATAAAAAAAATTTATTTACGCCAAATAGGCTAGTAGGCTGTGAGACAAATATACGTTTATTTAAATCAAATATATTACACCGTCCGTCACAATTTTTGACCAACAAAAAAATTTAACCTTTTTTAGAAACTAGGACCCAAAAAAAATACCCGTGTCTGGCCGTTTTGCTAGATAAAGTCGTTTGTGGTTTTTAGGGGTGAAAACAACCCCTAAATGAAAAGTGACAAGATATCTTTTAAAAATTATTAATATTTTATAAAACCTCGGTATCTGGGGGTTTTCGGGGGGTCACTGATTATTAATCTGATGTCAGATTTTCTAAATTCAAAATGGCGGATCCAATATGGCGATCAAATTTTTAAAAAGTTATTAATTTTTTATATCTGCCATTTTTAATTTTGAAAATTTAACATCAGATTCGTCATCACCGACCCAAAAAACCCCTAGATACTAAGGTTTAAAAAAAATTTAATAACTTTTTAAAATTTTGACCGTCATATTGAATCCGCCATTTTGAATTTTGAAAATCTGTCATCAGATTAATAATCAGCAACCCCCTAAAAACCACAAACAATTTGATCTAGCAAAACGGCCAGACACGGGTATTTTTTTTTTGGGTCCTAATTTCCAAAAATGTTGGATTTTTTTGTGGGTCAAAAAAAAAGTTGAATTTTGTCAGACGGTGTTATATTTGGTTCAAATGAAACATTTATCTGGGTTGTAGTAAAAATAAATATTTTTAGTAATAAATTTTAATTAAAATAATAAAAAACAATTGTTATTAATTAATTAATAAATTAATAATTTAATTAATTAATTAATAAATTAATAATTTAATTAATTAATTAATAAATTAATAATTTAATTAATTAATTAATAAATTAATAAATTAATAATTTAATTAATTAATTAATTAATTAAAGACAACTTGAAAGCAAAGTTTAGAGGGAAGCTTCTCATTACTTGAAATGGCGTAAGTTTTGGTTACAAAACTTGGCTCTATATACCCTCTCTTGAAACTAGAAAGGGGCTGGAGGATATTACGGGAAGCAGGTGTGTACGTCGCTTAACAAACATGAAGTGATTAATAGGTAGCTCATTGGCCTCGATAACGCGATGTCGTTGTCGTCGTATGTATATGTCATCCACTAAAGCATCTTTACTTTGCAATCGTGTATATATATATATATATATATATATACCCCTAACACCACTATATATACTACCTTCCTAATGCACGCAACTCTCCCAAAATTGTGTGTGCCATGAAGGAGAGACACGATATAGCAAAAACGGTCCACGAGCCGCCGGAAATTACATTTCACCATAGTATAGTAATAACGTGCTTGAGGTTAGATAGTGCCTCTCACTCTCCCTCTCTGAAGGGTAAAATCGACGCTACCAGTAATCCAAAGAGTTTCTTGCAAAGAAAAAAAAAAAAAAAAAAAAATGGAAAATAAGAAGAAGAAAGATGGGTTTTAGAAGTTGAAGCTCAATTATTGTCGAATCCCAAGATAGGACTTTTCATTTGTTCCAAGTTTCTTAAGTGATGGACCACAATTGCCTCTTGAAGAAATTGTAAGGGTAGAAACTTGCACACGCTATGATGATGATGATGATGATGATGATCCTCCTTCATCTTTCTCATTAAATCCCTTTTTTTTTCCCAAATCACTTTTTTACATTCCATTTTTAAAAAAAAGTAAAAAAACAAATTAGATCAGAAACTTATTTAACAAGATACAAAAGATCTTTTAAAAGTCAGTTACTCAATGTCAAAAAAATTTTTCGACAAGCAGCAAATCGACATGACAGCTGAAAGGTATAGGGCAACGGTTTTTAAATCATCATAACATATATGCAGATTCTAAAAAAATATGTTTGCGCAAATCGATTTGCCCTTTTTTTTTTGCCAAACAAGAAACATGCGGTATCACATCACAATCATAAATCACTGTCAAATTCAGGATAATCGAAGGCAAGTTTCTCGCGATATTAATTCTTGTGGAAGACGCAATTCTTGTACGACCAAAGACCAAACATAAAAATATATATATAGTTATATATATAAAATACCATGAACGCGAGACGTGCCATATATAGAAAGAGCTTTGTGTATTTCCGACTCGTTTCATCTACGATTCTCACCCTCAATTCGACATTGGGGTTCTTTTCCTTATACACCTTATATATTTCTTCTTTTTCTTTCTTTCTTCTCTTCTCTTCTTCTTCTTCGTCTTCTTCTTCTTATACCCCGAAGCCAATGTTCGCCGCGGTTAAAGCTAAGTGCCTTTGCGCCTCGCCTTGAAATGAGAAATTCTCACCACGATCGTCGACCCCACTTTCAAACGTTGCGTCAATCAAAAAATAAAAGTTCGCGTCATATTTCCAACTGTCGGCAAAAACTCCCTAAAAAGAAGCTGCTACGATCCAAAAAGCACGCTTACCGTTCAAACGAATATTTTCAAATGTGAGAATATATATATATCAAAGAATATTTTTTACATAATTGTAAAGAAGATAAACAAAAAAATAATTTTGTGGTTCAAGAGTCAAGGAATAATTCAAAAGTGTGGTTTAGAACTCAGTCATGGATCAAGATTGAAATGCATTTAATAAAAGAGTACTGAGAAAGTTTTTGAGCGTCAATCGAGCATTAAGGGATGCTTGAAATATTTTGGGAGAGTCTTGGAACTGAAGAATGCCTTGCGGTTAGCCAAAAGTGAGTCTAGGCATACAAGAGAGTCTTGAAGTTAGCCAAGATGAAGTTTAGGGACATAAGGGGACCTTGAGGTTAGCCGTAAGTGAGTCCTGAGCTATAACCAGACCTTGAGCAATTATCTAGCCTTAAGGTTAGACATGAGTGAGTTCTGATTCATAGGATAGCTTTTGGAGTTAGTTATAAATGAGTTCTGGGTCATAAATTGTCCGTCAAATATTAGTTACCAACTTGTAAACTATCTAAGGTTAGCAAATAGTGATCCCTGAGTCATAAAAAAGCCTTAAGTTTAGTAACAAATAAGTCCTGCGACAAAAATTATCCTTAAGGTTAGTTAAGAGTAAGTCTTGGGTCATAAACTGACTTTAAGGTTAGTTAGAAGTAAGTCCTAGGTCACAAAATATCCTTAAGGTTAGTTACAAGTAAGTTCTAGGTAACAAAATATCCTTAAGGTTAGTTACAAGTAAGTCCTAGGTCACAAAATATCCTTAAGGTTCGTTACAAGTAGGTCCTCGATTATAAATTATATTTATAGTATGTTACAAGTGAGTACCGAGCCGTAAACTATCTTTAAGGTTAGCAATAAGTGAGTCCTGAGTCATAATAAAGCCTTAAGGTTAGTTATAAGTAAGTTCTAGATTTCAAAATAACCTTAAGGTTAGGTACAAGTAAGTCCTGGGTCATAAATTATCCTTAAGGTCAGTTAAAAGTAAGTTTCGGGTCGTAAAATATCCTTAAGTTAGTTATAAGTTAGTCCTGGGTCATAAAATGTCCTTAAGGTTAGTTACAAGAGAGTCCTAGGTCATAAAATATCCTTAAAGTTAGTTGTAAGTGAGTCCTAGGTCATAAAATATACTTAAGGTTAGTTGTAAGTGAATCCTGAGTCAAAAAATATACTTAATGTCAGTTATAAGTGAGTCCTGACTAATAAACTAGTCATAAGGTTAATTACAAGAAAGTCCTAGGTAATAAATTATCCGTAAGATTAGTTAAAAGTAAGTTTTGGGTCGTAAAATATCCTTAAAGTTAGTTATAAGTTAGTCCTGGGTCATAAAATATCCTTAAGGTTAGTTACAAGTAAGATCTGGGTCAAAAATATCCTTAAGGTTATTTACGAATAAGTCCTGTGTAAAAAGTTATCATTAAGGTTAGTTACAAGTGAGTCCTAGGTCATAAAATATCCTTAAGGTTAGTTGTAAGTGAATCCTGAGTCAAAAAATATCCTTAAGGTCAGTTATAAGTGAGTCCTAAACTATTAAACTAGTCATAAGGTTAATTACAAGAACGTTCTAGGTCATAAATTATCCTTAAGGTTAATTGTAAGTGAGTTCTGACCAATAGACTAGTCTTAAGGTTAGCCATAAGTAAGTACTGAGTCATAAACTACCTATAAGATTAGTTATAAGTTGGTCCTGAGTCATAAAATATCCTTAAAGTTAGTTACATGTTAGTCCTGGGTCATAAAATATCGTTAAGGTTAGTCACAAGTAAATCCTGGGTCATAAAATATCCTTAAGGTTAATTATGAGTAAGACCTGGGTCAAAAAATATCCTTAACATTAGTTACAAGTAAGTCCTAAGTCACAAAATATCATTAAGGTTAGTTACAAGTAAATCCTAGGTCACAAAATATCCTTAAGGTTAGTTACAAGTTGGTCCTGGGTTATAAATTATCCTTAAAGTATGTTACAAGTCCTGAGTCATAATAAAGCCTTAAGGTTAGTTAAAAGTGAGTCCTGGGACAAAATTATCCTTAAGGTTAGTTACAAGTAAGTTCGGGGTCATAAAGTGACTTTAAGGTTAGTGATAAGTAAATCCTGAGTCATAAACTAGCCGTAAGGTTAGTAATAAGTAACTTCTAGGTTATAAAATATCCTTACGGGTAGTTACAAGTTAGTCCTAGGTCATAAATTATCCTTAAAGTTAGTTAAAAGTTAGTTTTGGGTCGTAAAATATCCTTAAGGTTAGTCACAAGTAAATCCTGGGTCATAAAATATCCTTAAGGTTAGTTACAAGTAAGGCCTGGGTCAAAAAATATCCTCAAATTTAGTTACTTGTTAGTCCTGGGTCATAAAATATCCTTAAGGTTAATTACGAGTAAGACCTGGGTCAAAAAATATCCTTAAGGATAGTTACAAGTAAGTCCTATGTAATAAGTTATCATTAAGGTTAGTTGCAAATAATTCCTGGGTCATAAAATATCCTTAAGGTCAGTTACAAGTGAGTCTCGAGCCACATATTACACTTAAGGTCATCCTTAAGTGAGTCTTCAGCTTCAAACTACTCTTAACTCAATCCTCAACCACAATCGACTCCTAAAAAAAAACTTTCAACCCCCCCTTAATGTTGTAATGAGGTTTCCAATTTATTTTTATCACCACAAAATTATAATCGAAAAATAATTGTAAAACTTTTTTTCACCAATTATTATCTAAATTGAAAGGCTGCGTTATTGCATCTCATTTAAAGTCTTAAGAGTAAACGCGATGATGGGAAGGCCACATTGAAAAATAGATTATAAAGAGCTTAAAACAGGAGAAGGTATAGGTAGTAGCAAGGGGGGCCCAGCTAAAGTGTAAAGAGAGGAAAATTAGATTCGCGAACTATTTTGAATATCCCGTAAACATCTCTCTAGTTACTAAAGACCTTGCGGGAGTGAAATTTCGTGCTGTCTTGCCAAAGCACGTCTGCCTGTCGGGAAACTTTGGTGAAATACTTTCCTTTAGTATGGAACGTCTAAGTGTATACGTCGGCAAACAAGTCGAGGACCTAAAGGATGTAGGTTGGAACTAGTCCAAGTTGAAAACAGGGTCGTTGCGTTGTTGTTGTGTGTATATATATATATATATATATATATATATATATATATATAACCATCAACATTGGTCAATGGGCCGTACTAATCGGTCTATACTCACTTCTCCGCTAGTCCCCTTTTGTTCCATACTCCAGATTCGTATTGTATATATACCTCAGGCTATAGAATATTAAGTACTTATCAGATCTATTAGATAATTCCATGTTTCATCAAAACAAATTTCTTTTATTATAATATCAATGCAAACAAACGCGGACCAATTACAAATCGTTTTCTCTTTTTAAAATCCTCGATTGAAGGGAATCTCTTATCCGTTAGGGGTTTTTTTTTTTGAACGATCGTTACGATCCGATTTCTTCAACAACGCAGCTAAAAAGAAAAACATTGACGAAAATAAAGGATGATGGTAAATTGAATCGAGGTTTCAAGGAAAGCCCCATCGATTTTCCAAGAGTCTTTGATCTTTAACGGCAAAAAAAAAAGGTATAAGGACATTCGAGGGTCACCCAAGAGAGAGAGAGAGAGGCGCGCACATTGCACCTTAACTTGGAACTCGCGTGTCACACGATGAAATCGACTCTTCTATGTTGACGACTAGTTTTCTTCAAAGAGAATAAACTTTTTTTTTTTCTTTTTTTTTTGCTATTCCCCCTTTTTGCGAAACACTTTACTTCGACCAAAATACCTGAAATATTAAAGGTTCTTCGCGTGCCTTTACACACCAACTATTTTCCAGACACGAATTCAATCTCTTACAAAAAAAATCGAATTGTCCGGTCAAAAATATCATTAAAAATACATTTATCATGTTTCGCATTTTATTTTTGTTATTAAACGCGATGGGAGATAAAAAAACATGTTTGACTTAAATATTCATATATATAAAAGAAAGAGGATGTCGTTAATTGTTTTATGGCCGCAATCCATCAAATGACGTAGGACTTAAGAAAATTAACATTTTTTTTTTCCCTATAGTGAAATAGAGCATCAGTGGCGTTTGATAAATAGCGGTTGAAATACCACAAGTCAGGAGTATTTCTCTTGGGGTTCCGTTGAATGGAAACTTCGATACGTGTGGACTAAAAAAAAAATACAAGAAAGGGAATTATTGAAAAGGAATAAAGTAATTGAAAAAAAAAGTATACTCTTTGATTATTCAACGACAAATCTGTTTACTTATTTGCTTACTTTTCAAAAAAAAAAAAAAAAAAAAAAAAAATTCTAAAACTGAAAAAAATTTATTTCTCGATTTTCATTTTCATATATATGAGAAAATGAAAGGAAACGTCAGCAAAATGAGACATGTTTTTTGAGGACAAAATTTTCAGTTTCATTGTTCGTGGAAAATATCGGCGCTTAGTACGCGGTCGCATCTTCATTCCTCTAAACGACGGTATTGTACTACCATGAAAATAGAGAGAGAGGGAGGGAGAAAGAGAGAGAGAGAGAGAAGGTGCCTTTGATTACGACATTGTGAAGCGCAGAAGGGTCTCGGCACGGATATGCTCTGACTTTACGGGCTTAAGTTTCATTCATTGAGCCACCAGTATTCAGAAGGCGCGACAAATCTCAAGACATCAGTCAGCTAGAATGTCTATTTTCTTGTCTAATATTGTGCGACAACAGAAAGCAATTTAATTCCCCTTTTTGTTATCTCCGTCAAGAAACAATTTATTAGTCATTACTCATCATTTTATCAAGGTTATAAAAATCTTATTTCGGAAAACTGAACTATATAAATATTTAGATATTATATTATATTTTTATTTGCAAATGTATTAAGAATTGTATAATTTTTTTTTTTTTATTTCAAATTTTTTATCTCTTCATTATGGTAATAATTTACCTCTCCAAATATGTAGATTAAATTTTTTAACAATTTAGTTTCGTCGAAATTTATTGAAAGTTCAATAAAATTGAGCGCGAGCAATTCTTATGCAAATTGCCAAAATCAAACTAGCCGTGCGGATGTGTGGCTTCGAGTAGAATTGACTCGATTTCATCAGCGTTAGTAAAAAAAGAAAAAAAAAGAGTGATGAACTCAATACGCAATTTACAATGAGGTAATTGTGCAAAAAGAAAGAGCTTCAAAATATATCTAAAGGTAATAATTGAAATGAATTCTCAAAATCAATTATAGCAAACAAAATTATTATTTCCTGCACAGCAACTAAAAAATAATTTAATATTTTTATAATTTCTGCAATATTAAAATATTTAGTTTCCGATCTTCTAAATTAAGAATCATGACTTGAATTTATTTTTTAATACTTTGCAGTAAATAATTCGTGATTGCCAAAAAGAAAATATGAAAAAAAATAGCTGTGTCATATATATATATATATGTTCAATGAATACAAGACTTCAATCTTCTTTGTGTGCGCTGACAAACCCGATTCAAAATGCGATAGATCTGAAGCTGAAACGGCGCGGCACTTTATATATATAAGAGTCCCGATCGGTTATGCCTGATCTCAAAATAAAGCTTTTCTTTACCTGCCGGTAAACGTTGGCAATATGTCTTTCAGAGGAGACCATATCTTCTAATACCATCGTACCGACGTAACACCTGCTACCTGCTACTTACTTATCTTAAGCCTCTCTCGCACACAACATAAGGAACCTGCTTGGAATGTAATATCCTCAGCATATCATCTCATATAATACCTATCACTTTTTTACCCCATTCCTCTCTCTCTTTCTCTCTCTCTTATCTATATAAACACCTATTGAACTTTTAAGAAAAGATTCTATATCTACAAGTTACTTTTCCTCTCCTTAAGTGAATTTTTTTTCACACGGAAAACAAAATGTCAACTTTTCTACATTGAAAGAATTTTTGAAAAATAATATAAAAGAATGAGAGACGCAAGCCTCCATCGCAGGGTTTCGTGACCAATACTAATATTATCGTTGCTAAGGAAAAAAACCATAGCAACAGTTGCTATGGTAACGATTGTCATGGAAACAGTTGCTATGGTACCAGTTTTGCTATGGTACTAGTTTTGCTGTTGTCCCGGTTTTGCTAAGGTAACGGTTTCTATGGAACCGGTTTTGATATGGTACCAGTTTTGCTATGGTACTGGTTGCTATGGTTCTGGTTTTGCTATGGTACCTGTTTTGTTATGGTACCTGTTTTGCTATGGTACTGGTTGTTATGGTACCAGTTTCTATGGTACCGATTTTGGTATAGTACCGGTTGCTATGGTACCAGTTTTGGTATGGTACCGACTGTTATGGTACCGGTTTAGCTATGGTACTGATTGCTATGGTACCAGTTTTGGTATGATACCGGTTTTGCTATGGTACTAATTGCTATGGTACTGGTTTTGCTATGGTACCAGTTTTGCTATGGTACTGGTTTTGCTATGGTACTAGTTTTGCTGTTTTCCGGTTTTGCTAAGGTAACGGTTTCTATGGAACCGGTTTTGATATGGTACCGGTTTTGCTTTGGTACTGGTTGCTATCGTTCTGGTTTTGCTATGGTACCTGTTTTGGTATGGTACCGGTTTCTATGGTACCGGTTTTGGTATAGTACCGGTTGCTAAGGTACCAGTTTTGGTATGGTACCGGCTGTTATGGTACCAATTTTGCTATGGTACTGATTGCTATGGTACCAGTTTTGGTATGATACCGGTTTTGCTATGGTACTAATTGCTATGGTACCGGTTTTGCTATGGTACCAGTTTTGCTATGGTACTGGTTTTGTTATGGTACTAGTTTTGCTATGGTACCGGTTTTGCTGTCGTACTGGTTATTATGGTTACGGTTTTGTTATGCTACTGGTTTTGCTAAGGTACCGATTTCTATGGTACCGGTTTTGCTATGCTACTGGTTACTATGGTTCTGGTTTTGCTATGGTACCTGTTTTGTTATGGTACCTGTTTTGCTATGGTACTGGTTGCTATGGTACCAGTTTCTATGGTACCGATTTTGGTATAGTACCGGTTGCTATGGTACCAGTTTTGGTATGGTACCGACTGTTATGGTACCGGTTTAGCTATGGTACTGATTGCTATGGTACCAGTTTTGGTATGATACCGGTTTTGCTATGGTACTAATTGCTATGGTACTGGTTTTGCTATGGTACCAGTTTTGCTATGGTACTGGTTTTGCTATGGTACTAGTTTTGCTGTTGTCCCGGTTTTGCTAAGGTAACGGTTTCTATGGAACCGGTTTTGATATGGTACCGGTTTTGCTTTGGTACTAATTGCTATGGTACCGGTTTTGCTATGGTACCAGTTTTGCTATGGTACTGGTTTTGTTATGGTACTAGTTTTGCTATGGTACCGGTTTTGCTGTCGTACTGGTTATTATGGTTACGGTTTTGTTATGCTACTGGTTTTGCTAAGGTACCGGTTTCTATGGTACCGGTTTTGCTATGCTACTGGTTACTATGGTTCCAGTTTTGCTATGCTTCTGGTTTTGCTAAGGTACCGGTTTTGATATGGTACTGGTTTTGCTATGGTACTGGTTGCTATGGTACCGGTTTTGGTATGATACCGGTTTTGCTATTATACCAGTTTTACTATGGTAGTGGTTTTGCTATGGTACTAGTTTTGCTATGGTACCGGTTACTATGGTACTGGTTACTATGGTTCCGGTTTTGCTATGCTACTGGTTTTGCTATGATAGCGGTTTTGCTAAGGTATCGGTGTCTATGGTACCGGTTTTGCTATGGTACTGGTTGCTATGGTACCGGTTGCTATGGTAATTGTTACTATGGAAACTGTACGAGTGTACGACTGGCGGACGGACGTATTGTTACAACAATACAAATTTGTTGTTAAAAACAATAAAATTTTGACCAAACAAAATTTTAATTCCAAGTAAAATTTATTTTTCTTCATAAATTCATTCATTATATAGTTTCAACATTATCAAAAAAAACTGATATAAATATTAAACAACGATAACAAATTTTTTTGGGGGGTATTGTTAAAGATCCTTTTTGTTTAATTGAATTATTTATTCACTATATCATCATCATCATTTTTACTATTCCAAGTACATTAGGGATTCCAAATGACTTTCACCCCCCATGTTTTCTGATGTCATTAAACAGGAAATGAAGGCGCTTGGGGCTTATCTAGGTAATTTTTTTTTAGAGAGAAAAAAAAACCCTTATGCCCAACTGTATGACATTAATGTCACGAGAGACAATTTATCGGTGTTTTAAGACACCGCAAGGCTGCTCGAGGGGGAAAGTTGACAATCTCAAAGAATATTTATAAAAGACAATAGAAAATGAGATTATTGATTCGAAAAAATTTAAGCATGAAATAAATGAGTTTTAATGAAGCTAAAAAGGTGAAAGATGAGCAAAATAATATATATAGTATAGAGGGTGTGCAATTTTGACACGCACGCACTAGTGCGTTTGAGATCAATATAACCCAGGCATGCATAGAATACCCTCACGTCTTTCCATACAACACCCCCCCCCCCGCTAAGTATGCGCCTCACTTGTTTTCCCATGGCTTCCCTTTTTAAACTAAGAATACCATTTGGTTGGGTTTATTCATAATTATAAAAAGGAGCAATTATATTATTACTGTCAAGTGGTAATTAAATAAAGAATTAAGTTACAGATTTCTTAATTTAAATTAATTTTAACTAATTCACAACTGCGTCGATTTGTTTATTTAATTAATTAGCAACCGTTTAGTACATTTCACTTTTGTAACTAAATTCATTTTATATCCAAAATCCTAATATACATCTAACCGAAAATTTAGTTTTCAAAATAAAATTATAAATTATACAAATTGTATCGCAATTTTTCTTTTTGCAAATTAATGTCGTGACTTATATACGTTTATAAATACAAGGTTTTCTTTTTTTATTTTCTTTTCTAATGGTGTGTGTTAGTGTGCGTGCAATTGCCTCGCATGCCAGCAGATATTACATTACCACCACAGCCACCACCATCACCCCACGTGGAGCTAAGCCGAGTTAATAATGCACTCATTATTTTATCAATACCCAGAATATCCGATACGACACGTCGGAGGGCTGAGGGAGCTTGAACGCGCCAGGAATGGGGTGGGTGGTTGTACCTTGGGGGAAAGAGGCAAGAGGAAGGAGAAGGGCAATACACTCCTGATGTATATAACTCCCTAGCCGCAACCTGCGCTATAACGCCTCTTGCACGCCTACAAACGAGAAAACGAATTTATATAATAGTCGAGAGACAATAATCAAGAATGTCGTGTCTTTTTTAGATAAAAAAAACAGTCATGGTACATTCGATTTCATTACGAGAAACTTTTGTATTTATTGATAAAATTGTTGAAGAGAATTGTAGGTGTGGAAAACAATTAGGTAGATGAAAAAGGGCTCAGAGCTAACTTCAGGACTCGTTTTTGGATCAGGTCTTACTCCTAGCTAACTTCAGGACTAGTTTTTGGATCTGGCCTTACTCCTAGTAAACATCAAGACTCGTTTTTGGATCAGGTCTTACTCTTAACTAACTTCAGGACTCGTTTTTGGATAAGGCCTTACTCAATCCTAACTTCAGGACTCGTTTTTGGACTGGTCTTACTCCTAGCTAACTTCAGGACTAGTTTTTGGATCAGGCCTTACTCCTAGTAAATTTCAAGACTCGATTTTGGATCAGGTCTTACTCTTAACTAACTTCAGGACTCGTTTTTGGATCAGGCCTTACTCAATCCTAATTTCAGGACTCGTTTTTGGATCAGGTCTTACTCCTAGCTAACATCAGGACTAGTTTTTGGATCAGGCCTTACTCTTAACTAACTTCAGGACTCGTTTTTGGATCAGGTCTTACTCCTAGCTAACTTCAGGACTCGTTTTTGGATCAGGTCTTACTCCTAGCTAACATCAGGACTAGTTTTTGGATCAGGCCTTACTCTTAACTAACTTCAGGACTCGTTTTTGGATCAGGTCTTACTCCTAGCTAACTTCAGGACTAGTTTTTGGATCTGGCCTTACTCCTAGTAAACTTCAAGACTCGTTTTTGGATCAGGTCTTACTCTTAACTAACTTCAGGACTCGTTTTTGGATCAGGCCTTACTCAATCCTAACTTCAGGACTCGTTTTTGGATCAGGTCTTACTCCTAGCTAACTTCAGGACTAGTTTTTGGATCAGGCCTTACTCCTAGTAAACTTCAAGACTCGTTTTTGGATCAGGCCTTACTCAATCCTAACTTCAGGACTAGTTTTTGGATCAGGCCTTACTCCTAGTAAACTTCAAGACTCGTTTTTGGATCAGGCCTTACTCAATCCTAACTTCAGGACTAGTTTTTGGATCAGGCCTTACTCCTAGCTAACTTTAGTACATTTTTTTGGATCAGGCCTTACTCCTAGCTAACTTCAGGACTCGTTTTTGGATCAGGCCTTACTCCTAGCTAACTTCAAGACTCACTTTTGGCTCAAGGCTAACTATAAAGCTACTATAAGGCTCTCTTCTATCTTAGGACTAACTCCTAGCTAGCTTCAGGCCTCGCTTCTGGCTCAGGAATCACTTGTAGCTAACTTCAAGGCTTGATTACCGCTCAAAGCTAAATTCCGGCTCAGGACTTACTTAGGCCAAACTTCAAGGCTCGCTTCTGGCTTAGGTCTTACTCCTAGCTAACTTCACAACTCGCTTCTGGCTCAGAACTTAAGGTTAATTTTTCAGTCATAAGCTGAAGATAGCATTAACGCAAATTTACGGCTTTTCTTTTTTTTCTTGTAAAACTAACTCTCCTCTAAAAAAAATTTCACAATAACACTTGCAAATAATTTAAGGCTATATATATTGTAAAGACGCGAATTTTAACCTCAAGAGTAAAATATATTGCGTATAAAAATGAAATTGCAACCACAGAACGGGGATTTAACATGAAATGGTGGTTTGGCAAAATCTGCGAGTTTCGCGTGCCAACGTTGCGTTTCCGGCACAAAATAAGCGAGGTGCACCTCGCGGTAGGCAGAAAAGCGAATTTAAAGAGTAAGGCCGTTTGTGAAAATTAGCATGCTCACCGACTCTCACTTGTTTCAGATATATATACGTACATATATATATGAAAAAACTCATTTTTCTTATAAAAAAAAATGCTTTTTCTTACCATCATAGAAAATACAATATAAATTCTATATATATATATAAAAAAAATATCGACCTACCTGTCTCTTGAGGGACGAGAAATCTTATTTCCGATTCCTTTTTTTCACAGTACGCGGGCATCTCACGATCAGTCTTTTCCGCCTCTCTTGGTCCAAGTCGATACCCAATTAACGGATATCTGTGAAGTTCATTCTCTCCTTGCTTCTCGACTTATCGCCTACTCCTTCGTCGATACTTCCAAGTAGTTATTAGATTCTCCACTGAAGGAAAACTGTCGACAAATTTCAACTGGATTCGCAAAAATCCTTTCTTTGATTTCCGAATTCTGTACAAAAAAAAAAATTTACTATTTACTAATTTTTATATTTTAATTTTACGTATTAAAAATAAGTTCTTTAGAAGATTTATATATAAATCTGTTTCAGTTTTCATAAATAACTTTTCAGACATAAAAAAAAGTATTCGAAAAAAAAAAAATGTTGAGGACGATTCGAACGTTTCTTAATTAAGATACTTTTCCGTCTCTCACGAACTTTAGTGGACAGTTTGTATATTTTATACTGCAAAAGCGAAGGTAAAGTCGATAAAATATTTTTCTTGAGATAATTGCTTTTGAGAAAGAATAACAAGATAAAGAAATGTATAGCAATAAGATGATAACAGTTTGTATTGAAAAATGCCTTCTTCTTTGATGTGTCTGTCAAAGGAGATATTATTTTCCCCCCCCCCACCAGATTCTGTATGCAATTCTTTTTCTTCAAAGAGGCTTAAAATTCTTTATTTCCATTTAAGTTTAATTAATGTAAAAAAAAAAATATTTTTGCCTAATCCTGATGAATTCATTTATCTTTTTTCGTTAGGGTTCGAAAATGTGAATTTAGTGATTATATCGCCAGTATATATATATATGACACTCGATCGATCATTAGAACGATTAAATACTCATTTTATGCAGAGGAGGAAAAAATAAATTTTCGTTTTTTTTTTTTTCTTATCGAGATTATAAAACAATTTATATTATATGTGTGTAGAAAAGCGTCTATATGAACGATATAAAAGCATTAATACTGCTTTTCTGTATATTCAAAGATTAAAGGCTATTTCATCGGGAGAGCCAGACGCCAACATGAGAAATGCATCCATGGAGCGGAGATTTGGCAAAAGCCTTCGAGGACGAAAGAGATGGGCAGTATAGTACAGCGAGAGAAGCTTACATCCGTAAGCTGCAAGCTTTACCCGCTGGGAGATCGACGGTTCTGTATTTTCTATATACCCAGAGTACCAAACCACCCCGTTTGCCACCCCAGTTGAATATATCCTTATATTCACTCTCTCTCTCTCTCTCTCTCTCTTTCTCTCGCCCTTGTTAGTCTCTGGGGACTTCTCGAACACAACTCTTCGTGTTGATGTTGGACCTATATTTTTCAAACGAAATACCATACCATCTGCGAGGATTCACTTGCGGTCGTTTCTTTGCAGTATATATATATAGAGAGAGAGAGATGGAAAAACATTAAAACACATATGCCCAAAGTTCCGCCTTTCGTGCTTGGAGGTTGTTTCAATATTTTATTGATTGGTATATACTGATTCTTTGAATGGAAAACAAAGAGAATTTTGTTTGGAATTAATGAAACTTGAGAAATATTATTGTTGTTTGAGTTATATGCTTTTTGAAAGTATTTTTTAGTAATAGTATTTTTGTAAATATTTGTTGGTAGAATTTTAATTGTAGAATCTGTTAATAGAAACTGTTTTTAGGATTGGCTCTAGGATAAAGAAGATCATCCAAAAAGATCGAGTTGTAAAAGTTGTGGATCAATTACAAATAAAATTAATTTTAGCATCAATTGCAGAATTATGTTTAGAAACAGTTTCACAATTCAGTTTCAAAATCAGTTGCAGATTTAGATATATGTTCAGAAACAGTTTCACAGATCAGTTTCAAAATCAGCTTTAGAATCAGTTTCAAAATCAGTTGCAGATTTAGATATATGTTCAGAAACAGTTTCACAGATCAGTTTCAAAATCAGCTTTAGAATCAGTTTCAAAATCAGTTGCAGATTTAGATATATGTTCAGAAACAATTTCACAAATCAGCTTCAGAATTAATTTCAAAATCAGTTTCAAAATCAGTTGCAGATTTAGATATGTTCAGAAACAGTTTCACAAATCAGTTTCAAAATCAGCTTTAGAATCAGTTTCAAAATCAGTTGCAGATTTAGATATATGTTCAGAAACAGTTTCACAAATCAGTTTCAAAATCAGCTTTAGAATCAGTTTCAAAATCAGTTGCAGATTTAGATATGTTCAGAAACAGTTTCAAAATCAGCTTCCAAATCAGTTGCAGATTTAAATATGTTCAGAAACAGTTTCAAAATCAGCTTCCAAATCAGTTGCAGATTTAGATATATTCAAAAACAGTTTCAAAATCAGCTTCCAAATCAGTTGCAGATTTAGACATGTTCAGAAACAGTTTCCAAATCAATAAAAAATTCAAAATTTCCGCATCATGAAATCAAAATTTTCAATTCTAAAATCCATGCTAAAATCTTGTCAACTAAAACTTTCTCCATATTTATACGCCATTCAGAATCACAAAATTCGTTTTTGCGCGAAATTTATTTTTTAATTAAACAACAGACTGCAATTAATTAGCATATAAAACCCCAATCTAAAGAATGACAATTTCAGTTTATCATCACTCTCGGGTCGTAAGTTTCCGCTCGGCTGTGTTTGAAAAGCGCATTTGGGTTTTGGCGTTAAATTGCCATGTCGAATATGCATGATGCGTCTGCGTTGATAAATACCTGAAGGTTTATGAGAGGGGAGAGGGTTGAAAAAAAAAACACGCGGCACAAAGAGGAAAAAAAAAAAAAAAAAAAAGTTCCGACCCGCAAAAGGGGATCGTACAGAGAATGTATATATGCTAAACGTGAGCCTAGGCGTTTGAAAAGATGAGAAGCGCTCACGCTCGATAGGACAAGAGAGAAGAGAGAGGGAAAGGGATTATGAAGGAGTCACAAACCTAGCGTAAACACAGCTTTCGCTCAACGTTCATTCAGTCCTCTCTCTCTCTCTCTTTTTTTCCCTCTGCGTGTGGAAGTGGTCATTTTGAAGAATGGGATTAAATTCTGACAGTGGAATTCAAAAAAGCAACCCTTGACAGCTTAATACCGATCATAATCTAAAACCAGCCATTTAGAGCATAGAGGTTAAAATGTGAATGGCGGATTTTTTTCCTCTCTTCAGCCAATGATTTCATTTCCGTCGCACCTTTTCTTTTCTCTCCTCTCTTCTTCTTTTTTTTTTTGAGTTTCAAAGCCAACAAGTGTGTGCGAGTCTCTTTCTATCTCTCCTAATCTAACTTGAACCCGTAGTGAATTTCCTCTTCCTTTACTTCTGCTTTCTTTTCCTTTGCAGTGGTGAATTCAATGGCTCGAATAGTATTCTATGTCCTTGAGGCTATTTTCCATTTATCGTTCAACGAAGAATAAAACCCTTTTTTTTTAAAAAAAAAACAGAAATTTACTATTTATTTTTTAGAGTAAATATAAAAATTTGTCTCAGATCAATGTTCCACACATCATTGTTTATATGTACAAATAAAATTCATGATAAAACGATTTAGCCTTTCGAGGAATATACCTCCGACCCTTAAGTTTGAACAAGATAAGGAAGTGTCCTGCCGGGTTTACCTTTGAAGATAATATTCGGTTGTGTGTAATCACTTAGGGGAATAGAATTCAAGTCCCTTAAGGTCAATATCCTCTTGTTTTCCATAAAAAAACACGTGTTTTCTGTACCATTTTTTTTTTTTGGAAATTAAACAAAAATCTGTAATTGCATGCTGAAAATTAATTTAAGACTAAAAATCTAAAAGAGAAGAACTTATTTTTAATTTAATACCTCTATAAAGTTCTTTTTTAATTAAATTCGAAATTTTCGCGTGACTTACAATATAACCTGGTTTTGTGAATAAAGATTAGAGATAAACTTTTAGAATATATATGTTATTATATGGAACTATATACAAGTATACATATAAATGTATATTAAAGTATATATTAGAAAGTTAATTTTAGTAACGATTCATCATATAAAGGTGACAAATAATTACAGTTTGATATAAGAAGAAGGTAATGAAAAAAAAAAAAAATTATACGAATATTTAGAACGAAGGTGGTAGACATGCAGATATGATATTAAGGCAGTGACCCAAATACGTTTATCGCTTGAAGGTTGCACGCGATCGAATTTAGGGTGACCGAATGACAAAAGGAATTTCCTATTATTCAGAATTTTTCCTTTTATTCTAATTTTTACTTCTCAATATCGATTCTCTTTTACAAAACAATTTTACGTGACTGAATTTTTGTTTAAGAGAAAATATAGGCTGATAGCATTATGAGGGATCGATTATGTAATATTCCATTTTCACTTTCCTCTCTAAAGGACCATAGAAACCATAGAAAAACCAGAACCATATCAAAACCGGTACCATAGAAACCGGTACCATAGAAACCGGTACCATAGTATCCGGTACCATAGTAAAACCGGTACCATAAAAACTGGTACCATAGCAAAACTGGTACCATAGAAACCAGTACCATACCAAAACCGGTACCACTGCAACCGGTACCACAGTATCCAGTACCATAGTAAAACCGGTACCATATAAACTGGTACCATAGCCAAACCGGTACCATAAAAACCAGTACCATACCAAAACCGGTACCACTGCAACCGGTACCATAGTATCCGGTACCATAGTAACCAGTACTATAGTAAAACCGGTACCATAGAAACTGGTACCATAGCCAAACCGGTACCATAGAAACCAGGACCATACCAAAACCAGTACCATAGTAACCGGTATCATAGTAAAACTGGTACCATAGAAACTGGTACCATAGCAAAACCGGAACCATACCAAAACGGTACCATAGCCAAACCGGTACCATAGAAACCAGTACCATACCAAAACCGGTACCATAGCCAAACCGGTACCATAGAAATCAGTACCATTCGAAAACCGGTACCACAATATCCGGTACCATAGTAACCGGTACCACTGCAACCGGTACCATAGCAAAACCGGAACCATACCAAAACCGTACCATAGAAACCGGTACCATAGCAAAACCGGAACCATACAAAAACCGTACCATAGAAACCGGTACCATAACACAACCGGTACCATAGCAACCATTTCCATGACAAACATTACCATGAGAAGGAAAATCATAATCACCGGAAGGGAAGATAATTTAACCGAGGAAATTGAAATCAGTGAAAGTAAAAGTGGAAACGAAAGTGAAGGTGTAAATATCATCTCAGCGACTACTCTAAAAGGAAAATTTTAATTGCATTTTGAATCGATTGGCCCTTCCTGATGAAATTATTGGTTTGGCAATTGTGAGAAAGTGAAAGATGGATTGGCCAGTGGCAAAATGGCATCAAAGAGCTATAATTGAACAGGTTGTAGAGAGTGTATATATAGTATATATATATATATATATATAAGGGGTCTATATTTAGGGCCATGACTTGAAAATGGTGGGTCACGCGTAAAGTGAACAAGACTCCCATTTCTCCTGCGTGTTTAGATCACTTCTCTACTTTGCCCCACGGCCACTATATATGGGAGAGGCCTCTTAACGTCACGAGAGTCACGAATTATTGCACCATTTCGGTCACTTAGGGTGCGACCGGCCCTTATTACGCGCACCTCTTACAACCTTACCAACCACCACATACAAAACCATCTCACCGATCCCAATCGATTCGAAACTTATATATTTCTCTGCCTTCTCAACCTTAACTTCCTCGCGAGCTTATCGATCCATAAGATCAGAGACGCGAATTTGCGATAATTGGATGACGTGCTCATAATAAAAATAAGTGCCTCCATTTCGTCAAATATATATATATATAAAAAATATTTCTCCCTCGCTATATTGGGAAAAAAAAAATCTTTTGAATTCATAACAAGACTTAGTTTGTTAAAAAAGAACCTTGAATTCTGTCGCCTGAAGGAACCAAAGGGAGCGGCCATAGTCTTCACACGCAAGGATAAAATTTCTATTATTGAAATCATCACTCTATAAAATAAAATATAGTAATTTATTTTTTAAAGTAGTTCTTATCAAAAAAAAAAAAAAACTTTTTGTTTAACAAATCGTTTTTCTTTTCTCCTTCAAGATAAGGAGATTTTTATCTCAAGAATATATATAGGGGATTCAAAAAAGCGTGTAACCTAATTTTTATGTAGCAAAAAAAAAATCTATTTTTCCATTGGGGCTAACTAAAAGTTTCTAGAGAAACCTCCTCTGAATACATGATGATTCATGTTCTATTAGTTAATTCAAAATAGAGGGGAAAACAATAGCACAAAGTAACTTTCAGAAAATTTCTTAAATTTATACTAATAAAAAAAAAACTAATTCAATTAATACAAAAGTAAAACAAAAATTTGTAAATTTAATTTAATTACAAATTATCAATTCACTTATTGATAATTTTAATTCACTTTATTGATAATTCTATGTTTATCAATTGAAAGTCGATTAGTTATTTCACAATGAAATATATATGTGGACACATTTTTACGATAAGATATTTCAATATTGACACCTAATGTGTACACACTTTAGAACTTGTGAGATAAAAAAATATATTTTATATATATATATATATATATATATTTGTTAGAATTACACTTGGATCATTGTGATATAATCATTGAATGTTCGAAAATGTGCTTTTATCAATTCCCCCCACCCCTCTACCCCTCCTTAGAAGATTAAAGTCAACGTTTCATTATTGGAAGGAGTTTTGTAACATCTATCCTGGCTGACGAGCCACCTGAGGCTCTGGATTCTAACAAAGAAATAAAAACTCTAAACTAACGATCTCTTTCGCTTGAGAAGCAGTAATTGGAGTGAGCTTTAAAAACCTTCACGAATTACCAGGGTCCAGTACACACAGTAAAAAACGAGAAAATATTTTAAAATTAAGAAAAAAAAAACTTTCTTTTTTTCAAAGCGCGCAACATGCCTTGAAATTATATAAATATTGTTTGTAATTTGATTTCTATGTCGGTAATTTATATATTTTCATTTTTCCAAAAAATTACCATCAGTCGGTAAAGTAGATTCCTAGGTCGGTAATTTTTATATTTTTCATTTACTATCAGTCGGTTAAGTAGATTTCTATGTCGGTAATTTTTATATTTTCATTTACCATCAGTCGGTTAAGTAGATTTCTATGTCGGTAATTTTTTATATTTGCATTTTCCAAAAAAAAAAATTCTTTACCATCAGTCGGTAAGGTAGATTTCTAGGTCGGTAATTTTTTATATTTTTATTTTTCAAAATTTTTCAAAATTTTTCACCATCTTATTAATTTTTTAACCCTCTACGTAATTGTAAATAAAAAAATATATATTTAATTATATTTGTAACATAAAAATGCATGAAAATAACTTCATTATACTGTTTTTTTTTAATGTAATAACTACACTGCCGGTTATTTGAATTTTCGATATAAATTCACTAACTATAATTACAATACACATCAATAACTTCAGCTTATCTTCTTTCAGTTAGACATTTTTGGTAAAAATATAAAATTCCATTTTTATAGCCTCAAAAAAAAAGAATCAACTGCGCCACAAAGTGCAACTGTTAAAAATAAGAAAAAAAACAACTATTAAACACGAATTTCGAGAATAAAAGTAATAAACTTATTCTCGCTTATCTTGTAATCAACTTGTCGAAATTTACACTAAGCACGATCTTCAATTCCAGATCAATACGATCAGATTACAGGTCTCACTATATATACATATAAATACGAACATTTGGCTGCGTGTAATTTCTGCAGTATGGAAAGAAAAAAATAAATATATAAACACAACTCCAAAGTAACAGACCGCGGCGCAGCTGAATCGGTATTATTATATGAACATCATTGCAGTACATTTCAACTTTTGTGATGTATATATATATATGTGTGTGTAACTTGTTCGATGTATATATGAGTTTCGTTTCAAGGGACTTGTATTCGTTTTGGTGTAAATGCAATATAAAAGAATATTCAAGGTACAGAAAATGTACATCGACATACAGCTCGTAAGCTAGGAAAACTTTGCTTTTATGGCAGATTTACGATTTACGAACAACGTATATAAGCGAAATTCAACGATTTATAATTCAAAACCACAAATATGAATAACAAAAGTCAAACTCTCTAATGTAAAATTAAGGACTTTTCTAATCCCTTTCATTTTGAATTATACTAATATGCTTTTATTAATTTTACCAAAACTAATAAATTAATATAATTATTATTTCTATTTAAAAGAATATATTTTTTTTTATTTTTTCTATTAGAAACAAATAAATATAATGAAGAAATAAATCTTACATTATTTTTGGGTGATGACATTTCTAGGTCTTTAGATCGAATTGAAAATTGACGAACAAAAGCAAAGAACTAGGGTGGTCTGAAAAAAAAAAAATTCCAGAAAAATTTTAGGAAGTGAATTATTATTTTTTTTTTCTTCAATGTCCACTGGTCGAAATACGGAGCAAATGCTTCCCACATTGTCAGAGTTAGAGAGAATATGAGAGAGTGAGAGAGAGAAAGAGAGATATAATACTATAAGGTCAGTCTCCTTTGGCACCTGCAGTTCTCGCTTGTTAGCGCTTGCCAACTTTCCTGCACCTCCGCGTGACACGAAACACACACACACACACGAAAAGGAATCCACAGGTACTCTGTCTACCTACACATCGAAGCGCAAACAATATACTCCCTGTTACATGAGAACGTGTGCAGGTATAAATACCAAGAGAGAGAGAGAGAGGAAAAAAATAGACAAGAAAGTGGAAGACAAAAAAATGAACGTGATTTTCCCCTTTAAAAGTAGATTTTCTTTAAGAGATTTCCTATGACTCAGATGTGTTCAATTTGAAGAATTTGGAAGTGAAGCTTTTTGGAATTAAGGAAAGTTAACTTTTGTCAACTTTTTTTCTTGTTTACCATAATCGATAATTAGTTAATTTTTTTTGTATTCTATTATTTAATGTTTAAATTAAATGCCAATTGTCTTAGAATTCGATTTTTAACGCTTTTAGTCAGATTTCTGCATTACCAACAGATGGTAATTGCTTTACATTGTCCTCTTCAGTTTTGTCGACATTATATCTCGTTTATTATAATTGATAATTAATTAAATTTTTCCATATTCTGTTATTTAATGTTTAAATTAAATGCCACTTATTCTAGAATTCGATTCTTAACGATTTTAGTCAGATTTCTGCATTATCAACAGATGTTAACTGGTTTTCATTGTATTCAGTTTTGTCAACTTTCTTTCTCGTTCATTATAATCGATAATTAGTTAATTTTTTCTGTATTTTATTATTTAATGTTTAAATTAAATGCCAATTGTCTTAGTACTCGTTTTTTAACGATTTTAGTCAAATTTCTGCATTACCAACAATAGTAACTGCTTTACATTGTCCTTTTCAGTTTTGTCGACGTTATATCTCGTTTATTATAATCGATAATTAATTAATTTTTTCCGTATTCTGTTATTTAGGTCCGCTTTCACCAACTATGGTTAAAAGTTAATCAGCGATTAAAGCCAATTTAAACGCTCATGATTAGTCGGTTAGGGATTTAATCGCTGATTAACTTTTAACCGGAGTTGATGAAACTGGCCCTTAATGTTTAAATTAAATGCCACTTATTCTAAAATTCGATTCTTAACGATTTTAGTCAGATTTCTGCATTATCAACAGATGTTAACTGGTTTTCATTGTATTCAGTTTTGTCAACTTTCTCTCTCGTTCATTATAATCGATAATTAGTTAATTTTTTCTGTATTCCATTATTTAATGTGTAAATTAAATGCCAATTGTCTTAGAATTCGATTCTTAACGATTTTAGTCAGATTTCTGCATTATCAACAGATGGTAATCGCTATACATTGTCCTCTTCAGTGTTGTTGACTTTCTTTCTCGTTTATTATAATCAATAACTAGTTAATTGTTCCCTTATTCTATTCTTTAATGTCCAAATTAAATGCCACTTGTCTTAGAATTCGATTCTAAAAGTTTTTAGTCAGATTTCTCTATTATCAACAGTCGATAATTGAATCTCACAGTTTCTGCAATAAATACAATAAAAAAAAGGCAGTCAATTAACAAAAAAAAATTGTATTTCATTTCTCCCTCTTTATAATGTTTCCATTTAATATATATCTTTATGAACAGCCACAGTGAAAATGATGAGGTTTCCTGTTTTTAATAATGTACCCCGTGTGCACCTGAGCCCTCGTAATTCTCTTCCAACCCCAATGTCGCACAACTTCTCTTTTGTATATATTTCGCGCGTCTCTCTTCCACATAGATTTCTAAATTGTATTTTTTCTTTTTCCATTTCTTTATTGGTGGCAGGAATTTTTTTTTTTCTTCTTTTTTTGCATTTTTCTCCTCCACAAGTTTCGCGAAGAAAAAAAAAGAAACCATAGGATTTAGGAATGATGAAGGCCCCTCTAACTGTCGTAAATATATCTGATACCAAGGGTGTATTATACTAACGATCCCTTTTTTTAAAAATATATATTTATTCCGCATTTGGAAAAACTTTTAAAATCCAGAAAGATTTCAAAGTTCCTGATATAGAGGTGGGGAGAGAGAGAGAGAGAGAGAGAAATGTGTACAAAAAAAAGGGATATAAATTTCGTTTTTTTTTATTCCACTTGACTGAATGAAATTTATCAAAGTATACATGGCTCTCTGTTTAAATTCCGTCCTTGACGTTCCAGAAATACTTGAGAGAATGAAACAGAGAGAGAGAGAGAGAGAGGGGAAATCTGGATGACCATACCGTAACTGATGGACACGTTTGACATTTTTCTGCTGAGAGAGAGATTCTGTTTATGCAATTCAAGGAAGAATGTTTTGTTTCAATAAATTTTTCGAATAATACTAAAAAAAAATACGAAAAATGATTTTGCATTAATTGTACCTAAAAAATACTAATTTTCCTCTCAGGTATTTAAAAATTGGAATTTTAAAATATGTAAAATTACTCTTAAAACAGTTTTTAAAAAAATAGTATAAAAAAAACCACTTGTGGGAAAGCAAATATTTTTTTCCTTGAAACAATATTTCACTGTTTGTGTCAAAACGACGACATTCTGCTGGTACTTACTGTGTCATCAAAAAAAAAAAGAAAAATAAAAGAAGAAGTAAAACAATGGTATAACGAGACACATATAAACACGTGTCTCGTAGAGGGGAACAAAAAAAAACAGTTTCTAGTGACAACGACGGTCTCACGACTCTAATCTGTACTTCCAAGAAAGTCACGCGGCATTTACGTATACAGCAATTGTGTCAAGAAAATTATATATATATATATATATATACGAAATCAAAAGAGGACCACCTCGAAGGAGTCAAGGAGATTAAAATACCAAATAATAATATGCTTTTTTGTACAAAAATTTTCATGGACCTTTTTCTGCTTGTAAAATTTTTGGCCCCTTGCCCCCCCTCCTTTTGCCAAATTCTTCCTTTGCCCTTGTAAACGAACAATAGCATTGTAGGCAGCGGCATTATAAATGAACGTCTGCAACTAATTTGGAGCAAGGCGTAACGACGGGGCGACCACGTTCGAACTTGATTCTCTCTTACATGTATGTGTGCAAATAATTTATGTGTCTCATATATTCGACTGCATTTTATACATACATGTAGTGTATGAAAAAAATAGAAGAGAAAATAAAAAAAAAAAAAAAGAAGAAGAAGAAGAAGTACAGGAAAAGAAGTCGTGGGGGACATTTCGAATCTGACTCCCTTTTCCGGTCACAGACTGAAATCTCCTATGTTCTTGTATATAGAGTTGCACAACTCGATGAAAAGAGAAAACAAGAAAACCTCTTTCCCATCCCTTGGAGCGAAGTTTTTTTTTTTTTTTTTTTTTTTCTTTCTTTTCCGTCTGGTCTTCTCTCAAGTCAATCTCAACCCTCGGCTACTTTGCACGACTCCTAGTGATACCGGAATTGGTCCTATGGAATGAGGAAGAGAAACTGATAAGAGGAGGTTATCTGATCGAGACAATCGCAGCTGGCGAAAGGCAAAGTGGAGATGAATGAGGTGTTTAACAGCATATCAGACGGAAATTCCCTTTCCCCTCCGTCATACCGCCACTACGATTATTGCTGACAATTTTAAGTTTCTTCAGGAGATTATAAAAATTATATTTAATGAATACTAAATTAATACTAAATACTAAATTAATTAATACTGTATTTAAAGAAGTAAATTCAATCAAGAGAAACAAATTCGAAATCAATTTTAGAATTAATAAAAAATTGTATTTAAAAAAATAGGAATTTTATTTTCTGATCCAATTTACAAATTCCACACGGAGAAAAAAGATTTCTTTTATAAAGTAACTTTTACTACTTTCAGAGTAAAACTGGACCAACTCGAAGTTTCTGCGCATCTCTGGCAATTTTTACTCCAAAAATAGTAAAATTTACTCTAGAAATAGTAAAACTTACTACGGAAACAGTAAAATTTACTACAGAAATAATAAATTTTACTATTTTTGGAGTAAAAATTTCCAGAGATGCGCAGAAACTTCGAGTTGGTCCAGTTTTACTCTGAAAGTAGTAAAAATTACTTTTTCTTTTTCTCCGTGCATAAATTGTAGAATCAAATTAATTTACGATTTTAGGAAATTGAATGAATTCTTAAAAATTAAAATTCCTATTTTTGTAATACAACTTCCTGTTTTTCTATTTTCCGTTTTCCAATTCTGAATAAATTCATCCAAAAAAACTGGGCGTAACGGAAGCATTTGCAAAAAGGAAAAAAATTTCCTCTGAAAGTAAATATATATACAATTTTTTTTTTTTGTAAATAAATAAAGTGAGACACGTGGCTAAGTTTTTTTTTTTTTTTTGAGGCGGTGTCGAAAATTTCATGTTGATTTCTTACTATTCGAGAATTGGTTTTGTATATATAAACGATTGCCGTCTGCCTGTATGACTATATAACCGGAAGATCTTTTCGAAGTGATGAAGCATGCACACGGCTCTGTCAACTACTATAACGAGAAGTCCCGCCCTTCTCATTTTACTAACACGTAACTAAACACAACCGCGACCACTTTTTTTTCAGGTCAAAGTTGAGTTATGGCGCCGCTCGTAATATCGTCTTAACGAACTCAATATGGAGAGAGAGAGAAAGGAGCAAAGAAAGTCAAACACATATAATATAATGTGTAAAAAAGAGAACATTTTTAAATCCACTGACATGTGAAATTGGGTCCAGTCTTTTATGCATTCTCAGAAAATTATTTTTCTTAAGAAGTCACTGAGGGGATTTTTTTTCATATGCAAGTTGATGCATTTAATTTTTTTTTTTTTGACGAAACAGTATTTTTGAAGTGGCTTATGTAATTCCATTTTCACTTCCACTGATTCTAAATTTTAGTTTCACATTCAAAAATTCTAATTTTCAATTTCACTTCTAATTATAATTGGCATTTATATTTTTATTTCCACTGATTATAATTTCCATTCATTTTTGCTTTAACTACTTTTAATTTCACATTCACTTCCACTAATTATAATTTCCACTCATTTTCACTTTCACTGATTCCAATTTCACATTCGCTTTGACTTATTATAATTTTGATTCATTTTCACTTCCACTGATTCCAATTTCACATTCGTTTTCACTGATTATAATTTCGACTTATTTTCACTTCCACTAATTCCAATTTCACATTCGCTTCCACTGATTCCAGTTTCACATTCGCTTCCACTGATCCCAGTTTCACATTCACTTCTACTGATTAGAAATTAGTGAAAGTGGAAATGAAAAGAATGGAAATTGGAATCAGTGGAAGTGAAAATGAGTGGAAATTATAATCAGTCGAAGCGAATGTGAAATCGGAATTAGTGAAAGTGAAAATGAGTGGAAATTATAATCAGTGGAAGTGAATGTGAAATTGGAATCGGTAAAATTAAAAATAAGTGAAACTGGAACCAGTGTAAGTCAATATTTGTCGAAATTATAATCAGTGGAAACGAATGTGAAATTGGAATAATCGAAAGTGAAAATTATAATCAGCGGAAGTGAATGTGAAATTGAAATAAGAACTGAAAATAGAATTACATAATCAACTGCCTTTTTTTCAATACGAACGTAGAAAAAAAAAATTATTTCCAATTATCGTTGTTTCATGTGCAAGTTGATGCATTTAATTTTTTTTTTGACGAAAAAGTATTTTTGAAGTGGCTTATGTATTTCCACTGACTCTAAATTTTAGTTTCACATTCAGAAATTCTAATTTTCAATTTCACTTCTAATTATAATTGGCATGTATATTTTTATTTCCACTGATTATAATTTCCATTCATTTTTGCTTTGACTAATTTTAATTTCACATTCACTTCTACTAATTATAATTTCCACCCATTTTCACTTTCACTGCTTCCAATTTCACATTCGCTTCGACTTATTATAATTTTGATTCATTTTCACTTCCACTGATTCCAATTTCACATTCGCTTTCACTGATTATAATTTCGACTTATTTTCACTTCCACTAATTCCAATTTCACATTCGCTTCCACTGATTACAGTTTCACATTCACTTCTACTGATTAGAAATTAGTGAAAATGGAAATGAAAAGAATGGAAATTGGAATCAGTGAAAGTGAAAATGAGTGGAAATTATAATCAGTGGAAGCGAATGTGAAATCGGAATTAGTAGAAGTGAAAATGAGTGGAAATTATAATCAGTGGAAGTGAATGTGAAATTGGAATCAGTAAAATTAAAAATAAGTGAAACTGGAACCAGTGTAAGTAAATATGAGTCGAAATTATAATCAGTGGAAACGAATGTCAAATTGGAATAATCGGAAGTGAAAATTATAATTAGCGGAAGTGAATGTGAAATTGGAATAAGAACTAAAAATAGAATTACATAATCAACTGCCTTTTTTTTAATACGAACGTAGAAAAAAAAATTATTTCCAATTATCGTTGTGGGAAAAAGTATTATTACCAATACAGCGCGAAAACTTCTTTGTCTCAAAAGTGCGAATCCATACACGATAATTAGCAGACGCTTTCAAATTAAACTTTACAAGTACACAGAAGAGCATTTCAATTAGCAGATTCATAAATTCGATCGTAAAAAAAAATTAAAATCAATTTTTCAATATACATAGCAAAAAAAATATTTCTTTCTATCCCATTTTTCTTCTACCTTTCCAATATTGCTTTCCATTTCAAGAAGAAACTTAAACGTCAAAAGATAATGTCACAATTTTTTCTCTTCTTCTTTCTTTTTTTCATCCAATTTCAAACTCTTTATTAAGAAACATCTGCTTATCTCACGAATGCTCCTTCTTTGGGAGACTGCCAGGGTTCCTAAACTCTCGACACAGGACTCTCTCTCTCGCATGGAGTGGCGGAAGTCCAGTCTGGTAGAACTGTCAGGAGGTGAAGACAGGGTGGTTTTGTGGAGAGGGTATATAAATCTATTCCACAACCATTTGTCATCCCTTCTCTCTCTCTCTCTGTTATTTTAACAGCTCACTTTTAGAGTAGCTTTTTCATTCAAAACGAACGCATTTTATTCAAAATAAGCTTCAAGAAAAAAAGAAATCAATTGAAGTGAAATCTCAACAATTCGCGTCTGTTTTTCGTAAAAACAGTCTGGACAATAGTTTATGGATTTCAATGGAATTCCAAATTTACTTCCTGGGAATATTGGATTGAATGAAAATTTTTATTTAAATAACATTTTAGTTTTTATTAAATGAACATCGAAATGTTTTTTTTACTTAAGTAACTTTAATCTAATCTTTAAATTTAACCTAACTTTAATGGGGGTTATGTTAGGTTAAAAACTACGTTAGGTTAGATTAGGTTTGGTTAGGAACTACGTTAGGTTAGGAACAAGGTTAGGTTGGAAACTAGGTTAGGTTAGAGACTAGGTTAGGTTAGAAATTAGGTTAGGTTATATTATGTTAGGAACTACGTTAGGTTAGAAACCAGGTTAGGAACTACGTTAGGTTAGGAACTACGTTAGGTTAGGAACTACGTTAGGTTAGAAACTAGGTTAGGTTAGGTTAGAAACTAGGTTAGATTAGGTTAGGAACTACGTTAGGTTAGGAACTACGTTAGGTTAGGAACTACATTAGGTTAGGAACTACGTTAGGTTAGGAACTACGTTAGGTTAGAAACTAGGTTAGGTTAGAAACTAGGTTAGGTTAGATTAGGTTAGGAACTACGTTAGGTTAGGAACTAGATTAGGTTAGGTTAGGTTAGGAACTACGTTAGGTTAGAAACTACGTTAGGTTAGAAACTACGTTAGGTTAGAAACTACGTTAGGTTAGAAACTACGTTAGGTTAGAAACTACGTTAGGTTAGAAACTAGGTTAGGTTAGAAACTAGGTTAGATTAGGTTAGGAACTACGTTAGGTTAGATTATGTTAGGATCTACGTTAGGTTAGGAACTACGTTAGGTTAGAAACTAGGTTAGGTTAGAAACTAGGTTAGGTTAGATTAGGTTAGGAACTAGATTAGGTTAGAAACTAGGTTAGGTTAGGTTAGGAACTACGTTAGGTTAGAAACTAGGTTAGGTTAGGTTATCTAATCAAACCTAAAATTTTTAAAATAACTGCCAAAATATCGAATAATAAAATAATAATCTCAAATCAAGGGCAATAATTCATTTCATAAAACCCCTACACGAAAATGGCAAACACTTTATCAAAACTCGAGAACAAATTTTCGTAATTTCTACAAGTTCACAAGAAAGGAAGAGAGCCTAGAGGAAGGGAAGAAGCAAAAAAAAAAAAAAAAAAATTAGAAGAGCAACGAGAACTCTTGGGTAAAGGGCAAAAAAATCACCCCTTTTCGAGAAGTTTAGTTCCAAATAGAAGTCGGGACACATTCCGGTGAACATGCGGCATTATTATTATATATATATATATCGCATTGAGCACTTCCAATCACAGAGAGACAATAGCGCCAAACAATAAGAACTCTCTTCTCCAAGACGCGCCCTTTTCACCTCTCACCGTTATATGAGTGTTTATGGCAGAACAACTCTGCCGTGAAAAATCATCCCTCATAATTAACCGTAGCCTATACCCTATACATTATGAGAGAATTCAACAGAGAGAGAGAGAGGAGAGAGAGGGAGAGAGAGAGGGTATGAGTGAGTGTGTTTTCAAGCGAGAAAAATTCCCCAGATCGTTCTCGCGCGCCTGATGAATAGGACCTTTTGTTCTTACGCGTACATTATATGGATATATCCTCAAAAAAAAACAAAAAAAAAAAAAAAAAGAAATGCTTGTGGGAATTGGAATTTGGTTGTTATTAATCTTACATCCAATCGAAAATGACGACATGAGGTGAAAACACTTCATTGCACTCCAATGAAATATTTACGCAATCGGGCGTTTAATTAATACTCATGAGAAAAAATATATATATGATCATTGAATTCTCTTTAATGGAAGGTTCACATGAGAAAAAAAACCGATTATTTTTAGCATCATTTTTGATTATAGAATTTATTTTCCAAATAGGACAAATTTTACTTCCTGGGATTTAGAAACAATTTTTCGTATAGATATTTTTCTCACTAGAGTATAAAAAAAAAATTTTTTTTCCTTAGTATTTGAAGTATTTTTATTCACTAGGTTTCAAAAATAATTTTTGTTTCTAGGGCGGAAAATGGTCGTTTTAATTCGTAGAGTTAGTGCAATAAAGTTTAAAAAAAAATAGTGCGGTAAAGTATACTTTTCTGCATTTATGTTAAAGAAACGTGTAAATAATTTTTGTCAGTGTCACACAACGAAAATTTTGTTCCCCTAGGTCTAAAATACTTTCATCAATCCCTAGATTTAAACCAACAATTTTTCATCCCTAGAATGCAAAATCGTAATTTCAGTCTCTAAGGTCAAATAGTAAATTTTTCCACCCCATTAAGCAGACTAATCTCTAAATTGATTTCCAATTTCTAGGAATAAAAATACCATATATATATAATATATAATAATCTCAGTATAGTTATACTTGAATTATTTCACATTATAAATATATATATATATATAGATTTTTCATGGGACGGCTATAAATTCTTTTCCCGAGTTACGTATAAATGGATTTCAAATCTGTAATTTAAAATATACACATAAATCTGAATTGGATTACAGTTTGAATTACACCGGTAATCCCAGGGAAAAGTCTCTCTCTCTTTTCTCTTTCTCCCTTCTCTGACAAATCTTATCATTTCTTTTCCGCATTTATTTCTATACTATTATAAAATATAAAGAATATGAGATATATATATATATATAGAAACAAGCACATTTTTCCAACCCCTCCAACATCAACATCTCGTGGTACCAATAACCCTAATCCTCGACCTGCGGTTCATAATAACAGAAACATGGGAATCCCCGCACATCTTTTCAAAAGCTATATAGCAAAATTCAAAGTTACCCCTCTGGGCCATCGCGGCGCGTTACATTAAATTTGACGTCGCGCGGCATAAACAAAGAGGGGTCCGATATTTCGAATATATATACTGTTGTGTATTTGTGTGTGTGTGTGTGTGAGACGACCCTGCGGTTTGGCTTTCCAAAGTAGCATGCGGGATCCATCAGGGACATTCAAATATACAGAGTGGCATTATTTATGAGCATTGGATATACATATACACAAATATACAATTGATGTATGTGTGTGCAAAAAGAAAGACTTGGAGAAGGCAAGAGGAATATGAGCATAAACTACATACTGCATACTGAAAATCTCTCCGTCTCTCTCACACTATATGTTTTCAAACCCAGACTTTTGGACTCGTGTATTTTGAAGCACTCTTGGCCAAGTTTCCTCTGCTTATAACATCATACAAACAAATGTTTCCTGGAGAACGTGCCACGATCCATAAAGTGAATTTCTTTCCATTTTGGTCAAGTAATTCACACAAAATTTGTTATATTTTAGTTTTTACGACAGGAGAAATTTTAAAAGTATATGACCTAAAGTTTTTGGAGTTCAAATCCTCTACTAATTTTAGAATTAAGAGAATATAGGAGTCCATCTAACATAATGTATAAATGATTTATTAAATTAATTCTAAACCCAATTGGCAGAGCATCTAAACAACAGAAGTTCACAACTAATTCCTCGTTTTCGGATTACTTTCAAGAATTACTAAACAAATTTTGTAGGGAATTTTTAAAATCAGAATCCAACTAATTCTTATTTTTTGGATTACTTTCAGGAATTCAAACAAAACAAAAGCTGTACGGAATTTTTAAAACCAAACTTGCACAACTAATTCCCATTTTTTGGATTACCTGCAAAAATTTAAGCAAATCAAAATATGTACGGAATTCGTAAAACCAAACTTCTACAACTTATTTTCATTTTACGGATTACCTTAAAGAATTACAAAACAAAATCTGTACGGAATTTTTAAAATCAGAATTGCACAACTAATTCCTATTTTTGGATTATTTGCAGGAATTCAAACATAACAAAATCCGTACTGAATTTTTAAAACCAAACTTGCACAACTAATTCCCATTTTATGGATTGTCTTCAAGAATTACAAAACAAAATCCGTACGGAATTTTTAAAATCAAAATTTATTGTACAACTAATTCCTATTTTTTGGATTACTTTCAGAAATTCAAACATAACAAAATCCGTACTGAATTTTTAAAACCAAACTTGCACAACTAATTCCCATTTTTTGGATTGCCTACAAAAATTTAAACAAATCAAATTTCTTACGGAATTCGTAAAACCAAACTTCTACAACTAATTTTCATTTTACGGATTACCTTAAAGAATTACAAAACAAAATCTGTACGGAATTTTTAAAATCAGAATTGTACAACTAATTCCTATATTACGGATTACTTTCTAGAATTACAAAACAAAATCCGTACAGAATTTTTAAAATCCAACTTGCACAACTAAGTGCCATTTTTTGGATTACCTACAAAAGTTTAAACAAATCAAAATCTGTAAGGAATTCGTAAAACCAAACTTCTACAACTAATTTTCATTTTACGGATTACCTTAAAAAATTACAAAACAAAATCTGCACGGAATTTTTAAAATCAAAATTTATTGCACAACTAATTCCTATTTTTTGCATTACTTTCAGGAATTCAAACATAACAAAATCCGTACGGAATTTTTAAAAGCAAACTTGTACAACTAATTCCCATTTTTTGGATTACCTACAAAAATTTAAACAAATCAAAATCTGTACGGAATTTTTAAAATCAGAATTGTACAACTAATTCCTATTTTACGGATTACTTTCTAGAATTACAAAACAAAATCCGTACAGAATTTTTAAAAAACAACTTCCACAACTAATTCCCACTTTACGGAATACTTTTAAAAATTTAAACTAACCAAAATTCATACAGAATTTTAAAAATCAGAATTCCACAACAAATACCCATTTTTCGGATTACTTTCAAACATTCAAACAAAACAAAATCCGTACAGAATTTCTAGAATCAAACCAAATGCGTGTGAGACAAAAATTGAAAGGTGATTTATGATATTAGATAAAATCAAACAATTGACGATTCGAAAAAAAGGAGAATGAACACAGACAATTCGGATGCGTTAGGAAATTAAATGACACACTCTCACCCTATATTCACACAAGGCGTTATATAGCATCGCGTGCATATCCGTACATGTATGGAACCTTGAAAGCATACATATTGCAACGTCGTCCCTACATCTGCAAGTGTGGCCAAATGAATGAATCTCCATCTATTCCCTGTCACCCGGAGAAATTTCAATAAGCCAATTCGGATAATGGAATAGCACACGCGCACGTGTAGATAGACATGAAGCATCTCTCTCTCTCTCTCTCACTCTCTCTCACACTCTCCCTCTATCTCTCTGTGTGTAGAGTACTTTACGTCGAAAATGTTCTCCTCATCATTGTTGTAACTTTTCTCAATGTCCGTGGGATCACATTTTGTAAAATAGAGAGGGTCGGAGAGATTCTACTCTCTCGCAATTGGACCGGTTTTCAAACTCGAATTGCAACCAAAGGCTGCTTCTGACGTTCTCGCGATACATGCTGCTTCCTGAGCATCATATAAACCCCTGCGTCGTTTACACTTGAAATGGCAGTTTGTGTTAATTAAAAGGCATGTCAAAACCTGTTGTTTTGAGCGTTTCACCCTTTTCAGTTGAATAATTTCCGGAGATACTGTCATAGAATTTCAATTGGTTTTATTATATATATATAATTTTTTAAAAAAAATTTTATTCCGCCAAAGAAAATAAATTCTATTCCATTTTATTATTCCAATACAATTTGTCAAACAATATTTCAAAAATAAGCACAAAAAATGATATACAATATCCAATAATTAGAATAAAATAAAAGAACACTTCCTGTTTAATATGTTTATCATTTTGATGTTGGCTATCCTGATTGTATTTTAAAATAATTTTCATATATTTATTGTAATGACCATAATCGACAAGTTTTATCATTAACTGATCAAATTTTTCCTTAAACGGTGAACCTGATTTATGTGACCAAAACATCCATTTTTCAGCTAAATAAAATTCCAATGCCTTTAGTGAACGTTTACCAAATTTATCCAAAAATCTAACAGCTAATATTGCATCCGTTCGACTACCATTGAGACCAACTATACAAGTAATATTTGCCAAATTTACCAATTTTTTATAACAAATCTCCTTCTGTTCAACTAATACTGATTTATTCATTAAACTCCAAACATATTTGTCATCACTGTCCAATAATAAATTTCTCGTATAATTCTCCATCATTGGAGTGAGAGCTGAATTATTTAAATCCTTGACATTTTCCATTTTCATCTCTAATTCTGTTAATTCACCAATATTAACTAATGCTTCGAAAATTTTTGCTGAATAAACAGCATGCGTTAGAATTAATGATGCAAAAATTATTCTATCGACATTTTTCCTCGGTTGACTATTTAAACAATTACCGAGAAAAATTTGTATCAATGTCACTGGATTCCAGTAACGATGATCTAATTTTAATAAACGTGACAATATTGTCAATATAATTATTAATATGACAAATATTATAGTCATGTGAAGAAATTGTTTTAACAATAAAATAAATTTTTTTCTCGTTTTTATTTGTACAAAAGCACAAACTTTAATACATTCCAGAGGTCTACTTGCTTCGAAAAATTGATAATCAATCGGATTACCATAGAGAAAAAATTCCGGTAATATATCAATTTTATTTTCCTCCATATAATTGTAAACAATTTTTTCATTTTTCATTGTATTCAATTTATCACTATCAATTAGTACAATTTCAATGTGAAAATTTAAAAATTTTGCAAAATCTTTCAATATTGGTGAATTTATTTGATTGAGTAAATCACTTTTAGTTTTATTTTTCAATTTTTTTTCACCAGAAACAAAAAAACCGACTCTAATTGAATATTTTTGCATATTATGAAGTTTATCAGGAAACCATTTACTTAATTTAGAAATATTTTCCTCTTTATACAAATTTGTAAATGGATTATAGTATTTTAATGTCGCTTCTAATAAATTAATTTTAGAAATAAATTTATTTACATTAAAAATTTGTTTCAATTCAAAAATAGTAACATCTAACATTTTTGCCATTTTCCACATTTTTAATAGAATTTTTTCAGCTAATTCTTTATTTCCATTAATTGTTGAAATAATAATTAAACATTGTTGTCGCATTCTCATTTTTGATAATTGATTAAAGAAAATTATTAAATTTTCCACAATTGTTGAAGAAAATTTTTCTATTCCCATTACAATAAATAATGTTGTTCTTCGTGTATTTTCATGAAATGTTTTGGATAATTTTCTATCATTCATGGAATTAAAATTAATGCTACGAGTTGGAAAATTTCTCTCAATCTCCTGAACGATGTAGTTTAATTTTATATTCGTGTCATTACCCATAAGTAAGCATACTTGATATTTTTTTAAATCCACTTTGATATAATTTATCAATTCTTTGATACCATTTGTTTCGATAATTGAAAAATCATTTCCAATAATATTTACATAAATTATTGTTATCAGATAAATATTAAATATCTTCATTATTATTTCTTGTTTATTTTTTACGAAATTAAATAACTGAAAGAAAATAATTATATTATAAATTATAAATTTCATTAATTAAATTAAAATATTAATTTTTATATTTACCAACTATTAAAAATTTGAAAACTTTTTGCAACAAAAAAAATGTCACTGAGAGAGAGAGACTAAGGGACAATGTATTTATGGCAAAAGAAAAATATGTTACATTGCATGAGGTCTAACAATGACTAAACAAGTAAATATTACAATGTAAAAAGAATTCCATTTTCTAAAATCAAGATAAAGTGGAAGAAAATTGTCCTACCGTGAAAAGTTATAAAAAAAACGACTGTATAATTTACCAGCGCAGTTTTAATGTACACATTTCGATTGTATCATTTCTTATCTTTGAATAATTTTACAAGGTAGAATTTTTACTCAGAAGTAGAAGGCTAAATTAAACATAAATTGCAAATTACATAATGTTTATATGTTTCTTTTAAGTGTCGTTAAGTACTGGAAAAAATGTAAAAAAAAATGACATCAATAATAATAATTAATTAGGGAAAATATCTAAAAATTCTTCTATCAAAAAAAAAAAAAATCAAATTTATATTCCTTTTATGACAATGTATTAGCAGTCGGTAATTCAGATTTCTGTAATGGCAATATACTAGCAGTCGGTTATTCAGATATCTGCAATGGCAATGTACCAACAGTCGGTTATACAGATTTCTGTAATGGCAATGTACCAACAGTCGGTAATTTAGATTTCTGTAATGGCAATGTACCAACAGTCGGTTATTCAGATTTCTGTAACGGCAATGTACCAGCAGTCGGTTATTCAGATATCTGCAATGACAATGTACCAACAGTTGGGTATTCAGATTTCTGTAATGGCAATGTACCAACAGTCGGTAATTTAGATCACTGTAATGGCAATATACCAACAGTCGCTAATTCAGATTTCCATAATGGCAATATACCAACAATCGGTTATTCAGATCTCTGCAATGTGCCAACAGTCGGTTATTTAGATATCTGGAATGTCAATTTACCAACAGTCGGTTATTCAGATTTCTGTAATGGCAATGTACCAACAGTCGGTAATTTAGATTTCTGTAATGGCAATATACCAACAGTCGGTTATTCAGATTTCTGTAATGGCAATTTACCAACAGTCGGTTATTCAGATCACTGTAATGGCAATGTACCAACAGTCGGTTATTCAGATCTCTGCAATATGGTAATCTACCAACAGTCGGTAATTCAGATTTATGTAATGTCAATGTACCAGCAGTCGGTTATTCAGTTATCTGCAATGGCAATGTACCAACAGACGGTAATTCAGATATCTACAATGGCAATGTACCAACAGTCGGTAATTTAGATTTCCATAATGGCAATATACCAACAGTCGGTTATTCAGATCTCTGTAATGGCAATGTACTAATAGTCGGTAATTTAGATTTCTCTAATGGCAATATACTAACAATCGGTTATTCAGATTTCTGTAATGGCAATTTACCAACAGTCGGTTATTCAGATCACTGTAATGGCAATGTACCAACAGTCGATTATTCAGATCTCTGCAATATGGTAATCTACCAACAGTCGGTTATTCAGATCTCTGCAATGGCAAATAGAGAAATAAATCTCATTTACTATCAAAAGCAACTGAAAAATCTCTATTCCTGATAAAAAATAATCTAAATGAAATTTATTTTAACAAACAGGGAAAATATTTAATTCGTGAGATATATAGAGAAAGCTGGAAGTTGAACATTAATTTATTTTGCATTATATTGAAAAGTTTGCCAACCGTAACGGATTTCCTTAATTTAAATCGTATAATCAGTTCTCTTTTTTTTGCCTACAATTTAGCTGTTCACAAACTTTTTTTTCCTGACCTTTCCTCTCTCTACTCTACATTTTACGCCACAGTAAATTTCCATTTTCCAATAAAGATTTCCGGAACGGCTAGATGCGTTTCTGCTTCAGTGGACTCTAAATCCCGAGAGTGGTGCGCGCGCGAATATACATATGTTGAAGAATCCAAAATCGAACTTAGAAAGCCCTGAAGGTAGACATTTAGCTAAGAAATTTGCCACATAAGAGATATAATATAATACCAATTTTTTTAGATAATTCAAAAGAACATTAAAAAAAAGTGGTTCAAAAACATACGAACTAAATAGTAATTTTTTTTCCATGAAGATATATAAATTGGAAAATTTTCAAAATACCAATTGTTGTTTTGTTTGAGAAATATCTTTTCTAATAGCATTTAAGTGGGTCATTGTCGCACGCGACATGGCACACGAGTCAGTTTAAACAGTTGCAGGACGCAGTAATCGTTTTCCGGTATCCACTCCTCTTTTCTCTGTATATGTGTATATATGTATGTTTTTAAAAGTAGAGGATGCCACCTACCCGGAAAAGACTTTGGCCCTACACTCCTCGCCAAGGACTAAGGATTTACGACAGTCATAAAGAACTAAAAGCGTTACGGTAACTTCTGAAGGCAAGGCAGTTTTATTTCCGCCATACATTCGCAGACGACAGCTTTTGAACATATCTCGAAAAACCTACAAAAATAACAATGAACCTCTTATATATATATATGATTACTTACATCTATGTACTTCGATTTCTGATGATGAAAAGTTTTTCATCAAAAACTTTTATACATTTTTCATCAACCTCCATATAACAAAACAAAAAGTGCACCACTATAATCTCCTATATATTATTTCTCAGGAATTTTATTAGTTTGTAAAAAAAATTATTAATTTTTTGAAATTTGTCAGAATATCATTTTTTTATATTTGTAAATTAGGGAAATTAATGAAACAATAGAGAATAAAATTGATCAATAAGTATTTTGGGGTCACAATAAAATATATATTTTAATCCTTTTAACATGTACGTGTAGTCCTTTAACAATAATGAAAAGCACTCAAATAGATATAAAGCTGTTCTGACAAGCTTATTGATATACACACAAGGACACGGGATTAATATTGCTTTTTGTATAATAAATTGCTTCTCATGTGGAAATTGAAACAAATAAAATTTACCCCGTCGATAGAATTCATATGGAATTTATTAATAAAAAAAATAAAAATAAAAGAAAAAAACACAGTATCAAAGAAAATGAAAAAAAGTGTATTTTACTTTCGTATATAAAGTAGATTAAATAAAAAAAAAAAAATAGCAGAATTTGTAAGAATTTATAATAATAATAAAAAAATATTACTTTTCAATAATAATTATTAATTATTAATCATTATAAATTTGCTACTTAATAATATAAATTGTTAATAATTATTAATTATTAATAATTAATAGTCATAAATTGTTTATTTTAATTAATTAATAATTGTTGTTTCTTAATTTTTTCTGTTTATTGATTAATTTACATTAATAATTGCTGCCTTTTAACTTTTCCCGCTTGGTTATACTTGTGGGCGGAGCCAAGTAAGAGTGGGGATACGAGAGAAAGTGAGAGAGGTAACGCTTCTTTCCTTCTCTTTCGCATCTCCCCACTCTTACTCGACGGGCCTAACCCCGGAGTATTTAATCAAATCTCTCTAGTTTTCTTTGCAATATTTTTTTATCTAAATAAATAAAATAAATATTTCTTAAAAATTCAGTCCATTTCTAAATTTTCTCTTTATTATTAAAATGATTTTTATTAAAATTAAATTATTAAAATGTTCTCTCATCTTTTCGGATCAGCGAATCGTATAGTGGTTTTTGGAGGGGAATTTAAACCGCAGACACCCTGTATCTTAGGGGCTTGAACTCTCCTAGACAAAGAGATCTAATATACTCCGCGCGCACTTGGTTACATTAGCTGGATTTAATTTAAATCTTACTTGAGATGTATACGCAACGAATGTACACCGCTTAGGGCAGAAATGTTCGCACGCTATTCGTGCATGTCGCGTTACGTTACTATATATATATATATATATATATGATATATAATACAAGTAGCACGCGAGATATGGCGGGGGCACTTTATTGTAATTGTGCTGTCGCGCACGAGAGGTCTCGCCTTTAATATAAACACATTTTCCTATAGTCCGCATATATACAGGACAACTTAATTAGAAAACAAAAATATTTTAATATTTCCAAAAAATGAATATTCCTCAATAATTTGCAATTCGCAAAATTTTTTTATAAATTTCTGACGTTAATTTATTGCTCCCCTCTCCTCCTTTCTTTAAAGAAGCACCTTCAAGTTTCTTGTCTGGCTCAAATGTTTCATTATTGGCACGAAAGGGTTATATGTACACTTTGGCAATGAGAGAGAGCGAAAATTCGTTTATATTCCTTACAAAGGGATTCTTTTGTAAACTTTCAAGGAACAAAGCTTAACTCTTTTTTTTCTATATTTTAAGAAGCGAATTGTTCTACTCGAGGCGATTGCTATATAATACCAAAGGAATGAAAATTAAGGCAAAAAATTACAAGCGGAAATAATTTTCAATTATTGAAATAATGCATAAAAAATGTTTCTTTTTTTTACATAAAATATTAAATATATATAAAGGCAGCAGAACATGAAAGTCGTAAATTTTCATCTTTCAATGTATATAGGAAGAAAAACCTTTGCCAATATTCTGAAGATTGCGGAACAGTGTGTATGTGCGATCAGTGAGCAGGAAAGTTGAATGTCAATGGTATGAGCCAAAAAGAGATTTTCTACTTTATGGGTCAGTGTGAAAAAAATTTTACAACCATTTTTTTTCTATATGTAAATCTAATTTTTATAAATAATTTTCAAAAGGATATTCCCTCAATTAGAGGGAAAATTGTATTATTTTTTTTTTAAATATTTTTAAGTATTTTTAAAAAAAAAGATAATTCCCTTCACGTGTGACACAAATTGCAGAGTTTTTTCTTTTTTGAGTAAAAAATTACCTAAGGTGTCGTTTCTAATTCCTAAAAACGTTAAGAGCACGTACGAATCACAAAGTACGTGCCACTACTACTCCCATGCGAAGAACTCCTACTGGCCCCCGCGATCAAAGGGAATTCTTGGTCATGAAACTTCTGATTGCTTTTCTTCGATCCTTTTAACCTTTTTCTTTTCTGTCACCTCTCTCGATCCTGATACGATTTCGTATATATATATATATATATAGATAAATTTGCCATTCTTTCAACAAAATACATTAGCATTTTTAGTAAAAAGAAAATTTTTTTTAAATTACCTTTAGCTATATAATAATTTTTGTTTAAAAAAGAAACATTTAAGAAATTTATATAAAATATATTCTATTTTCAAAAAAAAAAATGTAAAAATAGAAAATAATTTAAAGAAAATATTTCCGACAATATGGAATAATGACATTTGTTGTCATAAACAACATTTGTAGTGGTTGGGATAGTATTATCGAAATTTAACAGAGCATTCATTCAAATTGAACCTATTGTATAGGAAAATAGCCCATGAAAATACTAGCAATTCTCTGAAATTTCGTATTATAATTAACTTGTTTCTATCTGATCAAGTATTAATGAAGCGGAAAAATTTGTTAATTTATGCATATTTTAAAACTATTAATTAGAATTCAAAAAAATTATTTCTAAAAAATAATTAATAATTAAAATAAAAATAAAATATTTAAATTAAATTATTGTAAAAAAATTTTTTATCTGAAATAACTATAATTTACTCTGGAACAGCGATATTTTTCTCTAGAATAGCGAAAACTTGTGCTGTTTTAGTGCTGTTTTAGGTAAAAAAATTTTTGCATGCATATAATAATTTAAATATTTTATTTTAATTATGAATTATTTATTAGAAATGATTATTTAAAAATAATAATAACTAATTATTTATTATTATAATTTAATTATAATATATATTTATTTAATTATAATAAATAATTATTTATTAATATTTTTTCAGAACATGAAACTGGCATTATTGGAAGTTATTAATTTATAATAATTAAAAAAATTTCAAAAAATAATTATTTTTTAACTGGTAAAAAACGCGGATATTTAAATTATTTTTACCAATAAAAAAAAACGTAATTATTTATATAAAGAATCTGCAAAATCAGAGAACACGTGTCATTAGGGGAAGGTTCCTGTTTCTTCAACTAAGGTTAGTTTTCCTTGCGCATGCGCGGTAAATACGTTTTTCCCGCGCTTTATTTGAAATACTCTACTTTGAATTACACGTAAAATACATACTTTTCTAAGAAAATGTAAAGTTCAATGTAAAATACATAATTTTTTATTGAAATTAATTAATTAATAAATCAAGTACCAATGAAGCGAAAAAATTTGTTAATTTATGCATATTTTAAAACTATTAATTAGAATTGAAAAAAATTATTTCTAAAAAATAATTAATAATTGAAATAAAAATAAAATATTTAAATTAAATTATTGTAAAAAAATTTTTATGTAAAATAACTATAATTTACTCTGGAACAGCGATATTTTTCTCTAGAATAGCGAAAACTTGTGCTGTTTTAGTGAAATATATCGCTGTTTTAGGTGAAAAATTTTTTGCATGTATATAATAATTTAAATATTTTATTTTAATTATGAATTATTTTTTAGAAATGATTATTTAAAAATAATAATAAGTAATTATTTATTATTATAATTTAATTATAATATATAATTATTTAATTATAATAAGTAATTATTTATTAATATTTTTTCAGAATATGAAAATGGCATTATTGGAAGTTATTAATTTATAATAATTAAAAAAATTACAAAAAAGAATTATTTTTTAACTGATAAAAAACGCGGATACTTAAATTATTTTTACCAATCAAAAAAAAAACGTAATTATTTATCTGAAGAATCTGCAAAATCAGAGAACACGTGTCATTAGGGGAAGTCCCTGTTTCTTGAACTAAGGTTAGTTTTCTTTGCGCATGCGCGGTAAATACGTTTTTCCCGCGCTTTATTTAAAATACTCTACTTTGAATTACACGTAAAATACACACTTTTCTAAAAAAAAAAATATAAAATACATAATTTTTTATTAAAATTAATTAATTAATAAATCCTAATTAAAAAAATTTTTTTTAAATACAATTTTCCAAACAATTCAATAATCAATTCACCTTTTTTTTTTACAAAGGAGCGTAAGGATAATTAACCGTTCGACAAAACCGGGTGCGTGGCTTTCTCACGTAAAACATGAAACACGATGGAGAAAAAGAGGCAATCGGAGGGAGGGAGGGGGGAGAGGTGTAGGAGTAGGTAGAGGTGAAAGGGGGAAGGGGGTAGTTGGGGTTAAAATCAATAAAATCCCTAGTCCACGAACGACCGCATTCATCGGCTACCCCATTTCTACAACATATTTTGCAACCCCTGAACCACCTTCGTCATTCTCGTCAGTCTTGCTTTCCAGAGCCACACGACCGTCTCCCCCCTCTCTCGCTCTCGCTCTCTCTCTCTTTTCCCCTTTTCTCTCCCCACAAGCGGCCGCCTCATGAATTCTCCAGGATTCCAGAGGGATGAGGAGGGGGACCGGGGGGTAAAGGGGATACACGAAGGGGGCAATAGCGGGCCGAACAAAATTAGTTACTGAAACGTCCGCCTGGAGGCGTTGTCGACACGTGTGCTGCCGGTGGAGGCAGTTCGAGTGTACGATACGACTGCCAGTTTGAATCGCGGTGCCGCGAGACGATATACGTACTGTATAGAGTTTTGTAGTTTTTCGCCGGCCCGTGTTTTTGTTGAGTTTCGCGCGTGACAAGGTGTTGTGAAAAAAAAAAGTTTTTTACAAAAAAAAAAATCAATTAAAAATAAACACATTAGTGTGAAAAATTTAAACAACGAAAAATTATTACATTTTGGATTAATATATTATACCCTGAAAAAGAAATAGTGTTTTATTATTTTGTGCAACATTGGTGTTTTTTTAATTTGAGTTTTATGATTTTAAAAAAGTGATTTTTGAAATTTTTTTTTCAATTGTTCGTTTAGTGTTTGTTCTGGTATACTTATGGTGAATTGCGGAACCGGTACTGAAGAAGGTAAATGAGGAATTTACGAATTATATCCAAAATGATCCCCTTTTTTTTAATACTGTGTGAAAAAAAAAAAAATTGTGTCTACCCAACGGATATGTGTTAATAATTAATACAAAAGTTGTGATGGATTAATTATGTTCTATTGAGAGTTATATAAACTACTATGCAGCTTTTTTTGGGTCTGAAGAAAATACAAAACAGTTTCATAAATATAAAAGAGTTTTTCTTTTTGGACAAGAAAAAAAAATTGAAGAGAATTTCGAAATTGTGAAATTGCAAAATTATTGCAGAAGATGAAAATTACTCGAACTTGCAAAACAGGAATTAACAAAATGCAAAATAAATTCCAAATTTTGGAAAATTGAACTTGAAAAAAGGACACAAATTTCGTTTCAATGATGTCATAATGATTATATAAATCCCTAGAACAGTGTTTGATCAATAAAAATCAATGAACCGTTCGAAAATTTTGATCAAAGAATTATTGATAAAATTCATAAGAAATAAATTCGAACTAAATTTTTAAATTTTACTAAACTTTGGAAAAAAAATGATACAAATTTCGTTTTAATGATAATCCCTAGAACAAAAGCTTCAGTGTTTGATCAATAAAACATTCGAAAATTTTGATCAAATAAATCAGTAAATAATTTGAATATATATTCTTAATAAAAAAAAATTGTTTTGATAAAAAAGTCTCGAGAGCTTTTTTTTTCAAAAATATATACACACAAAAGTAGAAAAAAAAATCTACCATGGAAAATATATATATGCTATTGAATTAACAGCAAATTTTTTGCGAAAAAGCATACGAATGATTGATTCAATGAAATACAGAATTTTACACCATTGACAAATTCTGTAGCTTTTTATTTTTTAATCAACTTTTCTACATTTATATCGCAGAGAGGTTTGCTACGATATATAAAAAAATTTTTTACTTTGATCCTACAGAATGCTGCAAATGTTATTTTATAAAAAGAGAAATTTAAATAAATCAACAAATGCATTAAAAATATAAATTCTTCTACGAACAATTTTGGATAATTAAAATTTCAATGAAAATAATAAATAAAATTTCAATACAAAATCAAAATTTTGAATGAATAAAAGAAATTAGAACATTTAAAATAAATATATTTCTAAACGAATATATAGATAATTTTATATATATTTTTTTAAAGTATTTTACAATACTGCGAAATACATCCATCAATCATCATATATATCGTACAGCAGACAAAATAAATCGTTGTGTGCCTTTTAAAATGTCGAGGAAACATTGGAAACGAATTTCAGATCAAAAAATAGTAAGAAATGTTTGAAAATAAAAAAAAAGCTATAAAACTCCAATAAATGCAGTATAAATACACAACACACAAAGATCGATGTGTTGACGAAAGCTGCATAAAAGTTGACGACAAATCGTTTCAGATAGATTTTTTTTTTTTTTTTGACAAAACGTGTATGACTTAATGGATGACGGCAATGATGATGATGATGATACATCACAGATATGAAAAATATATATTTGACTTTGAAACTGAACGATTTTATAGTCCTATACATAATCCATAAATCAACGTCATAAAATGACCATCACAGGTTTTCAAAACTGATTTTCAATTTGAAAGAGAAAAAAATTTCACAAATTGTAGTGATTTTAAAAAGAGATTTTTCCGAACTCAACAGAAATATCTATGAAGAATAAATTTGCCTTAGTAAATAAAAATTTCTCTATGTAGATTTTAAAAAGACAAATTTTCAGAATGATGGGAAAATGTGATAAACTTTTGCCTCAAAGGAAAAAAAATTGTGTAAAAATTAATTTAAATATGTGCCTTAAGTTCTAGTTAAAATAAACGAAATCATTTATTTGGTATGTAGATTTTTTAATTCTACAAAGTACATTAAATATTTAATAAACTAAATTCATCTTTTTGACATTAAAGTAATGAATAAAGTAACATTTACTTTACTTTAAAAGTAAAATCTGCTGTCCAAGTGTTTCTGCACATTTCTGGTAATTTTTACTATACGAAAATAGTAAAATTCACTATTTTTGGAATAATTTTTACTATTTCAGAAGTAAATTTATTTTTGTAGTAAAAATTACCAGAAATGTGCAGAAACTCTGGACAGGAGATTTTACTTTTAAAGTATAGTAAATGTTACTTTATTCGTTTTTCCATTTTTCTCAGTGCAAAAAAAAATAGTAGGCTAAAAATATTTTTCAAGTGGGACAATTTTTTTATAAACCAGATTTTTATGTGTATAGCATTAATTTTGTAACTTTTACGATTCAAAATATCTCCTAAAAGTGCATAAAAAAAAAATTATTTACTTCAGAAAATTTTCAGCTACACCCAAAAAAAAGTAATCTTAAATTTAGAGGAAAATTCCTCTTCTAAAATCCGCTGAATATTTTCCTCTTAAAATACGAATATTTCATTTCACTGTAGAATATTTTTATTCTTTGTTGTAATGGAACAATGACAAAAGCATTTTTGCATTTTCCTCTTCAATTACGATTTTCCTGTTTAAATTTAGTATATTTGAAAAAAGGAAAAGTTACATTTTTTTCCTGTTTGGCATTTGCGCTTTTGTTTTTCGAAACTGTCAATTTTGTCATAATAATGTTGTGTTATAAATCGAAAGATCAAAATGGAAAAGAGACTCGAAGATTTACTATAAATGATTTAAATCTGGTTGGATATATTGAATGGAGGTATAAATACAGAAAATATAACCTCTCGATGAATCTTCATTTCTTACTAATTTTCTTAAATATTTGCGTCGAACTTCTTTGATATTAGCAACTGGCTATAGCATTTTTTGATTATTATTGTAATTAAATCTAATGTATTTCAGCTCAGCAAAAAGCAAGAAATTTTTTTCAGAAATATTTAATTAAAAACCAATATTTCATTCTTTATTCCAGGAATCTATTATAATTTACCTTTTTTGAATGTAAATAATTAAATCTTATTAAATATTTATTATATTATTCAAATTTAAGAAAAATTATTGGTTCTCTTGACATTAATAACACTAGGAATTTTTTTTTTGTTGAGGTTTTGATCATTTTGATCATTATTGTCTAATAATTTATTCAAAACCTGTGTATTACGATTATTTTCAACTTGTCAAAATATTAGAATATTATTCTTCCTTTAAGAGGATTTTTTCGAGAGGAAAATCCTTCTAAATTAAGATTATTACTTTTGATACGAAAATTAAGAGGAAAATATGCATTACATTTAGAGGAATCCTCTAGAATGAAGATTACTTTTTTTAAGGTGTAGATAAAGTCATTTAGAATTTTAGGCACATATTTAATGATTTTCACAACAGGTGTGGATGAATTTATTTTTTTTTTTTTTTAGTCAAGTCATGCGACTCGCAATAATCCTTTGATGAAGTTCTCGCATCTTCCAAGGCGAATGAGTTGGATTATAGTGAAACCCTCAAAATCGTGGTTGCCTTGGTCTCGCGCATCTCTCTCTCTCTCTCTCTCTCTCTCTCTCTCTCTCTCTCTCTCTCTCTCTCTCTCTCTCTCTCTCTCTCTCTCTCTCTCTTTTAAGAGGGGGCCCGAGACAAATGAAATTAATTTCATCCCTCAAATTGTAGAAAATGCCACCGCAGAAAGTCACCCTGTCGATTAGCGACGGATCACTCGGTTGAGGCTCTTGGCAATTTTCTACTGGTATAATACGAATATATATATATATATATAGGGTGAAGTGCAATAAAGCTGAGCCTATATATACCGTTAACAGTCGCGCGTTCCTCAGCAAAGTCGTGTACTAATCTCTAGAGGGACTTTTCCCGAATCATGGATTTTCGATTTGATGCGATTTGGGGGAAGATGGTTTTAATCTCAATTCTCTTATATACTATACCATATATATATATGTATATAGATATATATGTATATGGTTACCGCCCTGGTTTTGACAAAATTTAGGGATAAGAATTCTTTCGGGGCGCGCCGAAAAAAAAAATTGACATTCGAGGGTAGAAAAATGCACTACTGAAAGGCTCCATTAACTTCTTGGCCCGTATATCAGAGGATAAACTACGAAATCAGCTTTTTCACAAACATTTCGGCTTCTGATTTTCTATTGAGAAATATATAACTATACAAATAACTTTTTATGTCCTTATTTTATTTACCGAAAAATAAAATCCCTATAAACGATTAATTTTGAATTTCTTTTTTTTTCAAATTAATTAAAAATTTTATTTGATTCAAATACTTGATTACTTGACTATTATCAAATAAATACTTATTTGAAGGGTAGAATGACAAAAGGGGTCAAGCGCCAATTCACTGTTTTTACAGGAAGTAAAAAAAACATTTTTAAAAATTTTGCAGGTCATTTAAAAAAAAACTGAGAAAACCGTTTCGATATATTAGTATGTTTTAATAAATAAACAACAATTTGTTGAAATAAACCTACATATTAACGATAAAATTGAAAAAAACTGTGGTGCCTTGAGGTTATATCAACAGCGCACATTTTCTTTAAGCATTAATTATAAAAAAAATATACAGTTTAAAGAAAAACTGGAAAATTAGTTTCTTTCTATGGAATCGACGAAATGAATAGAAAAAAAAATTCCTTTAAAAAATTTTTTGTTTTCAAGAAAATTACGAATTAATTGCTTGCTTTGGAATTGAGCAATACTTTCATCTTTAAATTCAATTGTTCACTTAGTATAACCATAAAAATATTTAAAAATTAATAACAAAATGATTTTAAAATTGTTTAAAATTGAAAATACATTATTACTATTATTAATTTTATTAAGTAAAATATTATTAAAATAAAATATTAAAATAAAACCTAAAAAAATAATATTTTTTTTTATTTTGATAATATTATTGACTCACCACTTTCTTTTGTTTTTCAATCAGGTTGCAATAAAGTAAATTTGAGGCTATTTTATTAATTTAATTTTTATTAAAAACTGATTTAAATACGCAATAAAAAAGGAAATCCTTCTACAGAAATGTGTAAATGAATTTTCTTGATTTTTTTATGCAAAAACCTCATTTTCGATAAATTGGCGCTTGACCCCTTTTGTCATTCTACCCTTCATTTGTATCCAATAAATATTTATTTGTATCAAATAATTATTATATGAGTCAATTTTGTTTCAAGTATACAGAAATTTCAAAAAATACAATTCAAATAAAAATTATTCGGTTCAAGTAAGTAATCGAGTATTTAAATCAAAGAAATTTTTTTCATTATACAAAAAGAAAGTTAAAATCATTACTATTAGTTTGAAAGAATTTTAAAAATTTTTAACGAAAACGAAATTTTTGATAATTAATATTTAAAAAAAAAACATTAAAACCTTTTTTTCTATGTATAAATTATTAATATTTTTATTATTTTCATTATTATTATTATTATTATTATTATTATTATTATTATTATTATTATTATTATTATCATTATTAAATTATGCAATATTTTCATGAGGCTTCTCTTCCGGCAAAGGCTTCAATTTATCATATTTTATTGGACGATTGATATCAAAATGCGTGTTTAAATATATATATATGTATTTCGATAAACGATGTTGGAATTAATAAACGTTTCGAGTTATGAAATTCTTGAATACGCAACGAAATTTGATTTTCAAACACAAATAATAAATTATTAATAATTTTCATTCATATACATATATATATAATATTGATGCGCTTGAAATAATTCCCTTTTTTTTAAAATCAAATTAAAATTATAGCTAAAATTGAAAATGCCAAAATATTTGCGTCGTTATGCTAATTTTTAAGTGTAGTTACGTGAAAAAAAATCTTTCGAATTTATTTTTAAGATACCATATATTTTTGCAGTGAAATTTGAATTTTGTAATAATAAAAGTATATAAATATGTAAATACTGCTCGTTTCAATAAATTTAACTACTATAGATATTTAAAAAAAACAACTCGTAATCGAATTTTTTTTTTTTGCAAATTCATAAATTTTATCCAAATAATTTTTTTGCTAGAAAATTTTTTCATATTTCTAAACTGAAATTCTCTCTGAATAAAAAATTAAAAAATAATTCGTTAATTAAAAGTTTTCAAATAATTAATCGATAATTACAATTTCTTGTTTGACGAAAAAAAAACAAACCGATAATTCAAACTTCTCACGCATATATTCGAAAAAAATTTTCTTTAAAAAAAAAATAAAATGGAATTCGAATGTCAATCTTATGTGCGCAAAAATTTCTACCACACGAGACTCTTTAATTACCCAGAATGAAGTTCGACAGATAAAAGCCCGAGTCTTAACGGATTATTTAATTATAACCGCAACGCGCGGCGGTGTTACCATCTTTGAAATGAAGAAGAAAAAAAAAATTCACGTGTAATTATCACCTATATAAACTCTCCGATGAAAGCATCCTAATTAAGAATGAGTGGCACTTGATTTCTTGTTTTTCCGTTAAAAAAAAAAATTCACATTCCACATTTTTGTATGGGATTTTACGTCGATTGAATTCACAATATTTATAAAAAAATTACGCCTCTATAAGAATTGACTTATAAATTTTCCACAAAACGTCAAGGAACCGTAAAGTGATGTTTTTCTAACTAATCATCGCTATTGGAACGTTGGCATTAATTTCAAAATTTACGACTCTCTCCTTTAAAGACTTTGTATATAACAAGCTGTCGAGAGAATATTATATTCTCCGAGGCTATAATGATCTGTTTGAATACGCGGAAGCACAGAAAATTTTTTTTTTTTCAAAAATCTTTCTCGAAAAAAAAAAATTTTTCCCACATTGGATCACGAAGATTAAGATTGGTTTTTATCTGATAATTTCTGTATATAACCAAATCGCTGAGATGATGATGCGGTATATATATATATATAGAAGCAATTAATATTCAACTCTATGCGATAGGGCCAACACTGTGGTCGATGAATTTATCAAGTGCGCAGATCAATCCGTTAAAATAATCGAAATGCTAATTATTCATTTGCATAATTAACACTCGCGCAATAAAGCTAGCCCCCATGCTGTCCTTTTGGCTCTATATATCCCGCGCGCATATTGCCGAAGATTAACTCAAAAGCAACTCCTTGCTAATGTGCGTTCGTTTGAATATTAATTTCAAATTGCGATATTCCTGAATTCAATTTTCACCGAAAAAAAGGAAAAAAAAAAAAAAGAAAGAGAGTAGCATATATTTCTTGTCATTAATCATTGACTCTTGACTTTAATTGCTTATTTTTTCTCTAGCCTATGTGTCTAAATTTGAATTCATTACTTTTGACTAATTTGAATGTGTCGTTTCGTTCATTAAATTAATTAGTAACCGTTTTGGTTGATATTAGTCAGAAATGACTCGTATTGGTCAAAAAATTACTGAAATTAGTAAAAATTAATAACATTTGTAGAAATAGCTAATATTAGTCAAAAATTATTAATATTATTTAAACATGACTAATAATTTGTAAAATATTAGTCAGATATTACTCATATTAGTCAGAAAAAAACTAATATTGGTCAAAAAAAGATTAATATTTTTAAAAATAGCTAATATTAATCAAAAATTACTAATATTAGTCAAAAATTACTAATAATTTCACAAAAATTACTAATATTAGTCGAAAGAATACTAATATTGGTCAAAAAATTACTAACATTTGTAAAAATAGCTAATATTAGCCAAAAATTATTAATATTATTTAGAAAAATACTAATATAGGTCAAAAAATTACTAATGTTTGTAAAAATAACTAATATTAGTTCAAAATTATTAATATTAGTCAGAAAAATACTAATATAGGTCAAAAAATTACTAATATTTGTAAAAGTAGCTAATATTAGTAAAAAATTATTAATATTAATCAGAAAAATACTAATATTGGTCTAAAATGACTAATAATTTGACAAAAATTACTAATATTAATCAAACATGACTCATATTTTGACTAAAAATAGTAAAAAATTACTAATATTAGTCAGAAAAATACAAATATTAGTCAAACAAAATTTATAACATTTGTAAGAATAGATAATATTAATAAAAAATTATTAATATTAGTCAGAAAAATACTAATATAAGTCAAAAAATTACTAACGTTTGTAAAAATAACTAATATTAGTTAAAAATTATTAATATTAGTCAGAAAAATACTAATATAGGTCAAAAAATTACTAACGTTTGTAAAAATAACTAATATTAGTTAAAAATCATTAATATTAGTCAGAAAAATACTAATATAGGTCAAAAAATTATTAATATTTGTAAAAATAGCTAATATTAGTCAAAAATTATTAATATTAGTCAGAAAAATACTAATATTGGTCAAAAAATGACTAATAAATTGAGAAAAATTACTAATATTAATCAAACATGACTAATATTTTGACTAAAAATAGTCAAGAATTACTAATATTAGTCAGAAAAATACCAATATGAGTCAAAAAAAATTTATAACATTTGTAAGAATAGATAATATTAGTCAAAAATTATTAATATTAGTCAGAAAAATACTAACATTTGTAAAAATAGCTAATATTAGTCAAAAATAAATATTATTGTTCAAAATATACTAATATTAGTCAAAACTGACTAATAATTTGTCAAAAATTAGTTAGAAATTACTAATTCTTAGTAAAAAATTACCAATTGATAGTAATACTACTAATAGTTAATTATTAATCACTATTTTTCACTAAAAATTAGCCATAACTGTTACTAATCCATTTATCGAATGAATTCATCAAAACTAATTAAAACACAGAACAGATAAATGACAAAGCAAACATTTTTTCAAATAATAAATAAATTTTTTAACTCAATAAAATATTTAACAAACGTGATTCTAATTTTAAAACAAAAAAAATTTTTTCATTAAAAATTACCCGCGAAAACATTAAGAAAAAAAGAAATTCCTCCACGACGCGACTATTTCGACATTCTTGGATGTAAATGTTATCGATTTCAATCTCGTTCAGATGCAAATCAAATAGACCAGGAGAATTTATTCCCTTCATAAATTTAAGTCCTGTGCCTTTACTCTCATAATCATAAAGTTTGCATGACGTCTTGTGTGTTAATGGAAATATAGTAGCAGTGCAATAAATTCCAATTTCATGTTTTCATTTTCCATTATTGAATCATTTATATATATATATGTACTTAGGGAAAAACAAAAAATCCAAATTCAAAAAAAGAAAGTTGCGGTTTTAGATAATTTTCTACCCCCCTCTAGACTCATCATCCCTCTTTCTCTTGGTCAAGCAATTAGAAACCCATTATCTCAACAGTGGCACGCGTATTGTGTTGACGATTTTCAGAGCGCGGTTTCTGCACCTTCCATGTGTATATATATATACATATACAGTATATCGTCGGACGCAGATGGATGTCCCGCAATCAGGTGCACGACGGGACCCCCTGCCATTAAATTTGTCCGTACCAGCTGGTGAATCGTAACCCGCAATGGACGCCCGCTGTTTCGTTTTGCGTTTATGTGTTTTGGTTCATGGACAAAAAATTGGCACAAGAGAATAGAGGTGGGGAAACATGTCACGTCCTGTTTCTGTTTGTGCGCGAGTCCTTTTTATATTCGCATTTCAAAAAAAAAAAAAAAAAAACAAAACAAAATAAATTTCAAAATAACGAACCTTATATATCCGTGAAGAATTATAGGATTGGCGTTAATTGTCCGTTATAGGCCGAGCAGCATGCTATATACACGGCGGAAGTGACTATCAAACTATACGGGTACGAACGGTGATTTACGAACCGATTTTGCGCGGGCTAAAGCGGAGAAAAAGCAGAGAGAGTGGACCGCGCCGTCCGTTTAGACCGTGTGGCATATAAAAAATAATAAACCTCTCTCTATGCACACAGAGGCGCCTCTCGCACTAGGCGATTAAAATCAAATTCAAATAATAAATTAGAAACTAAATCAAAAAAAATTTGTCGAAAATATATTTCATTTTATTTTATTCTTACTACAATTTATATTAATCTAGTTAATTTTGTTTGCTAAACAAACTATTTTATACTGCCTCCATTGCAGGGTTTCTTTAGCAATTGTTGTTAAAGAAAAAAAAACAGTTGCTTTGATACCGGTTATGCTATGGCACCGATTTGGCTATGGTACTGGGTTCTATGGTTCCGGTTTTGCTATGGTACCGGTTTTAGTATGATACTGGTTTGGCTATGGTACCGATTAGGTTATGGAACCGGTTTTTCTATGGTACCGGTTTTGGTATAGTACTGGTTTGGCTATGGTACCGATTCCTATGGTACCTATTTGGTTATGGTACTGGTTTTGGTATGATACTGGTTTGGCTATGGTACCGGTTTCTATGGTACCCATTTGGCTATGGTACCGGTTTTGGTATGATACTAGTTTGGCTTTGGTACCGGTTTCTATGGTACCGATTTTGGTATTGTACTGGTTTGGCTATGGTACCGGTTTCAATGGTTCCGGATTTGATATGATACTGGTTTGGCTATGATACCGGTTTCTATGGTATCCATTTGGCTATGGTACCGGTTTCTATGGTACCGGTTTTGGTATTGTACTGGTTTGGCTATGGTACCGATTTGGCTATGGTACCGGTTTCTATGGCTCCGGTTTTAGTATGATACTAGTTTGGTTTTGGTACCGGTTTCTATGGTACCGGTTTTGGTATTGTACTGGTTTGGCTATGGTACCGGTTTCTATGGTTCCGGTTTTAGTATGGTACTGGTTTGGATATGGTACCGGTTTTGCTGTTACCAGTTTTGCTATGGTACTAGTTTGGCTATGGTACCGGTTTCTATGGTTCCGGTTTTGGTATGATACTGGTTTGGCTATGATACCGGTTTCTATGGTATCCATTTGGTTATGGTACCGATTTTGGTATGATACTAGTTTGGTTTTAGTACCGGTTTCTATGGTACCGGTTTTGGTATTGTACTGGTTTGGCTATGGTATCGGTTTCTATGGTTCCGGTTTTAATATGGTACTGGTTTGGATATGGTACCGGTTTTGCTGTTACCAGTTTTGCTATGGGTCTGGTTTGGCTATGGTACCGGTTTCTATGGTATCCATTTGGTTATGGTACCGGTTTTGGTATGATACTAGTTTGGTTTTGGTACCGGTTTCTATGGTACCGGTTTTGGTATTGTACTGGTTTGGCTATGGTACCGATTTGGCTATGGTACCGGTTTCTATGGTTCCGGTTTTAGTATGGTACTGGTTTGGATATTGTACCGGTTTCTATGGTACCGGTTTTGCTGTTACCGGTTTTGCTATGGTACTGGTTTTGCTATGATACCGGTTTCTATGGTTCCGGTTCATTAAAATTTCACTTATTTTTACATAACCAAAAAATTACCTAAAATTTATCTAACACTTACAATTAGCTAAATATCTGTTCAAAATCCACAATTTTCAAGCAAATTTTTAACCAGACAATGATTCGCAAAAAATCACAATTGTTTGTTAACCTTATTTCAAATAATGCTAATAAATACAGAAACTTTAAATTTCTCGCGCGTTGGTATTAATGTTTTGAAATTGATTCAATGGTTGGACTAAACCGATCATAAATTTGAATGGCTTACCTGTGGCAACGATACCGCGTTGTCGTCGTCGTCGTCGTCGTCGTTTCTGCTATGCACCTTTTTGGATTCGATATATATCCCCGAGAACGCGTTTGGCTTCCTGTATGCGCACCTTCTCCGCACACAATCCTGATATATAAAAGCGAGGATTTCGGTTTTCTCCATATAGCAAAAACCCAATACACCATTTCGATATTTTATCGGCGCAAAGATGCATTTTTATGTCGTTCTCGTCGTCTTCCTGAAACCAAAAAACTAAAACATCAATAAATCAAATAAAAAACTGTCACACGTAATGGAAAAATATAGGATTTTTTTTTTCATGAACAATTTCTGGAAAATATATTCCCAGACATAAATTGCGGTGTACTGCGTCAATTTTTATTTAAAGATGAAATTTTCTAAAATTAAAATTTTAAATTAATTACAAATTTTTTACAAATTCGTTTCTACTGAAATACAAAAAAGGTGTATTTCAAAGTTGGAAAAATTTTTTCTCAATGTCGGAACTTTTTATATAAAGAAGCTTTGCGTGACACGTCTTTTCATATATATATATATATAGTTCTAGTCTGATTTTCTTGGTAAGATTTGCCGACGGCGAAGCATAAAGTATGTAAGTGAACATTATATACACCTTTTCTTGATACACCTGACGTGTATGGTATATATATATTTTTAGAGATCTCTGAACATTCAATTGGGATCAAATACACTTTTTGTAACTTTCAAATTTATGTGGAAAATAAAATTTATTTTCTAAGAAAATAGTGGCAATATTGAGGTAATGTTACTGAAATTTATTGTTGAGTAACGAAATTTGTAAAAATGTTCATTGAGAATCACTGTTCATTTATTCATCGCCTAGGGCAGGACTTTTTTTTTTTTTTTCCTCTTCTCCTCCTTTTCACTTTCATAATCGACGAAATCCTGTTCGCTTTTTTCCTCTCTTTTTGGAGTCGTAAAAGCAGACACTGGCCTGTTTGCATATATCGGTCGAAACCGCGTGTTACGTCAATTAGCAACACGTTCACCAAAAGTGGTGAGAGCCCACAAGTCCCACGTCAGATAATTAGACTGGTGGACCGTGTCGTCGGCGCTATGGGAAAAGTAGACAATGGCTGATGAGTGAGGAGCAAAGAGAATACGAGAACAAAATGGAATACGGAATGAGGGCTTATTCTTTCTCTCTCTCTCTCTCTCTTTATTTCTCTTTCTCTGTTTAAGGGGTTAGTCCACATTGAGGGTACATAAAACTCTTACTTTCTTTTCTACTCCAGTTTTTTGTTTCATATCATTCTTTTTATTCAAAATCTTTGGTAAAACTCATCCGCAATGTGGTTCGACACCCTTTTTTTTTGATTTTTGTATGCAAGAAACGTAACGTACATACACAAAGGCATGCATTAAAAGGGTAACCATTTTCTTCTTCCATGTGGAACACGGTAATTCGAATGAGCCCTTCGGTACACCGCAAACGGCCACGCGACCCAGGATTTTCCCATTACGATCCCACTTAATGTTTCATGAGCCGGAGCGACGTCGTTCCAGTTGGTTATGTTCTAGGTTAATATTTCCTTATACTTTAGAGAAGGAGGAAGAGTCATTTTATGGCTACTTGTTATATATATCCCTTCTGAATGAATAATCCTAATTAATTACCACTGTACTGTAAAATTGTATAAACCCTGATTCCTCCTTATAGGAGAAGTTAAAAAAAAAACTAGTGGAACTAACAAGAGACGAATTAAATCCAATAAAAAAGTAAAGAAACAAAATTAAAGATCATTTACTGTAAACTTGGTCCATGGATAAAAATTCCGTAATTTTCATGTTGATCAAGTATTAAACGATGAGTTTATATATAATGGCTATCAGATATAATAATCATCTTAAAGCAAGTTTCTCTCAGTCTTGATATCATTAAGCTGATCTGTTTTATAGATGAAAAATACTTTCTAGCGAGCTAGTTTTTGTATATATATATATACATATATGAAAGCCAGCGAAAAAGATTGTCATTTGCCGGATACGCATTCCTTTTATACCTATACCACTTGTTTATACAAGTTTCCCAACTATTTATTTCTGTTATCCGTTTAGAATATCTCTCAACTACCTTTTATATATATACATAACGCGAGATGTAGACAATTGTTTATATGACAAAACTTTCTCGCGGAAAGGAATACAGCATTTACCACTTTATTTCTATTAATTGTTATTATTGTTTACTATCGCATATAATGAATCGACCATTTCAAAATCTCTCCATTATGACAATTTTCCTTTATTTCCGCGCACATATACCATTTGCTATACGTGAGTAACTGAAACTTGTGCGGATTATATTCCCCCTATAGAATTATTTTTAAATGCAGAAATATTCAGGAGATGAATTTTAATTTTTTTTTCTTCAAATCCTCCTTTCTTGGTTTTACTTAAGATTTTGTGTTTTTTAGCAACCAAGTTTCTATTTGCTACTCTATATATATGGGATAGAAATAAAAACAATATCTATTAAAAATTTTAAACATCTTAACATCATCATTATAATATTTTGAATTATTAGTAAAAGTATCCATGGACTTATATTCCAAAGTACCGAAGTACTAAAGTACTAGTGTACTTAAGTACAACTGTATCAAGGTACGAATGTACCACGGTACTAGTGTACTAAAGTACTACTGTACTAAAGTACAACTGTACTAAAGTTCAACTGTACTAAAGTACAACTGTACTAAAGTACAACTGAACTAAAGTACTACTGCACTAAAGTACTACTGCACTAAAGTACTACTGAACTAAAGTACTACTGTACTAAAGTACTACTGTACTAAAGTACTACTGTACTAAAGTACTACTGTACTAAAGTACTACTGCACTAAAGTACCTCTGTATTACTGCACTAAAGTACTACTGCACTAAAGTACTACTGTACTAAGGTACTAGTGTACCAAGGTACGAATGTACTAAGATACTAGTGCACCAAAGTACTAGTACCCTACAGTACTAGGGCACTAAGGTACTAGTGTACCAAACTACTAGTGTACTACAGTACTAGGACACTAAGGTAGTAGTGTACTAACGTACTAGTGTACTAAAAAACTAGTGTACTTCGGTACTAATGTACAAAGGTACTAGTGCACTAAGGTTCTAGTATACTAAAGTACTAGGGTACTAGTGTAATAATGTACCAAAGTACTTATGTACTAAAGTACTAGTATACTTAAGTATTTATGTACGAAGGTACAAATGTACTTATGTTTAAGGTACAAATGTACTTATGTTTAAGGTACCAAAGTACTTATGTACTAAGGTACAAATCTACTTATGTTCAAGGTACAAAGTACTTATGTACTAAGGTACAAATGTACTTATGTTCTAAGGTACCAAAGTACTTAAGTACCTATGTAATAAAGTACTTATGTATCAATTACTAAAGTACTTATGTACCAATGTAATAAAATACTTATGGACTAAGGTACTAGTGTACTAAAATTGTACTAGTAGTACGAAAATAGGTACTAGTGTACTATATATATATATGGGATAGAAATAAAAACAATATCTATTAAAAATTTTAATCATCATTTTAATATTTTGAATTATTCGTAAAAATATCCCGTTTAGAGGGTTTTAAATAAAATAAGCATCCTATTCGTTCTTTTTTAAGAAGCTTGAAATTCAACGATGAATTATTCCATTGGGGCGTACATTTTCATTTGGTTCTCTCTCCCTCTCACTCTCTTTCTCGATACAGAGAACCCTTTTTCTTTTCACGAAAAACTTTTATCCGGACTCTTGAGATTTAGTTTCAATGTCGCCTTGATGATGATACAACTTTGGTAGGAGTATCGCAAATTAACATCAGCTCATCTAAAGCTTGTTTCTCCCACATCCTTCAATGAAAATTAAAAAACTGATTCCAAAGAAAGTCGTCTTTTCATACTCTTTCTGTATTTTTAATAATATATATATATAATAAATGATGCTGCAGGTTTATTTTCTATGAAAACGTATTTATTATTATTTTTTTTTTATCTCATTCTTAAAAAGATCCACTTTGGTAATGTTTAACATAGTAAAAAAAGGCCTTATGAAACTTTTAATAAGTAAATAGACTGGAAATGCAGAAAACGTTTACTAAAAAAAAATTTTTCTTTCAGAATACAAAGAATAGTCTTTGATCCCCGAGGGAAGGAACCGAGTTTGTGAAACGGGTCTCTTTGATTCATAGCCCATGCACTCGTGTTTGCCTTCGGTATTCCAAACGGAAGACGTAGGCATTGTCCTCTCCTCTCTCTCTCTCTCTCGCTCTCTTTCCCTATCCCCGTTATTCAAGATCAGCGTTCGATCCCATCACCTTGATTAAAGTCGACAAGGCAGGTTTAATCCAATTACGCCACCTGGATTGCTTTTATAACCCTCCCCATAGTGTGATCCTTGGTAAAGATAAGGGTCGTGCGCGAACGTTTAAAAAGGGGTAAAGTTCTTTGAAACTTTTTTGATAGGTTATGAATCGCATACTTTTTGGGGGAGATATCCCCCTTTTTCTTTTGCCACCTAATTTCCTTCGCGCGCACTTTATATAAGGTGCGCGCTGCACAATTAGCGAAAATTGCCAGTCTCAAGAAATGTCAGTTTAGAAAATGGCACGTGCCTCGAGGGTGATTGGATTATTACCGGATATAATCTTATAAAATTAAACAAAAGATTTAAAATATAATTATTCAAACCTAGATATCATTTTTTTTATCAGAAATATCTAAAATAGAAACTGAATTCTCTGCTGTATAAATGAAATGACCCAATAAAAAATTTCTTTTGTCAAAGATGCGCCAAGCACCTTTCATTCAATATGGGAAAGTTTTGACAAACTCTGCCAGAGAGATATCTATAAAGCAAAAGTGGAAGACGTTCCCCACCAATAGAGGGACTTGGCTTTTACGATTTACAAACAATGAGACCCGAAGTTCCTGATTTGAAATCGGTGGTTTATATAGTTGACTCCTGTGAGGGTCGTAATCGCAAAAGCGCCCCGTGAAGACGCAAGATTTTCATTGGTTTAAAATGTATTCGCGCGCGGTTGGAGCCCAGAGACGGTTAAACGTTTTTAAGCAAAGTGGGGGACGACGTCCTGTTCAAATAATAAGTCCGAATGAAAGTTGAACCCCTCCGATAGCCTTGGGCATAACAGTTTTCTATCCAGACAATGGCAATATCCTTCTAACAGATGGGTTTGTGAAATGAAAAATTTGTTAAATTTAACATTCCTTTAGATTACCTTTCTTATAAATATCTGTTTTATTTTTTCATTTCTTTTTCATTTTTTCTTATCTTTTTTCTTAATTTTACATTTCTTCAAATTGATCTATAATTATACTAAACAATAGTAATCACAAAGTAATTAAACCAAGTCGAGATTTATATCAAGAGAGAGAGAAAGAGAGAGAAAAAAAAAACCCAAGAGACATTCTGGAAAAAAGCTATTGTTTGTAGTTAGAGGTTCGTGTTGTTGCAGTTTAATCTCTTTAAACATTTTTGCCTTGCAGGAGGGGAAAAAAAAGAGCGTCGCGCAGCTTTTGCGAGAAACGAATGGAAACGTCAAGCGGAAAGTTTTCATGGTGGACAATGCGACGAGTGTCACACTATTTTCATTGTGCACCCATTCCGTTTACTCTCTCTCTCTCTTTCTGTGTCTCTGCCTCTATATATATATATATATTCCACTCTTTCTCTCGTTTCAAAAAAACAAGCGGCTACATTCAAAAACCTATAACTCGTTACCGTACTCTCTTTCTTTCAAAAGACACCCTCGCATTTTTTTCTCTCTCTCTCAATATATATTGTAGGGGTCATCATCGACCCTATTGAGCCAACGAAGAATAAAAGAAAGTCAAATAATTCCCGAATCTCTTCTAAAACGCACTTGTGTCAAGAGCAGTTGATCGTTTCATATATATGAATTTTATGAAAATGAATTTTTACCTATTCGGATTTTGTTTCACAATTGAGAGAATTTTTGTACTTATTTGAACAGATGTAATACTTTAGACACTACAGTATCCATGTACTTATATTCCAAAGTACCGAAGTACTAAAGTACTAGTGTACTTAAGTACAACTGTACCAAGGTACAACTGTACCAAGGTACTACTGTACTAAAGTACTACTGTACTAAAGTACTACTGTACTAAAGTACTACTGTACTAAAGTACTACTGTACTAAAGTACTACTGTACTAAAGTACTACTGTACTATAGTACAACTGTACTAATGTACTACTGTACTAAAGTACTACTGTACTAAAGGACTACTGTACCAAAGTACTGCTGTACTAAATTACTACTGTACTAAAGGACTACTATACTAAGGTACTAGTGTACCAAGGTACGAATGTACTAAGATACTAGTGCACTACAGTAATAGGGCACTAAGGTACTAGTGTACCAAGGTACGAATGTACTATGATACTAGTGAATCAAAGTTCTAGTGCACTACAGTAATAGGGCACTAAGGTACTAGTCTACCAAAGTACTAGTGTACTACAGTACTAGGGTACTAAGGTAGTAGTGTACTAACGTACAAGTGTACTAAGGAACTCGTGTACTACGGTACTAATGTACAAAGGTACTAGTGCACTAAGGTTCTAGTATACTAAAGTACAAGTGTAATAATGTACCAAAGTACTTATGTACTAAAGTACTAGTATACTTAAGTATTTATGTACTAAGGTACAAATGTACTTATGTACCAAAGTACTTATGTACTAAAGTACTAGTATACTTAAGTATTTATGTACTAAGGTACAAATGTACTTATGTTTAAGATACCAAAGTACTTATGTACTAAGGTACAAATGTACTTATATTCAAGGTAGCAAAGTACTTATGTACTAAGGTACAAATGTACTTATGTTCAAGGTACCAAAGTACTTCTGTACTTAGGTACAAATTTACTTATGTTCAAGGTACCAAAGTACTTCTGTACTTAGGTACAAATGTACTTATGTTCAAGGTACCAAAGTACTTATGTACTAAGGTACAAATGTACTTATGTTCTAAGGTACCAAAGTACTTAAGTACCTATGTAATAAAGTACTTATGTATCAATTACTAAAGTACTTATGTACCAATGTAATAAAGTACTTATGGACTAAGGTACTAGTGTACTAAAATTGTACTAGTGGTACGAAAATAGGTACTAGTGTACCAAGGTAATGAAGTACTTATGTACTAAGATACTTATGCACTTAAGGACTTGGGTACTAAAGTACTTGTGCACTTAGGTACATATGCACCAAGAAATTAATGTTCCATGAGTACTTGCGTTCCTATCGTGCCAAACTATTCATGTACGAATAAACAAGCACACCTGCGTTCCCAAACACTTTTACACAAAGTGTCACTAATAATCCCATTGAATCTATTGGATTATAGAGCAACACGACAAGAGAAATTGAATCTAGTGGAAGGAAAAAAGAAAAGTGGATATATATCGAAAGCATCAGTGACACGGAAAAAAAAACAGGAGACTGAACCTGGGGTAATAAGTGATAATGGGGTACCATGAGTATTAAAAGATTGAAGTAAGGGCTGTTTTATATTCTTTAAAAGTTGACCATCCACGCGTACACTGCATTGCATTGGTATAGCAAAAGTCACCTAAAGTGGCTTATACAGCCTCAGAGGAAGTCACTCGTGTTCTCATTGCGTTCTTTATACAATATATAATGTGTGGTACAATAGATGACAGAGAGTATGTGCATGTAAGTTTTAGGGGTCCCTCCAGGCTCTGGTTTCAGCTGCCCCGCATTATGCACGCCCCACTGCTCCATTCGGTCGTCCCAGCAGGATTCAATTCTCTCCTCTCTTGCACATACTCTTCGCCCTTCCATATCTTTCTCTCTCTATATATATAGTCCTTCTTTTCCTCATCTCAAATGTTCCAAGAGCTCGCTTATTAATTCACAGCGTGTGCGATTCGTAACGTATGCCGCGCCACTGAATGAAAAGCATTCTGTATTAATAACGACTAAGTAGCTAATAAACCTTCAGAAAAAAAGAGTAAATGCTTCGATTTAAAAATCGATTTTGATGATATCTTCCTTTTTTTTCCAGAAATGATGATGATATTAACTTTTACAACTTTCTTAATGTACGTATAAACGTTTCGAATTTATTCCGCAGAGATATTTTTTTCTCCTTTTTATTACTTATTCTCAATAGAACGATTCGTGAAGATATCTGTTAGAATCGCCGTTATATATAACAGAAGAAGAAGAAGAAGAATCGAATCTCATGATTCAAGGCGAGAGAGTTTCCACTCGTGATCAAAGACACGATCGATTCTTCATATATCTCGATTAGAGATCTAAGAGGATGGTTCCCAGCACGAATGATCGGGATCTGCACGTTTTCCGTATATTTTCCTTTTCATGAGTTTTAATTTCTATAGTTTTTTTTTTTTCAAATTAATGATACCTCAGTAAATTAGATTCGGTATACCCTCTAAAATGAAAATTGAAAAATGGACACATCATTTATTAAGAATAGCATTGTGTATAATTCTTTTAACGGTTTTGCCATTACCATTTTTCTCACCAGTCATCAAGCAGTGTGGTCCATACACATATGTTGTGAAGCGTTACGCTCATCATTAGGAATTTTTCCAAATTTGAGGGCGGTACATGTTAGAAAAATAAGTTCTCAAAGATCAGCGCCCATTTAAAGGGAAATTTAGGTCATTGAATTGAAGGTATATAACAGTTGTTATAGGAGGGCATTTCGCCGAAATGTACGATTATTTAAAAAAAAATTATGTTTCGCAGAGCGTGTCGATAGTGGGGGGTCCTAAATTTTGTGATTCATAATGGTTATGAATACACTGAACACACATATATATACACATATACTTTATATTTATATATCGATCCGTTTCTAAAGTCACTTATTTATTGAAACGAAAGCAGTCTGTCTAGATATCACGCGAAAGGTAAATGCCTCCATTTCATACATATTCAACAGTAACGTCGACCATATACATATATAGAGGGACCTAACTTGCCTTCTGTTTAGAGACTCTGTAACGATAGTTACGAAGCCCCTCAAGCTCTGATTTCCAAATTGACAGACCTAAATTTTGTTAGTCCTGCGCTCGACAATTTCCATTTCCCTCTGGCGCGCGTTAAAATCGCGCCATTTCCGCAAAAAAGGATTTAAAATTCATGTCATTTAAAAAAAATTCTTCTATGTAATTATATTATAATAATTAATAAAATAGAATGTATTATTAACAGATTTTCTTTTTTTTTTGTTTCAGGTAAGAATAATCTGAAGTTTCAAACCATCATCTGTTACGACTGATCAGGAGTTGTATAGAGTTCTACTTAGAGAAACAAAAACAGTTCCAATAATTAAAAATTAATAAAAGGTGAGAGTAAATAAACCAAAATCTACAAAAATTGAAGCATCAATTTTTAAAATTTGTAGCCTTTGGTCCACGTATCGAATGGTAGCAGCGAATTATTTGAGAATAGTTTTTTGATATAAATTTATAGACGACACGTAGATCTTCTCCTCCTACAGCCCGAGACAAATGTACCTATGAAGGAGAGACCGGGAAACTGGGAGTTGGTCCTGAGCACCCGGGGGCAGGCACCAGCTGTCCCATTTAATAGAGCAATAAAGACATGAATGGAGCTTTGATTTATGCGCCTCCTATTATTAACAACACAGCTTACTTGGATATAACGTGTAGGTAGGTCCGTATTGGGTATATACTCGATGTTGTCTGAATATATATATATATATATATATATATATATATATTCTGATATACGCAACTAAATGTACCACCTCACTTGAACAATGATCCACACAATACGAATCCTCCCAATCCAACCCCTTTTTTTTATTTACCATTCAACGAACGCATATACCGGATAAAAAACGACCCAAAGCATTTTCGAAGGTTCCGCGTGAGGTACACATGCGTTATTGTTGCACCGACAGATATTTCCTATATATATGTGTCGAAAGTATACGCTTTTATGAATATCAAACTGACACCTTACATGAATTGCAAAACAGTTTATTTCATCCGGTTAATAAAATTATTGTATCTGTTACAGTGAGAGAAAAATTTATCCGATTCAAACAATCCGTAACTTATTATCAAATAAATATTTACTGGTATTGGATAATTATTATTTGGGTATTAATGGTTATAATTAAATGGTATTTATTTCGCGGTTGTATCAAAGTTCGGTTGGGCCAACTGAAGTTTGATTGCGATAACCAGTTTGGTTGTATCAACTGAAATTTGATTTTGCCAACCAAAATTTTGTTGGGCCAACTAAAGTTTGCGTTAACAACAGTTTGGTTGTACCAACTAAAATTTAATCATTGAAACATAAATTTTGGTTTTGCCAACTGAAGTTCAATTGGATTAACCAATGTTTGGTTGCACTAACTAAAATTTTATTTTGCTAACTAAAATTTTGTTGTGCCAACTGAAATTTGATTTTGCCAACCAAAATTTTGTTAGGCTAAAGTTTGATTGCGTTAACAACAGTTTGGTTGGTACCAACTAAAATTTAATCATTGTAACAGAAATTTTGGTTATGCCAACTGAAGTTCAATTGGATTAACCAAAGTTTGGTTGCACTAACCAAAATTTTATTTTGCTAACTAAAATTTTGTTGTGCCAACTGAAATTCGATTGCATTAACTAAAGTTTAGTTGCGCTAACTAAAATTTTATGGTGTTAACCAAAGTTTGGTTGTGCCAACTAAAATTCAATGGTGTTCAGCAACGTTTGGTTGTACCAACTGAAGTCCAATTGTGTTAAACAAAGCATGATTGTCCCAACTGAGATTCGATTCTGTTAATAAAAATTTCCTTATAATTAAAGTTTCCAACAACCAAAATTTTGTTCACACGTAATAAAAATTATTCCTTGCGCGTAAAAAAATATTTTGTTGTCAACTCAAAATCCTTCTCTTTCCAAGGCAAAAATGCAATTTACTCGTCGGATTTTTTGAATTAAAGCAGATCCTAATTGAAAATAGCTAACGAACTTGAAATTAGAGCCAATTAAAAAAGAAACGTAAGCGTTGTATATGTGTGAAAGAGAAAAGAGAAGAGTAATTGGGTTTTAAATGTGGCGTTATGGGTATAGCTTATACCGAAAATAAAGTGAAAAATGAGAGAAAATAGAGGGAAAAAAAATTAGGGCAGAAAAAAATTTTAGTATAGCAAATATTATATTTAAAAAATCCAAACTAAAATTAATCGATGCAATATTATTTTCGTTTCCCAGTAAAATTTTTTTCAAGTTTAAATTTAATGTTGAACAGGAAATATGTTGCGAGTCGAAATAAAATCGTTCGATATGCGTTTCGAGTGGTGTTGTATATATATATAATGAAAAGAGGGGGGATCATCCAATTTGCAGCTCGAGACGCGCCTCAGAAACAGAACGCTGAACACGCGCGGCTCTGGCGCCTCTATGATGATCGAGACTTTATTATACATATATAATACTGAATAGAGAATGATCCACTGTGCAGATGGGCATTCTCCGGTCAAGTGTGTATGCGCTCAGGATGAGTGATAGGTATACACTTTTAACGTCTACTCATCAGACAAATTTCTACGAATTCATATATGTATATATACTGCTGACCCTCTTTTTTATAAAAAAAAAAAATACTCTTCTAATTTTAGAAACCTAATTTTCTTTTTCATTTCGATAAGCGTGGAAATGAAAAAGATTATAATCTTCAAAAAGAATTTCTCTCTACTTTATTTAGTCATGAAGATCAATTTGTTATTTTTGAAACGATCTTATTTGCGGTTGGATCGTTTTTTTTTTGGAGAGATTTTGAATAACTGTTGAAAGGGAAGCTGACAGCTTCGTTAAACTCTGACCGCGAGGAGGACGAGAAAAAGATTTCACCTTCTCCTTCCTTTCTCGAGAGAGAGAGATATATATATATATATATGTGGAGTGCATTCAATGCATACAAATAAGCACACGCCACAATGGCCTTTGGTTTTGCAAGTTTGCACAGTTATTAACCGCGCACTCCAATTCCTAATGGTCCGTTGTTGATTTCAAGCTTTCGTTTGCTCAGCTGCAATCTATTGCGAGATAAGGGTACCGATTTCAATACTGAGGTATGAGAGGGGTAGGCACAAATGATAACACAACCTAATTCTGTATTTTCGAAAATAAAAATTCTCGATTCAGATTAGGATCTATTAATTTTGGATTTAGGGACATTTATGATTATTTTATCACTGAAAAAAGGGTTTGGTATTGACAACAAAAATCAATTGGTATACCATTTAATTTGTATTTTTTTGGTATTTAAGAAACTATTTTTTGTTGCCTCACTTAAAACATTTTAGTTGGTATTAAACCAAAATTTATTTGTAGCCTCAACAAAATTTTCATTGTCTTAAATTTACAAAATCAAAATTAAAAAAGGATCTTTGTTGTCCTAACTGAAGTTTGGTTCGAACAACCTTTTTTATGTTGACTCGACAGAATAAATTTCGGTTAAATACCAAACCAAACGCTTTTTGTCAAAACAAAACCCATTTTTCAGTTTAAGCAGATTTTACCTAGCTCAACTATTAGATTACACAGTTAGGTTAGGTTACTGAAGGTTACGTTACTGTAGGTTAGGTTTCTATAGGTTTGGTTAAGTATTAGGTTAGGTTAGGTTTGGTTAACTACTAGGTTAGGTTAGGTTTGGTTAAGTATTAGGTTAGGTTTGGTTAAGTATTAGGTTAGGTTTGGTTAAGTACTAGGTTAGGTTAGGTTTGGTTAAGTATTAGGTTAGGTTAGGTTTGGTTAAGTATTAGGTTAGGTTAGGTTTGGTTAACTACTAAGTTAGGTTAGGTTTGGTTAAGTATTAGGTTAGGTTAGGTTTGGTTAAGTATTGGGTTAGGTTAGGTTTGGTTAAGTATTAGGTTAGGTTAGGTTTGGTTAAGTATTAGGTTAGCTTAGGTTTGGTTAAGTATTACATTAAGGTTTATAAACGATTTTAAATTTCAAAGATTGAAAAAAATTGATGCCTACAGCAGTTATGACCGATTTTCACGAGGGAACGCAAACTTAAGAACTACCCCTTATTACATTTATTATCGTCACGTTATAATCTTTCCTAAATGTCAAGGTACTCTACTCTACAAGCTCAACTTGCAGTCTGATAACGCTTTTAAGTTGCGATTAAACTAAGTACAGTGTATGTGTGTGTGATAAAAAAAAATGTAATTTCCTTCAGTCACGAGCTTGGCTCTTTTGTTTCGATTTTTTTTTTTGCCCCCGTAGAATTTTTTTTTCATTATATATGACATTTATTACATAACTAGAAATTCAGGAAGTACATATATAGAAAAAAAATGTTATAAACGATTTTTGTTTCTAATGAGAAAGATAAGTTTTAGCTAAGATTTCAATGTGTAAAAAAAAATAGACTCTGGTGAAATTAATGAGCTTCTGTTGAGAATGAAAGAAAACTTGTATAATTAGAAGCTGCGCGAGATTTTGTCGCATCTGTTCTTGACTTGTTCTTGGCTCTTGTAATTTGAATGCGTGAAATTTTCATTAGAATCACATGAGAGCCACACTTCCCGACAAATTTTTTTTTTTCATTCTTTTAAATATTTTTTAACCAATTGTATTTCGTCGTAAGACTCTTCTACTGCAGTCTTGTTAATTTAACTTCCTTTTTAAATTCAATTTTCAAGGGACCGCCCGTGGTGCTCAATTTTTACTTCCCTCTTTGAGAAACTTGTTGTTCACTTAGCGGATCGTATATATATGTGTGTAAAGAAATTGATGTTTTACGATGCAGGCTACAAACTATATCGATGTCTGAGCAAATAATAATTATTAATATACAGCTCTCTTCTAAAAAAGGGAGACTAATTTCAACGTGACCGTGAAGAAAGAAAAATATCACCGTCTCCAATTTTATTCTTTTTCTTTTCTTCTTCTTCTTCCTTTGACACCTCTACGTGTAATATTTGTCAAAATTAACGATCACAATTTCTATGATTTATCTCCTTAGTGAGAAGGGGAGAAGCACGCACGATTTAGAGGTAATCGAACTCTAATGGGTCACCATCCACTATATATATATATATAGGGGAGAAAAATTGAAAGGAAGAAAAATTTCTGCGCCGAGAAAAAAAGGGAATTATAAATAGATCTCAATTTTTATATTGAATTTTTACTGACAGAAAAAAAAATTTAGAAGAACGTTGTCAGTTATCTTTTTTGTCATAAAGTTCCTTAAAGGTATACAAAGGCTAGTTATTGTTTTTTCGTTTTTATTCCAAGAGTTGTGTCATTTTCGTTTCTGAAATGTTTCTCAAATGCAGAAACGATTTCATTCACTTGGAAATTAATTAGAAATAAAAAAAAGTACGATTTCATTTAACCATCAATTTTCTTTTACGGAGAATCTATTTTTGTGGTTTTTTGTTTAGGTTTGTATTATTTGTTTCGAGTTGGAATGTTTGATGCGTTAGGTTTGAGAACAGTAGAGGAAAAGAGAGAGTGAGAAAGAGATTTTACCTCCTAGTGTCAGAAAGTATCATTTTTCTCCCTAGTGCTGAAACTTATTTTCTTTCCTAGTGCTAGAAAGTATAATTTTTCTCCCTAGTGCTGAAATTTATCATTTTTGTTTCTAGTTGTAGAAAATATAATTTTTCTCCCTAGTGCTGAAACTATCATTTTTGTTCCTAGTGCTAGAAAGTATAATTTTTCTCCCTAGTGCCAAAACTTATTTTTCTTTCCACTGCTACAAAGTATAATTTTTTTCCCTAGTGCTAAAACTTATCGTTTTGCTCACTAGAGGTAAAAATACGGTTTATTGTTATTGTTTTTTCGTTTTTATTCCAAGAGTTGTGTCATTTTCGTTCCTTTGTTTTTTTCTTTAAATTCTTTAAAGCCATCAAAATTAAAAAAATCGTTTATTAAAATAATATTAAATTGCAACAATGGGAGCGAGTTATTTCGGTGGTATATATATATATATATATATATATATTATAAAAACGATGCGGATCGCTAGAAAATGGGGTCGCTTTGAAATTCCATCTTGTAACCTTCGCCTCCACGGAGATATCTCGCCCCATTATAAAGAGCACGAGGCACGAAGGTGGTATTTAAATGTGTGAACATGTCAGCAGCCACCCTATAGTCACTATCTTAAATCGTATATCGCGGATATTCGAGAAACTGAGAGCTGCTCTTACCGAACAGGAGGCAGGATCACTTTCCGATAATCAGAAACCGAACACGCGTCAAGAGGATATCGAAACGATCCCGAAGTTTATATATATATATACATACAGTGAATAAGCACAGAAAGGCAGTGAATAAGGCGATATTAAAAAAAAAAAAAATCACAAAATTTCTTGAATTTTGATAAAATTAAATTGTAAAAAGTATTTATAAAGTAAATACATTTGGTTTTTTACTTTCAAGGACCCATTTATATTAATTGCCCAATTTCGCGTTAATCGATATTTTCATACTATATACCATACTTTAATTACACCTTCAGGCCTTTATTTTCATGCAGATAATATGTTCATTAACTTTTTTATCCCGACCAATCGTATATATGCGAATTTAATGTAGAAAATGAAACACACTGCAGACATTTTTATTGTTGCATTAATTTATATACAATTTCTTTTTAACTAACCGTTTTTATTCTCGCAGTGAGAAAGTGAAGATAAAACTGTTTCATGTTCCAGAGACTCTTAAAAAGAATAATTTAATTCCTTGAAGATAAAAGAAATATATCCATTTTGTCATTTTTAATGAATTTAAAATTTATCTAAATTTTAATTTTTATCGGTAAAAATTTACCCTCATAACAAAAGGATATCCCTAGGATATCCATATCAATGGTCGATATCCTAGAATGGTCCCCAGGATATTTTGGGATATCCATAGGATATCCCTAGGATATCCAAACCGCCGGTCTGTGGGACATCAACAGGACAACCATAGGATATCCCTAAGACATCCACAAAATATCTATTGGATATTATATCGCAGGATATCCATGGGATATCCTCAGGATGTCCGTGGGATATTCTTAGGATATTCACGGGATAAAATTTAATTCACAGAATATTCTCACTCGTAGTCTCATAATCACTTTAAAAACAGTATCCTGAGAATATCTTCTTGACATCCAGAACATATACTGAGAATATCCTGAAAATATCTGTGGGATATCCTGACGATATCTATGGGATATCCTGACGATATTTATGGGATATCTGGAGGATATTTATGAAAGTCTATAGAGATATCCAGAAGATATCCTGTGGATATTCTTAGATATCCATGGAATATCCTTAGATATCCATGGGATATCCAAAGGATATCCAAACCGCCGATTTTTTTTGGATATCCTTAAGAGATCCTTTTGATATCCATAGGACATCCCTATAGGATATCTGCGGGATATTATCAATATATCCCAAGATATCTTGTGTTATTAGGGATTATATTAGTCATATAAGAAGGCCTTGTCTTTAAAAACTCTTTTTTTTTAAGATCATAAGTAAATTGTTGACAAATGCCATGAGTCTTTTTTCGCGATAGGATATGAGCTATAATAAAGAAATTAATGTCAATAATAGTGACTCAGTTGCATCGGGAACGTGCGTTCATTTTTTCTTCACATTTTTTTTTTCTGCAGACATTATCAATCTAGGAGCTTGATATTTTGTAACATAATCTTTATTGGACTTCTCTTCTAGAACGTGTTTACAGCATGGCATCTCTCGGTGAAGAAGCAGTGTGACATTACGAAGCGGTGACACGATCTCCGTGTTATGAAACTTTTTGATTAACATCACGAAACCGGGACGTCGCCGCCAGGGCTTTAGGTATATAGCATGTTTGATAATTCCCCGAGTCTCTTGGTTGTAACAAAGCACAGTTTCCCTCTTTTTTTTCAATTCTACTTTTTTTTCGTCACAATTTATATATATGTATGTATCTAATCATATATATATATATATCCTTTCGTTATTAGTTTAGGTGTCTCTCTATGATTAATGTTGGATGGACTTTTCGGAAAATTGGTCCATGGTCTTTTTTCTTTTTGAAAAAAAAGTCAGATAAATGCTCGTCACGTGCTTTTCTAAGACGTGAGTACCAGTGTTGATGAAACTTCCTTGCAAACTTCTAAAGGAGGTTTACTTCTGCGAGGGCGTTGAATGAATGAAGAAGGTGTGGGGATTCACGTAGGAAATGTGACAGGAAGAGTTCGCGTGCTGACGCGCTTTGCCTCCATCCGGTTAATAACCACAACACACGACTTTGATGAATCTTAATTGGTCTTTTAAATTCATCTAAATTGTTATCAAGATAATGATTCTATATTTTATAATTTACAAAAAAAAGAAAATTGTTCCTTATATTTAAATTTGTCGTCTTGAAATAAAAATTCAAAAAAAAAAGAATACAATCAAAATGAATATTTTCAAGAAATATTTCAATGTACTATAGTTTTCAAATTGCTGTGGAAAAAAAATTTTCACCAACAGTGATGGCGACCGGAAGTACGAATAAATCGTCTCAATATCGACTTTTACGCGAAAAAGTCCTTGGAAAGGAAAAAATATTACTGCTCATTTCCGTGAGGCACCCCTTATACTTTCCTCTGACATATTATATAGGCATTCCTTGCTTCGTGGGGTTTGAAATCATTGCCCCCCCCCTGCTCCCCGAAAAATCAATATATAAAAACTAATATCAAACAATAAATTACCGAATAATATTTATTGAGAAAAGAAATTTTTAATTTTTTTAAAAATATTTATTTCCCACTCCGAAAACAAAAATTGAAATATTTCAAATTCTAAAGAATAATAGTCATTATTTCATGGAAACATGATAGCACACAGCAGCTTGGTATGAAGGTCACACAAGTTTTTAACGTTTTAAAAAGAGAGTTTACAAACTCGGGATGAAACATTTTCCCCCAACAAAAGGGAGTCAACTTGGTCGTTTATAGTGTGTGCACACGGAAAGAGAGTGAGAGAGAGAGGTAAAGTTTTCTACTTTAAGAGAAGGAGGGGGGCAACGAGGGGGGAGGGTACCCATACGTTATATGCGCGTGTAGAGGAAAGTTAAACAATCACATATATTTTTATGTTGCTTTCGTGAGGTCGCAAAAAAAAAGTGGAGAAAACAAAACAAAAAAAAAAAATTGAAACTGAAAGATGGAAGAACCCTTTGCCAGTCAGTGCTTAACGATAAACTCGCACGATCGAATGGAGTTTATTTTCCTTTCCACCGACAGCGCGACTGGTTCTACCTGCGTGGTACCCCCTCCCCTCCCACCCCCCTTTCTACATTTCTCTCTTTCTCTATACTCTGCGCTTTCTCCAATTTGCGACTTCTTGTCTCGACTTATTTCGACTCGAATGACAAAAAGCTTTCGTGAACGAGAGAGGCAAAGGATCGAAAGAGAGAGAGAGAGAGAGACAAAGAAAGAGCTGAATTACGCCTTCGACTTGAACGAATTTTATTGTTTTCCTCCACATCGTTAAATCCACACAATATTTCCCTCCTTGTATCCAAGCCTCCTCCCCCCCACCACCACACCCTCACCTACCAATCAAATGCAGAAACGATTTCATTCACTTGGAAATTAATTAGAAATAAAAAAAAGTACGATTTCATTTAACCATCAATTTTCTTTTACGGAGAATCTATTTTTGTGGTTTTTTGTTTAGGTTTGTATTATTTTGTTCGAGTTGGAATGTTTGATGCGTTAGGTTTGAGAAAAGTAGAGGAAAAGAGAGAGTGAGAAAGAGATTTTACCTCCTAGTATCAGAAAGTATCATTTTTCTCCCTAGTGCAGAAACTTATTTTCTTTCCTAGTGCTAGAAAGTATAATTTTTCTCCCTAGTGATGAAACTTATCATTTTTGTTTCTAGTTGTAGAAAATATAATTTTTCTCCCTAGTGCTGAAACTATCTTTTTTCTTCCTAGTGCTAGAAAGTATAATTTTTCTCCCTAGTGCCAAAACTTATCATTTTTGTTTCTAGTTGTAGAAAATATAGTTTTTCTCCCTAGTGCTGAAACTATCATTTTTGTTCCTAGTGCTAGAAAGTATAATTTTTCTCCCTAGTGATGAAACTTATCATTTTTGTTTCTAGTTGTAGAAAATATAATTTTTCTCCCTAGTGCTGAAACTATCATTTTTGTTCCTAGTGCTAGAAAGTATAATTTTTCTCCCTAGTGCCAAAACTTATTATTTTTCTTCCCACTGCTAAAAAGTATAATTTTTTTCCCTAGTGCTAAAACTTATCGTTTTGCTCACTAGAGGTAAAAATACGGTTTTTTTCTGTCCCTCGTGTGGAAAAAGAAAATTTTACTTCCTCGTTTTTCAAAGATTAGTAAAGAAAAGAGAGAAAAAAATTGATTTTTTTTATGGAGAATTTCAAGGATTCTAGAAATTCTAAATGTTAGGTATTTAGAAACATAGAAAACTTTAAAGTCAAGTGTTTGCTTAGGTTTTAATTATATTTGTTATCATTCTGAAAAAACAGATTAGTTGAGAACAATAAGAAAATGTCAAGCCGTAGGCGTTTGTGGCTTCTTCGGAGTAAAAGGACCATTACGTCCATCTGCCGGTCTAACAAGATGTAATTGAAATCTCTCAACGTATATATAAGTCCCCGGTTTCTCACGAAACACCACAATTGACTATTATCGCGTTTGTCTTTTTTGGTTCCTGATTATGTTTTATTATTATTTGTTTTATCGTTTATTATTATTATTATTTATTATACTTAATTTTGAAATTATTTCCTTTTTTTAAATTTTACATAAAATTTTCGTTATTTTTTCTAATATAACGAGAACATATATTCTATTATAACTATATATAATAATCTATTCCACACCTATATATATATATGTTTCGTATTTCGCAAGACCAATGTAAATATAAGACGTGAAAGCGCGTGTATAAATATGTACTGGCCCACCCGTTTTTTTTCTTTTCTTTTTTTTTGCTCATACAATCCTGATATAGGCTACATAGGATGTATATAACACTTTGATGCGTATCAAAAACTGGTATTTCAACCAATCATCATCGACAATATTCTCGTTAGAAGTTATATATTCTTATAGACAGTTTCATCTTATGTATATACATATGGAATGTAACTTATTATAAATATTTGCCAAATAAATATCTCTTACCAATTTTGATAAAAAGCACTAATAAATAAATAAATAGATATTTACATATTTTAATTATATTTTATTTACTTCTTTATATATTTAATTTACTTTTTTCCCAAACGTGTATTAAAAATAATTTTCCAATAATGATACACGGTGATTAAGAGAAAAAGAAAAAAAATAAACTATGATGACTTGAAAGATCAGGTTTGACAAGTATAAGATCGAAGATTATTCGTTTGATGGTCATAGTGTATATATATATATATATATATATATACATATAAAATATTCGACCTCTGTCACCAGTCAACTTCATTTATTTGCGATAATTCACTTGAGAATAAACGTCTGGACATGATATTGACAGTTTTGGTTAAATTGTGACTGACTTGTGTACAATGACTTCTGACAGATTTCCATTTTTTAATTCTGCAAGATCTCATTTGCCTCTATTTATAATTAAAAGTAATAAAACTATAATTCTCATTTCTCTAAATTATAAACTTCAATTTTTTTATTCTCTTTTTATTCAATTTTTTTTTATTCCTTAGATAACAACAATTTTTTAAATATAATATTTACATACTAGTAAGTATACAGGATAAATTTATCCAAGGATGTAAATAACAAAGTAATGTGTAGTAAGAATAAGATGAATATGTAAGAAGAATATTTTTTTTTTTTTTTTTTTTTGCATAAGATTTTATAAGGAAGGATCGTATTTCGAGTGTCGAGTTAACGAGTCGATACATTTTCAAGTCCGACACCAGCAAGTGATCCAAATTGGCTCTCGTATAGCCATCTATCTGGTCGACTGTGAGCGGTAAATTGTATTCCTGAATAACCTGCTAACGCGTGTGGGCATGTGCTTTGGTCGAGATGTTTGTCAATACTAGACGCTTACATAGCTCGCGTGCCTTTCCCTACAATACACCTATATATATATACAATATATACCTATCTATACATATATACATACATACATGAGATCTTCAAGCTCCAGCCATTGAGAATCGATCAACAAGTAAGAGCAATCCTTCTCCATCGCTAGCCCCATCGGGAATTTCAAACCATAAACTCTTCTTATCGATTTCGCAAAGTCATTAGTTATATACGTTTCAGGTCACTCATTGTTATTCATATGTGATTTGTTACATATTGGATCTTTCCGTCTTGAACAAATCGATCAAGAAAAAACGCTAATGGACACTGATATTTCATTTTAATTACAAGAAAAAAAAAATCTGAACTCATTTTTATTGCTGTTCAAAATGAGACAATGCTAAACGACATAGAACGTGGCGCCATCTACGAGGTACATTTTTGATGCGTTTCAGATTGTGTAGCAACCGGTACCATATAGAATCCGGTTCCATAGTAACTGTTACCATAGTAATCGGTACCATAGTAACTATTACCATAGCAACCGGTACCATATAGTATCCGGTTCCATAGTAACTGTTACCATAGTAATTGGTACCATAGTAACCGGTACCATATAGTATCCGGTTCCATAGTAACTGTTACCATAGTAATTGGTACCATAGTAACCGGTACCATATAGTATCCGGTTCCATTATAACCGGTACCAGAGTAATCGGTACCATAGTAACTATTACCATAGAAACCGGTACCATATAGTATCCGGTTCCTTAGTAACTGTTACCATAGTAATTGGTACCATAGTAACCGGTACCATATAGTATTCGGTACCATATAGTATCCGGTACCATAGTAATCGGTACCATATAGTATCCGGTACCATAGTAACCGGTACCATATAGTATCCGGTACCATATAGTGTCCGGTACCATAGTAACTATTACCATAAAAACCGGTACCATATAGTATCCGGTTCCTTAGTAACTGTTACCATAGTAATTGGTACCATAGTAACCGGTACCATATAGTATCCGGTTCCATAGTAACTGTTACCATAGTAATTGGTACCATAGTAACCGGTACCATATAGTATCCGGTTCCATTATAACCGGTACCAGAGTAATCGGTACCATAGTAACTATTACCATAGAAACCGGTACCATATAGTATCCGGTTCCTTAGTAACTGTTACCATAGTAATTGGTACCATAGTAACCGGTACCATATAGTATTCGGTACCATATAGTATCCGGTACCATAGTAATCGGTACCATATAGTATCCGGTACCATAGTAACCGGTACCATATAGTATCCGGTACCATATAGTGTCCGGTACCATAGTAACTATTACCATAAAAACCGGTACCATATAGTATCCGGTTCCTTAGTAACTGTTACCATAGTAATTGGTACCATAGTAACCGGTACCATATAGTATTCGGTACCATATAGTATCCGGTACCATAGTAATCGGTACCATATAGTATCCGGTACCATAGTAACCGGTACCATATAGTATCCGGTACCATATAGTGTCCGGTACCATAGTAACTATTACCATAAAAACCGGTACCATATAGTATCCGGTTCCTTAGTAACTGTTACCATAGTACTTGGTACCATAGTAACCGGTACCATATAGTATCCGGTACCATAGTATCCGGTATTATAGTAACCGGTACCATATAGTATCCGGTTCCATTGTAAACAGTACCATAGTAATCGGAACCATAGTAACTATTGTCATAGCAACTGGTACCATATTAACCGGTACCATATAGTAACCGGTACCATATAGTATCCGGTTCCATTGTAACCAGTACCATAGTAATCGGAACCATAGTAACTATTGTCATAGCAACTGGTACCATAGTAACCGGTACCATATAGTATCCGGTACCATAGTATCCGGTACCATAGTATCCGGTATTATAGTAACCGGTACCATATAGTATCCGGTACCATTTAGTATCCAGTTCCATTGTAACCGGTACTATAGTAACTATTGTCATAGCAACTGGTAACATAGTATCCGGTACCATAGTAACTATTGCCATAGCAACCGGTACCATATCTTATCCGGTTCCTTAGTAACTGTTACCATAGTAATCCGTACCATAGTAACCGGTACCATATAGTATCCGGTACCATATTAATTGGTAGCATAGTTGCCATAGCAACCAGTATAGTAACCAGTTCATAGTAACCGGCACCATATAGTATCCGGTTTCATAGTAACTGTTAGCATAGTAATCAGTACCATATAGTATTCGGTACCATATAGTAACCGGTACCATAGTAACAAGTACCATATAGTATCCGGTTCCATTGTAACCGGTACCATAGTAATCGATACCATAGCAAACGGTACCATAGAAACCGTTTCCAGGACCATTTTTTTTTCTTAAAAACGCTAATATTAATATTTGCCTATTAATGCGCCTGTTTCTCTCAAATTTTTTTTTCCGGTAATGTTCAGCTTTTACAAATGAAAAAAAAGTTTGTTACCAAAATACAATGAAAATAAATTGAGAGTTCCTCGAATTTAATAAGAATGATTAAGCAGATAGCTTTGGATTTGATCAGGAGCTTTGATAAAGTTTTTCGCTTTCGTGTCTCCGCTCACGTAAGGAGAGATCAAAGTGAGATTAGCAGCTGAGGGTTTCTCATCGGGTCGTATATAGTCGAGGATGGAGGGAATAATGATTTTCATTAGCTTGCGCCGCACTCTCGAATATTGGGAGACGTTCAATTGAGCTTTTCGCATTTGAGAGTGAGAGAGAGAGAGAGAGAGAGAGAGAGAGAGAGAGCAAATGCTATATACTATAGATTGTCGAATCGCATGGTAGTCATCCATCAATCCCAATGGGGGTACGTGAGCTACTGTACGGTGAACACTTGTGTACCTGTATATAAGCCTTGATTAATGATTAATCGCTAAATGGACCAATCGATTTTCCAATCCCTTCCCATATTCTGTCTCTTCCATTTGATAATCAAATGCGATTCATTGAAAGAGAAAACGAATTTTTTTTTTTTTTTTTTTTAAAAAAAAAGTAGTTTGAAAATATTTTTTAATGCAAAAAAAGTTACGAAATTTTTAAATTGAGATGTGAAAAATATTTGTTTTAGAGAGAGAGAAAACTTTCGAAGATTAAAAGAGCATTGCGCGCAAGAAAAGTATATATGAGATTCCGCTTTCCTTATCGTTGTTCCAAAGGACTGTAATTGTCAAGTTTTGCTGGTTTGGGATGGTATAAAAGATAAGAACGAAACTCCAAAGTTTCGCATCCACCGAGTCGATTTACACCTTTCCGTTAACTTAGTTTCTGGAATCCTTCTCGTGAAATTAAGATCGCTTCTTGTAAACGACTCTGCTTTCCTCTCTCACTTTCAAATATATATACTAGCACACAGCCAATCTAAACGATTGATTGAAATTTTAAATTGCCAATTCTCCCAAATAGAGACAATAATATTTAATTTTAATATTATAGAAAAAATTGAAGATTAAAATATAAATCTAGGATTTCAATTTCCTAAAAAATAATCTGATAATAGAAATCAAAAGATTTTTTAGGCATTATAGTTTTTTTTTTTTAAACCCCCAGAGCGACCCATAGTTGTCTTCTTCGATTTCCCTTTGGCGTAGTCCATTTGAGTTCGTCTTCAAACTTTTCACCCCCCCCCACCCCCTCCCCCACCAAACGCGATTCCATTCTGCTTCGGGGGTAATGAGATTTCTTCGAGCGCGAATCTTGTAATAAGAATTCTTTGGCGAACTCCGAAGTGCACAATAAAAGGCCCTTTTCTACATTTTCTGATTCGAGAGAAATAATAGGGACAGAAAAAGCAATAATATTATCAAACTTAACAAATACTTTCTCCTACCGATAAGAATGATAAAAGAATTTATCCACAGAAATACAATAACAAAATGCTGCAAGTTCAGTAAAGTAGAATAAATATTAATATGGTAAAGAAAAAAAAAAATTACCGCTGGGAAGAATTGAACCCTGGTCGTAAAATTGGCACGTTAGTGTATCTTACCGCTCGGCTAGCGGGGGGAAATTTTTTTTAAATTTTCGAAAAATGAAAAAACACATATTTACTGAATTTTACTTGAATTTTACTTCAATATTTACTGAATTTTACGAATAAAATTCGATGCAATATCTTATTTTACAAAATCGATGCAATAAATAAATAAGATTGGAACTTTCAAACAAATTACAACGAGCAATGTTTACCTATACAATTTTCTAACTTCATTACGGCAATCTTTGAAGGGAAAAGGGAGGGGGAAGGGGTAAAAAGCGAGGGCATTGGATGCGTGAGAGGGGCTAATTACAGCCCGAAAAGTGAATCGGAGCTGCATAAATAACGGCATTTCCGGGTCGTTAATCGCCAGCGAGGAGTTTCGCGTGTTATCTGGTCTCGTCTGTCTATGTATCTGTATTCGTAACGGTATTCAAATATATATATATATATATATATAGAGAGAGAGAGAGAGTTTAGTAGAGATATAGTGGACCGAGTCGTCCGTGACAGAGGTGCTAGTCGAAAACGAAGGGTAGTTCACACTGGGAGGTTTAAACAGTGGCAGAAGGTGGAGGAAAGGGGTTAGAGAACCAGAGTTAACAGAGATCGGGGAATTCTCTCTCTCTCTCTAAAACTCGAACCAAACTTGGACGTAATTACTCGCACCAACCATCCCTTTCGTCTCGTCATAGTTATCTCCATCGCGACCTCTGCAGTTGCGAAATTGCTCCTACTTCCTTCGCAGGCTAATCAGCACCAGGCTTCGTTTGTAAAGACACAAGTCCGCAACTTGGTGCGTTATATTTCAAAAGGGGAAGGGAATTCACTTCCGTTTTCTAATATCAAAACATATTTATGTGCTTTAAAATAGATTTTAATTTTAAAAACCTACTCTTCTTTAAACATATGCTTATTTTGAGTTTTCGAAACATGATAATCTAATTAGTCGTCTTTTTGGATATTAAAATTTTTTTACCTCTTTTTGTGAATTCATTTAAGGTTATTAAATTATTATTATTAAATAATTATTTTTAAATTATTATTATTAAATACTTATTTTTAAATTATTATTATTAAATAATTATTTTTAAATTATTATTATTATTAAATGAAAATGATTTCTAATCGGTTATATAATTTTCTATTTATAACGTTATCGAGGTTTGCTCCGATATCATCGCGCGCATATATATATACACACAAGGAAGAGTGGACATATGCGTTGCAGCAAGATAATCGTGTTAACTGCTGTACATTAATTAACACACTAGTGCTATAAATTAAAGTTGTTCCTGGATGCTGTCGAAATTGCACCCACACGCGACCAGTTTCACACTTTGGCGTAAAAAGAGTAAATGTAGGCAAAAAAAAAAGAACAAAAAAAAAGGTGAATAAAATTCAAAAGATATGTTAACCCAAAAACATAATTCTCATCTGTTATGGTAGCGTGGTTTTAATTTTCCAACTTTACTCGCACAAAGCCACTGTTTTCTAACCCAATTATATACCCTGGATGCTCCAGTTCAGAGTCAGTAATTCTCTAGACTTTTTTTTTTTTTACTCTTTTTTTGTCTTCTCACGGACTACTCTAGCGATTGCAATTTCAAACGATTAAGAGTCATTTGAAACGAGAGAGAGTGCGTTTTTCACTCTCCACTTGAATCTATATACGCGACACTCGCAGCATGTAATTATGTTCTATATAAAGCAATTACATTTTTCCCCTTCGTTTCAATATTCTCAAATTATATTCTTGATTATTTTTTTGGTCCAAATGGAGGAAATTTTTATTCTTAACTATTTTTTCGTCCAGAGAGATGAAAATTTTATTTGTAACTATATTTTTTGGTCCAGAGAGATGAAAATTTTATTTGTAACTATATTTTTTGGTCCAGAGAGATGAAAATTTTATTTGTAACTATATTTTTTGGTCCAGAGAGATGAAAATTTTATTTGTAACTATATTTTTTGGTCCAGAGAGATGATAATTTTATTCTCAACTATTTTTTTGGTCCAAATTTCATTTATCCTCCTCATTTCAATGTTCGCGAAATATTTTTGATGAATTTTTATTACAGATGGAAGAAAATTTTAATCTTAAATATTTTTTGGTCCAGAGAGATGACAATTTTATTCTCAACTATTTTTTGATCGAAATCCAAATGGATGAAAATTTTACTCTTAACTATTTTTTGGTCCAGATAGATGATAATTTTATTCTTCATTAATTTTTTGGTCCAGATAGATGAAAATTTCGTTTGTAAATATATTTTTTGGTCCAGAGAGATGATAATTTTATTCTCAACTATTTTTTTGGTCCAAATTTCATTTATCCTCCTCATTTCAATATTCGCGAATTATTTTTGATGAATTTTTAGTACAGATGGAAGAAAATTTTAATCTTAAATATTTTTTGGTCCAGAGAGATGAAAATTTCGTTTGTAAATATATTTTTTGGTCCAGAGAGATGACAATTTTATTCTCAACTATTTTTTGATCGAAATCCAAATGGATGAAAATTTTACTCTTAACTATTTTTTGGTCCAGATAGATGATAATTTTATTCTTCATTAATTTTTTGGTCCAGATAGATGAAAATTTCGTTTGTAAATATATGTTTTGGTCCAGAGAGATGATAATTTTATTCTCAACTATTTTTTTGGTCCAAATTTCATTTATCCTCCTCATTTCAATATTCGCGAATTATTTTTGATGAATTTTTAGTACAGATGGAAGAAAATTTTAATCTTAAATATTTTTTGGTCCAGAGAGATGAAAATTTCGTTTGTAAATATATGTTTTGGTCCAGAGAGATGATAATTTTATTCTCAACTATTTTTTTGGTCCAAATTTCATTTATCCTCCTCATTTCAATATTCGCGAATTATTTTTGATGAATTTTTAGTACAGATGGAAGAAAATTTTAATCTTAAATATTTTTTGGTCCAGAGAGATGAAAATTTCGTTTGTAAATATATTTTTTGGTCCAGAGAGATGATAATTTTATTCTCAACTATTTTTTTGGTCCAAATTTCATTTATCCTCCTCATTTCAATATTCGCGAATTATTTTTGATGAATTTTTAGTACAGATGGAAGAAAATTTTAATCTTAAATATTTTTTGGTCCAGAGAGATGAAAATTTCGTTTGTAACTATATTTTTTGGTCCAGAGAGATGAAAATTTCGTTTGTAACTATATTTTTTGGTCCAGATAGATGATAATTTTATTCTTCATTAATTTTTTGGTCCAGATAGATGAAAATTTCGTTTGTAACTATATTTTTTGGTCCAAAGAGATGACAATTTTATTCTCAACTATTTTTTGATTTAAATCCAAATGAATGAAAATTTTACTCTTAACTATTTTTTGGTCCAGATAGATGATAATTTTATTCTTCATTAATTTTTTGGTCCAGATAGATGAAAATTTCGTTTGTAACTATATTTTTTGGTCCAAAGAGATGACAATTTTATTCTCAACTATTTTTTGATCGAAATCCAAATGAATGAAAATTTTACTCTTAACTATTTTTTGGTCCAGATAGATGATAATTTTATTCTTCATTAATTTTTTGGTCCAGCTAGATGAAAATTTTATTTTAAGTATAATTATACTCATTTATATTAAAAGTGGTTGCTTTTTAATTAATTTTCTAAAAAGCTAATGATCCACTGTTGCCTACTCTCCCATATTCATTAAAATTTTCTCTCACAGCCTCTTAATTTTTTTTTTTTTATTTATTTATTTTACATTTTTTTTTTTTTTTTTTTTTTGACTCCCTGACAGAACGGAAATGAAAGAGGCTTTTCTAATAATGAGAATTTCTTCATTTCTTTTCTTTTTTTTTTTTTTTTTCTATATTAACTTTTTCTTATTGTCAGAAAATAAATTCAGTTGGCGAAAGACGTATTTATATCCCGACGCGCCACGAGAGGTATATGTATATTTCTCGAGCGAGTCGTTCGAGACATCTGTTGCTCGGCTTCTTCCCGCAACAAGACATTTGCATAATTATAATCTCTCTCTCGCCTTTCCTACTGAGACGTTGCTATACGCGGTTAAAACTTGCGGCACTTCCGTTCCCCCTCTCTCTCTCTTCAAGTTTCTCTTTTTTAAAAAAAAAATTACCTCCACCAACGGATGCATTGAGCTTCTTATTTCACCGTCCCTATATTATTAATTCACATAATATCCCCTGCAATTGAAAATGAAGGGACCGAAAGAGAGAATAAAAAAAAAAAAACATAGAACAAAAATTTATTTTACAAAGGTCACTTAGAAGCGACCGGTCGCTCGCGGCCTTACATTTGACGTTTATCACCACTCGTAAAAAAAATTTATCTTCGTAACAGGTACGTTTCGGGAGAAAAAGTCTTAAAAAAAAAAGAAGGAAGTTCCTTTAAAAAAAAAAGAGAAAGAAAAGATTCATTGTAACAGAAATTCATCGCCTCTGGTGGAATATATTTATATATTCCCGTACATTTTTTTTTGACAAAAATATAACGAGTCATTTGTTTACATTTGACAAAAAATATGAGTTTACTTTTAATGGATTTTGGGGAATATAAATTTTTCTTTGTTTTTATTTCCTTATTTCCAAAGGCATAAATGTCAGTTGTTAATAAAATAATATACAAATTTTACTTCAAGTATATAATAATATAAAATAATTATTAATTACTAATATTAATTATTAATAATTAATAATATAAAAATAATTATATAATATAAATTTTGATATTTATTTAAATTCATAGGGCTAATAAAAAAAAAGGAAAAATTTTCAAATTTATCTAACATAAATTTTGGACCATAAGACCCTAATCTTTCGGTAAAATACTGTCAACCAGAGTTTGTCCCATTGGATTTTCTACAAATACATTTATTTTTTTTTTATTTCTCTTTCTCTGCCATTTTCTCAAGCTTTACGCGAAGGGAAAAAAAAATAAAGAACGTTGGAAATCTTTCTCTTGAGCGCTAAAGGTCGATTTCATTTCAAAAGTGGCAGCTCGATGTTATAAGAAGACCATTTTGTGTCCTTTCGAATTTCACGAAAAGGTTGACACTTTTCGTTTCGGTTTGACGTCAAAATCCCACCTCCTCCTCGAGTTCCATAAGGCTATTCGTGACTGCCAGTTTTATATATATATAACTATATATAAACGAAAAGGGATTGCTACGATCACCGGGTGGCACACACGTCACACTCAGTCGACAACATGGCAAAAGGGTATCCTTGCTTTTCCTCACCTTCTTTTACCTTTCGTCCTTTTTTTTTACCCTTTCGTTTTGCGAGAATCACTCAGGAATCGATAATGGATCCACACCCGTCTTTCCAGTCCATTCTATATGTATATAACACGCATCATTTGACACTCGATTGACACGAGGCGAAAAAAAGGAAAGATTTTTTTTTTTGCAGGAAAGAGTTTCTTTTTGTAAAAAAAAAGTTTTGCAGAACATAGTTTTTTTTTACACAAAAAAGGAGTTTCTTGCACAAAAAGTTTTGCTAAAGAGTAATTTTTTTACAAAAAATAGTTTTGTGTACAAAAAGTTTTACCAAAGCATTGTTTTTGCACAAAAAGTAAAGCCAAACCATAGGTTTTTACAAAAAATAGTTTTTATTGCACAAAAAATTTTGCCCAAACATATTTTTTGTATTAAAATATGTTGCTATGAAAAAAACAGTCATAGTAACGGTTGCAATGGAAACGGTTACCATGGTACCGGTTACTATGGTTCCGGTTTTGCTATGGTACCGGTTACTATGATACCGGTTTCGCTATGGTACCAGTTACTTTAGTTCCGGTTTTCCTATGGTACTGGTTACTATGGTTCCGGTTTCGCTATGGTGCCAGTTACTATGGTTCCGGTTTTGCTATGGTACTGGTTACTATGGTGCCAGTTACTATGGTTCCGGTTTTGCTATGGTACTGGTTACTATGATTCCGGTTTTGCTATGGTACTGGTTACTGTGATTCCGGTTTAACTATGATACCGGTTACTATGGTTCTGGTTTTTCTATGGTGCTGGTTACTATGGTTCCGGTTACTCCGGTATCGGTTACTATGGTTTCGGTTATGTATGATAGTGGTTACTATTGTACTGACTTCGCTATGGTACCGGTTACTATGATACCGGTTTCGCTATGGTACCGGCTACTATGATACCGGTTTCGCTAAGGTGCCCGTTACTATGGTTCCGGTTCTGCTATGGTACTGGTTACTATGGTTCCGGTTTTTCTATGGTACTGGTTACTATGGTTCCGGTTTAGCTATGATACCGGTTACTATGGTTCCGGTTTTCCTATGGTTTCGGTTTAGCTATGGTACCGGTTACTATGGTTTCGGTTATGTATGGTACTGGTTACTATGGTACCGACTTCGCTATGGTACCGGTTACTATGATACCGGTTTCGCTATGGTGCCGGTTACTATGATACCGGTTTCGCTATGGTGCCAGTTACTATGGTTCCGGTTTTGCTATGGTACTGGTTACTATGGTTACGGTTTAGCTATGATACCGGTTACTATGGTTCCGGTTTTTCTATGATGCTGGTTACTATGGTTCTGGTTACTATGGTTCCGGTTACTCCGGTACCGGTTACTATGGTTCCAATCATTATGGTTCAGGTTTCGCTATGGTACCGTTTATATTATGGTTCCGGTTACTATGGAAACGGTTGCTATGGTAACTGTTACCGTGTTACTATAAGGCTTTCGGACCTAAGACACACGTAATCCTAAAAAGAATTTTTTTGCACGAAAATTTTTGCAAAAACAACAATTTTTATTGCGAAAAAGAAACATGAATGGAAAAAATTTATATATTACAGATAAATAAAAAAAAAAGAGAATGAAATCAGATCGAAGAAATTCAATAGACAGAAATCACTGCGGCATTGTTGACCGCGAGAGACTCTTGAAAACCGGGTGGTGTGTGTTGTATATATATATAGGGATCGAAGAAAATGAGAGGTCACACCAATCCTCCCGAGGCGAGAAGAAAAATTATATCCCGTCTGGAATCCCTTAAGACTTGGTGAAAAAAAAAAGTTCTATCTCTCATTCTTACTGAGTAGTGGGAGGAGAGGAAGAGGGTCAGTGTGAAATAACGAAAGATTCGATACGTTCTGACAGTAGTGAATCCTCGACGAAAATCACTTCGTTTTTTTCCTCATTTTCCTTCGAAAAGAAATATATATAGCCTCCCTTATTTTGTGAAAATGATTATTTATTCTTTTCTTTTTTTTTTATCGTCCGCTTTAACGAGACAAGATACTGAGATTGCAGAAATGGCCAATCATGTATATAGGGGGAGGGGGGAGATGAGAAAAAAATTTTCTGTGGATCAAGGCACATTTTAGGTTCCTCTCTCTCTCTCTCTCTCTCTCTCTCTCTCTCTCTCTCTCTCTCTCTCTCTCTCTCTCTCTCTCTCTCTCTCTCTCTCTCTCTCTCTCTCTCTTTGGTTTATATGACGAATGGTACCGATTATCGTCAGCAGAAGAGTGAATAGAAATATAAAAGACCTGTCATCGTAAAAACGAGTTTGAGCCTGCTTTGTCATTTTGTTTTGATATTTATGACAAGCAATGATAATGACTATATATTGTATTCGAGAAAAAAAAATTACCAAGAGTTTGAATTAATCAACAAAACATTTTTGCATATTTTTTTTTATATACTCTGATTGAATGTTTATTCGCTTCTTCAGTGATTTGATACAATATTGAAATTGTAATTCAAAAAATAAAGCAAAAAAATTGATTTACAATTTTTATAAAATAGAAATATTTCAAATAAACATTATTGGATTTCATTAAGATTAAACTGTTAATCAGAGATGAAAACTGATGGCTTAATCAAAATTTAGTAAAAACTTGTATTCAAAAAGAGAAATTTTATCTTGTTTACGTTCATAAGATAAAAATCTCTAATTTTTTTGAATTAGTATTTTTTATTAATTATATTTTCAAGGAAATTTTCTATGCATACATAGAAAATTTTCATTCCCAAACATCTTTTTTTACGACACATGTAATTTATTTTTATGTCCTCTTAGACACTTGTTCATTTTAGACCCAGTTTAAAAGATTAGTAATCAATTTTTTATGGAAAACTGCTTGTCGAAATGCTGATTTACATAAAAATGTATGTTTTTTTTCTGACATTTTCTCTAGAATTTAAATTTAAATCCAAAGATCAAAGAAATATGTATTCAGAAATTTTTTTTTTCAAGAAATTAACTAATTATCAAAAATTTGAAAAAAAAAAATTAATTAAAGAATATATTAAGAGGCATTTAAAAAATGTCATTTATGGTGAAATAAAATTTAATTCAATTAAAAAGAGTGATAAGCTATAATTAGAAATTAATTTAATTGAGTAATTTTTGCTGTAGAATTATCTTGAACAAAAAAAAAAAAAAAAAGAAAGAAATGTGCCGGACTAATCAGACAATGATATCTATACGGATTACTCATCATTGACAATATCATTTTAATTGCAATGAATTGTCACATTAGAAACAAAATTCCGAGTAGTAAATACAAAGAAAATTAATTTTTTTTTTTAAAGATACAACAAAGGGAATTTTTTTTTTTTTAATAATTAATATGCAAATATTTACAAGTGGCAATAAAATTTTTTTTGAATATACAACAAATTGTAAAAATTTAATATAAAAAAATTGTTGCAACTTGTGGAATTTATAATACGAGAGATAGAAAATTTTAATTGAAAGCGATCGACATAAAGCACAAACAGTGACTCTCAGTCTCAAAAATTATATTTCTAACGGTCTCTTGAATATATATATATACATATTGGAATGCCTGCTTCTCCCTTTTCGCTATAAAAGGATAATAAATAGGCTTTAATTGAACACTGGGCGTCGATGTTTACGAGAATCGAGTTCGCCAAAACGTATGTGTGTATGCGTTTCATTCTGTATTTGCCAGATGGTCGTCGTTTGTAGCGGGGTGTGGGCGGAAGTTAATAGATTTCCCTGTAGACAAATCCTAAACAAAAATAGGGTCACGAAAAGTCCCTTTCTGATTTAGAAAAAAAAAACCGTCCATGTGGATTGATTTTATAATTATAGAGGCCCTTCCAATCATAAACACCCGACTTTTATAATAATCCTATTTTTTGTGTTGCATAATTGCATAGCTTCGATTTTATACTATGTTCTATACTAAACTGTATAGAAAAGTATACATTTCAGCACGGTATACAGGAAAGTTATAAAAAATCGGTGCGGAAAAGTGTACTTTTCTGCATACTACTCTGGAAAGTTATAAAACAGTGCGGAAAAGTGTACTTTTCTGTATTCTACTCTGGAAAGTTATAAAACAGTGCGGAAAAGTGTACTTTTCTGTATTCTACTCTGGAAAGTTATAAAACAGTGTGGAAAAGTATACTTTTCTGTATTCTACTCTGGAAAGTTATAAAACAGTGCAAGAAAGTATAATTTTCCATACGGTATGCAGCAAATTTATTTTTAAAAAAACAGTGCAAAAAACTATACTTTTCTACACGGTATGTGTACTTTTCTACTCTGTTTTTTTACAACTTTCCTACAAACTGTGTGGAAAACTATACTTTTCTGCACTGTTTTCATAACTCTGCTACATACAATGCAGAAAAGTATACTTTTCCATACAGTATGCAGCAAATTTATTTTTAAAAAAACAGTGCAGAAAACTATACTTTTCTACACGGTATGCAGTAAAGTGTAATTTTCTACTCTATTTTTTGTACAACTTTCCTGCATACTGTGTGGAAAACTATACTTTTCTGCACTGTTTTCATAACTCTGCTACATACAATGCAGAAAAGTATAGATTTTTCTGCATTGTATGTAGCAGAGTTATGAAAACAGTGCAGAAAAGTACAGTTTTCCACACAGTACATAATAAAATCATAATAACCAGTGCAGGAAAGTAAACTTTTCCACACAGAATATACCAAAATCATAAAAAACAATACAGAAAAGTACTTTTCCAAATACTATCCAGCAAATTTGCAAATGTAACACAAAATATTATATTTCGACTGCAAAAAGCAAAAAAAAAAAAATTCGCCTCTATTTTTCCGTACAAATGAAATCCCTTGTAAATAGTTTTATCCTAATTAATTTTCTTTCTTCTTTTTCCCTCCGAATTGAATGTTGAAAATTGCGTACACATGGGTAAACATATTTTTTTTTCCTGTTTCTTTGCTCTCGTATATAGTAGTTGAAAAATATTTGCATTCGCAACTATATAGTACATATAGTAGATTTGGAGCAACGTTTGCCACTCGACTGCTTGTTATACTCGTGTGCTTATATGGCTTGTGTATCTGTTTGCATGGATCTTCAGAGAGTGTATACGAATTCGCGATATTATTTTTGAGGGGTGGTATATATAGTGTAGCTTTGTCCAAAAAAAAAAGCTGTTTTTAGGCGTTATATGCACTTCTTCTGTGTATTTATCGTGTGTCCTCTTCACCTAAACCACACCAACTATAAAGGACGTCCGTTTGATGGATGAGGTCAATGAAATTTCCGCTCCATCTAGATACTAAATTTCTCCTCTATCTCTCTCTCTCTCTACTCTATTCCATTTTACACATTCATTCTCAGACCATTTGTTTTGCCCGAAAAATAATTACTGCCTCTACGTATAATTTATTAATATTTCTATTAAATTATTCCAATGTGAAAAAAAAAAATTTTTTATTTGATGGATGCGGTGTTTTTCTTTTGAACAGTCATCGCTGATAACGAGAATAAAAAGGACGCAAGTCCATCACGCGTGTGGAAGATTACGTTTTTATTTAGGTCGTACCTTATCAGCTAAAATGAATAGAGCACTGTTTTTTATCATACCCTGAGGTTTTTTTTTAGATTCTTATAACACCTTTTTTTCAATCTTCTTTAATAGAAATTCATTTATTTAGAAAAAGTTGTATTTATATATTAAAAAAATTTTCTCTTCTGTTTCAGGTGTGGATCAATACAAATTCAATTTTGACGAACAGGAATTATCCATTTCGCAAAGGAGTGAAATAGGTATAAAAAAAAGATAATTTAAATTTGATTTGTCATAATTTTAATTGGAAAAATAACTGTTTATAACTTCTTTGGTGTGACAGAATCTGTTGAGAATTTTTATGGACCATGATGATGATAATTTATATATATGTAAAAAAAGATTAGATGTTTTTAAAATACCTGTCAATTAACATGTAAACTCTAGTCACAGGTGCTCGTGTCGTTTTTGACAGATGACATGTTATTTCTCATCTCTTCCTCATCCCACACAAGGATTTATTTTTAGAATTCTTAGCCTGAAGAGTGCTCTTTTTCTCTAATATAAACCATTTTTCACGTTTCTTTCTTCGACTAGGGAAAAATTCTTTCGCCTTGTTGGTTAGGTAAATATTACCCCCCACATCTGGAACAACAATAATTCGGGGTAAAAGTGGGTATGTTACGTTAGGCGCAAAAAGCTGTCAAAACGTCACGCACTGACAATTAGAGAACAATGAGACCCCATGATCAGACTGAATCCTAAACAAATATAGAATGATCCATAACCGCATGTTCCACTGTGTTACCAATATTCTCCAAACATTCAAATTTCAAATCCCCCTTTTAGAAGGATGGATTTTGGTTAGTAAAATTGGGATGTAAAAGGTATATAGTTAACGAGTGTCAATTCCTGCGGGAATCAGAAACTGTTGGTGGCAGAGAATCTGTGTCCAGAATTGACCCTTTCACCCTTAACCCTCCCCCTTAAATCTAGTCCATCGCTAACACCCAAGCTATCTCTTTAGGGTTTATGGCAGACCGTCAGTTGGCTTATGTCACCCGAGATTACTACTGTTTGACCAGAGGAAATTAACTCTCCACACTTCTGTTTTATCTTTTATTTTATTTTTTCTCCACAAAAAAAAAAAAAAATTCCTCTTGTTTCTGATTTTACAATTTAAATCCTGTAAATAATACTATACGCTCGTCTGGGTTTAAGTGAAAGAATCCCGTCAAAGAATTCAGACTCGATGAAATTCTCATTCTTCCCCACCCTCTCCATTCTCCTTTCCAAGTCTTCCTACCTCTGTTTTAACCTTTCATTTTTTTTTTTTTGCTCGTCCGCTCCACCTTCTTCGCCACCTCTCCTCTTTCTCTTGACGGGAAACATGCTTGTTCCTCACACCCATGCGTGTAATGCGCTTCGCTTTTGCTCTTTAACGGTGGCGCACGACTCGTACCCAATAGTGTTGAATCGTGGAAAGAGGAGGGGGGCACCTTTCCCCACCCATATAAGTGTCTTAGTTCTTGCGAATAACCCCTCCCCCCACACCTCCGTTTCTCAATATGACGTGCACGAAAAGAGGAAGTGGCAATGGAGCGTGTGCCAAAGAGAAGGTAAAATGTGTATATATACTAAAACTCGCGTAAAAAGGATCACCTTCACGCTTCGTGAATTCAATGATGATTATGGGTATATAGCACAAATTTTATAAACCATTTATCACTTTTAAAATTGTATTCCTATTTTTTGAAAATTGGTATATTCTTTTTATTCAATCAGACGAAAAAAAAAGAAGTAGAATTTTTACCATAAAATCTGTATAAAAATTAAGTGCAACTAATTTTATCCTAGTCACCGATATATAGTCACCGGTACCATATAGTATCAGGTACCATATAGTAACTGGTACCATATTGTATCCGGTTTCATAGTAACCGGTACCATATAGTAACCGATTCCTTAGTATCTGGTTCCATATAGTATCCGGTTCCATAGTAACTGGTACCATATACTATAAAGTACCATAGTAACCGGTACCATATAGTAACCGGTACCATATAGTATCCGGTTCCATAGTAACCGGTACCATATAGTATCTGGTACTATATAGTAACCGGTACCATATAGTATCTGGTACTATATAGTAACCGGTACCATATAGTATCTGGTTACATATAGTATCCGGTTCCATAGTAACTGGTACCATATAGTATAAAGTACCATAGTAACCGGAACCATATAGTATCTGGTACTATATAGTAACCGGTACCATATAGTATCTGGTTACATATAGTATCCGGTTCCATAGTAACTGGTACCATATAGTATAAAGTACCATAGTAACCGGAACCATATAGTATCTGGTACTATATAGTAACCGGTACCATATAGTATCTGGTTACATATAGTATCCGGTTCCATAGTAACTGGTACCATATAGTATAAAGTACCATAGTAACCGGTACCATATAGTATCCGGTTCCATAGTAACCGGTACCATATAGTATCTGGTTACATATAGTATCCGGTTCCATAGTAACTGGTACCATATAGTATAAAGTACCATAGTAACCGGTACCATATAGTATCCGGTTCCATAGTAACCGGTACCATATAGTATCCGGTTCCATAGTAACTGGTACCATATAGTATAAAGTACCATAGTAACCGCTACCATATAGTATCCGGTACCATATAGTATCCGGTACCATATAGTATCCGGAACCATATAATATCCGGTTCCACAGTAACCGGTACCATATAGTAACCGTTACCACATAGTATCTGGTACCATATAGTATCGGGTACCATATAGTATCGGGTACCATATAGTAACCTGTACCATAGTAACCGGTACCATATAGTATCCGGTTCCCTAGTATCTGGTTCCATAGTAACCGTACGTCGTAACCTTTTCATGTTTTGAAAAATCATTTTTTAAATATTCAAAAAAAACGAATTTGTCACTTCGAATTAAAATTCAATTATCCAAATTTACACTATTTCTTTCCCCCCCCCCAAAAAAATATGTTTATTTTCTTTCCACCATACTTAATTTCTTGTCATAATTTTTCCCTTTCGAAATAAAAATTTGGAGAAACAGATGAGGCTTTTTTTTCTTCCTTCTTATTTTTTCAAAGAAAAGTGTATAAACTGTTGATGTTTATTTTGAGAATAAATGTGATATGGTATAAGATTTCTACATGGAGAAAATGCTTTTAAAAAATCTCAAGTATAAAGAAAGCTAAAAACTCTTAAAGAAATATACTTTTGTTTGAATAGTTCTTAAGTACACTTAAATTTTTCAAGAAGCGCGCCTTCATGAATACAAAAATGTTCAACATAATGAAAATTTTTGACTCATAAAAATTGAAACGAAACATAGGGTTTTTTTTCGGTAATATATTCTAATTAAATATTTGAAAAATGATAATCTCCCATCGGTACATTAACTTTATACATATTTTTTTTAAGTGATCGGTTAGCGATACATCTTTTTTTTTTTTTTTGATTGATTAAGACGATTTGTATAAATTGTGAAACGTCACTAATCCGACAGCGCCTTTTTTTGTAGTCTTAGAATATATGCATTTTAAAACTAAATAGTATATCTAAATAGTTATCTTTCTTGAAAATCTAGATAATCTTAAAATATTCACTAGAGGGTTGAGTGTGTGGAAAAAAGAAGAAAAAGAAGAAGAAGATGATGCAAATGGATAGGAGACAATGTGCAAGCAGACTAACTTATTGTGTCGACCAGCAAAGCGTGTAAACGCAGACGTGTGCGATGCTCTCGTGCATAATATAATGCTAGGCCATCCATCCGTCTTCTAAGTGGGCTAAACTAACGCAATAAAAACAGAAGCCACGGTGAATGTGCCATTCGTCAAAGAATTAAGGAATCACATATATACAAAACACGTGCTACAAAATTATCATGCACTGTCACCAAAAACACACTATTCATTTTCCAGACAAAACAAGTTTTTGATATTTAATTATGAATTATTGTCCAATTCATTGGTATGGTTCATAAAATTATAAATTGTAACTTGAATAAATTTATTCAATTTGTAAAAGTTATATTTAACCGACTATTGTCAATGTTCCACTTCCACCATTCCACTTCCACTTTCACCATACACTTTCCCTTTACCGTTCCACTTCCACTTTTACCTTTTCTCTTCCACAATTTTATTTCATTTCCACTTCCACTTTCACCATTCCACTCCTACAATTCCATTTCCACTTTCGTGAAAGTCCACTTTCACCATACACTTTCCCTTTACCGTTCCACTTTCACTATTCCAATTCCACCTTTTCTCTTCCACAATTTTATTTCATTTCCACTTCCACTTTCACCATTCCACTCCTACAATTCCATTTCCACTTTCGTGAAAGTCGAACAGTGAAAGTGGAATTAGAAGGGTGAAAGTAGAATAATTAAAGTGAAAAGGTGGTAATGGAATAATGAAAATGGAAGTGGAAATGGAATCGTAAAAGTGAAAGTGGAAATAGAATAGTGTAAGTGGAATTGTAATCAGCTAAAATTCGATCACAAATAGAAGTATCGCATATTTTTTTCACACTATCGTTTCAATTTCAAATTCCAGTTGCAAAATTGAAAAAAAAGAATTTCGTAAACTAAAAATGCTAAAGGATGTTCCCTTTGTCACGTGACGTCCGGGCGTCTGTAACATTCAAAAGGCGTGGAAGTACCACCACGCGGGCCTATAGAAGACCGCAGCTGTCGTTGGAAATTTAAATATAGACCGTCGCCAAAGTTTTATGATTAAAGGATTAATTAACCAGGGTGGGCCGTTACTCTCTCTCTCTCTCTTTCTCTCTGTGTAGCGAATATACAGAGGGGAACCCCTCTCAAGTATTTCAAATTAGGAGCACGAGATGCCCAGGGAAATTTCACGAATATCATATCAGAGAATTTGGATTTTGTTCTTTAATTTCTCCTACCGAGAAAAAGAGGTATACGAGATGAAAGTTTTTGTATAACTAAAAGAATTCTTTTTCCCCTCTCATATTCTTTAAATTTTTATTTTCTCTCATTTTTTTTTCTCTCCCTTTCGACAGTGATTTTCCTGCTCGGTAAAATTTTTCCAGTGGTTTTTAAATATGAACGCTCACACCCCATCCCTTCATATTCGCAAAATGGGATCAAGAAATGAGAAGGGAGAAAGAGAGAGAGAAAGAGATTCACTTTCGTCGTTTAAAATTCAGCGCTAAATTTTCGAATGGAATATGAAATTAAAGTGAGTTTCTTAAACGGATTTTGTGGTTTAAACCGTGGAGTAATTGCGGCTCAACTTTATATTGTTATTTTACTTTCTAAATCCTTATGAAATATTCCCTTCTACGTATTATTGATTACAATTTGAAAGAAGTAAAAAAAAAATTTACAGTAGCTTATAAATTTTTTTCCAAATCTCTATAAATTGAGATTTCACGAAATTGAAATTTGACTCCCAATGTCGATCGAAGGTCCCTGAGTGTGAACGCAATTACAAGTTTAACCGCCCATAGTGATATCGAATAACATGTATTAAAGAGAGACTGGAATATATACTAACGGGCCAGGAGGAGAAGAAGAAGGAGACGCTTTTCTTGCCCGAACGCGTTCATCTTCGGTCAATGATCGCAATCTCCTGCTAACGAGCTTATACCTCCGGGTGGGAAAAAAATTTCCCCTTTTCTGTTTTTTTGTCAAACTCGTTTCTATTTCAATGATATTCTCTGTATTTCAGATAAATATTTTTAAAAATTTCCATTGTAACAAAATATAATAAATAGAAACAAAATATAATTACAGAAAAATCTTACCTTAAACTCCATTGTCGCACGTGTGCCTGATTTCCATGATGAAAACACTCACTCGCGATTTTAAAAATTTCGTACACTCCCGAAAACTTAATACTTTTTTTTTTAGCGAGAATTTATCTTCACATGTTAACGCGACGATTTGCAAATTTAAACTGAATTTGAAACTGTGAATTTTAATTTCCACCAATTTTATGACTTGCTATTCAGAGTTTCAGGTCAATTTCGAGATGTAAACAAATGTCCCGGGCCTTTATTGTTTTCTTCTATTTGCTGAAAACCAAAACAAACCCAATCTATTATTATTTTATTATTTATTTTAATATTAAATATTTTATATTATATTATATTCAATATTATATTTAATTATATTTAATATTATATTATTTTATATTATATTTAATTATATTTTATATTATATTAATACGATTATTGCAAATCTTTTTATTCCTATAGAAGTAAATTACTTTTTTTCTACTTATTCAACGTTGGCTTTAGAGTACGTCGCCTCAAAGAGGCGGAGCCTAAAAAAGTGGGGGCTATGAGAGCAAGAAGGAAACTCAGACGCTTCTCTCTCACTCTTATCTCCCCACTCCTTAGAAGTACGTTGCCTCAGAGAGGCGGAGCCTAAAAGAGTGGGGGCTATGAGAGCAAGAAGGAAACTCAGACGCTTCTCTCTCACTCTCATCTCCCCACTCCTTAGTCTCCGCTTCTCCATAGGCGCGTATTTGACCTTGAATTAAACTCCTCCTCTACTCACAAAATTAAAAGCAAAAAAAGCACCATCATTTCTTTTTTAATACAAAAAGCCCGGATCTAGTAAAATAATAATCATTTATTAATTTACCATTTTGTAATGGTTTCTCTCTTTTTTCTCCTCCAACAAAAAATAAAAAGAAAGCCAAAGGTAAAGAAAGCAAGGAAGATATTTCGTGTAAAGTGAAGCGGAAATTCTCTCATGTGAAAGAAAGAGAAAGAGAGAGATTGCACTCTCTGGTCCGGAGAACCCTTCTGTGTACGCCACCGCCAATTGTCGCAACGACCCTCATCCACTCGTTTTCCATTGTGTTGTGTGCCACTCTACCTCTCTTCAATCTCATTTCTAATTCTCTGTTTCTCGCAAGTGCAGTGCATTTTCATTGCCATGTGTATAGTAGGTGTTTTTCCACTGAAAAAAATATTCAACAAAACGAATCGTCCGTTAGTCAAATCGGTTGAGTTTTCGACGAGCTGGAAGTTATTCGTTTGGAAACGCGCATTTTCGAATCTCTCTCTCTCTCTCTCTCTTCAATATATATATAGTCTTTCAACAAGCACTACTGTGTTCCGAAACGTACGTTTCTTTATTGGAGTCCTTTCAGTCAGTGATCGACTTCATCAGAATCACTTTCAGTTCACTAAATTCCGAGCAAAATTGTCTTCACTCGAACGAACTTTTACTCCAAGTGTTTTTCCAAATCCTACGCTTTTTTTTTAGTTTCTTTATTATAACCTCTTTTTTTCAGAAAAATATCTTTGTGTCCACTTTGTTTTCTTATCTTCAATTAACTCTTTGATAGAATTGTGTGTGTGTGTAATTGAAAAGTATCTTTCTCTCTCTCATCGTTGTCTTAGGAAAAATTTCCTCTCTGTGAGAAAAGTTAAAGGAGCTTCTTCTTCTCGTCTTAAGTGAAAATTACTGACGATCAGAAAAGGAAGAACCGCAGGGCTAAGAGGAGAAAGAGAAAGGTGAAGAGTATCAAGAAAGGGGGGGAAATCACCGGAGGCAAGTGCCAAGCTGATCGCGAGACTTAATCTCGCCCCCCAAAGGAATCCTTGCCCGCGTCCTCACTTCCGTAATGCGTTTCCTCCTTGAGAATCAAGGAGAAGCAACGAAAGGATAGGATTATCCCTTGAGTGAGGAAAATAACGAAGGACTCTTCTTCAAGATCGAAACTATATATATTTTATTCTTAATTTTTCTTTTCGAGAATTATTTTTCAATGGACCGAAAAAAAAATGAGGGGGGTTATTGATTAGGGTTATATTTGTCTATTGCACTTTTGCTCTGACACCTTATGCTTGCTTAGTAACTTAAAACTGCACTGTTTCATTCTCCCCCTTTCAATCTCAAATTGCATTTTGGGTAAACAGTGGTAGAGAAAAACCCCTCGTTTTTCACGTTAGGAAACAAGATTTAATGTGAACACATTTTTACGGATTTCTATTTACTCAAGATAAAAGTTGTTTTAACAAGATATGCCCTTATATTTATTGAAGTAGAGAAAATAAAGTTACGCATTGATAATTGCCTTTATATTTCTGAAAAGTTTTATTTTAAGTCGAAATTACCAAAAAAGTTTGTGATCAAAATGTGTCAAGTAGAGGGCGCCACATTGGCTCATTTTCAATTGAATCGTTTCTTCCGCATTTTTCTCAAGGGACAAAATTGTTTTATCATCATTGCTGAGAAATTAATGACCTTGAAAAGAAGAAGAAAATTATACCCGAGAAATTCATGAAGCTGAGTGTAATTTCAATATTTTCTATTCTCCGTCGCCTTTTGACTATATAGTTCTCTCGCCCGCGCGGAAACGGCAAATTCTTGGTCAGAAATTTCGACTGGATAATTGTCAAAGGAGCCAGCGCCATGTTTTCACTATTTATACTACATAGCTGGCTGAAAATGCAATCGTTCTGGCGTGGCGCCACGCGATGCAATTACGTGAGGAATTTCAAGCACGTGAGGGGGGGGGAGGGAGGGATACCAACCCTATCACCATGGATCCGTACCTTTTACATGGAACTATCCTTCTGTCTGTCTCTTTCTCTCTCTTATCCTATCTCTGTTTTATATATATATATATATATAGCCATGATACAGAGCCCAAAAACCATCTCTTCTTCCTCGAAACGAGAACCCCTTCGTTATTATTAGCTACTCGCAATCAGTCAGGTAACTCGATTACCTTCGTGTTAGCCAATCAGAGGGAGGCTAGGAGTTATGGAGTTTGGAAAGTCTATACATACGAAGCCAAAGAGTTAGAACTTAGAGGAGTTGATTTAATTCTACTCGAGGTCTGCGAAGAATGTGAAGAAGAGGTCGTTCAATAAAGTTGAAAACAAATATTCCAATATTATTTTACGTTAGATAGAAAATTAAATTTCACTAAAAATTAAATATAAAAAAATTTCCTCTAGATTACAACATAAAACGCGACATATATATATATATATATATATATATATATACGCATGCCCACTATCATTTTGCCAGTTGTCCAAATCGATATCACTAAACCAGTTCAGTTCAGTGAAGTGGCAAACATGAGGATATTACTCTTTCTGTTTCTTGCTCATATACGATCCAGTTATTTGAAAATAACGATATACATATTTTTTTTTTTCCTCCTAATCATTAACTTAATCTTAATGTTATAGAACTGGATATAAAAAAAAATAAATAAATGGCACCCATTTTTTTGAAGGAAAAAAATAATCCTGATTCTAATAAGAATAATAACAGTTGCAATAAACTAGGATTTGCATGTGATATAATTGAATTAAAGAAATGAAGGTATAACGTAATATGTCTATAAGTCTTCAACCTACACGATATATCCCTCTCGCTCAAACGGAAATATCAGGTTTGTTGCAACTCGAAAACTGACCGCAACCATGTCAAGAACTTGTATTGCCAAGCACCTACGATCGAATTATATACGCTTTTTGACCCTGTGTCTACGACAGCACAACTTTTGTCATATAATGTCTGGCAGGATTTGCTATCTTTAGCGGGATGAGAGATGCTAGCAGAGAGAGAGAGAGATAGCGAGAGAGAGAGAGAGAGAGAGAAAAGCTTATGCCAGCATATCAGAGATAGTAAAAGCTCGTTGACCCAAAATGTAGTCTAGTGACTTTAATAAAGTTCTTGAAAATGTCGACTCCAGCTAACTACTACATCTCGAGGGTATTATTAAAATGAGAATATTGAGACGATGAGTGTTGTTTGTCATAATTGACTTTAAAATTCAATTTATTCGCTTTCTTTCTTTCAAATTTTTTTTTCTATAATGGTAAAAATAATTTTTTTCTAGTGATAATATACGACAAGACGTTTATTTTCTAAAGATCTAGGTCAAAAATCCTGATTCTAAAAATCCTCAGTTTCTAGCCCTAAAAGTTCATAGTCTAAAGTACTGATTTTCTAAATGCACGGTTTTAAGTTCTACATCTAAAATCCTGATTCTACAAATTCTTAGTTTTTGCCCTAAAAGTTCCTACTCTAAAATCCTGATGATTTTCTAAATTTTCAGTCTGAAGTCCTAATTCCTAATATCTCCGTTTTAATTTCTAAGTTCTAAATCTAAAAATCTTGATGATTTTCTAAACTTTGGGTCTAATGTCCTGATTCCTAAATTGTTCGTTTTAATTCCTAAATTGTAAGTCTAAAATCCTAAATTGTAAGTCTAAAATCCTGATGATTTTCTGAATTTTAAATCCTGATTCCTAAGTCGCCCGTTTTGTGCCCTAATTCTAAAATCCTGATGATTTTCCAAATGCTAAGTCTAAAGTCCTGATTCCTAAATGCACCGCTTTAATTCCTAAATTCTAAGTCCAAAAGCCTGATGATTTTTTAAAATCTAAATTTCTAAATCCTGATTCCTAAATCGTCCGTTTCGGGTCTTAAGTTATAAGCCTAAAATCCTGATGATTTTCTAAATTCTAAATCTAAAATCCTGATATTTAATCGTCCATTTTATGTCCTAAGTTATAAGCCTAAAATCCTGATGATTTTCTAAATTCTAAACCTAAAGTCCTGCTTCCTAAATCCTCTGTTTTAAGTTCTAATTTCTAACTCTAAAATCCTGATGAATTCTAAATTTCTAAATCCTGATTCCTAAATCGTCTGTTTTGTGTCCTAAGGTCTAAATCTAAAATCCTGATGATTTTCTAAATTCTAAGTCTAAAGTCCTGATTCCTAAATCATCCGTTTTGTGTATTAAGTCCTAATTCTAAAATCCTGATGTTTTCCAAATTCTAAGTCTAAAATCCTGATTCCTAAATCCTCCGTTTTAAGTTCGAAGTCTGAAATCCTGATTCTACAAATCCTCTGTTTTTAGTCCCAAAAGATCTATGTCTAAAATCTTGATTCTCCAAATTTTGATTTTTAAATCCAAAGCCACAATTCTATAAGTTACAATCGCCACTCCAAGCTCTAATTTTTCTAAATTCTAAGTTTTAAGCCCCAAGTCCAAGGACCTAATTCTCAAACTTCTTTGTCCTAATTCCAAAAGTTCTACGTGCAACGTTCTTATTCCTTTCTATTTCACCAACTTCTAATTCCTGATTTCTAATTTTAAATTCTGTCACTAATTCCAAAGTTCTAATTCTCCAAATTCTAAATCCTAATTAGCAAAATTCTAAATTTTAAATTATCCTATTTCGAACTAATAATAAAAAAAAGAAAATCAGAAATTTTCCTCGGGGGCTTTCTATATATAATAAAATCAATGTAGAGTCAAAAAGTCAGGTACATATAACTAAATTGTTTAGCTTTTCTCACCCCACGAATTAAATATCTGTGACATATCCAATCTTTGGAAACGACCTCTTGAATTTCCAGCTGTACTGGCTTATTAATGGCACACTTTCGATATCGGATTACAAATTCGACAGGGATCACTCAACGGTGCAATGTGGGTTGGCCTGAGGCGTAAAGCGGGCAGCTAATTAATAACTCCGTATAACAAGTAGCAGATGGGGCGCTACGAGCAGAGAGCATTTGCGGTGTTCGCGGTAGGAAGAGAAAGAGAGAGACATGGGACAAAAACACTAGAATAGAAATGTATAGAAAAGAAGAGAGACAGAGAGCAAAAAAAGAAAAAAATCTACCCTGGACCCGTGTGTGGTTGCCAGTACCACACGCCCACTCACTATAACCATTATTGCGCACGTGTGGTCCAAATGGTCGCGTGCATGCTATTTAACAAAAAAAAATATAATGCTCCACCCCCTCCAAAAAAACCCCTGAGAAACGTCAAATAGTCCTGAATTTGAAATTTACGCATATTATTATTTTGTGTATGATATTATTTTCTGATAGTATTGTGTGTATGATACTATTGGGCAAAAAAGAAAATATTGTCTCGTTTACAGCTAAGGACCTTCAATCTCGTTTCGTATCCTTTGAGACGGAAAATGCCATTCTTGAGTAAGAGAGACAAGGAGTTATTCAAGTGAAAGAAAAATTGAAGGCGTTTTCCAAATGATTTCAAATACAAAATTTTCTTCGAGTGTCAAAGTAAAAAAAATTGTTAAAACAAATATATTTTGTCAATTCTTATTGCCAATGTTACTAATTTTAGTATTTTTCCGATAAGATTTAAAAAAAAACCCTACAGTATTTCCGGCTAGTATAATTACAAATAGAGAGAGAATAACAACTATAATTTAGTTGCCGTTTCTTAAGTGGGGAAATAATAGTCACAAGGTCCATATCCACAGCATCGAAATTCCTTGTGGTTTGACTCTTGATGCGCTCATCGAAGCGCGTGCGCTTTTAGGAACTCGATTTATATCCTTTTTTTCTTTTATTTCCGATTTTTCTTTTTTTTTACTTCTTCTTCGTCTTCTTATTCTTCTTGCGGTGAGCCGTAAGACCAAGAAAGGTTTTTCGATAAGAAACGAGTTTCAGAGGAGCGGTGTCCTTCTACTCGTCGATTTTTTACCCTTTGAAGCACCTCTCATGGCACCTCAATGTATCGAGCACAAAGAATTCAAGATCATTTCACAAGGTTCAAGGAAACATTGTTCGTGGTATTTTTGCCAATATGCTATTAATTTTTCTCTTTTAATCCTCAATTCAATGTTACGAATACAATGTACAAAAGGATATTTGACCTTTAAACTACCATAGCGGTCTCTAAGACCGAGACAAGCAGTAAACGAACTTTTTTTATCACCCACCAGTTTAAAGCCTTAAAAATCGTATTAATAAAAAAAATGAAATATATTTTTATTTAATTATTAATTTTTAGGATCGATTAATTACAGACAAGAAATAATATCTTTGAAGTCAGTGTCCCCTTCCTCTCTTACTCTTTTAGACGTGAAAATGTTTGTGCGTGATATGAAGTCGCGTGCGTAGTATAATTACTTTTTCGTATTGAATCGTTTGAGTGTGTATGTGTGTGTGTTGGAAAAAGCAACATTTGAACAGGGGACGACAAACAGCGCGTTTCACGGTTTTAAAAAACATTGCGTGAGCGGTTTAAAAGAGAACGACAAAGGCTTTCCTGCTTCTTCGCTGCGGGGTGTCCTATCAGACATCCCGAAGCTGTCTATCTAGACGAGATTGTACTTTCCAAGCATGCAAAGAGAGAAAGAATCAACTCTGTTTCTCTATCGAAACCCTTTCCATTTCCGGTTCGCGACGCGATTTTCCATCGTCCCGATTAAAAAAAAAAAAAATGTGTACGACCGCGATCAAAGAGATTTGCGATTAAAGTCACCCTATTTCACTTGAACACGACATGTGTCACATGATTAAATGATGTTTGAAAAATATTTTAAAAGAAACTTAAAAATATAATAGAAATTAAAAATTAAAAATTTACCCCTGAGGGGATTCGAACCTAAGACATTGCTAAATCCCTTGCAGGCTAAAGGTTAAAAAAGAATCGCTTTTTTTTAAAGAAAGTACTAAATTTTAAATCTGCAAAAGTACTTTATAAATTGTATTTAAAAAAAATAGTAGAACCTACTTAGGACAATGTTTCCTAATGTGTTTTTTTTTCTTTATGTTTCAGGTGAGTCTGCTCATAAAATTTCGGTTTTAAATATCGTCTGCGTAGTAAGTATTTACAAAAATAATAATAATAATTTAGAATAATAAAATTACTTTTAAATGTCAATTGAGAACAAGTTTCTGGTAAAAATCCCGTTTAATATTTTGAGAAATGTAAAAAAAAAGAATCTTATCTGGCACAGAAAAAGCATATTGCAATAAATATGATAATAAAATTGTGCATTTACAATAGTAATAACAGTAAAGAAGGTTGGGTATGAAGCAAATGGTTCTGCTTTAGAGAATAAGAGATATCCTCTTTTTCGAATGGAACGAATAAAGAACTGAAAGGAAATTGATGAGAAATCAAAGGCTGATCGAGCTGCCGTTTGGATAAAAACACAATTAACCCCCTTTAGAGTTGCAGCCAGCACGCGTCTCTACTATCGAAAGACTCGGGAGCTAATGCCCTCTTTAGATTACCTTTAAGCAGGTTCACGCCTGATCGGTTGAAACGAGTGGGTGGTCTTTACTATATACCAATTGCCTCTTTTCTCACTCTATGGGAGGTTTCGACTTTTAGAGAGGCGTAAGTCTTTCAGACTTTGGCACTACTTGCGCTGATGGACCGATAACGTTAACGACTTCATTTACCTATATATACTATTCAATCATTGATCATTTCGTGATTCAATCATCTTTTTATAATTCAATAAGCTTTCATAATAATCATTTGATAATCATTCTAAAATTATCCGTATAGAAATTTTGCCAGGGCCCACATCGGGGCCAGATAAGGCTACCCTATTAGGGAATGAAACGCCGCGCCTGATGTGGCCCTGATTAGGAAATCCACATTTTCTGGTCGCCCTGATTTGGTCCTGATCAGGTGTGGCGTTTCATTCCCTACTAGGACCCTGATAGGTCAATTTCTACATGGGTAATTAAATCAAAAATTATTTGGTAACTGATTATTATTAGAATCAAATAAATTTTGTACTTAATGTGTGCCTAAGAAATTAATTTTCTAAAAAGAAGTAATTGGCATCGCAAGTATTTCTTATTTATTTAAATTATTCATTATCTAGTATGAAACACTTCGGACACTTATACTATTTCAATAAGTGTTACCGTTTCTACCATTCAAATGGTAAAATTAGAAGAAACTGCTTCTTTCTCTGTGGATCAGAAAAAAATATTAATAATTAACAATATTAATTCATACGGAAGAAAATTAATTATAAATCTAGGCCCTGGCAAAATTTCTGCACGTGCAGTAATCTTTTAACACCCCTTTAAAATTCCTAGCAGGATAATCATCAGATAATTCTAAAATTATTCATTAATCATTCGTTAATCTTTGAAAAATCAAAATCACACACCCGGCAGCATTATGTTCACATTAAACGAAGAGTTTTAAAAAAAGAACTCCATTAAGATTCAAAAAATAAAAGAGAAGAAATACACCCTCTCTTGATTCATTAGGGTGAATGCTAACAAAAAATTTCTGTGAGAAATTTAATAATGATTAACGGAATAAAGTAGTTGACAGGCTTAATGGTACGATGTAATATATGTGATCCTACTTCCTCATTTGTGGTCAAAATTTACTGCTCAGTAGGTACAGGAGAAAAAAAAGCGGTCCTAATAAACGTTTCGAGTGATGCAGAATATAAATTTTAACCAGATGTGATGCTCCTGTAGAGTTGTAAAGCCCTTATGATGTTTTGAAACTTTGTGAGTATCTTTCTCTATATATATATACACACATGACGTGTCTTACACATCCGGTGCCGCGAACAAGATTCAAGGAAAGTGACCAGATTTTTACTACATAGAAAAGAGTTTAGAAGTCTTAATATTTTACACACATCTCTTATTTACATAAGAGATTTAAGAATTTTTTTTCTAATTCTAAAATAATCTTCATAAATAAATATTCGGAAAAAAACACTTGGATTTTTATAAATATTTATACATATATACGTGTACGATGAATGAAAAATCCCATTTCTGTAACAACATTAGTTTTATTACTTTTTGTAATTTAATAAAATTTTTTATTCTAAAATTTTGGGAGATTTCATGAATTAAATGGATCGAATAAAGGACTTTTGGTTTAGATTCTCTCTCTATACCCATTCTATATATGCTTCTGGGAAATCGATACTCCTCACTTGTTTGAAGCGAGTTGAAAATTGATTTTGCGCTATCGTTAGACCTGCTTCCCAAATGTGCCTCGAGGACTCAAGCTTCCATTCTCTTCAAGCTTTGCAACGATCGGTAGTGAAGCGCAACCCGCAGAAATGTAAATACCGGTCGGCCAATCAGCCTGATTGGTCCCATTCGCTCGAATGCTCGTCATTCACGGCTTTAGAGAGAGCGACCCATGCCTCGAGCATGTTCCATGGATCGAGGAGAAGCATTGTTCGTGTAAGGCCGCGTCGAATATTGGTCGAACGTTACAGCGGCAAATATATATATATATAGTTGTACGACGACAACGACAATACGCGCGTTCACATACCAAACGAGCCACAATTATTCACCATATGATTCTCCCGAGCTGTCTTCCGAGAGCTAATTTCAATCCACTTGTATATAATCCCGGGGGATTTGCCACGCAATATTTCAATACTTGTGACTGATCGCCATTGACGATAAACGTAAATTCTATCAGCAGAATGTTAAAATATTTTTTTTTGTCATTCAAATGACAAAATTGATGAAAAATTCTTATCTTTGTTGACAAAGTAGTTAACATATAAATTATAAAGTTGTTCAAGGTGTTTGTCTTCTTTTTCTACTCTGAATTCTAAATTTTAATCAAAGGACCTGATTTTTTAAGGTCTGTGTTGTAATTATTAAAGTTTCAAGTGTCTAAATTCCTAATCTTCTATTTTTAATATTTACATTCCTTAATCCAAAGTTCTAAGATTTATATTACTAAAAGCAAGAGTTTCCAAACTCTAAATTATAAGTCCTAAGTTCGAAGTCATAATTCCGTAAGTTCTAAATTCAATCTTCTAATTCCTAAGTTCCAAGTACAAACTCCAAATTTCCTAAGTTCTAATTCCAAGGTCCTGATCCTAATTCCCTAAGTTCTGATTCTCTAAACTGTTAGGTTGTAGTTCAAGATCCTAAATTCCTTTTTTAAAGTCCTAAGTCTACAAAACTTTAGTTTTAAGTCCAAAATCCTAATTCCTAAGTTCTAATTCCAAAGTCATGATTCTCTAAATCCTTAGTTTTAAGTCCTAATTCAGTAAGTTTTAAGTCCAATTTTCTAATTCATAAGTTCCAAGTACAAAACTCCTAATTTCCTAAGTTCTAATTCCAAAGTCTTGATTCTCTAAATCCTAAGTTCCAAGTTCTAATTCCGTAAGTTCTGAGTTCAATGTCCTAATTCCTAATAAGTTCCAAGCACATACTCCTAATTTCTTAAGTTCTAATTCCAAAGTCCTGATTCTCTAAATCCTTAGTTTTAAGATATAATTCCGTAAGTTCTAAACTCAATATTCTAATTCCTAACACCCTAAAGTCCTCATTCTGTAAATTCTTAGTTTGAAGTTCTAAATCCTGAATTCTATTTCTAAAGACATCTACAAAACTTTAGTTTTAAGTCCAAATTCTAATTCCTAAGTTAAAAGTCATAATTCCATAAGTTCTAAGTCCATTGTCCTAATTTCTATAAGTTCCATGCCCAAACTCCTAATTCTCAAAGTTCTAACCCCAAAGTCTTGATTCACTAAATTCTTTGTTTTAAGTCTTAAAGTTCTAATAGTCTAAAATACTAATTCTCTAAATCCTCAATTTTAAGCCCTAAAAGTTCCAAGGCTAAAGTCCTGATTCCTTAAGTCCTCGGTTTTAAATCCTAAGTTCCAAGTCTAAAATCCTGACTCTACAAATCCTAATACAAAGTGTATTAATGTTAAAAATTCCATTTCTAACTGTGAACAAAAGATGATTGAACGTAAAATTCAATGTGTGGTCGGATTATTTAATTTCCAATCGTTTTTTTCACGATTAATCGGATTATAAAGTGAATTTTCCAATAGAAAAACAACTGTCGTTTTATTGTTCTTCTTTTTTTTGAGATTATATTTTTTTCCTATTCTTTATATATATATATATATAAATATATATATTTCGTGTGTTTTTGAATGATGCCAAAAACGTGTCCTCTGTGGTAAATATCAATTCAATGCCATACCGAATCTCGCGGATTATCGTACGGGCACGTACGTTGATGGTAATCGACCGTCTGCGATACCATGTGTGGAAATATTCTACACAAAATGGGGTCCAGATTTGAAAATACATATCACAGTGAGAGAAATAATCTCCATATATATAAATTATATATACAAAAAATTAACTGCATCATGATTTTGAAAATATTTTCCCTTAATTCCAAAAAACAATTGAAACTTAAAATTAGACGTGATCTGTATCATGAAGAAATAATAAAAATTATTCTTTAATTCTTTTTATTCGTATATTATGAATACGAGAATAATGAGTGATTTCCGTTATCTCGATAAAATTCTACGTTACTTGATATCGTGAGATGTTTCCAATAAAGTCCAAGAGATATTTTTATTCTTTTTTTTTTATTTCGCTTTGATAGGTTCCTATCTGGTTTTCTGGTATGAAGTATCTTTATCGAAAACGTCAATCAGGTATATATATATATATAAACGAAACCAGTTGAAGAGTCGTATCAATTACCAGCTGCTCCCAAAGTTATAGTATCGATTATTATTATTTTTTTTTTTTTTACGATTCTGTCCGATTTTATTCGAGGGGCTATAGATTTTCGAAATCCTCTTGTAGCCTCACTGTAGAGAAAGCAAATCTTGATACACATTGGCCTATGAAGAATCAATAGAGGCAGTTCTATATCTATAGGTATAATAAAAGCAATAATAATAATAATAATAACTCCAATTCGAGGAAAAATATATATTGAGAAGAATCGGATGTTTACAAGAGAACCAGAGTTCTCGAAAGAAAAATTCATAATGATGATGCTAGCGAGATAATGAAGCGTAATGCCTATTTTCTATTATTAATGGATTCGGAGATAGTCAAGATTTTTTTATTTTCTTTCGATTTTTCTCTAATTCTAAAAATACTGTTTCATCATTTGAATAAATAATTTCATTTCTCAAATCTGTTTTATTTCTCTCCTCACTTCCATGAATGAGAGATCGTAAACAAATATTATATAGAATTGGATGCACTGTTTTAAAATTCAATGTCATGTTCTTATTTTACAACTCCAATTCCGTTACCATCAGTAAATAAACCATTTCCTTCGCCTCCCCTCTTTTCTTGATTTTAGTATGGCAAAACACTTCGCTAAAGCTTCGTTACAAGTCTAATCTCGTTTAACTTGTTTACTGGACTTCGATAAAGGAGCAATGCAATCCGCTGAGATTTTATGCGAAGCGCGGGCGCGAGCCGTTTTAACTCCCGTGTAACTCTGACTTGAAATTTATTATGGCGGTAAATATAGCCAGTAGGAGGAACGAGCAGATAAAGAGAATTGTAGTAGGGGGGCAAGGGGATGGTATAACAAGAGTGTAGAGAAACAGAAAGAGAGAGAGAGAGATGAGAAATAAAAAGTTTCTCCCAACGTACTGGCATTTATAACGTTGTGCTCTCGAAATGTTTTTTGTCGAACACCCCCTCCACCCTTTGCAAGAATTGAGCAGCTGGCGTACGATCTTTTGCTTTAAACCTTTAACGAGAGCAAATTCATTGAAATTCTGTTTACGTGACCGCTTTATCATCTGTTACAATTTATTTAAATATTTAACTCATTCTTTTATTTTTATTGTCATAATAATTTTAAACAAAACAGATTTGATAGGAAATTTTTTTTTTTTTGAGAGACTCACAAGTGCCTCTAATCCGTCCTTCAAAGAGAGAAAAAGTGAGGCTTTAGAAAGAATGTACACCGCTTTAGGCCTGGAGGTTCTCTCTCTCTCCTCGGTGAGTAAATATTTAGGAATTTTTCAAGAGCTCCAAGTGCCTAAGAAAACAGTTTAGGTACATCGTCGGGGGGCCAGAAGAAGTTTCCCTAAACACCCATGGGAACTTCGCTTTCTTCTTCTTCTTCTTCTTCCTTCTTGGAAGATCCAAACTCAAACATCAAAAAATTCAGCGAGTAAAATCTTGCACGAACGTGCCTTTTTCTCTGATTGAAATATAGACAGATGTTTAAAAAAAAAAAAGACTTGTATTTTTATTGAAAATCAAAATCCCACCGCTGTCACCAACAAAATTCAGTTCAATATTAAATAAATACTTGTATTTTTATTGAAAATCAAAATCCCACCGCTGTCACCAACAAAATTCAGTTCAATATTAAACAAATAAAAAATCTAAATAGAATTAGTTTCAATTTTTTTCTGTTCAATTCATAAAAAAACATATTTCACTTGTCGAGGCGGAGCAGAAACATTTACTATAAGTTCATGTCCCGTAAAATGTGCTTATTGCGTTTCTTAAAAGTTATTCGTGTATTATATATATATATATATATTTATTCTCTCTGTCTGTGTGTATATATATATATATATATATGTAGTCGGGGAAAAATACGACCATGCGCGTCCGACAGTGACGTCCTTTTAATGAGGACCCATAGAGGCGAAGCTTGCGAAAGCTCATTACACCTTCCCACCCCCCATAAAATATAAAGTGTCCGGGGCGTGGAAAACGAGATCTTCGCACGTTCATTACAACTCCAAATATGTGCGCGAGCATGCAAAAACCCGTTCGAAAATATGCTTATATTATATAGTATTCGCATTTTCGCACGTGCATACATTTATTTACTGACGACAAATATCGTGAAAATCCATCCAATTTCTCATATATGTAGAATATTGTTTCGTATTCTTTTTTATTTATTGTGGTAATTTTCTCAGTTGGTTCAATTTATTGAAAATTCGTATTGTATATAGCGAAAATGGAAAAAAAATACTTCGAAATAATGCTGTTATATTAATAGTGCAGAAAAATACACTTTTCCATATAGAATGCAGCAATGTTATAAAACTGTGCACTAAAGTACACTTGTGCAGAAAAGTACAATTTTTTAGTAAATTTATAAAAAAAAACAGTGCAGAAAAGTAAAAGCATACTTTTCTGCATAGTATGCGATATAGTTATAAAACAGTGCAGAAAAGTATACTTTTTCACACAGTATGCAGTAAGTTAAACTAGTAGTGCAGAAAAAGTATTTTTTCTGCACAGTATGCAAAAAAATTATACCAGCAGTACAGAAAAGTATACTTTTCTACACAGTATACAGTAATGTTGTACCAGCAGTGCAGAAAAGTATACTTTGGGATCCAAGTTAAAAAAAACAATTGAGAAAAGTATATTTCTCTGCTTATTATGTAACAAAGTTATAAAATACAGCGCAACAAAATATACTTTTCTGCCTAGTATGCAGAAAATTTACATCACTAGTGCAGAAAAAATACTTTTTTACACAGCATGCTAGAAAGTTATAATAACAGTGCAGAAAAATACACTTTTCTGCACAAGAGACAACAAAGTTATGGAACCGTGCAGTAAAGTAAACTTTGGCAGAAAAATTATAAAAAAAACCAGTGCAGAAAAGTATACTTTTCCTCACAGTGTGCAGAAAATTTAGACCAGCAGTGCAGAAAAGTACACTTTTCCTTACACTATGCAGAAAAATTATACCAGTAGTGCAGAAAAGTATACTTTTCCTCACAGTGTGCAGAAAATTTAGACCAGCAGTGTAGAAAAGTACACTTTTCCTTACACTATGCAGAAAAATTATACCAGTAGTGCAGAAAAGTATACTTTTCCTCACAATATGCAGAAAAATTTGCAATACGAAAAAACAAACAATTTTTCCGCATTCCCGTTGAAATAAACCAATGTTTTTCTCTTACAGAAGCAAAAAAATAATTCTTTCCAAGACATTAATCTCTCATCGCGAGTTCAAAAAAAGTTTCTGCTCGTTTAGAAGCAAACTTGATCATTTATTTACACAATGAATGACGAATAATCCCGCCCTCCCTATCGTACAAGGAATTATGAACCAGAACGATGATGACAGAGCAGATATTACCGAATCCAAAAGTTTTACCCGAGACTATAGAATGAAAACGATTAATTATCAGCACAAAACGAGATTTTTCAAGTACCTTTTTTTTTAATTTCAGCATTTAATAAAAAAAAAAACTTCCTTTTTTTGGGATCTTCAATCACAATTTTTTTTTTTTATTGAGATCGTTCAACGCCCCATAAATCGTTTATCCATGTTTAATGCAGTTCTGGTATTCGTAGTCGAGAGTTGTGAGTCGTTGCGCGCGGGTTAGGGTATATTCGAAGAGACCGAGAAAGTTTTCCATCAGACCCTTTCAGACGAAAAGTGTGCGGCTTGCAATAGAGTGAGTGAGTGAGAGAGAGAGAGAGAGAAAGAGAGAGGAGGCGTCGCTGCCGGGTAGGTGATGGTACGAGAAGTTCGAACAAGGGAATGCTTTTGCATCGCGTATATACGCGTCTGTGAAACGAGCCAAAAAGTAAAAACTAAAGGAAAAAACTTAGGGACTTGTGCGCGTACCTATATACGACAACGACGACGATCGGAATATCGTTTCACGCGCCAACGATGTACACGAGGCGAATGTTATGTGAAGAAATTCGAATTCAACACAGGAAAAAAAAAAAAGTATTCCTCAGGGGATCTTAAAAAAATACAATACCTGTGAGAATATCCTTTTTTGGGAGGGGTAGGGAAAAAGTCGTCTTTTATTTTACATTTAATATAAAGAATATTGTCTTTAAAAAGAATTGTTTTTTTTTTATTTTTAATTTATTCGAGCGACGAGAGCAGATTGTCGCGCGCCGCGAACATTTTGCTTCGTGAAGCGGAAGATCAAATCGGACGTTAATTACCGCGTTGCTCGATGATCGGGGCCGTACAGGTCACACACGCGGGTCGGTTTTATGATGAGCGATTTAATCTACAGAGGCTAATATAGAAGGCGGATTTTGTCAACGATATAGAGAAAGAGGGGACATAAAATAAACCCATAATAACTTTGCGCTTTCTGAAACAACATCTTTCACTATAGAATGTATAATAAACGACCTGAAACACATTTCGTTTGGGTTACGATGTACCATTATCGACGTCTTACTCTCGTGATTCTAAAAATTCATAATTAACTAACAATTTTGATAATTTAAAATTTTTCTCCACAAAAGAACTATATATATACTGTCTGCCACAAATCTTTTCAATTACAAGTTTCAAATCTCTTTTATTCTCTCTACTTCCTCCAAAATCCATCTCAAACATTCACTTCTCTTTCTTCTTTGTTGTCGAATCCCTCAATTGTTCGAGTTCTCAGAGAGTCCAGCAGTTTTTTTGAATCTAGAGTGCCGTCGTCTGTACCTGAGCCTCTCGAGAATATCGATGTGATGTACCACACACGAGATTCTATTCTCTTTTCTCCATCCTCTTTTGCAACTTACATACGTAGAAGTGCATCCGGGATTTCTTCTTCTTCTTCTTCTTTTGCAACAGCCAAAGTACATTTCACTTGTATACGCGTGACATAAACTGGAACGACGTGTTGGTATATGAAAATTTCAATCGGTCCGAGGCAAAAGTGTGATATATATATAAAAGAAGACCCTGAAGCGGAATGGTGAGACACCAGCGTTGAAGTGGATAAAGAGAATAGGGAGCAAAAATTGTAGTGTGAAGTACCTCGTATTCTGCATATAACATTTGGACACGATAGGGGTCTTGGCTTTAGTGGCAGAAGCAAAGGGGACAAAGTACCTTCAGGAGACCAGACGAGACGCTTTTTTTCCCTTCTTTTTCACCAAATGATGATTCAAATATGAGAGAAGCAGGCGCATGGTGCATTCATTGCAGGGTTTCGTGGGCTGCTAAGGTAATTTTTACTACCATAGTTGCTATGGAAACAGTTGTCATGGAATTGCTTGCTATGGTTCCGGTTATTATGGTACCGGTTTGGTTAAGGTACCGGTTTTGCTATGGTACTGGTTTTATAGTTGCTATAGTACCGTTTTCTATAGTTCTGGTTGCTATGGTTCCGGTTACTATGGTACCGGTTTGGTTATGCGGATTCTAAGGTACCGGTTTTGCTATGGTACCGGTTTTATGGTTGCTATGATTCCGGTTACTATGGTACCGGTTTGGTTATAATACCGGTTTCATAGTTGCTACAGTACCGTTTGCTATGGTTCCGGTTTCGCTATGGTACCGGTTTCGCTATGGTACCGATTTGGTTATGGTACCGATTTTGCTATGGTACCGTCTTTTAAATTGCTATGATTCCAGTTACTATGGTACCGGTTTGGTTATGGTACCGGTTTCTAAGGTACCGTTTTTGCTATGGTACCGGTTTCATAGTTGCTATGATTCCGGTTACTATGGTACCGGTTTGGTTATGGTACCGGTTTCTATATTACTGGTTTTGCTATGGTACCGGTTCGGTTCCGTTACTGTTTTCTAAGATACCGGTTTCGCTATGGTACCGGTTTGGTTATGGTACCGGTTTTGCTATGGTACCGTCTTTTAAATTGCTACGATTCCGGTTACTATGGTACCGGTTTCTAAGGTACCGTTTTTGCTATGGTACCGATTTCATAGTTGCTATGATTCCGGTTACTATGGTACCGGTTTGGTTATGGTACTGGTTTCTATATTACTGGTTTTTCTATGGTACCGGTTCGGTTCCGCTACCGTTTTCTAAGATACCGGTTTTGCTATGGTTCCGGTTACTATGGTACCGGTTTTGGTATGGTACCGGTTTGGTTATGGTACCGGTTTTGCTATGCTACTGGTTGCTATGGTTGTGGTTACTATCGAAACAGTTGTTATGAAAAAAGTTGATATGGTAATTGTTACTATTCTCAAAAAAAGGGAATTTAAGAGAAATTCTCCAGAAATACTCAAAAATTGTAAGAAAATTCTTAAACGAAGAAAATTGTGGTCCACCACACCGGAAATCTTTTTGAATGTTTAGATATGGCCACTTGCTGAAGGCGCGAATCATTTTGAAGTCAGTTCAGAAACCTTTGGTAGAAAAGGGTAGAAGCATTTCTTTAGTTCTTTTTTTTCAAAGGCGTCGTTTTTTTTTTTTCGCCGGAGCTTCTTTTTTGCAGTTGTAGCCTGGAGCAAACTGCATAATTCATAGTCCCCCTCTCCTTTATACAACACTCTTTCTCTTCTTCTCTCACTTTTTTTTCTCTCTTCACCTTTCCTTGACTCTATGGCTCTGAGGTGTTTCAAAACCCTTTTCGCCCTCTTTATCCCTCGCGTGCAGCGTCTACATTGTGAACATATACATATATATATATACAAGGGATAAAGTTGGCCCCTTTGCGGCGCATATATCCCGCGGGCCGAACGGACAGAATGTAGGAGAGAATATTTTGGGATGAATTATGACGTTCAAGTTGCCTATAGTTCGCGGCAAGGCGAAAACCACTATAACGTATATACCCGCAAACCGTCAGACCTAAAGAGACGTATGGTGAGATCGTTAAGTGTGGTTTCCTCTACAACACGACGTGAACGTATTTCGGCAACGTTTATATTGTACATACAATATCCATAAGCCAAACAGAAATGCTTTCTCGCTCCACTACGCCTGTCTCCAAATTGTTTCGTTTCAACGAAAAGTGATATGTCAACAAAGCCGAAACTATTCAAAGCTTGGACCACACCAGAGATATTGTTTTCTACATGTTTCCTAATTGGATAGATTATTTACAATTTTTTTTTAAAAAAAATCATTTACTGATTTTGAGGAATAATTAATCACATAGTCATCAAAATTGAGATTTCTTTCGGTATCATTATCATTAAACAAGACCTAATCGTTAAATTCTGCTTTATGACCGCATTTAAACATATAAGCCGTATGTCAATTTGCCTCGCGGTGCATTTATCTGTCAGGTAATGAAACCTTGATTAAGCACTTGAATCATGAGTGGAGTAAAAAAATTATACGCCCCAAAATTTATAACCCTCGTTAATTAAGAGTCACATAAATTTTGATTATATAAACACATTCATCCGATGATTCGGAGAGATTCTCTAAAAAAAAAAAAAATTCTTCATTCAAATTAAAACAAAAGAATTGCTTTGATCTCACGAGATTCTGATAAAGCGCTCAACGAGAAGGAGGAAAGCATTCCTGAAATTGTAAATTTCAAATAATGTCGGCAACATTTTTTTTTATTTAATTTAATGCGCCCCTCAAAGCTTGATTTAATTGCATACATTATCGTATTTTATCTGTTACATTAAAAATTCATTGAAAGGCAATTGGATGTAATTCTTGATGAAATGATTCAAAAAGAAGTATCAAAAACATGGTGTTTATTGAATCATTTAATTTTCTCGTGACGTTTTTCCGTTGTCTCTGTATGCCTTCCAGGTATACCATTACCGGTTTTAAGAAGTCACTCTTATAAGCGTGAGGACGTGTTTCCATCTTAGGTACCCATCTTGCTCTTGGTGAAAGATAAACATCTGCGCATACTACGGTAGTCAAAAGAGAATCGCGTAATTAGTCGGACGAGTCTCTTTTTTTTTAACTCTCTTTCTTTTGTTGAACGAGTTTGGAGCAAAAGATGTTCACTCTGCACCTAAACTTCCAAACCGTTTCACACCTTCGTTAAAGACTTATAAATTTTAGTATACTTTTGATTCTTCAATAGCGATTAATACTAAATGCACATCTGCTACTGTTTGTTAAAGCCATAGCTTTTTATTGCTTGTTTCATTAGGTAAACGTTTTTTTTACTGTGAGCATTGTAATTAGTACTATTATCAGAAGAAAAAATTTTAAAATATTTGTGGTATTCATTGCAAGAAAGGTTTCTGATCAAACAGAAGCTGCAGCTAAAAATTTACAGGGTTGTTCTTTAGACCTACTTTAAACCTTTATTGAACCTACTGTGAACCTAAATTGACCCTCCTTTAAACCTTATTTGAACCTACGTTAGGTATACTATCTTTGGACCTACTTTAAACCTTTATTGAGCCTGCTTTGAACCTACATTGACACTATTTTTGACCTTTAATGGAAAGACTCAGACCATAAATTGATCCTACTTTACACCTTTATTGGGTCTGATTTGAACTTGAATTAACCCTACTTTAGACCTTTATTGATCCTACTTTGAACATGAATTGAACCTACTTTTGAACTTCATTGGTTTTACATTGACCATAAATTGACCCTACATTAGATCTTCTTAAACCTACTTAGACCTATTGACCCTACTTTAAACCTTTATTAGATCTGCTTTGAATCTAAGTAAACCCTACATTAGACGTTTTGAACCTGAATTGACCCTACTTTAGAACTTTATTAGACCTACTTCGACCCTAAATTGACCCTAGTTTATACCTACATTGGGCCTAATTTGAACCTAAATTAACCCTACTTTAGACCTTTATTGATTCTACTTTGAACATGATTTGAACCTACTTTTGAACTTCATTGGTTCTACATTGACCATAAATTGACCCTACGTTAGATCTTCTTAAACCTACATAGACCTATTGACCCTACTTTAAACCTTAATTAGACCTGCTTTGAATCTAAGTTAACCCTACATTAGACGTTTATTGTGTCTGCTTTGAACCTGAATTGACCCTACTTTAAACCTTTATTAGACCTACTTCGACCCTAAATTGACCCTACTTTATACCTGCATTGGGCCTAATTTGAACCTAAATTAACCCTACTTTAGACCTTTATTGGACCTACTTAGACCCTACTTTAGATCCTTATTGGACCTGATTTGAACCTAAATAAGGCCTACTGTAGACCTTTATTGGGCCCACTTTGAACTTGAATTGAACCTCCTTTGTTCTTCATTACGTCTAATTTGACCCTACTTTAGACCTGCATTGGACCTAATTTGAACCTTAATTAACCTTATTTTGAACCTGAATTAAACCTACTTTTGACTTTCATTGGGTATAATTTAACCCTACTTTATATCTTCTTTAAACCTACTTTGAACCTGAATTGACCCTGCTTTAATCCTTTACTACCCCTTCTTTAAACCTAAATTAGACCTAAACCATATTAAAAGACACAGAACGCGTTTTTTCTCGACACCAACAGAATTGATTGTTTAAAGCAAATAAACTGAAAATGTAATTGTATAATTGAACTCCCTTGAATGTATGTGTGTATAAATGTTAATGGACAGCTGTGTGGGATTATGGACAAATACGAAGAAGAAAAAAGAATATCACACTGTCACCGCGCCCGTTGTAATTTCAGTTAATTAGTCCTCTCATGAAGATCGCGCGATGATTATAATGAGATAAAGAGCTCTCGCGCGAGCTTTTGGACGGCGCCTACGCTGCGGGAACTCGTTTTCTTCGGCCTTTAATTTGTCTGACCGAATAAGCCCAACAGAGAATTTTTAAGTCTCGCTCATATATGTGAGAGACAAAGACAGAGATAGAGAGAGAGACACACAGGCAATAAGAGCAAGGCAACAATTTTTTTTCTAAGGACTAAATTCCATTCTTGAATGAGTACAACGCGCGGAATTTCAAATTAACATACCTTTTTAAATTATATATATATATTATTTTTCAAAATCATGTTTCACAAAACTTCTTTTTGTGATTTTATTTCATGATCTTCATTCCTGTGAATTAACAAAATTATAAATCCTTAATTTTTTAATTGACATTTTGTCCTTGTAATTAGTGGTATAAATAAATTAAATGACGAGTTTTTAAGATACGCAAATATTTAAAATTTTTGTTAAAAGAAAAAAAAGGTATAAATGCTCCAATCGAGTGTGTAAGGTCATTTCGATTGTCAATTTTACAAAACCATGGTGCGAGTTAATTTCAAATTCTCGTGTCGTTAACGATCCGGAAACTCGCTTCTCGTTCTCCATCTTCTCTTAGTTAAAATTGTTACGAGGGTCTATAATTGTATCCTATACTCGCATGTAACTCCATTACAGTTCGAATTTAATGCGTTCAACCAAAGGCGTTAGTATTTTTTATTTTGTGAAAATCGGTTTTTATCTCAATTCTACTTCTACTTCTTCTTTTTTTTTTTGCCTCCCGCGCGAGTGTAATAACGCTAAAATATATAATTAGTCCCTTTCGACGATTTATTCTTCACGATTCACCAAACTGGCATAATGAGGATCAGCGAAAAAAAAAAAAAATTCCCCGAGTTTAATTTTGTTGAAAGAGCTTATATTTCAGTACTTTTGAATTCCGGATGTTCTTTTAATTCCCCTATTTAAAAAGAGGAGGAAAAAAAAAAAACTGAAAAAATTTTTGAAGCTCATTAAATCTTTCATTGCAAAGGCAAATTATAATCGTTCCTTATATATATATATATATATATATATATATATATTATATTCTATAAATTCATCGATGAAAATAGAAGTTCTTTTAGTATTTCTGAAATAAAATCTAGAAAATAATTTTGATTTATCTTCCACTTAGAAAAAAAGAACAATTTGTTTTTTTGAGCAATCAGAGGTTTTTTATAGAACATAATGAAGCGCATATCCGTTCAATATTTGTTTGTTAAAATTTACAGTTGAAGAAAGGCAGTATTCGTAGAAATCGTCAATTATTTCACAGGCTTATTGAAGAGAAAGTGTAGGAGCGAGAAGAGATCTTTTTTACGATCGGATTATAAACGAAAAAGGGGGTTTCTGCGTGGTCGTCACTATGTGCACTGTCAGCAATTGCAGCAACAGTGGGACGCAAAATAATGAGAGAGTCCCCTCTCTTTTAGTTCCCACATTTCATTTCGCGATAAACATCATCCAAAAGGACCCTCTCTACAATCAAAGAAACTATAGTTAATTAGCCGGAAAAAAAAATACTTTGATTTTCTTTATTTTTAGAATTGTAAAAGTTCTTCTCGTTGCAATTTTCTCTTTTGGTGAAGTTTATTTATTTATTTTTTTTGTTTTTGTTGCCTCCTTCACGACGGCGGCCAACGTCGAGAAACAAACTACCGTGTATATTGTGAGTAGGGGCGCTCTCGATCCTAATCTCGATAATGACGCGTAATGGCTGGTAGCGTGAATGTAGCTCTTTGTGTCCGTTGCTCCTGAACAAAACCCAACTCATATATCTATCTCTTCGAAGAGGAGAATCGCGCCATTTCACCCGTTCGAAAGAGTACAAGGAAGCCGAAATAGTCGAGTTGATTCTCCTTGGCCCTTCGTTATTCCCCCCTTTGCCCCCCTTACAAACGGCGAAAAAGGCGAGGCCCAATGAACAGTTTTAGGTTTTATTAGGGTTTACATTGCTGTCTGCAAGGCTCTCACAAGGGGTTATCAAAACTTCCTTTCAATTTGAAAATTGAATTCCCTTGAATTATTTACAAACATTGCTATTTAAATTAAATTGGAAAAAAAGTAGGGAAATATGTAAAATATAAAAAAAAGTAAATAATTAAATTAATATAAAAAAGATATTTAATAATGATAGTGAAATTAAATTACTGTAAGCCTTCCTGTAAGCTAGTAACGTAATTGGAGGAAATTCCAAAGTGGGGGAATCCTACGCCGCAAAAAGTGGGGGGAGTGAGAGAGAAGCATCGGTTTCTCTCACTCGCACTCATCTCCCCACTCTTTGCAGTAGGCGGAGTCAGCTCACTTCAAAGCCACCGGAAAGTTGTAATTCTTGAAAGTGTTAATAAATAAAGAGGGATTTCTCTTCGAAAAAATTTTATTATACGTTCTGTTTTTTGCACTTCTAGCAAAAGAATAGCTGTGACTAATAGTATACAATTTTTTGTTAATTTTTTCTCTTTTTTAAATTACAGATGTGGTTATGAGAGTTCGATGATTACTGGCCCCCGGACTAGAACCACCACCACCACCACAATGGACTACCTGCAGATTTGCTTCACTGTTTGCTTCACGTTAATTCTCAACTATCACGGTGGACATGCGATAGACATATGTGAGTATATATATATATATAGTTAGTTTGAACCTTTAACGAGATGTATCATTATAGTAATCGAACCGAACCATCCGTGAACACAGAGAGGGAAAGATAGACCTTTTTCGAGGCTCGTTAAATTTCTTTTAAAACCATTTCTTTCTATACTATATACTTGCGTGTGTGGCTACCTGTGATAATCTGTCACGAGAGAGACCCGCCACACTATAGGAGTCTTAAATTTAATGGCCTACTGATTAACGGATCTCGATATACATTAAGGAACACGCGAACTTCTTTTTTGCTAAATTCTTTTTAGGAATAATTAAATTCAAAATTTAATTTCAATTAAATTTTAGAAAAGAAACTTTCTATTGTATTGAATTGAACAAGTTTCAACATCGATTAGCCTCGAGAGAACAGTTGAGGGGTGAGAGAGAGAGAGAGAGAAAGATGCACGTTGAAGATATGTTTACACCAGAAGCTAATAATTTTAACGCCGATCGAATACCGATAAAGACTTGCTGTTTTCTTACCATTTTTGTTTTTCCCGCAAGCATTAAACCTCGGCTCGTTTCTACTTGACTTCCTTTCCGTTCCATTGATTTTAGAGCTTGGGGTCGACCCCTACTTTTCAGGTAAATAGGAAGGAAAACTCCTCTTCAAAAAAAAAAAGAGTGAGAGTTTTGTTCCTTAGAAATCGTGTATGTAGACTATTGACTGTAGTCAACAAATTACAAGCAGAGAATCATCATTCATCCAGAAACTAGAGGGGAAAAAACTTGGAATCCAGACAAGAGAAATGTGGCGCAATAGTTTGCAAAAAAAAAAAGTACTGAATTTAAATAAAGCAGACGTTCTTCTTAGTTTGGAATTGACTGTATGTATATAAGATTCCAGGAGTAGAGCCAAGGGAAGGAAAATAGAAAGTTATGCTAATCGAACCAAGTGAAATAATTGGAAGAACTGAATGAAAAAGGAAGGGGATTCGCAGAAGAATTCTTATTGAACAATTTTTTCAATCCAATCAGATTATTATTTATAATTCTTAATTTTTAATATTTATTTATCCTCAATTTTTGTAATTTAAAAAAAACCCTCCGTTTTCTCTGAAGCATATGCTGTACGCGGGAAAATACAGTATATACAAAAAGCTATTACGTATACCAACTCTCCTTTTTTTTTTCTTCTTTAACCTCGTTAAATTCTAAATTCGCTCCAGCTGCACCTGAGTATTTCATAAGAAACACCAAACTTACTTGGTAATTCTTTCAGGGCCATAATATTCCAAGTTTTAACTTTTAAAACAGTTTTTGACCTACGTGAGGATTAAGCCATATGCTGGTTCTTCCATTGTTTTTTTTTTATGCACAAAACTAATTTTCAGTACAATGGAATTTTGATGTCAAATTTAAAATCAGGCTAAAAAAGGTATAATAGAATATGAGATAAAAAAAAAAAAAACGTGCATCGTCATCATCACCTTGAGAGTGACGAGCGATGTGTAATAACCAAAAACTTTTGTCATTTGAAAGTGATGAGAGTATGTATGGTCCTGAGGATTAACGAATTCTCAAACAACTTTCATCTTCTTCGTTCGCACCCACGCAAAATCGTAAGTGACTTTGTGCCATGAGGGCTGACATATAAATAGCATAGTTAAAAGTTAGAACACGAGAAGCCCTGCTGTGAACTTGTAGGCTGAACCACATTGGTGAATTTCGCGGTTTAAAGGATGAAGGGAAGAGAGCGTGAGAGAGAGAGATGGCGAACATTTCCGATTTAAGAGGAGGGGGGATGGTTATAGTTCGCATAAATTGCAAATGTTAATGCAGCCCGCGATACATAAACATGTTGTACAATGGTTGGATTGCGGTCTCTCGTTTTGCACCCCCTTCGGCCATTTTGTGTGACCCCTCGAACGGATTACGATAGGGTTGCATCAAATCCATCAAGTTCCGCAAATATATTTCTCTTGTTGTTAAATTATTCTTTTCTGAATTTGTAAAGTACTTTTTTTTGTTCTTCACGGGTTTTTTTTTCAACAAAGAATCCAAAAAACTCGAATGATCACCTTGAGCATGTCCGCAATATCTGTCAACTTGATTAACGCGTCTCTTTTTATCAGCATACAAACAAACTTTACACGATATCATTTCCTGTGATTCAGACATTTTCTGCGATTCAATCGTCCACGTTTTATTTATATATATATATTTATTTTTCCAACGGAAAAAAAATGCGTACATTCCCATTCGATGTTCTCAAGATGTTTGCTTCTCAGAATCTGTTGTTTTGCTTCTTTAGTGCAATTACCGTATAAAATTCGTTGTAACTATATAAGAATCATATATATAAATTTTTCAAACACACATACTTTATAACAGAATATATCCTGTAGGACATGCACTTTAAACAGAAATGAACGAGTCGCGTGTTAACTCACACAAATGTGAATCGTCACATTCACAGAGGAAGAGAAATTCAGTATACCACTCGTATATATATATGTCCATCGTCTATATTGATTCTAGAGAAAACCATCATTATAAAGTTGCATATGTTGTATTTGAGCATGCAATTGCAATTGGATTATGGCGTTGTCAACTATTGGTACACACGTGTATATATATATATATGGATTGCGTGCAAGCTCCTTCCACATCTCCATCTCATTCCAATTATCAGGGCCCCTCCATTAGTGCATCGAAAATGCCAAAATTATCGCTTCATTCACCCCATCGAGGGTATTAACATAACGATGCGACAATTAACAACTCGTTATTTTAACCCACATCATTTATTTTCATCTTTGACTAACCATACATTTCGGCTTTCTAAATTATATACATATATATATATACTGCGGTGTTCAATTACGGAAATTGCGATATTATCATTTCTTGCGTTTTAATTAAACGCTTTATCGACTTGAGTGAATTTAATTAGACTGGTTTTTAAATTATGTAAAAGATTCTTGGTAACAGATCTCTTATTTAGTGTATATATATATATACATATATATATATAGAAGTGACTGCAGGTTTATCGTGCTCCTTATCCTGTTTCTTTCGTAGTCTTTGAGATAAGACATGGCTTTATGGTGAGAAAGATGATTTTCAGTATATATAGTGGATGAATATTTTATGGTTTAATTACTCGGCCGACTAACGAAAGTCATTTCAAAAGAGAAACACACTTTTTTCTTTTATTGTTTCATATATAAACTTGTTTCATTTTCTCAAGAGGGCAATTAAAAAAGAAAGAAAAGAATTTTATTTCTTTATATGAGTAGAAAAAAAAATAATTATCCCTTTTTACGATTGTTCGAAATTATTCAAAATTTCATTGTTTTTTTTCGGCATAATATTCAGGCGGGAATAACATAATGATTGTAAAATAAATTCAATTGGATAATGACCGTTCGTTTGGCACTATATACATTAATCTAACCTTCCCTAGTCGGCAATTTAGCTTTCATCTTGCAAAAAAAAATTTATTTGATTCTTTTCGGTTATTTACTATTGTGAAATAAATATTTATATTAAATAATTATTATTTGGATCAATTTGTTTCGAATAGAAAAATTATTCATAGAAAAAATTTGAATTTAAAATTAGTTCAGTCAGACTTGAACCTAAATATAAATGATATCCGATTATTTGAATCAAATAAATTTTTTATTTAATCTGTGTCTAAGAAATTAATTTACTAAAAAGAAGTAATTGGCATCGCAGGTATTTCTTATTTATTTAAATTATTCATTATCTAGTATGAAACACTTCGGACACTTATACTATTTCAATAAGTGTTACCGTTTCTACCATTCAAATGGTAAAATTAGAAAAAACTGCTTCTGTGGAAAAAAAAATATTAATAATTAACAATATTAATTTACACAGAGAAAAATAAATTGTAAACCTGTAACTAAAATTCCATATTGTCATTATAAATTCAAGATTGACATTGTCAAGAGGGACGTTAAGTGCAATAATCCTCAATTTTGAAGTGAGGTCTGCCTTTCCGGTTGTCAATTTCAATAGTGAACATTTTCATAAATCGAATTCGTGTGCGCGAGTATAAACGCCATGCAGGTCGTGATCTCTCTCTCTCTCTCTCTCGCTGAACCCCTTTTTGCGAAAGGGAGAAATCATCATAGAAAAGGGGTTGGATATACCCTCGCCCTTTGCAGACGTATACACACGCAATTCAAGAGTCGGTGATTTCGGGGTCGCTTGAAAATCGAAATAGGGGTCGAAAAGCACGAAGGATGGGCGTAAAAGTAGTACTTCCACTTTGCCAGTCGTCCTGGCGCCAAGAAAATGTTCTTTGCGCGCGCAAATGTCTAGAGCCTCTTTCTGCCCTTTACCCCTCCATTCATGATTCTCAATTTTCTGTTTATTTTCCTGTTTGAAGAAGGCGAAAATAGTTCTTCTTCTTCTTCTTTTCTCCTTCTCCTTTGCCGGACAACGCGTCTGGCTTTTGTCCCAATGGGACCTTTAACATCTCTTCCCTTCTTCTAACACAACTTTTCTTGTTTCCGGTGTATGTTATTAGCATTCGAATATCCAAAGTTTTCCGTCAACAAATTGGATATTATTATACAATTCGAAAAACTTTTTCTAATTATTGTTTTTAAATTCCTAGATTTTCCACGATTACAATTTAATGGCAATCGGAATTGTTAAAATTTCGACTTAAAAATCAATTTCGTGGTAAAAACTTAAAAGTATTTAATAAAAGTAAAAGTTTGATACTACTTTTTCCATTTGTAGAGGGAATAAATATAAAAGTTATTGGAGGAAAACATATGCTAGAGGATTGGCCTGGATATTTCATCATACATATATAAATGGAGGTAGTCATTTCCAATCGACTCGATATACTTTTTTATCGCAATATGTACTATCTTTACGACCATCGATTGGTCTCACTGCATGGTACTTCCGGCGCTAGGGACTTTCCGTATTTCTCTCCCTCTCTCTCTCTCTCTCTTCATCGTCTATATAGTCGCAAAACGATGCATCTAAACGCGTTGTGAAGCAGGTTCGATCCATGTATTTATAGACATCCTGGCCAGGAGGAAAAAAAAAAGAGAGAAGCGTGCAAAAGATGTAAGTTATGCGACATTTGCCCGCCCCAGCCACTCATTTTGCGTCCATAACTCTCAAGAGTGACAGTCCTGAACGGAAGGGTTGCTCTGCTCCTCTCTCTCTTCTTTCCAGAACCCGAGTCTAGGGAAATTGAATGCCCTCTGGCCGCGTCACTGTCAAATTGATAACCACTTTTTTTGTGCCCTCTCATTCTCGCGAGGGAAAAAAAATAAATCAGAACCCTCTGTACCATAGGACTTTATCACATTTTTGTCCTCACTTTTCACCTCTTTTTCGCGAGGCGACGACGACTTCCGCAATAGCAAAAGAAGAGAGGAAGGTTGAGGGGTAGGAAGGGAAAGAGGATTTCCTGTGAAGTAGTTACCGGGGATTTAAACTTTTCAGGTTGGTTTACCGCGATTAGGACTCGTTCTTTCTCTCTCTCTCTCAAAAAGTGAAGATTACTCCTTCAATCCGAATTTCGAGATTTCAGTTTTCAAACTAAAAGATTTACGATTGCGGATACTTAATGTTTTAAGGAACTTTTTTTCTCCTGAAAAGAATTGTTGATCAATATCATTCCAGGTAGTTTCGAAAAAAATAATTAAGAAATAGATATTTTTTTAATGATTAGGGAATTTCAAAGCATTCCAAGAATATTAATTTAGTAGTAGTAGTATTTAATAATAATTAGCTAATTTGAATATATTAAGAGTAAATCTGGAAAACACAATCAGCGTCGCGTTCAAGATGCATAAATCCTCATCGTAAGATTTTCTTAGATTTAATTCGACCCACTCTTCTTTTGTTACAGTACTCTCTCTCTCTCTCTCCATCTTTCTCCCTCTGATTATTATTAATGACTGCGTGCAACGGTCTCCGCTATGGCATTTACAATCTCCCTCTCCCCTCTGTAACCCTCATTCTTGCTGCTTTTCTATTTCAAGCGTGGGTCAGAATTAATTACTTTCCCTCCCACCCCCCAAAAAATAGACTATATTAAAACATAAATCGCGACTCAATTAGGAATTAAGTTTCACTTAATTTAATCCTACAAAAATTGGTAAACAATTTGTTAGGCAATCTGTTTTTTTAGTAATGGCATTTCATTTTCATGATAATTGTTATATCAATTAAAGATGAATTAAAAATGAAGTTGTCTGAAACGAATGAGTAGATTGTAAATAATCGTTACCCAGCATGATACAACACGTTCTTTCTTATGTTTACAGCACAATGCATCGGCCCCTTGGGAATGGAGTCGGGAGCAATTCCTGATGCTGACATCACTGCCAGTTCCAGCTTTGACAGCGGAAACGTGGGACCACATCATGGACGGTTAGTATTTGCAAACGCACTTTTTATATTCTCCTTAAAATTCCATGATCAAACTAAAATTGTTGGTTGTTCATCAAATAAAATCCGTTATGCTTTTTTTGGGTCTTGACCTTTCATGGTGTTATAGGTTAAGTTACAGAAGTATATTCTAATTTGAATATTTCATTTTTGAACTAAAAATCACGAATCATCAATTTAAATTGCTAGAAGAGGTTTCGTCATCAGAATGGAGCATATTAATCACTACGCATTCAAAGAATATCTAATTCGACCTTCTATACCCGTTTGTGGTGTAACAATAATGTCCCGCATATTGCAATGGTTGCGAGCATAATCACGACTATTATACTATTGTTCCCTTTTAAATACACGACATATATCTTCTTTTTACGATTCGCATAATTTATCTCTATACCATATAACCGAAATTTGTTTCTTGGAAACTACAGAGTTGAGCCAACTTTTGAACCCTATATATATATACATACTGCTTTGGTTATTTAGCAGACATCAGTGGTCCATGACGTGTGTAGTTTATCTCAAACGATTCAGAGCCAATTATAACCGTCAAAGAAAGTGCGTCGTCAATTTGGCGTGCGAAACCTATCTCTCCACGGAAGACTTCCGTGAAAATTACATTTACCCGCCTTGTTTCTCAAGGCTTGCACCAATGGCGTGGAATTCAATTTTCTTCAAGTCCTAATGAAATAAATTCCCAAAAAAAATTAAACAATTACTCTAAAACATGTTGCCAACTATCGGTAATTTTGTTTTCGGAGATTTTTTTTGGTTTGCGTTTTATTAGCATTTAGAAAAAGTATTGATGGAATGATTTCATATATACTTATGACTGCGCCGTTGCTAGTCAAGGAAAGCGTTCAAGACACAAACATAATCGCACGCGTAGGAGATTTATCGAGGACAGTGTGTTTGGAATGTCTTTGATGCGGACTGTATCAAAGTGGCAGGCAGTTTGAGCCCTCTTAATGGGCTATGAGTTATGGTCTGGCGTACGATCGTCTCGCTTGCAGGAAGCAAAGAGAGAAGAGAAGAAGAAGAAGATGATGATGATGAAGAAGAAGAAGAAGAATCGGAGACCCGCTGACTCTAAACGCCAGTTCATGTAGCACACACAGTTTACTGCCGTTCAGAGCACCTTGTACTGTCAGTTAGAAACCCCCCCCCCCCCTCTCCTCTTTCTTAGTGCCGAGTTGCTTTTATCGCAAAAAACATTTTTGTCGCGCCCACCTATATTTTCCTTCATGTCGCGATTTCCTCCATCCCCCCCACTCTTTAGATTTTAATGCCCTTGTTTATGGTTTCCCACTTTACTTCATACCAAACAAAATGAAGCTATTTTCAAGCACTGAATCGGACTTAAGGATGTAGCTGAATTATGTGACTAGAGAAACTTTACGATCCAATTCTGAAAATAGGGTTATTCCATTCTCTCGTTTCCTTCAACATTCATTTCTTTTGTTCAACTTTAATCCATTTTATTCTTGGATTTCTTTTGATTCCTATATATATTCTATTTGATTCTATAGTCTGATTTTGAATATTTTATTCAAAATTCTCTTCGATTTGATTATCCATATTGGTTTTCTGTTAAATGAGAAACTAAAAGAATTTTTATATTCAAAAGATGAAAAATTGATGGACCAATATAATACCATGATAGTATTTTCCGCGCGCATATAGCAAAAAGGAAACTACACAATTAGCAATCGAAGTGGCTCTTTCTCTCTCTCTCTGCTCCTCTCATGCTCACGCGTCCTGAAGACCCTCATCTTTAATTCATATCATCCGCTTCCAGGAAGTCGGTCGATAAATTATAATTTCATCGCGTATTCCAACGAAGAGCTAATCCATCTATATATATGTATATACAAGAACACGAAAATGATTATATTATTGTGTTCTCAACTTTTCTTTTCATAAAACTGAATCATCAAACAAAAAAACAGCAATCAAATCAGTTTCAATATTTTGCTTTTCCATAATCTGTAAAATAAATATTTTTTGTTTTCAGACTTAAACAAGAGTATCACGGTGGTGCTTGGTGTCCTAAACAACAGATCACAACTGAACCACGCGAATGGTTGGAAATCGATTTGCACAATGTTCATTTAATCACTGGAACTGCTACCCAGGGTCGATTTGGAAATGGACAAGGTGTCGAATATACTGAAGCTTATCTACTCGAGTATTGGAGACCTAGATTAGGCAAATGGGTCCGTTATCGGGATATCCGAGGTGAAGAGGTGAGTACATTTTCCTATCCAAATGGGTATAAAAATTTAAATTATTCCTAACGTTAAATTAGAATTTCAATATTAATTTCAAATTTTGAAGGTATCAAATTGATTCAAATATTGGTATTTTGATACAATTTGTTATCAATTACCTTTAAAAAAAACAGGGAATATAATATTTTTGTTTCTAATCGATTAGATAATTTTATTGTTACAATTGTAATAAATTGTATAAATTGAAGGTAATAAATTATAAAGCATTCGTAATGGGTTAATACTCTAATGGGTTATATATTATTGTATTCTTACTGATTATAAGAGAAGGTTAAGTATTGATTCAGTATAAATAAATAGAACTTGACATTTCTGGCTCACATTATATATGTGTCTATATATATACACACATTAAGGGAGAGAAATGAAAGCCCATTTCCATGAGTTCCATTATGGAGGAACTTCTTTTCAAAACATTTTACTGAAGGTTCGTTTTAGAATTTAGAGTGCGCGAAGTTTACTGGCCAGCCGAGTTTCTTCGGAAGTTAAAATGGAGGGGTTGCTTCCAACTTATTTGTATAGGAGGGTGGATCAATAAAATGAGGGAAGATCGTCGCGTGCAACGCGGGTCAGACGGCTTCCTCTCACCTACTATATATATATTTTCTCAAATGCTTGAATAGGTGAGATATTCTCACCGACAGACATTTTCATATTGGTTGTGCTATGAATATATCCTCAAGGATTCTGAGCATCTCTCTAGAATCTCTTCAAATAACTCCTTGATCTTCTTTTTTCACTGTTCATTTTTTTTTTTTTTAACCAAATTATTTCAATCTCTTTATATTATTAAATCGCTTTTCTAAAATTATTTCATTTCCCGTTCCTATGGTTATAAAATAATTTTATTTCATTATTATCAAAATCATTTGATTTTGAAACGTTTGGATTATTAAAATCTTTGAACCGAATTTTGGTTTTTAATACTTAAATTGTCTAATAAATTCTTTATAATTAGAGAAAAGGTACAGGTTTAATCTGACAATCTTTCGCTAACGACCTGGATTTATCCGGCTTCTGAGAGATGAAGACTAGTAGCTATAATGTTGGAAGGAAAAAGGTGAGCGATGAGCAAAAGGCGATACAATAAATACATTAACATAACATGGGCGTTGGTCGAAGCCACACCTATTCACACACAGCACGAAGGATTTTTGAATCCAAAAAAAGGGTGTATATTTTTTTCCGTATATTTTCTTTTAGCCTGAGGATTTTTTTTTTTTTTTTAGGCAAACCTATCGAATGATCGGAGAAATTCACCAAACTCAACAAGGATAGAGTCCTTTGAACAAAGGGTCTCTTATTTTCCACTTATGAGAACTGTAGAACCACTTTCAAGTCTTCTGCTCGTTGTTCTCACGTATCGTCGAGACGTGACCGAGCTGTGGTGTTCGGTCGTGATCTCGACAGGTGCAAACTCTCTCGTTTAACAAACGCGTGCCCTCACCAAACTCGCTTCCTCTCATCGCACACAATTCACTGAACATATATACATACATACATACATACACAGACAAGAGAATTTTTCCTGCCCGACTGAACTGAAACACGTTGTGTGCAAAAGGTAATTGCGTCGGTAGTCTGACACTACTTTATTTTCACTCGTTACTCCTGTCAGCCTCCAAGCATTATCTGCTCTTGATGCAATGTATGGTTTTATATAACCTTTTTTTTCAATACTCACACTTCATTAGTGTTTTCGATTTTTAAGAAGCAAATTTAATCTTTTGAGAATAGAATTATTTTTTGATAAAAAAAATATGAGAGCTATGGTACCGGTTGCTATGGTACCGGATTCTATGGTACCGGTTTCTATGCTACCGGATTCTATGGTACCGGTTGCTATGGGACCGGTTTCATAGTTGCTATAATACCGGTTGCTATGCGATACTGATTGTTATGGTACCGGTTACTATGGTACTGGTTAGACTATGGAACCGGTTACTATGGTACCGGTTATGCTATTGTACCGGTTACTATGGTACCGCTAACTATGATACCGGTTAGGCTATGGTACTGGTTACTATGGTACCGGTTACTATGGTACTGGTTTAACTATGGTACCAATTATTATGGTACTGGTTACTATGGTACCGGATACTATATGGTACCGGTTACTATGGTACCGGATACTATATGGTACCGGTTACTATGGAACCGGATACTATATGGTACCGGTTATTGTGGTACTGGTTGCAATGGAACCGGATACTATATGGTACCGGTTACTATGAAACCGGATACTCTATGGTACCGGTTACTATGATACCGGATACTATATGGTACTGGTTACTATGGTACCTGATACTATATGGTACCGGTTAGTATGGTACCAGTTACCATGGTACCGATTTAACTATGGTACCAATTATTATGGTACCGGTTACTATGGAACCGGATACTATATGGTACCGGTTACTATGGTACCGGTTATTGTGGTACTGGTTGCTATGGAACCGGATACTATATGGTACCGGTTACTATGAAACCGGATACTCTATGTTACCGGTTACTATGATACCGGATACTATATGGTGCTGGTTACTATGGTACCGGATACTATATGGTACCGGTTAGTATGGTACCAGTTACCATAGTACCGGTTTAACTATGGAACCAATTATTATGGTACCGGTTACTATGGAACCGGATACTATATGGTACCGGTTAGTATGGTACCGGTTACTATGGAACCGGATACTATATGGTACCGGTTACTATGGTACCGGTTATTGTGTTACTGGTTATTATGGTACCGATTACTATGGAACCGGATACTATATGGTACCGGTTACTATGGTACTGGTCAGCATGATACCGGTTTGCTATGGTTCCGGTTACTATGGTACCGATTTCATAGTAACTGGTTGCATAGTTGCTATAATACCGGTTGCTATGGTTCCGGTTACTATGGTACCGTTTTCTATGGTACCGGTTTCATAGTTGCTATAGTACCGGTTTACTGTGGTTCTGGGTACTATGATAACGGTTGCTATGGCAACCATACGAGTGTACGACGGACGGACTTCAAAGTAAAACTATAAGACTTTCGTGCCTGAGTCACGAAACCCTAATAAAAACAAGTTCGAAATAATAAAAAACAATCGTTTCTGTTGCAGGTAATCAAAGGAAACAGTAATACCTACATTGAATCGAAACGAGATCTGGAGCCACCGATTTGGGCGAGTAAAATTCGTTTTATGCCGTACAGTTACCATCGTCGTACGGTGTGCATGCGAGTTGAATTGTATGGTTGTCCATGGAACGATGGAATCGTTTCTTATTCGATACCACAGGGGGATAAGAGAGGCAATTGGGAATTCTTCGACGTGACTTACGACGGTCACTGGGACGGGGAATTACGCCGTGGTCTTGGACAACTCACGGACGGTCGAACTGGGCCCGATAATTTCAAGTTGGGTTACTACGACTACAATCGAGGTCAAGGGTGGGTTGGATGGAGGAACGATACACGTTCAAATCGTCCACTAGAAGTCAAGTTCGAGTTTGACCACGTCAGAGAATTCTCGGCTGTTCATATCTATTGCAACAATCAATTCACTAAAGATGTTCAGGTAAATAGTACTTCTACTATATATATATATTTAGAAATATTTTCCCTGTTAGCGTGAATTGCCAAACATAATAATAGTTTAAAAATTCTATTTTTATCGTGTATATACCTTAAAATGGAGTTGATATAAAAGAAAAAGAAAAGAAATTCAAGGCACAAGAGACGTGCTTACGAGTGTGAAAGAGGAAATTGGAAAGCCCCGCAGCGACGATTAGGCGAGCAGACTTACACGGTGAGCGAAATGAAGGGTAAAAGAGACTCCTTTTTCCATCTTGGCTGCCTCTTTTTTGGCTGGTATAACCTTTTTATATCCTTGGATATATAAAATCCTGTTTTGCTATTTCAGTGTGAGAAGATGAAACTACTGGAATCAGTAACCATTTTCTTTTAATCTAATACTGACTTTTTTTTTTGCAAAGTAATTCCTGATTTTGAAGCTTCATGGAAAAAAATTTTATTTTTATTAAAGTTTCCAGAGGCCTTTAAAGTTTCTAAAAAAAAAGAAAAAAGATGACAAAAGAGAGTGTATCCAGAGCGCGCAATGGTATTAAACTTTAGTCCCCCCATTTTTTTTTCTCTTGGAAAATTTTCCGGTTTGGATTTTATAATGGTCTGCAAAACACTCTGCTCAGTATCAAGATTTATTTGAATGGAGCGCCTCATTACCCAGCTCTCTATGATTGTATGGGGCCAAAGAGGGAGCACAAGATGGTTGTATAGTAGCTTGAGGGAGTTGATGGTTACGGGTTTTCGAGAATAGGGGGTGGTAGTGGTGAAGGAGGGGAAATGGGCTTCCTCACAATGGCTGCAACGACCGGTCGTGGGTGCAGATACGCCACGCATTCAAATACAATACCTATACATAGTCTGGCAAGACTATGTGCCTGGAGAAGCTTCGCGAGAACCCTCCCTATTAACAAGCGCGCGAGCTTACTCTAGTGGGATAGAACACGTCGACGGCTGAAAGACAGCACTTCAAAGCTCCGGTAACCCTACCAACGCCTCATCGAAAACCCTCACTCTCTCTCTCTTTCTGTCTCTCTCTCTCTCTCTCTCTGCTCTTTGCCTGAAGGGCGGAGGTTGAAAATCCATACGGGCCACCGCGACGTCTTCCACGAGGTGAAGGAGTTAGATAATCTGTGCTTTGTAATCTCTCAGTTCTCCCCACCTCCCCTTCTTTCACATCCTCGAGTCTAAGTTCTGTACTACTTGCTATCGTACCATCGTGTCTGGAGCGAATTAGCATTCCGCCACGACTCCTCGCACCTCTGCTACTTCTTGGAGAGACCCACCTACGGCTCTGCCATTATCGAGGTCGTTGCTGTCATTGTCGTTCTAATCAGCGTTTGATCTACTTGCTCCTTCAGTAGACGGAAAAATTATTTTTTAAACCCACACGGAAATTTTTCTTCAGTACAGCCTTAATTCTAACTGCATAATCATATTGGTGGTTTTATTACGGATGATTATTTTTTAAACCCGCACTGAAAGTTTTCTTCAGTCTTAATTTTAATTAATCTGCTACAGATGATACAGTTACAAATGATACTGATACAGATGCTACTGATACAGATGATACTGATACAGATGATACAGATTTTGTTGTAGCCATACCGTTTTTTTTAGCCATACGGATATTATTTTAGGTCGTTTTAGTCATGTGTTTGGTCGATGTCCCAACAAAACAGTTGGCAACATAACCATAATTTAGGGACAAAACATTAATGGACCATAATTTTTAAAATCTGTATAACCAAACAAAAGATTGTTCTAACCGTAAATCAATGGTAATAATTTTGCTAGCAACACAACAATAATTCTAATTTTGAAATAGCTGTAGATTTTACATGAACTCCTTTTGTTTCAAAATTTAGAAACCTGCAGCAATATTCGCAGCATTATCTCAATATTCTAATATTGTAGCAACATTAAATTCTATTTCTATATACATCAACTTTTACAAAGTGAAAGCTGTTTTGAAACTAATTCCAATTTCCTTTATAATTCCACAATAGTTTTCATGAATCTCATCAATTAACGACGAAAAGGAGCTTCGCCATTTGAATCAATTGCCAGTCTCTTTTAGAACGGATTATATATACTATATAGCATATGTAATTGAAATGATCAATCAGTCTAAAATGAATATTAAATTACATTAATTCCTTTATTATATCAGCTTCATGATATTAAATTTTACAGTCTAGTAACCACAAATCGAGTTTTATTATTAGAATAATTGAATAAATCAGAGGGGGTTTTTTTTTTCATTCTGTTACAGGTCTTTTCGGAAGTCGGTGTTATGTTTAGTATTGGCGGTAAATACTATAATGGTGATCCAATCGTTTATGAAACAGTTGAGGATCGAATTTTCGAGAATTCACGTAACGTCACAATTAAATTACATCATCGTATTGGTAAATTTGTCAAGTTGAAATTTGGTTTTGCATCGCGTTGGATTATGATCAGCGAAATCACATTTGACTCCGGTGAGTATAAATATTTTGATTTCTCGGTTTATATTTTTTCTAATCTGGATTGATGAAAATAAAAACTTAATTTCAGATATCGCTCATGGAAACTTTACTCCGGAAATGCCACCATCAACAGAAGCGCCACGTATCAAGGATAGAAGTTTTGATCGTGATAAGCCACATCAGGCTGAAATCCCTGTTTCAACTGCAAAGCAGGATGATCCAACTTATATGGCTGTGATAATAGGAGTATTAACGGCAGTCATTCTTCTTTTAGCCGTTGCTATTTTTCTAATAGTGAGCCGTCATAGGCAGAGAAAAAATTTTGCAAGTCCACTTGGTGCAAAGGGTGCAATACCCTCGGGTAATCATCATAATCATCATCATCATCATTTGTCATCAGAATCGGCATATGGGACCACAGAAAAAGATCCATCGCTTATGACATATAGAGTTGATGATCTTGATGATAGATATTCAGGTTCAAAGTTGACTACATTGCCACGTGATTTAAATGATCGACTATTGGGTGATGTTAGACTCGACGAATACCAGGAACCATTTCACGAGAACAAATATCGAGAGCCAGCGCACGCTGCATATTACGGATACAGTACTGTCGTCTTGGACAACAAGGATTTGCATGACAACATTGAACAATCCGGTGAGTCCACATGTCTGACATTCTAGGCTACATTATTATCGGACCAATTGCATTCGAGGAATGATAGGTATTAATTCGCTATGGCTAATTGTAATATGTCAATTAGTATCGATTATTCCGGAATTTCGGGGATTTAGGACTGAAATAACTAAAACTGGGATAAAATTCATTTTTAGAGTTAGATATTTATTATTTAAAATTATTTCCACATTGCAAAAATGATTTTTCTTTGGATTTGTTACAGATGCGACATACGATTATGCAGTTCCTATGCCTGTGCCTAGTGTAAGCAGTGATCAGGATAGTGTCTTTTCCAAGTCCTCCAGAGGAAGCGCAAAAGTGAGTTTATTATTTTTTTTTCCAAAGAAAATAATTTTCAATAAACAGAACATATTAATCAGCTTGTAAACAATGATGTTTGAAACTTCAAACTGAGCTTACAACTTTTAATCCCATATACAAACTAAGCTCAATATTCTCAAGAATCCGTTTTTTTCTTCTCGCCAAATTTCCCCAGAGTAATCTGTGATAATAACATTGAATTTTTTTTTCGCCAAGTTTCTTTTTTAGAAAGCACTGGGGAATTGAGAAATTTTCTTATCATTTTTCCAAATATATTTTCTCTCGTGTGAAATTTTTAAGTTTGCTTGCCCTGCAATATTTCAACTTTTCTTTTTTTTTTTGTCGCTAGCGGAAAAATTGCATTTTACAACTTAAGTAAAGGCGTTTGACGGTTTTTCACTCCACTGTGCATGTTTTTCAATCGAGACTTATGAATATTTGGTGCTTCAGGCGTGCTTGCAGAGCTTTTTTCCACCACCTCCACCTCCAATGAGTGTACCACCTCCTCGAGGCACCAGTAACCTGACGTACTCGAGCCCACCGAGTCCTGAACCGGTTTGTGAACGAGAACGCCGAGGCAGCAAGCGACGGGAGCATTCTCTTCATAGATTCGCATAAAAGAATTCTCTTTTCAAGACTCCAATTGACAGGCACTCTTTTTTAATACACACTTTGGAATGCACATCTTTCGTCAATAGCTCATCTCATTGAAAAAATTTTGTAAGCACTTCAATTAATCTTTTTTTTACTTTATTATTCCCGAAAAAAAAGAGAGGAGCTTCTTTTTTGCGATCCCGAAAAAAAGATTTGATATATTTTTTTAATATTGAACTTTCAAAAAAGTTTTTAAATTATTTTTTCAATATTGAATCATTTTTTCGGGTTGTACAGTAACTTTTAAGACTATAATTATTAAAAAAAAAAAAAAAAACTTCGATAATCGCTAAGGCGATGAAACTAAAATTATTGGCATATCAGTTAGGGAAATAACTCCTCTAGAAATTCGCCTCGGGGCTTTTCCATCGAGCCCTATATATATATACACTGCCACAGGCTCGTCGTTAAATATATATTTTTTTTAACATATCCGATTTTTTTTACACGTAAGCTCAAAGGAAGTTTAAGCATATACCGGGGAAAATTCCTAGAATACCATATGCGACGTAAACCACAATTTTTTTTTTTGCAAAAACCAAATGAAAAACTTTAAAAAAAAATTCTCCGGGACGAATTTCTAGCGCGAGACAAAGTTGCACAACAACATTAATAAATTATAATACGCCTCGGTCAGTATATCTCGCTTCCAGATTTTGCCAAAAAAAAAAAAAAAAAAATTAAGAACAAATGGCAGCGAGAATCGATCGTTTCTCACATAGAAGACTGATTTGAACAGAAAAGAAAAACTCAGTCCCATGCGATGTATTTATTTATTTGTACAGCGCCTGATTAATGGACTTTTTAAAACAAAAAAATAATTAGTATTTGTATAAATGCGTAGTTTCTTAATCATTAGAAAATATAATATAGTCGATGACGATAGGAAAAAGTATTTGTCGAATTTTTCAATTTAATTTTTATAAATTCGACAATTTTCTTACCACAGTATTTGCTTTATTAATTTTAGAAAAAAGGGTTCTAAATCTTTATAATATATATTTCATTTTAATTTATATAATTTTTAGAAAATATTTAAATTTTTCGTGTGTTTTGAATTTAATTGAAAATTTTTAATTAATTTTGTTTCGACAAAACTTTTGCCCATAGGTAGTTTTTCTATATTTACCGTCTCAGCCTTCATATAAAACAAATTTTAGAGAGTTGGGAAGGGGAGGGTGGGTGGGGGGGGAATGTAATTTTTTGCTAATATGAAAATCGACAATACAGGGATGAGACAACAATAATGATGATTAATAAAAAAAAAAACTCATATTATATGTGTATAAGAGAACCCGACCCATATTGTGATATAAAAACGAAAAACGATCGCAAGGTATAAAAAAACAACACCTGGAACTTGTATATCTTAAAAAATCCGTTGTTTCTAAACGATAATTAAGAAAAACACGGATAATTAATCTTTTACAACGACTATTTAAATTCTTAAAAGAATTTCCATTGCCTTTTTTTTTAAGTAAATTAATAATTTCAGTATTTATAATTTTAATATATATATTTATAATAATTCAAAATCTCAAGAATCTGAATATTAAAATCTTTTGATGGCGCAAAATATGAAATGTCGAGATTTTTTTTTTTATTATTTTCCAAGATGATACGTACAAGCGCGTCTTTGGGAAGTTCTTTTTCTTTATATAAATATAAAGAAGCAAAAAGGGAACGAATTTAATATCAATTTATCATTATACCTGAGAACACAGCATTTTTCTTAACTATATATATATATACAAAATATATAAAGGAAAAATTAAATAAAAAAAACATGAGATAGAAAAAAAGAATATTACTTTCGAGAAAGGTCACAAGATAAGAGGAGAAAAAAAAAGAAGTAGGGGGGGTGATTCCCCGAAAAGGGTTGCACTCGTATATAACATACCGACTCGTTGCGTGCTTGTGGGATGCTTTATGGCTCTTTTGTGCTGTTCTGCTGTTCGTCGCGTACCTCTCGTAAAACTAACGTGTGTGCTACCTGCGTATATATATATATATAAAAAAAGTTCCTCCAAAGTTGATACAGACTTCTCTCTATATACAATGAATCAGAATTGCTATTTGATAAATATTTTTACTTTTATTCACGGTATTATTATACCATTTTATTCTACTTCGTAATTGAAGGATTTTTTAATAATATTAATTTACAAAAATTAATAGGAAAAAAAGATTTCATAATTAAATAAAAATTGCAAAAATTACGGGACCAACGTATCAGGGGTACAATTATGGAATTTCACTTTCACTTTCACTTTCATTTTCACTTGCAGAAATTTCACTTTCACTTTGATTTTCATTTTCACTTGCAGAACTTTCACTTTCACTTTTATTTTTATTTTGACTGACATTCACTGAGAAATAAAAAAAATGAAAACGAAAGTGAAAATAAAAGAAAAATGAAAGTGAAAATGAAAGTGAAAACGAAAGTGTAAGTGAAAGTGTAAGTGAAAGTGAAAATCAATGAAAATATTTGCAATCGTTAAATTTTTTTCTTGAATTTCTTAATTTCAAATAGCAATTCCATTAGAGATTATAATTTTATTTTAAAATAAACACAATTCCATTTCCTTGATAATCCTGTAAAATATATATATATATAGAATAAAGTAGTTCCACGAATAAAGGAGCATCGCGTAACTTAAACGTTTAATCGAACATGCATATCTATGTAAATATGAGTATATGCAGAACATAAAATAGTTGCACAAGAAACATTATGCTTATAAAGCCTCGTGCTAAGTGTCTCTTTAATATCACAAATACGGAGAGAGCAACCACATTACACGCAGCGAGTTGAGGTTATAAAAACGATTTATCGTATAGACTTAGCGTAATAATGAGTGATCTATATTCTATTCTATATGTACAGGCTCTTCTGATATTAAAACGCACGTATTATTTCTCAATGTAAATACTACTTTGTAATTTATATATATATATAAATAAAAAAGAAAAAAAAATAATTCCTAAGAGGCAAAAACGACGTTATAAAATTTATTATTATTATTATTACTATTATTATATGCCTAAGGAAAATTTGCGAAGCGATATCGCGCTTTTTTGTATATATTTGTATTATATATGCGTATGTAACTATAAATGGTTACCACCGTGAGTGTAATTAATAAAAAAAAAAAAAAAAAAAAAATGTATAACGAGTTGCATATTTGATATTTGTGTGCCTGTATCCTTTTGTATGCTATCGAAAAAAATAGAAGGAACGAAAAGAACGAAACTATACATATATATAAAGAAATAAAAAAAAAAAAAATATATATATAGAGACAAATACGAGTATTGGTACATTGTACATCACACTATAATTGTCACCAGTGACGAAAATAAACTTCTAGTGAATCTAATTTCAATGTTTCGTTAATTATATCCTATTTCCAATTTTAATTTACAGATTTCAAGAATATACTCGAAAAGGTAAGAAGAATTTTTAAATTCTATTGTTCGGTTTACTGGACTCATTTTTTAAAGTAGTAGACACAAAAGTTAAAAAACGAAGAAAATAGTATACAATTCCAAAGGACTGAGTCCGAGTAAATTAAAGAGACCCTCGAGTCATTAAAAACGTGAATGTCGTTCTGGCTATTAGAATGACAAATGGCGTCGTTGACGGTGCCAAATTAGCAAGATGAAAGCACCGCAATTCTCTTTACATTATCTCGCGTGTGTGTGTATGTTGTTTTTTTCATGTCAATGATCATTTTATTTTTTTTTTTCATTATCTTTTATTCAATTTAAGTTTCAAAATAAAGCACGATCTTTTTTTTATTCTTTTTCCTTTTTTTTTCAAATATATGAATCGCGTTTTTAGAGCCCAGGGTAAAAATCACTTACTGGAATTCTTTTTTTTCTTTCTCTAAAGTGTAAAGTCATGGTTGAATAAGAGTTTTTCTTGATATGAGCCGTCATTTCTTCTGACAGAGAGAAAAAAAGGAAAGAAGGAGAAAGTGAAAGAAAGTGAGACAGAGAGGGAGAGAGAAAAAAAAGAGAGAGAGGGAGAGAGAGAGAGAGAAAATTAAGAGTTATCAATGAAAGGGAGATCAAACTACAAAAGCCGTTTCACCTTTAAAACGAAAAAGGTAGTTAATGCATTTCCGCATCTCTCCTATAAATCCCTTAAAAAAAAGATTTTTTTTTTTCCCTGTCATCCATTAAACATCTTATGTACGAAGTCTGGAATAGAAGATTCTCTTTATATTCACGTTCTTTCGTCCCCTCTATATAGAAAAAAAAAGAAAAAAAATTTTTTTTTTTTTTTGCTGTATCACATCCAAAATTACGACCCCCTACACAATACAACGGTAAATCTAGAATACGGCCTTTGTGCCGCCATCCAACTTCCATTACTGTGCGTTGTACTTATCACCAACCCCTCATCGTTCTTCTACTGCTTTGCCACTTGACGTTAAATTTCATGGAATGATTGTTTAATCGATATTGAATTTCGGAGATTGCTGAAAAATGGTCGTTTTTATTCCCGCGTATAGTGTGTGAAATTGCCGTAATAAATTCTATATATTGTATCGTGAATTTCTTTTCAAAAATTAAAATATTAAAACATTCTTGAAATTATGTTTCCATTTTTTTTAATAGTAATTTTCATTTCGTGTTGAAAAAATAAATTCGTTTTCCTTCCTCCTAAAGATTATGGTTGCTATGGTACCGGTTTAGCTATGGTACCGATTATTACGGTACCGGTTACTATGGAACCGGATACTATATGGTACTGGTTACTATGGTACCGGATACTATATGGTACCGGTTACTATGGTACCGGATACTATATGGTACCGGTTACTATGGTAACGGTTTAGCAATGGTACCGATTATTATGGTACCGGATACTATATGGTACCGGTTATTGTGTTCCTGGTTACTATGGTACCGATTACTATGGTACGGGTTACTATGGAACCGGATACTATATGGTACCGGATACTATATGGTACTGGTTACTATGGTACCGGATACTATATGGTACCGGTTAGTATGGTACCAGATACTATTTGGTACCGGTTACTATGGTACCGGTTTAGCTATGGTACCGATTATTATGGTACCGGTTACTATGGAACCGGATACTATATGGTACCGGTTACTATGGTACCGATTACTATGGTACAGGTTACTATGGAACCGGATACTATATGGTACCGGATACTATATGGTACTGGTTACTATGGTACCGGATACTATATGGTACCGGTTACTATGGTACCGGTTTAGCAATGGTACCGATTATTATGGTACCGGATACTATATGGTACCGGTTATTGTGTTCCTGGTTACTATGGTACCGATTACTATGGTACGGGTTACTATGGAACCGGATACTATATGGTACCGGATACTATATGGTACTGGTTACTATGGTACCGGATACTATATGGTACCGGTTAGTATGGTACCAGATACTATTTGGTACCGGTTACTATGGTACCGGTTTAGCTATGGTACCGATTATTATGGTACCGGTTACTATGGAACCGGATACTATATGGTACCGGTTACTATGGTACCGATTACTATGGTACAGGTTACTATGGAACCGGATACTATATGGTACCGGATACTATATGGTACTGGTTACTATGGTACCGGATACTATATGGTACCGGTTACTATGGTACCGGTTTAGCTATGGTACCGATTATTATGGTACCGGTTACTATGGAACCGGATACTAAATGGTACCGGTTACTATGGTACCGATTACTATGGTACCGATTACTATGGTACCGGTTACTATGGAACCGGATACTATATGGTACCGGATACTATATGGTACTGGTTACTATGGTACCGGTTTAGCTATGGTACCGATTATTATGGTACCGGTTACTATGGTACCGGTTTAGCTATGGTACCGATTATTATGGTACCGGTTACTATGGAACCGGATACTATATGGTACCGGTTACTATGGTACCGATTACTATGGTACCGGTTACTATGGAACCGGATACTATATGGTACCGGATACTATATGGTACTGGTTACTATGGTACCGGATACTATATGGTACCGGTTACTATGGTACCGGTTTAGCTATGGTACCGATTCTTATGGTACCGGTTACTATGGAACCGGATACTATATGGTACCGGTTACTATGGTACCGGTTATTGTGTTCCTGGTTATTATGGTACCGGTTACTATGGAACCGGATAATATATGGTACCGGTTGTGTTCCTGGTTACTATGGAACCGGATACTATATGGTACCGGTTACTATGGTACTGGATACTATATGGTACTAATTATTATGGTACCGGTTTTGCTATGATACCGATTACTATGGAAACTTTCGATATGGAAACTGTTATTATGATAACTGTTGCTATGGTACCAGTTGTTATAGAGACCGTTGCTAGGGTACTGGTTGCTATGATAACCATATGAGTGTACGACGGACGGCGTCATAGCGCAACTATAAGATTTTCTGGTCTGGGCCACGAAACCCCGAAAAAACGAAAATGAAAATTGAAAGAAAATTCCAAAATAAGAGTCGAAGTAAAAACAAAATTACCTAATTCCAAATTAAACAATAATCTTACGGAAAGTGTAATTAAAAATATACAAACTCGCAATTTCTTCTTTTTTTTTCTCTCATAGATTTATTAGAATGTCGCGTGTTTAAGGTTCATGACCCTGTGTTAATTTTCAAGCATCAGCAAATGAATATAAGCGGAAGCTAGGGCGACGACGAAAGCACGCGGGCGAATTCAAGGTCCGACGAACATGCGGTATCGCGTGGACGCGATTCAAAGTTCCGTAAATGGAAAAAGCTGTACAAGGAAAACGCTCTTTATAAACACTAGAGACGTCGGGGAAAGATGTAGAGTTTTTTTAATTTTTTAAATACCTGTTCAAAAGCCATGAGCAAAGACGCCGAGTATAAAAAAAAAAATAAAAAATAAGTAAATAACAGAAAATGCAGAAAAATTAATTAATGCAAAAGAGGGCCAACCGCGACTCAGCTTTAAGTATATCACCACAGCAAAAAAAAAAAAAAGAAGTTCGTTTCTAATTAAAGAAGCATTTTTCGTTTGCGATGCCATATAATTTCTATCCACTTTCATATTTTTTATACCTGGTTCTTTCACTGGTTCTCTTTTTATTTTATATTTAAATATTTGGGTTAATTTGGCAAAATTAGAGAAGAAAATGAATGGAATTAATTTTCAATTTAGAGAAACCTAGAGAGAGAGAGAGAGAGAGAAGTAACAACAGAGGGGAGAATATGGTTGGCTTTTGTGTATGACTTGCGGAATCATGCATGACAGGAGGCAAAATTGTCGACGCTATTAAAGCAGACGCAACTAAGGCGCCATGTCATCTTTTACGCGCCATCATCAGCGTCAGAGAACATCGAGTGTCAAATGAGGTACCCAGGGAAGACAAATTCCTGGAGATCGCGCGCACAACGTCAAGTTTGTGTTCGCACACTCAACGGATCGTTAGGCTCCGTCTGACGTTCTGGCACCTTCAACATTTTCTCAAATATATATTTTATTTTTACACACGAATATTCCCCTTCTTTTCTCTTTCCTATACACTTTTGTAATTACCATCGCTACATTTATCAGAATGAAAAAAAATGAACTTTTACCGCTGCTCATTTGTCATCGTTAAAAATATATATCTAGACACTTATTTTTTTTTTTTACAAAAATTACAAAATAATTTACAAAAAATGGCATTTTAAAATTAGAATTCAAAAAAATTTTATTTTTAATTAAAAAATAAATTCTTTTTTTTTTTGAATAATAGAGAATTATATTCTGTTCGACACAATGCCATGCGGTGAAGAATGTAATATTTCAAAGAATTATCTTGACGAGGCGCGCATATAAATCGAAAAGACGCCTCTCTCTCTCTCGTCTCTCTTGATTGCCTCTGTAGAGACGATAATTTTCTACGAAATTGAACAGTGAGCTGTTTGCAGAGGTTTGACGTTGATATGAAGGAATCAATTTCGTATACCTTCATGCAAAATTAAGCTTACCATTATACTTCAAATTCAAATTCATCCATTATATTTTATAGAAAAATTTTTCCTTATAAATTAAAAAAAAAACTCTAATTTTTTTTTCTATTTTAATCTCGTAGAGACAATATCTGTGTAAGAAATGCGAATCATTGTTCAAATTGGCTCTCTCTCTTAAAGTACTTGAAATCTTTTTGACGAGGGATAAAGGCTAGAGAATATATATATATGTATATTGAAAGCGATGTGTGTATAGAGAAACGAGTGCCCCTTAAATTATGTTCGACCGGTCAGCGCCTATCCTTTTAATCTAACGATCAGTTGGTAGCTCATGCGTTTTATTATGTACCGGATGGGGGCCTCGAGTGTTTCTGATTCAAATGCATTGCCAACTTTCAGCCGGTTGTTATAAAAGTACCAACCGCTGGGCGTCATTCGATTCTACATACCCTCCTTTAATCAAATCTCTTAAATCTTTTGCTTCAATTGGTCAAGCTTTCGTTGGATCAGAAATTAAGACCTCTTGTGATAGTTAGCATTTTTTTTTTTATTAGGGCTATCATCATCGACACATCTTGATGAAATAATTTAATTTATTTTTAACTGAAGAATAATTAACGTAATAATCAACAAAAATTGTCTGTCTGCTCGGTAATTAGGAGAAAATTTGGATTAATTCGGAAAAGAGTAGTTGAGGCACTTAGCTTGGACCTAAACTAAGAAAAGGCTGCAAACAATACGGAAGTAGCAGTTATAGTTTTCGAGAAAGAGCGACAAAACTGTACTGTCGATAATTCAGGAATCTATAAAATTTTGTGAATTCGGAAAAATTTGCCACTAATATTGAATCTCCAATAAACGAGTGATACAATAATCTAGAAAGTACTATTTTTTTTAATAAGAACGGGGAAAAATTGTACTGTCGGTAATGTAGAAATTTAAAATTTCATTCAATTTGGAAAAAAATACTTGTGGCACTTAGTTTAGACCTCAACTAACAGAAGGCTGAAAACAACACGAAAGTAGTGCTTATAGATTTCAAAAAAAAAATCGACAACATTTTACTGTCAGGGTCAAAGCTGTACTGTCGGTAAAGCAGAATCTAAATTCAAAATTTCATGCGGCTTAATAAAAAAAAAAGCCGTGGCACTTAGTTCAGATCACAACTAAGCGAATGCGACAAAAATTTCAAAAAATACCGCTTCATACTTTTTGAAAAAGAACTGGAGCAAAATTGTACAGTCGGTAATGCAGATTCTTTGGAAATTTCACTTAATTTGGAAAAAAATACCTGCGGCACTTAGTTTAACCCTCAACTAAGCCACAAAAATCTAAAAACCTCTGCTCTATACGTTTTCAAGAAGAACTGAGGAAAAATTATACTGTCGGTAATACAGGGACTTGAAAAAGTTCATTTAATTTGAAAAAAAATAGGTGTGGCAATTAGTTTAGACCTCAACTAACAGAAGGCTAAAAAACAAGAAGAAAGTAGTGCTTATAGTTTTCAAAAAAAAAACGGCGACAACATTTTACTGTCAGGGACAAAGCTGTACTGTCGGTAAAGCAGAATCTTAATTCAAAATTTCATGCGGCTTAATAAAAAAAAAGCCGTGGCACTTAGTTCAGATCACAACTAAGCGAATACGACACAAAGTCCAAAACTACCGCTTCATACTTTTTGAAAATGAACTGGAGCAAAATTGTACAGTCGGTAATGCAGATTCTTCGGAAATTTCATTTAATTTGGAAAAAAATACCTGTGGCACTTAGTTTAACCCTCAACTAAGCCACAAAAATCTAAAAACCTCTGCTCTATACGTTTTCAAGAAGAACTGAGGAAAAATTATACTGTCGGTAATACAGGGACTTGAAAAATTTCTTTTAATTTGAAAAAAAATAGGTGTGGCAATTAGTTTAGACCTCAACTAACAGAAGGCTAAAAAACAAGAAGAAAGTAGTGCTTATAGTTTTCAAAAAAAAAACGGCGACAACATTTTACTGTCAGGGACAAAGCTGTACTGTCGGTAAAGCAGAATCTTAATTCAAAATTTCATGCGGCTTAATAAAAAAAAAGCCGTGGCACTTAGTTCAGATCACAACTAAGCGAATACGACACAAAGTCCAAAACTACCGCTTCATACTTTTTGGAAAAGAACTGGAGCAAAATTGTACAGTCGGTAATACAGATTCTTTGGAAATTTCATTTAATTTGGAAAAAAATACCTGTGGCACTTAGTTTAAACCTCAACTAAGCAACAAAAATCTAAAAACCTCTGCTCTATACGTTTTCAAGAAGAAAACAAGAAAAATTATACGGTCGGTAATGCAGGGACTTGAAAAATTTCATTTAATTTGGAAAAAAATAGCTGTGGCACTTAGTTTAGACCTCAACCAAGATACAAAAATCAAAAAACTACCGCTTTAAACTTTTTCAACAAAGGTTAATTGAATTAAATAATGTTTTCTTTTTGGAAAGTGTTTTCGATTCCTAATTTCTCTCGCAAATATAATTAAACTTTGAAACAACATTTAAGTACCCCTAAATTATCTTCCCTTTGTGTTATCTTGAGCGTTATTCCTTACGACTGCTTCTTCCGTTTGGGATGTCCCTTCCGCCAGTGAATTGTCGGAACTTTGAAGTCATTGTTGCGAAACTCCGATCCTTTCCTGCAAACGGGCACGTAGCGGGAAATCGCGTATAGACGCACATGAAGCATCCGGTGCTCTCTCTCTCTCTCTCTATTTTTAAATAATTTTTTTTTTTGTATTTCAACGACGCGTGTATTCATTCTTTCTCTCTCTCTCTTTTTCTCTTAATCCTTTCTTAGATGTCTTTTTCTCCTCCTGCGGGTGACCGTACATAAGCAAAACAATGCAGACAGTCATTGCCATATATTATTCATTTGAACAAAGAGAAGAACAGAAGAGAGTGAGAAAGTAAACTTCGTACGTGGGTAACGCGCAAAGGAAACAAGTTGTCTCGTCACCTCATACAATGGAGTAACGATAAGTACTCATCGCCTTTACAATTGTCAGTCCATCTCTCTCTCTCCCTTCTTTCTTTTCTTTTTTATTCTCTTTCGCTTTCAACAAGGCTTTACTTATTTTTTATTTCATACAATAACTTGTGCAAATATTTTATAAACCTTTCAATTATCTGAGAATTTTTAGTTTTTAATTCTGATTTAAAATTTTTTTTTTTTAGTTTGAAAAATAATGCACGTGAGATTATAAAATGATATAATAAGGTAATGAAACAGATAAAACAAACATGGAAGCGTTGTGAAAACTGCTGGACGTCACGCGAATTTTACATTCTCTTTCGCTGCGTGAGGGTGGAAAAAAAATTGCTGTCCAGGGCACTTTTTTTTTTGCTCGCGATATTACATATGTCGGTGGCGACCATTATGGGTAAATTACCCCCCACCCCACTCCCTCGAGTATGGGAGAGTAAATCGCGACTTGTGTATGTGCGCGCCAGCAGATGGTTGAAGGAGGCGTTGAAGTACAGCCGGGTGCGATCAATAACGCTTACCAATTTCATAATTCATGAATCCATAATTCATGTGGTGCATAATTCTCCCCTTCCCCTTTTCCTTTACTTAAAGCCTGATGTGTATGGTCCTTAAAATGTATGTTTCTAAAAAATTCTCTCGACATTAACGATCGGAACTTAAAATTTCTGCAATGTAACATTTTTTACACATTGTCTCGCCACTAATACTAAAAATGATCTTAATATATATATATATAACCGCGATAAAAGGGGAAAAAAATCCTTAAAAAAAACCACGTGCACCTTTTGTCATTCCCACGATTTGTTCGCCGCGTTTTCGCGTATAAAGTTCGATGGTCCGTGAAACGTAACTTTTGTCGCGCAAAACTATAATTTATTCAAGTGCCATCATTCGCGTTCCAAATGACGAAACTGTCGCGCTAGAGACAAAGTTTTCTCACATCGAAGAAGAATAATAAAATTTCAAAGATGGGTAAACAAATAAAACTTTATTTGCAAAAAACTCTTGGGTAAAAACTTTTTTTTATAAAAATTTGTTTACGATTTAAAAACTCTAAACTGATAAATTAATATATGATTTTCTATATGGAAAATAAATTATTTACTGCACTTCATTCCTAAAAAAACAAGCAGCTGCATTTAAAATAATAATGAGGGAGAATAATAAAATATTTCTTTGACTATACAGACAGGATGAAATTTTCAATTTTTAATGTATCCAATTTCAGAGTAAGGTAATTATTAATTTATACGGATTGCACGGCGGTCGCTCACTTAAATCTGTCAATTAGTTTTCATTAATATAGAACTCGTCGTTAATGTTTCCTGCTGTTAGGCGAGGATCTATTCATTTTATAAATCATAAATTTCTGTCATTTAAGTTTATATCGCATTGCGCGAATTCAAAATAAAAAAAAAAAAAAGAGAGATGATACTCATTCTATATATACGAGTATTCATCTTCAGAGGATCAAGGGTCAGTTTCATGTTAAATATATCTTCATAGATTTATAATTTAAAACTGACATCAACAAAATGACCTTTTAACACGTTCAAATAATTATTATCCACACGGAAAAAAATTTTTCTCATTCTGACATAATATTGTCATTAATTATTATAATAAAAAATCCTACCTTTGAACTCCATTTGCTCGTGCTCGAACTCCATCCTGAGGCTGCACAGACTTGCTTTCCAGAGAATCATGAAACACTCGCGATTTTAGAAATTTCGAACACTCCCGAAAATACTAAACAATTATATTAAATACTTTTTTATTGAACGTACGCGGTTTTAAGTATATTCGAACACTCCCGAGAATCACGTAGAAATTAAAATTGAAAAAAATAGGTACATTAAGACAATAACAATTTCACAAAATAAAAAAAAAAAGATCTAAAAGTCCACGACTTAAATTTTGTTCCCGACAAAATTTATATTTGTTCACATGACGATTTGCAAATATAAACTGAAATATTCCTATTTATGAATTTTAATTCCTACTGCATGATATTAGAACCGGAGACACAAAAACCGAATGTCAACACACTGCCTCGAAGGAAAAAACAGAAGTCCCTTAGAATCGTTGTATTATTACACAGCCTGAAAAATAATACAGACACAACCGATGATTATGTATGTGTTTTTATTATTAATTATTTTATTACTTTATTATTCTTAAAAAAATAAAAAAACAAAACATATTCAATAATAATGATAATTGTTACATAATAATATATTATGTCTACATAAGAGCCTCCGGAAAGTAAAACCACACATAAAATTTCTTAATAATATTTAGTTGGCTCCCCAAGTACAGAAAAAATCAATTTTCAAGAAATAAATTGTATTTATTACAAAATCATTGGAATTAGGTTAGAAATAAATAAAATTCATTTTTTTTAATATCAATTTTTAGGTTACCAGAGTTCAACTCAAAAGTACAGACAAATTTTATGTGTTGTTTTACTTTCCGGAGGCTCATAAAATGTATGGCGCACTTTTTGATTGGTCCAGCGGATGCTGAGCTACACTCAAAAATAATTTGGAAAAATTTTCAAAAAATTAAATTCGCTAGATAATCTTTCGGGAATACCGCCATAGTGATTAGAAGAAAGTTCTGAACAAAAAATGTATGGCGCACTTTTTGATTGGTCCAGCGGATGCTGAGCTACACTTAAAAATATTTTGGACAAATTTTCGAAAAATTAAATTTTCCAGGTAATCATTCGGGAATACCGCCAAAGTCTTTAGCAAAAAGTAGCGAACCAAAAATGTATGGCGCACTTTTTGATTGGTCCAGCGGATGCTGAGCTACACTAGAAAACAAATTTGGAAAAAATTTAGAAAAATTAAATTTGCGAGATAATCGTTCCGGAATACCGCCAATAAAATAGGGAAAAAGTTTCGAACAAAATATGTATGGCGCACTTTTGGATTGGTCCAGTGGATGCTGAGCTACACTTAAAAATATTTTGGAAAAAATTTCGAAAAATTAAATTTTCAAGATAATCGTTCGGGAATACCGCCATAATGATTAGAAGAAAGTTCTGAACAAAAAATGTATGGCGCACTTTTTGATTGGTCCAGCGGATGCTGAGCTACACTAGAAAACAAATTTGGAAAAAATTTAGAAAAATTAAATTTGCGAGATAATCGTTCCGGAATACCGCCATAATGATTAGAAGAAAGTTCTGAACAAAAAATGTATGGCGCACTTTTTGATTGGTCCAGCGGATGCTGAGCTACACTCAGATAAATTTTTTAAAAAATTTCGAAAAATTAAATTTGCGAGATAATTGATCGGGAATACCGCCAAAGTCTTAACCCGGGAGTCTCGAACAAAAAATGTATGGCGCACTTTTTGATTGGTCCAGCGGATGGTGAGCTACACTTAAAAATATTTTGGACAAATTTTCGAAAAATTAAATTTTCCAGATAATCATTCGGGAATACGGTCATAGTGATTAGAAGAAAGTTCTGAACAAAAAATGCATGGCGCACGTTTTGATTGGTCCAGCGGATGCTGAGCTACACTCACTAAAACTGGGAAAAAAATTTCGAAAAAAAAATTTGCCAGATAATGACTCGGGAATAATGCCAAAAAATTGAGCAAAAAGTCTCGAACAAAAAATGTATATCGCACTTTTTGATTGGTCCAGCGGATGCTGAGCTACACTAGAAAACAAATTTGGAAAAAATTTAGAAAAATTAAATTTGCGAGATAATCGTTCCGGAATACCGCCAATAAAATAGGGAAAAAGTTTCGAACAAAATATGTATAGCGCATTTTTGGATTGGTCCAGTGGATGCTGAGCTACACTCACTAAAACTGGGAAAAAAATTTCGAAAAAAAAAATTTGCCAGATAATGACTCGGGAATAATGCCAAAAAATTGAGCAAAAAGTCTCGAACAAAAAATGTATGGCGCACTTTTTGATTGGTCCAGCGGATGCTGAGCTACACTCACTAAAACTGGGAAAAAAATTTTGAAAAAAAAAATTTGCCAGATAATGACTCGGGAATAATGCCAAAAAATTGAGCAAAAAGTTTCGAACAAAAAATGTATGGCGCACTTTTTGATTGGTCCAGCGGATGCTGAGCTACACTCAGATAAATTTTTTAAAAAATTTCGAAAAATTAAATTTGCGAGATAATCGTTCCGGAATACCGCCAATAAAATAGGGAAAAAGTTTCGAACAAAATATGTATAGCGCACTTTTGGATTGGTCCAGTGGATGCTGAGCTACACTTAAAAATATTTTGGAAAAATTTTCGAAAAATTAAATTTTCCAGATAATCGTTCGGGAATACGGTCATAGTGATTAGAAGAAAGTTCTGAACAAAAAATGCATGGCGCACTTTTTGATTGGTCCAGCGGATGCTGAGCTACACACAAAAATAGTTTGAAAAAATTTTCAAAAAATTAAATTCTCTAGATAATCGTTCGGGAATACCGCTAACAAAATAGTTAAAAAGTTCAGAACAAAAAATGTATGTCACATTTTTAGATTGGTCCAGCTGATGCTGAGCTACACTAGAAAACAAATTTGGAAAAATTTCCGAAAAATTAAATTCGCGAGATATTGTCTCGGGCTTAATGCCAAAAAATTGAGCAAAATGTCTCGAACAAAAAATGTATGGCGCACTTTTTGATTGGTCCAGCGGATGCTGAGCTACACTCACTAAAACTGGGAAAAAAATTTCGAAAAAAAAAATTTGCCAGATAATGACTCGGGAATAATGCCAAACAATTGAGCAAAAAGTCTCGAACAAAAAATGTATGGCGCACTTTTTGATTGGTCCAGCGGATGCTGAGCTACACTCACTAAAACTGGGAAAAAAATTTCGAAAAAAAAATTTGCCAGATAATGACTCGGGAATAATGCCAAAAAATTGAGCAAAAAGTCTCGAACAAAAAATGTATATCGCACTTTTTGATTGGTCCAGCGGATGCTGAGCTACACTTAAAAATATTTTGGAAAAAATTTCGAAAAATTAAATTTGCGAGATAATCGTTCGGGTGTACCGCCATAATGATTAGAAGAAAGTTCTGAACAAAAAATGTATAGCGCACTTTTGGATTGGTCCAGTGGATGCTGAGCTACACTTAAAAATATTTTGGAAAAATTTTCGAAAAATTAAATTTTCCAGATAATCGTTCGGGAATACGGTCATAGTGATTAGAAGAAAGTTCTGAACAAAAAATGCATGGCGCACTTTTTGATTGGTCCAGCGGATGCTGAGCTACACACAAAAATAGTTTGAAAAAATTTTCAAAAAATTAAATTCTCTAGATAATCGTTCGGGAATACCGCTAACAAAATAGTCAAAAAGTTCAGAACAAAAAATGTATGTCACATTTTTAGATTGGTCCAGCTGATGCTGAGCTACACTAGAAAACAAATTTGGAAAAATTTCCGAAAAATTAAATTCGCGAGATATTGTCTCGGGCTTAATGCCAAAAAATTGAGCAAAATGTCTCGAACAAAAAATGTATGGCGCACTTTTTGATTGGTCCAGCGGATGCTGAGCTACACTCACTAAAACTGGGAAAAAAATTTCGAAAAAAAAAATTTGCCAGATAATGACTCGGGAATAATGCCAAAAAATTGAGCAAAAAGTCTCGAACAAAAAATGTATGGCGCACTTTTTGATTGGTTCAGCGGATGCTGAGCTACACTCACTAAAACTGGGAAAAAAATTTCGAAAAAAAAAATTTGCCAGATAATGACTCGGGAATAATGCCAAAAAATTGAGCAAAAAGTCTCGAACAAAAAATGTATATCGCACTTTTTGATTGGTCCAGCGGATGCTGAGCTACACTCAGATAAATTTTTTAAAAAATTTCGAAAAATTAAATTTGCGAGATAATTGATCGGGAATACCGCCAAAGTCTTAACCCGGGAGTCTCGAACAAAAAATGTATGGCGCACTTTTTGATTGGTCCAGCGGATGGTGAGCTACACTTAAAAATATTTTGGACAAATTTTCGAAAAATTAAATTTTCCAGGTAATCATTCGGGAATACCGCCAAAGTCTTTAGCAAAAAGTAGCGAACCAAAAATGTATGGCGCACTTTTTGATTGGTCCAGCGGATGCTGAGCTACACTAGAAAACAAATTTGGAAAAAATTTAGAAAAATTAAATTTGCGAGATAATCGTTCCGGAATACCGCCAATAAAATAGGGAAAAAGTTTCGAACAAAATATGTATGGCGCACTTTTGGATTGGTCCAGTGGATGCTGAGCTACACTTAAAAATATTTTGGAAAAAATTTCGAAAAATTAAATTTTCAAGATAATCGTTCGGGAATACCGACAGTCTTTAGCAAAAAGTATCGAACAAAAAATGTGTGGCGCACTTTTTGATTGGTCCAGCGGATGCTGTGCTAGGTCAGAATAAAATTTGTGTTGTTTAGAAAAATTTTGAAAATTCAAATTTATGAGATTTTTATGATTTTTGTTGGCTGTGAAAGAAAATAATCAAAATGTTAAATGTATAATTAAGTATCAAAAGATTCTAACATAATTTTTTCCAAGAAACACATTTCTTCTAAAATTACTTGAAAGTAATTTTTATTAAAGTTTTTGTATTTGTTAAATAGCATTTTTTAGTTTTAAAGTTATGTTTTGTCCTGCATCCTCTTTCTCTCACAGAAATCAATTGTACCGCCTCGAAATCATGACATATGGGATTCACTGTTTTTTTAGACGTATTATATTTAAAAAAAAAAAGTTTTTTATGCTCTTGAAACGAAAATAGATTCCGTGGTTGGGTTCCCAAGTTTGTAAGGTTCCACCTGACGAATGTCCAGGCAACTCCTTATTGATTGCACCTGTAGGCTTTCCCATTTTTCCCCATTTGCTCTGTCTCACATAACCATTAAGTATATCCACCTATATACAGACGAATATATATATATAGCATCAGAGAGGCGAAAATCCAAAATAATATTCGAGACGACGACGAGGGCGGTGCGGAACCGTCGTTTACTCCTAATGCATAAATTATTGTTTTCGCGGCGCTTTTAAGTAAATATTGAAATATTTCCCTCTCGGGAATCAGCGGGTTACTATTTGATGATGGTAGTGGTGGAAAAAGGCGCCCTCGGAGGGCTCAGAAAAGATCCCCCCCAACGTTCGGATGAGGCAAGAAGGTACCAGTGCTAACTTTTCTCAGAATAAGCGTGCTTCTGGTAGCACCCCGCAGCGGCGACACCACGCATAATCTAATTTGTAGTACCGCCGGCTAAAGCTCTCCCTTAGTACAGACCTAGAGGGTGTATAGACTACTTGCCCAGATCCTCTCTCTCTCTCTCTCTCTCTCTCTCTCTCTCTCTCTCTCTCTCTCTCTCTCTCTCTCTCTCTCTTTCTCACACTGTATATATATACATTTTCTATACATAGAATGAACAAATTGGCTCTGTTAGACGTAAAGTTCCCTTTTAGGTTGTATAACACATTCTATATGTCTGGCACGAGAACCGCGATACCAATTCTCACAGGAAATGTTTGAAGGGATCAACTTGTTCGAATTGGGAAGTGAAACTCCATTGATTATCAGGCTTGTTTTCCCATATACGCGATTCGTGGTGACTTCCAATTTATGCGGGGAAAATTTAATTACTGAGGCTAACCTGCTTTATGCCAAGAATAGGTGATGAAATAATCGTTGATATATTTGCCTTTTTAAGTATAATAATGTAACTTTAAGTAATAAAAGTAACTATTTTTCTATATAAACCTTCTTCAATTTTACTATAGGCTGAAAAAAATGGGTGCCTATTTGAGGTAGAAAATTCAATTTGTGAATGACAGAAGTTGAAAGAATAGCAGATTTTTCCTTGGACAGAACTTGGGACAAAATTTGCAGTAATAGGATTTAACAGAAAACAGAGCATAAATATCAACTGACAGAATTCTCATTCAACAGAATTTTCATTCAAATTTAATGAACGTAAAGAAATTCTAAAATTCTAATGACAGAATTTGGCACAACTATTTAATAGCAGATTTTTCTTTGGACAAAATTTTGCATAGAATTTTCAGAAATAGAATCTATTATAAATCCTACCTGACAGAATTCTGATTGAACAGAATTTTCATTCAACATAATATGAGAATAACAAAATTTCCCTTCGGACAGAATGACAAAATTTGTCAGAATTACTCAATAGTAAATTTTTTATCGGATAGAAATTTCAGAAATATTATTTAACAAAATTCTAATTGAAAAAAGTACAAAAACAGAATATTTAAACAAAATTATATAATTTAGCGGAACAATTGCAAATTTTTCGTAGGACGGAACTTTGAACAAAATGACAGAATTTTTATTCGGACAGAAAACCAGAATTTGTCAAAACTATTCGATAGCAGATTTTTCGTTAGACAGAAATTTAATTTTCTTATCACTAGTAAAAGTACAATTCAGTGAAAAATTCTCCGTACATAAAATTTTTAATTTTCATTCAATGCGAAACAAATGAGATTTTTTTTTTTTTTTAAATTCTTTAATCTAACTTTTCCGCCTCTATAATTAAAATTCGGAAACCACTAATGGTTCCAAGGGATCTTTCTAAAATTCATAATTGAAAGGGAGAGGGGGGGGAAGGGCCGGTGACGGTGTATATTTAACTTTAATTATAGTAATATAACTAATCACTTTGGAAGATTCAACTCCCTTAGTTAATTAACCGTCGCTTGATCTCCTCTTAACCTTTTAACGAGAGACTACGAGTAATCACCCTTGTTTCAATGGATTTTCTTAGTCCTCTGAAATAGCGCGAATAGAGAATATATATAAGGAAACTTGTCAGAGACCCATTGCCTTACAATTATGCCACAAAATAATTTTTATACAATCTCTTTAAATCAATTAGTTTTTTCTACAAAAAAAAAAACAATTTAATTATTTTCGACTAAATTTTATGACATTCCCCGCCCCCCCCCCTCAACGTGCCTTTATCCCGTGTACAGGGGCTCATGTTGTACACACAGGGGTATCTATAAAGTTACTCCCAAGCTTTGCAGCATAATCTCTTTGGAACGACGTCTCGCAAAATAGTGGTATTTCCAGAATGATGCTCTCTCTCTGGAAATTAATTTCCTGTCGTACTTAACGGAAAGTGAGACGTTTATGAGAATGACAGAAAATAAATTTCACTCGGAAATTTAATCAGTCTATATCATAATTTTCTGATACGAATATCTACTTTTCGATTATTTATTTTTTATAGAAAAAAAAACTTTTTATATTTTTATTCTTTAACTAAAATTTTTTGAGAATTTTTAAATATTTTTTTTATTTCTCGCCGACAAACGTGTTAATTTATATTTAAAAAAAAAACAGGGTGCAATTACTTTATTTCTAGAGACACAAGCCATATATGTAGAGAAACAAGAGACGTAACTCGTCCAGTAGCTTACAGTTCGGACCTCTCTTCCTCCCCTATGTTTTATAACCGAACGAGTTTAATGTTCACATCAAACTTTTAATTGCTCCACCAGCCTTACAAATTACTAACAGATGGGGCCCTGCTTATACGTAGCATTTTCCTAGTTTAAAAAAAAAAAAAAAAAAAAAAACCGGCACCATAGGAAAAACTTTTCTACATCTATTGTCGATATTGCACTTTCTCAAAAGCATTTAATCTTTTTTTTTTAGAAATCTAATTAAATTTCAAAGATTCAATGAGCTAATAAATTATTTTCGCAAAAGAATCATAAGTCGTAAATAAATAAAATAGATCCGCATATATTGCCATAAAAATTAGACATTTTCTATTTTATTATACACCTAATTTTACCTTGTTCGTTATCTCTCGTTAATTGAAAACAAGGTAATTACATTAAAAAAAAAAATAATAAAGAAAAGAGATAAAATCTCAGGAATTTTGACAAGCTGTCTTGAATGTCTCAATCGTAGTTATAGCTGCGTCGAAAGGCAACTGTCTTCGAATGAAAATTAATGTCCTCGTCTCTTATTATGACATCATCGCTTTCTCAGCTGCTTTTTAAAGATTTGCTCTCTCTCTCTCTTTCTCTTTGGTCCATTGACACTGAGCAGATCCATAGCAATAATCTTCGCAGCACGCAGTAAATATAATCTTTAAATCGTTCTCATGGGTCTCCTGAGAGAGAGGGGAGGGGGAAGCAAAAAAGGGGGGACAATGCAACCCACTGACCAATGGTAAACACACGCGAAACCATAAATTTAGACGTTGCCTTTTGCATCCTTTGCTTTGAATCTCCCACTGAGATTTCCACTCTTACTGCGATGACATCTACAATTTTGACACAGAACATTCTTATATATATATATATATATATATACTATATATTTTATATATACATTCTATATACAACCTGTGGGAATGATAAGTGAGACAGAAAAATAAAGAAAATGAGGACAGCAGGGATATGGAAAGAGAATGAGAGAATCAGCATGTGGTCCCATTTTGAACATAATTGAGGGCGCCATTGGGGCCTGAGCTATTTAAGACTGCAGGGGGTGTTCTCGCTTATAAGAGAAATGGGGAAATCATTTTTTCGTCCAAGAAAAAAAAAGAAGACGGTTTCAGGCGCCGGTATTCGACACCAAGGGATTCCCCTCGATGAATCTTATCGTAAATTAGTGATATACGTTCTTTTTTCTTTTATTTTCTAATCTCAGGTGAACGAATATTCAATTCAATTTTTAAATTGAATTTAATTTCTTATTTTAAGAATAAGAAAAAACTAAATTCTAAGAAAAAATGTTTATCATTCTTTTTTTTCATAAATAATAATCACTTTTAAAGTGCTTCAAACTTTCTTTTTCATATAAAAGAAAATGAAAATAAAATTATAATGAAGCCTAAGTGGTCACGTAATTTTTTTTTTTTTTCTACTTACATAAAAACATCTTTTCTTATGATTAAAAATGTATTTTAATTATTTACTCCTTTTATTTTTTTTTTGGCAAGATTAAACAAGTTCTAGAAAAGAAAAATATTCTCGAGTTTATGGTTGTGCCGAGGGGCCTTCGCAGGTTTGTAATCAATATTGCAGAAAAGGTAGGTTGGTAATAGTTCTGGCGATCTGACATTTACAATGAAACGAATGGAGAAGGATCTTTCTTTCGCAGTTTCTTTTTTATTTTCAAATTTTTTTTTTTTCTTCTTCTTTCTTCTTCTTCTTCTTCTTTCTAAAGCAGAGACGGTTGGTGTGCCGCTTGAGTTTCCCAAACCAGCCGAAGTTCACTTTATACACCAACATTCAACAAAGCCTCTGCTCTCCTGGGCTTTATTAAAAATTGAGAATGCAATTTACCGCGGCCGCGGAACCGCTCCTAAATAAAGGAAGCCGAGACGACAGCCGAGAGACGTTTTACCTTTTTGCGTATATAAGTAACCAGTCGACTTTGTCGAAAAATCTCCTCTCCTCCTTTGCTGTCGCCAACAGCATTAAATACCTTGTCCCAAATTCATCAGGCGCAATTTTTTTCTATTATTATTGCTTTCCTTTAACACCTGTTTCTTAAAAAAAAAAAAAAAATCCTGGAGATAGCACAAAAATTTTGACGCAAGTTTGCGAGAAGATTTACATAATAGGTTGCGAAGCTTGCGTGGTAAGCTTGCCGCAAGTGGTAAAATGTTCCAATTCTGCAAGGTTGTCATGATAAGTTGCTGCAAGCTTGCAATGAATCTTTTTTTTAAGCTTGCAGTAACCTTTCATTGAAAGCTTTCACCTTTTGTATTGCAAGCTTGCAGCAGTAGTTCACTGCAAGGTTGCAGCATCCTTTCCTGGCAAGCTTTCAGCTATATTCCTCTGCAAGGTTGCAAACCTTTCAAGGCAAGCTTGCAGCAATATTTTACTGCAATGTTTCAGGAATATTTCATGGCAAACTTTCCGATATACTCCACTGCAAGGTTGCAAACCTTTCATAGAAAGTTTGCAGCAATATTTAACTTTAAGGTTTCAGGAACCTTTTAAGGCAAGCTTGACATATTTAACTGCAAGGTTGCCGAAACCTTTCATGGCAAGCTTGTAGCAGTAGTTCACTGCAAGGTTGCAGCATCCTTTCCTGGCAAGCTTTCAGCTATATTCCTCTGTATGGTTGCAATCCTTTCATCGCAAGCTTGCTGCAATATTTAACTCCAAGGTTTCAGGAAGCTTTCATGGCAAACTTTCAGATATACTCCACTGCAAGGTGGAACCTTTCATAGAAAGTTTGCAGCAATATTTAACTTTAAGGTTTCAGGAACCTTTTAAGGCAAGCTTGCCATATTTAATTGCAAGGTTGCAGAATCCTTTCATGGCAAGCTTTCAGCAATACTTTACTGCAAGGTTTCAGCAACCTTTCCTGGTAAGCTTTCAGCAATGTTCCTCTACAAGGTTGCAAACCTTTCGAGGCAAGCTTGCAACAATATTTAACTGAAAGGTTTCAGGAATCTTTCATGGCAAACTTTCAGATATACTCCACTGCAAGGTTGCAATCCTTTCATAGAAAGCTTGCAGCACTATTTCACTTCAAGGTTTCAGGAACCTTTCATAGCAAGCTTTCAGATATACTCCATTGGAACTTTGCAAACCTTTCATAGAAAGTTTGCATCAATATTTAACTCTAAGGTTTCAGGAACCTTTCAATGCAATGTTTTAGTAATACTTCATTGAAGGTTGCAGCAACATTCCCAGGCAAGCTTTCATCGATATTCATCTGCAGGGTTTCAGGAACCTTTCATGGCAAGCTTTCAGCGATATTCCTCTACAAGGTTGCAAAAGTAAGCTTGCAGCAATATTTAACTGCAAGGTTTCAGGAACCTTTCAAGGCGATCTTTTAGTAATCCTCCATTGCAAGGTTGCAGAAACCTTTCCTGGCAAGTTTTCACCGATATTCGTCTGCAAGGTTCCAAAACCTTTTATAGCAAACTTGCAGCAATATTAAACTGCAAAGTTTCAGGAACCTTACAAGGCAATCTTTTAGTAATCCTCCACTGCAAGATTGCAGAAACCTTTCCTGGCAAGTTTTAAGCGATATTCCTCTGCAAGATTGCAAACCTTTCATGGCAAGCTTGCAGCAATATTTAACTGCAAAATTGCTGCAACCTTTCATGGCCCCCTTAAGAAACTTGGCTTAAATGTATCGGAACAACGTTTCTTAAGCCTGTCGAAGTTTCAATCACGGTAATCTTTCTGTAAGCTTGCCTAAAGCTTTTGTGCTCTCTATAAGATATACTTTCACAATGGAAAATGCGAATATAATCTAACACCAGAAAAGTCATTATGTAAATACAAATAAAAATCAATGAACCGAACTTGTAATTAGATTTCACTCTACGGACAAACATAAAATTGTTTGTAACTCCATGAAGCTTATTCCGGAAACGGAAAGCGGAGCCAGAAAAGTCTTGTTTACGGGTCGCGCATCATTGCTCGATCGTATATCTGGAGATAAATCCCCTATAAAACTGCCATTACATCAATGTTTATCTAGAAAGTTCTTTCCAAGCCAGAATCGGGAATGGAGGATTCGTAATTTTAAAATATACATAGAAATGCATCGCCTACAATCTTACATTGTTTCTCCTTCCCGCTACATACAATAAATATATTTCTTTCTTTCTTCTTTTTTTTTTTTAACTCTTCCAAACACGCCTTTCTGTATTGCTATACTTTCCTTCCCTTATTTCTCTCATATTCTTTATCTTCCATCTGCAAAAATCCTCTATTTTGTTATATACGCAAAACTCGAGATTTTAAACCACATAACCTGAAGTTTAGTTTGCGAATGAAATCGCGCCTCGCGTGCTATTGCGAAAACTCATTGCATAAACATTTCCCTTTCTACGAAAGAAAAAAAAAAAAAATAAACGTCGAGAGGCGGGATAATCCTACCTATCGGATTAAAATTTCGGTATATGGAATTTTATTTCTAAAGCCTTTATTCCTGATTTCAATTTTGTTTTCCAACGAAAAACCCGTTGAATCTATTTTTCAATGCATACAATATTATAAGCCGATAGAAAATTTTTTTTTTTTTTTTTATTATTATATAAATATTGTGCAATATCGTGCGCGAGTAAATACGGTTGAACGCGAACAAATGTTTTTGTTATGTGTCGACAAATAAATATTTTATTAACACAAAAATCAACAAGTGTTTAATTTTCGTGATTTTCATTATTTGTCATAATTTTCATTTATAGAAGATAAATATATATAAACTTTTTGTAATTCCCTAAAATTTCTAATTACTGTATACATAAAGATTCCAATAAAGTAACACAATTTCATTTGGGAAGGTTCAAACATTTCACGATAGGACTTTATTTTCTAATTTTCACCCTTCCATTTTGCTGAAAAGTTAGCAGACTCTTTCAACTATTTTAGGGGTTTTAGCTGATTTCAAAGGGTGGGAAAAAGAGCGTGGTTTAATGGTTCTCGTTTCATTAAATTAATTATATAGCCATAGTTTGGGTGCCTGCTGGCAATGCAAAAATACGACAAAAATTTTCTTAAATATTATTTTTGTACACAAGTCGCGAAAATTTTTTTCATGTAAATGGAAATTAGAGGCAATATACTCTCTGTGCGACATACTCGTTAAGGGATTTTATTCTTTAGAAAAAAAAAAAAAAAAAAGGAAAAGAAAAATCTGCCTCCACTTAATGCAGCAGGTGGCCCCCGGGGCTCAAATCAGTCCTGTTACGTTAACTGAATTCAAATTGATTCTTATAATGCTGCGAGGCATTAACATAATTTATGTGCCCTACCTAGGCCGCGTTCAAAATCAAACCCTGTGTATCCAAAACGAACCAGTAAATTTATAATATATAGTCAGAGGAGAAAAATTGGTTCCAAAAATTTTAATGTAGTTTTTTTCAAAACGAAACGTAAAAATCAACGATTAAAAAACAAAAAAATATTAAAAAGTTATATTTTTAAAATAGTACACGGGAAAAAATATCTTACCTGGAACAGCGAAATATTTCACTATAGTAGCAAAAGTTTTACTTGTATCAGTTAAATCTGTATTAGTGAAACCTTTCGCTGTTTCAGATAATTTTTTTTTCCATGTATATTTTAAATTATGTTTTAAATTATATTTTTCTTATAGTTTTGTTTGATAAAAATAACCAAATAGACATAGTGAATAAATTAAGAAGTGAAAATTTTTATCTGACAAATAATATGTAACAGATGCTTTTATATTTACACAGTTGGAAAATTTTTTAATATTACCATGAAAAATGTGTTATTTATAAATAGCCCAAGATGAAAATTTATACCAAAGTGTTTTAATTCTTCACTATTATTGAAATTAAAAATAAAAATATTTGTATTATTACCAAATCCCTTCAATTATAGTAATGGAAAATTTAATTACTATTTTTATTTCAATTTTTTCTCCTTTTTTTTGTTCAGCATTTTTTTTTTCTTTTTGAACATGATATTTTGGATTTTTTGATTACGTTATAGAAGTTTAAATTGAAAATTGACTTTAACAGATATAAATGAATGTGTAGCGATTGCGCTTTTATTTATACCTGATAACTGTTTTATTCGTATGACTGAATCAGCGCGCCGCACTATATTGGAGCTTTTCCTGTAAGCTTCGGCTTAACATGCTTACACTACCGCAACAGGGTTCACTCATTGGCAAAACAGTGATTCATTGTGTAAACAGCAAGCTTTTAGGTATATATATATTTTGGGTTCGTAACAATTACCGAAAGTTTTGTGCAATCAGCTTGCAATTTTTTTTTTTGTTTTCGAAAATCTATGAATTTCTTTAAACTGTACATAAAAATGCATTCATGCAAATTTTAAAAAATGTAAAATTTTTGTTTTGTCAATTTAATTAATTGGCAGAAAATAATATAACTAAATTTTTTTTGTAATAAAATTTTTCCAATAAATTAAAATATTTACCATAATGACGAATTTTCAGCTTCAAGGAGATGAGGTTTCAAACTAAATAGCCCTCGGAGATTCCTAATTTCAAGTTAAATTTCCATTCGAAAAATGTGAAGAATAACCGTCAAAATAGACCGAATTCTATAAAAAGTCTGTGTGAATTCTGAGTCCTTCAAGATATAAGCCATCCAGGATAGAATCTGGAAAAAGAAAAATTAAAATACAATCAGCGCTGTACTGTAGTTAAATTTTTAACCGGTCGGTAATATAGAAAACTATACAAAATTTCATTTCCAAATTTAAAAAAAATAACTGTGGCATTGAAAATTAGGTATTTTTTATACAATTTAGAGTTATAAAATAAATATTTCGTCACTAGGACGTATCTCGACTAATTGTGAGTATCGTTATTATCTCTAGATCAGCAGTGATGTACAAGTAGTTTGCTGTACTAAATCACTCGTGCATAGTCATCACGTAGGCCATCTGTTAACAAGCCCTCTCATTAATAAGGACCTTTAACAATGATGCAGACTATATATATGTATTACAGATGAGAGTGTTAAAAATTAAAGAAAACAAGTATAGCAATTATAGCTATAACTATTAATCTATTTTAAATTTATATTTTCTTTACGATTCTTTACAGTCAACATTAACTAAAAAAATGTATTTCATTCAAAGTACTTTATTATCTAATAAATAATTAATTATTATTTCAGGAAATTAATTTCTATTTGTTTCAAATAGAAAAATTATTGGCTCAAATACAAAAACCGAATACAATTCAACTTAATTTGAACTACAACAAAATTAATCCAATTTAGAACGTGGCGCCACCTACTTGACACAATTTTGTTGCACTACAAAACGAGCGCCATCTACTTGACAAATTTTGAAGATTTTTGGTTCTTTTTTTTTAAATTCAAATAAAAATTCTTTAGTTCAAAAAAATATTAATTTAATAATAAAGTAAAACGAAATAATTTTTTTTCACCGCAGTTATTATCAACTAAACAATTTTTTTTCTAAAATTAATTTTTTTTTTTGGATTAAATTCCTTTCAGAACCATAAATTTGTGATTTCGCCACGAAATTACCATTGGTTAGATTTTAGTTGCGGGCAATATTGGGGTGCGAAATTATGAACCTTGTCTTCCATAGGGGAGAAGGTTAATAGGGAGAATCCTAAAAGGTGAATTCTGAAACATTATGGTATATTTGTTGGTGTTCTAGGGTTTGTTGGCGACCAAACACTGAACTCTCATTCGTCGTTATCACGCGCTCCTTCTCCCTAAAGGCCATTTCTATTTGTCCTCCTGAGAGCGAAATCGTGTCACAGCTTCCGCCAAGGCACGCGCGTTCACCAAAGAACGAGAAACAAGAGACAGGTATATATATATATATATATATATATTCGTTTTATGGTCTGCGAAACAAGCCAATGCTTAAAACACAACTCGATAATGCTTTCTCTCAACTTGGAACACAAAATATCTGGATTTTTAAAACGAAACCAAAAAAAAGAAAACAGCTATGAAAAAATATTCCAAAATATACGAAATTCTAAATTAAATTCCTAACCCCAGATAGCACGGAAACTTGCGGCAAGCTTACCGTGCAAACTTGTCAAGCTTGCCGCGCAAGCTTGTCTGAGCTAGCAAAATGTCCCACCCAGGGCAAGGTTGCCGTGAAAGTTTGCTGTAAGCTTTCCAGGAAAGGTTGCTGCAATCTTGCCATGAAAGATTGCTACAAGATTGCTGCAAGCATACTAAGAATGATTGCGGCAAACTTGCCGTGAAAGATTGCTGTAAGCTTGCTACGCAAGGTTGCAGGAGAATTTCAACAAGCCTCTGGAAAGGTTGCTGCAAGGTTGCTGCAATTTTAAAAAAATACATTTTAAATTTTAAAAAAATTTATTTGTTTTCTAAATTTGAAAAAATTCTTTTTAAATTTTAAATGTATTTTTTAAAAATTGCAGCAACCTTTCCAGAAGCTTGTTGAAATTCTCCTGCAACCTTACGTAGCAAGCTTACAGCAATGTTTCACGGCAAGCTTGCCGCAATCATTCTTAGTATGCTTGCAGCAATCTTGTAGCAATCTTTTAAGGCAAGATTGCAGCAACCTTTCCTGGAAAGCTTACAGCAAGCTTTCACGGCAAGCTTGCCATGGGTGGGACATTTCGTTAGCTCAGACAAGCTTGCAGCAAGCTTGCACGGTAAGCTTGCCGCAAGCTTGCTGCAAGTTTCCGTGCTATCTGGGACGAGATAAATACAATTTTTTTTTTCGGAAAATATTAATTCTATTTCGAAAAAAAAGAATCTAAACGTTTTTAGAAAGTGATAATTTATAGCAATGATTTTCTTTGAAGAAAATATTGATCGAAAGAACGCGATAGTAAGTATAGGTTTGTATTCTTTATGCCAGTATACTTTTCATGTACATATATACAGATGATTGCCATACGTTTAATAATGAAAGAATATTCATGGCTTCGCGCGCCATAATAATATGGTAAATAAGACTCATCACTTTTAGGTTTACGATCAACGTGAATTATATCAACGACTTTTCATTGACATGATTACACTTGAGGCGTTGATAATAATTGCATCCAAACACAAAAAAAAAAAAAAAAATATAAATTACTCGCAATGAAGGTTTTTGCATTTTCTGTTAAATTAACCCCCATTTAACAAGCGCAAATAGCACACACATTAATCTCGGTAAGTTCCAATATTTACTTTCACGCGAGTTGTTTCTCATAATTTTCAAAAAAAAAAAAAAAAAAAGAATTTTATACCTTTTGCAATAAAAAATATTTTTCCTATTACCGCATATTTTCTAATAAAATAAGTTTTCAAAATATATTACTGAGACAAATTTAACAAAATTGAAATATTAAAAAAAAGAGATTAAAAATAAAATACAATTTTCAAATTGAAAATACTATTTCTGATTATTATTATTATTATTATTATTATTGCCATTATGTGAAAGCGCCTCGTTAAGAGAAATTGCGTGATTAATCCCAGTGCAATTGGCCATAGTGATTTCGATGCACTTCTGAAATTCGGTCGCAGGGGCACACTTGCAACGATAATGTTCCCTCTGCGACCTATGACTCATCTGAAGCCTCAGATGGCTAAGCTGCATGTTCTCCAATTCTGGTATTATTATCCACCCAGTGCAGACGCAACTACTGTACATTTTTATTAATCACTCCTTCCATTCGCATTATTAAAAAAAAAAAAATTATTCTCTATTTTTATCGAAAAATTCTATTACTTTCTATATGTTAATTTTCTTTTCAATTACAAAATTACAAACAAATTTTTAGAATGACAAATAAAAAAAAAATTTCAAATTGACAGTAATTGACAATTGTTAAATTATTATCATTCTATTAAATCATTTTCACTTTTCATTTCAATCCTCTATACAATTACTGGACAAAATTCCATGCTTATTTGTAATTTATCATCGTTCAATCATGACAATAACTCTTTGTTGTGTATATGAGAGATATCCACCAACGCATATAAAATATACAAACATTTTTTAAAAAATAGAACCTCCTTCGTGAAAAATGACAATGTCTCGCACGAAGAGAGACACATATCCTAAGTGGTGTGTTCCTTCTCATGAGAAATGAGCGAGCAAGACAATGTATGAGAGCGAACAAAATCGGTAAAGGGAGGTGGAGCAAAAAAAAAAAAAATATATATATATATATATATAAAAAAGTAACTAGAAAGGTAAGGGAATGAAACAAAATGGAATGAGAAGAAAGACGAACACAATAAGAAGGAAATACTATCGGGCACACTCTTTGACAAGGCCGACGACAATGAATTATTCAATCGGCTAATCCCGCCCGTGTCGCGATTGCGAATCGGCAAAACGGGCAAACCTCACATCATGTCAGGTTGACGACGAACGAAATTTTCTTTTTTTTTTTTTTATTTCTTATTCATTCTTGTTATTTTTCCATTATCTCTCTCTTTCTCTTTTTATACTCCAATTTAATTCGATTTGTTCTGTCGACAAGTGAAAAAAAAGTTGCATTTTCAAACTTGACTTTTAATAAGATACTGTGATTTATTTATTGAAAAATTTTTGTTTTAATCAAAATTTTCAAAAATAAAAACATTTGATTATAAAATGTAAAATAAATCCGCTATTTTTAAATTAAAATTTGCAATTTTGAAATCATAGAAATCCAAAATGTGCAAATTGCTACAATATTGCATTAATATAACATGATATTGCGAATATTGCACGGCAATATTTAGGTAATATTAACTCAATATTGCCGTAGAGTAAGCATAATCAATGTTGCAGCAATATTGCCTCAATATTACTGCGCAATATTGCCTCAATATTACTGCGCAATATTCGCAACATTGCCACGAAATATTGCCGTGCAATATTCGCAATATTGCCCTAAAATTGCCTTGCAATATTCGCATTATTGCCCCAAAATTTCCGTGCAATATTCGCGTTATTCTACGAAATATTGACCCAAAATTGCCACGCAATATTCGCATTATTGCCCCAAAATTTGCGTGCAATATTCGCATTATTGCCACGAAATATTGACCCAAAATTGCCGTGCAATATTTGCATTATTGACACGAAATATTGCCCAAAAATTGCCGTGTAATATTCGCAACATTGCCATGAAATATTGCCCAATAATTGCCGTGTAATATTCGCAACATTGCCATGAAATATTGCCCCAAAATTGCCGTGCAATATTCGCATTATTGACACAAAATTTCTGTGCAATATTCGCATTATTCTACGAAATATTGCCCCAAAATTGCCATGCAATATTCGCATTATTGCCCAAAAATTGCCGTGTAATATTCGGAACATTGCCATGAAATATTGCCACGAAAGATTGCCCCAAAATTGCCGTGCAATATTCGCATTATTGCCACGAAATATTGCCCAAAAATTGCCGTGTAATATTCGCAACATTGCCATGAAATATTGACCCAAAATTGCCGTGATATATTTATATTATTGCAATATTCGCATTATCGCCCCAAAATTGCCGTGTACTATTCGCAACATTGCCATGAAATATTGCCCCAAAATTGACGTGCAATATTCGCATTATTGACACAAAATTTCTGTGCAATATTCGCATTATTCTACGAAATATTGCCCCAAAATTGCCATGCAATATTCGCATTATCGCCCCAATATGCCGTGTAATATTCGCAACATTGCCGTGAAATATTGCCACGAAAGATTGCCCCAAAATTGCCGTTCAATATTCGCATTATTGCCACGAAATATTGCCTCAAAATTTCCGTGCAATATTCGCATTATTGCCACGAAATATTGCCCAAAAATTGCCGTGTAATATTCGCAACATTGCCATGAAATATTGCCCCAAAATTGCCGTGTAATATTCGCAACATTGCCATGAAATATTGACCCAAAATTGCCGTGATATATTTATATTATTGCAATATTCGCATTATCGCCCCAAAATTGCCGTGTACTATTCGCAACATTGCCATGAAATATTGCCCCAAAATTGACGTGCAATATTCGCATTATTGACACAAAATTTCTGTGCAATATTCGCATTATTCTACGAAATATTGCCCCAAAATTGCCATGCAATATTCGCATTATCGCCCCAATATGCCGTGTAATATTCGCAACATTGCCGTGAAATATTGCCACGAAAGATTGCCCCAAAATTGCCGTTCAATATTCGCATTATTGCCACGAAATATTGCCTCAAAATTTCCGTGCAATATTCGCATTATTGCCACGAAATATTGCCCAAAAATTGCCGTGTAATATTCGCAACATTGCCATGAAATATTGCCCCAAAATTGCCGTGCAATATTCGCATTATTGCCACGAAATATTGCCCCAAAATTGCCGTGCAATATTCGCATTATTGCCACGAAATATTGCTCCAAAATTACCGTGCAATATTCGCAAATTTTCAATGAAATATTCCTGCAATATTGTCTCAATGTTATGCAATTTCGGAATATTTTCACGATGATAAAAAAAAAACTGTTATTTAATCTTCTCAGACTTGTGCTTCGAATAAGAAGAAAGAAATTAATCTCATTCTCCTTTATAGTCAACAATATTGTAGCTCTCTTTAATGAAATGAAATACTTTCTTTTTGAGAACGAAGGAAAGAAAAAAAAAACAAAAATCTCGGAAAATTGTAACGACGTTTGTTAGACGGTAATAAACAATATATCAAGAAAAGAGAAAGCACGTCGTTGTGATATTATATTTGGAATTAAGGGATACATGCGTGGCAGGGTAGAATAAAGGCGGGAGGCATCTGTTGCGCTTCCGTGAACAACATTTACATAATCGCAAGACTCGCGGTTTCGTCTCTCTGAGTGGCAGTTTCCATATCTCGTTGCCTTCTTTTCTTATTTATTTTTTTTTTCCTTCTCTCTGGGCTTTGTATTTCGTGTGCACGTTTACCATTGTTGAGAAAGGAAAAAATAAAAAAATAAAAATAGAGAGAGAGTCATTGCAATTTCTCAAGGGTTCCAGACGTCGAATTTTTTCTAACGGTTTATGGAGTATATTGCACCGGAAGAAAAATGACAAGGCAGAATATTAACAAATATTCTCTATTATTTGAAAATTATGATTTTAAATTGTTATTTAAAGAAATAAGATTTGTTTGTGGCTCAAAAATATATTATTTCTAGAAACATTATCCCTCCGGACGTATGGGATTTGGAAAGTCGCAGGATCTGCGACTTTTGAATAAAATATTTTTTTAAATTCTACGTATCAATCATGTACAATAAGATAAATCCAAATAGCGAGTAGGAAATACAGGAGATGAGGTTAGAATTATGCATTGGCTTATATCTAAGACATCCAGTATGCATAACAATGAATCCCTTTCTAGTTTGTACCAGTGGCCCTTTTTAGTTGCAAGAACATTTTGCGGGGCGAGATAGAGAGAAGCTCGAGGGAAGATTTTAGTAAGACGACTGTACAAAAGAGGGAAGGGAATGATATGATTTGCATGATGTAGCTATATACCGAACTTCATGCCTGCCAACCTGATCTGCTTCTCTTGGAGACCGACGGACCCACGCATCTATATATATATATATATATATGTACAATATGAATATATAGTCTTTAGAACGACCTACCTGCCAACCTATAGATGCGAAGTGACGCGCAATTCTGCATACGAAATGAGTCCACACAGTAGCATTCACGTTTCGCAGCTCCTTCGATGTTCTCTCTTTCTTGAGACATCAGCGGACCAACAATGAAGCAGACGTATTTATTAATCTCCACTGCCTGAGTTGCCAGCGTCTGAAAAAGAAAGAAAGGAGTTTATGATATAATAATGTCAAAAGAACCCTACTAATGTTTTATTTAATAAACTAATAATTTCATATTTCAAATTAGGATTATTTATTTTTTATTAAACAAATTTTATTTATTTCTTAATTCATTGACTAATTTATGCAGAGCTTTTTACGAAAGGCAAATTTTCTTCACGATATTTTAAAAATAAAATAATGAATCCATTTCGATTTTTATTCGCGTGCTGAAACCAAAGTAGAATCATTTTTAGGGTACCATAGTCACCGGTACCATAGTAACCGGAACCAAAGCAAAACCAGTACCATAATAACCAGTACAATAGTAACCGGTACCATAGCAAAACCAGTACCATAATAACCAGTACCATAGTAACCGGAACCATAAAGAAACCGGAACCATAGCAAAACCAGTACCATAATAACCAGTATAATAGTAACCGGTACCATAATAACCGTACCACAATAATCAGTACAATAGTATCCGGTACCATAGTAACCGGTACCATAGTATCCGGTACCATAGTAACCGGAACCATAACGAAACCCGTACCATAATAACCAGTACAATAGTAACCGGTACCGTAGTACCCGGAACCATAACGAAACCGGAACCATAGCAAAACCAGTACAATAGTAACCGGTACCATAATAACCGGTACCATAGTAACCGGTATCAAAGTATCCGGTACCATTGTAACCGGAACCATAAAGAAACCGGAACCATAGCAAAACCAGTACCATAATAACCAGTATAATAGTAACCGGTACCATAATAACCGTACCACAATAATCATTACAATAGTATCCGGTACCATAGTAACCGGTACCATAGTAACCGGAACCATAACGAAACCCGTACCATAATAACCAGTACAATAGTAACCGGTACCGTAGTACCCGGAACCATAACGAAACCGGAACCATAGCAAAACCAGTACAATAGTAACCGGTACCATAATAACCGGTACCATAGTAACCGGTATCAAAGTATCCGGTACCATAGTAACCGGAACCATAAAGAAACCGGAACCATAGCAAAACCAGTACCATAATAACCAGTATAATAGTAACCGGTACCATAGTAACCGGTATCATAGTATCCGGTACCATAGTAACCAGAACCGTAGCAACCGTTTCCTGAATTATTTTAATTCTATAATAACCGAAACCAAACAAAATGTTGATTTTCGGTTTCTAATAAGCAGTTTTTGTATTTAGTTTTGATTCCGTGAATTTTCTAATTTGAGGGTACGAATAAATTCTTGAGATAATAGTCGATATTTTGATATTAAAGGAAAGGTATGTATATATATATATATATATATATATATATATATATATATATATATTGTAATAGCATTTCCATTTGCTTAATGATGGCGCTATCGTGGCCTCGCGTCTCTTATCGTATTTCCTCTTCAGTAACTCCAATGCCATCGCGTTGTTGTTGTTATTATTGTAACGCGCGTTGTTGTCGCGCATTTCACTTCTCGTGCGGAAGGAGTATTGTGTGCGAAAGCTATTTGGCAAATAAGATTATTACTACATAAATAACTTTCTTACACCAGACAGATAATCCCACCTATTCTACTATATATATATATATTTATACATACACGCGGATATGTGAAATTACCATTGCGTGGTTAGTACACGTTATTTTGCAAAAGCTTGAATAAATTCAAAATATACATCCAATCTGGTTAGTTTACTTATATAACAAAGAAATTAAAATTTTAATTAAGACATTAGTTTTTTAATCGAAAATAAAAATCAAGAAAGAATTGTCAATAAAAATTTTCTAGTTTCTTTAATTTTAGAATTTTGCTGATATACTTGGGAGAATTAATAACTATAATATATATATAGATTCATATAGTTACCTTTATATGTACATATGTCTGTGTGAATGTATCTGTGTGTGAAAACAAGTAGCTAACTATGTGTATATTACACCGCAGACAATGTTAGCGGTTTTCCGGGTTTTCGAGTCTACAACGCATACATAAGCATCAATATGACATGTACTATAACCGGAAGGCATATTCCTACAACGCTATACATATTTGGAGACAAATCTCTCTCTCTCTCTCTCTTCTACTTCTCACATTCCTATTGTTAACAATTTTGAAAGTTATACATTGAAACTATGAAAATGACTTGAAAATATGTGTATTTCAACATGTTTCCTAAATGAGAAAACTAAAATTATCTCCTATTGTTAAAATTTAGTTTCATCTTTCTTTTTTAAAAAAGCATATTAGGATTTTTTTTAAATAGAATTAGAATGAATTAGTTATGCTTTTCTTTTTTATGTTTATACTTTCTTTATAGAAGAGAAATTATGATTGACGAAATAAACGGTATATAATTGTCATATTATTCTCTATTATGTTTCGAAAATGGGTATATGTAAAGCAGCATCCAATTTTGGTTCTTGAATGTAATTTCTAACTCATTGAAACTTTTGCTGGAGAAGAAGAGGACGAAGAAGAAGAAGCAATAGCGGTCTTAATCTATTGAAGAAATAGTTTTTGAAATTCATCTCAAAATAAATAGCTTTAATAAAATAATCATTAAATTATAATTATACAATTATACTTTTTTATGACACAGATTTCGTAACCCAGTTTCTATATATATATTACGATTCATGCAGCATTCGAAATAGCTAATGGAATACTCTGGTCTTTGCCGAAATTGCTAAAAGTATAAAAGCCTGTTAATACTTTCACATCATTTAATCCATCGACGATTATCTCGTTAATATATTTATATATAATTGCAACATCCAATGATGAAGAAAATAAGATTATTCTCACCGATATTATTTTTAACAACTTTTCTCCATTTACAAATAAATTAAATAACATTTATATATCCATTAAAACAATTAAGTATTATTTTGACAAAAATTTTTTGGTAACAATTGTTCTATTTGTACACAACCAGTGATACAAAAATTTTATACAATTCAAAATTTAATTTTTAAAAATAAAAATATAACAATTACAAAAAAACATTTTGAACTATAGTTGGTACAAACAAACCAGTTGGCCCAGTCTGAACATTTGCTCAATCGCCATCAGTGTAACTAATCAAATTCACTTAAATAGTTTAAACTTAGTGACCACACTTTTAATACTTCAGATACAATTTACGTAGAAAAAATTACATTTAGGTAAAAACACTAAAAAAACCAGTAAAGAAAAAAAAAGATACTAAATTTCCTACTAAAATATTTCTCCTATACTAAAAATGTTACTGAAGGACCAAAATCTTACTAAATTTAGTGGGAAAACCACTAACTTGGCAACACTGTTGTACAATACAATTTTGTTAAGAAAAATTTTGTATCAAAATAATATCAATTATAAAAAATGAAATTTCAGAATAAGTTGATTACTATTGAGCTGTTAAATATATACAAGGTATCGATTATTCCAATTATTAATTCTCCCGCGCATATATAATGCTATTAAAATCACAAAAAGAGATGCACATATTTTATGATGAAGCAGATCCGATTTTAAATCCTGATAAAATTATTAGTATCCAAAATTCATTCGCTATATAGGAAAACCTCTCGAGGGAGGGGGAGTGTTCGATAATATTGAATTGCAAATTTCATTGGTTTCAACAGGGGCGAATTTGCGAGAGCGTTGTTTTTGGTGAACAGTCGTGTGCTATATAAGCAAATAACTAGAATAACCAAAGATGACGATGGGCTGGAATTTCCAGAGAGGAGAGAGAGAATGGTGAGAAGTTCGAGCCACGTTAGGCGACTTTGGAGCAAAGGAACAATTAGGGATAAGTAATTGACGCGACATTCCATGAGTTGGAATAGAGAGAGTGAGAGAGAGAGAGAGAGAGAGAGAGAGTGTGTGAATTCGGGTCCGTTTGCCAAAGTTAAGTAATTGTATACGACTTTGGAATGCTCCAGGGTGGTGTTGTAACGCGACCAAGTTCTCTCTCTCCATGTCGATTGTGCGCAAGTAAATTCATGAAAATTCACGTGAATGTGTAACGTAGTTTCTCTCTATACATATAAAGCGCCTTGTACTCGAATTCCTTCGGAAGGTTCTGAATTATTAATGCGAGAAAGGTCATTCCTTGAAAGTATATATATATATATATACCTCTAGGCAAATCGTAAATTTCGTTTAATTGCATTGAAAAATTTTTTTTTTCCTTTTTATAATACCATAAGTGGTGTACTGCATTCCAAGTTGTGAATTTCGTTTACATATTATTGATTTTATCGCATCTCTTCTAATTTTTCTTTTATTGTCTATTTTTTGAATCTAAAAATAAAATTTAAATATTGATTTTTCGAATTGTATAACAATATGGAAAACTATTCATTCAACATATGTATACCAGTGACTGAATAACTTTAAGTACTGAGCAATTTCGAAGTGTTTTGGCAGTGAGCCAACCTCGATATTGCGACCACGCGTTTCCCCTTTCGTATATATATATATGAAGGCAACTATTGTCCAAACAGGAGTAGGACAGTAAATTCAAAGACAAAATCCTACTTGGAGCGCAGATTTTAAAAATTGATTATTTCGATAGCAAACTCTTCTAATTTTACCTCAGTGTTTTATATTTTATCCAGATAAATCTATAATTACAACCTTAATCAAAATTAGCAACAGATGCAATCCGTTTATACCTAAAAAATCTATACATAAAAATTCCATTTCTTACATTAAATTAAATTGTTTTTTTTTCAACAACATATGTGTGTTTTTTTCCATTCAATAATTTTCAAAAAGGGAGTGTGTTACTTAAATAGATTATCCGTAAAATTGAATTTAACACTAAAACACACTTGTGACATAAGTGCATTTACGAAATTATAAAACAAATTGGTTTCATTTCGATAAAAGCGATATCTTATCAACTGTCATTGGCATTAAAAATATCAATCTATCAAAGAGAGAAAGAGAGAGAAAGAAAGAAAGAGTGTTATCCACCGCATAAAGGAACCGATTTCTTAATACAAGCTAAATCCGCTTTTGGTCGACAGAAAGTGACTTTAGGGCGAACATATAACCTTCTCAGACATCTGTCTATCCTTCTCCTTGTCCTAGAGTATGTGTATAGCTGCTACTGCGGCTTCCACCGAGCATAATCCAATTTGTGCGCCAACCCTCCCCTCCCTCCCCCCTTTTTCCCCCCATCTGTGTGACTAAGACGCGCGCGCGTCACTTTCAGCGACGTGCTTCGACTTACAAATGGAACAATAATATTGTTTTTCTATGTTCGTCGGGCACGAAGATCCTATCTCTTCTTTTGCCATTATATTTCCGTGAAGAAATGAACTTTTCTGAAATTATATAATCTACCTCTTTTTTTTTTTTTTTACTTATTTACTAATCAACAAAATTTTAAAAAATATATTTTCCTATCAAAAATTAACTACTGCTGCATTAAAATATAATCGAGAAAACACTCTCTAAATCTGAATTAGTAAAAATGTTTTCTAATTTGAATTAGTGACTCACTTTTTGCTTCTGAATTAGTTAAATTTTACTAATTGTTAGTAAAAGTTACTAATAATTTTACTAATTGTTAGTAAAAGTTACTAATAATTTTACTAATTGTTAGTAAAAGTTACTAATAATTAGTAAAATTTAACTAATTCTAAAGCAAAAAGTGAGTCACTAATTCAAATTAGTAAACATTTTTACTAATTCAGATTTAGAGAGCATGAAGAAAATTCAATCGATTGTTTCACAGAATGAAATCCTGAAAGGGAGTTCGCACTGTATGATGACGTAATGCAAGAGAATTTATATATATCTAGGAAGCTTATTTGCAATAATTCTTTATATATATGTATAAGAAGATGAAGAAAAAAAAAAATCCCCATATAGCCTACAGTGCTTTTGTGTATATATAAAAGGCATCGTTGTCGTTCACCCTTCATCGAATAGAATCCACTGGCCATTGCGCAGTCCATAAAGTTCTCTTAGAATAGTGTGCTCTCTTTTCCCCTCCGGACGTGTTAAAGGTGCACCCCATCTTGGGCATCAATAGGAATGCCATTTGAAGGCGCTCTAAGAAACTGCTAATAGACTTTAGGAGCTAACGGAGCAAAGCTTCCAATAAGGGGGCGGAATGGAAAGAAAGCGAAAGCACTACCCATATAAAGAAGAAGGAAAAAAAAACCGCTAGAAGCAACAACGAAAAGAAATTTTTTCCCTCATGATCAAAAATTTTCCTCTACGCTTTTTATTATTTTTTTTACTACAAAATTACTTGAAAAGTATTTATTTTTCCAAAGGTCTATCGAAAATTGCCTACTGGCGCAGTATCGGTGCCAATATTGTACCAGTACTGCGCCAGTAGTAAATTTTTTTATATACAAGCATTGTGAAAATAAATATTTTCAATCTATCTTTACGTTTAAAGATTAATTAAACTATTTATTTTTCCAAAATTTTGCTATTAAAAAAAATTAACTATCGGCACAGTACTGGCGTGGTACTAGTACCAGTATTGTGCCAGTACTGCACCAGTAGTTAATTTTTTCCTATAGGGAAGCTTTGGAAAATTTTATTTTAACTTAACTTAAATATATTTATTTCTACAAAGCTTTAATTGAATTTATTTTTCCATAGTTTCCCTATTAAAAAATAACTACTGGCACAGTACTGGTACAATACTGGTACCAGTACCACAGCAGTACTGCGCCCGTAGTTAATTTTTTTTATAGAAAAACTTTGGTAAAGTTTTTTTTTAATTTACCTTGGGCTTAACTTAAAAATATTTATTTTTCTAAAACTATTCTATAAAAAATTAACTACTGGCATAGTACTCGTACCAGTATTGCGCCAGGACTGCGCCAGTAGTTAATTTTTTCTTATAGGGAAGTTTTGGAAAAGTTGTTTTTTAATTTACCTTGAGCTTAACTTAAAAATATTTATTTCTCCAAAGCTTCTCTATAAAAAATTTACTGGCGCAGTCCTGGCACAATACTGGTACAAGTACTATGCCAGCACTGCGCCAGTAGTTATTTTTTTTATAAAAATGTTTTAAAAAACTAAATAGTTTTGTGTAATCTTTAATCCTAAGATAAATTGAAAATATTTATTGTCCTAAAGTTTCCCTATAAAAAAATTAACTACTGGCGCAGTCCTGGCACAATACTGGTCCGAGTACTATGCCAGCACTGCGCCATTAGTTAATTTTCTATAGAAAAGTTTCATAAAAATAAATATTTTTAAGTTAAGCCCAAGGTAAATTAAAAAAAAACTTTCCCAAAATTTTTCTATTAAAAAAAATTAACTATCGACACAGTACTGGCGTGGTACTAGTACCAGTATTGTGCCAGTACTGCACCAGTAGCTAATTTTTTCTTATAGGGAAGTTTTGGAAAATTTCATTTTAATTAACTTAAAAATATTTATTTCTCCAAAGCTTTTCTATAAAAAAAATTAACTACTGACGCAGTCTTGGCACAATACTGGTACCAGTAGCACGCCAGTACTGCGCCGGTAGTTAATTTTTTCTATAGGGGAGCTTTGGAAAAGTTAAAAAAAGCTTAACTTAAAAATATATATTTCTCCGAAGCTTCTCTATAAAAAATTAACTTCTGGCGCAGTCCTGGCACAATACTGGTACGAGTACTATGCCATCACTGCGCTGGTAGTTAATTTTTTTATAGGAAAGCTTTAGAGAAATATATATTATAACTTAAAATATATATTTCTCTAAAGCTTTCCTCTAAAAAAAATTAACTACCGGCGCAGTACTGGCGTGGTACTGGTACCAGTACTGTGCCAGTAGTTATTTTTTAATAGCGAAACTATGGAAAAATAAATTCAATTAATCTTTGACATAAATATTAACTTAAAAATATTTATTTTTCCAAAGTTTCCATATCAAAAATTTCTCCACTGGTGGAGTACTGGCGCGGTACTGGTACCAGTACCAAACTCTCAATTTCTGATAGATTTAAGACACAATAAATAAATTCAGTATCGTTAAAAAATCCAACAACATATCTGATCAAAATACTTGACAATAATTATTTATAATAATTATAATAAAAAAAATATGCATCATTTATTCGAATTATGATCGAGTTTAAAAAAAAAAAAGAAATCCTTTTTATAGTATATGGTATTTAAAAAATAAACAACCGTAATTTATAATGTCGAGTACTGAATACAAATATGCTAATTTTGATAAATAAATTGAAAAATATTTTGCATAGAACATAAGATGATCGTTAGTGAAACTGCATCATGTTTCTTTTTTTTTCCAAACTATTATATATACACGACTTTTGAGAACTTGTTTGTACCGTAATTGCACCAATTAGCCATATATGCATTAAATTATACTCAATATATGATCCATCCTTATATGCGCATATAATTTCTTTACATAATTCATTTAACTGTTTACAATATTAATTCCATACATTAGTGTCCAATTATTTATCAAACACACATTTATGAATGATATTATTGTTATAAATAATTATGTTCAAGTTATATTATGACAAATAGAAGAAAAAATTATTATAAATAATAAAATGAAAAATTTGCAATTTTAAAAATGAAAAAAAAAGAATTATAGTTATCATAGTTGTATATTGGTCGATTACAACTCATGATTTTCTGATTCTGTTCGACCATTTAGAGAATAAGATTGACCCTTACGAAAAAAAAAAGAGGACTTTATTTTACTCTAATGGGCACTACAAGAAGTATTGCACTCGAAGGGCTTTCTTTCTCTCTTTCTCTTTTCGCTAAAAGAGTCCAAAGATGTTTTTCCCACTGGGTCCCTCAAGTCCTTTCTTCAACTAAATTTATTCTCCAGTAGTAAATAAAAGATAAGGGGTGGGTCGATCTTTCAACTTGGATAATTAATACATCACTTTGTTCTCTTTTTCCAAATCAGATAAAAATAAAGAACTATTACATTTATTTGTTAAATAAAAAAACTTTTCTTTCTTTATATATATAAAAAAAATGAATAATGAATGAAAATTATAAATAAAAAAAATATAAATTTAAAATTATTTTCATATAGGTTTAAATAAAAAAAAATATTTTCTTCCTATTTTTGTTTATAGTAAAAGTTTTATAAAAAGAAAATTATAATACTTTTAGGTTCAATTTAATTCGAGAAAAACCATATTGGTTAAAGGTGTAAATGTCAAGGGAGAAATTGTATAAAAGTTATTTTTCGAAAAGGTCGATCCAATCACCTGAAACGTTGGAAAGGGTATGTATATATATATATAGAAAACAGGGTGGAAAGCACACGAGGGTGACGTAATCGTTCCAGCCGAGCATTGTGGCGCCATCCCTTGGAGGAAGCTTCAACTCCTTCAACCCTCTGCAACCCTTTTGTTTCAAGGGTATATAATACCGGATTCTCCAAATCCTAATATGATAATTATCTCCTTTCCCTCGAGGCAAAAACGTCTTTTAATCTTCAACCCAGGAGAGACATATATGCTTCAAATAATTCACGAGAACTAATTTTCTCGTACTTATTTCGTTTTAGTGAAATAACTTTTTGGAATTTAAAAGATCACGATTCGTTGAACACACTCTTTAGAATCATGAATCTTTGATCTTTGATCTTTAAAAGGGATAAGGGATACAAAAATTGATTCACAGTTATGGGCAAGAAGTGTCTTTTGCATCGATGAAGAAAAGGGGTTGAAAATCGACAAACCGAGGGTGCGCTTTTTAAGGAAACACATCGACCTGTGTATAATTCCATCTCGTGACAGCTCGCGGAACTGGATGATAAACATCAAGTAGTTGAGGGTTAAAAAAGTCAAAAGATGATGAAACTTTTGAGTTAATGGATATTGAAACAAAGACAATTTTTTTCGGTCTCTTTCTACTGATATATGAAAAGTCTGACTAAAATTTACTTTTACTACTGAACTACAAAAAAAAATTTATATCTGATTAAAACTTTCGTTTACAACTAGGGTGAAAAAAACACAATTTTTTGTCTGATTGAAAATAGTTTTTTCTACTAAAAAGAATATAATTTAAAAAATTTCCATGTCTGACTAAAAATGGCATTTACTACTGATAGGAATGTTTAAAAAATTTTATCAAGTCTGATCGTAACGTTCTGTTACTACTGATATGAAATTACAAATTCTTGGAATGTGTCTGACAATAACAGACTTTTTTTACTGAAAAGTCTTTTTACAAATGTTACAAAAGCTGTCTGCGTCTGACTAAAACTTACTTTTACTACTGATAATAAATTTACAAAATTATTTACATTTTTTGTCTGACTAAAAGCAGTTTTTACTACTTAGAATACTAGGCTATCAGTCTTGCTAAAACTTTCCTTTTCTATTGAAAACAATAATTGAAAAAAATACAAAAATAATCCGTCTGACTATGGCAGTTTTTTCTACTGATACAAAAACTTCTTTTGTCTGACTGAAATTGGGTTTTACTACTTAGAATTAAAAAAATTCCAAAAATTTGAAAGCCTCACTAAAATTGACTTTTTCTACTGAAAAGAAAAATTATAAATTCCTAAAAATATTCTGTCTGACTATGCCTGACTGAAACAGGGTCTTACTACTCAGAATTAAAAAATTCAAAAAATTTCAAAGCCCTACTAAAACTGTCTTTTTCTACTAAAAAAAATTAAAAAATCCTAAAAGTATTTCGTCTAACTATAACAGTTCTTTGCTACTGATACCTAAACATACAACACCTGCTTTATCCGCCATTCTATTGACTTTTACTACTGATACTAAATTTACAAGAACATTTTGTCTGACTGAAACTGTCTTTTACTACTCAATTTATATAAAAGGGTCGAAATAAAGGAAATTAAGTTTGAAAAAAAACTCCTTAAAAAAATAATCAAGAAAAGAAGAGAGAAAAAGAGACAGAAAAAAAAGTATTTGAGTTTGAAAAGAAAGAACACAAAATAAAATGAGACAGAAATAAATTTAGTAATGTGAAGGGGCTCTCATCTCCTAAATACCAATTAGAGATGGAAACTTCCCCCTTTCATGTTGATTCGTGTCTCTAGAGTTATCTCCAAGTTCGCATTGTTCTTCATCTATGTATATCTCCAACTCTTCGCGAATTCCCATTCCCCACAAAACTATAGACGCAACAAACCGTCAAGGTTGCCATTGGAGGGAGAAGGTTTTGTCAATAATTCAAAAGTTACATTTAGATATACTCAAAATATTGTCATAACCGTTTAGTGTAATACAGTGAAAATCAGAAATTTATTTGATTCAAATAATAATTGATGACTTAACTATATACTAAACAAAATATGAACTAAATAATTTTTTATTTGAATTAAATAAACTGTATTCTAACCAAAATTTTTGTAATAGAAACAATACTTTCTGTAATTGAAAAAATACTTTCTGTAATTGAACCAATAATTTCTGAATTAACACAATACTTTCTGTAATTGAACCAATAGTTTCTGAAATTACAAAAATACTTTCTGCAATTTAATCAATAATTTCTGTAATTGAACCAATAATTTCTGAATTAACCCAATACTTTAAGTAATTAAACCAATATTTTCTAAAACTGAACCAATACTTTCTGTAATTGAACCAATAGTTTCTATAATTGAACCAATACTTTCTGTAATTGCAAAAATACTTTCTGTAATTAAAACAATACTTTCTGTAATTAAAAAAATACTTTCTGTAATTACAAAAATTCTTTCTGTAATTGAACCAATAATTTCTGTAATTGAACCAATAATTTCTGAATTAACCCAATACTTTATGTAATTAAACCAATATTTTCTATAACTGAACCAATACTTTCTGTAATTGAACCAATACTTTCTATAATTGAACCAATACTTTCTGTAGTTGCGAAAATACTTTCTCTAATTGAACTAATAATTTCTGTAATTGAAACAATACTTTCTGAAATTGAAAAAAATACTTTCTGTAATTACAAAAATTCTTTCTGTAATTGAACCAATAATTTCTGTAATTGAACCAATAATTTCTGAATTAACCCAATACTTTATGTAATTAAACCAATATTTTCTATAACTATACCAATACTTTCTGTAATTGAACCAATATTTTCTATACTTTCTGTAATTGCAAAAATACTTTCTGTAATTGCAAAAATACTTTCTGTAATTAAAACAATACTTTCTGTAATTAAAAAAAAAATTTCTGTAATTGAACCAATACTTTCTATAATTGAACCAATACTTTCTGTAGTTGCAAAAATACTTTCTGTAATTGAACCAATAATTTCTGTAATTGAAACAATACTTTCTGTAATTGAACCAATAATTTCTGAATTAACCCAATACTTTATGTAATAAAACCAATATTTTCTATAACTAAACCAATACTTTCTGTAATTGAAAAAATACTTTCTGTAATTGAACGAATACTTTCTATAATTGAACCAATAATTTCTGTAATTGAAACAATACTTTCTGTAAATGAACCAATACTTTCTGTAGTTGCAAAAATACTTTCTGTAATTGAACCAATAATTTCTGTAATTGAAACAATACTTTATGTAATAAAACCAATATTTTCTATAACTAAACCAATACTTTCTGTAATTGAAAAAATACTTTCTGTAATTGAACGAATACTTTCTATAATTGAACCAATAATTTCTGTAATTGAAACAATACTTTCTGTAAATGAACCAATACTTTCTGTAGTTGCAAAAATACTTTCTGTAATTGAACCAATAATTTCTGTAATTGAAACAATACTTTCTGTAATTGAACCAATAATTTCTGAATTAACCCAATACTTTATGTAATAAAACCAATATTTTCTATAACTGAACCAATACTTTCTGTAATTGAACGAATACTTTTTATAATTGAACCAATAATTTCTGTAATAGAAACAATACTTTCTGTAAATGAACCAATAATTTCTGAATTAACCCAATACTTTCTGTAATTGAACCAATATTTTCTATAACTGAACCAATACTTTCTGCCATTTGAAAAATTCTTTCTTTAATTGAAATAATACTTTCTATAATTGAACCAATACTTTTTGTAATTGCAAAAATATTTTCTGTAATTGAACAATACTTTCGGTAATTGAACCAATATTTTTTGTCTTAGACACAAATACCATTACATTGACTCAAATAATAATGATCATAATCAAAATCAAATATTTTTTAACAATAATCAAGTAACCAATTATTTTTAATCAAATAAATTTTCAGTAAATATAAGAATAAGAAATATCTTTTTGATCTACCAACCCCTTACCTCAACCTTATAAGAAGGATGAAATGTAAAAAAAGTTTTTCATTTTTAATTAACGTCTCTCTCGCTGAGCATTCAATTATTGTGGATTACATTTTACTTAAGTTGTCCCGATCTTTTTTTTCGTATTTGATATTACAATAATATTCCCATTGCTCGCAAGCGAGGATTTAAAATTTTTTCGGACAATCTTATCAGATCTAAATTTACAAAGGGGACAATTTTAATGATCTTTAATTTCATGGAAATCTTTTCTTATTTATTAACTGTCAGATTTTCTCCTTTAAATTTTTTTCTCTTCAAATATTGCATTTAGTAGAAATTTATATATAAAACCAAATCAAAGTGGGGTCAAAAAAAAAAAACGCAAATGAATAATTGTCAATTAATTTAACAATATATTCAATGAAGAGGGAAAATGTGTATTTGTGTTTTCTATGTTTTGTGTTTCGTTGCACTTTTTTGCTGAGCAAACCCCCACCCCTCACCCCCCTTGCCCCTTTTTCTCTGTCGTCCTCACACGAGTGAATTTGGTGCCAAAATGCTGATCCACTGCGGTCCATTCGAAATCGCGAAACTTGCAGAGGCGTTAAATTCAGACTATACACCCCCGTCGAAATTGAATTAAATCGTTTAACGACCTTATGTTTAGAGGGGGAGAACCCTTCCTCGTTCCGACTACCAAAACCATTTGGGAAAGCCCACACAGCGACACGACGGTGAGATAAATGTAATCAACATTGTAACCCTGGCTACTTGCTGTTTAAACACATGAAACCAGAGTGTGAAGGCTTCATTACATTAAACAAAATATTTTGCCGATAAAAAGGAGAAATTTTTTTTTTTCAAAAAGGAAAATAGTTCTCCAGAAAAAAAGAAAATATTTCTCCAAAAAAGAAAATACTTTTTACCAAAGAAAAAAATAAAAATACAATTACAGTGGAACCTCGATTATCCAAACCCTCTATTATCCGAACCGAAAAACATTTTATCCGAACTTCTATTATCCGAACTATTTTTTGGTCTCCCGAATTTTAAATTTTATTTTCTCTATTTATTTTATCATTCATTCATTTCTGCGAAGAATACGTGATTTGGCATCTAAAAAACGAATAGATGCTATCTTTCAAAGCAAAATAACCAAATTTATGCCAAAAAAATCTTAAAAATTTCTTAATTTTCTGAGTTTTTAATATATTACTAGCAAAATTAAACGCGCGAAATTAGGGATTTAATTGTTTATTATAAAGAAATTAAAATTAATATTATCAATAATATTTTTAATTTATTATAATATTATTACATTGTTAATAATAATTCCTTAATTTTTATCAAATAAAAAAAATATATTTCTTGATTTTTTTTTTGATTATCTGTCGATAATTTTTCAGAAATTATTCCAGAAAATTTTCGATTTAAAATTTTAATTGATAATTTTTAATACAACATATGTATATCGGTAAAGGTCTTGTAAAATTTTCTTATCATCAAAATATTTATCATTAAATAAAATTTTTTATTTTTTATTATATAATAATAAATAATAATAATAATTATTATTAATCTATTATATGAAATATATAAATTTTCAATTGCCTATAATAAAAAAAAATATTTTGCAAATAAAAAAATTATAACCAAAAAATAATAAAAATATTTGTTATTAAATGAAATTTTTTATTATTATATAATAATAAATAATAATTATTATTATTATTAATAAATTTAAATTAATAAATAAATAATTTATAAATTATAAAAAATTAATATTTAATATATATTATTCAATATTCCTAATTAATTAATTAATGTAACATATATAAATATATATAAAATATAATAATTTAAATTTTATTTTAAATAAAAATTATTTTAAAAAATGTTATATTAAGTTAATATTTAAAAATAAAAATTATTAAAAAAAATTAATATTTAGTCAAAATTAAAAATTAATATGTATATATAATATAAATATATATATATATAATATAAATTTTTTTAATTATAATAACAAAAATAAATAAATATTTTGTGAAAATAAAAAAAAAATTTAATTTGTAATATATAATATAAATAATAAATATAATATAAATAAATAAATAATATAAAATTTTTTTTATTATTTATAAAATTAATTAAATTATCGTGATTTAATGAAATAAATTTTTGAAATTTTAAAAATTATCAACTTATGCAGCTTACTCTAACAGCAATCGAATCAATTTTTCTCACAATCCTCACAATTTTTTTGCACGATTCTAACAATTTTATAATTTTTAATAATTAAAATACGACCGCACAAATGACAATGTCAAAGCATTGAAAAATTTTAACCAACACAAAATAATGTCAAACAATACATTTAAAAAAAACAAAAGACCTATAACAAATACTAACTTCAGGTGTGGACAGAATGAACGAAAGATATTCACGATTATTATATGTAATTAATTAATAAATATTTATATACTTATGTATATTTAAAAATATATAGTTCAACTATACATTTTTTTACTTTAATTATAAAAAAAAAATTAAAATCTCTGTTATCCGAATTTTCGATTATCCGAACCCGGCCTTGCCTAGATTAGTTCGGATAATCGAGGTTCCACTGTATTCAAAACAGTATTTTCGAAAAAATAATAAAATCGTTTTTACTTATGTTAAATAGATACCAATTACACGTATATTATTAAAACGATGCTATAGCTAAGAGATGTTCACACATTTTTTTTGGAGGATACATAAATTCTTTGATAAATGAAAGACGCTTCATTCTTTTTCTTAAACTTGCGTCGCAAGGGACTCCCTACTGTGACGAATCTATTCCTATTTATAAGTCAACGAATATCAAAGCAACACCGGGTTTCTTTTTTTTTTTTTTTTTGATATTTATTACCAAAGAGCTTTATAGTTATTACCTCAATAAATAATGTGAGAGAAAAAAATTACGCAAAATTTGTAATTGAGTTGACTAATCAAGTTTGAAAAAAAATGATTTATCATTAAAAGTTCATCTTTTTCGTATAAGAAATTCAAAAAAAAAGAAACCAGATGTCATATTAAAATGTCTAAATTATAATTTGTGATAGAATAAAATTTCTGAATTTTATAAACTTGTCAAAAAAACATCTCCAATTAGTTTCTTTTTAAATTTATCTATCAATTATTTAAAAAATAAAAATTTCTTCCACGATTCTAAAAAAGAAGGAAATAAGGGCTTTGTTTTATGTTATAAAGAAAACATTCGACTTTTCACATTTCTTGAACAAAAAAAAAAAAAGAAAGAAAGTAACTGAATGTGATTCCAGAATAACGTTTTTCTCACACCTAGAAAACTCGTATGCGGTCGAGGCTGTTTGTATAGGCTATAATTTTCTGGTTTTGTACTCTCCGAGTAACGTATGAGTTTTCCACCATACCGGAAGATACGGCGAGCCGATAATAAAAATTCATGCGAAAATCAATAGCGGTATCCTGGTGGAAAAAAAAAGTGAACGAGAGAGAAGGAGAGAGAGAGAGAGAGACTGAAAACATACGTGTCAACGTACATTGCGATAGAATGGGGAAAGTTTTATGATGATAAGAGTGGCTCACGTGTCACACCAGAAGGGGTTCGATAAAAGTATCGAAAAAATGATGAATCCTCTTCAAGCACCGATCTTATCTTCATTCTCGTTTCCAACACGCCTATATATATACGTAAATACTTTTATGCAAAAACCAGGAAAACTGTTGCCTATCTCAAAAACATTTTAAATATCAACACTTCAATTTATTTCTATATATCTCTTTTTTCATATATTTCCCCCCATAGTACTTCCTTGTAAAAAAATTAAATTTTGGAAAAAAAAATATTCCCCTTCCTCAGAAAAATATTCCACAAAAGAAAATTTTGATAATTTTTGGGAAACTATTGATTAGTGAAAAAATCATTATCGATTTAGAGAAATTGCAGAAGGTGATAAACTTTTAATATAAGATATATATACGCACCCTTCGCGTGAAACAAAATTTTATACGATGAATTCGAAACGAGAAAAACTTGCTTGAATTATCATTTCAAATAGTTGAAGATTAAATTACGGTCTTTCGCGAGAATAATAAGATTTGTTTTCTGTGGCGTTGACAATTTATTCCGATGGTGAAATTTTTTTTTTTCCCTCATCTTTTGCGTAAACCAATTTGTATTTTTGTAAAAATGAAAATTTTCTCCCTATAGGTAAATATTTTCTATACGATAATTAATTTAAAAATTTCGACAATTTAGAAACTCTCTTAATCTGAATTAGTAAAAATTTTAACTAATTTCCAATAGTGACTCACTTTTTCCTTCTCGATTAATAAAATTTAACTAATAGTAAGGAAGAAAAATTATTACTATATTGAATTAGTAAAATTTAATATTTTTTTTTACTATTAATTAGTTAAATTTTACTAATAGTAGCAAATTTTTATTTACTACTAATTATTTAAATTTTACTAATAGTAGCAAATTTTTTTTTACTACTAATTAGTTAAATTTTACTAATAGTAGCAAATTTTTTTTTACTACTAATTAGTTAAATTTTACTAATTCAATAGTAGAAATTTTTTTACTACTAATTAGTTAAATTTTACTAATAGTAGCAAAATTTTTTTTACTACTAATTAGTTAAATTTTACTAACAGTAGAAAATTTTTTTTACTACCAATTAGTTAAATTTTACTAATTGAATAGTAGAAATCTTTTTACCACTAATTAGTTAAATTTTACTAATAGTAGCAAATTTTTTTTTACTACTAATTAGTTAAATTTTACTAATTCAATAGTAGAAATTTTTTTACTACTAATTAGTTAAATTTTACTAATAGTAGCAAAATTTTTTTTACTACTAATTAGTTAAATTTTACTAACAGTAGAAAATTTTTTTTACTACCAATTAGTCAAATTTTACTAATTGAATAGTAGAAATCTTTTTACCACTAATTAGTTAAATTTTACTAATAGTAGCAAATTTTTTTTTTACTACTAATTAGTTAAATTTTACTAATTCAATAGTAGAAATTTTTTTACCACTAATTAGTTAAATTTTACTAATAGTAGCAATTTTTTTACTACTAATTAGTTAAATTTTACTAATTCAGTAGTAGAAATCTTTTTACCAATAATTAGTTAAATTTTACTAATAGTAGCAAATTTTTTTTTACTACTAATTAGTTAAATTTTACTAATTCAATAGTAGAAATTTTTTTACCACTAATAAGTTAAATTTTACTAATAATAGAAAAAAATTTTACTACTAATTAGTAAAATTTTACCAATTCAATAGTAGCAAATTGTTTTTTTACTACTAATTAGTTAAATTTATCTAATTCAAAAGCAAATTTCCCTACTTTGACAATTTTTACAAATCAAATTTAAAAAATAAGGATCGAAAAATATATAATTTATATTTTAATCTTAACAATATATTCTATGGCACAACCGAAAAAAAAACCCACCCTTTGTCATGTATGCGGCTGTTTTTGAGGACACAATTAGAACCGACCAGACTGGCGCCATGGTCCTGTAACCCTGTTTTGCGATCTACTGAAACAAAAAATCTTCGAACCGAACTACACGCTTCCATTCATCATTGATTTTTCAACCATCATTAGATAAACGTCACTGACATTTCAAGATCATTTATTCACCATACATGTGGAAAAAATACAGTTCCTTAAAGAAAATTTCCTTTTTAACCTAAAAAAAAATCCAAAAAAACTATTTTTGATATTTTCCTCAAAAAAAAGAAAAAATCTGATAAATATTGAAACGAATGAATTTTCTTAAACGCCAGATAATAGTCCGCACTTTCCTAAAGGAAAATGTTATTACAGTGAATCATTTTTCCCAACTTTTATTCGTCACGAAAAAGAAATGAACAGTGATAAAATGAGATTAAAAAAAAAAAGAGAAGAAAATTGGCCCCCGTTTTTATTTCTGAGTCAGGATAATATGCAGTGAATGTAAAATAGACGCCATTAAGATTTTCGTGCGATGATAAGTTTTGAAAGAAAATCCACTCAGCAAGTGCGCGCGAGGCAAAAGGAGCAAAAAAAAAAAAAAATGAAAGAGAGAAACGTGAACGAGAGAAAGAATGAAAGAAAGAGACAGAGAAAAGAGAGTATGGAGCATAAAAAAGGCCAAGCCTCGCAGCTTCCTTTTTAATTCACCTCTCACAAGAGAGGTCGAAACGTCGCCAATGCGATGGATACCCGCAATATCGACCTGTCACTATACATCGAGTGGCACTCCCAATGGATTACGAATGTTTTCTTAAAGGAAGTGTATCCTCTCTTCGGGCCAGCAATTTGTATTCAAGATAAACTGTTATTGATGTCTTTCGATATATCAGAATCCTTTAAAATGGATGCGCGCGGCAATGTCCCGCGGGGGGTCCATTTTATTTCTTCCAAAATAGATTTAAAAGCCTTTCTATACTTTGTCATTAAATTATTTTATTCAATATAGAAAAAAATTACACTAAAGAAAAATTTATTTTATTCAAAAAATTATTAAATTATTAAATAATTTTTAATTTTTAATTATTAATTATTTAGTTTATTAAATACTTAATTTTAATTATTAAAATTATTTGTTTAAAGTAACCAATTATTTGAATCAAATAAATTTTTTTCCCCTTATTTTTTGTTTGTATTTAATTTTGATAATTTTATAAGAAAATTTTTCTTTCCAGTTAGCAAAGAAAAAAAAACCATACATCCCCCAAGAGAAATTTTATATAACTAAATGAAGAGGAAGTTTAAAGTAAATGTTTAGAATGCCAATATTTCTTTAGCACCTTTGTTTTCCTTCATTTTATCAGTTATAACCGCATAGTACAGCCTCGGGCAAAAGTATATATATATATATAAAAGGGCGCTAATAACTTATGTCTAAGAAGAATGACAATTTATATGCTAAATTTTGAATATGAAATATCGTTACTTTGAGTAGTGGTTTCTCACAGAACATCAACTAATATGAATAATCAAATATTCCCTAAAATTGCTCAATTGGTAGAAAATTTATATCGAATTGAATTATTTACGTAAATTTTGAAAGCGACTAGAAAATCCATTTAACGAGGAGGGAAATTATAAATTTGCATTTAGCCTAATTCGAAATTACTATAGTAATAATAATTATTATAATATATTAATAATAATTACAAAATAATAATTATATTATTATATAATAATTATATAATAATTATATATAATATTATAATTATAATAATGATAATTATTTATTATTATTCTAATATTTCTTATTATATAAGAGAAAAGAATTTTTTTCAGTGAGTTTCCTATCTATAACCTAGTTATCGGTCGATAAAACAGAGAGTGGATTTTACCCGCGAAATTTAAATTCAAAATTAAATCGGCCTAAAGAAATTTTAAATAACTAGCAATTCTAATTAAATGATCTTTACAAACTTTCAATTCAATAAATATTCAATAACTTTAATTTATTGATAAAAATTAATTAATAATATAAATGTAAAAAAAAAATAAAAAAAATAATTAAAAGCTCGATATGAAAATTGGTTAATCGCCAAGATCAAAATATTTAGATAAATTTTTTATATGAAATAAAATTTTTGATAAATATAAGATTTTTCCCAGAGCTACGAAGATACTTTTAGCACTCGAAACTTATGAAATTATTAGTAGTATATCCAGCGTTGAGAACGAAAGTTAAATTAAGAAGTTTGTAGTTTTCTTTTTAACTTTTTTCCTCACAATTTTTTTTTGCGGTCTGTATATATATATATATAAGGAGAGTGAGAGAGAGATATGAGAGTCGTCAAGCAGTAAATGGACAGGAGCCATAAGTCGCGCGACGGGACAAGGGCTGTGGATTATGGAAGATGTCGCAGGAGTGGTGAGCTGTAAACATTCGCCCAACCCCTTCGGCAAACGTCCTTGTCGTAAGTCGTATTACAGTGTTGTGTGTAAGGAGTTCTAGTATATATCCGCAATGCTTCCCCTACATTTACTTGTGTGCATCTATATACACATGAATTTACTTTAGAAACTCAATATAGTATATCGTAAATAAAAACTTTTATTAAAAAAAAAATTTAAATACAGAAAAATTAATTTTCTTGTTGTTAAACACAAAAAAAATATCTAATTCTCACGAAGTTGTATAAAGAGTTCCATTTGTCCGCCATAATAATTTATCTCTCACCTGAGTTGCAACAGTTTCTCCGCAAGAGCGCTAGTGTCGAAGAGTGCTAGTTTAGCGACACTAGCGCTCTTGCGGCGAAACTGTTGCAACTCAGGTGAGAGATAAATTATTACAAATTATTAGTATTTTATTTGTTTACATATTATTAATTACATAATTACAATTATTAATTGATGATAAATTAGTTATAAAATTAGCACGCAGTTGTATTAGGAGCCATTTGTAATAATTTATGTCTCACCTGAGTTGCAACAGTTTCTCCACAAGAGCGCTAGTGTCGAAGAGTGCTAGTTTAGCGACACTAGCGCTCTTGCGGAGAAACTGTTGCAACTCAGGTGAGACATAAATTATTACAAATGGCTCCTAATACAACTGCGTGCTAATTTTATAACTAATTTATCATCAATTAATAATTGTAATTATGTAATTAATAATCTGTAAACAAATAAAAAACTACTCCCACATTAGTGAGGGAAAAATGGTAATTTCAATAAACAATTAAGTGGGAAAATTGAGACCTTAACCCTTTTTTAAAAAAAAATACGGGAAGAAAACTTATGGATGAGTTAGGGATTCGTCTTATTTGATATCGAGGGTTGAAAAACAGATAGAGAGAGAGAGAGAAAGGACCTTCGAGACCTTTAAGCCGCACATGTGAGGGCTCCATATAAGTTATATGTCGCCAAAAGGCTTCATATATACAAGTCTCAGATATTGGATCTATCTGATTTTCAATTATAATCGTAAGTTATCGGTGCGCGAAAAGAGAGCAGGAAAAGAGCGATCGTTGAAAAATGCATGAGATGGATTTGGAGACAAATAGAAAATACCAAGGGTGGTAGTAGGCACCGCAATTTCAATGAGCCCAACTGTTCCTTATTCTCTTTTTTTTTTTTTTGCCCCTTGTGGCTTGACGCGCGCGATGAGACTCGTGTGTGTAAATAATAAATTGAATAACAAACTTTATTTTTTCTAATATCGTCAACTTTTTATATAGGTTAGTTTTTTTTCTTTTCGCCAACTATTCATGGTACAATTTGTTTTTTAGAGGGTTTTTTCTTTGAGGGGGATCTCTCAACACAGCTGTCTTGAGCCAGACGGGGGTCATTCACGGTTCAATTATTTAATTTAATGTCGTAATCTAGTGAAACAAATTTTATAAAAGGAGATCCATGGATTTTTAATGCCATTTCTCCTAGAGTGTGACTTTTATATCTTCACGCATATTAATTTTTTCCGATGGTTTTTTTTCCTTAGATTCTTTTGGAAATTTCAATTCAAATCAGAGAGAAAAATGATTTTTATTTTGAATTTTTTGGTAGGGGATTAATTTTAAATTTTTGGATATATATATAAAGTAAAGATCGCGCAGGGTGAGTTTGATAGTTTTCTCGAGGGGTGGCAGCACGCTTCAACATCAGACTAACATACCTTCGATTGATTAAATTCTCACTTTCCTTTCATTGCGCTAATTTTGTTTTCTAGTAAAATTTGTTTACAAAAAATATTATAAATTCTTTTCTGATTTTTCCACTATAAACCCATCTGAAAAAATTTTTCTCATTTCAGTAGAAAAAAATGTAAATCAACCTCTATTTCTTTTAGACATTATATTTTCACCATTTGTCTAAAAAAAATACGAATGACTTCTTTTTTCCAAACAAGAGAACCAAGGGAGAGGAATCAGTAGCTCACTTTCTCGACGAATGTCACTTTATGTTGAGGTGCATTCATCTAGCAACAATCGAGCATTTAGCTTGATTGCAAAACGCAATGGGGGGAGGCTTGAAATACAAAAGGGCGGACCATTGGTAGAAAGAGAGAAAGAGAAAGAGAAAGCATCGTCTGGTACCTTCAAAAGCAGAGTGAAAACTATGGTGGGACATACGATCTAACTTGGAGAGTTTCGTATTCCTGGATAAGAGAATGATTGTTCGATCGCGGTAAAGTGCGCCCCCTTCTTCTTCACCCCAAAACATTCAATTTGCGCAGTATCGTTTTACGAGCAAGGAATTTTAAGACTGAATAAAGCGACATTCTCTTAAGATCAGGAAGAAAGTCCAAATTTCGTTTTCGCATCTTGAGAACCTGTAATCCAACACCATATCTAACCTTCTCTAAAACGTTCTTTTTTTTCTCTCTTCTTTATATACTGCTTCGCGCGATGGAATTTACTTCTACACGCCAAAAAGTGGATTTAGTGTTAAAAGCAATTCACACGAATATATATATATATATAATACACACACTTTGGATAAATTACTATGCAAATGAGTCGCTTCAAAATATAATTAACTTAAGTTTGTGTTAAATAATGCAATTTTGTATCAAAATTTCCGAGGAGAGAGAACTTATCAAAGTCAAATAAAACTTTTCAAAGTGGTAAATAACATTTATTTATGATTAAAGTTTAAGAGAGAGAGAGAATTTTGGAGCGAACCTGTCACTGGAGTTTGAATGATGAATAATTAGAGTTGGAGACACGTGATGCATCAGTTTAAGTTCCGCGTTCTATGTATATATATATAATATTTAACAACTAATAAACAACACATTTTGTAAGGTTTCAAATTTGGAAGTTCAAAATGCATGGTACGCACTGACTCCCTAGACCTCGGAGTAAGATGTTGTAATGTCAAAAAATACAACTAAATTTTTTGTAATAAAATTTTTCCAAATAAATTAAAATATTTACCTTAATGAATGAATTTTCAGCTTCCAGGAGATTCTTTCAAACTAAATAGCCCTCGGAGATCCCTACTTTCAAATTAAATTTCCATTTGGAGAATGTGAAAAATAACCGTCAAAATAGACCGAGATCTAAAAAGTCTGAAAGTGAAGAATTCGATGTCCTTTTTTACTTTTGCCCTTGTCTTTGAAGTACGTGACACCACAAGCCATCCAGGATAGAATCTGCAAAAAAGAAAAATTAAATTACAGTCAGCGCTGTACTAACATGTAGTTAAATCTTAAACCGGTCGGTAATATAGAAATCTATAAAAAATTTCATTTCCAAATTTGACAGAAGCAACTGTGGCATTGAGACTAAATCTAAAATAATCGATTAACAAAAAAAATTTTGAAATTATGAGAACTTTGTCACGTTCAATAAATCAAAGGCAGATTTTTCTATTGATTTTGCAATTGTATGCTTTTAGATTATTAAAATCGTAGAAATAAATTTTTGATTTTGGTATTAAAATCAAAAACAAAAAGAAGAGTTTGATTATACGATTTTCTTAATCCAAAAGCACTTCCAAAAATCCACAGTTAAATTTGAAATATTTTAACTTTTGGTTTAATTTTTTTCAGGCTGAAAAAAAAAATTCGATTTTTGTTGTAACAGAAATGGGCGTAAGTGCAATTAGGTTAATAAAATCAAAGTAGCCCAAGACGCTGCGAGCGGACACGTTTCGTAATGAGTGGTTGGGTTCACTTGTAGAAGAGACTCGAGTGCCAGTATTAGCAGAGGTTAACCTCAAAGTTCCGCACTGAATGCTCTTTCCCAGGGAGCCCGTCTTTACAACAAAGGGAACAGTAGTATACCTTAATTTCCTTCGAGAACCTACCCTTCCCCCCTCAACCAAAAAGAAATTTAATTTCACTTGAAAGACTTCTGTTAACTTTTAGTTTTACAAATATTTGTTGTCCCTGGTAGTACAATTTTTTTTTACATACGGTCACCTCTTTCTCTTTCATCAAAAATGCTTTCATAATCGTTTCTTTCAATTGGGAGGATATTTTTCCTTTTTTGTTTTTTTTTTGAAAGAGTAGTTGTAATAAACCTCTGACATTAATAAACAATGAAGAGACTTGTATTTTTCCTGTTACTTTGGCTTCTAAATAACGTGAGGAGGAAAAAAAAAGTAAAAGCAACCAAGGGCTGAGAGGGCAATAAAATCCCCTCTTTATATATATGAACCTTCATAGAAGAGTTTCCGCTCGTAGATGAGAGAGAAGGAGTGAGAGGGAAAGAGCGAGAGAGAGAGAGAGATAAGAAATTAAATATTAATTTCACAGTGAAAAGCGACGGGTTCCCATTGCCTATGCCAACGTAAAATCCGCGTATCTTGCTAACATTGGCGCCGAATCGAAAAAAAAAATTGAATTTTACATTAACTGTTCAGGAAAAAAAAACTGGATCCCATCTCTACGCTCTAGTTTTTTTATTCGTATTTGAATTATTTCCATAAAAAAATCGCTGTTTAATTAACCTTATATTACCATTATTATCATTATTATCATAATTATTACCATTATCATTATTATCATTACTATCATCAATAAGAGAATATTCTTCAAAAATTTTAAAAATTATATTTTTTTTGAATTGTAAATTTTTTTTCAAAAAATGCTACTGAAGAATAGAGAGTAGTCTCATAACAATGAATTCAATATTGTATTCTAAACTTTTATAACTTTTAACTCAATGTCGATAATATCAGGACAGTCATATATGATTGATGTGATGCATTTAGAATGAAGAATATAAAAAAAAATCTATTTCCGGGCATTGATAGTTAATAGTTTTTTTTTTTTATTTTTTTATTTTTTTCAAAGCCGTTACGAGTGATGCATGTCTCTTCTGTTGTCCATTTCCAATTGTGTGTATATATATACGCAACATTCATTTATACACGCCCAAAGATCGAAACTTTATAAAACTAACATTTGTTGCTGCCATGCCAAATACCATAAGATCTATGTGCCAACATAAACACTTGTTTTCTTTTCTATTTGTCGTATTTTTTTTTTATCCAAATGATGTACTTTTATGTAAATGTACATTTTTTATCATTACATTTACAGTTTATATAAATATAATATAAAAATTTTTGGAATGTCTGACTAGAATTTACTTTTACTACTGATTACAAATTGGAACTGTTTTGGCTGACTGAAACTTACTGTTACTACTTGTTAAATTTTCTAAAACTTTTAACTTTTTTGCCTGATTAAACTGACTTTTACCACTGAAAATAAATTTACAAGAATGACTGTTTTAATTTTTAATTCTTGTAAATTTATTTTCAGTGGTAAAAGTCAGTTTAATCAGGCAAAAAAGTTGAAAGTTTTAGAAAATTTAACAAGTAGTAACAGTAAGTTTCAGTCAGACAGAACAGTTCCAATTTGTAGTCAGTAGTAAAAGTAAATTCTAGTCAGACATTTCAAAATTTTTAAATTTGCTATGAGTAGTAAAATTCAGCTACGGTTACACTTTCCTAATTTCTTATAAGTAGTAAAAGTCATCTATGGTCAGATTTTCCAATTTTTTCAAAATTTAGTCAGTAGTAAAAGTCAGCAGTGGTCAGACATTACAAATTTTTAAAATTCTATGAGTAGTAAAAGTCAGATATGGTCAGACTTTCCAAATTTCCAAAATTTAATAAGTAGTACAATTCAGTTATAGTCAGACTTTTCAGTAATTGTAATTCTTGTATTAGTAGTAAAAGTCCGTGTCAGTTAGACAAAACAGTTCATAGATCTAATAAATTTGATATCAGTAGTAAGTATTACCCCACTTGGAAAGATTCCCCGGAAAGTGCCCCCTGGAGGTTCTATCAGAATTCCGACGGAATTACGCCGGAATTTTCTACATTATTCCGTCGGAATTCCATCGGAGTTCCAAAGAATTTCCGATGGGATTTTGACGAAATTCTGATGGAATTCCGATGGAATTCCGATTAATTTTTTTTTCAAAATTTGTAGAGTCCTAATTCCGTTGGAATTCCGCCAGAATTCCGTCGGAACTCCCTCTGAATCCCATCGGAAATCCTTTGGGACTCCGATGGAATTCCGAAGGAATTATTGGAAGTTCCGGCGGAATTCTGATAGAACCTCCAAGGGGCACTTTGCGGGGAATCTTTCCAAGTGGGACATTTTGTCACAAAAAACTTATTTTTGTAATTTTTATTCCAGTAGTAAAAGTCAGTACTAGTCGGACAAAAATTTATAAATTTTCTGAAAAAAATTGCACTAGTACTAAAAGGTACATTTTAGTAAGACAAAACAGTTCCACTATAGTTTCAGTAATAAAAGTCAATTAAAATCAGCCTTTCCTGGATATTAAATATAAGTAGTAAAAGTCAGTTTTAGTCAGACGATTAAAATTTTAAATTTACCCTCAGTAGTATAGTTCAATTTTAGTCAGACTAATAAATTATCTTGTAAATTTGGTCCTACTAGAAGTAAAAAAAAATTTTTACGTCAGCCAATAATTTCCCAATGGCTTTTAAATTTTCTCCAAGTAGTATAAATAATTTGCAGTCAGACCGTAATTCATGTACTTTTGCACCTAATTAATAACAACAGATTATTATTTTCTCTTCCCTACCAAAAATTATCGAGAATTTACAATTAATATTGTACATTTAGTAGTCAATTTTTAATATGAAAATTTTCAAGTTGACAAATGAAATTACTCATTAAATTCAATATTGAATATATTATGTGAAAAGATTGAAAAAATTAATTAAATCTAAAATTTTTAGCGCGCACAAGTGCTAAATCATTAATTTGCATTTACATATTTAGATATTCCATTATGTGCACTTAAACACAGGATGGTTGAATAAATCTTGCATTAAAAAGGGGTTTCGCTTTGAGAAATTCGATCTGGCGTTTGTAAACTGTCGGCTTAAAACTCGTTGTCTATGACTGCATGCATATTCCCTCTGTGTGTCAGACTGTTAGTCTGACAGCTGTCTATAGATTTTACAATTTACTCTATATATATATATATATATATATATATATATATATATATATATATATATAATAATTACTTTTTAAATTTACATCAAAAAGTGACACGGAAATAAATTTATGTAACAAAATAAAATAGTAAATTCAAATTAAAACAAAACAAATTTTACTTAATTTCTAAAATTTAATTTAATTTAAAATTTCAATAATTATAAAAATTTAATCGGTATTTTATAAACATATTTAAAATTGGATTAAAATTATAATTTAAAAATACGATAAAAATTGTGAGATATTATTTTCAAAAAGCATAGGGAAGAGAGGGGAATATGTGAGAAGCACTATTTAAAGATAACGTTGCGTTTATAGTATACTTGTTCCGCCATATGGGGCTCGTTGAATGATAAGAAATGCCTTTAGTCTCGCGTGTCGCATTATTTTACGTTCTATTTTGAATATTTATAAGGTTTGTCCGTCAGTCGTGAATTTCCATTCTAGAGTCGCGAGAGACTGTCAGAGTAGATTGGTCAAAAAGAAATATAAACTGATCCAACAGAAATATTAACCCCTTCTTTGCTCTCCTATATTATATATATATATATATACCTACGAAAGAAAAACCAAGAAAAATTCCTCTTCACATGCAAAAAATAACAGACTCTCGTCCATTTGAATATTCAATTCTTTTACTTTTTGAGTACATTTAAAATTTTTAATGACAAAGTGAATGTAATGAAAGTTAAATGATAAAATTCATTAATTTTGCAAAAAATAGTTTACTTTTTTATATTTCTCACTATGATAAATAACTTTAAAAAGAAAAATTGATTTTTTAAAAATTTATTTGAAATTTTAACATTTAAATTATGTCATAATAAAAAAATATGTTATCATCAAAATATAATAATGATTGATCAATTTTTTGAAAAATAAAAAAGTATTTTTCAGAAAAATATTTTTGTTAATTTTTATTTTATATCAAAAAGTTGATTTTGTATCTATATATAGAAAAAAAAATTTCCTTTACTCATATATCCAACTCCTTGTATTATTTTCTTTGAAAACATTCACCTCTATCAAGAAGTTATCCATCGCCTTAACACAACTGTATATGTACGTGACCACTCGAGATTTTATTTTCAAACGAATGATACTCCAAACTCTTCGATATAGAAGGACTTTATATTCTCGATTCTCATTGTTTGTATAACGCGATATTTTTTTCAAAATTGTTGATAATAATATTGTTTAAATAATAATATTTTGTTGTTCAAGCTATTTTTGTTAGAAAATTTCAGTTAGAATTTAAATATTTTGTCTAATGTTTAGGTTTCAGTAATAAAAGTCAAATTCAGTTAGACGTGTAATTTTTTTTTTAAAGTTTGGTATAAGTAGTAAAAGTCACTCTTTGTCAGACTTTTAAATTTTTATATTTTAGTCACAGTAGTAAAAGTAAATTCCAGTCAGACATTTTTTAAAAAATTTCAAATTTTGTGTAAGTAGTAAAAGCCAAATTGTCAGGCTTTCAAAATTTTTTATATTTTAGTCTCAGTAGTAAAAGTAAATTTAAATCAGACTATAATTTTTTTTTGTATTAGTAGGAAAAGTCAATCCTAGTCAGACTTTCTAAATTTTTTTTTTTGGCTCAGTAGTAAAAGTAAATTCCAGTCAGACTTTTAACTATTTTTTTTGTTTAAGTAGCAAAATTCAGTAAGCAAATAATTTTATTTTAAAATTTTCAACATTTTTTGGTATAAGTAGTAAAAGTCAGTCTTAGTCAGACTTTAAAAATTTTATATTATAGTCTCAGTAGTAAAAGTAAATTTCAGTCAGATATTTTTTAAAAAAGTAGTAAATTAAATCAGACTCTAATTTTTTTTGTATTAGTAGGAAAAGTCAATCCTAGTCAGACTTTCTTTTTTTTTGGCTCAGTAGTAAAAGTAAATTTAAATCAGACTCTAATTTTTTTTTTGTATTAGTAGGAAAAGTCAATCCTAGTCAGACTTTCTAAATTTTTTTTTTGGCTCAGTAGTAAAAGTAAATTTAAATCAGACTCTAATTTTTTTTTGTATTAGTAGGAAAAGTCAATCCTAGTCAGACTTTCTAAATTTTTTTTTTGGCTCAGTAGTAAAATGAAATTCCAGTCAGACTTTTAACTATTTTTTTTGTTTAAGTAGCAAAATTCAGTCGTAGTAAGCAAATAATTTTATTTTAAAATTTTCAACATTTTTTGGTATAAGTAGTAAAAGTCAGTCATAGTCAGACAAAATATTTCAATCCCCATACTAAAAAAAAACAGTCTTAAAAGAAGAAATCAAAATTATTTCCTCCATTGAAATAATTTTATTTATGATCCTGTTATTTCATCGAATTGACACTGCAATTGTGCCATTTTGATTAATGAGAATAATAATTATGACATGAAGGAAAAAAAGGGATATTTCATAATGGCAAATGATCATAATAATGATAACAATAATAATAATAATTTTAAAACCCATATTGCTTTTTATCGCACATTATTTTCTTCTGTACTCTCTCTCTCTATATATATATATATATCTATGAGGGCTGAATCAGGGATCATTCGTTAAAATTATTCACGGTCACGATATCAACGGTTATGGAAAGGGAACGTGCGGATGCCGACCCATTCTACTCACTTCTAAAGCCCTGCAGGGTGCAACTTTGTGTGCGAAGTGATTAAATTCCGTATGGAAACTCGTGATGCAGTAAGGGGTGTTTTGCCTATATGGTGTTTGTTACCCCTTACATAACAGTAGCATACCATCCAATTTCCAACACTAAAGAAGCAATAATCTCTTCAAATCAAAAATTACAAATATTAACATAAATTTTTGTTTCCCAATGGACCCTGTTTTTTTTTTTGAAATAAAATTGTTCAACTAAAATCGCTAACTTTGTAAAATATTTTCTCAAAATTAATTTGAGAAATTAATGAAAAAAATAGAAACTAAATTTTAGATGAATACTCTAAATAGGATTTAATGTATAGTAGATGCTTTTGGTTGAGAGATACAAGCGTGACGTTGCATATATAGGCTTCGTTGCAACAATGTAATCTCTCAAAGCTCTCTTGGTTTGTGAATGGATCCACCTGCCCGCTCTGTTATTGCCCATATATGTGAGTTCACGGGGCATAGTTCGTCAATTACTCGACAACCCGGATTTAATGCATAACCTAAAGCATTTTGACATGACAATACATTGTGACTTTATGTCCTTCTCATTCAAAAAAAAAATAATCTCCAATAAATAACTTAAAAGAAAATAACTAAACTAAAAATTTCCCCAAAAAAATTGATTCACAAATGAATTTTTTAAGCTTACAACATTTTATAGAAACAAAATCGTTAGGAAAAATAAAAATTATGTAATCAATCTTATAGGCCAATTTTGGAATATGAAATCAAGAGATGATGAGAATAGGGAGATCGTCATCTAGAGTTGCATTTTGAATAATTCAAACACTACTGGTCAACTAATTGTGTTTATGCAAATTTTCTGAATGAAAGGGATTCAATGTTGATTTCCCAAGGATGCACATATGCGTTAATAAGAATAAAAATTGAAAAAATTCAACTCACATTAATATGAAAAATCCTGTGAATCCTCTCCCTTTTTTATATTCGTCCTTATCTTTAAAGTACATGACACCAAAAGCCATCGAGGATAGAATCTGCAAAAAGAAAAATTAATTATCATTTTATTATTTATTTATTTTCTACTTAAACATAAAAAATATATGATGCATTTTTATAACGATATAGATAAATATTTAGATTATATTTCAATGTGAAATAATTTATTAAAAACAATGGAAAAAAATCTATTTTCCTAATTCTCACGTTCAAAATTTTAAAGCATATGCAAGTAACCCTTTCTGTTTTATATATAATATGGACAAGCAAGATCCCTTGCGATTAAAGCCAAACATCACCTCGGTGGGATTATCTAAATTGCTTCGCGAAATGAATTAACGCCTCTCTCTCTCTCTCTCTCTCTTGGTTCTAATGATATCCTTTTTCCTTCCTAACTTAATTCAAGTTCAGTGTAAAGGATCAATCAAGAAATAAACAATTTAATTAATTTTAGTTAATACATTTTATAAATGTAAACAAATTTTATAAAATTAAAATTAATTACACTCAGAAATGGTATATTTGTCTCCGAGCCTATTAACTCATTTATTTGATGCAAATATATTTTATTTCATTGAAATAAAAAATTTATTTGAGCCAAAGAAAAATTTATTTCTGACAAATAAAATTTTTATTTACGCCTAATAAATAAGTTAGTAGGCTCTGAGACAAATATACGTTTATTTAATTCAAATATATTTTATTTGGTTCAAATAAATCATTTCTCTGGGTGTAAATTTAATATTTAATGTTAAATTGTTTTGTCCACTCCTACTGTAATCAAAATAAATTTCTAAAAAGAATAAAAAATATTGTTCGTTACAGTTAGAATGAAAAAAAACATTTAATTCAAATAATCAGTTATTTGACTATATTAAATAAATATTTATTTGAATGGAATATACACTCAGAGAAATGGTATATTTGTCTCCGAACCTACTAATTCATTTATTTGTTGCAAATATATTTTATTTCATTGAAATAAAAAATTTATTTGAGCCAAAGAAAAATTTATTTCTGACAAATAAAATTTTTATTTACGCCTAATAAATAAGTTAGTAGGCTCTGAGACAAATATACGTTTATTTAACTCAAATATATTTTATTTGGTTCAAATAAATCATTTCTCTGCGTGTAGTTATTATATATTTGAGCCAATTAAATATGTATAACCTGTTATATAAAATATTACTTGTTTCAAATACAAAAATTATTCGTTCAATTACAGTTTATTTAATTCAAATAAATATTATTTGGTTCACGTAAATATTAATTTAAAAGTCAAAGAACCAATTATTTGAATCAAATTAATTTTTTTTTGTATAATATAGAAATTTTTAGCTGTCTTAAAAAAATCCTCACAGTTGACAAAATAAAAATTGATATTTATAGTAGTATTTCAAGAATAATTTTTGGAAAATAATTTCAATATTATAAAAGTAAATTTTAAAGTATTGAAAAAATAATTTTCCTTTTAAATTTTTTAAATAATAATAATGTTTGCATAAATTTTTAAAGAAATGCTTTGTATCTTCTTTAAATAAAAATTCAATATAAGATAATAAAAAATTATTTATTAACATATAATCAGAATACAGTGGAACTTTTTTATTAGCACTATCACAGTTTTTATTATTATATAATAATAATAATAATAATAATTATTATTATTATTATTATTATTCAAAATACAGTGGCAAATTTTTCTTAGCACTGTCAAGAGTTTTAATTGTTATTATTTTTTATTATTATTACAAAAACTCTTTAGCTACTTCATAGGCTTTTTGACCGAATTCGACTACGACTTCAACAGCTTTTAAAATTTTCAAAGATTTTAGAAATTTCTTCGATTTTTTTTCACGCTTTTCCAACAATTCAATTTCTTTAGTTTTTAAAATTTCCAGCATACACTGTCGTAATTCGGATGTTTCGGTTTTTTCATTTGAAACACATTTATTGTGTACATCTTCATCTACTTCAATTAGTGGTTTTGCCTCCTCATCTGTTAAATTTAATTCAGAAATCTTTGACGTCAATTCATCTAATTTCTCAATAACAGCTAGAAGAAGTTTTCTTCTTCTCTCACTGTACAATTGAAAAGGAGTTTTAGCTAATACACCAATAAGTTCTGGTAGTTTAACTTTATTTTTTGGAATATTCTTTATAAATTCGATAAGATCTTCTTTTGGTATAGGATTATTTAGATTTAATTCAGCCTCTGATACGGCATCACGTTTAACAATTAAGTGTTGGGAAGGTAGTTCGGCTATCTCCTTTAAAAATTGTTCTAACTGAAAATTTCATTTTATTATAAATAAAATGTTTAGTATTATTTTAGATAATAATATAATTGTGACAATTAAAGAATTTTTGATGCTAGTTGAAAATTTCAATGTGTAATTTTTGATAATATTAATTGTGACGAAAGAATTTTTCATTGAATAAACATTTTATAATATATAAAAAATTAGTTTATGGAAAATAATTTTTAAATAATAGTATAATTATTAATTAATTGTTAACTATTGATTAACAATTTAAAAAAGATTATTTTTTCAAATTTACCTTATCCTCCTCAGAATTATCATCTATGCTTTTTGATAAACAGAAAATATTTAATTGTATCAAAACGAAAAGAAACAGAAAAACTTTTTTAAGGCTTTTCATTTTGAATACAGATATGTTGAAATAGGTTGAGATAGGTTGAAATTATTTCAAAAAAGTGTAACATTAAAACCAAAAATAGTGGAATTTATACAATTTTTTTCTTAAAATTTCCATAATTATCGTAATAAACAATTTGATTAGTATATTAATTACTCTGTCTATTAATTTCCTGTATTTAATTAAACAACTAAATATAAATTAAACATGTAAATTTACATACATATTTTATTCTAATGACATCTTTTATATACAATAACCAAATATTTGTTTTTCCGGAAAAAATTCAAAAAAAAAATTTTTTATCAATTTCTAAACATTGAAAATTGCTGATGCAATACCATGGAATATTTCTTAAATCCCGTGTATAAAATGAAAACTCGTTCTAGCTTGGTCCTATCTATTTTGCCCTACTATTAACTAGGTCCAAATTTGGCATTCTAACTTGGTCCAACAATGGTTTGTGAGGCGATTTTAGCCTGGTCCTAACTTGGGTGCCTAGTTAAAACCAGTTTTAATAATAAATAATAAATAATTCAAAAAATTAATTTTAATTGTTAATACTAACTTTCTAGAAGGAATATCCTGTAAATTTTAAATTAAACTCTGAGAGTTGAATTAAAATTTGAATCCTACGGGTAACGAACCTAATTATATATTTTTATTTGATTTGTCTATATAAATTGTCACTATATTTTTTTAATTCTATTTTACAAAAATTCTTGAAATCATCCAGAACTTTCACTGTAAGTGTTTTATGTTGTCAAATAATGGATTTAAAACATTATATTGCATTGTTTAATTGTTTAAACAATTTATTGTTATTTATATTTACTTTTTTTATAGTGCACCTAGAAAGATGCAGCTTTTTTCTAATTTTACAATAGGAAAAAATACTGCATTTTTCTAGGAAAATTATTATGAAAAATGTTAATAAATAGAAACAATTATTTGTTTAAAGAATTTAACATAATTGTTTTTGCAAATTTAATTCTATATTATATTTTATTTATAACCTTTAAATTAATAACTACTAAAAGAAGGTAACAAATTTATAAAATTGTGCTACTGGGAGTCGATTATGTAATTTGATTTGACTTTGACGTCAAAGTCAAATTGAAATAAAAAATTAAATTTGAATGCTACGTTAAATTGAAATAAAAAATTAAATTTTAATTTAACGTCTAAGTTAAATAAAACAATGAATTTGTTGAATTAAATTTGACATTGACGTTAAAATGAATTTGATTTTGACGTCAAATCAAATTACATAATCGACACCCTGCCTATGTGTATTTAAAAAAAAATATAAATTATGAACAATAAATTGTTTAAACAAATAAAAATTCAACAAAATATTTTTGAAATATATTATTTGGCAATATATATATATATATATATATATATATATATATATATATATATATATATATATAACAATTAAATAAATTAACAAATATAACTATGGAAAAATGTCATTAAATTTTTATTGCAAATTAATAAATAATTAAAACCATATAAATAATTATCAATTAATTAAATAAGTATTATTTGAGAATATTTTACAAATGCTAAATTCAATCACTTTTTTTCATAAAAAAATTTTCTAACACTTAACTAGATGTTCTAGCTAAGTCCAAGTTAGGATCAGTCTAGAATATATAAACAGGGGCTGCCAAGGTAGGACCAATGTTGAGCTAACAATCATTTTAGGCATACGTTGGTGATTTCTACACGGGATCCAAAAACAATTTTAAATCCAAAAAATAAAAATCAGGGATTTTTTTTAATATCTCTTTAAAAAAATGTAATTTTAATGTTTACTGTTTTTTTTCCCCTGCAAGTTCGTTTTTAAAGAGCGACATGAACTTTCAGGAACATTAAGTACATTTCATTGAGAAAGACAAATGTGACGTTCTATATAGTCTATATGAACTTCACTGCGCGGCTATTCCAGTGAGTAATAATTAATTTTCAACGTCCTTTCGTGTATTATTCTTTGCCTGTCCGTAGCATGCTCTGAATCAGAGAGAAAGAGAAAGAGATAGGGGGTGGTTGTAACAAAAATGCGATAAAAGTGAAAAATCACAGTCCTACACCGCGAATTATAAATGACTCTTTGGTCATAAAGTGGCGCCAGTGACGAGTCGGGCCTCGAGAAAGGTCGGTGGGGGTACACATCTCTCCGGGTAATGGAATACCCGTAAAAATCTCTCTGATAGAAAAAAAAAAACAAATAGTATAAAAGTCTGCAATGCCGAGAGAGAGAGAGAGAGCTTCTGTAAATTATACTGTCATCCAATGCAATTCAATTCGATACCAATTTTTATCAGGATACTATAATAACTTGTAAAAAAAAAATACTATTATTCTATAAAAAAAATAGAATTTATCACTTGTTTCTATTTTAGCAAATTTTTATTGGAAGAGAATTTTCATTTCATGGAAATTTTATATATTTTTTTTTAATATAAAAAATTAAGTTTTTTATTTAACAATTTAAAAATTTATTTTCCGCCTATATTTCTAAGTATATAAAACAATTGAACAAGAAAATGACATTGAATTGAAAAAAAATTAATTATTTCATTATTTAATAATTATAATTAACAATTAATATTGTTTATTGAAAACAATGCATGCTTAGCATTCAAATTCAACGTCTCATTACACGTAATTATTATTTATAATAAATAATATTTTTATTAAAAATTGTTAATTATTATTATTATTAATTAACGTCATTCGAATATAACATGTGGGTAAATTAACTTTAATTTATATTTAGTAAATATTTAACTTCAAACGAGAAATATGTTTAAAACTATTACAAAGAATAAGTAATTTTAAATAAAATTCTAAATAAATATAAACGTGACGTAAATTAGTATAGACACACCTCTTAACTGCGATGATAAAGATTTGATGGTCAAAATCTTCGTCATCAGTAGTTAAGGGATTAAACTATTGTCTTGAAATATGTTTTAAACTAGTAGAGAGAATAAATAATTTTAAATAAAATTTTAAATAAATATAAACGTGACGTAAATTAGTATAGACACTATTTAAACTATTGTTCCAACTATTGTCTTTTTATGACGTACGTAATGTTCTAACATTGACACAGTTAAAATATTACGTGTGCGTATAAATTAATAAAAATTTAAAAAGTAGAAATAATATGCTAAACAAATTATTTATTAAGATACTTACGTAAATTATTTTAAGAGAAAACTATATAAATCACAGTATTTTGCGTTTTAATATTACAATTTTTTTTTAAATAGTTTCAAACTACCTAAACCTATTTTAACATAACTATATTAAAAATGAAAAGCCTAAGAGAACTTTTGCTGTTTCTTTTCATTCTGATACAATTAAATACTTTCTGTTTATCAAGAAGCACAAATAATCAAAATTCTGAGGAGGAAAAGGTAAATTTTAAAAAAATAAACCCTTCTAACTTTTTTTTATCAACGTTAATCAATAAATAATAATTAACAATTAATTTATAATTTTATGACAAATTTCTATTTCACTGATTTTTTATCCAATAAAATTTTATCAATTAATTTTTTTTTTTAACTGAATTTTCATTTATTGGAATTATTATTTAATAATTACTTTTTCATCAACTAATTTTTTAAATATTATAAAAGTTTTACTCAATTTAAAATTCTTTCGTTACAATTAATATTTATCAAAAATTACACATTGAAATTTTCAACTAGCATAGAAAATTCTTTAATTGTCACAATTATATAATTATCTAAATTTTATCACACATTTATTTTCATAATAAAATAATATTTTCAGCTAGACCAATTTTTGAAGGGGATAGTCGAACTACCTTCTCATCATTATAATGTGAAACGTGCTGCCAAATCATATCCAATTAATTCTTTATATAAAGTAGATTTGTCTAAATCTCTATCAGATCTTGCTGGTGTATTAGCTGAAACTCCTTATCAATTGTCCAGTGAGAGAAGAAGAAAACGTCTTCTAGTTATTATGGAGAATTTAGATGAATTGGAGTCAAAGTTTTATCAATTACATTTTTTGACAGATGAGGAAATACCACTAATTGAAGTAGATGAAGCTGCTTATAATTTTTGTATTTCAACAAAAAAACCTAAAACATTCAAACTACGGAAGTGTATGTTGAAAATTTTAAAAATTAAAAGAAATAAATTGTTAGAATTGTATAAAAAAAATTCGAAGAAATACGAAGACTCATTGAATATGTTGAATAAAGTGGAAAGTGGAGTCTATTACGCTAAAAACGTATTTGACGTATTTAAACCGTATTTTAAATTATTTTAAAAGAAAAAATAAAAAAAAAATAATAATAATAATATTAATAATAATGTAAACTTTTGAAAGTGTTAATAAGAATTTGTCACTGAATTTTGATTATATATTAATAAATTATATTTTATCATCTTATATTGATTTTTTATTTAAAAAAAAAAAAACAAAGAAGAAAGAAATTATACAAACATTACACGGAAAATATATTCACCTGGAACAGCGATAAGTTTCACTGGAACAGCGATATATATTCACGTGAAAGTTTTAGCTATTCTAAAGAAACATATCGCTTTTCCAGATAAAGATTTTTTCCGTGTACTATTAATAAATAAAAAAAAAAAAAAAAAAAAAAAAAAAAAAAAAAAAAAAAATTAAAAGAAAAATTATTATTTCAATCTTTTAAAATTTACTTTTATACACTGAAAATAAAAAAATTATTTGATTCAACTACTCGATTACTTGACTATTATCAAATAAATAATTTTTTTGTAACAAATAAATAATTATTTATATAAATAAATAATTTTATAAAATAAATAATTATTTGTATCAAATAATTATTATTTGAATCAATTAAATGGTATTTATTTCAAATACAGAAATTATTGGTTCAAATACAATTTATTTAATTTAATTAAAAATTATTTGGTTCAAGTAAATATTTATTTGATAATAATCACTCAAGTAATTGAGTATTTATATCAAATAAATTGTTTTTGCAGTGTAATATTAAAATTATTCCCCACTGAAAGATAATAATAATAATACAAAAACCGTTGCCAAGTTAAAGTATGAACTTTTTATGTTCATAAAATGAAGACTTTGCTTCACCATGGAGATTTTTTGTGATCAATTTATGATAACTTATTTAGTATTATAATAATTTTAAAATGGTGGTAAGTTATATTTTTGGAGAGATAGATTTTTAACATCAATAAGTTTGTAATATTTTACAATAAAAGGTTCAATAATAGATCAATTGTGTCGTTTTTAAAAAATTCTCCAAGTTATTTATAATATTTTTAAAGATACATAAAGATTTTTTAATAAATAATGCAAGAAAGGTAAATTTTAAAAAATTTTCAATTTGAAAAAATAACTCTGGATAAAATATCACTAGGATATTCACTAAAATAGGTCAAAAAGATGCATCTTAAAAAAACTCTACAAAATTAAAGAAAAATATTTATAGGTGTCCTAACATTTTTTTTTAAATTATGGGCAAAACACGATTTAAAAAAAAAATTTTTAATTCAAAAAAAATAATAGTTAATTTTTATTAATATGGCTCAAAGTACTCTCATTATTTGTCCGCCAGTGAGACCTACAATTTAAAAAAAAAATTTATCCCTTTAGCTCTTATAGTATTCGAGATATTTAAGAAAATGAATTTTTGGATTCCTGAGGTCAAAAAACATAAAAATACATCAAAAAATCGAGTTCGAAAAATTTCGGTATTACAATGCTTCCTCCATGAGGAAGAAAAATTGAATAGAATTAAAAATATTAAAAAAAATAAAGTTCAAAATAAATTGACTTCTAGTGAACGAATTTTCCCTCAATATATATATATATATATATATAGTATATATGTATAAACGAAATGCAGTTGGTTGTTCTGCTGGTTTTACAAGTCACAAGAGACTCACGCATTTCACTTTAAGTACGATTCACAATATGGCTATCGAGAACTATACAGTATGTAAGTACACATAAGAACATTTATAGATACACAAAAGGGTACAGGAAAGGCTCCTGGCATCAGTTGTAAAGTTGCCATCGCAGAAAGCTTTTTTGTATTTGAAGGGTTACAGTAAAGAAGCGGGGACGAAAGAGCAATGCATTATGCAACAACTGTTTGAAGTTCTCTTTTTACCGCTAAAAACTTGGAAGAAACAAAAGAAATCGCTACATATCAAAAAAAATGGCTATTTCTATTTCATGAATGAACGATTTTTTATTTATATTTTATTTCCTATAAAAATTAGAATTATATAATATAAATTCTATAATAGGAAATAAAATAATAAAATTTTTTATAAAAATGAAAATTTTTTTAAACTTGTAAAATTACATTTAGCGAATAAAATAAACATTTTACTTAAGTTTTATATATGCAAAATAAAGTATACATAAGAATCCTTTTAAAATGAAATAATGTAAGGCATTAAGAGAGTCTCATGAGAGACACACCTTGGTCCCAAACCTTCCTTCTCTTCTTTCACTTAAAATATCGCTGTAATTATGCCGTACATCATAAATGTTATTATGAAACTAGGGAAGCAGAATTAGAAGGATTACAAGGCTTTTTCCCGGGTAGATTTTGTTTCTTTTAGCATATAATGCTATACTAAAGATAATTTATCCTATTTAGAAAATCTAATTTTTAAAAATTAGCCTCAAAATTTCTTTTATTAAAAATTTTTTTTCTATAATTTCTAAAGAAACAGAAAAGACCCAAAAAGAACTGAGAAAGAAATAATCATTTTCAAGATCACGTTTCTCCTAAAGAGGATATCGATTCGCTAGTGCACTTAGGGCACTTATTAGCTGGGAGAGTACAATGTTTTCCTTCGTTCTTATATATGTCTAAAGTAAAGAAGCGAAAAAAGAAAAAAAAAGGGAAAAAAAAATAGAAGAAAGGGTGTAAGGTGAGGGTCACGTATAATCTAATTTGCCGACACTTGTAGGCGCCAATGTACACCTCTGACCCTGTCAGTCCTTATATACATACATGTACACCCTGACTATCTTCTCCAAAGTGCTCGAAGCGTTGGAAAGCATGTATGCGCACATGCCTGAGACAGAGAGCAAGCACTCACAACGAAATACACATTAGTTCAAAAGTCACTTCCCTCAGAATGCGTCATATTTTATTTTAAATCCAACCACAGCTTTAACAATTAAAAAAAAATCACTTGTACAACATTTTATTCTCATGTTTATATAACATTGCCTACTTATGTGTGATTAAATGCCGCCTAACAATGAATTAAATATGAAATAAATTCTTTGCAAATTTTTCATGAATAAAATACCGAGGATATATTTTTTTTTTATTTGTACAGAAAACAAAAAAAAATTAATAAAAAAATAGAAAAATATTGATAAATAAAGTATAAAAATACCTGCTCTCTAAATCTGAATTAGTAAAAATGTTTACTAATTTAAATTAATGACTCACTTTTTGCTTTAGAATTAGTAAAATTTTACTAATTATTAGTAAAATTTTACTCACTTTTTGCTTTAGAATTAGTTAAATTTTACTAATAATTAGTAAAATTTTACTCACTTTTTGCTTTAGAATTAGTTAAATTTTACTAATAATTAGTAAAATTTTACTAATTCAGAAGCAAAAAGTGAGTCACTAATTCAAATTAGTAGACATTTTTACTAATTCAGATTTAGAGAGTGCAATTATCGAAAATAAAAAATTATTTTTTTGCAACACTGTACATTTGATTCTATAGGTAAAGGTAAATTTCTTTACCGACACTTGATATTCAAAACATTCAAATCTTTAAAGGAAAAAATTATTATTTTATTTATTGTATTATTGTGATTATATTTATTTTTATATTATTTCCTTTTTTAGAAATAGAAATTTTTAATTAGTAAATTAGTCGGTAAAGAAGTTTACTTTTACCTACAGAATTACCTGTACAGTGTTGCACTGACACACCCAGAGAAAAGATTTCTTTGATTTAAAGAAACCATTATTTTAACGGTTTTTCTTTCATTAAAAATAAAATTTTCTTTGGAAACAAAAAAAGCTTCTTAGTTTCATAAAAAATTTGTTAGATTCAAAAAAATTTTCTTTGAATAAAAGAAATTTTTGCATTAAATTAAAGAAATTCTAATCTTGCTAAAGTGAAAAAAAATTTATTTGATTCAAATAATCGGTTACTTTATTATCAAATAAATATTTATTTGTATCAAATAATTATTATTTTACAGTCAATTAAATGGTATTTGTTTGAAATACAAAAATTATTGGTTCAAATAAAATTTATTTAATTCAAATAAAAATTATTTAGTTCAAATAAATATTTACTTGATAATAATCAAGTAATCAAGTATTTGAATCAAAAAAAAATTTTTTTTCAGTGTATTAGGATCAAAGTAAAAATTAATATGAATTAAATAAAAAAATTGATGAAGATAATTTTTTTTTTAATTCAAAGATAATTTGTTTGAAACAAATAAATTTTCTTTGTATCAAAGAAAAATTTTTCAACGTTTATTTCATTAAATCAAAAAAATCTTTCTTCTCGATGCAAAGTGGTATTTCACAAAACTCGTTGCTTTTGTCAATTACAGATACTTTAATACTTTATTTATCGATATTCATCTATTATTAATTTTTTAAGTTTTCTGCAACATAACCTAAAACTAAAAAATTTAGTAATAATAATAATGATTAATAATAAAAATAAAATAAATAATAAAATTTTAGTAATAATAATTATTAATAATTATTTTATTATAATAATTATTAATTATTATTTTATTATAATAATTATTAATTATTATTAATAATTAACCATAATTTTCCATAGAACTAAAAATGAATGTGAATTATATAAGTGCGAGAAAAACAACTAGGTCCTGAGGTAAAATCCCAAAAAAAAAAACCTGGATTATTATGAAAAATGTATGCAGACACAATTTTGGAATATTAACAACCTTTATTGTAATAATGGGTTTTTTTTTTAAAAAACACCCCAAGGCTGATGATTATACCCTAACATGAAATTTTACTTTCCAACAATTACTTAACGAGCCTCAAAACCACATCGTGTTTATCCGGCCGTGGCTACCGCATTCTTATGAAAAGCTATATATGCACCATAAGCGTTGGCGTGTATATAAAAGCGGTAGAAAAAAAAAAAATTCATCCTAAATAGGGAAAGTTCATCCTATGAAGCATTATTTCACTCGACCTCATCTACACACGTTCATACTCGATCATTGTGACAACTGGGCACAATTTATTATCATCCAACCAACAATGAACCGTTATTAAAATAAAAATTTAATTTAAAATATTTCCTATTTGCAAAAATATAATTATATAACTTCTTTTAATTGTTCAAAAAAAAGGGCGGGGGATTTAAATCACACTTTTAATAAGTTTTGTTTTCTATATGGTTCATGGAAATAGAGAAAAGTTATTCGCAAGCGAGTCACGAGTGGTGACATAATGGTGTAACTGTCGCGTTCATCATTAGTCACTGGTGCATGCGTACTCACGTATTCTGTTAGAATTTAATTAGCGCTCCTTTGCTATTCTACTGTTGAGCCCATGGTACGCTCTTCTCCTCTCGTAATTTATTCATTTTAATTTGTATCATCTTACATCATTCTCGCAAAAAAAGGAGGGAGAGAGTCGAATATCTCTCTAAAGTGCACGTCAATAAAAAAAACCCACCCTTCTATAGAAACATGATGACGAATTTTTTATTTTCTAGACACTAAAAAAAGGAATTAAAAGGGAAAATTAAAAAATTGCAATTATTCAATTTTCACAAGTATCGAATGCAATTTATCTAATGCATTTTCCATTTGAAGAAGACTGGAACCCCTAAATGTAACCCTTCGGATACCTCGTGTTATGGGCTTCCCAAGGACTTGTGTTTCAAGGGGTTGGAGAGATGACTTTCCTTCTTTGTGTGTCCTTGGGGAGCACTATAACCCTCGCCCATCGCAAATGTATTGAATATAAAAGTACCTAAGTAGATAGTTCTTAGAATAACATACAGTACGTTACGAGTGTGTCTATAGAAAATACATATGTAGAGGGGGGAGGGAGGGGGTATTGGAAGATCAAGTTTTTTTTTTTCGACGCAGGGAACGGGATTTACACGCTCTGAACTTTCGCATGTAAACGAATAATAACCACGAATTACGAGAATGGATGTGCCAAAAAATATCCTCTATTTGGATTTTCTCGACCCTTAATATATATTTCTTTTTTTTTCAATATAGGGAAACATGGCTTTGGGTTTTACTATTTTATTACGAGATTTGTAAAAATCCAAACCATAATATAATAACTTTTTCTATTTCATACTTTTTTATCCCCTAATTCCAATTTTTTTTTTTTCAAATTGGAAAATAGAAATTAGAAACGGAAAAAATAAAATGATATTAATCAAATGATTATATGTATATCTAAATTGTAGGAATATTTAGAGGAAATAGATGTAAAATGTGAGTTTATGGATATGCTCGTTGGATCTGTAAATTATTGTCGCCTTTTACGATCTCTCTCTATATACGGTTTCTGTGCCACAGTATATTGATAAGTGTCATCTGTTACTCCGAGGGGTTTATGGCAATTTGAAACATTAATTGCAGATTAAACAGAGGAGAGCCGCTATTGTGGAGTAATTATTCTGCATAATCTCCGTCTGACCACTCAGAGAGATCCTAAACGTTTCTATATGGGGATTTGTCCATCACGGAGAAATGAATTATAGTGTATTCTCGTTTGGTTTTTTAAAAAAAAAAAATATTTCGTAATAACAATTAAATTAATTGAATAATTAAAAGTTTTAAAAAAAACCAAAACTGTTGATTGCATATTAAAGAGAAAGAAAAGAGAAATTTCTCTTTAATTTAACAATATTTAAATAAAGAGTAATAAAAAATTAGAAATAATTGACTCACTTTGAACAGCGCTCGGCTATACTCGATCTGTTTCACCTCCTGCTCCGAAACACTCTCTCTGTTCTTCCGAGAAAATTGTACCTACAAAAAAAAGAATTTTTTAACTAAGAACACTTTCGGTTATTTGAATAAGAATCTAAATATATTATGAGCAATCTTAATTTGTTAATAGAAAAATAATAGTTAAACCTTGAAATTATTTATTTATTCTATTTTATAGGCAAATAGAATATTTTTTTCCAAATAAAAGAAGATTTAAAAGAAGTACAAAAATTGTACCTGAATATTAAAAAAAAAATGTTAAATAAGAATAATTTCTGTTTTTAGAATAAAAACAATCTGAATTTGTTAAAAGAACAATAATTGTTTATTTTTTATTTATTTATTGAAAATAAAATATAACTAGAAATTATTTACTTATTTATTCAAGAAATAAATATTAGAATTTTTTTTTTAAATAAAAGGACGCAATTAAAAAAAATACAAAAATACCTGCACATTATCAGAAAAAAAATAATTTTAATTATAATACTTTTCGGTTTTTATAATAATATTAATAATATTGTAAATAACATTAATAATAATCTAAATATATTATGAGCAATCTTAATTTGTTAATAGAAAAATAAAAGTAAAACTAGAAATTATTTATTTATTCTATTTTATAGACAAATATTAGAATAATTTTTTCCAAATAAAAGGAGATTTAAAAGAAGTACAAAAATTGTACCTGAATATTAAAAAAAAAATGTTAAATAAGAATAATTTCTGTTTTTAGAATAATAAAAATCTAAATTTGTTAAAAGAACAATAATTGTTTATTTTTTATTTATTTATTGAAAATAAAATATAACTAGAAATTATTTACTTATTTATTCAAGAAATAAATATTAGAATTTTTTTTTTTTAATAAAAGGACGCAATTAAAAAAAAATACAAAAATACCTGCACATTATCAGAAAAAAAAAATAATTTTAATTATAATAATTTTCGATTTTTATAATAATATTAATAATATTGTAAATAACATTAATAATAATCTAAATATATTAGGGGTAATTTAATTTTTTTTAACACTTAAAGGACCATTTTTTACCAAATTAAAGAAAGTAATTAAAAAAAAATATATATTTTACGATTGCATTGCTAATGATAGAAAAATTCACAATTATTATTAATATTTGATAAAATAATTATTTAAAGTAAAAGAAAAAGATCAGAATAGTTATAGATTAAAAATAATTGTTAATATACACCAATAATTATTATATAAGAAACGTAAATACTATAAAAAAAAGTATCGATAATTTTGCAAACTTACCATAACCTCAATAGTCTGAAATCCATTGCATCCATCAATTAATTTGCATTTTATACACGATCACTGCTTTACGTTGTCGATTTTCATAAAAATAATTTGAGAATAAAGCACGTTGCTCAAAACTTCTTGTATTGAATCCTCAAGTTGAGGTCATTGACCCTCGAAAATGTAAACATCCCCCTTGTTTGGAGATACAAATAATTTGCGTTGTGTCAATGATTGCTGTAAAGTGTAATTTATTTAGTTAAATTCTCGAAATACTAATGAAAAGAATAATATCACCAACTCAAATTCATTATATTAATCTAAAATAGATAATTCACCAAATTTTACACACAGATATATGCAGACAAAGAATGACAATGAAATTGCAACTCACCTTTTTTTCACGATTAAACGCAATGTAGCTGCAAATCGGATGCCACTTCCTTCACAGATATTCACTGATGTTTTGCAATCTTTGCTAAATATAAATAACATATTTTATAATCAATTTTTCTACTTTATGTAACATTTTTGTTAGGAGTAACGTGAAACTTCTTTTCGCGCTTTTATTCTCTAATGGTGAATTTACAGTACATGAAATGGAGGGAAAATACCAGGGTTGGGTGCGTAGAGCATTGTGCGCAGAAGTCGAACGTCTGGAATGTGACACTACCCAATGACCCATACCTGTCATTTCCCCCTCGAATTAGCGCCAAACAAGTTTTCTTGGCGCCAAATAAAAATTTATTTATTTACTACCAACATAAAAAAATAAAAATGTTTTCTAAATGTGAGAACATTATAAAAAAAAAATTTTTGTGTGAAAACTTTCGATTTTTAAAATAATAATAATTATATTAATAATTAATAATAGTAATAATAAAACTTAAATATAATCTAAATATATAAGAAATTAATTTTTTAATACTGAAAATAACATTTTTTTACCATATAAAAGAACGTAATTAAAAGAAATAAAAAAAATTTCACGATTCCATTTAGAATTATAAAAAAAATTCCTTATTATAAATTATATATTTTAAATAATTGTTAGTACACTTCAAAAATTATTAAATATAAGAAACGTAAATATTAATTATATTAAGAAAAGTGTCAGTAATTTGCAAACTTACCATAACCTCGAAATTCTGGAATCCATCCGTCAATTAATTTGCATTTTATACACGATCACTGCCTTATGTTGTCGATTTTCACATAATTCGAGAATAAAGCACGTTGCTCGGAACTTCTTATATTGAATTCTCAAGTTGAGGTCATTGACCCTCGAAAATGTAAACATCCCCCTTGTTTAACAGATAATTTGCGTTGTTTCATTGCGATTACTGAAAAGCGTAATTTGTTTAGTTAAATTCTCGAAATACTAAAGAAAAGAATAATATCACAAACAAATATCATTAGATTAATAAAAAATCAATAATTCACAAAATTATATATATATAGATATACATGCACGAACGAGAATGTAATTGTAACTCACCTATTTCCACAATTAAACGCAATGTAGTTATAAATCGGATGCCACTTCCTTTGGAGATATTCGCTGATGCTTTTTAATCTTTGCTTCATATTAATAACACATTTTATAATCAATTTTTCTACTTTATAAAGCATCTGTGAGTAACGTGAACTTCCGTTCGCGCTTTTAATCTATTATGGTGAATGTACAGTACACAAAATGGAGGGTGAATACCAGGGTTGGGTGCGTAAAACACTGTGCGCAGAAGTCGAACGTCCGGAATGTGACACTTCCTTATGACTCATCCCTGGCATTTCCCCCTCAAAATCACTACTGTAAATCGAGCCTTATACCAAATTGGCGCCAAACAAGTGATCTTAGCGCCAAAAGAGCAATTGTCACCGTTAGAAATATTTACTGCAAAAAGAAGGAAAAAGAAATATTTTCTAAGTGAGTGCAAATGAAATATCTTTCAAGAATCGGAAAAATCTTTTGTAAAAAGTGCATTGAAACAAATAACGAAAGGAAGAAATGGAAAATATTTGCAAGTTAATTGTCAATCGAGCAGCATGTTTACATATACATCCAAGGGTCAATAACCTGAAATTGAAAATTCAATATAATTTAACAAATTAGGAGCAAATAATACTAAATTGAAATGCAAATTTATTGGCAGACGGATTTCATGCACTTATTTTATAATTGAGGTTATGGTGTCTATATGGAAATTTCTTTTATTTGCCTCGGGAAAAGGTGTCTGGAAAATTATGTAAGTATGAAAATTATTTTCCTTACTACTAATTATTTTTACATTAATAATTATTGAAGTACATTAAGTATATATTGACAATTATAAAAAATGTATAACCTACTATTAATACTATAAAATTTGCAGTACAAGCAATTTTATCTCATAATTTTTGCTTTTTTTTCTGCATAAAAAATTAGGTTATCTTTAATAATAATAATAATAATTTTTTTTGTAGTGTATGTTTATAGTGATAAAATTTTTACATTATATATTCTGGTCTGTAAATTAGTTCTTTTATCTTTTTTCCCCAAAAAAATTGTTAAAATTGCCATTTATACTGTTGGTTAATTCTAAAATAATTTTATTAATAAAATAAATTATTATTATTATTAATTATACTTATTAATATTAATTATGTATTTTAATATTAATTATATTTATTAATATTAATTAGATAAATTAAAATTAATTATATAAATTAATATTAATTATATTTATTAATATTAATGTTTATTTATTATTAATGTTTATTTTGTATTTTTTCTAAATTTTGATAAAGCTAGCAGAAATTTTCTTGGAGTATTTAGATTTAATTAATTTAATTTTGCAAGAATTCCAATTTTTTGGAAATTTAATTTTTAATTTAAAAATAAAAAATACTAAATTTTTACCACTAATTTAATTATGTTGCTATTTGGAAATATTTAACAAATATTTTTTTTTCTAGACAATAGAAGAGGATGAAAGAAGAGATTAAGTCTTTCTAAAGAAAGTTTAAGCTCTGCCATCGGATTTCTGGTGCAACGCCGCGTAAATTCACGATAGTAAGTTTTCTTTTTCACTTGTTAAATTTATGTATACAAAATTAAAAACTATATTTACAAAAGATTTTTGTTACACAAAAACTTGGAATGTTTAATTTTTTTTATTATTTATATTTTATTGGTAATAAATAACAGTAAATTTAATATAGAAAAGAAATTTATTTAACATTTTGTTGATTAATAATTTTATTATATTATTATTATTTACAGATATCTGATATAATGTAAAAAATTAATTATTTACTGAGTTTTTCTTATTTTTTTAGTACATAATAATCTGGAGGGCTGAATGATTTCGACAGAAGTTTTAAGAGGAAAAATCTCTAGGAATGGTCTCTGAAGCTGCGTCAATGTTCTTCAACGTGGGATTCATTGTACGGTGAGTCGATTTTCTCTAATTAAACCAGTTTTATTTTCTTTTAATATTATTATCAAAATGATTATGAAATAATTTCGAAATGAAAAATATGAAATTACTCTATTACTCTATTAAAAATTACAATATAGCTTCTTGCTCTATTTTTTTCCGACGAAATATGTTTAGTTGAAAAATCAGGAACAGAATTTTTATTTCTAAAAATGGGATAATAGTAACCATGATCTCTTCTCTTTCATATATACCCGATCCATATATAGTTTATGTCGAAAATAGGCGCACGTCATACCTATATAGAACCAATGTGCTCTGTGATAATCTGCCAACGCTAACCACGTGTCAGCCTCGATGATGTCTGTCCCGCCAGTCAACGTTTTATTGATGCTTTCAAAACTCTCGTAAATCTCAGCTCTACATCATCCACAAACCGATTTTATTACACCTAACGATATCTGTTTGCTATTTTTTTTTTTAAAAACAATTTTTTTTTTTTCGTAAAATCTATTGATAATATATGCATTAAATTCGTATTTTTTATTCACTAGTAAAATATGATTCTAAAAAAAAATGATATAAAAAAAGTTTTTCCTTTTTAGGAGCGGAAAATAGCTTTTTTTAAAAAAAATGGAAAAGTATATATTCTTTAAGTAAAATTGGAAGTTTTATGCGCGCAATCTTGCTTGAGAGTAATTAAAATGTTAGTCTGGAAAAGACCCTTTTAATTTTCTGGAAGTCTAAGCACGAATACTCCTGGGTTCAGCCAGACTTGGTATCTCGAACGACATCTCGTATTAACACATTCCATTACACAAGCCCATTATGGTGGCTCACTATCGTTACTGATGAGCTCAGGGAGCTGTTGGATGCAGGTATTTTCCCCTAGCGACTTATGGTGTGTCCATCTCATTCTCTCGTTGAAAATCTGACAAAAATTCTTTGTTTTTCAATAATTTCCATTTTATTCCAATTCTATTTTCTTTTTATTTTCCTCGTCGTGAATTTCTATGATTTCAAAAAAAAATAATAATAATAATAGTCAACTTGATTTTCTAATTCCCTAAACAGATATATAAAGTGACTTTTGTCATATATGACAAAAGAATAAACATATATACAACATTGGGTGTCAGTAAATAGAACGCTAGATCCAGATTATCCTATAGAAAGCCTTTTCGATCTCATTCAATCTCGGTCATGGAAAGTATAATATATAGAGAGAGAGAAGAAACAATATATATATATGTATAGAAACGGGGTATGAGTTACGAAAGAGGGAGATTTTCGCGTGTCCCAGGCGCGGAACACTGAGCATTCTAGATGCCACACGGCGGAAGATAACATTTACCCCCGGTATCCAGAAATTCTAATCCCCTTTTCAGACGTCACAAATGTATATATATACGTATATATATATATATATAGTGATCCTTATACACTCGTTCTAGGGAGCAACAGCAGCTGACGAGCGTACAAAAGTTTCTCCTGTCAGCCAAACATTGCGTAGAAAGTACGTACAGCAAACAACAATATTCTCTTTATACCTTTTAGACAACCACTCAACGGAGAAAAAATTTTTTTTTTTTTTTTCGTTTTTTATTCTTATTATATTCGTTTTTTCGTCTGGAAAAAATTTAAGTAAAAAAAACAAAACAAAAAAAAATTGTAAATCATATTGAGAGGAAAATTTCTAATTATTTTATCCTCTCAAAAGAAGAATATTTTCGTTCTTCTTATATTGAGAGGAAAATTTCTAATTCTGTCCTCTCGAAAGAAGAATATTTTCGTTCCTTTTTTTTCCAAAATGGAGATTTCTCTCTCCGATTTAATAGGAATTATTTATTATTTATTTATTATTATTTATTATTAATTTTTAGTAATTTTTAACAATTTTTAATAACAATTATTATATTATTACACTGAAAAAAATTTATTTGATTGAAGTAATCGGTTACTTGACTATTAAATAAATATTTATTACAAATAAATATTTTTCTACTTCTTCTTCTTCTTAAATGACTTGTGGCGTAGCCGAGTGTCAAATAATAATTAATTATTATTAATTAATTATAATAAATAATTATTATTTGAGTCAATTAAATGGTATTTTTCCGAATACAGAAATTATTGGTTAACAATTTTGAATAACAATTATTATATTATTATTATATTATAATAGTTAAGTAACCGATAATTTGAATGAAATAAATTTTTTTCAGTTTATTATTATTATTATTATTATTTAATATTATGATTACTATAATAATACCTATTAATTTTTACATATTCATATTTCGAATGTAATGCAATAATTTCTTTTTTTCGTCTGGAAAAAATTTAAGTAAAAAAAACAAAACAAAAAAATTGTAATCATATTGAGAGGAAAATTTCTAATTACTTTATCCTCTCAAAAGAAGAATATTTTCGTTCTTCTTATATTGAGAGAAAAATTTCTAATTCTGTCTTCTCGAAAGAAGAATATTTTCGTTCCTTTTTTTTCCGAAAAGGAGATTTCCCTCTCCGATTTAATAGGAATTATTTATTTATTATTATTTATTATTAATTTTTAGTAATTTTTAATAATTTTTAACAATTTTTAATAACAATTATTATATTATTACACTGAAAAAAATTTATTTGATTGAAGTAATCGGTTACCTGACTATTAAATAAATATTTATTACAATTTAATATTTTTCTTCTTCTTCTTCTTAAATGACTTGTGGCATAGCCGAGTGTCAAATAATAATTAATTATTATTAATTAATTATAATAAATAATTATTATTTGAGTCAATTAAATGGTATTTTTCCGAATACAGAAATTATTGTTTCAAATACAGTTTATTTAATTCAAATAAAAATTATTTGGTTCAAGTAAATATTTATTTGATAATAGTTAAGTAACCGATAATTTGAATGAAATACATTTTTTCAGTGTATTATTATTATTATTATTATTATTATTATTATTATTATTATTATTATTTAATATCATGATTACTATAATAATACCTATTAATTTTTACATATTCATATTTCGAATGTAATGCAATAATAATAATATTAAAAATAATTATGATAATAAAAAAAATTGAAGTGCTTGAAACCGGGAAGCGTTTGTTAATAGGAACACTATTGCGAGGTACATTCTAGATTTTATATTCGACATAGGGTTCGGTGACGGACAACAATGAAAGGATTATTTTATAAACACGAGCCCCACAGCGTGAGTAACTGGGTTTATTGTTGTACTTCTGAACAAGAAAGTCCTTTATAGACATATATAATACAGAAAACTCTCCTATATCATAATTCACGTGGATACGCGGTACTCGAAAGATCTATGCCAACTTCCCTATCATCATTTTCTAAAGTCTCTCTCTCTCTCTCCTACACACGCATTCATTTTGTGATCCGCTTAGCATTTTTTTTTAAAAACATTTTCAATTCATTTACAATTGATTTAACCTATTGAAATTAAAATTAAGAAATTATCTCTACCCTTCTTGTTGTGACACTTATTGAAATAATTTTTTAATCCTTATTTATTAAATCTTATTAATTTAAATAAAAAAATAAATTTAAAATGAATTTAGAAAATTTTTAGAAATAAAGAAATAATTTTCAATTATTTTTTTGAAAATCTTAGACGAATATAAGTTTGGGAAAATTTTTTATATAAAATTATATTACTCTTTTACCTTTTTTTTTTCTTTTTCTTTACGATTATTATGACTCGTAACTTTAGAAAAACATTTTACGCGACTCAATACAAAGGCTCCTTTTTTTCCCCTCTTTTTTTCGATTACAAAACCCGAGGGTTTTTTTTTTTTTTTTTTTTTCTTTCTTCTGGAAGCAGTGGACCACTGCCAACTGTCCCACTTCCGGCACGAGCCAAATAAAATACTTTAATACAACCATATACGAGAGTAGAAAAAGTAATGAGAGATCAAGAATTAAGGGGGTGATTGAAATTGAAATTTCCCTCCCAAAGCGAATTGTGACCTCATATGTTAACTTTAAATAAAATAGAATTAATTTTTCAAATCATTTTTATTTTTAAAAAATAATTCAATTACATCATCAAATTTTTCCATCCTACCAAATAATCATCATCATTTTCCAGAGTAAACTCGCAATGAAACTAATTTTAAATTGATTGCATTTACGTAATCTCTTTGTTGGCTTATTGTTTCCAACGAAACAAGAGAGAGGGAGAGAGAGAGTTGATATTTCAAACGCACCTGACTCTCAGACAAGCCTTAATAAGAATACGCCTTGATGTAATCCCTTTCCTAAATCCCTTTATTATACAATTGCCCTTATTCCTTTTGTCCAACAGCTCCATTTCCTTTTTACCTCAAAACAACAGAATTCTGATAAATTGTTCGTAACATTCTAGAGAAAATTATATACAAATATTTAGAAAAATTAATTTTCATAAAGTATACTGCTAATCTAAAAAGTAACCCTATTTTTAAAAATGATTCTTATTATTTCTAATTATGTTCCATCTGCAAAATCCATTAGAATCTGACATTTTTTCCGGGGGGGAAAAATTGCGGAAGAAAATGAAGATGATAAAGGATTATAAACAACTAGAGGAATAAGAGAGCTTGGTATAAAAGGGTCCTGAAAAGATGTGGGGGGAGGGTTTCTTGTGCAATGGGGGAGGGAAGGTTGGAGAAGTTGAGAGGCCTTCTGGAGTCGTTAATAATAATTATGAATTAACGCGCCGCTAAAGCCACACGGGAATTAAAATCACCGCAAACGCAAAGTTATGACGAGGATTTATTAAGGCCTTATATACCGAAAGCAAGCAAAGCAAGAGGCGCGCATACCATACAGCCGCCCATTTTCATCTGGTCGTGTATAAATTGTTCATACAATTCCTTGTTGAATATAAAGCCCCTCTGTACTTCCTCAACGCGTAGTAGTACGAACTATGCGCAATACTCCGAACTAGGTCCAATTTACCTTGTGTGCTCTCTCTCTCTCTCTCTCTCTCTCTCTCTCTCTCCTTAAACTTTATATTATAGAAACATTCTGCCCAAAGTCACGTGACTTCGAACAAAAGTTTTAGCTAAGATCTACTCTATTTTGTTGCGTGTAATGTTTCGTACTTCTCTGTGTTTCAAGGAAAACTCTTTTGTTACAAGAACAATAACTTGTCTCGTTTACCAAAAAAAATCGCAAATGACTAGCTGTAATATTTATTATTAATTAGAAACAAACAACTGAAAAGAATTATAATTTAAGATAAGCAAGAGATGATTTTTGAAATGGGAAAATGGTTTGCTTAGGGAAAATATTACGGAAACCGCGATGATCCTTCCTGCGGTATGGAAAGGAAACAAAAAGGGATGTGTAAACCTGAGTTGTAAATGAAGGCCTTTAATATCGAAGGAAGGCATTTTCGAGTACGCCAACGCTTTACCTGGGTGCTTCGTTTAATTGAATTATTAAATTTGCTCGGGTGTGAAGGATAGGTGCCAGGGGTTGGCTAATTGCGAGACTAAATAATGGAAGAGACGTATACTTGCGCAACAATGTTATAAAGAGAAAGAGAGCGAGAGAGAGAGAGAAAGAGGAAGAGCGTTGAGTGCTCGCTGAATAAACAAATACCAAAGTGCACTCATTATTTAGAGCAATGTACATGTCGACCAACGAATGCCTAACGGACGGGTCAGTGTAATTCCGATGCCATGACGCGGATATCATGTATTATCACCTAATGATTTTACACTGGAAAAAACCGTTTTTCATTTGACAGAAATTTTCTTCTAAATTCTTTTATAAAAAATTTTGATTTTAATAGTTTTCAATTGCTTTTTTTGGGTTAGATTTTGTTCCTGCTTGTTTAGGTGATTTTAATAGTCTCCAATTGCATTTTTCGGGTTAGATTTTGTTCCTGCTTCTTTAGATGATTTTGATTTTAATAGTTTTCAATTGCTTTTTTTGGGTCAGGTTTTGTTCCTGCTTCTTTCGGTGATTTTGATTGTAATAGTTTTCAATTGCTTTTTTGGGTCAGATTTTGTTCCTGCTTGTTTAGGTGATTTTAATAGTCTCCAATTGCATTTTTCGGGTTAGATTTTGTACCTGCTTCTTTAGGTGATTTTGATTTTAATAGTTTGAAATTGCTTTTTTGGGTCAGATTTTGTACCTGCTTCTTTAGGTAATTTGATTTTAATAATTTGCAATTGCTTTTTTGGGTCAGATTTTGTTCCTGCTTCTTTAGGTGATTTTGATTTTAATAGCCTCCAATTGTTTTTTTCGGGTCAGATTTTGTTCCTGCTTGTTTAGGTGATTTTAATAGTCTCCAATTGCATTTTTCGGGTTAGATTTTGTTCCTGCTTCTTTAGGTGATTTTAATAGTTTTCAATTGCTTTTTTTGGGTCAGGTTTTGTTCCTGCTTCTTTCGGTGATTTTGATTGTAATAGTTTTCAATTGCTTTTTTGGATCAGATTTTGTTCCTGCTTGTTTAGGTGATTTTAATTTTAATAGTCTCCAATTGCATTTTTCGGGTTACATTTAGTTCCTGCTTCTTTAGGTGATTTTAATTTTAACAGTCTCCAATTGTTTTTTTCGGGTCAGATTTTGTTCCTGCTTCTTTAGGTGATTTTGATTTTAATAGTTTCCAATTGCATTTTTCGGTTTAGATTTTGTTCCTGCTTCTTTAGATTTTAGGTTTTGTTGATGATTTCACCAATTTGCTTCTTCTTACACTCAAAATACTAATCCCTAATTATTTTAAAACCATATTTTCCATTTTGCTTTGATTTTATTTCTCTTATATATGTTTTCGTTTATAATTACGTTGTTGTTGTAAAAAATTTCTGAATACAGTTTCTAATTTGACGATAATTATGAAAGAAAGCAGAGTTCCCTGCATTCTGACAAGATCTATTATTGCTCTTGGCACAGGTTCCAGAAAAACTCGACCTCTTGAAAGGAAGCGAGGCGACACAGCCGCGCGCGATCGAAAATTCGGTTCTCCGAACGATACGCAGGGCTAATATTATTTTTGTGTCTGAGTTTATATAACGTTGACTGCTCTCTTCAAGTACAGTGAAACATGAAGGTTGGGAGGTTTTTTTTTTTTTCGTTTGTTGTGAGAGTCGTTGACAGGAGGTGCAACCACAGAAAATGAAAACGTCGCCTTCGTCTTCCTCCAGATGGACGACGTCATCGTGCTTTCTCGTTATCTTCTTTTTCTTCTTTATATTCACGTCCACGCAAAGATTGTTTATACAACTTCGCGGGTCGATACAACAACATCAACTTGAATTTATTTTGACATACCACGATTTTTTTTAACTATTTTCTCTTCCACTTTCAAATCAAAATTATATAAATCACTTTAATTATTGCAAATATGTTTCATGAAATATTACAACAAATAAGATTTTAAGAGAAAAGGAGAACAATTTTTAGAGTTAAATATGAAAAATTATGTATCATTTTTGTTTGTTTTATGAATAAGAGGCTGCGGGTACTTATTTATAATGACTTGACGGGAACACGTCCGGTCACCTGTGGCGCATCTTGATTTGACAAACGACACCAAAATGTTTTTCTGGTGCGACAGTAATCGGTTAGTCTAATAATAAATGTTTTCGAATTTACGACACGTTAGGTTCATGTATACATCTAATCGTTATTCTTAATGAGAACATGAGCAACTAGCCTTTGCGATACAAATCAATATATCAAACTCCCGTTCACTTGCAAATACATTGAATATACAAAACCTGTAAACTTTGTACAACATGCAAAATAAGAGAAATAATTTTATTTTTCTTTCAATTTAAAACGAAACTATAAAAATTAAATGTAGAAATTTCATATATAAAAACTTTTGAAAAATTACATAATTTTTTTTGTACAAAAAATAAATAATGCAACGTTTCATTGAACGCGGATTGACTAAATTGCGATTAATCGCCGTTGAATTGCAATTTATTTATATTCCGGAAACGTGTGGGACGAACAGAATGTTGGGGGGGAGTAAGGGGGGAGAGGGAAATAGCAGCATAATCCTGGGTAACGCGTTGGTTCGTATATTAAATTATTAATGGACTTTTCGTGTTTTCACGAAAATGGTTGCCGGACGTTTTAAAGTGTGACGACTACGACGAGTCTCAACGCTTTTGTGGTTCATATGGTTGGCGACAAAAACTTCCCTTTCGAAGTACCATATACCATAAACGTTGTAAAAAAAAGTGAAGTAACTTTTTCTATCTCAGAAAAAAAGGAAGAATTATTAACAAACTAGTTAAAAAGAAACCAATTTTGTATTCCATTTATTGGTATTTTTGAAAGTCATTTTCTTATCTCATTTATAAATGTCGTCTCTCAACGTAAAGTATTTGCGAAAGGAGATTTTCGAATTAAAATTCAAGAAACGTTTTGCCGAAGAGTGTTTAAGTGACGTTGAGGTGAAGTTCCAGTTTCCCATCAGTAAAGGAATTCAAGCGATGCCAGAAAGACGGAGAAGATATTTTCGGTTACGACTACTTTCCTAAGTAGTTCGAAATTGTAGGGTACTTTATTGCAGCGTCGCCAGAAGAACGGAAGGCACTACTTATTTTCCGGAAACTAACTACAACAAACTGCAATGATACTTTGGTACGGTTTTACGATTCTGAAATTCAATGGCGAAGTCAGTGAAACTTTGAATTGATGGACACGCGAAATTTAATTACCAAGAGTATATATATAGGAAAGAAATCGATAATTAATTTTCCATCATTTTTTTTTTATGAAAAAATTGTTTTCACGAATTTATGTTGTGAGAGAAAGATATGACCTCTTGACCGATGCTTTTCGACGAAGCCACTCTGCGCACGTGTTAACAATACATATACACACACGCGATATTTATTCCCTCGAAAGCGAAACAATAGGACACGATTTTAATTAGTACGAGTACACAATGAACAATACGCTATTGATAAATAATTTGACGAATTTCAAGTACGTGCTTAATTGAATATAGTGTAACAATGAAAGTGAGACTTGAATGACAAAAGTTTGTAACATTCGTTACAAATGTACAATTTAATATATAATTATATCGTTCGGATAAATTAAAATTATATTTTTCATTTAATAATGGAATTTACAGAAATTGTTTCTTACCCTCTTTTCAAACTGTTACTTTTCTTAAAATCACATTTTGTCACTTGCTGAAAAGGTTCATTTTCATAATCATTTCTTTTATAACCACACACGTTTGCTATTTTAGAAAAAATTCAAAAGTAGATGAAACGCTAATTCGAAAGGAAAACATGGAACTCAACGGCAAGCCAGATTTAATCTGCAAAGTCCAAAGCTCGTTAGTCTGAAAAAATATCGGAAATTGCAATTTGCTTAATCCGTTGAAAATTTTGCTGAAAAGTTGGTTTTGTTCACGAGTGTAAAAAAAAAAAAGTTAATTATTTTTTATCGAACGCGCTAATGAATAGAGTTAATAACGAATTGTTTGTCTTTGCCACGATGGACCAGCATTGAGGGGTTGAATATGTTTTTTGGGTGAAATCGATCGTCCACGAAGTGGCAATCACATCGAGAGTGAAGACTCCCGATCACATGATTTCCCATGGGTGCAGTCATTGGTAACTACCACCATCTTGTATAGTTTTAGAGTCGTTTTTCTTAAAAAGAGAAGAAAAAAAAATAAAATAATGACGGAAAAGTTTCATGCATAACGAAATGTTGTTCTTTCAGGTTGAAAAAATTTTATTATTGTTGTTTTTCCTAAACAATTTGAATTTTTTACTTGTTTGTCGATTTATTAGTTTTAGATATGTTCAATATCATTTTATAAGTAGTTTGTATCCGAAACGTATACATTTCGTCTCACAGTGGTATTACGTTTATTCTTCTTCACCTTTTCCCTTCGTGAAAGGAAGATATTACACATAATGCCAGAATATATCGACAGAATGGACTCTTACTGAGATTTATTTTTCAATGCACAGTGTAGAACGATTCTCTGCGGGAATATACATGAAACGGATGTATATATATATAGCTACCAAAGTAGATACTTCAAGCATATATAGAAATACCCTCGCGGTCTTTTGAGGGAAAGAAATAAATTACCATTTTTGCAAAAATCTTTCATAAATTAAATTAATATTTAAAAAAAATGTCAATTTGAAATTATTTGAATCAAAATTTTGACGATGGGAAAAATTATTTATCGAAATTTATTTTTGAAGCAAATAAATATATATTAAAGTAATAAATAACCGCGGTTTTATTTAAGATGATGAATTACGATTATTAAGCATTGTGATTCGAAATGTGGGCGAAATTTTAATATATATATAGAGAGAGAGGGGTTCACTGGACCGTAACAAGACCGCACGCATTGAACTATATGCAACACCCTGCAACAGTCCTCCATCATTAGAATTTCGATATTCGAAGGCAGCACTGATCCCGTGGTATTAGATTTTGGTTCCCTATATACTATTGCTGAGAACTCAATGGCAGTTGAAATATGACGTCATGGAGAGGCAAACGGTAATAATGAATTAGGGTATTACACGACCATGGATAAGACCTATGTAGCACCCTTCGTCATTATATATAAGCGACATGACATGTGCTACTAAGCTGCAAGAATAAGACTTTATATGATCGAACTCGAAAAATGTCGCCCGAGTATGAAAGAGAGATCAGTGATATGGGGACTAGAGTTAAAGATATAACTTATAAGAGTCACCATAGGGAAGTGACAATGACTCATTCAAAAACCGCAGGCGTTGAAACTCCCGTGGTGTATTTCGCATTTTCCATAAAGAGAACCCACCCGTTGCGTTTTGTATCAAAAATCACTAATCCAATTCATTGCTATCGGATTCAATATTTCATAAATGTGTTTTAATGTTAAAAATCTTGATTTCATGTTGCTTTGAAACTTTCTTATGATAAAAATATATAAATATTCCAAATATCAAGTTAAACTTAGATTAATTATAATACACAGATGTGTGCTTCATTTTATATCCATTATGTGATTCATCAGATTCTAAAACAGAGGGGATTTGAAGAGATCCTTTTTGACGTGTCGCAACTAGATTGCTTTGGATAGATTGGATGATGATTGATCTGGTTTTTTTTTTTTGTTTAAAAAATATAAAAAATTTTATTTTTGTTTATAACAAATTTTCATATTTTCTGCAAGAGTTTAGGGATTCATTTCGGTTGCTGATTGTATGTCAATTGCATATCCTGTGATGTTGATGGATCTATGACCTTATAGTGTATATATAGATTCATCATAAGGAAATGAACACGGCACGCGTAGGTTTATTATTGGCAAAACCCACTTTGCTCGCATACTATCTTTCTTAATCAATCTCGATATGCCTCTAAAATGGACCTTCCCAGCTGCCAAAACTAATTGTTCGTCCCGTATATGTATAGGGTGATATAACTTCTAAGTCGTATTTCATAATATGCCACGCGTGCCCTTCAACGTTTCGATAATTATATTTAAAAGGGTCCATATACACACTTTGCATATATCACTTTTCCACAACCCTTTTGCTGTCACTGATTATGATTTATATGAAACGACAGAAAAAAATTTTTATATTTCTTCTATCAAAATAATTTTAATTTTGAATTTTTATTTTTGTTTTCACTATTCAATAATTGAATAACATTAATAATGAAAAGGAATCAGGTGGTGGAACTTTTAATATCAACTCGAGAAGCCTCAAAACCGGAGGAAAACTTTAGGAGACGTTAATTCCTTTATTTTAATAATACAATAAAATTTCAATGAAGTTAGGTAAAGAATAAAGGCAAGCAGATTACGGATTTTTTTCTCTTCTTTTTTTTTTTTTGCTCAAGTTAAAAAGTGGAGAAGAGTTTCAACGAAACTTCCGTTAGAAACTGTGCGCAACACCCATCGCAACCGAAAAGGAGTAACCGGGGGTTGGAATGGGGGAGTTATATAATGGAGATTTTCCTTGAAGCGCAATTAAAATTCAGACCAACGCGAACCTTGATACGTATATATATTTTTGAGCTTCTATAGTTTTTACTGCGCGAGGATCTTAATTTTCGTCACTTCTAATCAAATTATTTAATTTGCACCCTTGTCCCTTGGATCCCGTTTTGCCGCGTCAAAAGTTAAATGACAAGCATGCTAGCCGCGAATTTTATTGAATTATTCGGGATTATTGCATTAATGTTCGCGAAAAGTTGAGATTTCTCTGGGATCGAACAAAAGTACCCGCAAAACGTTAACTTTTCACTCAGGTGGAAATAAAAAAAAAAAAATATTTCCAAACGAATTCAATTGCAAAAATTAATGATTTAATATTATTTTTGCAATTTTATTTCTTTGGTTAAATGTATTTATTTTGACAAAAGTGATGTAAAAATTTAAATTTCCCACCGCATGGATCTACTTTACCAACGGTACATAGAACGGAAACTTAGTGTTTACTTTTATCTTTATATATAGAAAAAAAGAAACTTTTCCATAAAAATTAAAGAAATAAATGGTATTTTAGTGATTATTAATGCTTCTTAAAATCATTCAATTGGGAGATTAACTTTTTTTTCCCTAAAATCGAATGACTCCTTTTAGAAATTGGAAAGGTCTTAATCCATCACCATTCGCCCCACTGATGGATGCACTACGGACCATTTCGCTTGAATAATCGCGACTTTACTAACTTTACTATATACATAAATAGTGTCAATAACTTGTCGAAATCGCTTTTTTTTCTCCTCTTGCAAAGTCATTTTAGTCTAGATTTGACAGGTTTTTTTTTTTAAACGTTCATCCAACATTGCTTCGAAACGGTAACGAATGATTTTTTCGCTTCGTCAGTGATCGACCCTCATTTATCTTCTCACAATTGACAGGTCTTGGTCACGTTCAAATATATGTGAAACGTATTATTTGAGAGGGAAATTATATATAACCCGAACGGTAATTTGTATTATTTATATTGAAAATTATTTATAAAATATTTCGAAAAAAAAGCGTTTTACAATGTTCAATCATCGGATTTCATTATATAACCCTAAAATATGAAATAACTTTATTGTAAATTTTTCAAGCCAAAAGCCACGAAATAACTTTTTAATTAAAAATTTTTTAGCCTGGTATGTCGGTAAAAAATTTACCAGTCGAGGCTCGTGGAATATTTTAATTTCCCCCGTTGCATTGAAAGTTTTATATGTTTTTGTGTAAAGTGCATTGTACCCATATATATATTTATATATAAAAAAATACGATCAATTCAACGAGATTGTAACGTTGTTAACGTTTATTTGTTAAATAAAATAGAAATGTTCTTGTAAATGGAAATTGTTTTACATAGAGGTAAAATTTGTCAAAAAAATTTTTAACGATTTCAGAGGCAATTGAAATAGTAATAGGGGAATTTTAATCTTTAGATGAAAATTGCTTTTATTTATTTTCTTTGACTCTTGAATCTTGCTACTTAAGAGACATTGTTTGCAGTTATAGAATCCTGAAGCAAGTTTTACGGTCTTTCTGCACTTTCTCTCTCTCTTTCTCTCTCTGTCTTCCGTTTCTTGTTCAGACGGGCGAGAAATTATTTTCTATCCAGTGACGTACATTTTCAACTCTTATATATAGCTGGAAATCGACGTTTTTTCAAAGTGAACCTCAAAAATAGAGGAAACGATGATGTTCCTCATCGTTCTTATTTCTTTTTACTTTTACAATATAGCAAAATTCTCATCTGCTACATAGCACATACTTCATAAAGCCACGTCGAAAGGCAAAAGAAAAATAGATTTATTTTCTTTTATAAAAGAAGAAAAAAATAATTTTCATACTTTTTTGTTTTATAAACTGTTTTAGCCTTTATTATTGTTTAATAAGAAACTAATTTGAAATATTTACAAAAATACTTGTTTATAACTAAGTTTAATAACTCAATACCAGGGAATTATTTATCTCTCCATTATGAAGTTGTAGCCCCTTTGAGAACAACTTTTTATATAGGATTAGGTGTGTGTCATTTTCAAATGGGTTTATTTTAGAGGGAAAATGATTAAAGGGATTTTAAGGATAATATTGAAGAAAAAGTGTAATCCTACAATTGCATAACTCATGATGGGCATAGGATGATATATATATATGAGAGAATTAGTGTTTTAGCTTTCGAAAAGCGGTTGCGTACAAGAAGGGTGAATTGGATGTTACGTTGCGGGACTCAGGTGTGTTTTCAAACCCCCCGATTACCCCGCACTTCTATTGCACTGTACTACAGAGGCAAAATGGTATGGTCGATATGACTGAGCTTCACGACCTCCATCCTCTGTATTTCCTCCCCCTCCTCTCTCTCTTTCTCTCTTCGAAACGACTCCTTGATACTCCCCTCGCACTTCTCTCATCCAGTGCTATATTAGTGGCATTCATGGAATTTCGCTTTTATAATATTTAATCACGTTGAATATTGGAGCATGCTGGCAATGCGAGAGCTAGCCTGTAAATTATTTCACGAGCGGCAAGATTCAAAGCTACCAACCGTTCTCTCACCCTCACACACACAGTCTTCCCTAACCATGTTTGAACAAGTAAAGTTCTTTAGTTATGCGTTTACAAAGTCAGAGACTCGAGAAACTGCCCGGTACATTAACTTTGTTTCTTATCATTTTCTGTCAAAAATTTTCCTCTTTATTATTTCATCTCTCTTTCTCTCTCTCTCTCTCTTTCTTTTGACGTGACAACGTCTTACTCAGAAAAATTGCTGTTCATATCGAATTCCGGATCATATTTTCAAGTATTATTACTTATTATTACTTATTTATTATTATTTTAGGTTTAGTCTCGATGCCACAGTTATTTTTTTAAAATTTGGAAATGAAATTTTTTACAGTTTTCTATATTACCGACCGATTAAAAATTTAATTACAAATTAGTACAGCGCTCAGTGTATTTTAATTTTTTTTTGCAGATTCTATCCTCCATGGCTTGCGGTGTCACGTACTTTAAAGATAAGGGGAAAAGAAAAAAGGGTACCTTGAAGGACACAGGATTCCCCAGTTTCAGACTTTTTAGAACTCGGTCTATTTTGACGGTTATTTTTCACATTTTCCAAATGGAAATTTAACTTGAAAGTAGGGATCTCCGAGGGCTATTTAGTTTATTGAAACCGCATCACCTTGAAGCTGAAAATTCGTCATTATGGTAAATATTTTAATTTATTGGAAAAATTTTATTACAAATAAATATAATTATTTTAATTATAATTAAAAAAGACAAAATTCTCCGTTCGTGCTCTCTAAATGTGAATTAGTAAAAATGTTTACTAATTTGAATTAGTGACTCACTTTTTGCTTCTAAATTAGTGAAATTTTACTAATTATTAGTAACTTTTACTAATTAGTAAAATTTAGCTAATTCTAAAGCAAAAACTGAGTCACTAATTTAAATTAGTAAATATTTTTACTAATTCACATTTAGAGAGTGTAATGAATACAGACTCCGCTTTAATTTTTTTCTATGTGGCTAAATATTTAAATTAATTCTATTGGAGAATTTAGTAGTTTTTAAATTAATGAGAAAAGAACATTTAGAAATATAATTTAAGTATTATTTTCGAGAGGCGGTATTTTCTGTATACTATGGCATAAGGATTTTTCTGTGTTTGGATGAGACCAACAGAAAAGTCGTGCTCCGGGGAATCATCCCTTCTCTCTCTCTCCCCCCCCCCTTTTTTTTCGTGCCCCTTCTGGATTTCGCTTTAATGTGAAAAAATAACATTCGCTTAGCACCAACCATAAGTCCACCCTCTGCAAGAGGGATAAAGAGTGATTCCCATGTACCCCTTGATATATATATAGTATATAGTACCATTTTTCATAACCGAAACCGCATAAACGACCACGCAAGTTGGCATATTATACACAAAAGAAGTCGCTTATTTTATTCTCATATTGCTAAATTTTACGCGAAATTATATACTCGGTTTGATATATTATTTTCGCGAAAGAAAATACAGTTATTTTTTTTTTCGTAGGTAGAGAGTGAAATTAATTTTTAAGGAAAATTTTGAAATTAATTTTTGGAACAAAAAGTAATTTTATACAACAGAATTTATTTTTAAGTACACTGAGCAAAAAAATTTATTTGATTCAAATACTCGATTACTTGACTATTATCAAATAAATATTTATTTGTATTAAATAATTATTATTTGAGTCAATTAAATGGTATTTGTTTCAAGTACAGAAATTATTGGTTCAAATACAATTTATTTAATTCAAATAAAAATTATTTGGTTCAAATAAATATTTATTTGATAATACTCAAGTAATCGAGTATTTGAATCAAATAAACTTTTTTTTTCAGTGTAGATATAAATTTTGCTAGCATTGATTTATTTCACTTCACAATTTTTTCACGTCATTTTCACTTCATTCTGTGTCACTTTCACTTTTACTTTCACTTTATTTTCATTTTAGCTCAGTTTCACTACACTTTGTGAAAGTGAAAGAAAAATGGAAAGTATAGTGAAAGTGAGAGTGAAATAAAGTGAAATTGAAGTGAAAATGAAAGTGAGTTGAAAGTGAGAGTGAAAATGTAGTAAAATTACAGAATAGCCCCCCTTGGTACTTTGAAGCACATGTACATAAAATCGTAAATTGAGACAATGTGCCGTGAGTATATCATGAATAATGTGATTATTCTCTTTTTTTTCGCGATATATATATATTTTACTTTAATGCGCGTGTGCGCGGCGCGCAAAGAGCAAAATAGTGTCAAGGCACACGACAAGGAGCGAAAGCAACAGAAAGCATGAGAAACAAAAGGGACTCGCATAAACATAAATCTTTGTTCAGTTTCACCCAAAACTTCACGGTCCTTGTTTATTCCTTAGGGCTTGAGGGCAGCTGACGAGGGATCTTGGATATTTTGTTTCGCCATTAATAACCGCACCATGTCTCGACCAAATAAATTAACAACCTCTCCCGACATTTCGCGAAAGGGGCCAAAAGACCAACAATAACAGCTTTTCTCAATTAATCTGCGTTATATACGAATTCGTGATCTTTTACAATTTTTTTCTGAATCTTTTACAATCAATTTTGTTTATAAATTTAAAAATCCTAATTTTTTTTTCAAAATGCGTTTTAATTTTTATTTAAAATTAGTGAAATTATTATTTTTAAGAATAAATGTAAAAAGAAAGAAAAAAGGTCTTTGAAAACACTTAGGTTTTCCTTTTCAGATCTCTCTTTCTGAATCCCCGAACAATCAGACTCGTTACCATATCTATAACGTTACGTTTGGGAATAGACTTGAAAGCACTTTTAGAAAAATAAAAATCCTATTCTTCTGACAACTATTATCGCACTTCAATTTAGCAGGAATTTTTAGTTTTCAATCATTGTGGGAAAATTAAATTGAAAAATTTTTAAGATATTTAAAAAAAACTCGTCAAAATAATAGATATTGTGAATTTTGTCATATTTTGATATTCGATAGAAGCATTATCGTGTTTTGATCCGCTCGATGTAGTTGAGTATTACTGTCGATTATAAACGAAAATTAATCCAGCTAATTCGTTTAGTTATCAGGGCTGCCACCATGTAGCATTGTCAGAACAGTGCATGATGTTATGTACATCATACATCGAATTTGACAATAGAATATATATATTGAATCTGATTACAAATAATAATTTATAGAGATTTAGGATTAAAATGAATAAAGACAATATTCATTCATCATTTTATCATCTCAACCCAATTACATCATATTAGAATATTTTTGATTTTCTGTAGTTTAAAAAATATATTGACAGAAGAATAATTTTAAAAGGTCTTGTCTGACTGAAAATGACTTTCACTACTGATAATAAATTTATTAGAATTTAGTACTGTCTGATTTAAATGTACTTTCACTACTGACATCAAAATGTAATTTTAATACTGATAACAAATTTATAATGGTTTAAAAATGTTTTGTCTGGCTAGAACTGACTTTTACTACTTGTAGAATTTTTTAAGAATTTAAATATTACTGTCTGACTAAAATATATGTTTACTACTTATAAAAAACTTATATTTTTGTCTGACTGTAACTGACTTTTACTACTGGTTTCAAATTTTTAAGAATTTAAATCTTTCTGTCTGACCGAAATATACTTTTACTACAGGCAACAAACTTATAATAATTCGAAAAGGTCTTGTCTGACTAGAATCGACTTTTACTACTGGCAGCAAATTTACAAGAATTTAAACCGTACTGTCTGACTAAATTGTACTTTAACTATTGAAAACAATTAATAGTAATTTGAAAAGGATTTGTCTGACTGAAACCGACTTTTACCACTGTTTGCAAATTTTTAAGAACTTAATTCGTTCTGTCTGACTAAAATACAGTTTACTACTGATAAAAAAATAATAATAATTTGAAAATGCATTGTCTGTCTGCAACTGTCTTTTACTACTTAAATAAATATAAAAAAAATTAAAATCATTTTGTCTGACTAAAATCTACGTTTACTACTAAGATAAAAATTATAATAATTCTATAATAACTAGTCTGACTGCAACTGGCTTTTACTACTGATACTAAAAATAAAAATTGATTCTTCCTGTCTGACTAAAACAGTCTTTTACTACTGTTATAAAAAATACAAGACCTTTGAAAAAAAAATTACCTGTAAATCTTCCTTATTCTTTACAATTAAACGAATTCAAAATAATTTTTTTTTATAATAATAAATTTATATGTAAATAAATACATATAATTAAAAGGAAATTTGACTTCTGGTCAAGTCACAAAATTGATATCAAAACATCAAGTACATATCAAAGGAAAGACAGTCTCAAAGAGAATGTTTGACCTAACAGCAAAAGTCGAATCGATATTTTACCTACACCTATATAAAGCCCTGAGGCTAACTACAACACTAAAAATACAAAACCAACTTGGCATACACCTGCACTTTATAACCTGTCTGATATTTGTACCAGAGGACCAATTCCTCTTTTCTCTCTCCTATATATAGACCTTTTCACCAGGTTCCTACTGGTCTAAATAATCCTGGCAAACATTCTAGTTACCTTTAAACTGTCTGCTATCGACGTGCCTCGGCGAATAGTTACTTTGATCACTTAAACTAAAAAGCTCTTTCCATTACGTTTGGTTCGACTGCAATTTTGTTTTCGAAAATGCAGACAAAAAAAAAATAAAAACATTCTTTCTTTATTCTATTCGTGATGTTTCACATCTATATATGTATATACACAGAAAACAATGAAATATCTATTAGTAGGATTTAGTGGTTTCGTTATTTACAACAATTTAAAAAAAAACCAAAGTGGTTTAAATATAAAGTAACTTTACATCTGAATATGTTTATTAATGTATTACGTTTTTTAGTAGAAAACTATTTTTTATTTGCTCGTGTTTCCATAGAAACCGTTTCCATGACAACTGTTACCATAGCAACTATTTCTATGACAATCGTTACCATAACAACCATTTTCATGACAATAATCGTTTCCATAGTAACCAGTACCATAGTAACCGTCTCCATAGCAACTGATACCATAGCAACCATTTTCATGACAATAATCGTTTCCATAGCAACCGGTACCATAGTAACCGGTACCATATAGTATCTGGGTCCATAGTAACAAGTACCACAGCAAAACCGGTACCATAGTACCAGGTACCATATAGTATAAGGCCCCATAGTAACTGGTACCATATAGTATCCAGTTCTATAGTAACCGGTAACATAGCAAAACCAGTACCATAGTAACCGGTACCAGAGAAACCGGTGTCATAGCTAAACCGATACCATAGAAAAACTGGTACCATAGTAACCGGTAACATAGCAAAACCGGTACCATAGTTACCGGTACCATAGTAACCGGTACCACAGCAAAACCGGTACCATATAGTATCCGGTTCCATAGTAACCAATACCACAGCAAAACCGGTACCGCAGTAACAGGTACCAAATGGTATCCGGTCCTATAGTAACTGGTACAATAGCAAAACCGGTACCATAGAATCCGGTACCATAGCAAAACCGGTACCATGGTAACTGATACCAGAGTAACCGGAACCATAGCAAAACCGGTACATTAGTAACCGGTACCACATAGTATCCGGTTCCACAGTAACCAGTACCACAGCAAAACCGGTACTGTATTAACAGGTACCATATATTATCCGGTCCCATAGTAACCGGTACAATAGCAAAACCGGTACCATAGTAACCGGTACCATAGCAAAACCGGTACCATGGTAACTGATACCAGAGTAACCGGAACCATAGCAAAACCGGTACCATAGTAACCGGTACCATATAGTATCTGGTTCCATAGTAACCAGTACCACAGCAAAACCGGTACCGCAGTAACAGGTACCATATAGTTCCCGGTCCCATAGTAACCGGTACCATAGTGACCGGTATCATAGTAATTGATACCAGAGTAACCGTTACCATAGCAAAATCGGTTCCATAGTGACCGGTATCATAGTAATTGATACCAGAGTAACCGGTACCATAGCAAAACCGATTCCAAAGTAACTAATACCACAGCAAAACCATATCGTAGTAACAGGTACCATATAGTATCCGGTCCCATAGTAACTGGTACCATATATTATCCGGTTCCATAGTACCTGTTACCATAGTAACCCAACCCCTAGTGTTAAATTAACTATAAATGATAGTAAAAAGTGGATCAAAGAAAAAATAAAGAATAGTTTATTAGGAAAATGTAATATACTAAATTAATCCGTGAAGTTTATCATGCAATTTTTTCTTGTCACCGCATGAATCTCCCAAGCATATGTCCCTATCTCTCCAAATGTCCAGTGGCCTGAATTGGTATGTTAGTTAGGTATAGTGGCAAGTTGCACGTCACCTCGCAATCATTGTGACCTATATATATATTCTCCTACATTAAATTTAGATATCTCGTATATATATATAAAGTCTCGTCTTCTTACATCTCATGTCTAATATCGTCGTTTACACCCAAAGAGACACCTGTCTCTTTCAGGAAATTCCCTATTTCCGGTTCTTGTTTTCTATATATATATATATATATATGTGAACCAGTTTGTTTGCTTTTGAAATAACATTCTATATATCTAATACTCTCGCAATAATTGTAATTGACACAGGACAGTTGACAAATAGTAAATCTGGTTTTCTTCATTAACTTTGACATCTGAAAATAGGGGCGAATTATTTTTCTCCTCAATTTTTATTTTATTACTTACAATTTTTAAATATATATGTATATAATAAAAATTCATTTTTTATACAAATTCTTTTTTGCTTCTGGCTCTTGGAAAATAATAAATATTACATGGTTACATTATGCACTAAGAGGATTAAAAAAAATGTACAATAATGTGAAAAATGGAGGAGTAGCAAAATAAATCCCTCAAGAGGTTTCACAAACCATCCCTTCTTTTTTTTTTTTATTATTAACGTAGAAAATATATTTCATAATTAATGCGCATAATGTATCAAAGAAAAAAAAATATGAAAGATAAAAGAAAAATCGTTCATTTTTTTTTTAAATTATACAAGTTTTGTTTTTTTTTTTTGTACGGCAATTTTATATATTAAATATTATATATACTTAACTCTTGTCCATCAGGTAAGAGTTAATTTAAAAAAGGGGAAAAACAAATTATTATATTTAACAGTAAAAAGTATATTTTATCAATTCGTTTCATTTCTCTATGTTTTATTTCCTTTCTTTCTCGTGGTTGAAACCAGTGAGTCTTTTGAGTTATGTCTGCTTCATGCTTGCTCATTCTTCATCATGTTAAGTTTCATGTTTTCTTTTGCGCCATACAATTTTTACATTAAAGTATATTTTTTTTTTTATTTCTGTCAAAATAAATTCAGAATTATTTTTTTGTAAATCAAAAATATAGTAAAATTATATTAAAATATAATATTTGTAACAATTTATTGAAATATTATATAGTAACATATATATTGAAATATTAAATACAAATATTAAAATTTATATAAATATTAGTAAATAATATTGAAATAGGTCGGTGAAAAAAAAGACTTTAAAATTCGAATATATCTAGGTGAAGATCCAAAGTGTCCTTAGGTTTGATTGCTTTCGAAACTAAAACGCTTGAAAATGTAAAAGCTCTCTTATGGCCAAAAGAGATCCTCTGTACGCATTATAATCGAAAGCTTTCAAATTTAAAAGGTTTTTGAAATTTGAAGATATTTTTATATCTTGAATATATAGCTCGGAAAATTTATTATACATTTCTGTATATCATTTTTTTTTATATAGGTGATAGTGAGTTTTTTTTTATAATTCAGTTCTTACAAAGAAAAAAAATTACATATATAATTATATATTTTAACAAAAAAATTAATTAACAAATAAATAAATAATAATAATAGTAGTAAGGAAATATTTAATATGTAAAATGAATTTCGCTATTTACTTAGAAGAAAAAAATACTAAAACGTTTTATAGACAATACGCTCAGTATAAAGTGCACTAAAGATAATTAAACAGTTTTATATGCAATTCTAATTACGTAATTAATAGTATGTAGGTTTTGTTCCATTTTCTCGCTAAAGGGTAACGTATTTACTTAGATCCCAATGTTAATCAGTGTAATGCAGGACAAATGATAATTAACAGGTAGACAAAAATAAAAAAAAAAAAACATGAATTATGCAAGGCAAGAAGCAATAAAAATTTTAAAGACTCACGTTTTCTGTTTTCTAAACTTAAATATCTTTTTAAGAGAGATTTTTCTAAAGGGAAGCACAAAAATTATTTTTAATTCGTTATTTTCAAATATTCCCGCGTTTGCGCATTGAATTAGACTTTGACTGTAGATGGCGCTACTGTCTTTCTCTCTCGCAAACGATATACTACTATTTTAATATAAATAGCTACAGTAAAGTATTACTATTAAAAAATATTTTTCACACTAAAAGTTTAAATTACACATTGACTGATAAATATAAAAAGAAAGATAAAAGATGTTATTTTTTAAAAATTTTTTCTTTCTTCACCATTAGCATAAAAATTGTTTCTGTATTAAATTATCTATTTGGAATTAAATTTCTACAGTACAAAATTAAATTCTATAAACAAAAAAGTGGAATATGAAAAATAATAAAAATTCCATATCTATATATATATTTTCTAAACATTTCAAGTTAAATATCTTTTTAAGAGAGATTTTTTCTAAAGGGAAGCACAAAAATTATTTTAAATTCGTTATTTTCAAATATTCCCGCGTTTGCGCATTGAATTAGGCTTTGACTGTAGATGGCGCTACAGTCTTTCTCTCTCGCAAACGATGTACTACTATTTTAATATAAATAGCTGCAGTAAAGTATTACTATTAAAAAATATTTTTCATACTAATATTTTAAAATCACACATTGACTGATATGTATAAAAAGAATTTGGATTGTTTCTGTATTAAATTATCTATTTGGAATTAAATTTCCACAGTGCAAAATTAAATTCTATAAACAAAAAAGTGGAATATGAAAAATAATAAAAATTCCATATCTATATATAAAACTGAAGTGAATGAATGTAAATGCAGTAATGGGAGAATGAACTCGACATGAAAATGTATTTTGACAGTAAAAGATGAAAGGTAAAGGAGTAAGTAAATTTCGACCCCGTGAGGGTGAGTGAGAGAGAGAGAGAGAGAAAGGTTGAAGTTGAAGGAACCGGCAGGTTGTTCTCTCCTCGTGGTGGTTGCCGGTAAAGTTCATCGTGTCGCCGTAGGTCACGATGGCGCTTCGCTGCTCCAATCTTCTTCAGTCAGTCGCGGGACGCTGTGCGGGGTACTCATTGTATTGTCAACTCAGCCCTTTCATGATATCTTCACTTCTCCTTCATTATATTTATCATTATCACAATGAAATTTTTTTCTTCACAAATTTTCATGAATGAAATACTTATTCAAATTGAATGTAAATGACATTTTTTCTTGTTTCGAATCATCATTATTTGCAAAAAAAATTATAATCTCGCAAATATTGTGATTTGTGTTTATTTATTTATTTTTTTGGTTTTTTTTTCATAGAAAAAAAATTTTTGATAAGTGTTACAAAAAAAAAAAACATTCTAGTGATAATAAACTTTCTTTTTTGTGATGAAATTCAATTCAGGATGAAAAACTCTTTTTCAGTGTGAAGATATAAAAAAAGGGAGACAATAATGGTGAGTTTATAAATATTTTTTCCAAACAGAAAAATTATTTATAACTACTTTTATGAATTAGAATGAAAAAAATTAAATGAAATTTATATGAAAATAAATTTATTTGAGATTGAAGTAATAACGTCAATATTGATAATTACATTTCAACTGCACATTTAGATTATAATTTATAATTTTCAAAAAAAAATTGCAAATTTTTCACAATATCGGGAAAAAATTATATGTAAAATGATAATGTTGGTGCATTTTTGTAATGTATCTAATATAAACTGTTAGATAAGAAAAAAAATAATCTAGTTTAACTGGAATTTAGTTTTGAATTTATTTACATATATACTCTTGACAGTCATTTGGAAGTAAATGATATTATTTTTATAAAATAGACGCACGAATTGGAAATAGCGTATATATATATTATACTTGTTGACTTCAGGAAATTGTTAGGAAAAATTTTAATTGACATTTTAGTTAAAACTTGGGACATTAGAGATTTATTAGAGCAAAATGTATGTATACACATTTTTCATTCATGTCCAACCAATTTTCTAATTAACCGTATACAATTTGCGATTAAATTCAAAAGCTAATTTCAAATCAGATATCAAACCTCATTCATTATATATATATATACTTTTCTCACACACATAGACAAACAAATTGACTAACTTCTGTAGAATAATTATTATAATAGATTAAATAATAAATTAAAAAAATTTTTTTTAACAAAAAAGAAATAGAAGAAAAATATGATTATAAATAATTATAATTTAAGGGGATGTGTATAAATATTTGATTTTTATACATATGATGAAAAAAGATGCTCTTAAGAGCAGGTGAATAAATTGATGAACGCGTCGACAGTAACATAAAAACTAAGAAATTTTTAGTTGTATATGACTTGGTGTTCTTTTTCTCTATTGAAAATCTTCCTAGCTCTGTCATTCTCAAAGGCGCATGCGAATTGGGCAAAAGAGAGAAAGAGAGAGAGAGAGAGAGAGATGCCTAACCGTGGAGTACATTCTTATGGTATTACCACCCGTGAAACATTTCTTACACACCCCGCGCTTTCTTGTCCCTTTTACCCCACCCCCAATAGAGCGAGATTTACCCCGATTCCACGTACATTTATTTTTATAATTGTATAAATAATATACAAATTATTTACTATATAATTACTATTTTTTATACTATAATCCTATTTATACTATAGTACTATTTATTTATATAATCTATATTTTTGTCCAAATTTGAAAAAAAAAATAAAATTAAATGCAAAGATGAGACAAGTTTTTGGATGATGTGGAGGAGAACACATATGTATGTATATATATAGGGGACACGTGTATTGCGCAGGTGTATACATAAATACACAGAATACCAAGCGAATTGCTTTTCCATTGATTAACGAAACGACCATTAGTGAAATTAATGGCACGCACGATCAATAGCGCCGCGTTTCGAAACTTGCAAATCTATGAATTAGATAGGAGTTAGGAGTATCTATTCGATCTTGAACAGATTTCTCTGAGATTCGTGTAATAAGAGTAAGAGAGGGGAGGGAGAGAAGTTACGGAAATCCAGTTTGGTAAATGGAGTGGCTCGATACAAGAGAGAGAGCAAGCCGGATTCTAAGGCAGTGGGATGTAATTGATTAGTCAAAGAGATTGGATTTAATTTGTTAGTCGAATTATGTTAATTGCCGCTTCGTGTATTGCTATATTCAGATATTGCGATATTATTTCTTAAATGGCTTATTAATTTGTGATTATATATTTTTAAGTGCGGAGAAAAAAACAGTAGCATTGTATTTAGTATTTGTTTTATGATATTTCGATTGTAATATAATACAATTTAATACAATTTAATACCATACAATACAGAACAATACAATACGGTAGAGTAAAATATAGTATCATACAATGTAGTATAATACAATGCAATACAATACAATACAATAATAGAATACGATAGAGTAAAATATAGTACCATACAATGTTGTATGATACAATACAATATATTACAATATATAGAATACCATACAGTACAATATAATATGATACAGTACAATACTATGTTGTATAATACAATATAGTACATTACAATAATACGTTATGATACTATATGATACAGTACAGAACAATATAATACAATACAATGTACTTCAATATAATATACTAAAATAGGTACGATACAGTGCAGTATAATACAATATAGTACAATACAATGTTATACAGTACACTATAGTGAAATACAGTTCAGTATGATACAATACAATAAAATACAATACGATAAAGTACAATACAATAGAATTAACTAAACGAAATACAATAAAGTATAGTATGATACAATATAGTACAATAAAACACAACAGACTACAATGGAATACAATACAATAAAGTACAGTATAGTACAATCTTATACAATACAATACAATATACTACAATAGGTACGATACAGTACAATACAATACAGTGCAGTATGATACAATACAATAAAATACAATACGATAAAGTACAATACAATAGAATACAATAGAATTAACTAAACGAAATACAATAAAGTATAGTATGATACAATATACTACAATAAAACACAACAGACTACAATGGAATACAATACAATAAAGTACAGTATAGTACAATTTTATACAATACAATACAATATACTACAATAGGTACCATACAGTACAATACAATACAATACAGTTCAGTATGATACAATACAATATGATACATTACACTATAGTAAAATACAGTGCAGTATGATACAATACAATATGATACATTACACTATAGTAAAATACAATTCAGTATGATACAATACAATATAATAGAATATAATAGAATACAATAAATTACAATACAATAAAATACAATATAATACAATATTATACAATACATTAAAATACAATAGATTACAACAGAATACAATACAATAAAGTACAGTATAAGACAATGCGATACTATAGAATACAATGCAGTATAAATATTATACAATAAAATACAATACGATAACGTACAATACAATAGAATACAATAGAATTAACTAAACGAAATACAATAACGTATAGTATGATACAATATAGTACAATACAACACAACAGACTATAATGGAATACAATACAATAAAGTTCAGTATAGTACAATTTTATACAATACAATACAATATACTACAATAGGTACCATACAGTACAATACAATACAGTTCAGTATGATACAGTACAATATGATACATTACACTATAGTAAAATACAGTGCAGTATGATACAATACAATATGATACATTACACTATAGTAAAATACAGTTCAGTATCATACAATACAATATAATAGAACATAATAGAATATAATAGAATACAATAAAGTACAATACAATAAAATACAGTATAATACAATATTATACAATACAATAGAATACTATAGAATACAATAGAATACAATAGAATACAATAGAATAAAATACAATAAAGTGCAGTATTAGACAATGCGATACAATAGAATGCAATGCAGTGTAAATATTATACAATATTATAATTTTTTCAGATCGTTTTTTTGCGTTTGAAACTTTTTCTCACTATTAATAGTAATATTTTTCTAAAAATTAGTGAATATTTCTACTAATTTAAATTGATGAACAAATTCTCACTAATTCAAAATTTGGAGAATATAAATTTTGATCTGAAACCCCCATGGTGTCAGTTCACGTGAAGAGCATTTTCACCAGAAACCATTCTGTAGAAAAGATAACAATAAGAATGGCCCATGTGCGCGCAAAAAAAAAGAAAAAAAAATTTTTTCCTCCTTTTTGTGATTGTCATTTTTTTTTTCCCTACTCTGCCAAATGGTTTCCGTAGAATCTTTTCATCTGGATTCGTCCTGCTGTAATATCAGCCTGTTGCTTATGGTATATGAGAGAGAGAGATTGTTCATCAGGACTTGACTTTTTTTTTTAAACAATCGGAAGAGATTAAAAAAAAAGAATTTTTAGATATTTTATTAAATTTTATTATTATTATTATTTTATTTGGTTGTTATTTTAATATTTCTTTTTCTTTTTTGTTTCAGGAATTTTCGTCAAAATTCTCAATAATCGCGATCGCTTAAATATTTAAAAAAAAATTTTTTTGTTTCTTAATTTAAATTTCGGGAGTGTACGAAATTCTTAAAACCGCGATCGTTGATCAATGAAAAAAGTATATTTTCCAAAAAAAAATATTTTGTTTTCCATAATTATTAGAAACATGTTTTCGGGAGTGGTCGAAATTTTTTAAATCGCGTTCGCTTTAATATTTTAGAAAAACTATTTTTTTTTCCTATAATTATTTAAAAACATGTTTTCGGGAGTGATCGTTTTTTAAATTGTGTGTTTCCAGTACAATCATCCAAAAATATATATAATATATATGATCATCAATTGCTGATTAAGGTTAGAAAAATTTTATTTTAAAAACAAATTTATTGAAAAATATAGGGCAAATTTTACATTTTCTTTGTATGAAAAAAAAAATTCGAAATAATTAAATTCGACTGTTGGTTGAAAAATCGACGAGTCATTTTTTTTTCCATTGGAGGGAAGCTTTATTGATTTTTAAATACAGTTTAAATACTGTTGTTAATGGCTTGACTTTTGATTTGTACGGAAATGCATTATATTTAAATAAAATAAACAAAGTTTTGAATTGTAAAATATGAAAAAAAAATTTATAAAAATAGAATTTCGAATTTTATTATTCAATTTATATAATACGAACATGATTCATCTATTTTAGTGATCCCCGCCTACTTTTTGAGTTGTTCCTTGTACGCTTTGTTTATTTTATAATTATCATGTAGATTCTGTCAGCGAACAATCGACTGGCGCCTGCGGGTTATTTATTTTTTTTTCTTTTATCTTAAATTGAAACCCATTTACATATGAATGATGAATAATATATATATATATATAAAAAAAACATTTAAGATATAATTAATTATAATTAAAATTTAATTTAAACTAAATTTTAACTATAACAAATTTAAAAGTGGAAAAAAATCTCATTTTTCATGTTATACTAAAGTAGATATTTTTCTAAATATACACGGTCAGTAATCTGATGAGGGTTGTAAATTTAACTGCATTTCCCTTAAGAGTAGATATATATTTCCAAGTATAAAATATGTATCGGATAAAGAGAGAGAGAGAGAGAGAGAGAGAGAGAGAGAGAGAGAGAGAGAGAAGGAGAAAGTCGGTCGAGTTGTAAACGATTCTCTGGTACAGTAATATGGCCACGATTCGTTAAACACCCCTTAAAACGGGGGTGAATTTTTCCTTTCGCTAAGGGAGAAAGGTATCTCACGCGAGAGCAAGAGCATTATTCACATACAATGACTTGCTTGTCCTATAGGCGACGATGTCACGCACGCAATTATTTCGCGGATCGGTGGTTCGATAAATATTTTCCTCAAGAATATAATTTTTTCCTCTCATATACGATGTGCAACGTTGATATAACAACTCTTATACAATTTTTAGATGTACATGGAAAAAAAAATTTATTGTGTCAACCACAAATCCAATTCTAGAATAGACAAAAAAAACTGTGCTGTACACAAAAAAATTTTCCATACGCCAAAAATTTTGTTTTGTTCACAATTCTGATTTGTGTATTTCCCAAATTTAGCTATTTTGTGGAGAGTACAACTGCGATTTGTAGATAACACAAATTTTTTTGCTTGTAAAGAAAATGTGTTTAAATATACGAGTCGAAAGGTGACTAGAAATTTTCTAAATATATGTAATTTCACCTGCCGATGACGACCACTCCCTTTATGGGTTATACGGGTCCACTCGAGAGACGAGCTTATAATTATCTCACTGTTAAAAGAATGGCTTTCTCTCACGCATTGCAAAAATTAGTTTATCAGCAGCAATTCATTATGTTATTAATGTTTTTTATAATAACGGGTGAAATTCTAACGCACATCAACCATTTTTTTTTCTCTCTTCGCTTTTTATATATCGCGTGTGTTAACATGAGGGTTGCTATATTTACATCAATTTCAAGAAAATGCCTCTCTTGCTGGCATTTTCTCTAAAGGAGGGGTCGTCGTAATGAAATATTCGTTTCTGCTGAGTAATTCTCTTAGGCATTTGTTATTTTGTAATCAGTACCGGAATTTAGAAATCGAGGTTCCATTTTCCAAAATCACCTTAAAAAATTTTGCTCTTCTAGGTTTAAAATTTCTCAACAAAAATTAGGTTTTTTCATAATTTTTTGATGAGATTTTGAAATTCATTAGTAAAAAGTAAAAATAAATATTTTTTTTATCATCATATCAATTAAATCAGGAAATCAATTGAATAAAAAGACTTTTTTTTGAAAAAAAAAGAAAAATCCTTTTGTTTCCCGATGTAATCGAATTCAAGACAAAAGAAGAGAATACAATTACAAAATTCCACGGATATATATATATATATTGTGTGCTGCTTGAAATGTTTAGAGTTTGCAAGCACGATGACTCGCTATGACGTTTACAATCGTCGTAACTTTTCTACTTGAAAATTGGGTTCGCAAGATTGAAAAGCAAAGCCCGCGAAATCATAAATCGCCGTCGTTATACGATGCCAACGATCTAAAGGAGACTTATTTTACTCGCATTCTTAATGGAAGCTTGGCATGCCATAGCAACGAGAGTATAAGGTCGACCTCAATCCCGCAGGCTGTTGAATCGAGTCGAGAAAGAGAGAGAGAGAAAGAGAGAGTAGCTTCAGATCCTTTCGTTTGAGAGAAAAATCAGGAAAAACCTATATATAATAATGGTTTTCTAAAAGTGAGGAGGGGAAGGTAAAAAAAAAAAAACTGTAATGAAATCTTGTTCCTTCAAGTTTCTATTCAATTCGAGGATATGAAAAATTATAAGAATGTCAGGGCTTTCTTACTTTCTTTGAAAGTACACTATGCATGTGACATTAATCTTTTTCTTTATGGAAAGATGATATTATATTTCCATTTCTATTTAATATTTTCAATATATAGGAATGAAAAAATATTTTTGTACAGTCTATTTTCGTTATTATCACATATTAAAAAACCCAAATGAATTAATGATTCTTTATACACCGCACCATATAATGATAATTGGATAATACTAAAAAGCCATAATAGAAAGTCATTTTGTTGAGAGATCGTTAAACCAATCGAAAAATTGTTCACTCGTAAAAAAAAATTCCCAATCGATTTTCAATTCTGATGGGGTAAAAAAAAAAAATTTACCCTGTGAAATAAAAGAGAAACCTTTTAACGCATCAGCGGCTTTCTAGTGTGGCATTCAGTCATCAAAATTTAATTTGCACTCACGTTTTTTTTTTGCCTTATTTTTATCTGTTGATATCGAAATTACGGAAAAAAATCTATTTGTTTTAAATTAGTTTTACTATAGTAATATCAAAAAAAATTAAAGGAGTAAGACGTCTGACTAAAACGTACTTTTACTACTGATACAAAATGGAGAAATATATATTTTTAAAAATTTTCTTACAACTAGTTTTTACTATACTAATTAGGCTAAATACTTTTACTACTAATAGAAAAATTTTGATTCTTCAAAATAAGTCTGACTGAAACTGACCTTTACTACTTATATAGAAAATTATATTTTTTTCTTGTCTGATTAAAACGTACTTTTACTACTGATAAAAAATAGAGAAATACTTTTTAAAATTTTCTTACTACTATTTTTTACTATACTAATTAGGCATTTGGTCTGACTAAAAATACTTTTACTACTAATACAAAAATTATGCTTCAAAATAAGTCTGATAGAAACTGACCTTTACTACTGATATAGAAAATTACAATTTTTTTCTTGTCTGACTAAAACGTAGTTTTACTACTAATACAAAAATTACAAATATTTTACCTATTCTCTTATACCTTTTTTGTACTAATTCCAAATTAGAACCATTTAGTCTGACTAAAATACACTTTTACTACTAATAACAAAATTTTAAGATTCTTAAGTAAGTCTGACAGTAACTGACTTTTACTACTGACAAAAATTACAAATATTTTAAACGTTGTCTTACAAATTCTTTTCACTATACTAATTGCAAATTAGTACCATTTAGTCTGACTAAAATATACTTTTACTACTAATACAAAAATTTTTATGCCTCAAAATAAGTCTGACAGAAACTGACCTTTACTCTTTATATAGAAAATTACATATTTTTTTCTTGTCTGATTAAAACGTTCTTTTACTACTGATAAAAAATAAAGAAATACTTTTTAAAATTTTCTTACAACTATTTTTTACTATACTAATTAGGCATTTAGTCGGACTAAAAAATACTTTTACTACTAATACAAAAATGTTGATGCTTTAAAATAAGTCTGACAGAAACTGACCTTTACTACTAATATAGAAAATTACACTTTTTTCTTGTCTGACTAAAACCTAGTTTTACTACTAATACAAAAATTACAAATATTTTACCTATTCTCTTATATACCTTTTTTGTACTAATTCCAAATTAGAACCATTTAGTCTGACTAAAATATACTTTTACTACTAATAACAAAATTTTAAGATTCTTAAGTAAGTCTGACAGTAACTGACTTTTACTACTGACAAAAATTACAAATATTTTAAACGTTGTCTTTCAAATTCTTTTCACTATACTAATTCCAAATTAGTACCATTTAGTCTGACTAAAATATACTTTTACTACTAATACAAAAATTCAAAGATACACTGAAAAAAAAAATTTATTTGATTCAAATACCGGTGTATTTGGTTATTATCAAATAAATATTTACTTGAATCAAATATTTCAGTATTTGAAGCAAATACCATTTATTTGATTCAAATAAGAAATATTTGATTCAAGTAAATATTTATTTGATAATAACCAAATACACCGGTATTTGAATCAAATAAATTTTTTTTTCACTGTATTAAGTAAGTCTGACAGAAACTGACCTTTACTACTGATTACAAACAATTTTTAAAAGTTCTCCTCTATTTTTAAACTACTTATTAAAAATTACATGAATTAAAAATATTTATATATTTTCCGACAAAAATCGTCTTCATTTAAAATAATATGCAATAAAAAATAAAAAATATTTCTATTTTCTCGATATAAGCCTAACAGCTTATAATATCCCCCTCAAGATGATGGTCTTGTCATCTACTGCGCTTCGTTTAACAGCGTGTGACCTGAAATAGCGTTTATATAAGCTTGCCTCGAATGAAGTAGTTGAACGTGCGGGCGAATGTTCATAGGGATTACCAGGCTCAAAGAGATAAACCGACCGACACGCGAAACTGCCCGCAATACTCGCTATAATTACTTACTTACAAATAATAATCGCAGAACAGGTGCACCATTTACAGACAGCAATTAGTATACTCGAGTCGACAGCAAAAAAGAAAAAAAATATGCACAAAAAAAAAAAAATATTAAAATATTTTCCACCCACGGGGGACTTAAATGTAGTCTCATTAATTATATCTTTCCATCAAGTTATGAACTTTAAAATGAAATATAAACAAAAAATTTATTTTTCTTTACTAATTATTATTTTTATTATATTTTTAATTTATTTTCATTTCATTTTTATTTTATTCAATAAAAATCTTCTATTATATTAAGTTAACAAATTTCGAAAAACGACACCGACCCCTCGACCTCGACACCGTCCTTGAAAAATCTATTTTCAATTATTTTCAAATAAATCAAAATACTTTGCATATATGCTTTTAGAAAATCTTACAAACTATTTTTATGTAACATCTTTTTTCAATTTTAACCCGAAAAAGGGTTATTTTTCAATTTTAACCCGAAAAAGGGTTATTTTGCAATTTTATCTCGAAAAAGGGTTATTTTGCAATTTTTTAAGAATTTTTTGATTTTTTCAATTTTTTATTATTTATTGTTGTTTTTTCAATTTTTAGTTAGTAACCTATAATATTGTGTCTAATTTTAAGTGTCATTAAAATCAAATGTTTTTAACTTAATAATTTTAACATTTCTTAATTTAAAACGAAACATCTTCTATTATATTAAGTTAACAAATTTCGAAAAACGACACCGACCCCGTGACCTCGACACCGTCCTTGAAAAATCTATTTTCAATTATTTTCAAATAAATCAAAATACTTTGCATATATGCTTTTAGAAAATCTTACAAATTATTTTTATGTAACATGTTTTTTCAGTTTTAAGATAAATTTTATACAATATTAATAAGATATTAATTTAAAACATAAATTATATATATAATATACATAAACTACAATAAGTAAACAACAATAAGTACAATTTTAACCTAGCGAGCGAGGAATACATCGCTAGTAAGTTAATAATTTTCTTTTGTTTTATTTTTAGAAACTTATTTTGAACACCAGGACTAAAAACTTAATATTAAAAATTTATAATAAATTCAATTTGTTAATTATAGTGATCCGTTTTGAGATTTTCTGATCCAATAACACTTTTTTTTCATGTTACGATAACTATAATCGTGAATTTTTTTTAGCGATAAAGAAAATAGCATTGTTTACGCGTTGACGATATATGAAAAAAAAATAAAGATAAAAACCAAAGAGTGCAATGACCTTTTCGAAAAATATTTCCTAACCTACATACATATATAAAAACCTTTGGAATCCCCTTTGGCGTCATGGATATATATATATATATATATATTGTATTTGAATGTGTGTGTGTGTGAGAGAGAGAGTGCAAACAGGAAGCGATGTGCGATGTGCAACCGGCTGGTAGGTGAACACTATCTGTTTAAATGGGGGTGTGAGAAGATTCCAACAGTCCAAACATTTGCTCAAGACCATCCTCGAATGCAATGTTCTAAAAGGTAACAATATTGGCAAATCGAACAATATTAATGAGGCTAACTACAATATACTCGATGCCTATAGGAGTTTCAAATACCCTTTAAAATCTTATCTTCTAACTAGATCGACTCAATAAACAATATATATCCACTTTTGTCTCCTATCCCCTTGTTTCATACTTCCGATATTGTTGAAACTTTCTTATCGTTATGTACAAAAGACTATTTCACATTAAATATAATGTTGATATTGAAAATAATTTTATCCTTATTTTATTTTTAGCAAAAAAAATTTTCTTTTTGTAAAAAACAATTTTAATTTTGTAAATATAAATTTATTTTCACAAAAAGAATTTTATTTTTGTAGAAATAATTTTATTTTATATTTGAAATTGTCTGGGAATATTTTAAAAGAGGTTATTGTTAGAGTATTATAAAATAATGGTTATAAACCATTAAATTGGAAAATTGTAGAATATATAAGGTCATAGAGAGGTGATTCTTCAATAAATGTACATTGTCATGGCTTTCGAGTAATGGCTCTTTCATATATATATATATATATATATGTATAAAGGTCCTTTCGTCCGATAAGTTATGAAGTACGTATGTACTATCCTTATAGTAATGGTTGGAATAAAGGACAACAGTTAAACGCCGATTCTCGCCGAGTATTTCAAAATGCGCGCAAAACAAGAGAAACAACAGTAGTTTAGAGAATTTACGATATTTCCGACACGTAAACGTTTGTCTAAAGTACCTCCTGTATGATGACAATATTAGCATTTTGATGATACAAAAATGATGTATCAAAATTTATACTCTAGTTTTTTTTAAAAATTAATGTGTAATTAAAATTGATTTTAGAAATTTTTGTAAAAGTTTAAGGAAAATTTTAGGGGTATCCTAATTTTCCCGGAAAGAAATAATACCATTAGAAGGTTCCTATAAATGCTGTTAGGGAGGCAGAAAATAGAAATTGAAATAAAAATAGTTATTAGTAATAAAAGGATTCGAATAGAATGAGCAGTTTTTTACCTAACGCTCTGCGTTGGGTAGAGAGTAAAGAGTGGGGAGACGAAAGAGATAAGTATAAATTTTTCCTTTTCTCTCTTATTGTCCCCACTCCTTAGACTTATTTTCTATGATTACGTGGTGGGGGAGAAGAGAACGTAATTGGCCAGAAGGCGGAGCGTAACTCACAGTGAGAGAGACGTTACATCGTTTCTCTTACACTATCATCTCTTTCTCTTCTCTGACTCTCTAGTTGCTTATTTTCAGCCGCAACGGTTTATGAGGCTAATTCTTCCAAGTCTAAACCACCACCCTCCAGTGGTCTTCGATGACGCGATCCTCGCTAAAATTTTCCCTCCGTACTTCATTAATCACCATCTCTTCCACCTTTACCTATTACATCCCAGCTTAATTAAAAGACCGGAAATCATATTTTGGAATAAATTCCCCTCCTCAATTATAAATCACTTATCGAGAAAGCCCAAGTAATTAACTTTATAGTAGCAAATTTTTTTTTTTACTTTTTTTTCCGTTTCGTCTCTACTAAATTTGAAGAAATTCTTTATTAAATATTAATTAATAATTCTTTATTAAAGAATATTGATTAATATTTCACCTACGATTAATTATTGATTAATAATTTTTTAGATTGAATTTTAATTTTTAATCTTTTACTAAAGATTATTTTTTAATTAATAATTCTTTATTGAGATTTCGTCTCCAATTTTAAAAAATTATTTATTCAAAATTAATTATTGATAAATAATTCTTTATTAAAGATTAATTATTGATTAATAATTCATTATTGAAGATTAATTATTAGTTTATAATTCTCTATTAAATATTAATTTGTTGATTAAAAATTCTTTATTTGAAAATAACCAATAATTCTTTATTAAAAAATAATTATTCATTACTAATTCTTTATTAAAGATTAATTATTGATTATTAATTTTTTATTAGAGATTAAATACTCTAAATTAATAATTCCAGGCCTCGGATTATACGACTTTTTCGACTATTTTCGACTTTTTTCCAAAAATACAACTTTTTTCGACTTATTTTAATAAAATGCGACTATTTCGACTTTTTTTTTCATTTTTTAAACAAATTTTTAAATAAAATATATTTTTTTAGTATCAAAAGCAGATCTTCTTTAGATCTTCTTTATTTCAATTATTTAACAAATTTTTAACTAATATTCTTCACTAAATTAATTATTTTTAATAATTTTAATGAAATTCATCACAAATTCAATTATTTCAAATTATTTTTCAATTAAAATTTTTATGAAATCAAAGAAAATTCAATTATTTTCAAAATTTTCAATTCAAAATCAACTAAAATTCAATTATTTTCCAAATTTTCAATTTCAAATCAAATAAAATTTAATTATTTTCAAAATTTTCAATTCAAAATCAACTAAAATTCAATTATTCTCAAAAATTTTAATGCAAAATTAATTATTATCAAAATTTTCAATCAAAAATCAACTAAAATTGAATTATTATCCAAAATTTCAATTATAATTCAATTATTTTCAAAAATTTGAATTTAAAAACTTCTAAAATTTAATTATTTCTAAAATTTTCCATCGATAATTTTTTAAAATTTAACAATTTCAATTATAACTCTAAGGAAATTCAATTTTTTAAAACTATTTTTATAATATTCTTTGAAAATTCAACTATCTGAAACCATTTTTTCGACTTTTTTTGGAATATAAATCGACTAAAACGATTTTTTTTGTGCCTTTAAGTCGATTCGAGGCCTGTAATTCTTTATTAAATAATAATTATTGACTAATAATTTTTTTTATTAAATCAAAATTAATTAATTGTTAAAGAGACGTAAAAATAAATTTCCAAAAAATAGTTTAAAGTGAAAAATATTTAATAAACATTATAAAATAGTGTGAATGTTGGATGACAGTGAGAAGGAAGATGATACAGCATGAAAGGGAATAGAATGATAGAGAGAGAGTGAGAGAGAAAGAGAGAAAGGGGACAAAGCCGAGATGAGGTTACGCTAGCCAACCCCCGGTAACAAATTGTTTATTGCCACATGCTCGACTCTCACACCGAACCCCTTGGTCCATGTCTGCCAACAACAACCTATTCTACGTGAATCTCTCTTTCTCTCTTTTTTTTCCACCCGACTATGTTTCGTTATAGGCTTTACTATACACCTATTCCCTCCCCTCAGTACTCTTTCTTTGTATTCAGAGCAACGCATCAAATATATATATATATATATATATATATATATATACAGGGGGAAAACATTTACCAAGAAGAGATCACTTTTATTACACTAGTGGCTATGCGTAAAACAGACATTTCGAAAAGGTGGTAGTGATGCAACGTACCAGACAAACGTATGGCTGTCTTGCAAAATCCCTCTGTGTGCACGAATCCTCGAAACTTATGGGATTCTAGAATATATGTATGGATCAACCAGGATACTTTCCACCATAAGACTGGCTTAGTTTACGTCACTTCGACCTGAAAAACAATCGTTTCAAGTCCATAAATCCATTTTGCCTTTTTTCTCAATTTTCAAAAAATGTACACAGAAAAAATGTGGTGGATAAATTTTGTTTGCGGGTAATTTTAACCAATGCGCCCTGAAGTAGTATTATAAAATTTTTTTGCAGTTAATTTTTATAACCCTTGTAGAAATTTTGAAAGGGCTCTGGTAGGGGAAAGCTTCAAATCCGCATGAAACAGGGAATAGGGGCCCGACCAGGGCCTGGTTTGGCCCCCCCACTTGCAAAGATTCCCCGGAAAGTGCCCCCTGGAGGTTCTATCAGAATTCCGCCGGAACTTTCAACGTAATTCCGTCGGAATTCCATCGGAGATCCAAAAAATTTCCGATGGGATTCCGACGGAATTCCGACGGAATTAGAACTCTAAAAATATTGAAAAAAATTAATCGTAATTCCGTTAGAATTCCGTCGGAATCCCATCGGAAATTCTTTGAAACTCCGATAGAATTCCGACGGAATTACGTTGGAAGTTCCGGCGGAATTAAAAACAAGGAACAGGGCCCACTTGGAAAGATTCCCCGAAAAGTGCCCCCTGCAGGTTCTATCAGAATTCCGCCGGAACTTCCAACGTAATTCCGTCGGAATTCCATAGGAATTCCAAAGAATTTCCGATGAGATTCCGACGGAATTCCGACGGAATTAGAACTCTAAAAATTTTGAAAAAAAAATTAATCGTAATTCCGTTAGAATTCCGTCGGAATCCCATCGGAAATTCTTTGGAACTCCGATGGAATTACGTTGGAAGTTCCGGCGGAATTCAGATAGAACCTCCAGGGGGCACTTTCCGGGGAAAGTTCCTTGTTCCTGTTCCTTGTTTCAACCAAGTCAGGACCAGGTTGGCAAATTTTTGCACGGATAGCGATTTGGGGATAAAAGTTCTACTTTTTTTTGGCATCTGTTATTAAAAAAAAAAGTTTTGCTAATATAATTTATTTAAAAGTTCATAATCAATAATTTTTGATTATAGTAGAGAAAGAAATTCATTTCCCCTCCATACTTTGAAAATGATTAATAGCAAAACCGTTTATAGCACATTTGTATATTTATATACGCGCATGTACTTTTAACTATTAAAATCAACTTCTAGCAGAAATGTGCATATCATAAAACGGAGGACATTAAAATGCAATGGGGTAGTAAAACCAATCGTGAACTGAGCGCATTACAATATCCCATTGGGCTCATATATATATATATACATATATATATATATATATATATATGTGTATGTAGTTTGTGTGTGGTTGACACGCATGCCGTTTTCGGGTCAATTTAAACCGGAAACGCATTTCTCTCCACGCGAAACACCTTCTCTTGATGCATATTGTGCAAGCAATGGGCGCACAAAAGCTACTTGGTCGAAATACAAACCGATCGCCTTGTTCGTTCATCCGCGCATTTTCGAGACAAAATGACCCAACGCCCGTACTACTACCTCGGCTTACTCGCGTGTAATCCCATGGTGGGTTTATAGGCCACATTTCCCTCGATATATATATGTCCATCCGGTTTATAGCATACACATACATGCACTCTCTCTCTCTCTCTCTCTTTCTCCTCTCTCTCTTCTCTCTCTTGTCCTGTTAATTAAAATTTCCTACTGGTCGACACTAAAATTGACAATTTGACCAGAAACCTCTATACTGTACCCTTGCGATTTTCATTTATTGCTTTATACACATTTTCAATTAATTTTGTCGCAATTAAAAATTATTTTTTTTCGCAGTGTAAATAAATTATTGAGGTGTTTTTTTTGGAATAATTTGATGGAAAAATGTAATTAAAAATTTAACGAGTAGGAAATATAAACGTTTTGAATTTTAGTATTAGTGGTAACGGTTGGTTCGAGTCAGACGAGGATTGAAATTGTAATTTTTATTACAGTAGTAAAATATAATTTAGAGAATTCATTTTTTTCACAATTTTTTAAATTAGTAGCTGATGGAAATTTTAGTTGGACGATATAAAAATTAATTTTATTTAATTAGGAAATTAGTCGTACGAGTCAATTTTAGCCAGACGATATAAAAATAAAGTTTAATTAAGAAATTAGTAGTACAAGTCAATTTTAGTCAGACGGCATAAGGTTATTTATAATTAATTAGGGAATTAGTCAATTTCAGTCATACAATAATTACTGCCTTCCAAAGTAAAAAAGTATATAATTAACAATAAAAACATTGTTGTTTACGGCTTTTTTACTTTGGACTATTGAAACCCTTTGAATTTTTGTACTAGTAGTAAATGTCAGTTATAGTCAGACAAGAATTGGAATTCTAGCAATTTTAATTAAAGTAGTAAAAGTATATTTAAATCAGACAGATTTTAATGGTTTAATTTTTTACAATTTTTTTAATCAGTAGTTAAAGGAAATTTTAGTCAGACGGCATTAGAATTAATTTAGGAATTAGTAGTACAAGTCAGACAACAATTAAATTTTTTTAAATTTGCATACTAGTAGTAAAAGTCAGACATAGTCAGACAAGGATTGAAATTCTTACAATTCTCATTTCAGTAGTAAAAGTATATTTTAGTCAGACTTTATGTTCCTAAATTTGGTACGAGTAGTAAAAGTCAGTTGTAGTCAAACGTAAATTGTAATTTTACTACGAGTAGTAAAAGTATATTTTCATCAGACCAGTGTAGCATAAATGCTTCTAAATATGCTATTAGTAGTAAAAGCCATTTATACCCAGACAATTAAAATTATTTTAAATTTTACCTTAGTAGTAAAAATATATTTTGGTCAGACATAAATGCTTGGGTTAAAATTCTTCAGTAAATTTTTTTACAAGTAGTAAAAATCATTTGCGGTCAGACAAAGTTGTAAACTAACATCAGTAGTTAAATTAACTTACTCTCTATAATTTTATAATTTGCCCATCGAATGAAATCTAAAACCTCAAAAAATTTTCCTTTACTTTTTTTCTCAGTATAGTAAAAATTAAAATAAAATAGAAATTTCTCCTTTCTTATCAAATCCTATAAAATTAATGAAAACAGGCAACAGAAAATCAATGTATATACAACAAAAGAGAAAATATAACTAAAACTCTTTGTCTGATTTTTCTCGGTAAATAACAATTCACGAAACGAATAAAATCCAAGTTAAATATGTAACTTACTTTGATAAGTGTTTGAAGAAAGAATCTCGAGTCTCTTCTGTTTGCGTATTCTTAGAATTGAAAAACCTTTTTCCCCATTTGCAATCTGTCGCTTTTCCCATTGAGGCCACTGTTTTGTGAGTAACATTAATTACGGTTATATACATATATATATATATATATATATATATATATATATATATATGCGTATATACAGTACAAAAGGCGTGGCCAGAAGTTTTTGCCGAGTCTATCAAATGCAAGAACGAGTTAATTAAATTCTCCCCGCGCGTGAGTCGCGCAAAGGACTCGCGCGCGGTATACAATATACTGGCAGAACGTCGGTGCTTGTTAATTAGGCATCCAATGAATAGCACTACATTCATCTGAAAACACTCAAGTCAGCGTCACGGGTAACATCAGTCGTTTACGAGTTTGTGATTTTCATCGACCATTTCCACACGAGTTTCCTCTGCGTTTTCATAATGTCAACTTCATATATATATATACATATACCCGCAGAATCAGAAGAAATTGTTTCTGACATACCACACACACACACACACATATATTGCTTGTTAATTAAACGACATTGGGCAATTTAATGTTGTCTTTGAAGTCACAAGCAAGACTTAAATTGTTTGCTGATTTTACAGATTTAGACATATGACATTTTAAGAAACTGGAAATATTATTTAGATACGTTCAAATTAATCATACGTATTGTATTTCAAATATGGTAGAATTTACGATTTGAATTGTAGAATTTACAATTTAAGCTGTAAAATTTACAATTTAAACTGTAGAATTTACAATTTAAACTGTAGAATTTACAATTTGAACTGTAGAATTTACAATTTAAACTGTAGAATTTACAATTTGAATTGTAGAATTTACAATTTAAACTGTAGAATTTACAATTTGAACTGTAGAATTTACAAATTGAATTGTAAAATTTTCAATATCTAGTTTGGAAATATGACAAATTTTTATTTTTTTTCAATTACAATCAATAAATATCATAGTTTAGCCATTCTACCGTAATTTACGACTGTTTGTTGAAATAGTTCATGAACTAATATTTGATCGATAAAATACCAAGTTATATGGAAGAACTCGTAAAAGTGGTCGTTTGTTTTTTTGTCAAATTTTCATCTTTATTTCTCTCTTATTTTATTTTAATGGAGGTAATATTTATTAAAGTTGCCATCAAATGGAAAATATGAACTATTGTTATCTTTAGATGTGATATAAAAATATTTATCTTTTGTATCATTTTTTAATTTTTGTAAAATTAATGAAAATATTAAAGTACTTTTATAATATTGTCTGACTAAAAAGGACATTACCACCTTATTACTTTACAATAATTTAAACCAACGTCTGACTTTAATTTTCATTTACTACTGATAAAAAAATTTAAGTTTTTGGAACTTGTTATTTATTTGCTACTAATACAAAAATGTAAACTTACCTCTACTACTATATTCACCATTTAAGGAATTTAAAGCTTGGCTGACTACAACTGACTTTTACTACTTAGAAAAAAGTTAATTTACAAGAAACTAAATTGAAGTCTAACTAAAATTTTTATTTTCCACTGCCACTAAAATTAGAATTTTTGACGTCTGACTACAACTGACTTTTACTACTTTAATCAAATTAAAAACCATTTAGTTTCGTCTGACTACAACTGACCTTTACTACTTAAGTCAAATTAAAAACCATTTAGTTTCGTCTGACTACAACTGACTTCTACTACTTAAGTCAAATTAAAAACCATTTAGTTTCGTTCGGGTTAAAAATGACTTCTACTACTCATACAAAAAATTTAATTCCTTGTCTGGTTGTTATTGTCTTTTACTACTAAATCCAAATAAACGAATAAAATACATCCTCCAGGAAACAAAAATAATTCATGATTGTATTCAATATATATATATATATATATATATATATAACAATTGTTAAAAATAAAAGTTACTGTACACATATATTGTTTATTGACAGTAATGCTCGTGAAAATGATGCCATTAGAAAGGATATGATGGGTTCGCTCTATCGTACAACAACGTATCATTTTGACCACATTGATAATGAGTCTCGAGTGTCACAATATACGTTATGTACTCCACTAGAGGTCATATATAATTATTACACCAGTGGTTAGAGTTATGGCGACTATATTCGATGATCATCCAACGCGTTGGATAATCATCAAATGAAACGCGACTGCTTGTCAATATCAATACACCGGGCACCACCTCCTCGCTAAATTCAGTGACCATCGGGTGCGGGTCACACAAATATTATATATAATATAATATAATTTATTTAAGCTTCACAAAAGAGGTTCATATCGTATTATCATTATTATATAATTATTATATATATATATATATATATATATTTATATATAATTCTTGTCAGTGTAGGCGAAAGCCAAAAAGTTGCTGTAATCAGTTTCGGACTTTATTATATATATGTAATATATATTATTATTATTATTATTATTATTATTATTATTACTATTATTATATAATAGAAGTTAATTTTCATAAAATTGATTTTCCGTGTTTTTTTTATCTCTTAGAAAAAAAAATTGTAGTGCACAGAATGTAATCGACGCTGCATTGTATTTTTTTCTAAAAAATTTATCTCGAGAAGTATATTAACTTGGTTTCAGTGTAGTAATTATCCACTTATCGTTAGTTTGCCAATTCTTTTAGGATTTGTTCTAGAAAAATTGTTTTTTTTTTCATTTTTCTTTTTTAATTCTGAAAATGAATTCTTTTTTTACTCTATTTTCAATTTTTTTTCTGACCTGTATTTTTTTATATTAATTCATTTATAAAGAAAGTTACCCTTAATAGTCGAGCAAACAAAGAATGCTAATTTTATGAAAATAAATTTTTGAAAAAAGAAAATAATACACTTCCTGGTTTCAGGACATTATAATATATATATAGTGAAAGAGAAAAAAGGATCAAAATTTGCGATATGGAAGTTGGAACTGTAGGCTGTGGAGAATTTACATAACGAGATTATTTCATTTTCTTTTGCGAATGGAGCTGTTAAAATTTTATGTTAATGAGAGAATTGTGAAAGAGGTGTGTGCGATCTGAATGTTTGAATATTATGATATATAGTTGATCTCTAGTTACATTTACGATTTCTTTATATACATCTTTCTTGAACATAAATCCCCTTAATATGATTCCAAGTGTAAATTGATTAAGTGCTCGCGTGTAACAGGCTTCGGTCAACATCTAATTGGTTGTCTGCCAGCTCGAATACATAGAATCTTTTGTTGTTTGCTTTGAAATAAATAGTAAACCAAAGTCAATGATCGTAAATTTATATTCTAGTTATTATTTTCATTTATATTCAATTTTATTTTCGATTCTTTTTTTTATTTTATTTTAATTTTAATTTCAATTTTAATTTTAATTTCAATTTTAATTTTAATTTATTTTTTTGATTTGTTGTTTTTATTTATTTTTTTTATGCGTTTTAAAATACAGGAAGAGAAATAGTGATCTTACCTGCAATATACAAAAGAAAAATGTTCCTCTGTGTGGGAGATTAATAATTTAAAGATCCGAACAAAGCACGACATTTGATGCTTCAAGACGTTTGGGTCTCTGTCCGTGACTCCTATTTCCTTTTTTTCTATTCTCTTTCTAAATTTTTCAGTCCTTTCACTATTAATCCTAAATAAATTCCAAATTTTCCAAAAAAATTTAGTTTTTTTTCAAAAAATTAATTTAACATTCGAAAGTAAATTCTTCTTTATCTTTTCATTGCTTATTTTCGAAACTTATTGAAAATTATTTCGCAAGCGAACACAAAAATTGAAACACCAAATCCCATTTCCATCAGGAGGAATAGAACATTATTGATATTATTGACATTGCTGTTATCATCATCATCATCATCATCATCAGATGAATCTTGTTCACTTTTTGTAGAAACATGTCTTGGTGAAATAATAGCATCGCTAAAATCAATCCATTTTGATTGTAATCCAACTTCCATAAAACGACCAACATATTTATTGAAACGTTCACAATACGGTGAATTATCTTCCAACAATGAGATATGTACCGTTTGCCAAAATGATTCATCTAAAAATCTTACAAAATGTTTACCAACTTTTGCCTCCAGTAAACTTAATAATTCCACTTTTTCCGATGATCTAATTAAACACGCATATTTTTTACTCGCAATTTGATTTAAACATTCGTAAACGACATTTGAATTTAAAATACTGTCATCAAGAATATCATTTAAAACACCGTGATTATAAGTTTGAATGAATTTAATAATATTTGGATCAGCGATAAGTTTCAATTTAGAATTATAAAGATCCTCAAGGGTATTTATTAAATATTCCGATTCTGTTTTAAATTGAACAGCAGTGAATCCAGCCATTATTGCCGATGCATAGAGAATACCTGTTAATTGTACCCAACCGAAAATAATTTGTTCATTAAATTCAGTAATAATATTATTATTCGATGGATCTTGAAGAACAAGTAGAAGAATATTGAGAAATTGCCAATAACCACGTTTCAAATAGTGGAATATTATCCAAAGTAACAAAGTCAATAGAAAAATTAATAATGATGTGTATATAAGTAACATTTTACCAACAACAACGACAATTTTATCTTTACGTATAATTGGTACTAGTGCAATAAATGTTTCAATACCAAAAATAATATCATCGTGAACTTCATTTTCAATACATGATACAATTGTTGCTGTATTCACTAGAAGATAATTAATTTCATGATTTTCGACTTTTTTTAAAATACCAGTTAGTTGATTTCTATCACAATTAAATTTTCCAATACTCTCCTCTTTTGATGGTAAAATATTTAAAGTAAAATTCATTAATTCAGATAAAGTCTTAGCAGTTGCTATACTCCATCCAAAATATTCAATTGGATGATACGTTGAATTGCGTTTAACATGAACAGTAGGTGGACGATTATATAAACCTCCATTCAATTTATAACCATGTAGATTTATCAATTTATCAGGAAACCAATCAAATTTTCTCTCATAGGCAAATTTGATAATAATATTTTCAAATGGATTAAAATAATTAATGAATGAAATTCTCATTTCATTATCAGTGAATAATTTTTGTTTTTCAATTATTTCAATTATTGTCACATCTAAAAATCGTTCTTTCCATGTCCAATATAAAAATTCAGTGAAATTTGTTGAATTTTCTTTTTTTGATAAAAAAATATATAAACATTTTGGTCTCATGTTATCCAGTGACGTATTGATAATCAACCATAGAGGACGTTTTAAATCATTTATATTATTTGTGTCAGTGACAATGACAAATAAAGTATTTGATCTTGGATTATTAAGTGTCACTCCAATTGAGGAGTGTTTTAATTTTTCCACATTTATTTGTTGTAATGTAAATAATAAATGGGGAAAATATTTTATCGCCTGACGAGAATCTTGATTAAAATCGACAAAAGTTGATAAAACATTTTCATCGATTAAAAATAAAACTTGATGCTTTTTCACTTTTTTAGCTAAATGTTTTAATATTTCACTACGCCAATTTTGATTAGTTTTACATTCAGTTATGAAAAATGTAATAAAAACGAAAACTGATATCTTAATGACAGTGAACATGTTTTTAATATACTTTTTTCAAAAATTAATTATTAAAAAAAAAAAATATATTTTAGTTCCTCTGCGGAGGAATCAAAACTGTTTCTCGTGTCAGTAAATTGATACAACTGAAAATTTTTAGCTAGTGACAATTTGGAATTATAATTTTAAATAAAAAACTGAAACTTTATTTTCAATAATTGAGGATCAAACCTCTGTTATTTGTCGTATTTTTTTCAATTAGAGTTGATATTTATCTGACAAATGACTGACAAAGGAAGTTAAATTATTACTCTATGCATTTTTTTTATCAATTTTATTATTTATTGGAAAAAAAAAATTATTTTCGTCATTATGATCCTTTTGATAAAAAAAAAATTGTTAAAAATAATAATACAGAATTATATGTATTATTTTAGTTTTAAGCATTTTTTAAAGGATTTTATGTAGAAAATATGATTTACAGAACTGTTTTTATAATTTTGCTGAGGGCTATAAAAAAAAGCGTACTTTTTTGAACTGTTTTTTTATAACCTTGCTGCATACTATTCTGAAAAGTTTATTTTTCTGTACTATTTTATTATTTTTCTGCATAGCGTGGGAAAAAGTATACTTTTCCGCACTATTTTTTAATAACATTGCTGTATGCGATGAAGAAAAGTGTACTTTTTCGAACTATTTTTCAAAACTTTGCTGCATACTACGCTGAAAAGTATATTTTTCTGCATATCATGGAAAAAAGTATACTTTTCCGCACTGTTTTTTTTATAATTTTGCTGTATACTATGCAGAAAAGTATAATTTTCCTTACTGTTTTTTATAACTTTACTGCATACTATACTAAAATAGTAGAAATAGTACAAATAGTACTATTACAGCAAAGTATACAGCAATGTTATAAAACCAGTGCGGAAAAGTATAATTTTTTGCATACTGTGCAAGAAAGTGGTACAAGAGTGCAGAAAAGTATATTTTTCCGCATAGTATGCAGCAAAATAGTGCAGGAATACTACAAGTAGTGCAGAAAAATATACTTTTCAAAAACAGTGCAGGAAAATATAATTTTCTGTACTGCTGTACCACTTTATTGTATATCGTGGAGAAAAGTATACTTTTTTGTACTACTTGTACTATTCCTGCACTACTCTGCTGCATATTATAGTAAAAAATATATTTTTCTCTACTTTTTTTTATCACTTTTCTGCAAACAGTGCGGAAAAATATACTTTTCTGTACTCTTTTATCACTTTATTGCATACCATGCAGAAAATTATACTTTTCCGCACTGTTTTTTATAATTTTGCTGTATACTATGCAGAAAAGTATAATTTTACTGTTTTTTATAACAGAAAATAGTAGAAATAGTACATATTGTAATTTCAATATAATGATAAACAATTTTTATCATTTTCGAAATAATTTTCAAATTTTATTCAAAAAATTAGCATTCTCTGTGTGAATATAATGCATATTGAGACAGCAATTTTTGAATATCACTTTCTACATTTTGAGTGCACATTCGAGTGCTCTTTTACAGATGCAAACCATTGCTTTTGATGTTCTATATATTCTCAATGAAAATTCACCTCATTGGATGTACGTCCAAACACTTTCTACCGTTACATTCACGGAAAATGTATATTTGAATATTGTATTTATATATATACGAAACTTGAACACAATGTCAAATTGTTGTACCAACAAGTTTGCAATCGTCAAGGAAAATACCTTCGGGAAATTGAACACTCTCCCCTCCCCTTTTTTCCCATTTTACTTGAAAACATTTGCGCGCGACTACTACTCTTTATTCTAGAGAAAATTTCTTCTATTACAAAGTTTTCATATAACAATTCTCACACAATTTTAATATTGATTATAAAATCTCTTTTTCAAATCTGTTTGTGTAATTTTATTTTATTTATTATTTATTTTTTTATTCATTTATTTATTTATGTAAAATATATTATAAAGGAAAAAATTCTTAATTATAAAAAATTTTTTAATATTTAATTTTTTTTTTTTAGTTATTCGAAAATGATTTCCTGTTATAGAAAACCTATATTTTATACTAAAGGAAGTTTCTTTTTGTGATATATACTTAAATTTTCAAATTTCATTTTATAATGGTATTCAAAAGAGATTGAGAAAAGCTCAGAGAAGCTCTTTAACTGGGTTAGGTACAAGTGCACGTGATTGCAATATATTTGGAAATTCAGTTGAGCGTTTGCGAGTACTGAATGTATTATGTATATATATATATATATATATACAAGAGTCATAACCATATTTGAAATGTAATATCGGTGAAATGTCTTCTTCCACGATATTGTTTGCTTCTTCCTCCGTTTGCATGTATATATAAGATATAGAATATATACTTGAAGAGAAATGTACTTGTTCCTTTTTGTACATATCTGAGATCTACTTTATTAGTAGTTGCATCTCACCTTTTTCAGACGGTCGATACGTAATTCCACTTTCACTTCCGCTAATTCCAATTTCCACTCTTGTTTTACTTTCACTTCCACCGATTCGAATTTTTACTCCTAATTTCATTTTCACTTTCACTAATTCTCATTTTCATTCTTAATTTCATTTTCACTAATTCTAATTTCACTTTCATTTTCACTTTCACTGATTAGAAATGAGTGAAAATGAAAGTGAATTCAGAATTAACGGAAGTGGAAAAGGAAAGTGAAAATTAAATTTTGAGTAAAAATTAGAATCAGTGAAAGTGGAAGTGAAAGTATAGGTGAAAAGAATTATTAATGAAAGTTGAAATAAGAGGAAAAAAATTCCACTTTCACTTTCGCTAATTACAATTTCCACTCTTGTTTTACTTTCACTTCCACTGATTCGAATTTTTACTCCTAATTTCATTTTCACTTTCACTAATTCTAATTTTCATTCTTAATTTTATTTTCACTAATTCTAATTTCACTTTCATTTTCACTTTCACTGATAAGAAATGAGTGAAAATGAAAGTGAATTTAGAATTAAAGGAAGTGAAAGGGAAAGTGAAAATTAAATTAAGAGTAAAAATTAGAATCAATGGGATGAAAAGAATTATCAATGAAAGTGGAAATAAGAGGAAAAAAAAATTCTTTGTTAGTTATAAATAAATAAATCCCCATTCCCGAGGAGAATATAAAATTATTCGAGAATTTACTATTTCGGTGCGTGACATTGTTAAAAATTCATAGGACCTGTATATGTATGAGGGGAAAAAAAAAATATTGACGAAAAAACTGTTTATGATATTATACAATTTTTATTCAATGTTCATACATGTTTTGTGAATTTTTGCATTCATATCGGTGTATTTGTTTCACTTTTCTTTTTTTTTTTTTCACCAATGTGTATTTTACTCCAAACTGGATATTCATGGTATTTTCAGTTTGGTCCTTTGTAACTGGGAATGTTGAAGCTTTTCATCCCTTTACACCCGTCAGTTTTTCATTGCCCGTATTTGCTTTCATTGTTTCTACTTTGGACTATGGCCACGGAACCTGACGCCCATTTTCCTATTTTTGATCTGACACTGGATTGGTATCTACAATCCCATATGGTAACAAAAGCTAATCGAGGTCCCTCGAGACAGGTGTATATGAAAAATGCGCACATACATCCAAAAAAAACAAAAATGGTCTTTTACGTAAACTAGAAAAAAGTATCTAAAAATAATTTATTTCGAAAAATTTTGATTAATTTCATTTTGATATATATATATACAAGGCCTTATATATTGAATTTTCCCCAAATTCGTAAAGTGAATTTAGTAATTAGTTTGGAACCCTCTTTCTTTTTCGTAGGAAATAAATCCCAGTAAGGTGATGAGCCATCCAATATACGTAATATAATGTGTGGAATATTATTTTCTAGGTGTTGAATTCTCACATCAATAAGGCGAGAGTAGCCCTTCTATATTGTTACTGTAACTCACTTACATACGGAATTGCTTAATGACGATACTCGTTCGCTCGTTCACTTATAGTTTAGCATGGCAGGGAAACCGCAATATAAGTGGATCGTGTCCTGTGAGCTTCTGTACCTCCTTCTCCTCATCGCTTAAGTGCATAGAGGGTGCGAGAATTCCGAGGGTTCTCTCTCTCTCTCTCTCTATATATATATATATATATAGTGTACTGAGTCTAAGAGATTTCCACACTTGAACGATTTCACTTGATCGACTCGACTTTTGTCAGAGAGACAATCGCGATTTCTTTCTCCATTCTTCTCTTTTAAATCTATCTGCGACGATTTAAGAATTCAAAAAAAAAAAAGAAAAAATAAGAAACAGACAGAAACGTTTACTAAATTCGTTTAGTTGAAAAATTTGTATTATTTTAGTTTTATGCATTTTTTAAAAGGATTTTGTGTGGAAAATGTGATTTACAGAACTGTTTTTATAACTTTGCTGAGGGCTATAAAGAAAAGCGTACTTGTTTTTTTTATAACATTGCTGCATACTATTCTGAAAAGTTTATTTTTCTGTACTATTTTATTATTTTTCTGCATAGCGTGGGAAAAAGTATACTTTTCCGCACTATTTTTTAGTAACTTTGCTGCATGCGATGAAGAAAAGTGTACTTTTTCGAACTATTTTTCATAACTTTGCTGCATACTACTACGCTGAAAAGTATATTTTTCTGCATACCATGGAAAAAAGTATACTTTTCCGCACTGTTTTTTTATAATTTTGCTGTATACTATGCAGAAAAGTATAATTTTCCTTACTGTTTTTTATAACTTTACTGCATACTATGCTGAAATAGTAGAAATAGTACAAATAGTACTATTACAGCAAAGTATGCAGCAATGTTATAAAACCAGTGCGGAAAAGTATAATTTTCTGCCTACTGTGCAAGAAAGTGGTACAAGAGTGCAGAAAAGTATATTTTTCCGCATAGTATACAGCAAAATAGTGCAGGAATACTACAAGTAGTGCAGAAAAATATACTTTTCAACATAATATGTATTGCAGTTATAAAAGTAGTGCAGAAAAGAATACTTTCTACCATAGTATGTTGAAAATTTATAAAAACAGTTCAGTAAAATATACTTTTAACCCTAGTTTGCAGTAAAGTAGTGCAGAAATAGTAAAACAATGTAGAAAAGTCTAGGTTTTCTGCATTGTGTACTGAAAAATAGTAAAAACTGTGTAGGAAAATATAATTTTCTGTACTGCTGTACCACTTTATTGCATATCGTGGAGAAAAGTATACTTTTTTGTACTACTTGTACTATTCCTGCACTACTCTGCTGCATATTATAGTAAAAAATATATTTTTCTCTACTCTTTTATCACTTTTCTGCAAACAGTGCGGAAAAATATACTTTTCTGTACTGTTTTATAACTTTATTGCATACCATGCAGAAAAGTATACTTTTCCGCACTGTTTTTTATAATTTTGCTGTATACTATGCAGAAAAGTATAATTTTCCTTACTGTTTTTTATAACTTTACTGCATACTTTGCTGTAATAGTACTATTTGTACTATTTCTACTATTTTAGTATAGTATGCAGTAAAGTTATAAAAAACAGTAAGGAAAAGTATAATTTTCTGCATACTGTGCAAGAAAGTGGTAAAAGAGTGCAGAAAAGTATATTTTTCCACATAGTATGCAGGAAAATAGTGCAGGAATACTACCAGTAGTGCAGAAATATATACTTTTCAACATAGTATGCAGCGAAGTTATAAAAGTAGTGCAAAAAAGAATACCTTTTACCATAGTATGCTGAAAAGTTATAAAAACAGTTCAGTAAAATATACTTTTAACCCTAGTTTGCAGTGAAGTAGTGCAGAAATAGTAAAACAATGTAGAAAAGTATACTTTTCTGCATTGTATACTGAAAAATAGTAAAACAGTGCGAGAAAATATAATTTTCCGTACTGCTGTACCACTTTATTGCATATCTACCACTTTTCTACACACCGTACAAAAAAGTATACTTTTCTACACTATTTTCAGATGTTTCTTAAAATTTCTTCTCTATTTTCATTGTACTGAAGTTTCAAATTTTCATTTATACCACACGTTCATCAGGTGCATATATGCTATTTGGATATGAATGAACTTGAAGGTATTTCAGCTTCCGAGAACAAGGCCCGCCCAACTTGTGCCATACGCGGTTTGCATAGGGGGACACACAAGGAGAGTAAGAGAGAGAGAGAGGGACAAGCGTATACACATGTTAACTCATCCATTTCTAGTATACATGTGTGCACATATACACATAGCAACAGAGCCCATATATATATACCCCGCAAGCTATGTACCATACCTCTGACGGGGATAAATGTCGTCGTTGCGCCGCTTAAGATGAATATCGGGTCATATTTTAGGAGTCTCTGTGTGAAATATGCTTTTTGCTCCGTCAAATGTACTAAACATTTTCTCGCCAAGTTTATTATTTTAATAGTTGCCGAAGGCTTTTGAGTCTGCTAAGATATGCGATACCATCTCATTTCCTTTGACAATAATAATCTTCAACAAAAATCTCAAATTGCTTTGGCATTTTTATTTTTTACACAATTTATTTTTTTTAGAAAGTAATTTGAAAAAAAAATTTCTCATCCATGAGGATTTGAACCCTAGTCTGTCCGGTCTCACGGGAGGTGGGTGAATTAACGCTCTCGGCCAACCAAAAATTGCCAAAGTTCACTACTGGCGCAGTGTTTAGAAATGTTACGTGTTTTCTAATTTATTATTAAGAAAAGAATTCATTATCATGTAGAAAATGAATAGTTTTAAAAATTCAAAATTGTGTATTGAAAACAGAAAAAAAACGAAAGTGTATATAAATTAATAATTAGTATTGCTATTTATGTAAAAGGCAATACAACAATAGAAAATTTTCTTTATTCTTATACCTTTTGTTAATGGAATGAAAAAAAAAATAACAACTCGCAACTAATTTTTATAAGCTCTTGTGCCTAGGCGAACAAGTCGTAAAATCACTTGTCTATCGTAGAAATGAACACTAGTTTGCGCGCATATCACTTGAAAGAGTTTAACTACGAGACTTGGAATAAATTTTGCCAACATGCTGAGCTGACAAACAGCCAATAAAGCGTTAAGGAAAACATAAATAAAGTCTCGTATTAGTATTTATAATACAATGAAAAACAGAAAAATTAATTATTATTTAAATTAATTTCTTTTAATTTAAATTAAATTTTTTATGTTAAAAATAATTTTCCCCTTGGCTCTAAAATTGTAACAAAAATAAAATTGCTGCAAAGGTCAGAGGTGGTCCTTTTCAAGTTGGCTGCAATGATGATGAACGACATATATAGTTACAGCTTTGCTTTTCTGTTCTTTTGCCGCGCTTTTGCGCCTTGATGTTTTAATGCACGCTCGAACGCATTATTAATAAACACATAAGTATAGACAAAATTTCTCTCTCTTTCTCTCTTTCTCCGATGCTAAAATTGTGGCATTGAGGTTTAGCCACAATTCGCAAGGGACGCAAAATCACTTTGATGTAATCTTTTTGATAATTTCATCCGCGTACTGAGACAAAAAGCTTCTTTAATTATATTCCTTTGAAAAGTACGCGCGACGAGCATGAGATTAATAATAATTTCAAAAGATTCCCTTCTCTCAATATATACTTAATTAAACATGATTCACATATACAATCTATTTTTTTATTTCATTAAATAAATTTCATATTTTAATAAATTTTCTGTGGGCTTTCTGATTTATTAAATTACCTTCTGTTAGTAAGAAATAAATAAAAATTTACAAGTGAAGAAAAATACGATGACACGTTATAAATATAGCTTTCTTTTAAAATCTCGTACGACATAAATGTTCGTTTCATGAACGATTAAAACGTTAATTGAATTCTCATTAAATTTAGCCGATATCTTTTTTGTTATGGCGCGGTCGTTATCGATTTTCTTTATTGACAATATTTTTTTTTTTTTTTTTTTTTTTCTTGTTCATGTGCGCGGCATCGAGTTATCTTAAAGAGTATAGGAGGTTCAACTTTACGAGAGGCTGTAAGGTCGAGAGGCACCGGTGCGCTTAAAAACGTGATATACGAGACGTACGGGCTACTTGACAGGTACTATTATCCAACGTGTACCTACAAACTTTACAGGTACTTTCTACCTGTAAAACGTGGGCACTCACAGAAACCTCAAAACGGTCATGAAAAAATTTAAATAAATATTTTTTTTTTTTTGATTAAAATAATATTGAAAATTAAAAATCGAAATTTTAAAAAAATAATTGTAGAAACAAAATTTCCATTACCATCCCTCATTCTTGAATCATATATAGAATATGAGAATCATTCGATAGAATTTTATAACGTCGTCGACATTTTTGCGACCGGAAATTAAATTCTCCATCTAGCTTCTTTAAATTCTTCTTCGTTTAAGAATAAATTTCAGGAATTATCTGTCGTGAAAGGATTCCTGTGGCTTATCGAAGTAAGACTTTTTTTTCGCGATAATGTTACGATTTATTCACTTTATATGTACACCCACCTATACAACCTTGATACTCGTATATGGTTAAATGAATTCCACTTGGGGAAAAAAAAAAAAATTTTTTAATACAATCCCCGCGACTTCTTATAAAAGTCAATGGATTTTTCTTCTTTATATTTTATTGATCGTGAATAATAATTGAAAGCTCTTTCCATACAATATCAGACACTTAATCATTGATAATAATTATTCGAATTTTGCAGGGGATTATTATAATTTTATATAAAATAATAAAAAAAATTTTTTTTTAATGGCATGTTTTATATTTATGTTTCAGGTGGGTGTTTGTAATCATTATTTTGCAGAAGTAGGGTAAGAATATTAATTAATTTTAAAAAAAATAACATTTTTAGTGACGTTTAAGTAATTTAAATTAAAAAAAAATTGCGACTTTTTTTTATTGTAAGTGATGAATTCTTCGTTTTTCGATTCGATCATTTCTTGGTAAAAAGCATAAAACCTAACACACTTTTTTTTTCTAACCAATATAAATACAGAAACATATACGTGGCACACGTTCGTCGTAAAATAAATATGAATAAATAAATCGAACGTGTTTTTACCCCCCGAGAGATGTCTGGAAAAAAGAATAAATTATTAGAAAAAAAAAATTAGTAACAAAAAATATTTTTTTAATATAGCAATAGCAGATTTTAATATTTTTAATTAATAATCTCTCCAATTGAAAAAATTTGTAATTGCAAACAATCATTGGAATTATGAAGTTGTTTTTTTTTTTTTTTTTTTTTAGAGAAGCTCACTGTTTTCTATACCAAAGAAAAGTTAAATGTTGCGTCGTGAATAGTACTTTAAAGCGATTCATCATCGCAAAGATGTGGCCAATGATAAGAACGCGAGTCCCATTTAAAATCCCAACCAACGTAAATGTTGCCAAAAAAAAAAATATATTCTCGTTGCATTTTGCGAGCATCCCTCCTGTGTTTTTCGCATCGTGTCTCAAGTCCCCTTTTCAGGATTTCGCCGAATCGATAGTATCTTCCTGCGAACACCCAACACGCATTGGACCTCTCAGCGAGAACGCGTATTAATGATACTACTGATATTCTCTCTCTCTCCGCCCGTTTCTGAATAATCATTATTTATTTTCACTTTATACATTTATATACGTTTCTCCTAAAGTTCGATTTAGATTTTTAATTTACCCAAGGCACCAAGGCTTATTTAAATTGAATAAGAAAATATATTTTTGAAAAAAATTTACAAAACTTTCTTTACAAAACAAATTATTATTATTATTTTGTGTTGAGAAAAGTATTTTTAAGATAAAAGTTTTGGCGAATGAACTTTTGATCCTTTTAAACTTAAAACCAAACAAGAATTTCTTTTTCTTTTAAAGATAAAGTTAAACTATCTGTGAATTTTAGTTAGGGGTGACTCTCTTTTTTTCCCAGACAAGGAAATTAATATTTGTGAAAAAATTTATTTATTTTTAAATTTTCTATTGAATTTTTTTCTATTAAATTAAAATTACTTTATTTATTTATAAAAATTTTTTTTTGATTTTTATTTAGATCTATTGAGAATTATTAGAAATTTTTTTATTATCGACGAATGGTATTAAATTTAGTTCACTCTTCGCTCACTAGTGGCGTTGTAATCAATTTTTCTTCTGTAAGGTTAGGTCACTTATTGTCAGTATAGAAATGTTCTTCTTTGATTCATTGAAAAAAAAAATTGATATTTAATAACCTGGCGCAATAAAAAAAATCAACAGAAACAGCATTCAAAGATCGAATTGTTTCAAAGAAATTAATATTTGTCAAAAAATTTATTTATTTTTAAAATTTTCTATCGAATTTTTTTCTATTAAATTAAAATTACTTTATTTATTTATAAAAAAGATTTTTTAAATTTTTATTTAGATCTATTGAGAATTATTAGAAATTTTTTTATTATGGACGAATGGTATTAAATTTAGTTCACTCTTCGCTCACTAATGGCGTTGTAATCAATTTTTCTTCTTTAAGGTTAGGTCACTTATTGTCAGTATAGAAATTTTCTTCTTTGATTCATTCAAAAAAAAAAATTGATATTTAATAACCTGGCGCAATAAAAAAAAATTAACAGAAACAGCATTCAAAGATCGAATTGTTGAAATTCGAAAATTTTAAAAAGCAATAAAATCCAATTAACCGTCATTCATTGTTGTAAACCATTTTTAAAGATCGATTTTAGATTGTATATATATGTTGAAAAATAAAGCTTATCGCGTTGCTTTTGTCGAGTGCAATGGTACGTAAGTTCGGAAATCGACCTTTGTATACATCAACTTCCGTCGGTTGATGCGGTGTCCAGAGACCGATTCGAAAACGTCAGAAAAGGCAAGTGTGGGTGGGTGAGAAAGCTGATTGTAGTGGTTGAAGGTCCTCGGGGTATAAGTGGATGAAGGAGGAAGGGGGGGTATGTTTAGAGAGTGTGGGTGAACGAGAATAGGTTGGTTGGTGCCTTGCGTTTGTCCTCAGGGGCTCAGCTGTGTGGCAGAAGCGTGTGGTGATCGATGTCTTTACTCTCCGCAATTTGAACAATGTCTCGTTGTCTTGAGCGCTCTTGAACGTTCGCGCGCTCACCATTCCTTGCATTCCCTTGCAAAATGAAGCATTATTACAATAATAAACAAAAAATTATTATTAGTAAAACAAAAACGAATAGTCAAATTAGTTATTTCTTTCAAATTAGTTATAATAAAAATATTTTATTATTTTGGTTATATTAAAAAAGTTTTTTCTTTTAAATGAAACTCTTTCTGAAAATAACTAATAACGCAGTTGGTCGCAGAGAGCATGCTTAAGACATTTTCATCCCGAGTGCAACGTTTGTTCAGCTAGGATGAGACTTATGATTGCGAGGAGTTTCCATCGTGGCAAAAAGCCTCCGATGGAAACTCAACTCTCGTGCATTTCCCACTCCCTCTACACTTGGGTATATATATATATATGTATACTGCTACACTTCATCCCGACTTCTCTCCGCCTTTGGGAAACCCGTACTTTCTGCACCACCGACGGAATAGTAAATAAGAATGGACCCACATACTCCATGCCAAGCACAACGTTCATTTGCTTCAAGTTACGGAGAATTTTAAGCGCCTCCCTTTACTTATTTGGTTCCTCTAATGCAAATTCAACTCTAATATTCATTGAGTCTTTCTATGCTTTAACTATCAAAGGAACAAAATTTGGAATATGGTATTAAAGTATTTAGCAATGGTATTAACCATTGTTTACTTCAAAATGCTAATAGTGGCGCCATCTACGAGGCACAGTTTTGATGCTTTTCAAATTAGTATACGCTACTTATTTTGAACTCCAATTTTTTTCCGTGGCTACAATTCGTGATTATTTTATACAAAAAATTTTTTTTATCAAAATGAACAGTAAGACTAAATAACAATATATTATTGTGAATTTAAAATTTTTCTTTTAAAATACTGAAGTGAACGATAAAAGCATTTTTTTTACCAATGAAAACTATTTTTTAAAATTAATTATTAAATTTTATATTAAACTTATAATTCACATAGACGGTGGCGTCCTAAACTAAAGATAAATTTTTTTTTGGAGATAATATAATATATTATAATATTCGAAAAAAAACATTGTATTAATTAAATGTCAATTTTTTAGAATCGTTACCACCATCAATTCAGATCATGCAAATTCTTACCATAGAAAATATAAATAAAAATTGTCTTTTGAGGTTTTCAAAAAAAAACTTTTCTTCCTCTTCTTCATATTATAAAAAATTTTAAGAATATTTCTAAAAATTCGAATTTTTGAAAAGTCATTCACTAATTTTAATTAAAGAAAATTTCGTCATTTTGTTTTTCACTAGAAATTTACTCTGAATTCAATTAAAATAAATAGAAAATTTTGGAATAAAATTTTCTTTTGAGGTTTTCAAAAATAATTTTTCTTTATTCTTTTCCTTTTTAAATTAATTACAATATATTCAATTTTTCCAAAGTAATATAACAATAATAGTAATCCCACATCATAATTTTTAGGCACGTGCATAAATTATGCTACCAATTTTTCATCAATTTAAATCCTTAACTTACTTGATAGAACTTCTTATTACTTATATTGTTGTTTTCAATATAATATCAAAATTTAATAAAATAAAAATTACTTCAATTTTTCTTAAATTAAAATATCTAATATACCTAAAACAAAACTGAAATAATTGAATCATTATATATTATTTTTCTGACATTATCCAAAGTAGCATTAAATTACATTAAAAGCATTTCAATTTCTCCATATGTGTAATATTATTTATTAAATTTTTTAATATATAGAAAGAAAATATAAATTACATTGTGAGTAATTTATTTGAAGCTTTAGTAATAGTCTGATTTTGTCATTCGTACGAAGTGGTTGTACAAAAAATGAAATTTATAAATCTATTTATTGTGAGTTTTATTTTTTGGAAAGAAATCCTAGGAATATCATCAACAAGTGGATATTTTGATGGATTGATAAAGTTTATAAAAAAAGAAAGAAAATTATATCATGTAGTATTTATTCTTGACGATAAAGAAGAAAATATTGATCCAATAATGAAATCTCTTATGACAACAGTCAATTCGCAGTTTCCATCTATAAGTATTACATACAATGATCTATTTAACGACAGTATCAGGCCACATTTAAAATTTCTTGAATTACCCAGATATACTACACTGTTTATTTTACAGTGGACTAGCGAAAGTCTTAAGATTCTTGGAAATGAAACGATATTTCCAAAGGTCATTGTATACCAATTTCAATCTATAAAATCAAGATGTTTATTTGTAAACTCTAAATTTTTGACTCATGATAACATCAGTTATATTATGAAAGACATGTATCTATCTTATCATGATGATTTGGATATTACTTTCTTGACATACGATAGTGAGCGCAAAGTAACGGTCAAACCAATTTTTGAAAAATTACCTATTATTAGTCACTGGAATCCTTTTACCAATAATTGCTCTCATCAGATAATATCAGCCAAAAGTCAATGGTTTCCAAAAAAATTGTTGGTTTCAGAAATAACAACGAAATTTATTTATAATCTGAAACAAGAAATGACTTGTCAGACAAATTTCAATGACTTATTAAACAAAACTCTAGCGTATGAATCATGGATATGTAAAGTAGTGTCTGCTCTTCACGCAGCTCTTCTTAGAAATGATTTTTCTTATTCAAATGTTCTGTCGTTTTATAAAATACAAGCTATTATTCCACGAAATACAAAAGTAACCAATGAAATCGAACTTTCATCACAATTTTGGAACATGATCCTGGCAACACTTGGAATAGTTGCAATAATACGAATAACGGTATATTTATTAAAATTCAATTGGCAGACTTTAAATATAAGTCAAATTGTAATTGGAATGGGTAATGAGAACGAACCCGAAAATTGGTCAGAAAGAATAATTTTTGGCTCACTTTTAATTACATGCATTGCCTATACTAGTTATTTTTACACTATAATTCTTGATATCAGTTTTCAAACTGCTCCTGAAATTTCAACAGTCGATGAACTTCTTCAATCATCTTTGTTTCCAGTTATAAATTCTGAATCTCGTCTTTTACTATCTAATGCTAATAATTCTGTTACTGGACAATTGTTAAACAAAACATCTAATCATTTCAATGTTGAAGACTACTATAAAGAAGAAGAATGTCTAAAATATTTGTTAGACCATCAGAATATAACATGTATTTTTGTTGATGGTACTTATCATATTAACAAATATAAATCTAAGTACGGCTATACAAATAAGTTTACAATATTGAAAGAAGATATTGCAAACGTAGAAGACCATTTCATTTCGAAACATTCTGAATTAGTTGCTCAACCGGTTGAATATAAATATTACCATATAATTTCAGAATTTGGATTACTTAGAAATCTTGATAAACCTAATGAACCTCCACTATCAAATAATGATTTTGAACCTGATCTACTGACAAAAAAAAAACTCTTTCCCATATTACTTGGTGTACTAATCATTGGATATTTGCTTTCAATAACTGTTTTTCTCCTCAAAATAATAACAGCCAAGATAAAAAAAAAATTTTTCAACAAGCCAAAATTTCGATTTGTATTCTAGGAAGATATCAATGCACTGAGAAAAATAATAATGTAATGTTAACAAAATAATTTGGTGGAGCACTTTTAGTTAAGATTACAAAAATTTAGTTGACATAACAGTAACGAAAGAAGCAATCAATCGAGAAATTTAGTTGGCTGTACCAAAAATTTCGTTCAAGTGATGCATATCGAACAGAGAGAATAAAGCTTGTTAAAAGAACGGAAGTTTTTCTCCAGCCTGTATACTTTATGAAAATAATTTACACTCACATTGTCACTAGGATTCTTAGTGTAGTGGTCAGCGTTCTTGATTTGCGTTGTGTAGTCTGAGGGTTCGATCCCCAGCAGTGTTAGGTTTTTCCGCAATAGAAATTAATTTAAGTAGACATAGGGTGGTAGGTAATATAAAGCGAAAAGAATAAAAGAGGATAACAAAAGTGATAAAATTAAGTGAAAAATAAAAAATATAAGTGTGAGCCAAAAAATAATTTGGTTGAGAAAAGAAAAAAATTTTTTTCATTTAACTAAATTTTTTGTTTGCTTAAAAACAATAAGTTAGTTGTGCAAAACAAAAAATTTGGTAGACCGAACAAAATGATTCAATGAAAAAATTTAGTAGCCCAAACCAAACGGATTAGTTGCACATATATCAAATAAAAAATTTGGTTTGGAGAACCAAACTTCAGTAGATGATACCAAACAGTTTTCTCAGTGTGGTATTGTTACTGATAATAACAGAAAAAAGTATCTTTAAGTGGGTAAGACAATTTTAATCTTTATCCTATTACAATTATTTTATTTATGGCCGCTCGGTGATTCAGTGAATTCCTTGTTTCATTTACAGAGCAGAATGCTCTGAACTAAGGGTACAGGAAAGAAAGACAATAGTGATTTTTAATGACAAGGTCAGAAATTTATTTAGACAAACATTTAGAGTTATAAAATATTGATCTTTGCCCGCGTGGAAATGAAACTATGGGTAAAATCATAAAAACCATGGGCGAAATCGATTGCCAAGAGGAAAAAACGATTAGACCCATGGTTTAAACATTGACAAAAATGTCAAAAAAAAATTTTAACCCTTTCTAAAATCTTGAAAACCATGGGAAAATTAATTTTTTTATTTTGCTAATTTTGGACCATTGCATAAATCTTGCGAACCATGGGAAACAATTTTTTAATTTTACGGATTTTAGACCATTGCATAAATCTTGCGAACCATGGGAAATTTTTTTTTCTTCTTTACGGATTTTGGACAATGGCTAAAAATTTTGCGAACCATGGGAAAATTATTTTGTTTAATTTACGGATTTTTGACCATTGCAAAAATCTTGCGAAATATGAAAAATTAATTTTAAAAAATTCCCAAATGTTTTGCAAGTTTTTAACCATGCTCCAAAATCCGTAAAATAGAAAAAAAATTTCCCATTGTTCGCAAGATTTTAGCAATGGTTTAAAATCATAAAAATTATAAAACTTTTTACCATGGTTTTCAAGATTTTAGCAATGGTTTAAAAATCATTAATTAAAAAAAAAATTTCCCATGGTTCGAAAGATTTTAGCAATGGTAAAAAATTCATAAATTAAGAAAAATAATTTTCCCATGGTTCGCAAGATTTCAGCAATGGTCTAAAATCAGTAAAATTAAAAAAAATAATTTTTCCATGATTCGCAAGATTTTATCAAAATCAAAAAAAAGAAATTTTTTATTTCCCATCGGTTGGCAAGATTTTAGCAATGGTTTAAAAACTGTAAATTTAAAAAATCAATTTTCCCACGGTTGGCAAGTTTTTAGCAATGGTCCAAAATCAGTAAAATTAAAAAAAAATTTCCAAGATTTCAGCAATGGTTAAAAATCCGTAAAATTAAAAAAAAATTTCCCATGGAAAATTGTACCATGGGAAACGGACATGAGCAATGATTTTTAAGATTTTTGCCAAGGTTTAAACCATGGGTCTAATCGTATTTACCTTGGCAATCGATTTCGCCCATGGTTTTTATTATTTTACCCATGGTTTCATTTCCACGCGGGATATATCGGAACTAAAGACCCTGCGAAACTACTCTCTGTCGTCATTAAACCCTACTAGAAGTATTCTCGACTTTTCGGATTTTTGCTACTCGTGAGAATCGAAAGTTCAAGAAGGGATTTGGAAACTAGAATAAAAAAAAAAAAAATTGGGAAAAAGAATGTTACAATCCGCTGCGAGAATTATCGTGCAATTTTAATTCCAAGAGAAGAAGCGAGAAGCTTGAGCTCGTGTGAGGGCAGATTAACGGCTTAAAGCGAACTCCGCCTAGGAAATGGACGCGTATATATAGTCATTTCAAAAAAAAAAAAAAAAAACCTTGGGCGTGAAAAATTTTCTTAGTCGTTTAACACTTTCTCATCGATAAATTCTTTGATTTATTATAAATTGAATTAATTATAAAACAAAATTTTCATTTTTTTTTGTTTTGTTTTGTCTTTTAGTAAAAGTAAAAATCTTGCTTTTTCATTAAAAGCCACACTCTCTTTTTTTAATGCTACCACAAATCTCATTATGAACCACAAACAGAAAATGTGAATTAACTTATATTCTATATAATACTGTTATAACAAAGGACATTCTTGAAATTATAAAGCCCATTTTGCAGAAGCATAAGACTTAGATATTATTGTCGCATGAAGGCCAGAAATGACTGCCGCTAATTAATCCCCTTAACATGGCTCAAATTTAATTAATTTCAAAGTTATGTGGTCAGTATACTCTCTCTCTCCCTTGGTAGTAAAAGGCAAGTCTACTAAAGACCCCCCCCCTCATTTTTTCTTGGTAGACAGTTCTAAAATACCATATCAAGCAAAACCTTTGAAAATCCGATTTGAGGTCCTTGTCGAAGCTTACTTATATATACTTGACCCATCGACTTGCAAATCAAAGTCTCAATTTTCCTTTTAATTAAAACTTTTTCCTTTGCAAATATAATATTTCAAAAACTTTCTGTATCAGTGATTCGAGATAATTTTCATTTTCATTAGTTTTAATAAACTTTTAAAAGCGACGACAGAAAGTAAATTTTATTAATAATTCGTTTCTAAAATTGTGTATCGCATTTTTTGAATTTTTGTTTAAATAGCATAATTTTTATTTTATAATTTCTGATACACCGAAAAAAAAATCCTCTTGTTTCAAGAGGATTCCACTTATTTCAATGCATATTTTCCTCTAGTATATACTGCAAAAGGATGTCCTCTAGGTTTAAGAGGATTGTCCTCTATGTAAAATTATTCCTCTTATTTTAAGAGGATACTCTTATCAATGACATATTTCTCTGCGACCCCGAAAACCTCCGAGTAACAAATTTCAGGCGAATTTAACAATTTCAAAAATTTGTCCGCCATATTGGATCCACCATTTTGAATTTTTGAAAACTAACACTGGATTCGTAATCAGCGACCCCAAAAACCCCCGAGTAACGAGTTTCAAGCGAATTGCATTAGATTTTCCAAAAGTCGTACGCCATATTCGATCCGCCATTTTGAATTTTGAAAAACTAACATCGGATTCGTAATCAGCGACCCCAAAAACCCCCGAGTAACAAATTTCAAGCACATTTGAGCATTTTTTAAAAAGTCGTCCGCCATATTGGATCCGCCATTTTGTATTTTCAAAAACGGACTTCAGATTCGTAATCAGCGACCCCAAAAATCCCCGAGTAACAAATTTCAGGCAAATTGGATCAATTTTTTAAAAATTCGTCCGCCATATTGGATCCGCCATTTTGAATTTTGAAAAACTAACATCGGATTCGTAATCAGCGACCCCAAAAACCCCCCGAGTAACAAATTTCAAGCACATTTGAGCATTTTTTAAAATTTCGTCCACTAGGTTATGATTTTGTAAAAAATTTTGAATTTGGACGCCATTTTTGGTACGCCATCTTGAATTTAAAAAAAAACCTTTTGCACCATTTTCATGTCTAAACATTTAGGACACGATATTTTTGGGGTTTTATGCATCTCCTAAAGCGAATAGCTTTGAAAAATAATAATTTACAATAAACAATTTTCAAAAAACCGTGTTTTTTTTCAAAAACATGGCCGTAATTTTTTGAATTTTGATTTTTTCAAAATTTTGAATATGGATTCTGAAAGAGCAATATCGAATACATAAGACACACTTCCTCTCAAATTTTTAAAACTCTTAGTCGCAGAGAAATATGTCATTGAAAATTGCTCTAAAAAAGTGTCCTTCCCGTCTTTAAAGGGTTAAACATAGAAGATTATTCTAAATTCTAAGAGTATTATTTTTATTCTAAAAAGATTATTCTGAATATAAGAGGAATGCTCTAGAATAGTCCTTTTGTTTCGATTATCTTGAAATTAGAGGAAAATAGTAGTCTCATTTAAAGAATAATACTCTTGTTTTAAGAATAAAATTCAAGAGGATTTTGTAAGAGGAATTTTCCTCTGAATATTTTTTTTTCGGTGTAATAGAATAATTTAAATTAGTTTCTTTTTCAGAGTGTTTTTATTTGATTTAGAAATATCATAACCCTCGATATAATTCAATTTTTCTTGTATAATGAAATTTATTTTTTTTTTTTTCCCGATGAATCCAAATTCCCCTGAATTTTCTTTAGTATTATCTATATATATGGTATATGTTGTGCCACTAACTTTCGTCGAGAAGAAATAGCCGATGGGGAATAATCAATCGCGGTCTAGAACGTGTCCCTCGAGAGTTTTGGGACTCATGTTTACATTCGCGTGCTAATTTACTCTAACCTATTGAGAGAGGGTGAGAATTCAAATTCAAGTTTACTCAAAATACTCTTCTAACCAAAGGGCAATTTTATTATCAAATTAGAATCTTTTGTTTATATATTTGCTTTTCTGATATCTTTGGCATAATATCAAAATGAATTATTCAGAACATGAATAGGAACTTTTAATATCAGATTTTTTTTCTTATTGAATTATCCCTTTTTCGATATTAACTCACAATAATTACAAAAAAAAATTTCTAGTTTAAAAAATCTTCTATATTGTTTTCAATTTTCTTCATTATTTCTCACGCCAACAACAAGAATTTATTGGTTAAAACCCTTATCGACAGGTAATATAAAGAAACTACATCGTCAACAAAAACCTGTAACAAGGTTACCCCAATAATTATTTTTCGCCAGAGGATTTATTTTATAACTTTATTTTCCTTTGGAGTCCACTTTTTTTTTTTTTTTATTGCCCCCTCATGCTCCTCTGTCCATTAGCCGGGAGATCGGTTCTCGATGGAAAAATATTGATGCCATCAATTAGAAGAAGACAATGTCGACGAAACTAAAAACAGAGGAAAAAGAAACAAACATTGAAGGAAAAATTTGAACTCAAGATTCAGTTTAGAATTGAGAAAAAATAAATTATTTTAATAATTAGTGACAATTAGTATCAATTTCTTCTTAACTAAATTGTGAGAATGAAAAATAGTTTTTTTTTGATTGAAAAACTATCGCGAACCAATTCTTGTAAATCGAGTAGGTGATAATTCACAGGTGTATTTATCATTGCCCTTCGATATCTTCACATCCAAGTTTTTCTACCTTTCGTTGAAACGATTCTTTCTACCTTTTCTTATACTAAAGATCCAACTATCAATTTTAATGATTTTTTTTCTGTCAAAAAAAAAAAATTATCAAACTATTTAGGTAAAAAATTAGAAATAATTATTTCATCAATTAGGATTTCTGACAAGTTAATTGTAAGTCCTGTGCAATATTTTGAACTTTCCAGACATATTTTATAACGCATAACTTTATGGAGTGTCTACGAATTTGAACCGGAGCTTTTAGCCCTTTGTATGAAAAGATGGCATTCGCACGTCGTATCTTTATACAAATTTACACAACCATCTTGATAGTATACATACATTTTATGATCTTATGAACAGGTCCTCGAGTGGTTTCGTGCGACTGAATAAGTTGCAGTCATTAGCAACGCGCACCTCTACTGTATACATATATATACAGATATCGCATATACATATAGATATATACTATATTTAAACAAAATGCAAACGTTTCTACATAACGATAATGAATCCCATTTCAGTAATGAGGTCGCAGACCATTGAAATCGCACTCCTTTTACTATATACAGCTGAAACAAAACAGTTGTCGTCCTGGATACACAAGTTGTCTTGAACGCACGTAAAAGTTAATGAACGAAGATATAACCGTTCCAAAGAATCAGAGAGTCACAAGCTAAAAAAAAAAACAGCCTTCCAACGTGCGCGAAGAAACCTTTTTCCCTTTTGCCAATTCCTTTTTCACATTCATTGGGCTTTTTCATTTTCTCAGTTTACTTTTTCGTCGTTTTCCAGTCTCTCTCTCTCTCTTTCTCTTTTTACTTGTGCTGCGACTATTCCTATAACAGCGGACCTTAAACGAGAGATTGAATTTATCCACTCGGAACGATATTAACGGGAAAATCCTCTGTCCTACTGTCACGTGAAAAAAAAAAGTTACTTTTATGAAGTGCCTGACAGTATTTCCGTTATAGGAACTTGTACAAGGTAAAGGCCGAATTGGAATTATAAAAATTCTTCTCTCGATATTGTCATTTTTACAGTATTTTCTTTTTTGCATTAGAGTTTACTATGATAATAATAATTGCAATAAAAGTTTTCTTACTTTCTAAAAAATGATTTTAACTTAGAATTATACAATTTTTCTTTTTAAATTATTATTTATTTTTTATGGAAACGGTTGCTGTTGAGACGGTTACTATAGTATAAGTTGCTATGGTACCACTTACGTTGGTACCATTTAGTTACGTTGATACCAGTTACTTTGGTACCAGTTACTTTAGTACCACTAACTATGGTACCATTTAGTTACATTGGTACAAGTTACTATAGTACCAGTTACTTTGGTACAAGTTACTTTGATACCAGTTACTTTAGTACCACTAACTATGGTACCATTTAGTTACATTGATACCAGTTACTATGGTACAAGTTACTTTGGTACCAGTTACTATAGTACCAGTTACTATGGTACCAGTTACTATAGTACCAGTTACTGTGGTACTAGTTACTTTGGCACTACTGACTATGGTACCACTGACTATGGTACCATTTAGTTACGTTGGTACCAGTTGCTATGGTACCAGTTACTTTAGTACCACTAACTATGGTACCATTTAGTTACATTGGTACAAGTTACTATAGTACCAGTTACTATGGTACCAGTTACGTTGGTACCAGTTACTTTGATACCAGTTACTTTAGTACCACTAACTATGGTACCATTTAGTTACATTGATACCAGTTACTATAGTACCAGTTACTATGGTACAAGTTACTTTGGTACCAGTTACTATAGTACCAGTTACTATGGTACCAGTTACTTTGCCACTACTGACTATGGTACCAGTTACGTTGGTACCAGTTACTTTGGTACCAGTTACTTTAGTACCACTAACTATGGTATCATTTAGTTACTTTGGTACAAGTTACTTTGGTACCAGTTACTATAGTACCAGTTACTATGGTACAAGTTACTTTGGTACCAGTTACTATAGTACCAGTTACTGTGGTACCAGTTACTTTGGCACTACTGACTATGGTACCACTGACTATGGTACCATTTAGTTACGTTGGTACCAGTTGCTATGGTACCAGTTATTATAGTACCAGTTACTATGGTACTAGTTACTTTGGCGCTACTGACTATGGTACCACTGACTATGGTACTATTTAGTTACGTTGGTACCATTTAGTAACATTGGTACCAGTTACTATGGTACTAGTTACTTTGGTATCAGTTACTATAGTACCAGTTACTATGGTACAAGGTACGTTTGTACCAGTTGCTATAGTACCAGTTACTTTAGTACCACTTACTACTGCACCATTTAGTTACATTGGTACAAGTTACTTTGGTACCTGTTACTATAGTACCAATTACTTTGGTACTAGTTACTTTGGTTCTACTGACTAACTATGGTACCACTGGCTATGGTACAATTTAGTTACGTTGGTACCAATTACTATGGTACTAGTTACTATGGTACCAGTTACTTTGGTACCACTAATTATGATATCTTTTAGTTGCTTTGGTACCAGTTGCTATGATAACAGTTGCTAGAGAAACTGTTACTGGAGGAACTGTTACTATAGGAACCATTTCTATGGCAACCGTTGGAAGGAAACAGTTTCTATGGTTATGATTGCTATAGTAACCACTGCTGTAATAATCCTTCCCTTGGTAACGGTTGCTATAATAATGGTTTCTATTTTAACCGTTGCTAGGAAACAGTTTCTATGGTAGTGGTTGCTATAGTAACAGTTGTCATACTAAACGGTTGCTATGGTAATGGTTGCTATAATAATTGTTGTCCTATTAATAGTTGCTCTAGCAACCATTGTTACACTCACTTAAAGTTTCATATTTTAGAAAAAAAATTTTGAATTTGTGAAACCTAAGACATTCTATCTTTGTCATGAGATTTTCTCGTATAAAAAAAGGGTCGCCAACAAAAAAAAGGAGGGTGCTGATGCGATAAATGGTAATTGTACAAAAGAATATACCGCGCGGGGGGGAAAGTTTTTGGGGGATTTAACACTCGTTCCTCGTTAGAAGCTTGTTAACGTTATGCCTCTGTAGAGTGACGGAATATACGTAAATCCACACAAAATTTCAACACACAAGTCCAACTGTCTGCAATAAGAAGTGTCTTAGATCTTGTTTCTTCACACTTTATCTCTCATCCTCTTATTTCTCTCTCATCTTTAGATGTTTTTTTTTTTTTTTTTTTTTCCTCTATAGTGAAAAATTATACAACTCCAAAAATTATTGGTTTATTTTTCAAAAAGCAAATCTTAATTGTTAAAGGCGTTCTGGTTTTTTTTCCAGCAATTATATATTTATATACAATGTATATATCACTTTCCGCGGAATAGAAACATTTTCAGTTCAACAGATTTGTTGGTTTGAAAAATAAAATAAAATAAAATCGTCAACGGAAGTTCTCACCGCGGTCTGTCAAGCGTGACAACTTTCACGGAATTTTTCCACCGCCGCCACCAATATATACACACACACACACAACCACGTGGTCTTGGTTTTTAAATAAAGCCAGACATACCACACACGCCATATAAACGACGTGTTCGCGCTTTTATACGAGAACGAAATATAGAGAAAGAAAGTCAAATGAGAAAGAAGAAAATGAACAAAGAAAGAAAGAAAGAAAAGTACAATGAGCAAAAAAAAAAGGGTCGGTTTATGCATGTAAATCGTTGGTGAGGGGGAGGGGGGGGAGATTCATTGTTTGTTGTTCTTTCCTTTAGTCGAGCGCTTTTGGCCATTTCGTATACGCGAGGCCATTTGTTTTATTTCAAAAGCTACAACTGAAACGCTCAAGTTTATTTGGCACACTCAAACCAATCGGGAGTTCGAATTTAAAAGTGTAATCACGCAGTTCTTTAAAAAATTATTATCGTAAATAGAGTAATTTTTTTATCTGAAATTATTTTTTAAATAAGAATAAAATTACATTTTACGATTTGCTGTTAAATAATTAAATACTAGGTAATAGTTGTTATTTTTTAACTAGGGACAAAAGTAACCATTTTTTATCCTAGGAACGAAAAAAGGTTGTTTTTGTCTCTAGGAAGTAAAAAAACATGAATCGTCTTTTTAAATAATAATTGCCCAGGTAGAAAAATTAACATTACTAACGTTATTAATATTACTAACATTACTAATGTTACTAACGTTAGTACCTATAAAAAAATTAAGAAAATGTTTCTAAATTGTATTTTTGCAGAAACTTGTCGAAAATCGACCACCAGGAAGTATTTAATGTTTAATAATGCACTTTTTATAATTTTCATTTCTATTATCACTTCCACTTATTTATTTTCATTACCGTTTTCACTTTCACTTTTTCTAATTCTCATTTCCATTTTCACTTCCACTTTTTATAATTTTCATGCTCATTTTCACTTTCACTTTTTTATTTACATTACCACTTCCACTTTTTGTAATTCTCATTCGCACTTCCATTCCCACTTCCACTCTTTCTAATTCGCATTTCTACTTTCACTTTTTCTAATTTTCATTCCCATTTTCACTTTTTTATTTTCATTACCACTTCCACTTCCACTTTTTCTAATTTTCATTCCCACTTCTACTCCCATTTTTTCCACTTCTAATTTTCATTAGCTGTTGTCATTTCGACTAAAACTCTTTCTAATTTCTAATTTCCATTTACACAACCATTTCCACTTTTTTTTAATTACAATTAGAAAAAGTTAAAGTGTCAATGAATATAAAAAAGTGGAAGTGAAAATGGGAATGAAAATTGGAACAAGTGGAAATGGAAGTGAAAGTGGGAATGAGAATTAGAAAAAGTGGAAGTGAAATGGGAATGAGAATTAGAAAGAGTAGAAGTGAGAATGGAAGTGCGAATGAGAATTAGAAAAAGTATAAGTGGAAATGGGAATGAAAATTATAAAAAGTTTAAGTGGAAGTGAAAGTGGTAATGGGAAAGTAGTGTCAAAGTTTCTGTGAAAATATATTTTAGAACCTCTTTATTTTTTTATAGGTACTAACTTTAGTAACATTAGTAATGTTAGTAACATTAGTAACGTTAGTAACGTTAATTTTTTCACCTGGGTGTCGCTCGCTGTTAGATTAGATTAGAAACTAATAATTGTATATAATAATTTGTAATAAAAAATTAACTTGTTATACAGAAACGGTATTCTTGTAAACAATTTTGTACGATGTGGATTTTATCATCATCTTTCACAACAAAATAACATGCTCTCTTCGATTTCTGATCGAAGTGGATATTAATTTAACTCAAAAGCCGTTTTTCTTATCGAATCTAAGTGGTAGTGTTAGGATGGGTTACACAAGATTGAATCGATTACACGACGTGAGGAGAAGAATTTAGTGCAACCTTTTATAAGAAACTCGTTTTCACGATATGCCGCGGTAATATTATATGGCCCCCTTGCTCATTTTGAGACGCATTCGTCATTATCCTTCGCTCATCTTTATACAATTATAAATCATAAGAGAATGGCCAATAAATATCGGTAGAACTTATGTGTTTAACCTTTTTTAACCTTTCGATTCGAATTTCAATCCCATAGACCTATACAAACAAATATTAATTCATATTTGTGAAAAAAATATTAAAATTTCGATATATATTAAAAAGAAAATTTTTTTTTTTAATTATAAATATTTCTTGATAATTTTCTTTAAAATTTATTTTCTCTTTTTGTCTTTTGCTTCTAATATACTGCATTTTTAAACTTGTCTTTTACACTTTGTGTAAATGTTATGTACCTGTTTTCAACAAGAAATGCAAATGTCTTAATCCTTGCATTTTTGTATTATAAGAATCTTATTTTCATCCAAATTTATATTTGTCATTAGTGTCTTGAATTTCAAACTTTAAATATACACGCGAAAACACGAAAAAAGTTGCTTCAAATTCTTTTGCACGAGGTAAAAAAACCCCACAAGATAATAAGAAAAATTTGAATATTTTAAATTGAAATTGTTGCCGCAAAACAAAAATTATCTCATATTTTTTTACAAAATGTTTTGCAAACCTTTCGAATTACCAAAACAATTAAAAGATATAATTTTTTTTTAATAGTGAAAAAAAATTTTTTTTCATGATACTTAAAGAAAATTTTCTAAAGTGAAAAGAAAAACGTTGATAGTACCTTAAAGTGGATGTACAATTTTTTTTTTTTCCCAACCAGAACCTTGACCAGCTTTCATCTACAGAGCTCTCAAGTATCGTCAAGTACTTTTTTTAAGTTGAAACAACGACTTTATAGAAAAGTGACATTCATTTTTAATTTTATAATCTCAATTGCATATATTTGTGCTCAAATTAACCAGAAACATTTTCAAATACAAATAATTAATAAAAATAAATAGTTTTCATATTAACAAAATTTATCCAAAATTAAAAATTTTCTTATCAATATTGAATTAATAATTAATATAATAATATTTCTTTAATATTAATATATTTTTAAATAATTATTTCTGAAATTAATTAATATAATTAAAAAACGAAATAAAAAAAAAACCTCTTAAATTTTATTATTCTCGTATAAGAATTATAAAGATAATAAATTTTTTTCCTTGAAAGTGATTTGCAAACATGTCTGTAAAATAATATAAGAAGATTCTTTTAATATAATTCGAGCTATTATATGTATATGTATATAAATGAATGTAATATCACGAAACGATTATATTTATATTTCTCAATCATCGAGACTTCTTGAAAGGAGCTTTCAGTGCTTATCTCGTTACAGATATATAATTGTTCTCGCTTAAAGGCTTGACTGCGTTTTATCCCAACTGTGAGTGGCTTTCGTAAGTCACTAATCTTCTTCGACAAAAGTTCTCTTTCTCACCGCACATTCATTTATATATATACATATATATATATATACATACAATCATTTTAATAAGCCTCTGAGAGGTGAAACCGAGGTGAAACATTCAAAACGTATGATTACTGACATCATTTTATTTCGCACCATTATTTATGCTTCTATGATGATTAGAACGAATTATTACACGCGAATTTAATATCTGTCTTCCGCGCTCTTAATGATCGTTATATACCCAGACATGTAATTACGCCGTTTACCTTTTGATATATAATGCATCTAGGCTCTTTATCGACAGCTTTAATCTTTATGTTAATTACATTAATTGCATGTATCAGTTTACTATTCTTTTAAATATTTTTTCAAAATATCGTTTGGAGAATAAAAAATATTTTTTCATATTTAAATTACATTTTTTTTTTTAAACTTTTTTATACTTTTGGCAAAAAAAATAATTTTTCTTCCACTATAAATACGCGGTAAATTATTTTAGTTTTGATTTATGAAGAAACTTCTTGTCATCTATTTTACCGCATGAACATCTGCGAGCAAAGAAATTTCACTTCTGAAGTGACGATTTACTGTTCCATATAACGTGTATCATCATTGATCATAATATTATTATTGTTTCATTTATCTCTTTGAATTTAATGAAAATATTTTACTCAGCCTGAGCAAATAGAAAAAAACCTGACAAATAAAATAGAAATTAATTTCTATAGACAATGTATAGAGGAGAAATTGCGTATTAGTCATTAGTAGATTGATTTGTTATTTTATGGGCCAACTGATGACAATCATGTATATGATTAAGTGGTTTCCTTTGATGACCGCTCATTGACAGTTACTTGCCGAAGGCATTCAATTAAAATATATACACAATATACATGTTATAATTTCAGAATTAAATTACTACTATTCGGAAATTAAATTAAAAATGTTATTTTGACCCTTTGGAAATATTGTTTACAAAAGAATTTATTGCTCAAGAATTTACAAACTTTTTTTTTAATAATTTATTTTAAATAGTTTTTAAATAAAAATTCTTTTCCTATCACGGATTCTGTGAAATTAGATTACGAATTCTGCGAAACTAGTTCTCAGATTACGCGTAATTCGATCACGGATTCCACCTTACTAGATTGCTGAATTCATAAAATTAGATTACAAATTCGGCTAAACTAGGTCACTGATTCCGCGTAATTATTTTACGAATTCCACGAAACTGGATCTTGGATTACGCGTAATTGGATCACGAATTCCGCCTTACTATCATGCTGAATTCACAAAATTAGATCACGGATTTGGCGAAATTAAGCCGCGGATTCCACGATACTAGATCACGGATTACGTGAAATTAGATCACTGATTCGGTAAAACTAGGCAGCGGATTCTGCGAAATTAGATCACGGATTCCACCTTACTAGATTGCTGAATTCACAAAATTAGATTACGAATTCGGCTAAACTAGGTCACGGATTCCGCGCAATTATTTTACGAATTCCGCGAAACGTGATCTCGGATTACGCGTAATTAGACCATGAATTACGCGTAATTGCATCACGAATTCCGCAAAACTGTTTTATAGATTATGCGTAATTATATCACGGATTCCACAAAACTGGATCATGGATTACGCGAATGTAGGGTACTAATTACGCGTAATTCGGTCACTGATTCAACCAAACTAGCTCGCTGAATTCGCAAAATTATATTACAGATTCGGCGAAACTAGTTCGCGGATACCACCAAACTAGCTCTCTGAATTCGCAAAATAATATCACGAATTCCGCGTAATTAGATCACGGATTCCACTGAACTCGGTTACGGATTCAATCAAACTAGCTCGCTGAAATCGCAAAATAATATCACAGATTCGGCGAAACTAAATCGCGGATACCACTAAACTAGCTCGCTGAATTCGCAAAATAATATCACGAATTCCGCGTAATTAGATCACGGATTCCGTCTTACTATTTTGCTGAATTCACAAAATTAGATCACGAATTCGGCGAAATTAAGCCGCGGATTCCGCGATACTAGATCACGGATTACGTGAAATTAGATCACTGATTCGGTAAAACTAGGCAGCGGATTTTGCGAAATTAGATCACGGATTCCGCCTTACTAGCTTCCTAAATTCATAAAATTACATCACGGATTCCGCGAAACTAGATCCCAGATAACGCGTAATTGGATCACGGATTCCACCTTACTAAATTGCTGAATTCACGAAATTAGATTATGAATTCGGCTAAACTAGGTCACGGATTCCGCGCAATTATTTTACGAATTCCGTGAAACTAGATCTTGGATTACGCGTAATTGAATCACGGATTCCGCCTTACTATCTTGCTAAATTCACAAAATTAGATCACGGATTCCGCGAAACTAGATCACGGATTCTGCGTTATTAGATTACATATTCCGGGAAATTAGATATCGGATTACGCGTAATTAGATCACGGATTCCGCCTTACTAGCTTTCTGAATTCATAAAATTACATCACGAATTTGGCGAAACTATGCCACGGATTCCACAAAACTAGAACACGGATTACGCGTAATTCGATCACGGATTCTAAGAAACAATCTCGCTGAATTTGCAAAATTAGATCACTAATTCGGCAAAAGTAGGTTGTAAATTCCGCGAAATTAGATCACGGAATTCGTGAAATTAGGTCACGGATTCGGCGAAACTATAGGTCGCGGATTTCGTTAAATTAGATCACGGATTCGGAGGCAAAAAAAATGATTTGATCGGAGAGAAATTTAGAAAATATTCATAAAAAAAAATACAGATAAGAATATAAAGTTGCCTATACATATAGCAGACAAAAATGACGGGGAGAGTGAAAAGTAAATCTTGAACGGAAAAGCGAAAATGCAGAAACGTGCCTTAGAACGCTCTACTAGAATCAGGAGGATCAATTCGCAAATTCATGCGTAATACTCCTCCATATCCTCCAGGATCTTTCACAGGTTCTTTCTTTGAAGTACTTTTCTACTTGCTTTTCTCATATATCCCTCTGTATATTCGCATTCTTGTCAAAAAGTTATTTTTCTGACAAAATCCCCAAAAATATATTTTCTTAATATTTTCTCTATATCTCACGAAAAATATTTCATGTCAATGTTCTTTTTTTTTTTAAATAACAAAATTAAATTTCAAAAAAAAAATTATTTAATTATTATTATGAAAAAATGAATTTTTTTCAACATTTAATTTCCTGTATGAGAATAGTTTTTAAGTGAAAAACTTAATACAAATGAAAAAGAGAAAAAAAGGGCACTAATAATAAACTGAAAAAAAAAGATGAAAGATATATAGAATGTTTAATGGTACAAGTATAAAGGGGAAGCAAAACCTCTTGTGATAGCGTAACTTCAGTGGAATGTTAATGTCAGTTAATTTTCTGTAAAACATCGAGGACCTGGCCTCTCACAATGTGTGTAGGTTGGCGCACAGTATAACGTATTGGTGCGAAAATAAACTGGTTTTCCTGAAACAGAGAAGCGTGTGTGTATGTTATTATTCACTTCCGCGACTGTACTGCATAATATGTAATATAAATAATATATAATCTAAAAACAAAAAACAAAAAACAAATCTCTAACTAATTTCAGTTGCAAAAAAAAAACCAATTCTATTCAATTTTTTTTTTGTAGTTATTATTTCTCAACGAGAATTTTATTTTTTTTTTTCAAACACAAATAACTATTCTAAAAGCCATTATATACGAAAAAGCAAACAAGGTTTTTTTTTTTATATTTTCTGAGAAGAAAGTTTGCAGGTAATTAAAGTGAGGCCAGTGATCGACCGTTAATTGACTCTCTTTGGGTAAAGGGGAAAAACGTTCTCCCGACAATTTTCGAAGATTTATTGCTGAAAGGGTAATAGGCCGGCTTTTATGCCGAGCATAAGAGAGAATCTTCGCCTAAACAAGTACGCAAACAAAATAATTTTTATGACTTCCTATAATACACGGTATATTCGTTGAATTCATTATTCTATTTTCGAATAGTGAATATATTTTTGAATTTATTCGTTAAAAAAAAATATTCGTTACAGCATTAACCAAAAATAGATTTATATAGTAAAAAAAATTAAATGCCAATTAAAATCTAATCAATATAAAAAAAAATCTCCTAAATCAATGGTTTGAAAAAAAAACATCTCTCTGAATTAAAATTCGAGAATATAACATGTACTTCATCACGAGAGAAAGTAATAAATTGAAATTCTAAAATGGAAGATCGATCAATAAAACATAGCTATTTGAATCCATCAAATTTCTCTCTCTCATTCTCTCTCTCTCTCTCTCTCTCTCTCTCTCTCTCTCTCTCTCTCTCTCTCTCTCTCTCTCTCTCTCTCTCATTCTCTCGATGTTGAAATTTATATTTGTAAATGTGAGTTGTTCGAAAATACATATGTATTTCTCTATGAATATCTATATATATTATACAAAGAGAGAGAGAGAGAGAGAGAGAGAGAGAGAGAGAGATTCTTGGAGAGGTATATTTCGCGTGTATTAATCTGCATAAACTCATTCCTATGCAAATGAAGAGATTCGACATTAAACTAGGCACCATGAAGCCTATAGCTTAGTTCGCGGCTTAGGTGGAAATGTAGCCTATTTATGTATATCGCGATGCGCCAATAAATGGATCCTCCTTCGCGATGTCTTCGACAGGATAATATTCTTAACTCATCCCTTTTTAGGGTGAAAAGGGACAATAATTTTGATACAGAATTTAACAGTTTCGGAATTAGTCAATAAAAATTCCTTTTTTATTCTCTTATTTTATAATAATATTTGCTATTTAATTTAGTATAAAGTTTAACAGAGCAAAATATTGGAAATTAATTATAAAATCATATAATTATTCTCTATATATTTAATATTGATTTGAAAACCCAATTTCATAATTAAAATATTATTATTATTTTTATTGATCTCAATATTTTTGTTTTTTTCTATTTTCTCGATATATTTATTTATTATAGTTTAATTTTACTTTTATTTATTTTTCTCTTCCCACATTTGTATTTTTATTATTAACATTCGACTTTTTTCTTCAATTGTTATTATTACTCGTATGTTTTTCTTGACTTTTTTTTTTCTCTAATTCTATCTCATTTTCTTATGGTCCCTCTATTATTTGCTCAACTACTTATCAAAGAAGTATTCACCTGACAATCAGTAGATATATAGAGTATTTCTCTAGCCACTTGAAGGAGGGTTTGAAACTTATACATGTTTAATATAAGGCCTATGACCTATGGCAGTGATAGATGATATTTTTTACACCAGAAAATTCATTATTAATTTAAATTGTAATTGAAAATTGCTATTGTGTACAAGATAGAAACAGTTTCTATCTCTCTCTCTCTCTTACAGTTTAAATGTTAAAAAAAAATTTTTTTACCCTTCACACCTGCTACTGACGTGGTCAATAGGGATTCGCTTCATATATTCAGTATGTAGAGTCGTCTTCCGGTTTTCGAGATTCGTTGACCTTCTATATATATATATATATATATATATATATATATATATATATATTATAGCTATTGAATTAGGTGTCAATCTGGAAATCGATTTCAGATATATACGCTTTGAGAACTTGAGAGTATATAGCGTTCTGAATAACTATATAGGAATTACCCTATGGCACGTGCACTCACGTGAATGCAAAACTATCGAATACGTGGTCATTCTTATGCACGAGTTGCTTGGGAATAGAACTTTCATGTTACAATTTAAATATTCGCTGTTGAAGATAAGTGGTTTGTAAATTATACTTATTAGAAATCATTTATTTTTTATATTACTTTGATAGGTTCAATTTTTTAATTTTTAGTTTTAAAAAGATGAAGTTTAAGTCAAATCCAATTGGAAAATAATTTAAACTTTATTTCTAAACTAAAATCAAAACTAATCTAATGTTAAGAGTTTCCAATTTTATAGGTGCTAAAAACTTGCAAGAGCTAAAGCTGATTTTTCAGACTATGTAACTTAAATTTACTTAAAACGCAAGATTATTTCGCCGCAATTAAATCACGGATTCCGCGAAACCAGGTCACGGAATTAGATCATGTATTACGCGAAATTAGAACAAGAATTACACGAAATTATATCACTGATTAAACTAGGTCGCGGATTCTGCGAAATTAGATCACGGATTCTGCGTAATTAGAATATGGATTCCGCGAAACGTGATCTCGGATTACGCGTAATTAGACCATGAATTATGCGTAATTGCATCACGAATTCCGCAAAACTGGTTGATAGATTATGCGTAATTATATCACGGATTCCACAAAACTAGATCATGGATTACGCGAATGTAGGGTACTAATTACGCGTAATTGGGTCACGGATTCAACCAAACTAGCTCGCTGAATTCGCAAAATAAAATCACAGATTCGGCGAAACTAGATCGCGGATACCACAAAACTAGCTCGCTGAATTCGCAAAATCATATCACGAATTCTGCGTAATTAGATCACGGATTCCACTAAACTAGATTACGGATTCAACCAAACTAGCTCGCTGAATTCGCAAAATTGTATCACAGATTTGGCGAAACTAGATCGCGGATACCACCAAACTAGCTCGCTGAATTCGCAAAATAATATCACGAATTCCGCGTAATTAGATCACGCATTCCACTAAACTAGATTACGGATTACGCGTAATTGGATCACGGATTCTTCCAAACTATTTCGTTAAATTCGCAAAATTAGATCACAAATTTGGAGAAACTAGGCCGCTGATTCTTCGAAATTAGATCACGGATTCTGCGTAATTAGAATAGCGATTCCGCGAACCGTGATCTCGGATTACGCGTAATTAGACCATGAATTATGCGTAATTGCATCACGAATTCCGCAAAACTGGTTTATAGATTATGCGTAATTATATCACGGATTCCACATAACTAGATCATGGATTACGTGAATGTAGGGTACTAATTACGCGTAATTGGGTCACGGATTCAATCAAACTAGCTCGCTGAATTCGCAAAATAATATCACAGATTCGGCGAAACTAGATCGCGGATACCACCAAACTAGTTCGCTGAATTCGCAAAATAATCTTACGAATTCCGCGTAATTAGATCACGGATTCCACTAAACTAGATTACGGATTCCACTAAACTAGATTACGGATTACGCGTAATTGGGTCACGGATTCTTCGAAACTATTTCGTTAAATTCGCAAAATTATATCACAAATTTGGAAAAACTAGGTCGTGGATTCTGCGAAATTAAATCACGGATTCTGCGTAATTAGAATACGGATTCTGCGAAACGTGATCTCGAATTACGCGTAATTAGACCATAAATTACGCGTAATTGCATCACGAATTCCGCAAAACTGGTTTATAGATTATGCGTAATTATATCACGGATTCCACAAAACTAGATCATGGATTACGCGAATGTAGGGTACTAATTACGCGTAATTGGGTCACGGATTCAACCAAACTAGCTCGCTGAATTCGCAAAATAAGATCACGAATTCCACGTAATTAGATCACGGATTCAACCAAACTAGCTCGCTGAATTCGCAAAATAAGATCACGAATTCCGCGTAATTAGATCACGGATTCCACTAAAATAGATTACGGATTCAACCAAACCAGATTACGGATTACGCCTAATTGGATCACGGATTCTTCCAAACTATTTCGTTAAATTCGCAAAATTAGATCACAAATTTGGAGAAACTAGATCGCGGATTCTGCGAAATTAAATCACGGATTCCGCCAAACTAGCTGTCTGAATTTTCAAAAAAAAAATCACGGATTCCGCATAATTAGATTACGGATTCGTCGAAACTAGGTCGCGGTTTTCGCGAAATTGGATCACGGATTCTGTGATACTAGATGGCGGATTCCGCGAAAGTAGATCACGGATTATGTTAATATCCATTATATATCCTGAATATGTAAATATTTATGTAAAGTTGAATAACAAGAAATTTGTTTTTTTTTCATGTTATTAGGTCAAAAAGGCATAATAATGATGAGAACAAGGTGAGACTGAAACGGAGGGAAATCCCCCTCAGTTATAAAGCTATGGTGAAAGGTTTCGGACGTCACCTCGAGAGGGAGCCACCTAACGTTCACTTAATCGTCCTTATCTTCATTCTCTCTACAATATCAACAACACGTGGCGTTGATCTCTGTAAGTATAATAAGGAAAATAAATTATTTTATTATTCAACTTTCATTAAAAATGTAGATTTAAGAAGAAACAATTGAAAATAAAAAAAAACCCACAGCGCATGATAAGGGAAAATTAATTTTATATTTTCTTCAAAAAAAAAAAATCTATTTCTGTTTAAGTCAGTCGCAAAGGTTTTTTTTTTGAGGTTATATTCAAAATGCACGTGAATAATTGCTCTTGTTGAAGGAAACCCTGTAGACAGGGCAAATATCTATGTGTATAGCGCAAATACAGTTATTATTATTAACGAAGGTGCCGGAAACCTCGACGTATATCGCTCCCTGGAGTTCGTGGGCTCTCGTAATTTTCTCTTGAACCCTTCTCTCTCTCTCTCTCTCTTACTCACACACACTAATACATAAACTCAGACTATTCGGTCGGTGTATACATGTTTCCTTTTGTCGAGAAGAGTCCAGTAACGAGCTATGGCTGACCAAACGTGCCTTATCAAGCTCATAAATCGAACATAAATAGCCATTGCCAACATCGCATAGTAGGTGATTTTACCTTCAAACAACAACAAGGTGTGAGCTGTTCATTTTTTAGCGCACTTTGTTGTTTTTTTTTTTTTTTTTTTTTTTTAAACTCACGATAAATGTTTGTTAGAAAGGGGCAATAAAGTGTATAGAATACATCAATGATGGGTTTTCAAGTGTTTTTTTTTTCAACAAGGTATATATTATGACCGTTTAAAATTCCTTTAGATGTATATAATAATAATAAACAATATATATAAAGTGTCAAGTCATAACATCATACTTTTTTATACCAAAACGTAAAAACAAACCTGTATTTTTTGCCGCTTTAGCAATTTTTAACTTCTTGCAGCATAAAATGACATGGCATTTTTTTCACTAAAGAAATTGTTAAAAAAAAATTTATTTAGTATATTTCCAACAAATAGATAATTATTTATAACAAGTAAATATTTATTTGGCTCACAAATGTATTTTTTCTTTAGTCAAAAAAAGCGAGGAGAAAAAAATTAATACAAAATCCAAGGCAAACTTAAAGTAGAAATGATGCATCATATATACAATATAAGCCAAGAGATGGCTTTTAACCCCATCATTGACTGGCATTGAGCGAGTGTATAGTAAATATAATGGATTCACTGTATAAAAGGGTGAATTTGAATATTATTTCATCGGAAAAGCGTTCATATATATGAAACAATTGATTAGCTCTTGAGATATGGAATATATTCCTCTTGGCCTGAATCTCCCACTTTTGATTTCCGTCTTCCCCTCGTTCTTACACTATACTCATATGAACGTATTTTACATATATATATATATATATATATATTGCAGTTGAAGAGATTCATCTCGGTCAGTTGGTTATTTAACCGTTTATGATTCTCCCTTTTGATGTGCATATACGCATAAATCTGAAACGCTTTATAACCACCACCACCCCCTGTAGGCTTTTGAAACTGCAATGATTCCCACTCGATATTGTGTAACAGGCGTTACTCTATGTTTTCAGCACAATGCATTGCACCATTGGGCATGGAGTCAGGAGCAATACCAGATGCCGATATCACTGCAAGCTCCAGTTTCGAAAGTGGAAATGTTGGTCCACATCAAGCTCGGTGAGTTTTTTTTTACTTGTTTTCTATTATTTTATTTTAGACTCCAAACAATTTCTTGAAACAATTATAAAAATGATCTAAATATGTAATACATTTTTAATCCCTTGGGTTTAAAAAGTGATAATCTACACCCTAGAGTTAAAAATTATTTTAATCCTTACAATAAGAAATGAGGTGTTCTAATACCTGGATTAAACGATTGCTCATTTTACTCCCTAGGGTTAGAAATGAATCATTTTATTCCCTAGAGTTAAAAGTGCTTGCTTTACTCCCGAAAACGATCCCTAGGATAAGAAATGGGTAATTTTTATTTCTAAATTAAAAAAAATGGCTCATTTTATGCCCTAGGATAAGAAATGGATATTTTTCCTTCTAGGGTTAAAAGTACCCGTTTTACTCCCTAGTGTTAAAAGTACTTATTTTCCTCTCAAAAACAATCCCTAAAATAATAAATAGGTAATTTTAATCCCTATAGTAAAAAACGGCTCATTTTTAGGGTTTCGTGGCCCAGGGACGAAAGTCTTATAATTTCACTTTGGCGTCCGTCCATCGTACTCTCGTATCATTCCCATGGAAACAGATAAAATCGCAATCGTCTGTCCATCCGTTCGACCGTTTCCATAGCTTCTTTTCCTGATTTTTTATGGCTATGGTTGCCTTATAGGTGCTAATATGGTTCTTCCTCTACTCGGATTTGGCTGTCGATTTTTTTCTACATTTTTAGGTGTATTTTGTGCAAGAAATTGCAATAAAATAGTCCGCCTAAGAAAAATTGAATTTTTTTGGGAACTTTTTTATTTTTTTGGATTTATGGGTTGGATGACTTTTTGGTGGTAATAGGTGTCTTCCTCTACTCGGATTTGGCTGTCGATTTTTTTCTACACTTTTAGGTGTATTTTGTGCAAGAAATTGCAATAAAATAGTCCGCCTAAGAAAAATTGAATTTTTTTGGGAACTTTTTTATTTTTTTGGATTTATGGGTTGGATGACTTTTTGGTGGTAATAGGTGTCTTCCTCTACTCGGATTTGGCTGTCGATTTTTTTCTAAACTTTTAGGTGTATTTTGTGCAAGAAATTGCAATAAAATAGTCCGCCTAAAAAAAATTGAATTTTTTTGGGAACTTTTTTATTTTTTTGGATTTATGGGTTGGATGACTTTTTGGTGGTAATAGGTGTCTTCCTCTACTCGGATTTGGCTGTCGATTTTTTTCTACACTTTTAGGTGTATTTTGTGCAAGAAATTGCAATAAAATAGTCCGCCTAAGAAAAATTGAATTTTTTTGGGAACTTTTTTATTTTTTTGGATTTATGGGTTGGATGACTTTTTGGTGGTAATAGGTGTCTTCCTCTACTCGGATTTGGATGTCGATTTTTTTCTACACTTTTAGGTGTATTTTGTGCAAGAAATTGCAATAATATAGTCCGCCTAAGAAAAATTGAATTTTTTTGGAAACTTTTTTATTTTTTTGGATTTATGGATTGGATGACTTTTTGGTGGTAATAGGTGTCTTCCTCTACTCGGATTTGGCTGTCGATTTTTTTCTACACTTTTAGGTGTATTTTGTGCAAGAAATTGCAATAAAATAGTCCGCCTAAAAAAAATTGAATTTTTTTGGGAACTTTTTTATTTTTTTGGATTTATGGGTTGGATGACTTTTTGGTGGTAATAGGTGTCTTCCTCTACTCGGATTTGGCTGTCGATTTTTTTCTACACTTTTAGGTGTATTTTGTGCAAGAAATTGCAATAAAATAGTCCGCCTAAGAAAAATTGAATTTTTTTGGGAACTTTTTTATTTTTTTGGATTTATGGGTTGGATGACTTTTTGGTGGTAATAGGTGTCTTCCTCTACTCGGATTTGGCTGTCGATTTTTTTCTACACTTTTAGGTGTATTTTGTGCAAGAAATTGCAATAATATAGTCCGCCTAAGAAAAATTGAATTTTTTTGGAAACTTTTTTATTTTTTTGGATTTATGGATTGGATGACTTTTTGGTGGTAATAGGTGTCTTCCTCTACTCGGATTTGGCTGTCGATTTTTTTCTACACTTTTAGGTGTATTTTGTGCAAGAAATTGCAATAAAATAGTCCGCCTAAAAAAAATTGAATTTTTTTGGGAACTTTTTTATTTTTTTGGATTTATGGGTTGAATGACTTTTTGGTGGTAATAGGTGTCTTCCTCTACTCGGATTTGGCTGTCGATTTTTTTCTACACTTTTAGGTGTATTTTGTGCAAGAAATTGCAATAAAATAGTCCGCCTAAGAAAAATTGAATTTTTTTGGGAACTTTTTTATTTTTTTGGATTTATGGGTTGGATGACTTTTTGGTGGTAATAGGTGTCTTCCTCTACTCGGATTTGGCTGTCGATTTTTTTCTACACTTTTAGGTGTATTTTGTGCAAGAAATTGCAATAAAATAGTCCGCCTAAGAAAAATTGAATTTTTTTGGGAACTTTTTTATTTTTTTGGATTTATGGGTTGGATGACTTTTTGGTGGTAATAGGTGTCTTCCTCTACTCGGATTTGGCTGTCGATTTTTTTCTAAACTTTTAGGTGTATTTTGTGCAAGAAATTGCAATAAAATAGTCCGCCTAAAAAAAATTGAATTTTTTTGGGAACTTTTTTATTTTTTTGGATTTATGGGTTGGATGACTTTTTGGTGGTAATAGGTGTCTTCCTCTACTCGGATTTGGCTGTCGATTTTTTTCTACACTTTTAGGTGTATTTTGTGCAAGAAATTGCAATAAAATAGTCCGCCTAAGAAAAATTGAATTTTTTTGGGAACTTTTTTATTTTTTTGGATTTATGGGTTGGATGACTTTTTGGTGGTAATAGGTGTCTTCCTCTACTCGGATTTGGATGTCGATTTTTTTCTACACTTTTAGGTATATTTTGTGCAAGAAATTGCAATAATATAGTCCGCCTAAGAAAAATTGAATTTTTTTGGAAACTTTTTTATTTTTTTGGATTTATGGATTGGATGACTTTTTGGTGGTAATAGGTGTCTTCCTCTACTCGGATTTGGCTGTCGATTTTTTTCTACACTTTTAGGTGTATTTTGTGCAAGAAATTGCAATAAAATAGTCCGCCTAAAAAAAATTGAATTTTTTTGGGAACTTTTTTATTTTTTTGGATTTATGGGTTGGATGACTTTTTGGTGGTAATAGGTGTCTTCCTCTACTCGGATTTGGCTGTCGATTTTTTTCTACACTTTTAGGTGTATTTTGTGCAAGAAATTGCAATAATATAGTCCGCCTAAGAAAAATTGAATTTTTTTGGAAACTTTTTTATTTATTTGGATTTATGGGTTGGATGACTTTTTGGTGGTAATAGGTGTCTTCCTCTACTCGGATTTGGCTGTCGATTTTTTTCTACACTTTTAGGTGTATTTTGTGCAAGAAATTGCAATAATATAGTCCGCCTAAGAAAAATTGAATTTTTTTGGAAACTTTTTTATTTATTTGGATTTATGGGTTGGATGACTTTTTGGTGGTAATAGGTGTCTTCCTCTACTCGGATTTGGCTGTCGATTTTTTTCTACACTTTTAGGTGTATTTTGTGCAAGAAATTGCAATAAAATAGTCCGCCTAAGAAAAATTGAATTTTTTTGGGAACTTTTTTATTTTTTTGGATTTATGGGTTGGATGACTTTTTGGTGGTAATAGGTGTCTTCCTCTACTCGGATTTGGCTGTCGATTTTTTTCTAAACTTTTAGGTGTATTTTGTGCAAGAAATTGCAATAAAATAGTCCGCCTAAAAAAAATTGAATTTTTTTGGGAACTTTTTTATTTTTTTGGATTTATGGGTTGGATGACTTTTTGGTGGTAATAGGTGTCTTCCTCTACTCGGATTTGGCTGTCGATTTTTTTCTACACTTTTAGGTGTATTTTGTGCAAGAAATTGCAATAAAATAGTCCGCCTAAGAAAAATTGAATTTTTTTGGGAACTTTTTTATTTTTTTGGATTTATGGGTTGGATGACTTTTTGGTGGTAATAGGTGTCTTCCTCTACTCGGATTTGGATGTCGATTTTTTTCTACACTTTTAGGTATATTTTGTGCAAGAAATTGCAATAATATAGTCCGCCTAAGAAAAATTGAATTTTTTTGGAAACTTTTTTATTTTTTTGGATTTATGGATTGGATGACTTTTTGGTGGTAATAGGTGTCTTCCTCTACTCGGATTTGGCTGTCGATTTTTTTCTACACTTTTAGGTGTATTTTGTGCAAGAAATTGCAATAATATAGTCCGCCTAAGAAAAATTGAATTTTTTTGGGAACTTTTTTATTTTTTTGGATTTATGGGTTGGATGACTTTTTGGTGGTAATAGGTGTCTTCCTCTACTCGGATTTGGCTGTCGATTTTTTTCTACACTTTTAGGTGTATTTTGTGCAAGAAATTGCAATAATATAGTCCGCCTAAGAAAAATTGAATTTTTTTGGAAACTTTTTTATTTATTTGGATTTATGGGTTGGATGACTTTTTGGTGGTAATAGGTGTCTTCCTCTACTCGGATTTGGCTGTCGATTTTTTTCTACACTTTTAGGTGTATTTTGTGCAAGAAATTGCAATAATATAGTCCGCCTAAGAAAAATTGAATTTTTTTGGAAACTTTTTTATTTATTTGGATTTATGGGTTGGATGACTTTTTGGTGGTAATAGGTGTCTTCCTCTACTCGGATTTGGCTGTCGATTTTTTTCTACACTTTTAGGTGTATTTTGTGCAAGAAATTGCAATAAAATAGTCCGCCTAAGAAAAATTGAATTTTTTTGGGAACTTTTTTATTTTTTTGGATTTATGGGTTGGATGACTTTTTGGTGGTAATAGGTGTCTTCCTCTACTCGGATTTGGCTGTCGATTTTTTTCTACACTTTTAGGTGTATTTTGTGCAAGAAATTGCAATAAAATAGTCCGCCTAAGAAAAATTGAATTTTTTTGGAAACTTTTTTATTTTTTTGGATTTATGGGTTGAATGACTTTTTGGTGGTAATAGGTGTCTTCCTCTACTCGGATTTGGCTGTCGATTTTTTTCTACACTTTTAGGTGTATTTTGTGCAAGAAATTGCAATAAAATAGTCCGCCTAAGAAAAATTGAATTTTTTTGGGAACTTTTTTATTTTTTTGGATTTATGGGTTGGATGACTTTTTGGTGGTAATAGGTGTCTTCCTCTACTCGGATTTGGCTGTCGATTTTTTTCTACACTTTTAGGTGTATTTTGTGCAAGAAATTGCAATAAAATAGTCCGCCTAAGAAAAATTGAATTTTTTTGGGAACTTTTTTATTTTTTTGGATTTATGGGTTGGATGACTTTTTGGTGGTAATAGGTGTCTTCCTCTACTCGGATTTGGCTGTCGATTTTTTTCTACACTTTTAGGTGTATTTTGTGCAAGAAATTGCAATAAAATAGTCCGCCTAAGAAAAATTGAATTTTTTTGGGAACTTTTTTATTTTTTTGGATTTATGGGTTGGATGACTTTTTGGTGGTAATAGGTGTCTTCCTCTACTCGGATTTGGCTGTCGATTTTTTTCTACACTTTTAGGTGTATTTTGTGCAAGAAATTGCAATAAAATAGTCCGCCTAAGAAAAATTGAATTTTTTTGGGAACTTTTTTATTTTTTTGGATTTATGGGTTGGATGACTTTTTGGTGGTAATAGGTGTCTTCCTCTACTCGGATTTGGCTGTCGATTTTTTTCTACACTTTTAGGTGTATTTTGTGCAAGAAATTGCAATAATATAGTCCGCCTAAGAAAAATTGAATTTTTTTGGAAACTTTTTTATTTTTTTGGATTTATGGGTTGGATGACTTTTTGGTGGTAATAAGTGTCTTCCTCTACTCGGATTTGGCTGTCGATTTTTTTCTACACTTTTAGGTGTATTTTGTGCAAGAAATTGCAATAAAATAGTCCGCCTAAGAAAAATTGAATTTTTTTGGGAACTTTTTTATTTTTTTGGATTTATGGGTTGGATGACTTTTTGGTGGTAATGGGTGTCTTCCTCTACTCGGATTTGGCTGTCGATTTTTTTCTACACTTTTAGGTGTATTTTGTGCAAGAAATTGCAATAAAATAGTCCGCCTAAGAAAAATTGAATTTTTTTGGGAACTTTTTTATTTTTTTGGATTTATGGGTTGGATGACTTTTTGGTGGTAATAGGTGTCTTCCTCTACTCGGATTTGGCTGTCGATTTTTTTCTACACTTTTAGGTGTATTTTGTGCAAGAAATTGCAATAAAATAGTCCGCCTAAAAAAAATTAAATTTATTAGGGAACTTTTTTATTTTTTTGGATTTATGGGTTGGATGACTTTTTGGTGGTAATAGGTGTCTTCCTCTACTCTGATTTGGCTGTCGATTTTTTTCTACACTTTTAGGTGTATTTTGTGCAAGAAATTGCAATAATATAGTCCGCCTAAGAAAAATTGAATTTTTTTGGAAACTTTTTTATTTTTTTGGATTTATGGGTTGGATGACTTTTTGGTGGTAATAGGTGTCTTCCTCTACTCGGATTTGGCTGTCGATTTTTTTCTACACTTTTAGGTGTATTTTGTGCAAGAAATTGCAATAAAATAGTCCGCCTAAGAAAAATTGAATTTTTTTGGGAACTTTTTTATTTTTTTGGATTTATGGGTTGGATGACTTTTTGGTGGTAATGGGTGTCTTCCTCTACTCGGATTTGGCTGTCGATTTTTTTCTACACTTTTAGGTGTATTTTGTGCAAGAAATTGCAATAAAATAGTCCGCCTAAGAAAAATTGAATTTTTTTGGGAACTTTTTTATTTTTTTGGATTTATGGGTTGGATGACTTTTTGGTGGTAATAGGTGTCTTCCTCTACTCGGATTTGGATGTCGATTTTTTTCTACACTTTTAGGTGTATTTTGTGCAAGAAATTGCAATAATATAGTCCGCCTAAGAAAAATTGAATTTTTTTGGAAACTTTTTTATTTTTTTGGATTTATGGATTGGATGACTTTTTGGTGGTAATAGGTGTCTTCCTCTACTCGGATTTGGCTGTCGATTTTTTTCTACACTTTTAGGTGTATTTTGTGCAAGAAATTGCAATAAAATAGTCCGCCTAAAAAAAATTGAATTTTTTTGGGAACTTTTTTATTTTTTTGGATTTATGGGTTGGATGACTTTTTGGTGGTAATAGGTGTCTTCCTCTACTCGGATTTGGCTGTCGATTTTTTTCTACACTTTTAGGTGTATTTTGTGCAAGAAATTGCAATAAAATAGTCCGCCTAAGAAAAATTGAATTTTTTTGGGAACTTTTTTATTTTTTTGGATTTATGGGTTGGATGACTTTTTGGTGGTAATGGGTGTCTTCCTCTACTCGGATTTGGCTGTCGATTTTTTTCTACACTTTTAGGTGTATTTTGTGCAAGAAATTGCAATAAAATAGTCCGCCTAAGAAAAATTGAATTTTTTTGGGAACTTTTTTATTTTTTTGGATTTATGGGTTGGATGACTTTTTGGTGGTAATAGGTGTCTTCCTCTACTCGGATTTGGATGTCGATTTTTTTCTACACTTTTAGGTGTATTTTGTGCAAGAAATTGCAATAATATAGTCCGCCTAAGAAAAATTGAATTTTTTTGGAAACTTTTTTATTTTTTTGGATTTATGGATTGGATGACTTTTTGGTGGTAATAGGTGTCTTCCTCTACTCGGATTTGGCTGTCGATTTTTTTCTACACTTTTAGGTGTATTTTGTGCAAGAAATTGCAATAAAATAGTCCGCCTAAAAAAAATTGAATTTTTTTGGGAACTTTTTTATTTTTTTGGATTTATGGGTTGGATGACTTTTTGGTGGTAATAGGTGTCTTCCTCTACTCGGATTTGGCTGTCGATTTTTTTCTACACTTTTAGGTGTATTTTGTGCAAGAAATTGCAATAAAATAGTCCGCCTAAGAAAAATTGAATTTTTTTGGGAACTTTTTTATTTTTTTGGATTTATGGGTTGGATGACTTTTTGGTGGTAATAGGTGTCTTCCTCTACTCGGATTTGGCTGTCGATTTTTTTCTACACTTTTAGGTGTATTTTGTGCAAGAAATTGCAATAAAATAGTCCGCCTAAGAAAAATTGAATTTTTTTGGGAACTTTTTTATTTTTTTGGATTTATGGGTTGGATGACTTTTTGGTGGTAATAGGTGTCTTCCTCTACTCGGATTTGGATGTCGATTTTTTTCTACACTTTTAGGTGTATTTTGTGCAAGAAATTGCAATAATATAGTCCGCCTAAGAAAAATTGAATTTTTTTGGAAACTTTTTTATTTTTTTGGATTTATGGATTGGATGACTTTTTGGTGGTAATAGGTGTCTTCCTCTACTCGGATTTGGCTGTCGATTTTTTTCTACACTTTTAGGTGTATTTTGTGCAAGAAATTGCAATAAAATAGTCCGCCTAAAAAAAATTGAATTTTTTTGGGAACTTTTTTATTTTTTTGGATTTATGGGTTGGATGACTTTTTGGTGGTAATAGGTGTCTTCCTCTACTCGGATTTGGCTGTCGATTTTTTTCTACACTTTTAGGTGTATTTTGTGCAAGAAATTGCAATAAAATAGTCCGCCTAAGAAAAATTGAATTTTTTTGGGAACTTTTTTATTTTTTTGGATTTATGGGTTGGATGACTTTTTGGTGGTAATAGGTGTCTTCCTCTACTCGGATTTGGCTGTCGATTTTTTTCTACACTTTTAGGTGTATTTTGTGTAAGAAATTGCAATAAAATAGTCTGCCTAAGAAAAATTGAATTTTTTTGAAAATTTTTTTTGACGAAAATCGCTTTAATGGTCATAAAATTGGTGTTCCTCTACTCGGATCGGGCTGTCAATTTTTTTTTACACTTTTAGGTGTATTTTGTGCCAGAAATTGCAATAAAATAGTCTGCCTAAGAAAAATTAAATTTTTTTGTCAATTTTTCTATGACGGAAAGTGTTTTATTGGTGTGGATAGGTGTCTTCCTCTAGTCGGATCGGGCACTCTTATAAAAAGAGGAATTTGTTAAATTTTTTAGTTTGAATTTTAAATTTTACTGGTTAGAATTTCAAATCCCTTAACTTGTAACGATATTTCTAGTTTCGAAAACCTACACTAACTTGTATATAAAAATACATAAAGTGTATATATGTATATATATATTAAAGAGAACTGAAGTGTTCACTCGCGTCACCCGTCATTAAATATCAAACAAACGAAACAAGAATCCGACAAGTACAAAATGGAGATACGGCACCGTGTATACGTACTTACCATGAGAATAAATAGCTGGCTGTCCATTGCAATTAAGTGTATCGAATCAAGCATTCGTTTAATTGCAACCACGCCCCGAACCATGCGACAGGATAATTCTTTGATAAAAAAAAAAATTAAACTTGATGCAAAAAAAGAAAAACAGAAACATATGCGAGATGGCAAACATAAAAAATAAATTATATGATCGAAAATGAAGAATATTATAAACATACGATGTTAACTGCAGACATTGAAATAAATGCAATAAACAGCCAATGTTAATTGGTTAATTCAATTAATATAAATGATACTACAAGTTCTCGAATACGTTTATTTAAAAACATTTGCAGAATTTATTTGTATTTATTTGTATTTATATATACATAAATATATGTGTGTGTGTGTTTATACAGTACTACATGTTACTTATAATTAAAACACACGTTTTAATTTGTTCCACAATATTTCGAATAACGAATAAAACTGAATTTAATAGTTGTGATAAAACTTTATTTCAAAAAATTTGTTTTTGTGTAGAAAAATGTATTTTTTTAATTGCAGTTGAATACCAAAAAAATTAGTTAAAATTTGCAGAAATTATGCCTAACCATTTTGTTAGTAAGGGTAACTAATTAAATAGTAATTCCCGCAAACTAATTAGTTAAACCAATTAATAAAATAGTTATGCCAACAAATAAAAATAGTAACGACAACTAATAAATTAACAGCAGTTTATTTTACTAATTAAAAATGTTCATCTCAAAAATGGTAATCCCAACCAATATTTTCTCTCAATGTGTACAAGACCATTATTCAAAAAAAAAAATTACATTGCTTAAATATTTTTCTTTTTATTTCCTGGTAGCCATATACAAGATCACTTTTAAAAAAAAGAAAGGTGCCACCGCGAAATCGAGGGCGTGGATATATTCTTTAAGACACCCTTTTTATCCAGTTTGACTTGTTGATTGGCCTCGGGGTACAAAACCATTTTCAAAAAACCCTTTCCACACCTTATTTCAAAAACAACCCAGAGGCACTTGCGGTATTAAATTAGATGGTGACGAACTGAGTCCAGTTTCATGTTACGAGGTCCCGCATCCTCACATCGAGGACCATTCAGCCATGATATTGTCTGCTGTAATGGAATGTATTAATATCAGAGCGGGCCCAGTAAAAGAGAAAAAAAGAGAGAGGGGGGACACACAAAAAACGAAAAGTGGAAAAGAGAGACTGAAATATATATGTATATTTGAAGAGAACGAGAGAGAGAGAGATGCTCTCGGATGCTGCTCCAGTTGGTGCTGAACGTCCCATGGGAGAAGCTTATAAAGCGTATACCATTACCGGACCTACAACTCGATGTGCCTGCCACTGCATTAATACGTAACTGGATGAAACGTGTGCAACCTCAATTTCATATTCATACACTGTCCAGACACATGCATTACGATTAATCTTCCTCCAAACTGACCCTTCTTTAATATGCACAAATTTCGATGATGAATCAACATTTCGGTTTATATATATTATATATATATATAGTATACACATGTGGTGTTGTGTTTCAAACACACAACATGCAATTTTCATGCATGTTGCGTATTTCAATTTCCGGTTATAAGGAATATGAGTTTGTAAATTTTGTATACAATTTTGTATTTTGGAAAATGTTGATCTATTGCCACAAAAGAGGGGAATATGATTTTTTTAATGTTATGAGCAATAGAGAGTAGTAATTTTACTACTAAAAAAACGTTTATAACTATTTTTTTTATCCGTATTAAAACGGATGAAAATTTGCACTTGTGTACTATTTTTTTTTCTCACTCATTTTTATTCTAAATTTTAGAAAATTATTTAACCCTTCAAAGTCACATTGTTAGCAACGTAACTAAATAGTACCATAGTTAGTGGTACCAAAGTAACAGGTACCAACGTAACTGGTACCATAGTTAGTGGTACCAAAGTAACAGGTACCAACGTAACTGGTACCATAGTTAATGGTACCAAACTAACTGGTACCAACGTAACTAAATGGTACTATATTTAGTGGTACCAAACTAACTGGTACCAAAAGTTACTAAATGGTACTATATTTAGTGGTACCAAAGTAACTGGAACCATAGTTATTGGTACCAAAGTTACTGGTACCAAAGTAATTGGTACTATTGTAACTGGTACCAACGTAACTAAATGGTACCATAGTTAGTGGTACCATACTTAATAGTACCAAATTAACTGGTACCAAAGTAACTAAATGGTACTATATTTAGTGGTACCAAACTAACTGGTACCAAAAGTTACTAAATGGTACTATATTTAGTGGTACCAAAGTAACTTGAACCATAGTTATTGGTACCAACGTAACTGGTACCATAGTTAATGGTACCAAAGTAATTGGTACTATTGTAACTGGTACCAACGTAACTAGTACCATAGTTAATGGTACCAAAGTAGCTGGTACCAACGTAACTAGTACCATAGTTAATTGTACCAAAGTAACTGGTACCATAGTAACTAACTGGTACCAACATAACTAAATCGTACCATAGTTAGTAATACCAAAATAACTGGTACCTACGTAACAGGTACCATACTTAATAGTACCAAACTAACTGGTACCAACGTAAGTAAATGGTACTATATTTAGTGGTACCAACGTAACTAGTACCAACGTAACTAATACCAACGTAACTAGTACCATAGTTAATTGTACCAAAGTAACTAACTGGTACCAACGTAACTAAATGGTACCATATTTAGTGGTACCAAAGTAACTGGTACCGAAGTAACTGGTACCATAGTTAATGGTTCCAAAGTAACTGGTACCAAATTAATTGGTACCAACGTAACTCAATAGTATGATAGTTAGTGGTACCATCGTAACTGGTACCCTATCAACTGTTACTATAGTAACAGTTTCCATGAAAATAAATAATAATTTAAGAAGAAAAATGATTCTTTTTACTTAAAATATATTTTTAAATGTAAAAAGTTCATTTTTTTACGTATTAATAACTTATATTATAAGTATTAATCGAATTTAAAATCAATTTTTAAAAAGAACAAAGTAAGAAACAAAGTTCTTAAATAAGAGCCATATTCTTAAATTTTGAATATCGTTATTTTTGTGTTTCCAATATTCGATAATTATACGTATTTTAAAAATTATTTTTAAATTACATTCAACTATATTGATTTACTATTTTTATTGAATTTTTATTTTCGTTTTACGAAAATCGTAAGATATTAATGTGACCCAATTTTTTTATTCGAAAAGACAAATGAATCCTTGCTATTTTTGTTAGGATTTATTTTAATTCGTTTCTAATTATATACATATATATATGCTACATTGTCATAAATATTTTTGAACTTTACTACGGGAAGTAATTTCAAAATTTAAGAAATATAACAACTTCCTTCCGTTTTGTATATATATATATAGGTACGAATCAAAAGAGACAAAGTACATATATAAAGTGAATTTCCTGTTTTGTAATTTTTTTTTGAATTTGTCCATTAACAGTGACGATTTATGCAAATTTGTCTGATAAATTAACCTCTTTGGAGGGAAATTTATCATTTTAGAATTCACGGAAAATGTGTTCAGTTTCTATTTAGTTAAACTGCATCAGTTGCATATAGACGGGGAGGGAATGCGTGAGTTGTAAAGCCAAGGAAGTGATCTTTTAATATTTATAGCAGCTTAAAGTCAAGTCTATTTTCGGTGATAGTTCGAAGAGTCAGAAAAGTGCTGCATAAATAACATAGAACAAAAACAAGCAAAAGTGCAATTTTCAAATTATCATCTTTTGCTTAATTTATATGTACTGGAAAAAAAAATTTATTTGATTCAAATAATCGGTTGACTAGTATCAAATAAATATTTATATTTGAGTGGTATTTGTTTCAAATACAGAAATTATTGGTTCAAATACAGTTTATTTAATTCAATTATTTCGTTTCAAAAATTATTTGGTTCAGGTAAATATTTTTTTGATCTAGTAATCAATTATTTGGATCAAATAAATTTTTTTCTCATGTACAAAATTTGTAGTATTTAATTTAAAACAATTTTTGACTCCTTTTTCTACTTTTGTTCTATTTAAATATATTTTTGCAAAATGAGAATACAGAATGACGTTCCTAAAAAAAAAAAATGAGGAAAAATTTTCTCAACGGATAATTTATTGAAATTCCGGACAGGTAACATTTCAAAGAGTGGATAAACTCGTCGTTTTTGAATATTTCAAGCACGTGGAGTCTGTCAATCTTTAGGACGTAGTATAGTAGAAAACGAGCGATTTTTCGTGAAATCTCTTGCATAAATCACAATATGCTTTTGTGAGAGAGAAAAGTTATAGATAATGCAGTTCAAAAGTTAATTTCATCGACTCCTGTCTCCATTCGAGACGGAATTTTCGTTGTAGTGCGCTCATATATGTGTGTGTTGGAAAATTTAAGTCGAGCATTTTATTCACTCAATTTACCTCTGCCTGTCGTGTGACATATTAAAAATGACCAAAAGTCCATTTTAGCTCGTTGGAAACCATTAATTTAATTTCGACATGAAAAAATTGTACAATTAACTTTCTTCTTTGATTATTGTGGAATATTCTTTGATTTTTGATGAATTTTCCATGTGTTAGAATGTCTATAAAAAAAGAAAAAAAAATTTTCCTTGAAAAACCAGCTTAAAACTCCCACGGAGAAAATTGCACCAAATTGGTCTGTGATAAGGAACACGATAGTTTTCCTATTTTGAAAAAATGTTAATTTAATTTAAAAAATTACTTTTGGAAGAAAACATTAACAACTAAACTGATTTTCTGTAAGAGAATTTTGATATTTTTTTATTTTAGGGCTTTGACCAGTATTCCCTACCAAAACCCCAAATATTTACTGTTGTAATAATAAATAGTTTTCTAGTTAGGACGTCGCTAGTTTTGCTTGTTTATAAAATGTAAAAAAGCAATTTTTTCATTTATTTATGTAGAAATTAAAATAAGGGTGTGATGGGGCACTGTCTAGTTTTTATATGGAACTAGTTAGAAAAAACAACTAGCCCCCGGCAAGATTTTGATACCAATGTTCTTCTTAGGAAAAACTTTGTTAAGGCTTTGACAGTTTCTCTATAAATTACTCTATTTGGGTTTTTGGTGGGGAAAACTAGTCAAATTTCTAAAACAACAAAAAATAGTAAAGAATTTTCTTTAGAATATTTTTTGCACAAAATGCATTTTTAATAACTTAATTTACAATTTAAACTAGGAAAACTGGCGCAATCCTAACTAAAGCTTACCCTATTTGGGTTTTTGGTGGGGAAAACTAGTCAAATCCCTAAAACAACAAAAAATAAAAAAAGAATTTTCTTTAGAATAATTTTTCACAAAACGAATTTTTAATAACTTAATTTACAATTTAAACTAGGAAAACTGGCGCAATCCTAACTAAAGCTAATTGGATAACTTCTTAATTATTTATTTAAATTATAAATGGGTGAAAAAATTAATTTTCTATAATATTAATTTCTAAAAAGGATTTATTATTTCAGTATAGGAAAACTGACAAGGTCCTGACTAGTTTCTTTCTAAGAAAAACAGTTTCTTCTACAAGGGCTGAAATAGGGAAAACTGAAGAGCACTGTAATATTTTTTACACAAAAAAATCTTATTGCAAATATTTCTACTAAATTTTTCTGCTCTTGGTTAAATAAAATTTTTGTTTAATTTATTGTCTTTTCAATATATACATGAATTACGTAACGAATTTATGTTGTGTGTGTATATATATATATATATATATGATTTATACACAGAGGAAAAATCTGACATGACCGTGGTTTATCGTTGTCGTCTTCGTGTGATGAATGTAAAACATGATTATTAGCACCAACCTCAGGATCCGGTCCTCTCATGTTGCACAGAGCAGAGTATGTATAGCAGTAGCAGACGGCTTTGCCAAGAGTCGTATAAACGGTCCACGCAATTAGGGAAGGCGCTTCGCACACCGTTCTCGGTTCATCTTTTATTCATGCCAACCCCTTACCCCCGCCCTTTCGCCCCCAAAAGATTAAAACCAAAGCATGCCTCTCTTCTTCTTCTTCTTCTTCGTCTTCTTCTTCTTCATATATATATATATTTTTTTTTTTTTATACCATCGCAGAGATATATAAACTCAAGCAATGTATCCGTCATCTTCTCTCATCGATACATATATACACTCGATGGGGTTATTTTAATAAAATAATAAAACCGATACGAAAAATCAATTTGCCATCAACGAAGGGAGCCCATTTAACCTACCTATTAAATGTAATTCTGTATATAAATATTTGACGAGCGAGTCTGCGCCACTTGTGCCCATTTAATATTCACAGGCTTGATGGAAATTCGATATTGTTTATTTTCCAACTCAATTCACTTAACCAATAATCCTTTTTTTTTTTTGTTAATTTAGAAACATCTGTGCATAATAATGTTAATATTTTTCGGCGATGCAATGAGTCTTTAATGGACCACGAAAAAAAATCTTTTATTTTTCGAAGAAAAAGCGTTATATTTTATCGAATTCTCTAAATTTGATTTAGTGAAAATTTGTTAACTAATTTTAGTTAGTGAACATTTTTACTAATTAGTCCATTACTAATGCTAATACTAATTACTAATCCGTTGAGAAAATATGTACTAAAATTGTAGTAAAAACAATTTACTAAATCAAATAGTAATATTTGACTAAAAATTAATTAAAATTTTTACTAATTTTTAGTCTTTACTACTAAAATACTAGTACTAATAATAAATATAATACTAATGTAATAATACTAGTACTAATACTAAAATTTTAGTAAAGAAAAAATTACTATAAATAAAATAGTAATATTTTAATAAAAATTAGTGGAAATTTCTACTACTTTTTAGTCATTTACTGCTAAAATACTAAAACTAATTCCAAAATACTACTATTATAATAATACAATTACTAATAGTAATACTAATCCGTTGAGGAAGTATTAGTTTTAGTATTTTAGTAGTAAATTGCTAAAAAGTAGTAGAAACTTTCACTAATTTTTGTACTAAAATTTTTAGTAAATACTTCCTCAACGGATTAGTATTACTATTAGTAATTGTATTATTATAATAGTAGTATTTTGGAATTAGTTTTAGTATTTTAGCAGTAAATGACTAAAAAGTAGTAGAAATTTCCACTAATTTTTGTACTAAAATTTTAGTAAATGCTTTCTCAACGGATTAGTATTACTATTAGTAATTGTATTATTATTAGTATTAGTATCAATATTAGTATTAATATTAGTATTATTATTATGATTTTATTTAGTATTAGTTTTAGTATTTTAGTAGTAAATTGCTAAAAAGTAGTAGAAACTTTCACTAATTTCTGTACTAAAATTTTAGTAAATACTTCCTCAACGGAATAGTATTACTGTTAGTAATTGTATTATTATAATAGTAGAATTTTGGGATTAGTTTTAGAATTTTAGCAGTAAATGACTAAAAAGTAGTAGAAATTTTCACTAATTTTTAGTAAAATATTACTATTTGATATCGTAAATTGTTTTTAGTACCATTTTAGTAAATACTTTCTCAACGGATTAGTGTTTGTTTTATTATTAGTATTAGTATTAGTATTAATATTAGTATTAATATTAGTATTAATATTAGTATTATTATTATTATTTTATTTAGTATTAGTTTTAGTATTTTAGTAGTAAATTGCTAAAATTCTAAAACTAATCCCAAAATTCTACTATTATAATAATACAATTACTAACAGTAATACTATTCCGTTGAGGAAGTATTTACTAAAATTTTAGTACAGAAATTAGTGAAAGTTTCTACTACTTTTTAGCAATTTACTACTAAAATACTAAAACTAATACTAAATAAAATCATAATAATAATACTAATATTAATACTAATATTGATACTAATACTAATAATAATACAATTACTAATAGTAATACTAATCCGTTGAGAAAGCATTTACTAAAATTTTAGTACAAAAAGTAGTGAAAGTTTCTACTACTTTTTAGCAATTTACTACTAAAATACTAAAACTAATACTAAATATAATAATAATACTAATATTAATACTAATATTAATACTAATATTAATACTAATATTGATACTAATACTAATACTAATAATAAAACAAACACTTATCCGTTGAGAAAGTATTTACTAAAATGGTACTAAAAACAATTTACTAAATCAAATAGTAATATTTGACTAAAAATTAATAAAAATTTCTACTAATTTTTAGCCATTTACTACTAAAATACTTATACTAAACAGTTAAGATAATATATTTACTAAAATTTAGCAAAAAAAAAGTTACTAAGTCAAATAGTAATATTTGACTAAAAATTAATTAAAATTTTTACTAATTTTTAGTCTCTACTACTAAAATACTAGTACTAATAATAAATATAATACTAATGTAATAATACTAGTACTAATACTAAAATTTTAGTAAAGAAAAAATTACTATAAATAAAATAGTAATACTTGACTAAAAATTAGTGGAAATTTCTACTAATTTAAATTAATAAACAAATTCTCACTAATTCGAAAGTAGAATATAATAGATTTTCCATTATATAGAAATAAAAGAAAAAAAATTATTAACTTATCCATACAAACATGTGTTTGACATTAATGGTGATGATTCACATTGCTTCCTTATTAGTTTTGTTCGTTGAGAAGTATAAAACTGATTGACACCCTTCACAACTGTAAGAGATCTCTTCAGTGAGTATATATATATATAGAACTCCTTTGAATAATAATTGACCACTCCGCATGGCCAAATGTTTTAAAAGATATTTGTTTAATTTTTTTTTTGTATATTATTTATATTTTCGAAATATTTTCGGTCCACATCATCCCCCTTAGTGGAAAATTTGTAATTAATGCGTATTTTAAAGTATTTCTTTCGCACAGAAAAAAATCTTTACCTGGAACAGTGATATTTTTCACTGAAACAGCTAAAGTTTTCTCTATTCTAGAGAAACATATCGCTGTTCCAGATAAAAATTTTTTTTTCCTGCGCCTAAATTTTAAACAAATTTTTGTATTAAAAAAAATGTTTGTTTCTATTTAAAAAAAAAAAAATGTTAAGATAAATATATTTTTAAGTTCTTTTTGTGATTAAAAATTCTTTTCTTTTTTGGTGATTTTAGAATGAGATCGGAGAGTCATGGTGGCGCTTGGTGTCCAAAAGATCAAATAACAACGGAGCCACGAGAATGGTTGGAAATTGATCTACATACTGTTCACATGATCACTGCCACTGGTACACAAGGTCGTTTTGGAAATGGCCTGGGTCTTGAATTTACAGAGGCATATTTATTGGAATATTGGCGACCACGTCTTGGAAAATGGGTTCGCTATCGTGACGTAAAGGGACAAGAGGTTAGTAGTATTTTTTTTTTTCATTTCAATCCACAGTAATTGGTACATTCTTTTTATATTTGTTTTAAATTAATATTAAAACACTGATTAAAATTCATAAAATTATATTGAATTTTGAAAATTGTGGAAATTATTATTGTTTGATGAAAATAATTAAACTGTCTGTTAATTAAACAAATATATTCACTGTTTGGAAAATTACAATTTTCATATACATCTCATATGCATCTCTTATTTACTGTATAATATTAATAATTGAAAACCGGTATGTTAACAATTTAAGTTTAAAGTGAATTATTATGTATATATTGAAATGTGTATATATAATTATGTTAAATAATTATTCAAGTAATTTACCGAGGGAAATATGCGAGGGGGGAAAAAAATTCTGGTACGTCAAAAATTTAATGCATTTACCCAATTAGACACGAGGAAATTCCTGAAATATATATTCTAATTAAATTTTTGATTTATATACAGATTTTTAAAAATCCCCCTTGGGATTTTAATTTAAATGGTTGAAATATTTTTCTTATAGTAAAAAAAGTAATTTTTCATTGATTTTAGGTGAAACGGGGGTGTTTTGATCAAATTAACCCTTAGATTTTAGGATTAATTTCAAAATTCAAAATGGCGGATCCAAAATGGCTGACACATTTTCGAAAAATTCATTGAATTTGCCTGAAACTCGTTACTCGGGGGTTTTCGTGGTCGCTGATTACGAATCCGATGTTAGTTTTTCAAAATTCAAAATGGCGGATCCAATATAGCGGATGACTTTTTGAAAATCTAATATTATTGGCCTGAAAATTGTAACTCGGGGGTTTTCGGGGTCACTGATTACGAATCAGAGGTCAGTTTTTAAAAATTCAAAATGTCGAATCCAATATGGTGGACAACTTTTAAAATCCTTAATATATTCGTCTAAAGTAAGTAGTTTTCAGTGATTTTAAATATTTGTCCGCCATGTTGCATCCGCCATTTTAAATTTTGAAAAACTGACTCCGGATTCATTTTCAGCGACCCCAAAAACTCCCGAGTAGAGAGTTTCAAGCAAATCCGAACGATTTTTTTAAAATGTGTCAGCCATTTTGGATCCGCCATTTTGAATTTTGAAAAACTAACGTCGGATTCGTAATCAGCGATACCGAGCAACGATTTTCAAGCCAATTGCTCAACATTTGGAAAATGTTTTTTGCATGTTTTTTTGACACTCTTTTTGAAAAAAAAACCCTAAAATCTAAGGGTTAATTTGACCAAAACACCTCCGTTTCACCTAAAATTAATGAAAAATTACTTTTTCTACTATAAGAAAAAGTTTTCAACCATTTAAATTAAAATCCCAAGGGGGCGAAATATAGGCCTTAGGGGCCCACCTCCTTTAGATTCGAATAAAATTTTATTGACAAAAAAAAAATGGTTGGACATTTGTATTAATAAAAATGTTTTTTTGTCAAGGCAAAATCTATTTTACTATTTTATTACAATGACGCGATGATTATTATAATCCAGACAAAAGGTGAGCGCGCGCTCTCGCGACTGCGTCAAAATGAAAAATCAGTTAGAATGAAGAATTGCACACGCGAATATTTTGTATCGCAACCAATCGTAGGTCGAGAAAGGTCCAATTCATCAAGTTGAAAGAGGTCGAAGGCCGCCAGAACTTGAGAAGCAGAAATGAGGCGCCCTTCTTTTAATCTATTATTATCGTGTCACGCAAACCTCCTTTCGCATCACTCTCATGTCAAGCTTTTCATCTGGCATTAAAAAAAAAAAAAAAATAAAATCATGTGAAAATCTGATAATTATATATATATATATAAGAATAGACGTGTTCAAAAAGGTGTGAGAATGAAGGATCAATTCTATAATCAATATGAAAGAGATTAATTTCAGATAAATAAAATTTTATTTCCCTATATAAAAAAATCACTTTTTGAAATATTGGATTAATTTCGAAAAAATAATTTTTTTTAAACCTTTGTAAAAAAAAATTGAAAAAAAACGTTTATTTATTGCAATATCTTAATTTAATATATGTAATAAAGTAATTACCACGTCAAACAAAAATATGAAAAAATATGATTTTAATCAAAGGGGATATTTTTTTTCGATGATTATATATATATATATAGGATATATGTCCTGAGGAAAGGAGGACGAATAGGAAAAGGGACGTTTTGCATTAATGAGTAATAAATTGTCGCGAAATCATGCTCGAGGGCAGGAAATCACTGCTGAAGGGGGGTTAAAGTGTCGTTCATAACGGGTCCAAAGACACGATCTATAAGCATCAGCTGGCGATAATAGCGCGTTTACGAGCGTCATACTGTCGCTCTGTTATACTATGGTTGTAACATTGCTCCCTGAGATGAGTTTCTTAAAACTAATTAATCGCGTAAACTGCAACTTGAATTTATATTCTGTGCGCAACGATGACCTTCGACGTCAAAGAAATTTAAAAAAAAAAAAAAGAATTTTATATTCACATAGAGTTTGATTCAAATTTTTTTTTTTTTTATTTAAAGATTTATTAATTCAAAAATTATTATTCCATCAGAAAAAAATAATTATAACAATACAGTAGTGAAAAAATTAATTCCTTCATAAAATACATTTTGATATTTTTTTATTTTATTATTTCCTCATTTGTCTTCATATTCATTTCAAATTATTATTCCAACTGAATTCAATTTCTCTCTAAAAGCAAAAAAAAAATATATAACATAAAAATATTTCATTATTAATTTGATTTTCATCCTGAATAAATTAATTTCACAAATAAGGTAATATATTCTATTTTTTAAATCTGAAACATGTCGACAATTTTTTTTTTTTTATTAATGTAATTAGATATGAAATCTATTTCAATTGGATTTATTTTCGGGGGAGAGAGAGTATTGTATACAAATGAGAGAATATCTCTGTGTGTGTGTGTGTGCAAATGATTAGAGTCAGAAGTGCAAGCTGATCATATATTTGCAAATGGAAATGTAAAACAAGTGCGTGCGTATTGGCCAGGACGATGCCCTCGTTTAAATAACATTCTTTCCTTTTAGTATTATATGCGATGAGTCAAGCGCGCAGGCACTCAACGACCTCAACCGCAAAAGTTGAAAGTCATCGACAACGCTGCATTTGATGAGTTGATATCACTGCGCGACGTATATGCGGCTGCAAAAAAAAAAAAAGAAATACGCGTGTCTGAATCGCCTCGACTAATGGACCATATATTGACTGTTAGAGATTATGACAAGAGATGAATATAACGCAGGGAGAAAGAGACCATAAAAATAATTTTTTTTTAATACTTTATGGATTTAAAAATTAATGCATTTTTTACACCCTAGCAATAAAAAGACAATATTTTTTGCCTAGGATTAAAAAGAGCTATATATTTTCTGGTATAAAGAACATTTTCTTTGCTCCCTAGTGACAAAAACCTTTGTTTTACTCCCTAGTGATAAAAACGTTTTTTTGTACCTTAATTTTTTACTTCTTAGGGCACAAAACAAAAGATTGTCACTAGAGAGTAAAACACATTTTTTATAATTAGGGAGTAAAACGTATGTTTTCGCGTACTAGTGACGAAAAATTTTATTTTATTCTCTAGTGATAAAAACGTTTGTTTTACTCCCTAGTCTCAAAAACTTATTTTGCGCCAAAGTGATAAAATCATACATTACTCCCTGGGGCGCAAAATACATGTTTCAGTTCCTAGAGGTTAAAATAGGTGTTTTTGCACCCTAGTGATAAAAACATGTTATACTTTCTAAGGCGCAAAATACATGTTTCTATCACTAGGGAGTAAAACATATCTTTTTACGCCCTAGTGTTAAAATATCTTTTTACTCTCCAAGGTGGAAATAAATTTTCTTATCACTAGGGAGAAAACTGATAATTTTGCGCCCTAGTGACAAAAACCTTTGTTTTACTCTCTAGTGATAAAAATGTTTGTTTTGTACCTTAATTTTTTATTTCTTTGGGTACAAAACAAAAGATTATGTCACTAGAGAATAAAACACATTTTTTTATACTTAGGGAGTAAAACGGATGTTTTCGCGCACTAGTGACGAAAAATTTTATTTTATTCTCTAGTGATAAAAACGTTTGTTTTACTCCCTAGTCTCAAAAACCTATTTTGCGCCATAGTGATAAAATCATACATTACTCCCTAGGGCGCAAAATAAATGTTTCAGTTCCTACAGGTTAAAATAGATGTTTTTGCACCCTAGTGATAAAAACATGTTATACTTTCTAAGGCGCAAAATACATGTTTCTATCACTAGGAAGTAAAATATATCTTTTTACGCCCTAGTGTTAAAATACCGTTTTACTCTCTAAGGCTGAAATAAATTTTCTTATAACTAGGGATAAAACTGATAATTTTGCGCCCTAGTGACAAAAACCTTTGTTTTACTCTCTAGTGATAATAACTTTTGTTTTACTCTATAATAATAAAATCTTACGTTTCTTTCTAGGGCACAAAAAAAGTGTTTCTGTTCCTAGAGAGTAAAACATGTTTTTGCGCTCTAGGGACAAAAGCCTTTGTTTTACTCTCTAGTGAAAAAATTGTTTTACTCTCTAATAATAAAATCATGCCTTACTTTCTAGGGCAGAAAGTACGTGTTTCTTTCCCTAGAGAGTAAAACAGATGTTTTTGCGCCTTAGTGATAAAAACATCTATTTTACCCACTAGTGACAAAAACATCTGTTTTACTCTCTAATAATAAAATAATGCTTTACTTTCTAGGGCACAAAATATGTATTTCTGTCCCTAGATAATAAAACATGTTTTTACGCCTTAGTGATAAAAACATCTATTTTACCCACTAGTGACAAAAACATCTGTTTTACTCTCTAATAATAAAATCATGCTTTACTTTCTAGGGCAGAAAGTACGTGTTTCTTTCTCTAAAGAGTAAAACAGATGTTTTTGCGCCTTAGTGATAAAAATATCTATTTTACCTACTAGTGAGAAAAAAATTGTTGTTTTTTTTTTGTATCCTTGGCTTAAAATAAATTCTATTTTATTAATAATTTTCTTCTCTGAAATGAAAATAATTTTCAATTGCATTAAATATCAAAGAAAATACGCATTGGCACGTGAAAACGAATTTTGTTTAAATTTATTGCCATGAATTCGAAGAAATCTCCAAAAACATTTTAATGTTTGCAAATACCGTCGATGAAGCTGCGCGCACGATTTCCCGTTTCGTATATATATATATATATATACAGCAGCTGCTAATGAGAACCGTACTTTTGCCAAGCGCGCGCGTTTTTCGTGACACTATTTATTATTAAAGTCAGACCGAAAAAGTTTCTGCAGTACTCAACTCTGGCCTTAATTACCACCAGGCGGTCTCTTTTGAGACGGACCATAACATGGATACTCTTTCTCGGCCTTTGCTCCCTGATCCTTATTTATATATAATACAAACTTTCTCTCATTTCATGGTGATAATAATTATAATTATTGTTTTTACTAATTTTTTTTTTTAATTAATTTTGCTTAACTATTGAAAATTATTTTGAAATTTATAAATAAATAGTGGATTATTTTCAACATATATTACATGGATCAGTGACGCACTGCTGACAAAAATCGTATATGCGCGCATCTGTTTTGAGGTGCGGTGTGTGTGTAGGTCTGTACGAAAATGTAGCGGACAGAAGAAAGCGGCTGCCGCTAAATGCATTCGCTGTCGCAATAAATCTGTTTTTAGTGCTTGCTGCGATAGGCAAAAAAGGTCACGAGCTTGAATTATAGACACTTCAAATTCACGTATCTCGCACTCTCTCTCTCTCTTTGGCTAACTTTTGCAGAGTCGCCGAAAATTTTCGTTTTAAGTTTGTGTTTTAGCTCCCTTAAATATATTCCTGATCGTTATTAAATATGTATATATTTCCGTTTCTCTGTACAATCAAAACCCTGGGTAAATTTTTGGGGTGCACTTCCGAAAACCCCCCCCTTCCGATTTTAATGAAACTTGGTATACTTACGTAATTTCATGCGCTGATCACGAAAATGATAGTGAAAATTACCGCAAATTTCATTTTTATGGTGAAAACCATAAAAAACACCATAAAATTATGGTTTTTTGCGTTTAACTCGTAAAAAACGCAAAATTAAAAAAAATCGTTCTTACAAAAGTTGTAGAGCTTCTAAAAATGAACATTTTATGTCCTATACATTTTTTACCAAAAGTCATTAGTTTTCGAGAAAAATGCAAAAACATGAAAAGCACACTACAAAAATTACTAATACCACGAAACTGGAATTCCTATAAAGATAGTTTTGAGAGATCGCACATTAAATTTGATTCGTTTGAATATTATATTATTATGATATTATATTATATTATACATATATTATGTATATATAATATATAAGATGTCTTCCCCCCCTCCCCCCCCTGGAAGTAGCTCTGCACAGCAAAGAATGCAGAGGCGGGCGAAGCGCGCCATCCCTAGTATCGTTGCTCTCTATCAAAACAGACAGTCAAATTCACATTCTTAATGGTACTGGAAGGTACGGAACCCACCCCGACCCCCCTCCTCCAAGATGTCTTCCCCCCCTCCCCCCTGGAAGTAGCCCTGCACAGCAAAGAATGCAGAGGCGGGCGAAGCCCGCCTTCCCTAGTATCGTTGCTCTCTTTCAAAACAGACAGTCAAATTCACATTCTTAATGGTACTGAAAGGTACGGAACCCACCCCGACCCCCCTCCTCCAAGATGTCTTCCCCCCTCCCCCCCTGGAAGTAGCCCTGCACAGCAAAGAATGCAGAGGCGGGCGAAGCCCGCCTTCCCTAGTATCGTTGCTCTCTTTCAAAACAGACAGTCAAATTCACATTCTTAATGGTACTGGAAGGTACGGAACCCACCCTGACCCCCCTCCTCGAAGATGTCTTCCCCTAAAAGTTCTTTTGGAAATAGCCCTGCACAGCAAAGAGTAGAAGGTTTTTTATTAAAAGATATTGTCCGTCACATAAGACATCTGCCTCTTGTGGATAATAGCTAGAAGTTGGTGATTTTCACCGTTTTTAAATATTTTGCATTTTTCTCGAAAACTAATGACTTTTGGTAAAAAATGTATAGGACATAAAATGTTCATTTTTAGAAGCTCTACAACTTTTGTAAGAACGATTTTTTTTAATTTTGCGTTTTTTACGAGTTAAACGCAAAAAACCATAATTTTATGGTGTTTTTTATGGTTTTCACCATAAAAATGAAATTTGCGGTAATTTTCACTATCATTTTCGTGATCAGCGCATGAAATTACGTAAGTATACCAAGTTTCATTAAAATCGGAAGGGGGGGGTTTTCGGAAGTTTATCCAATTTTTGTTTCTTTACTAAAATTAGAACTAGAAATAAAAATAAAAATTTTAATTTATTTTCCCTCTATTTAAAAATAAAAAAGTGGGTTGTTGATAAATCATTATTTACGATAGTGAACAATGACGGTGATAAAATAGGGCATTGAAGATAATCATCCAGTGAAGCTTCTTGTGAAGCTCCTCTTCTTCTTCTTCTTCTTCTTCTTCTTCTTCTTCTTGTTCTTCGAATGGGATGACCGTGGTAAGACGGTTGCTCGTTAAAACGTCAGGTGCTCTCGACGTGAAATCACAGACATTTTCCTTGGACGAGGTACCAGTTAAGTTGAAGCCAGAGTAATTATTCGCTATTAACGCAGCACAGTCTCACTGACATAAACATATTTTCATCATCATCACCATTGAAAATTACGTCAGAAAAGGCTTCTAACACACACGCACAGGTATTAATGACATTTATGTGTGTTTTAAGAAAAAGGAAAGGATGGGGGGTTTGAAAACGAGACGTAATTCTCTTCCAGTACTTTGTGCACTTAGCAACTAATGGGTAATCAAAAGTAATATCTTCCTATTTTCATTTCCCATTTTCACGTCTCTTATACATGTATATAGGTATATGCTGCATAATTATTTGACCTTTGGGAAAATACAAATGCTTTGTAATAAAATTTACCTTTAGGAGAATTTGTTCTATATATTGTAATTCTTAGTGATATTTATAGAATAATGGGTAATTTTTATCTAAACAGAATTACAAAGGTGTAAAGGTAAATTTTAAAGCCTCGTTAATGTGGATTGGTTTTTTTTTGATTTCAGGTGATCAAGGGTAATACGAACACCTATTTGGAATCGAAAAGTGAACTAGAACCACCGATTTGGGCTAGTAAAGTTCGTTTTATGCCGTATAGTTATCATAGAAGGACAGTTTGCATGCGAGTGGAGCTCTACGGATGTTATTGGAGTGGTAAGATTCTAATCAATAGACAGAAAAAGGGTTTGAGTTGCTAGCAAAAAAAATTTTGTTAATCAGTTTTTTAATTGCGTTCATAAAATTTCGGTTGTATCAACTAAATTCAGATTGGAATAACCAAAATTTAGTTAGGAAAATAGAAAAATACAAAATGCTTTGGTGACAACACAAACCTTTTTTCTCATTGTTTATATCCTAGTTATTAGATGATTATTAGATTAGATTTTAGATATTAGCCAATATCCATAATCTGTAATAATTCTTACCCAAGTGAAAAAAAATTTGGATGGCTCCAAATTACATTAAGGCTACCTTAAGACTTGGAAGACTTTTTACAAAAGAAATGCTCAAAATTTACTTCAAGGCTCATGGCTCAAAAAGTTGCTGAGGATTTTTTTGACAATGAGGCAACAAAAAATTAAGCACAAATATTTTTAAGCCTTAGAATAGTCTTGGGTAAATCCTTTGCCTTTAGGTAATCAAAAAGTAAGATTTAGGGTAGGCACCGAAGAATTTAGAGCCTTGACCGAGCCTTGAAGTACATTTAACAATAAATTAAGTACCCTTGAATTCTTAGCCTTGAACAGGCTCAAAACTTGCTTAGGATTTTTTTGACAATAAGCCATGAGTAAAAATTAAGCACAAATATTTTTAAGCCTTGGAATAGTCTTGGGTAAATCCTTTGCCTGTAGGTAATCAAAAAGTAAGATTTAGGGTAGGCACCGAAGAATTTTGAGCCTCGACCGAGCCTTGAAGTACATTTAACAATAATTTAAGTACCCTTGAATTCTTAGCCTTGAATAGGCTCAAAACTTGCTTAGGATTTTTCTGACAATAAGCCATGAGTAAAAATTAAGCACAAATATTTTTAAGCCTTGGAATAGTCTTGGGTAAATCCTTTACCTTTAGGTAATCAAAAAGTAAGATTTAGGGTAGGTACATAATTTTGAGCCTCTACCGAGCCTTAAAATATCAATAAATTAAGTACCCTTGAATCCTTAGCCTTGAACCAATTGAGCCTGAGTCATAAGCCTCGGCTCTTAAGCAAATTTTGAATCCCTATCCATTCTTAAGCCATGAGATAATTTTGATATACCCAACATTTTTTTTTTCCCTCGAAATTCTATTCAAAATTACAATTTCCTCTTACAATTATTTCAAAATACAATTTTATTTTCTCTAATGAATTTTAATTAAACATTATCAAGAATTTGCAAAATATGCAAATGAGACGTGTATTGAATTTGAAAGAGTGGAAATCAGATAAGCTGCACGGTCAAGTTTTGTGTAGTACAAGCCGCAGAGTATTTATATATATATGTATTAGGTTGATTATCAAACTCCTTAATCATTCTCCATAGATGGTGTGGTCTCATACTCGATGCCGCAGGGTGATAAGCGTGGCAACGACTGGGAGTTCTTTGACGCGACTTATGATGGTCATTGGGATGGCGAGTTACGACGAGGTTTAGGTCAATTGATCGACGGAAGAAGAGGCTCGGATAATTTTAAAATGGGCTACTATGATTACGATCGTGGACAAGGTTGGGTTGGCTGGAAGAACGATAGTCGCAATGGACAGCCAATCGAGATTAAATTTGAGTTTGACAATGTCAGGGAATTCTCCGCTGTTCATATTTATTGCAACAATCAATTCACCAAGGATGTTCGGGTGAGTTTTTTTTTTTATTGTACTATTCTTTATTCCTTATCCTTATTAACAAAATCCCGTGATGAATTTTGAACAACTAATTAGGTCTGTGTTTGAAATATCAGAGACTGGTTGGCGATTAAATTTGTATCGGTTACGGAGCTTGAGAGAGAGAGAGAGAGGTATTAAATTCGTTTCACATGGGCCACAATGGCAAGGTTGGGCAGCCATCATGAATTTCAGAAGTACAGCCCTGGGGTAGCCGAGGGCCACTGTTTGCCCGGGATCAAACTATAGGTTACTATATATATGTATAGAGAGAGAGAACTGGTAAAATCGCTTCCGCTCGGTTTAGTGTGGTGTGGTTGTGACGTTCCTTGGCAGCGAGTTGAATACCAAAGAAGCATGGACCAACGATCAACAGGCTTTACCCCCCTTATACAGAGTACTAACACCACGCGGTGCTTTCTATATATATGTATATATATATACACCATCATAGTCACATTGAATGGCGTTGGTATATACTCAACGAAAACGTCTTGCCGTCGCGCCGCATCGGTGCTCGACGATGCTGCTCCATACCTGCTGCTTGATTGAATATTCCACTCGACGCTTTATCAGGGATACGCCTGTCGAATCCCAATATTCCATACAGTGCAGTCGATGCAGCTTACGATACCTACATTGTATATACCATCGGGTGCCGCCTCTTGCCTCATTCACATTATTCCATTACATATCACCCTATACACAATTTGAGGGATGAAATGCTTCAAATGATGCCCCAGAAAAGCATTTGATTTTCGTGTAGATTTAACGGAATCTTATTCTCCGGGTTGCGGGGGGTAGAGAATTGAATATTCCCCAAAGAATCCCTTGCAAAATCATATATTGAAAGAAGGTTTCATTAAAACTTGTAATTTCGTGGTTTTCTACTCTATACATAATTTCAACTATTTTTCTAGTAAACTATAAATAAAATTTTGGAATTTTTACCCTCATCAATTATCTAGTAAAAAATACTACATGCCCCAACTTTTTTATTCCAAATTTGATTCAGATTTCTCAATTATCGACAGTGATTTCGTTTCTTACAACTGTCGGTAAAGTAGTTCGCTCAAAAAATTTTATCTTTCTTGTAATTTTTCTTCAACATCTTATTATTTTTTTTATCCTTCTTTTTATAAATGCAAACGTTAATGATGTATTTTTCACGTGCTTTTAAGAACTCGAGATTCAAATATGATAATTCCCATGAAAGTTATGAATTTTTTAAAAGTACGAACGCATGTTCTACTTTGTAATTCAAAATTCGTCCGGCAAAGAAAAGGTTACGTGCGCACACTTCAAGCTCCTTTGAAAGCAGTTATTTCAACTGAAATCAGAATAAATAATGGAAAATGTTTGAAATCATTTTAAATATGCATTATAAAAGCCTTTTTAAAAAAAAGATAAAAAAAATTGTAATGCAATATAAACGTGCTTCCTTAAAACTGCTACTTTAAGATATTTCAAGGGGAAAAAATAGAAAAAAAAAAATTCTTTTTTGTACATAACACCCTAAAGTAAAATTTTTTTTTTTTTATCCAAGATAACGCAAAGTCTCTTCCACAACGGAAATGAAATTCGATATAGAATTGTGAATATTCTTTTTCTATTTATTTTCATAGTTGAATAATATGATTTGTATATAATTTCCGGAGATCGTTGATAAATATATATACGATAATTCGTTACTAGTTTTGTGTATATATATCTGTTGATTTTAACACGCTTACTTGAACCAATATATGTAAATTGAGATTGGTCTAGACTGTTGTCACTTGTAGGTAATACAATCACGTATTTTATACACGAGATGATATAAAACGTTTCTATATGTGTTGGTGTGTATAAGTTTGTGGATATCCCCTCATCCCTTCCCCCCGGATATTGACGGTATAGTCCAACTGCTCAACTCGACCGATCACAGTCCCTCTGCTATATATAGTGGGATTTAATCGGCTGTAACTTTTTCTATGTCACTGATAGTCTTCTCTCTTTAATGTCTCATGGGATAAGCAAGTTCAATTCGATTTCGTGAAACTACACTTTCGTTGATCATTGACACGTGTTTACTTTTTTAGAGATCTCGCATCTTCTTGAATTGTTTTTATTGCCTTTTATCAAAATTTATGTCCAATACTCTTAACGACTAACTATACTCATTTTTTTTTTTTTGGATATAAAATAGCACTCAGAAATTATATTCTTCAAGAAAAGTTATCGAGTCACGTTGCATTTTATTTAATTCATATTTTTATTTTGTAAATTATTCGCTGTAATTAATTTAAGAGCATATATTGTTTTTGTTAAACTATTCTGTGTATCATGTATGAGAAAAATTATATTTTCGATTAATGTAAATGCAGCACAAAATTGTTAATTTATGTATAGTTAAATTTTACTTCATAATGTGCAGAAAAGTATACTTTTCCGCACTGTTTTATAATTCTGGTACATATTATGCTGAAAAGTTTCATTTTCTGCACTGTTTTTACAATTTTGCTGTATACTGTGCGGAAAAGTATACTTTTCTTCACTGTTTTTACAACTTTGTTGTATACTATAGGGAAAAGTATATTTTTCTGTACTGTTTTTTCAATATTATTATGTACAATGTGCAAAAGTATACTTTTCCTCACTGTTTTACAATTCTACTGCATACTATTTTAAAAACTATACTTTTTCGCACTGTTTTCATAACTTTCTTGTATACTGTGCGAAAAAGTATACTTTTCTGCACTATTTTATAACTTTGCTCTATACCGTGCGGAAAAGAATACTTTTCCAAACTGTTTTTATAACTTTACTGCATACTACGTGGAAAAGTATACTTTTCTTCACTTTTTTTTATTATTCTTGCACTGCTGTGCTGAAAAGTATAGTTTTCCACATTGTTTTGACAATTATTCTATATACCATTCAGAAAAATGTACTTTTTTGTACTGTTTTGATAATTTTACTACTTCTTATTGAGAAAAATATACTTTTTCTGCACTGTTTTTATCATTATCTGCGTAATATTTTGAAAAGTATACTTTTCATTATTGTTTTTTTATTCTACTACATAATGTGCTGAAAAGTATACTTTTATGCACTGTATTTACAACTTTTCTGTATACTATGCTGAAAAGTATTCTTTTTTTTTACTGTTTTTATAACTCTTCTATATACTATGCTGAAAAGTATAACTTTCCGCACTGTTTTTATTATTCCGGCACTACTTTGTAGAAAAGTATACTTTTTTAGAATGGTTTTTTAATTTTGTTATTTTTTATGTAGAAAAATTGACTTTTCTGCACTTTTTCTATAACTGTGCTGAAAAGTATCATTTTCCGCACTGTTTTACAATTCTACTGCATACTATTTTAAAAAGTATACTTTTCTGCACTGTTTTTACAATTTTATTGTATACAATTCACGAAAGTATACTTTTCTTGACTATTATCATAACTTTGTTGAGTACAATTTACAAAAATGTATTTTTCTGCACTATTTTTTAGTATTCCTGCACTACTTTGCTGAAAGTATACTTTTCCGCATTGTTTTGGCAATTTTTCTATATACCATTCAGAAAAATGTACTTTTTTGCATTGTTTTGATAATTTTACTACTTCTTATTGAGAAAAATTTACTTTTTCTGCACTGTTTTTATCATTATCAGCGTAATATTTTGAAAAGTATACTTTTCATTATTGTTTTTTATTATGCTACATACTGGGCTGAAAAGTAAATTTTTCTGCACTGTATTTACAACTTTTCTATATACTATGCTGAAAATTATTCTTTTCTTTACTGTTTAAGTAAAAGTGTAACTTTCAGCACTGTTTTTATTATTCCGGCACTACTTTGTAGAAAAGTATACTTTTTTAGACTGGTTTTTTAATTTTGTTATTTTTTATGTAGAAAAATTCACTTTTCTGCACTTTTTCTATAACTATGCTGAAAAGTATCATTTTCCGCACTGTTTAAAAAAATTTTCTGCGTACCAAGCTGAAAAATATTCTTTTCAGAATAGTATGCAGCACAGTTATAATATAGTGCAGAAAAGTGTACTTTTTAGTACAGTATGCAGCAGAATTGTAAAAGCAGTGCAGAAAAGTATACTTTTTAGCATAATTTGCAGCAGAATTATAAAAACAGTGCAGAAAAGTATTTCTTATCGTATCAAAAATAGAAAAATTATAAAAATAGTAATTACAGTTTTTAAAAATAGTTTTTACAACTTTTCTGCTCACTGTGAAGAAAAGTATACTTTTCTTCACTGTTTTCATAATTTTTCTGTTTATGTCAAAAAATACACTTTTCTGCACTTTTTCTATAACTGTGTTGAAAAGTATCATTTTCTGCACTGTTTTTAAAAAATTTTCTGCGTTCTAAGCTATAAAATATTCTTTTCAGAATAGTATGCAGCACAGTTATAATATAGTGCAGAAAAGCGTACTTTTTAGTACAGTATGCAGCAGAATTGTAAAAACAGTGCAGAAAAGTATACTTTTTAGCATAATTTGCAGAAGAATTATAAAAACAGTACAGAAAAGTGTTTTTTACTATATCAAAAATAGAAAAATTATAAAAATAATAATTACAGTTTTTAAAAATAGTTGTTACAACTTTTCTGCACACTGTGAAGAAAAGTATACTTTTCTGCACTGTTTTCATAATTTTTCTGTTTTTCATGTCGAAAAATACACTTTTCTGCACTGTTTTTATAACAATTTCTGCACACCCTGGGCAAAATATTAAAGGGTACAACTTTCTCATAAAAATATATATTTTTTTTTTTTTGATGTAAGAAATTTATTATAATATTGAAATTTTATTCAATGCCCATTATCAAATACATTCCTAAAGCAAATAGTTGACAAGGTAGATGGACACTCTACATTATTATGCGACCGCGTATAGATAAACGAGCGCTTTTGCCGGGATTTGAATCGTATTCTGGTCGCATGCAACGTGGCGGCACGCTTTTGAATCGAATATTCCATACGAGACTTTCGACAATCGCGAACGTTTTGTACTCTCTCTCTCTCTCTCTCTCTCTCTCTCTCTCTCTCTCTCTCTCTCTCTATATATATATATATATATATATATATATATATATATATATATATATATATATATATATATATATATATGTATATGTAGAAACGTTGAGGCATGGACAAGTACAAATGAGCTTTGTACCAAATGTATATCCAGTGTCTATTTTATGTACATTCCTTTTTATATTTATATACCCTGTATATATAAAATATATAAATTTATCGAAGAACGATTAAATTTAAATTAAAATAAAATAAATAGGAAAATATATCGCGAGTAAATATCATATTTTTTTCTCATTCGCAGAGTTGATATTTTATTTATTTTTTTTTTTCTAAAGCTCGATTTTTGTCGGAGGAATAAACCTCGCTAAAAAAAACATTCGAGTTTCTCTGTTATTGATGCCTCAATTGTTCCGTCGTTTGTGTGTCCGTTGGACGTTTCATTTAAAATTACTCTTGGATACTTTACACCGAGAATACACGAGTGACACGTAATGGACTGTGTCTGCCTCTTAAATAATGAAATAACATTTAAAAATTCTACAATATTACTCAGAGATGTTACTGTCACTGTCGACCTGAATAAATATATATATTTATATCAAGCTCAATTAAAATTTTTATTATCAAATGTTGACATTTTATATATCAATAGAATTTTCAATAAAACTGCAATTAATTTTTCCATTTGTTACTTTGTTTTTAAATTTATTTTTATAAAACTTTTTTTTTATTTAAATTTTATTTGAGAAAAATAATTCATTTTGAAAAAAAAAAATTGACAAAAAATGTTTTTTGTGTATGCGCATTCCTAGAATCTTGCATATATAACTCGATTTCAATCGAAATGCTAAAACCCTTGATTTATAAGTGAATGATGTAGTCGATCGAACTTGGAAAATTCAGCAAAGTTTAATAAAAACGTCTATATGAAAGTCATAAGAATTTGAACGAATATACGTATTCACGTGGATAGACTTGAATTCTAGCTACCTCAGGCAGTTTTGATCTCTCGCATACGTCAAATATAGAATTGAAGCTATATATATAGGAAAATGCTGCCTTCAGAACTTTCAATAAACTATCATAGGTATACACTAAAAATAATAAAGGATCAGAAATTGTCTAACAGAAATTTTATATTGTTTCTCATTAATATTATTTCGAACTTTTTTCTAATATCATTTAATTCTAAAATATTTTCTTTCAACTATATTTTTTTGTATAGTCTCTAAAATCCACTTTCATGTCCTTTGCCAGTATCGTTATATTCATTCGGCCAAGATGAATAACGTCTTGAAATTTAATTTTTTTCCTTATGAAAGGGGTGAATTAATTTGTAGAATGAAAGACGAAGAAAAAGATGGTAATCAAAACGAAATTAAATTTTCATTTTTTTTTTCTTTTATTATAATTTCAGGTTTTTTCTCAAGTTGACATTCTCTTCAGTATTGGTGGAAAGTACTATCCAGGAGAACCAATCACTTACACCTATATGGAGGATAATATTTTCGAAACCCCTCACAACATATCCGTGAAGCTTCATCATCGAGTCGGAAAATTTGTGAAACTGAAGCTTCATTTTGCTGCAAAATGGATTATGGTCAGCGAAGTTAATTTCGATTCTGGTAAGTAAATTTCCAAACTATCAAATTGTTAACACAAGGGTTTTAATATTTAATTATAATTTTTTTTCTCTTATCAAAAAATTTTTGTTTTCCCTTCGAGGAGTACAATTTTCCTCAAAACAATTAATTAAATGATAGGGAAGAGGATAAGATAATACCGCGAATTGTTCTCCCCCATTTTTTTTTTTGCAAGCTGTTTGTGACGTGATATGATTTGCGAAAGTCATACAGAGAGAGACAAGGGGGTTTTTTATATTTTATTTACTCCTCCTGTTTTTCGCGAATCCTATTTTTTTTTTATTTCGATCCAAAAGTGAGTCGCATGTTTCTCCCGTGCGTCGAACTGTCAATCATGTAAAAAATAAATCCCAATAGTGCAGAGATACACGGGGTAATTGACAATAGCTTATTGAAAATCTGCCAGAGCGAGATTTAAATTAAGCAACACACGCGATTTATGGGAGACAGCTAGGAAAAATATACATATACAGAGATAAATCCATTCTTCCTATGTGTATATATATATATATATATAGTCCTATCTTGAAAGGATTTTGTTGCCATATAGTCTAGCTTCTATAAATCACCTCCACTTTCAATATATATGTTTATCTCGCAAAAACTCTTTAAACTTATATATTCCTCAGATTTCATTCCAATTTTGTTTTATAATTTATAAGACACTATAAATTATATGGAAATATTTTAGGTTGTAGAAATTTTTACTGTCCAATTGAAATACTTCCTCTACAAAGGAGGAAATAATGAAATTAGAAATCCCACCGCTGCCACCAAATAATGTAAAAATAGTTTCTTTTATTATTCAGGTGTATTAAATGATATTTTTTATATTGAGAATATTTTCTCTACGGAGGAGGAAGCAGAAGAAATCAGAAATCCCACCGCTGCCACCAAATAATTTAAAAATCAGTTTTTTGATTAGTCTATGAATTATATGGAAATATTTTATTTCAAATTGTAGAAATTTTTATTTTCCAATTAAAATACTTTCTCTTAAAAAGAGGAAGCTGTGAAATTAGAAATCCCACCGCTGTCACCAAACAATGCAAAAATCATTTTTTTATTAGTCAGTTATATTAAATGATTTTTTAAAAAATTAAAATATTTTCTGTACGGAAGAGGAAGCAGTAGAATCAGAAATCCCACCGCTGTCACCAAACAATGTAAAAATAATTTGTTTGATTAGTCAGGCATATTAAATGATTTTTTTATAATAAAAATACTTTCCCTACGAAAAAAAAGCGAAATCCCACCGCTGTCACCAACAAATGTAAAAATAACGTTTTTCATTTTCCTTTGGTTCCTTGGAAACTTGTTAAATATATTTCTATATAAATTAGTATATTATAATTATAATTACTATAGTAAATGATATTAGTAATATTTTAATAAAAAATAAAGTGAAAAAGCACCCGGAGGTATCATAATGATTAGTATGATAATTTCGGTAATTTGAAAAAGTCGTTAATAAAATTGGCGCTGTTCCTTTTGGTTCCTTGACGTCGATGTACCTCGTTAAATATTTTTCTATTAAGCAAACAAAGTGCAAATAAACGTCGTTTGGTTGAAACCGTTTCATGAAGCTTCATTACGGGATAATTGAATATATGAGCTGAGAAAATACGTCGAATTATGTGTATTTATATACTCCATATGTGTATATGTATATATATATATATATATAAACGAGAAAGATACCATTGAAGAGAGAACCCTTTGTAAATGGGTGATGGTATACATATACATATATATACGTGATGAGAACGAAGCTTCAGCACAGTGGGTTGCTAATGACCATCGCTGGAGCCATTCTGCTTTGTCCAGAGGCTATTTTCCATCCTGTTTCCAACCCCCATCTCGGTTTTCTCACCCCTATACACCCCCCCCCCTTTCCCCAGCCAGCATTACCCCATTCCTCTAACTCACCGAGAGAGCCACGACTGATAATTTTCTATACGGACGGATATCTTTCACTTTACATCCGATACACCCCCGAATTTCAATACCCTTTTCTGCCTCAATAAACGAGTTTTGTTATTTCACCTTTACCATATCCCAAATTCAAAATCCCCCACGTTAACAAAACAAAAAAGGTGTTACGGATTATTTCTCAAAACAGATATACAAAAATAAAATACATATATTCACAAATGTATTAAATTTCAATTGTTTTATTTGAAAATAATATTCAATATCAATTTGATAATTGGACAGTAGTTGAAAATTTTAATATTTTCAAACATTTGATTTTCTGAATTTGTTAATTTATAAATTGCACAATTTTTGTTTTATCTGTTAGCAAATAGATTTGGCTTTCCAATCTATGTACCGTCGGTATGGTAGATATTTGAACGCGGGAAATTCAAATTAAAATTTTCCAAATAATTTTTATACAAATCTGTCATAGTAAAAAATTTGCAACAAATGCTAAAAGAATTTGGAATTTTAATTTAAAATAATGTTAAACCTACTAGGTTTTTGCATTCTTGCGGCACAAAAGAAAAGGTCAATGTCTAGACCCTCTCTTTCTGAACTTTGCCACATTCCTTCTGTTGTCTTAGTTGGCGTCAAGTATCCTTTTCGCGGGGAACAAGTCACTGAAAAGATTTAATTGGATGCGTATTCCCCTCTCCCATAAATTCTTTTTGTTCGGCATTTTTCTCTTATAACCCTTTTTTTTCCTCTATCTTCTTCCATCTAATTTCCTCTTTTTCCCTCTCGTTATATTTCCTCAAGCTGTCAAAGTTTGAGACGCACTCATATATATATATAAAGAGAGAGAGAGATAGATAGCTCTACCCTATTTACTCGACAATTCATAAAAGACTCGAAGCGATTCGACACGATTGCTCGACTTCTTGTTAATAACCGTGAAGGAAAATAATGGTGCCTTCAAGAGACTTTCCATCGATTTATAAAAGAAAAAAAAAAAATTTTTTTTATTTTAAAATAAGCATAATTGGACAAAGAAATACGAAACTTTTGCGCCCCCTTCTTTGGTTGCTTTTTCCTTGTCATATAATAAAAAAAAAAGTGATTGGAAAAATTTTTTTAAGTATCTTTTACCCTGAGCAAAAGTTAATGAACTTGACATCAAATTTCAATCATAAAAATGAACAAAGAAACGTTGATATTTTTTTTTTATGGAGTGCATGAATCAGATCTTATTTGCAAGCGAAAATGATATAATTGGAATGAATCGAGCGGAAAAGCGCAGTCAGTAGGTTGCGAGAGAGTAGTTTAGGTGTTCGACAACTATTAGAGACTTTGTCGTACAACTTCCGTCGCGGTCTCAGCATCCTCCTTGTGTTTATCGTTTGCAGAAGATGTCATGAACATTCGCATGCTCGCACACGTGCAGCTGTTGCTGACACTCAATGTCAAACGCAACTAATACACTCCTTGATCTCTCGCTTTTGCAACTATGGTTAAAACGAGTGCCTCACCCGTTGCCAATTTTAACCTCTCTCTCTCTTTCTCTCTCTCTTTCTCTTTGATTTAACGCTTGAAATGGAAATGTACCATGAACCTGGTTTCTGAATCGACAGTTTTTCTATTCTCTCTCTTTTTATCCATTCATTCATTCCTATTCTCTAATCAGACGCGTTTCCTGCCACGATCCATTGTACCAAACTAAGGACTTCCCCTAGAATTGGGACTCAAGAAGCGGATAATTTACCCAATTGCTCTCCTAAACCTCATTCTTCTCTCTTTTTATCTGTAATTCGAATTTTCTTTCATAAGAAGAGGTTTAATTTGTAAACACATGATTTTCAAAAGAATTCAATTAGGATTTTTTTTTATATTTATTTATTGAATTTTTATCTTTAGAGAAAACGGATCATAATATTTCTTTGGGCAAAATAATTTAGTACCAAAAGAAATAGAAACAGTTTTCGATTCTTTTTACAATTTTGTTTACACTATGCGGAAAAGTATACTTTTTTGTACTGTTTTACTATTTTTTTTACATACTAAGCAGAAAAACATACTTTTTTGCACTGTTTTTTAATATTCTTGCGCTGCTGTACTGAAAAGTATAGTTTTCTGCACTATTTTTACAATTTTTTTGTATACTATGCAAAAAGGATACTTTACTGAACTATTTTATAACTTTGCTGTAAACTGTGCGGAAAAGAATACTTTTCTAAACTGTTTTTTTCCTACTATGTGGAAAAGTATACTTTTCTTCACTGTTTTTTATTATTTCTGCACTGCTGTGCTGAAAAGTATAATTTTCCGCACTGTTTTTACAACTTTCTTGTATACTATGCGAAAAAGTATACTTTTCTGTACTATTTTTACAACTTTCTTGTATACTATGCGAAAAAGTATACTTTTCTGCACTATTTTATAACTTTGCTGTACACTGTGCAGACAAGAATAATTTTCTAAACTGTTTTTTTTCTTCTATGTGGAAAAGTATACTTTTCTTCACTGTTTTTTATTATTTCTGCACTGCTGTGCTGAAAAATATAGTTTTCCACACTGTTTTTACAACTTTCTTGTATACTATGCAAAAAAGTCTACTTTTCTGCACTATTTTATAACTTTGCTGTAAACCATGCGGAAAAGAATAGTTTTCTAAACTGTTTTTTTCCTACTATGTGGAAAAGTATACTTTTCTTCACTGTTTTTTATTATATCTGCAATGCTGTGCTGAAAAGTATAATTTTCCGCACTGTTTTTACAACTTTCTTGTATACTATGCGAAAAAGTATACTTTTCTGTACTATTTTTACAACTTTCTTGTATACTATGCGAAAAAGTATACTTTTCTGCACTATTTTAAAACTTTGCTGTACACTGTGCAGACAAGAATAATTTTCTAAACTGTTTTTTTCCTACTATGTGGAAAAGTATACTTTTCTTCACTGTTTTTTATTATTTCTGCACTGCTGTGCTGAAAAGTATAATTTTCCGCACTGTTTTTACAACTTTCTTGTATACTATGCGAAAAAGTATACTTTTCTGTACTATTTTTACAACTTTCTTGTATACTATGCGAAAAAGTATACTTTTCTGCACTATTTTATAACTTTGCTGTACACTGTGCAGACAAGAATAATTTTCTAAACTGTTTTTTTTCTTCTATGTGGAAAAGTATACTTTTCTTCACTGTTTTTTATTATTTCTGCACTGCTGTGCTGAAAAATATAGTTTTCCACACTGTTTTTACAACTTTCTTGTATACTATGCAAAAAAGTCTACTTTTCTGCACTATTTTATAACTTTGCTGTAAACCATGCGGAAAAGAATAGTTTTCTAAACTGTTTTTTTCCTACTATGTGGAAAAGTATACTTTTCTTCACTGTTTTTTATTATTTCTGCACTGCTGTGCTGAAAAGTATAATTTTCCGCACTGTTTTTACAACTTTCTTGTATACTATGCGAAAAAGTATACTTTTCTGTACTATTTTTACAACTTTCTTGTATACTATGCGAAAAAGTATACTTTTCTGCACTATTTTAAAACTTTGCTGTACACTGTGCAGACAAGAATAATTTTCTAAACTGTTTTTTTTCTTCTATGTGGAAAAGTATACTTTTCTTCACTGTTTTTTATTATTTCTGCACTGCTGTGCTGAAAAATATAGTTTTCCACACTGTTTTTACAACTTTCTTGTATACTATGCAAAAAAGTCTACTTTTCTGCACTATTTTATAACTTTGCTGTAAACCATGCGGAAAAGAATAGTTTTCTAAACTGTTTCTATAACTTTCCTGCATTCTATGCTGAAAAATACATTTTTCTGTATAGTTTTTTATTATTTCGGCACTGCTGTGCTAAAAAGTATAATTTTCCGCACTCTTTTCACAACTTCCTTGTATACTATATGAAAAAGTATACTTTTCTGCACTATTTTATAACTTTGCTCTATACCGTGCGGAAAAGAATACTTTTCCAAACTGTTTTTATAACTTTACTGCATACTATGTGGAAAAGTATACTTTACTTCACTTTTTTTATTATTCTTGCACTGCTGTGCTGAAAAGTATAGTTTCCGCACTGTTTTTACAACTTTCTTGTATACTATGTGAAAAAGTATACTTTTCTGCACTATTTTTATAACTTTTTTGTATACTATGCGAAAAAGTATATTTTTCTGCACTATTTTATAACTTTGCTGTAAACTGTGCAGAAAAGAATACTTTTATAAACTGTTTTTTTTCCTACTATGTGGAAAAGTATACTTTTCTTCACTGTTTTTTATTATTTCTGCACTGCTGTGCTGAAAAGTATAGTTTTCCTCACTGTTTTTTCATTTTTTCTATATACCATCCAAAAAAATATACTTTTTTGTATTATTTTATTAATTTTGCTACTTATGCAGAAAAATATACTTTTCTGCACTGTTTTTATAACTCTTCTGCATAATATTTTTAAAAAGTATAATTTTCTTCATTTTTTTTTTATCTTTGTTTTCTGCAAAAGTTATCTATACATGAAAGAACACACACGTGACGGTTTGGCGTCAGCTGTAGCCACGCGACTGAATTCCTACCGCGCGATTCTCAAACACGATGTGACGCGAAAGAAATAGAGATAAAGAAATAAGAAAAAAGGCATGAAAAAAAGCAGACTTCAGAGAAGTTTCAAAAAGACCTTGACTAGGTTTCGTGTCTTATTATTCTCTTTCAAATTTATTACTGAATTACCACCTTTCTTTGTTCCTTTATTTTCAAAAAAAATTATTTGTAATATACGATTTTTTTTTCCACAATAAAAATTTTTAAAAAAACTGTCTGCAATTACGCGACAATCACGAATCGGAGAACAACGCCTCGCATTCCAAGCAAAAATTCCCCTCGCAGATGCTTTATAAAAGAGGAAAATTATCTCTGTATATGTGTATAGTGTCAACACTCTGCGCGCGATAATAAAAATATTTTTCTGCTTGTAAACAGTCTCTCTTTTCAATTCCAAAAGGAATTCTTTTCGTGAAAACGAGAAAGAAGCGCGAGCGCTAACATTTTCAGTGAATTTTCTAGTGATGAGAGTTGGGCGAAAAAAAAGAGAACTATGAAACTTTGGAGTTACAGCATCCGTGGGGTAAAAGGTTCCTGGCTGCTGCTGTTGCTGCAACACCTGACACCCACATTGCAAAACCACCGACCCACCACCATCACCATCTCTGTCGCCGTCATCATTCGCCTTCCTCTGAGAGAATGAGAGAGAACCCCTTTTCAGTTTACCCGGCGTGCAAAGAATGTTTAATATCAGATTTCATAGAGCGGGGTAAATGGGGGGATGAGGCTCGAGCTGGCACGTAAAAGCCGATATCAAACACGACGACAGCTTTGTTTCCATGGAATAATCCTGTCGGGAATCCAGCGGTCCGCATACCCGTCTAGTCTCTCTCTCTCTCTCTCTCCCTCTCTTACTCTCTAGGTATAAAGTCGTGCGTGTACTATACTTGATCCTTCTCTTTATCCGCCCTTCTCGAAGCATGTTTCTCAGATGTATTTTTCGAACTCTCCGTCTTTTAGTGAAAATGAAAGAAAAGAAATAAGACGTTACATTGGCACTGACATTTACTACTGAGACGTGTAACAGGCGTATACGAGTGTGTCACTTCACGCTAAAGCACAAGGTGGATACACTCCTTGCCAGTGCTTCCCAAAGTTCCTTTCATCAGTTGTCTTCTTTGGATACGCGGGATGATGTTCGAAAACAATCATCGCCGAAAAGTAAACCGAAAGGTTTTTTTTTTGAAGAATTTTGCTGAAACAGATTAAGGAAACATAGCAAGGAAAAAAATTATGAATTAGAATAGAAAAATTATAAATTAGTTGTAGTTAATTTGCCGCAAGGGAATTAAAAGATAGAAATTAAGTAGCATCTGTAGGTAAAAATGTGGAATGTACAAAAAAAGTTAATCAGATGAAACCAGAGCATCAATTAACAGCATCTATAATATTAGTTGTTACCGTTGAATTGATTTGTTAGACAGCAAAATTTTAGCTACCAATTACAAACAAGGAATACAAGTAGCATTAACAAATAATATTCATACCGAGGAATTCTACAAATATTTGTTGGATTCCTACTACAGAAGGTATTTAATATGTTAAACAGTACAAAATTTTAGAAATAACATCCGTATGTGGAATTTAAAGAACAGAAAAGTCATTTTGTTTTGAAAAAAAAAATTTAAGAATGCTGTAAAAAGAATCTGAGAACCACTGATTTCTCAAATGCGAGTCAGAGAGGCCTTTTTGATAAATTTGAGCAGATGCTACATGTCCAGGGATAAATTGTAGGTCATCTTTCTTATCCAAGGCCAACGCGAACATGCTGCGTTTGCGATTTCTACTCTACAATTGCTACATCATCCCGCAGAGATAATCTCTTATAAGAAAAGCAGCTACCCATGTTGCATAAACTCGAAAAATTTACATTAAAATAGAAAACCTATTTCTATTATAACCTTTGCAAAAATCACTTTTCTCATCATAAAAAAAAAGATTACGAGAAACATGATACTGAAAATTAGATGAAAAATTATAATTAAATTTTAGATTTCCTTGTTTTTTTTTTACAGATGTTGCTCATGGAAATTTTACCATTGAAGATCTAACATCAACAGAAACACCTGTACAGAGTGATGTACTTATAGAAAAAAATAAAGTATCGGAAGGTGAGCTTCCGGTTTCAACGGCAAAACACGATGATCCAACTTATATGGCCGTTGTGATAGGAGTCCTAACTGCAGTAATCCTTCTTTTAGCGGTTGCCATTTTTCTGATAGTATCACGTCACAGGCAACGAAAATGCTTTGCCAGTCCTATGACAGGTAGAGCTCCTTCTCATCTGGGATCAACTTGTGCGACAGTTGAAAAAGGTGCAGCACTCATGGCATACACCCTCGAGGATGATGAAAAGTAATTTTTCAAATTTCTATTTTATAATTCATATTTTTAATAATTAACAATTTGCAAACATTTAGTTTTTCTTGTTAAATTAATTTTATCTAATGGACAATTTAATTGCCATACTGTGCTGGAAAGTATGATTTTCTGTTACCATTTTTCTGTATACTCTACTAATCCTGTCTACCTTGCTGGAAGTGTACTTTTCTCCACTGTTTTATAAGTTTGCAGTATGCTATGCGGAAAAATATACTTTTCTGAACTGTTTTCATAACTTTCCTGCATACTATGCTGAAAAATATATTTTTCTGCAATGTTTTTATAACTTTCTTGCATACAGTGCGAAAAAGTATTTCTTTCTGCACTGTTTTACCATTCTTTTGCATTCTATACAGAAAAGCATACTTTTTTGCACTGTTTGTACAACTTTCCTGTATTCCGAGCAGTAAAATATATTTTTCTGTACAGTTTTTATAATTTACCATTTTTTATGTAGAAAAATACACTTTTCTGCACTATTTTTAGAGTTTCTGCATACAATACAGAAAATTATACTTTTCTGAACTATTTTATAACTATGCTGTTAACTATGCGGAAAAGAATACTTTCCTGAACTGTTTTTGTAACTTTCCTGGATACTGTGCTGAAAAATATACTTTTCTGCACTGTTTTTTTATAACTTTTATTGCATACAATGCTAAAAAGTATATTTTTCTGCACTGTTTAACCATTCTTTTGTATAATATAAAGAAAAGCAGACTTTTCCGCACAGTTTTTTTAATATTCCTGTACTCCGGGCAGTAAAGTATACTTTTCTGTACAGTTTTCATGATTTCCCATTTCTTATGTAGAAAAATATACTTTGCTGCACTAGTTTTTTAACTTATGCAAACTATACTGAAAAGTATACTTTTCTGCACTGTTTTATAAGTTTGCTGTATGCTATGCGGAAAAATATACTTTTCTCCACTGTTTTCATAACTTTCTTGCATACAGTACGGAAAAGTATATCTTTCTGCACTGTTTTACCATTCTTTTGCATGATATACAGAAAAGCATACTTTTCTGCACTGTTTGTACAACTTTTCTGTACTCCGAGCAGTAAAATATACTTTCTGCACTGTTTTTTTATAACTTTTATTGCATACAATGCTAAAAAGTATATCTTTCTGCACTGTTTTACCATTCTTTTGTATACTATACAGAAAAGCAGACTTTTCCGCACAGTTTTTTTAATATTCCTGTACTCCGTGCAGTAAAGTATACTTTCCTGTACAGTTTTCATGATTTCCCATTTCTTATGTAGAAAAATACACTTTTCTGCACTACTTTTTTTTAACTTATGCACACTATACTGAAAAGTATACTTTTCTGCACTGTTTTATAAGTTTGGTGTATGCTATGCAGAAAAGTGTATACTATTTTTATTTTTATAATTTCTATTATTAATAATTAACATTCAACATTATTTACTTATTACATTACTTGAAAAAATTAACTTTACTAGACAATTTAATTTTCCCAATTGACTTTTTTATCGCTTTTTTTTAAATCAAATTTAAAAGAGAAATCTAGCAATGTCTTTATATATTGAACCAGTTTATTTTATCGTTCATCAATCGACATTTCCTCGTTAAGAATGGTCCAATAACCTTCAATATATATAGGACCGACATCCAAGTGAGTCAATATCGACATGACTTGGACGTGAACGGCCTATAATCTGTTTTCCTCAATAACCTCTGTTAATCCTTCGACATTTCACTGTCAGATATGCCGGTGGTTCTCTTCCCACACTGCCTAGAGATCTTGGAAATCGACTTTTGGATATCGTGAAACTTGACGACTATCAAGAACCATATCAAGCCCTCAAATATGCTCCTTATTATAGTTATAGCACCGTTGTGATGGAGATGAAGGACATGATAATACCAAGCAAGGGCATCAATTCCAATACAGGTATTTATATTTCTTTTAATTAAATTTTTATTAAATTTCCCCCTTTTATAGAAATATTTTTCCATTTTTAAAAATTATCCATTTATCAATTATTATTGAAAATTAATTCTGAAAGTGTTGCTTCAATAGCTCAATTGGTAAGAATTATACTATTTTATAATTGTAAGGCTGTGGTTCAAATCCCACTGACGGTGAATATTTTTCTAGCCTTTAGAAATAATTATCTCGAAGATAGTTATAAGTTATAAGATACAAATGTATAAACATACAGGTTTCAATTAGAAAAATAGTAATTTAAGATGATGTGGATAATTTTTGATTAATTAATATATGGACAATTTTTTTGTAATTACATTTATAGAATTTTTGATTTTTAACTATACAATATACGTATTTCTCCTCATGTTGTATATATATATATACATGCTGTGGAATTCTGCGTACAATGGAACCCTTTAACCGCAATCAATACAACCCGTTTGCTTTATCACCCCCTGTAGCGGTATATGCCAACGGTGCAGTTGACACATCCTACGATTATGCGGTACCGGAACTCGGGAAGGTGCCTCTTCTCAATTCTGATTGTTCCAATGGGGGAAGGCCACTGTCAAGCACTGGCAGCGAACAGGACAGTATTTTTTCGAAAACAACTCGAAACAGTAAAACGGAAGATAAAAAGGTAAGAGAAATTGTTCAATTATTATTTATTTCTCTATAAAAAGATAGTTTCAAATTATTGAATTTATTTAGGTTGATTCAAGCAATAAATAAACCAATTAATTTTAGCAGAACATATAGTATGTATATATATATTTCTCTGAATAATATTTAAAGTCGTTACAAGAAAAATCAAAGTGTACAGAAAGACTGCTCGTAGTCTACTGAAAAATATACCTACCCGAAGGTATTGCAATTACTCACATTTTACCTGAGGTACAGCATTTTGGAAAACAGAAAAGTGGGAGGTTTATAAATAGGGTACAAATATAAAAAAAACATCTGATCGTCATCGGCAGAAATAGGTGACGAACCATTTTTATTACTGTACCTGCACTAAAGAGACTTAATCCTCTAATCCTTTGACTAGACACGTTTTAAGAGATAAGATAAACTTTCTAAATATACAGCTGATTGTAAAATTTATATTTAAGATCTTCTAAATTCAATACAAATATTGCAAAAATTATTTCCAAAATATCTTAAATGTACCGAGGCGATTTTGGTATATTTTATTACCTTTATTCCAAGCTATATATGTTTACATTGTTAATACAAATATACCTTAAGCTGTAGGTCATAAACAATGTGGTTGGAAAATCCCAAGGGTAATTAAATCAGTTGCAATTCGTGTATTGACCTATTTAAACGCGGGCAACATGTGTGTTAATTTTGTGTTTTTATAAGCATAATTTGTCTATGTTCTTTATTGTTTTTTTTTTTGGATTCTACAGTTTTCGAAATTCTTAAAATTGCGAACACGAAAATAAGTAGAAAAAGTATTTTATTTTTTAATTTAACAACGTGATGCAGTTTTTGATAGGACCAACAGCATCCATAATGGACCAAAGAGGTCAAAAAATTTTTGTAATAAACTCTGAAGCATAGCAGAAAACTTATCTCCAGATAGTGCTTTGCAAAAAATACATAGGATACTTTTTGATAGGACCAACAACATCCGAGCAACAATGGACCAAAGTACAGAAATATTTTGAAATTTAAAATTTTTGAAATAATTGAATCTCATAGCAATATATGTACACACAAAGAGAGATTTATTGCCATTTGTACAAGCCTTATGGATTCTATCTTGCTTACCAGGTGTATGAAAACTGGAGCATGAAATTCAACAATTGAAATTGACCAAGAAAGAAAATTGATAAAAGAGAAGATAAAGTATTTTAACTTCTTGTCCTTTGTAGCTCTTTTGTTGATACGCTCCCCCTTTTTTTTTATTTAAGAGAAATTTTATCACACAAATAAAAGTACATATACAATAACAAAAATCCAGTTTATGATCTAACTTTTCTATTATTTTTTTTTTATATTTGATTTTCCAATTTTTATAACTGAACATATCAATATTTATTATAATTGTAGAGTTTTATTTATTTAATAAACGTATAATATCAATTTATATAAAATACATACAGTTCAAACGTGACAAAAGTCTAATTCCATTTGTTGGCAAACTATATAAGCCCTTAAGTTGCAGAACTTGCTTTGTTGCAATTTCAGTGTTCATATAAGTAAAGTCCTCTCTCTCTCTCACGAATTTCAGTTGAATTCCAGCGCGCGCTATGTTGTAACATCAAAATGCGTGTGTTCGTATATATATGTATAGGAGACTTCGTTGAGGGAGAGAATTTCCAATTAATAATTTAAATCAATATGGCGGAACGAGTGCAGACCATTCGGGCAGATATATCTCCCACGGGTCCTCTATACTTCTCTCTCTCTCCTCTCCAGCATGGAAAACGATCCTATATACCGTGAAATGTTCATATACAGTATACTATATATATATATAAACCGTAAGATCTATTTTTCAAGCGTGCATTACCAGATGAACAAGAAGGAGAAACGTCAATTATTTATCCTTCTTATTATACAGTGAGAGAAAAAACTATATTCTCAATTTAGAAATAAAATTTTGACTCCTATTTATGAATAAATAATAGTGTATTGGATTCAAAAAAAATGGAAGTCAAATAAGTGATTTAAAAAATATAGGAAACAATTATTGATTTGATTTTTATTTTGCTGCATACTGTGTAGAAAAGTATGATTTTGTACACTGTTTTTTATACTTTCACTGCATACTATACAAAAAAGCATACTTTTCTGCACTGTTTGTACACAACTTTCCTGTACTCTGTGAAGGAAAAGTATACTTTTCTGTACAGTTATTTAAAAATTTTTATTTCTTAGGTAGAAAAATACACTTTTCTGCACTATTCTTATAACTTTGCTGCATACTGTGCTGAAAAGTATATTTTTCTGAATTCTATACAGCAAAGCATACTTTTCCGCACTACATTGCTGGAAAAGTATACTTTTCTGCACTACTTTTACAGTTTCTGCATACTGTAGAACTTTACTGAAAAGTATACTTTTCTGCACTATTTTATAACGTTGCTGCATACTGTGCGAAAGAGAATACTTTTCTGCACTATTTTATAACTTTGCTGCATACTGTGCAGAAAATAATACTTTTCTGAACTATTTTTATAACTTTGCTGCATACTATGCTGAAAAATATACTTTTTTTTACAAATTTACTGTATTCTTGGGGTCGTTCACAAACTACATCACGCTATTTTATTCCATTTTTAAATCCCCCCTCCCCCACGTTACACACTGTTACATACTTTAGCGCCATTTTTTCTACAGGTATTTATTTTGCTGCATACTGTTTAGAAAAGTATGATTTTGTACACTGTTTTTTATACTTTCACTGCATACTATACAGAAAAGCATACTTTTCTGCACTGTTTGTACAAATTTCCTGTACTCCGTGAAGGAAAAGTATACTTTTCTGTACAGTTATTATAAATTTTCATTTCTTATGTAGAAAAATACACTTTTCTGCACTATTCTTATAACTCTGCTGCATACTGTGCTGAAAAGTACATTTTTCTGAATTCTATACAGCAAAGCATACTTTTTCGCACTACATTGCTGAAAAGAATACTTTTCTGCACTACTTTTACAGTTTCTGCATACTGTTTAACTGTACTGAAAAGTATACTTTTCTTTTGCACTATTTTATAACTTTGCTGCATGCTGTGCGGAAAAATATACTTTTCTGAACTGTTTTTATAACTTTTCTGCATAATATGCTGAAAAATATACTTTTCTGCACTGTTTTTATAACTTTCTTGCATATAGTACGAAAAAGTATATCTTTCTGCACTGTTTTACCATTCTTTTGCATGCTATACAGAAAAGCATACTTTTCTGCACTGTTTGTACAACTTTCCTGTACTCTGAGCAGTAAAATATACTTTTCTGTACAGTTTTTATAATTTACCATTTTTTATGTAGAAAAATACATTTTGCTGCACTATTTTTAGAGTTTCTGCATACAATACAGAAAATTATACTTTTCTGGACTATTTTATAACTATGCGGTATACTATGCGGAAAAGAATACTTTTCGGAACTGTTTTTATAACTTTGCTGGATGCTGTGCTGAAAACTATACTTTTCTGCACTGATTTTTTATAACTTTCTTGCATACAGTGCGAAAAAGTATATCTTTCTGCACTGTTTTACCATTCTTTTGCATACTGTACAGAAAAGCATACTTTTCTGCACTACTTTTACAGTTTCTGCATACTGTAGAACTGTACTGAAAAGTATACTTTTCTGCACTATTTTATAACTTTGCTGCATACTGTGCGGAAAAGAATACTTTTCTGAACTGTTTTTATAACTTTGCTGCATACTATGCTGAAAAATAAACTTTTCTGTACTGTTTTTACAAATTTATTGTATACTTGGGGTCGTTCACAAACTAAATCACGCTATTTTATTTCATTTTTAAATCCTCACCTCCGCCTCGTTACACACTGTTACATACTTTAGCGCCATTTTTTCTACAGGTCGTCACAAATTGCTTGACCCCCTCCCGCCTTGAAGTGTAATGTAGTTTGTGAACGATCCCTTTTGCAGAAAACAGTGTACCATTTTTATTTATTCAAATATCATTTGTAGAATTCAACCACAAGTTTAGTTAGAATGCTAACGTCAAAAAAAAAAATTCCTTTTGTAGTTTAAACATAATCATTTTCCCTTGTGTATGATATACTGATTTTGAATATAGGTACATACATAATTGTGGAATAATCTTCCTTCACTGCACTTTGCCCTATATGCTATATAGAAATTGATCCCTGTTCAAAATTACTCTCTGTGTGTGTGTGTGTATAGATAGTGACACATGACGCAGTATTTGATCCTAAAACATTAGTCACTATAATTACATTTTATAATTATCACACACTCACTATAAATTCAGTGGTTGAAAATTTATCACTGGATTTTTAGACCCAAATAGATTAGCCTAATAGAATTAATCTCTATAAAGGAAAATTTATATTTGAATTATTAACTTAAAAATAATTTTAATTTTCTACTTCAACAATCTTTATGTCTAATGTAATTTTCTTAATAAAGAATGAAAGTAAGGTTTTTTTTTTTATTTAAATTCTATAAAACAATAACCTATTCATCTATCTATAATCTCGAGATGTATTAGAGCCTTGGGGCCAAAAATTAATTTATGATTTTCGTCCCGGATGGTAAACATATATATATATATACAATATATAAAAACTCATAATAACGTGCGGGCATCATTATCGATAGCATTCGCGGCACGACCAGTAATCATTTGATAGCGTCCATCGCGCCTTCAATAATTGCGCCCCAATGCCTTCGGGTTTGAAAATGAAGAAGATGGTCGCGCAACGACTCAATCGAGATTCCGGATCGAGTGAGTCAGAGTGAGAGAGAGAGAAACATAATTCATTGACCGCGGCAGGTCCCACATAGATTCTGATGTTTCTTGTTGCGCCAATATATTTTATCTCTGGCCCTGTCGTGATCTTTGATCGTGTATTATCGCGTGGAAACCTGCACGAGGTATGATTGCACACTCTTCTCTCTCTCAATATATAAATATATATATATATATATTGTTATATGTTTCAGTCACCAACGCAACAGGAGGTACTTTCCGCCTTGAAGAAACGCCTGGAACAGACAAGCGTGCCGCTCTTCCCACGACATAGACTTCGCATGCTCTCGAAAATTGCCGATGGCGCCTTTGGCTCGGTATGTATCACTATATTTCGATAATATAATATGTACAAAAACCCCTTATTTATCACTTAAGAAAATAGCCAATTTGCATCTGTCCATTTTCAATTTATCGCCTCACACTGATCAATTCACGCGCCGCAAACATTTATATATATTATATTATTGTTTTGAATGGAAATAATCATTTTTCTTCACTTTCTCTTTGCAACATTATTATTATTATTATTATTATTTTATTTTATTGAGTGAGTTGATAATAATTTTAATATGCGAGAAATGCGGAACTAGAAATTATGATTTTTATGGTTTCGGGGTTCAGGCCCGAAAAACTTGCAGTTTTGCTTTGGCGTTCGTCCATCGTTTCCATAGCAATCGGTACCACAACAACCGTTTGTATACAAACCGGTACCATAACAATCGGTACCATAGTAACTGGTACCATAGTAACTAAATGGTATCAAAGTTACTGGTACCATAGTAACTAAATGGTATCAAAGTTACTGGTACCATAGTAACTAAATGGTACAAAAGTAACTGGTACCAACACTACTAGTACCAAAGTTACTGGTACCATTGTAACTTTGCTACTAAAGTAACTGGTACCAAAGTTACTGGTACCATAGTAACTGGTACCAAAGTTACTGGTACTATAGTAACTGTTACCAAAGTTACTGGTACTATAGTAACTTTGGTACTAAGGTAACTGGTACCATAGTAACTTTGGTACTAAAGTAACTGGTACCATACGAACGAAAAGGTACCAAAGTAATCGGTACCATAGTAACTGGTAACAATATTACTAGTACCAAAGTTACTGGCACCATTGTAACTTTGTGACTAAAGTAACTGGTACCATTGTAACTTTGGTGCTAAAGTAACTGGTACCATAGTAACATTGGTACTAAAGTAACTGGTATCATATTAACTAAATGGTATCGAAGTAACCGGTACCATAGTAACTGGTACCAAAGTTACTGGTACCATAGTGACTTTGGTACTAAAGTAACTGGTACCAAAGTTACTGGTACCATAGTAACTGGTACCACAGTTACTGGTACCATAGTAACTGATACCAAAGTTACTGGTACTATAGTAACTTTGCTACTAAGATAACTGGTACCATAGTAACTTTAGTACTAAAGTAACTGGTACCATAATAACGAAATGGTACCAAAGTAATCGGTACCATAGTAACCGGTACCAACATTACTAGTACCAAATTTACTGGCACCATTGTAACTTTGGTGCTAAAGTAACTGGTACCATAGTAACATTGGTAATTAAATAACTGGTATCATAGTAACTAAATGGTATCGAAGTAACCGGTACCATAGTAACTGGTACCAAAATTACTAGTACCAAATTTACTGGCACCATTGTAACTTTGGTGCTAAAGTAACTGGTACCATAGTAACATTGGTACTTAAGTAACTGGTATCATAGTAACTAAATGGTATCGAAGTAACCGGTACCATAGTAACTGGTACCAACATTACTAGTACCAAATTTACTGGCACCATTGTAACTTTGGTGCTAAAGTAACTGGTACCATAGTAACATTGGTACTTAAGTAACTGGTATCATAGTAACTAAATGGTATCGAAGTAACCGGTACCATAGTAACTGGTACCAAAATTACTAGTACCAATGTTACTGGTACCATAGTAACTGGTACCATAGTAACTGGTACCAAAGTAACTGGTACCAACATAACTAGTATCAAAGTTACTGGTACCATAGTAACTAAATGGTACCATTGTAAGCGGTGCCATAGAAACCGGTACCACAGCAACCGTTTTTGTAATATTTAATGAGATTTCCAAAAAAAAATGTTACTTCACTTCTTTTTTTCTACTATTATTTTTAAATAATGATCGTCATCAAACGATAAAATGCTTTTAGAACACTTTTCTCGAAAATTGTCTTTATAAAACTGAAGGAGTTACATTCTATTCGAACAATGTCTAAAAGTTTCTTTTTCCAATATTATCGAAATTCGATTAATTGAATCAAAAAAAAAAAAGGAACTTCATACCCAGCTGTGTTCCTAAAAATATCTCACCCCCAAAAAAAACATCTTGAATTGTATCGATTTCGTGTGTGAAATTGACTCAGAGATTTATAGATATTATACTTTATATATGGATATAATTATATCCAATTGGAGTGGAAGATAACCGAAACACGTATACATATATATATATATATATATATATATATATATATATATATATATATATATATATATATATATACAGTTCCTTGGAGAAACGATTTCTAAGAAAAACATTTATGTTAATACAGGTATACGTGGCAGAAGCTGAGGGAATTCCAGAGTATGGTACCACAACCACCCTTGGCAAGCGACTTGTAGCCGTCAAGTTTTTACTGCCGGAAGCCAACGAGAAAGAAAAGTAAGTACACAACTTACGATTTGCATTTATTTTGCCGCCACAGTCTTGTTCAATTGGAGTATATTACGCCTTTATGAAATCCATGTAATAAAACACATTTAGTTTTGTCTTTTACATTTCGGATTTAGATATACATTCACAGTAAAAAGAATGTTTTATTTTAAGACAGAAAAGGTGTCTTATTTTAAGAGGTAACATTTTTAAGACTGCCCTTGCTGAATCTAAGCAATGAATTTACATGCAATTTGAATTTAAAATGGCTATTACTGCTGAATTTAAGACTCATTTAAAAATAAGATTTACTTTTTACAGTGTTAATAAATTATTTGAACTAAATTTTAATTTCAATTTTCAATTTATATTTATAAATTAATTTTTAAATTAATTTTTAATTTAAGTTTTAATTTGAATGTAAATTATTCTCTTTTTTTCGGTAATTTTAGACATTTATTTTACGTAAAATGGGTTTTTTTAAAAAAAAAAAAATTAAAACTTTGAAATTGTTTTGTCTCATTCTTTTTTTGTTGGGATTTTTTTTTCTCTAATCAGCTTCCCTTGAATAATTATTATTAAAAGTCACTTTCATGAATCATTGACTATGTCTTTTATATATACATATATTGCCACTTTTGAAACTCCTGAAAAGTTTCTTCCATAAGAAGAAAAGCTAATCTTACCATTAGCGTAAGTAAAGTTGCGCAAGGTCCTTTGAGAGCCGAAGTATCGTACAACCTATTACCAGAAATTGAACCACACAATGGAAAAGCTTTTGTAGGAACTTTGGCTGGCAATGTACTTTATTCATCAAGTCCTTGTGAATTCTATTCGAGTCTTCATAAAGAATCCTTTTTTTTTTTTTCTTCCTTCTTTTTTTTTTTATACGCCTCTCTCTATAGTAGAATTTTTCGGAAGGATCAAGCAAACAGATTTCAGCAAGAACGATAATTCGACATCCTATCTCAACCTAAAAATCAAAAAAAAAAAAAGAAAAAAAGATTCTTTTTCAAAGAAATAGATTTGCATACAATGACCGGGAGATAGTCACAAACGTTCCTTGCAAAGAGAAAGGTATAGATTCCTTTTTGCGATGACAAAACTACTCCTTTCCTTGAATTTCATTTTACATGCGTCATTTCAATTTTGTTTATTTAATTTTTTATTTGATCCTTTGTTAATTTTTTTATTTATTTTTTTACAAATGAATAATATATTTGTACGAATTGATTTTAATCAAAATGAATTATTGTTGAATTTATAGAAAATTTTAAATTTCTTTTCCACGAATACCCTTAAGGTCTCTTTCGCCAAGTTAACTATAGTAAAAAAAAAAAAGAGAGAAGAAGAGAAGGGTCTGTTTTATGCTGTGGATTATAAATGAGAAAAGTAGATGAACGTATATAGACGGCAAAAGAGGCGTCTGCCATGGGAGGCTGTGCTGACGGAAGATAAGAATGTTTTATATGCTCCATAGCTGGTATCACGTGCTACAGAACCCAACTCTCGCTCGACACTTTATTAAAAATAACATAGAGGGCTCTCGACCCTTGATCTTGGCGTGGCTCTTTTACCCCCGAATGGCTCGCGGGCAAAAAGGATGCGCATATCATTTCCTTTAAAGGCCGATTTTGTCGCCCCCCCCCCCCGTCTTTTGCTCATTTTTTTTTTACTACAATGAAACATCAAACACCCACAGGAAGCATCTAATCCATTTTCACAAAATTTATTATTTGTAGCTTTATTGAAAAATTTATTTGATTCAAATAATCGATTATGTTGGCAAATAAATATTTTTTTCAAACCAAATAATCAATTAGCAAATGTTTCTTTTAACCAAATAATTTATTAGTTGACAAATAAATATTTCCTTGAATCAAATAAATATTTCCTTGAATCAAATAATTGATTATTTGACTGGCAAAAAAATATTTCTTTGAACCAAATAATCGATTAGCAAATGTTTCTTTTAACCAAATAATTTATTAGTTGACAAATAAATATTTCCTTGAATCAAATAAATATTTCCTTGAATCAAATAATTGATTATTTGACTGGCAAATAAATATTTCTTTGAACCAAATAATCGATTAGCAAATGTTTCTTTAAACCAAATAATTTATTAGTTGACAAATAAATATTTCCTTGAATCAAATAATTGATTATTTGACTATAAATATTTCTTTGAACCAAATAATCGATTATTTTTAATTTTTCGAGAGCTTCACTGTCGAAAATTATCTGCCGTAAAGTACTTTTTTTTGTCGGATGAGGAAATAATAAAATTTTATTTGTATATTTTGGAATGGCAATTAACAATAAAACGCCAATTTTACGTAAAGCAACGATGAGAATTTTGGACTTAATCGACTTTGAGTTTGTAGACGTAAATATAGTCTATTTTGCATAAAACTGTCTGGGCAAGCAAATACGTAAATCCACATTGGCGAACGAGACTGGTACACACAAGATTCTCAGTTTATGGTTAATCAATACGGCAGTAGTTTTGTTAACATCGACATTAAGCTATCACGCGAGAGTACTATTACCTACGTCTCTCTCTCTCTATATATATATATCGTAAGCAGTTAAAGTAGTACTTGATGACGTTGCTAAAGCTACAAGAAACCTTAACAAGACTCCTAATTGACCAAACTATGAGCCATTTCAATTTTCACGAGAAATCCTATTCCACTTTATTACATACTACTGTTTATTTCAAGTAATGTGATTTTTTTTATAGTTGGTTTAATTTTCTGATATCAAATTTTCATCTCCAAATGTTTAATTTTTTTTTAAATTTTTTACAGTTTATTTGAAATTTTGCTTCCTAGTGTTCAAAAGTGGTCATTTTATTCCCTAGGGCGAAGAAGTAGTTTTTTCCTCTAGAGATAAAAGAAATTTTACACCCTGAATTAAATATTTTATTTTTTTAAATTTTTTACTGTTCATTTGAATTTTAGGACATTTTGTTCCCTAGTGTTCAAAAGTAGTCATTTTATTCCCTAGGGCGAAAAAGTAGTTTTTTCCTCTAGAGGTAAAAGAAATTTTACTTCCTGGATTAAATGTTTTATTTTTGTAAATTTTTTTCTGTTAATTTGAATTTTAGGACATTTTGTTCCCTAGTGTTCAAAAGTAGTCATTTTATTCCCTAGGGCGAAAAAGTAGTTTTTTCCTCTAGAGATAAAAGAAATTTTACTCCATGAATTAAATGTTTTATTTTTGTAAATTTTTTACTGTTCATTTGAATTTTAGGACATTTTGTTCCCTAGTGTTCAAAAATGGTAATTTTATTCCCTAGGGTGAAAAGTAGTTTTTTTTCTTCTGGAGCTAAAAGAAATTTTACTCCCTGGGTCAAATGTTTAATTTCTTTTTAATTTTTTTCCAGATTATTTGAAATTTTACATTTTGCTTCCTAGTGTTCAAAAGTGGTAATTTAATTCCCTAGGGCTAAAAAGTTGTATTTTTTTCCTCTAGAGCTAAAAGAAAATTTACTCCCTGGATTAAATGTTTAATATTTTTCTAATTTTTTAGTGTTCATTTGAAATTTAGGACATTTTGTTCCCTAGGGTTCAAAAACGGGAATTTTATTCCCTAGGGCGAAAAAGTACTTTTTTCCTCTAGAGATAAAGGAAATTTTACCCCCTAGGCCAAGAAAGTCCTAATTTATCCTTACAGTTAAAATAAAATTATTTTATAGGGAGAAAACAATTTTTTTTCTTATACGATTTTCTAGTATGATTTATTTCCCTAGTGCGAAAAAGTCCACTTTTCCACCTAGGTCTATAAAGCATCACCTATGTCCCTTGGAAAAAAAAAATTATTTCTATTTCCTTTTTTTTTGAGGCTTTTTAATTTCGATTTTTAATAAAGAGGAAAAATTTTACGAATAATATGAAAAAAAAATTCACTAATTTTTAATTTCAGATTAGATTTCCAGAGAGATATAAGAATTTTAGCAGCCTTAGAAGATAGAAATATTAGCCGAGTATTGGGAGCCTGCTGTCGTGAGGAACCATTTTGCGTTGTAATGGAATATTTGGAGCACGGTGATCTTTGTCAGTTTTTGAAAACTCACATCACTGCCGAAGATGCTCATTCAATGCCTCTTGGAGTCAAAACACTAAGGTATAAATTTTTTCATTATTTCTTTATTTTCCAATAAATATATAAATTTTAAATATAATTATTCTAGTTCAAAAATATTTTATTTTTATTTAATTTTAACTAATATTTCAAGTTAATAGTAATTTTTATTATTATTATTAGTTTATTTATTCTTTTATTATTTTTATTAATAATAAATATTTCGTAATATTGTCACGCCTCAAAATATGAGTAATGCAATGAGGAAGAGAAGGAAGTTATTCACAATTAATTTGACTTTTCCCTATCGGTTCACGTTTCAGTTTCAACTGTCTCATCTACATGGCAGCGCAAATCGCGTCGGGAATGCGTTACTTGGAGAATCTAAACTTTGTGCATCGTGACCTGGCAACAAGGTAAGTCTTTTAGTTGATGATAAACTTTTCTTCTTTATATATATATATATAAATATACATCACTCATTGATTCCATTGGGATTTTAAGAAACTTATAAATGCAAAACTAGATAACTTGCTTTTCTCTTCAAGTATACATAACAATGAAAGATAATCCCAATGGAAAAGAGAAATTAATTCAACAACACTTTTGAAATTTACTATATAACTAAGTAAAGAATACTGACAAAAATTAGATTTTAAAAGAAAAAAAAATATTTGCGTATTATGAATTTTATAACTATTATTTTATTTACTATTTAATTATGTTGCATAATTAATTTATTACATAATTAATACATAACTACTAAGATCCATAAAAAGGTATAATTTTTATAATTTTCATTTATCATCGGTCGGTAATGTAGATTTCTGTAATGGTCCATTTACCCTAAGTCGGTAATACAGATTTTTTACGTAATTAATACAATTTACGTAATTAATAACTACTGAGATCCATAAAAGGGTATAATTTTTATAATTTTCATTTATCATCGGTCGGTAATGTAGATTTCTGTAATGGTCCATTTACCCTAAGTCGGTAATACAGATTTTTTACGTAATTAATACAATTTACGTAATTAATAACTACTGAGATCCATAAAAGGGTATAATTTTCATTTATCATCGGTCGGTAATGTAGATTTCTGTAATGGCCCATTTACCCTAAGTCGGTAATACAGATTTTTTACGTAATTAATACATAACTACTGAGATCCATAACAGGGTATAATTTTTATAATTTTCAGTTATCAACGGTCGGTAATGTAGATTTCTGTAATGGTCCATTTACCCTCAGTCGGTAATACAGATTTTTGTTTTTACTTTACAGCAATTATAATTAAAAGCAATATTTGATTTGCATTTTTTGTGTAATGTTTCAAACAAGTTTACGCCTAGGCATAAAGTTTTGAAATTACCAATTTACTAAACACGTGCATGATATAATGAAATCATAATATCTTGTGTATTTTGAAAATGATTTATGCCAATTAGTATATGGGATTTAATGAAACTGAAACTGTGCTCCGCGCAGTACTTGATAACTTTGAATTGCCTTCAATTTCTGTTTGGATGGTTTTGTGAGAATATTAGGGTTGGAAATAGATATATTGGGGTATTTGTTAAGGCGTTGTTACAGCGGCATTGTTTTGCATGTCAGAAGTTTATGAATGAGTTTTGATATGACTGTGTGTATATACAGAATGCGTTTAGATAAATTGAAATGATGGGTCTAATTATCGACCAATGGAAATGACTCTCCATCACATCATCCTTGTTTGGCCCGCGAGGCAGAAACCATGCTTGATACTAACAAATCCAACACTGCCATAGTGATTTCCCCTGCGATTTGTTCCTCACTGTTTCATGTTTGTTTGTTTGTTTTTGGCTTATATATACGAAATACATCAGTCGAAATAATTTCATTTATCGCGCATCTGAAAATCGATTTTGAATTTCAATTTTGAAAAAAAAAATTTTTATGGGGATCAATATTATTTTTGACACAAATTTTTTTTTTTATTTTTATATTGTAACCGGTGATAATGTTTCTTTTTTTGTACAATAATTAAAATTCAAAATGTTATTTTTATTTTTTATTATTACAAAAAAATTTCGTAAAATAATATTAACCGAATTTGTACACCAAATTTTGTTTTAGTACACCTCACTTGGAAAGATTTCCCGGAAAGTGCCCCCTGGAGGTTCTATCAGAATTCCGCCGGAACTTCCAACGTAATTCCGTCGGAATTGCATCGGAGTTCCAAAGAATTTCCGGTGGGATTCCGACGGAGTTCCGACGGAATTCTGACGAAATTCCGATTAATTTTTTCAAAAATTTTAGAGTCCTAATTCCGTCGGAATTCTGTCGGAATTCCATCGGAAATTCTTTGGAACTCCGATGGAATTCCGACGGAATTACGTTGAAAGTTCCGGCGGAATTCTGATATAACCTCCAGGGGGCACTTTCCGTGGAATCTTTCCAACCAGGACGGAAAAAAATCTTCACCTGAAATAACGATGTTTTACTGAAACAGCGATATATTTTACTAAAAAAGCTAAAGTTTTCCCTATTCTAGAGAAACATATCGCTGTTTCAGATAAAGATTTTTTTGTCTGATTATTATTGTCTTTTACTACTTATTCTAAAATTGCAGAAATTAAAATCAATTTGTCTGACTTAAATGTACTTTTTCCACTGATACTGAAATTCAAGGGATTTTGAAGTTTTGTCTGACTGTTACTGTCTGTTATCACTTATTTAAAAATTACAAGATACTTAAATCATTTTGTCTGACCAAAAAAATACTTGTACTACTTATTTTATAAATTACTATATTTTTTTAATAATTTATTGCTAATTCTACCAAGTAAAAAATAAATACAGTTCTGCCTGACCAAAAATGACTTATACTACTGACACTAAATTTTCAGGAACCATTCTGCCTGACTAAAAATTACTTGTACTACTGATACTAAAATTTTAGCAATTCGAAGATTTTGTCTGACTGTTACTGTCTGTTATCACTTATTATAAATTTTGTTGTAAAATAATACCGATCGGAAAAAAATCTTTACCTGAAATAACGATAAGTTTTACTAAAACAGCGATATATTTTACTAAAACAGCAAAAGTTTTCCCTATTCTAGAGAAATATATCCTTGTTTCACATAAAAAAAATTTTTTAATCTAGAAAAATTTATTTTTGTTTATTTATCCAAAATTTCCCAAAAAAAATTCTTTTCTTTTTTTTGCAAGATTTCTCTTTTATTTTGTCGGTGATTTGCTTCCTTTAATATAGAAAGCAATTGGTCCATATTTGTTTGTAATTTGTTTTATCCCTGAAATCAAATAAATCGTATAGTTGGCACACACATAAAAGGCAACGAAATTCCCAAGCTCATGGAAATTAATTTTGAGCTTTTGTTGTACGACGAAAATGATTCGAAGCTTCCGATACGGTCGTATAAGTGTGCAATTTAGGTTGGAGGTGATAGAGTTTACTGTAATTCTGGGTTGAAATTGTTCTACGACCCTTTCAGTGTCTCCTAGTGCTAGGAGAGAATGGGGGATGCAAAGGGTGTGGGGGGGGGTTTGTAATACCTTGGTAATGGCCGGTATAGGGCGCCCCCTTTCGTTCTATTAAGATTTATGAGCCATCAATGAGAGACACTGCTTTGCCGGAAACTAGGTTCTGTACCAGGTACTGTGCGGGTATATTGATTCGATAAGATGAGTTTTGGCAATTCAATAACTGAATTCAGACGCTATTAATGTGTGTGTGTATGCAAAACTTTTTTTCGTTTATGAAAATATTATATGTGAATTATTGTGATTATAATTTAAATGAGGGTTTTAATTATTTTAATTGTGGAACCAGTAGTGCAGAGAAGAGGGAAAATTTTATTTGATTTAAACAATAGACTAATTGACTTATAAAATAAATATTTGTATTTCAAGCAAATATAGAAAAAAAGGCTAGTAATTTGTAAATCAGTAGTACAAGTAATTTTTGGTCAGACAGAAGGGCTTTGATTCGAGAAATTTTAAAGTAAGTAGTAACAGACGATAATAGCCAGACAATGCATTAAAAATTCCTAAAAAATTTAGTATCAGTAGTACAAGTATTTTTGGGTCAGACAGTAAATCAGTAGTACAATTAATTTTTGGTCAGACAAAAGGGCTTTAATTCATGTAATTTTCGATAATAACAGCCAGACAACGCTTTAAAAATTCTGAAATTTTGGTATCAGTAGTACAAATAATTTTTTGGTCAGACTGAATGGTTCCTGAAAATTTAGTATCAGTAGTTAAAGTCATTTTTGGTCAGACAGAACAGTTTCTATTTTTTACGTGTAGAATTAGTAATAAAGTGTAAAAAAGTAGTAGTTTATAAAATAAGTAGTACAAGCAATTTTTGGTCAGACATAATGGTTCCAGAAAATTTATTATCAGTAGTTCAAGTAATTTTCTGGTCAGACATAACAGTTTTTATTCCTTCAGTTGCAGTATCAGTAGAAAAAAAGTCTAAAAGAAATTATAGTAATTTATAAATCAGTAGTACAAGTAATTTTTCGTCAGACATCATTTATCTTGCCCATATTAAACGAACAATATATTTAGAGAAACAAAGCTTCACAAAATCATAGCATAATTCTACAATTAGCTTTCACTATTATAATAGACCGTTTAGCAAAATTTATTCACAAACCTTCAGGCTTAACTAAACACGATAGTTCCGCCGAGTAATTAATTACTAATTATTATTATATTGCACATTTGTCTAAAACAGTCAATATAAATTTTTTTTTTAAATCCTTCATTACTTTAATAATTTATTCCTATTGATAAATGTTCCCTTTTTATATTCTCGTTATTTATAAAAAAATATATTGATTTGTCTCTCATTGACAGAAAAAAAATGTAGAAAGACTTTTGACATTTTATACACATATAGTCAAAAAAATTTTTGACAAAGTATCTATATACTAAAAAAAAAACCCCGTTATCGACTTATTTACGAGTTTTTCCATCATGTGCGATGCACGGCTAGTTTTTAAATGGAACATGAATCTCGCGTCTCACGTAAATCCTCGCGACAAGCGTATAACGATATAGAAGTAGCTTGGGTTAAAAAAATGAAAAAAAAAATTCAAAATCAAACAAAAATTGCAATCGTTTTCCCATAACGGGCATATAAATATCGATAAAAGTAGGTCAAATTGATGCGACGACAATCCCACGACGACAATAGATTTAGTTCAAGCACAACGTCGGCAAAGTTTGGTAAACGATAAAAATCCCTTATCCCCCAGAAAATTTTTACAACGAAAAATGGAACTTCGACGATTGGCTTTTATAATACTCCTAAAGTACAAGAAAAGAACCGATTGATTTCTTCAATGCTTGAAAAACTTTATGTATATATGTGTGTGTGTGTTCGTTGACCTAGTTTAATAATTTTTCACACCTTATTATTCTCCTTTCACGTAGTTCTATATAGTTCTGAAAAAAAATTGCCAAACGGTACCATAGCAACTGTTAACATGACAACCGTTATCATAGCAACCGGTACCATAGTAACTGGTACCAACATTACTAGTACCAAAGTTACTGGTACCATAGTAACTTTGGTACTAAAGTAACTAGTACCAAAGTAACTGGTACCATAGTAACTGGTACCAAAGTAACTAAATGGTATCAAAGTTACTGGTACCATAGTAACTAAATGGTACCAAAGTAACTGGTACCAACATTACTAGTACCAAAGTTACTGGTACCAACATTACTAGTACCAAAGTTACTGGTACCATAGTAACTTTGGTACTAAAGTAACTGGTACCAAAGTAACTGGTACCAAAGTAACTAGTACCATAGTAACTGGTACCAAAGTAACTAAATGGTATCAAAGTTACTGGTACCATAGTAACTAAATGGTACCAAAGTAACTGGTACCAATACTACTAGTACCAAAGTTACTGGTACCATAGTAACTTTGGTACTAAGTTAACTGGTACCAAAGTAACTGGTACCAAAGTAACTAGTACCATAGTAACTGGTACCATAGTAACTGGTACCAAAGTAACTGGTACCTAAGTAACTAAATGGTATCAAAGTTACTGGTACCATAATCACTAAATGGACTAGTACCAAAGTAACTGGTACAAATGTAACTGTTACAAAAGTAACTGGTACCAAAGTAACTGGTACCAACATTACTAGTACCAAAGTTACTGGTACCAAAGTAACTAGTACCATAGTAACTGGTACCAAAGTAACTAAATGGTATCAAAGTTACTGGTACCATAGTAACTGGTACCAAAGTAACTAAATGGTATCAAAGTTACTGGTACCATAGTAACTAAATGGTATCGAAGTAACCGGTACCATAGTAACTTTGGTACTAATGTGACTGGTACCAAAGTAACTAGTACCATAGTAACTAGTACCAAAGTAAGTGGTACAAATGTAACTGTTACAAAAGTAACTGGTACCAAAGTAACTGGTACAAATGTAACTGTTAAAAAAGTAACTGGTACCAAAGTAACTAGTACCATAGTAACTGGTACCATAGTAACTAGTACCATAGTAACTGGTGCCATAGTAACTGGTGCCATAGTAACTGGTACCGAAGTAACTAAATGGCACCAACGTAACTGTACCAAAGTTACTCGTATCGAAGTAACGGATATCGAAGTAAGTGGTACCGAAGTAACTGGTTCCGTAGTAACTGATACCATAGTAATTGGTACCATAGTAACTGGTACCGAAGTAATTGGTACCATTGTAACCGGTACCATTGTAACCGGTACCATAGTCACTAGTACCATAGAAACCGTTTCCAAGGCAACCGTTTTTTCTCTCACATTTTATTTATTTGTGCTTAATTTTTCAAAAATTTTCCACTTACAAATTATTGTGTCTTTTAAACTAAGTTCAAAAAAGTGTTAGGTTCCTGTTTTATACTCAATTGGTAATACAGATTCCTAGATAATAAATATTACCATTGCAAAAAGATTTTCAAAAAATATTAATTAAATCGTTCAGTATTTTTTATAGAAAACTGTGAAGTATGTTTTTTTCAAAATTCCGTTGGAATAAAAACGTTTTTTCTTTTATTTGTCAATACAAAAGGTATATATATAGAAGTCATTACTGAAATTGTGTAAAGAATCAATGGTTGATCAAGCGAAAATGTAATTCAATTGACTTGGGTGGAGAACGAGAGAAAGATTGAAACACCTTTTAAGGGTTACACGACAAGCATACAGCAATACGTATTTTCACATTTTCAATTTCCGAGTTAAATAAATCATTATTTTATTGTGATTAAATTATATAATAATAATAATAATTGCAAAATTTTCAAATTCATCTCATAATAGCCAACATTCCAAAAATTACAGGAGATTTTCATTTGAATGTAAAATTTTAATTAAATTCCCTGAATTTCCACGAGATTACATTGTGTTTTCATTATTACATTGCAAAAGTAATTGGATTATAAATTAGAAGAATTTTTTTTTTAGATTACAAAATAATAATTATTCAAAAGAAAATGTTTTAATATACTCTTGAAATAACTAAAGATATAGAATTCGAAAGTTTAAAGCAAAAAAAATTTGATTTTAAATCTTTTTATAAAAGATTTAAAGTAATAATTTCTTTTCTTTTTAAGATTAAAATCGATTTTACAGCAAGTGGGGAAATATACTATATAACTTTAACACTCTAAATGCCTTTTGTTCCGACTTGGGTTATAAATGTAGTTTCTCCCTTTCCATAACTTGGAATTTCCCTTCTTCTTCTTCTTCTCCTCCTTCTCTGAGATGCATAGTCCAGTCAAACTATCCAAGGATCCCCATTCATTTATTATGCAGTCGTATGAATATTATATATCGCTCGAGCCCTTCACCAATGAAAATCCATTTCCGATGTAAGTCCTGAAATGCGTATGCAATAAACCTCTAAATCGAGATCTACAAATTCAGCTTGGAATTAGCTCCTGAATGGAATGGCTATTAAAATTTATGACGGCTAAATTCCTCTTCAAAGAGGACATGCTATATATATATATATATATATATTCGGATAATTTGCTTCAATTCTGGAGAACAATGGTTTACATATTATTGCATATAATTCCAATTGAAATGTTGAATCAAAATGGATTTTAGTTAATATTAGCTTAAAGAATTTTTTTCTTAATAATCTTTGATAAAAGATAATAGAAATTGTTTCTTTGGTCTGACTAAAAATTACATCTACTTCTGAAAAAAATTTTCAAATATTTTCTAAAATTTAATATTTTTGTCTGACTATTAATTAATTTTACTACTTATTCTAAAAGTATAGAAATTAAAAATGTTCTGTCTGACTAAAAAAGACTTTTACTACTGATACGAAAAATTTAGGAATTTATTTTTTTTCTCTGACTATTACTGTCTGTTTTTCACTTATTTGCAAATTAAAAGATAGTTAAAAAAATTATGTCTGACTCAAAAATACTTGTACTACTTACTTTATAAATTACTATACTTATTTTAAACTATATTACTGATTCTGCAACTAGAAAAATAAAAAATGTTTGGCCTGACCCAAAATGATTTGTTCTACTTATACTAAAATTTTTCGGCACTGTTTTGTCTGACTAAAAATGACTTTTCTACTTATTTTTATAAATTACTATCCTTTTTTTAGACTTTATTACTAATTTTGCAAGTAGAAAAATAAAATCCATTCTGTCTGGTCAAAATTGACTTGTACTACTGATACTAAATTATCAGGAACCATTCTGGCTGACTAAAAAATTACTTGTACTACTGATATTCAAAATTTATTATTGTTATTTACTACTTATTCTAAAATTACAGAAATTAAAATCGATTTGACTAAAAATTACTTTTACCACTGATACTGAAATTTCAGGGATTTTGAAGTTTTGTCTGACTGTTATTGTCTGTTATAACTTGTTTAAAAATTACAGGATACTTACATCATTTTGTCTGACCAAAAAATATTTGTACTACTTATTTTATAAATTATTATATTTTTTTATATTTTATTGCTAATTCTACAAGTAAAAAATAAATACAGTTCTGTCTGACAAAAAATGACTTATACTACTGATAATTTTCAGGAACCATTCTGCCTGACTAAAAGTAACTTGTACTACTGATACTAAAATTTTAGCAATTTAAAGTTTTTGTCTGACTGTTACTGTCTGGTATCACTTATTATAAAATAACAGAATAGTAAAATCGTTCTGTCTGACCAAACATTACTTATACTACTTATTTTATAAATTAAAATATTTTTTTTTAAACTTTATTACTAATTTTTCAACTTTAATAATAAAAACTGTTTTGTCTGACTAAAAATGACGTATACTACTGATACTCATTTTTCAGGAACCAAAATTACAGGAATTTTGAAAGCCTTGTCTGACTATTATTATCTGTTTCTACTTATTCTAAAATAACAGAAAATAAAAATATTCTGTCTGATTAGAAAATGCCTGTACTACTGTGAATATTTTAAGTATTTTCTAAAAATTTTAAATTTTGTCTGACTCTTACTGTCTGATGTTCCTTATCCTAAAATTACAGAACTTAAAAATTTTCCGTCTCACCAAAAATGACTTGTACTTCTGATATTCTTTTTTATTCCATTGTAACTCACTTTTACCATTTATATGCAAATTTCAAAAATTTAATAATTCTGTTAATTCAGTCTGACTTGTCTTATACCACTGAATGCAGATAAGGAGCAATTTTTAAAAATAATATTCTCACTTAAAACATTTAAAGAAAATGCATTAAACAATGTTTTGTAGAAAGAATAAATTTTCACTTTACACTGAAATATGTATAAAATTTGATAAATATTTGAGTGCTACATTGTGGGATGGTAATCAGCTATAACTAACCAATCAGAATGATCAATAACGCACTGCTAATTACCCACAGGAACTGACTCGAAATCGAAGCTTTGTCCTGCTTTACCAAATAAATTGATTTCATCAGTTGAATAACTGGTTACCTTATTTGCTCTTTAATTACTGGTTCGTGTTGTCTCGTTTAAATGACAACAATTAATTAAGATTATTGATTATTATCTATGATTAATTAATTATTCCATCAAATTTAATTAATCTCCATATCACTTTTGTAATTAATATTTTATCGAGTGATTATTCAAATTTCTAAATTAAATATATGTTATTTTCAAATATATTAGTGAATTGTAAACATTAATAATACTATATTTATTTATTATATTTTTATTATATTTATTTACTATATATTTATTTATAGTTATATATAAAAATAGAAAATATTAATCTAAAATTATTTCTATATTTCATATATAATTTATTATAATACATTTTACATTATTTCATGGTTCATGAATCTCATGAATAAATTTCAAAAGAAAAAGGAATATATATATCTCAGATTTTAAAGTTCCCTTTTTATCTTTTAACCTACTTTAAGTTTTGAAACCTAATTGTACTGCTGAGAAGGAAAAAGAAGTTCACTGTATAACTGAGAAGATTAATACGTGAGGTTAAAGTCAAAACTTTACCGGTCTTAAAAAAGATAAAATTGTTTTTCAAATAAGGTTAAAAGGATTATGACCAAGTGTAAAATTATCCTGAATGAGATAATACTTTATATTTTTCAACAAAAAAAAAAAAAAAGGAAATTCATTATTTAATTAAAATTTTTTCCAAAAAAAATTTTTTTAGAAATTACGTCTAAAAAAACTATATATATTTAGTTATAATTGTATATGGTAACTTTGCTTGGACCAATCACGATGATAAAATCATATTTTATAGTCAAATTTGCATAAACGTTGTTTATCGCGTTTCCGAGTGGATCCTGTTGGCAACTATTGTTCCTGGAAAGTTTGGAGCCGCATCATAATCTGAACAGTGTGCACCAAACTAGCTGCAAGCACCATTTTAGCTTCCGGCACGCCGCATGCACAGAATGCACATACGTATATGCAGATATGCATAGCAATGTCATGCATTGCATGCCACTTTTGTCCCCACCGAAAAAAAATATCGATCTAAACATTTTTTTTTTTTTTTTTTGATTTTTTTCTTCAAAGAAATATTAAAAGCATCTGAATTCTTTAAGAATAATAAAAAAAAAGGCATCAGGTGCTCTATGATCGAAATCCAATAATTTCATTTCAAAAAGTCGGTCATGGAATAAATTTCACACTTGACATATATCCAATAACTTCTAAGTTTTCAATTTTAATATTTTATAAGTATTTTTAAAAATTTTTTTTTGTTTATATTTAAATTTTTTATAATAAAATATTGTTGCATTATTGTTGTTACATACCAGTAACTTTGTTTTTAATAATAATTATTGCAAATCTACATTACCGACTGATGGTATATTGCCATTACAGAAATCTGCATTAAAAGCAGTCGATATGCTGTTATAAATAATTTAATATCAGTTACATTATTGTTGTTACATACCAATAACTATATTTTTAATAATTATTGCAAATCTACATTACCGACTGATGGTATATTGCCATTACAGAAGTCTGCATTATCAGCAGTCGATATACTGTTAATACTGTTATAAATAATATAATACCAGCAAATACTGTTACTACATTATTGTTGTTACATGCAGATAATTATATTTTTATTAATTAATGCAAATCTACATTACCGACTGATGGTATATTGCCATTACAAGAAATCTGCATTACCAACCGTTGATATACTGTTTGAAATAATCTAATATCAGTTACATTATTGTTGTTACATACCAATAACTATATTTTTAATAATTATTGCAAATCTATATTACCTACTGATGGTATATTGCCATTACAGAAATCTGCATTGCCAACCGTTGATATACTGTTATAAATAATCTAATATCAGTTACATTGTTGTTGTTATATACCAATAACTATATTTTTAATAATTATTGCAAATCTACATTACCGACTGATAGTATATTGCCATTACAGAAATCTGCATTACCAGCAGTCGATATACTGTTATTACTGTTAAAAATAATATAATACCAGCAAATACTGTTACTACATTATTATTGTTACATGCAGATAACTATATTTTTATTAATTAATGCAAATATACAATACCGACTGATAGTATATTGCCATTACAGAAATCTGCATTACCAACCGTTGATATACTGTTATAAATAATCTAATATCAGTTACATTATTGTTGTTACATACCAGTAACTTTGTCTTTAATAATAATTATTGCAAATCTACATTACCGACTGATGGTATATTGCCATTACAGAAATCTGCATTACCAACAGTCGGTATACTGTTAATATTTGTTAAAAACATAAATTTTTGATTCTTTCTCAAAAAATTATTCATTATTTACAGGAATTGTTTAGTGGGAAAAGCATATCATGTAAAAATATCAGATTTTGGAACTGATAATGAATTGTACGCCTGTGACTATTACAAAATGGATGGAAACGTTTCTCTGCCATTACGTTGGATGGCATGGGAATCATTATCCTTGGTATGTAATATATTTTATAAAAGATACTAATTTACAAAAATATTTGTACAAATTTAAAAAAAATATTCTAGTTTGATAAAATATTTTTTTTTGTCATAAAAGGGTAAATATACAACGAAAAGTGATGTTTGGTCATTTGCCGTGACTCTGTGGGAAATTTTAAATCTTGGAAGACGAGTTCCTTATGAACATCTTACTGACGATGAAGTAATGCAAAGTTTAAAACAATTGCATCGCAGTGGCAGCGATTCAACTGAAGACAACGAAAAAGAAGACGTCCTTACATTATTTGACTATCTACCAAGACCAACAGCCTCATCAAAGGACATTTATGATCTTATGTTAGAATGCTGGCGACGAGAAGATTTCGAGAGACCGACATTCCGTGAGATATCACTTTTTTTGCAAAGGAAAAATCTTGGTTATGCGCCCACCTCTTGATATTAGAGATTTATTCACTGCAAAATATAAAGGTACTTACAAGAGAAACAAAAATTCTTTTCAAATAAAAAATAAAACATTAAAAAAGAAAATAGGAACTGAAAAAAATAAGAATTCCTATTTTTCTTGAAAAAAAGTGTCATCAACTCAGGACTGATTATTATATTCGATTAGCGAATAATAATTGCAATTCAAAATAGAAAAAAAATTTTGAATTGTCATTTAAAAACTTAAATTTTAGTGACAAAATTGTCTGTCAATTCTTAAATTAACTAAAATTCTCCAGGGCTCATTGATAAATTAATTTTTCCCTATTTTAAATTAGTAATATTGGAAAAAGAACAATTTCAGTTGCGTTAGTAATAAAGAAACTGGAAAATATATCATTTTTACCGACCGTTGATAACCTAGGAATCTATTTTGCCGACTGGTGGTAAAGTAAATCCCTACGTTACCAACAGTCGGTAAATCGGTATTCTAATTATTTACCAACTAATGTGAATTAGTGATCTAGATGGTAAATTTAGGAATCTATTATGCCGACTGGTGGTAAAGTAAATCCCTACGTTACCAACAGTCGGTAAATCGGTATCCTAATTATTTACTAACTAATGTGAATTAGTGATCTAGATGGTAAATTTAGGAATCTATTTTTCCGACTGATGGTAAAGTAGATTCCTACCTTACCAACAGTCGGTAAATTGGTATTTTGTGAACACAAATTTTTCAATTTTTCCTTTAATAAGTTTTTAAATAAAATTATTTAAAAAAAAGATTAAAGGAACTATAAAAAAGATAAATTTCCCGTATTTTTCATCACACCTGGAACTCAATGATTATAAATAATGAATTTGCTACATACTACGGCTATGACACATCATAATTGTAACTTTATATAATAGGTGGGATCAATGAAACTATTAGACTTATTTGTAAATAATAATAGGTGTATATGGTAGAAATCGTTATTGCTGCGTATTAATAAATATAAAAAAAAAAAAGAAATATAATATAGGTACATGACTTTCGTTGGTACGTGCGCGACTGATAAACGTGAATTATTTTTCAAGATGCAATTTAGTGAATAAATAGATCAAAGATCATTGAAAAAAAAAAAAAAAACTATAACGAATTGCTGACATATCGGATATAGATTATTTTTTAAAGGGATTGAAACTGTCACTCATCTGCGAAACTCTATTTATTATGGCAGTGACAGTGATCGAAAAAAAAAATAAAATAAAAGACTTTTTGAATTTATATAAAAAAATATTGGAAGCATACACGTAGCATATACGATAGCTATTAATTAATTGATTAATTAATTAATTTAAAAAAAACTGTTACCGTTATTGCATTAAAAATACTATTTATATATATATATATAATTGACGTAATGCTATTAAAGGAATAGACCATTAGCGATTTAGCTGTACGTTATTTATACAGAGTAAGCATAACGCTGCCTTTGGCTATATTGTTGCCCCTATTGCTAACAAGTAATTTACTTGTTTACTGATATGTGATAATTTATAAATCAATGTACCTATACCTATATGTACTATATCTGTCGATTCAATGATTGTTTGGAAAAAAAAATTCAATTTCATTTACCAATGATATTATATTATTTATTAATCTAATTTAATTATTATTGATTTTATATTATTTAATATTAATATCATATTTATATTATTTAATATTAATATCATATTAATATTATTTAATATTAAATTATCTTAATTCAATATTTGATTTTTATTGAATTAAAATTAATTAATAATTTATTTGTATTAACAAAATACTAAAATATATTATTTTTTATTGCTTTTTCAAAATAGTTTACTTTTTTTTTGCCTTTGTTTTATAATTTTTTCTTAATGGAAAATTCATTCTTATCATAAGAATACAAATATTTTTTTCCAACAATCTTTGTATTAATCCAATAATCTACATCTCACTCTTGCGTGCCTCTTTCCAGTAAATAATTACATCATATCGTGTATAATATGAATTATTAAAAGCAATTTAAGATATTATTTTTCTTATTAAATTTTTCAGTTCAAAAAAAAATTTTAATTCTATTTTTAAATAATTATTAAAAATTTTTTGAAATTAAAATCTCGAATTATGATAAATTTAAAAATAAATTATTTTTTCAAAGTACAAATAAAATAATTCAGTCTTTATTATTATTGTTAAATTGTTTAAATATTTCAAATAATACATTATTTTATAGTCTATATACATGCGATATGATATAATATTATAATGAAAACTATTTCAAAAAAAAAAAAACTAAAATAAAAAAAAAATAATTGTGAAATTTGTAAAATAAATCTTCGCTTTATCTACACACTATTGTAGTTATTATTTTTTTATTATTGAAACGTAAAAAATGTATTTTTCACATTCGCTGCTTAGTCGTAGATGGAAAAATTTTCACCTGTAAATTTAAGTTAGATATAAACAATTTTTCTCCTACAAAAAATTAATACATACTGGAAAGAAATTAAAAAAAATTAATAATATATAGTAAATTAATATTAATATAAGTAATATTAATATTAATTAGTATATATTAATATAATTATAAACTAACATTAAATTTTATTTAATTTTAATTTTTTATTTTTTTAATTTTTTATTATCCCATAAATTGGTGAGCTCTTTGCGCTAGTTCCCAAACGTATTGTACTATAGAAAAATTAAGAAATTAGAAAAAAAATCATTCCCTAAAATCTCTTGTAGTTTATGGATAAAATATGTAATTGACAATCACGCTTAAACCATGAAGACTGAAGTTTTTTTTGTTCTCATATTCGATGTTAATTGCTATTTAAATTGAAAAAGAAAAAATATCCAAATATTTTATTTTTAATAAAATTTTATTCTAAATTTCAAATTTAAAAAATTTATAATTTCTCTCTAATAAAAACTCATTTTTAATTTAAATATTATATTTATTTATTGTATATATAAATATGTATAAATTAGAGCTCACCTATTCTTTTTATATACTACAATTTAGTTAAATTTTATATAATTTTTATTTCCTTGTAAATATTAATTAAAAATCCCTCAATTTTTTTTTTTTTTTTTTAAACTCAAAATCTCCTTTACAAGCATATTTTGGGCAAATATATTTTAATTCTTTCTAGATAAACAAGCACTGGTATTTATATTTATTACTAATTAATATAATAATATAGAAACGATAAAAAAATAAAAATGTACAACGACTTAGTAATTAACTGCCTGTATTATAAAAAGCGATAAGTGAGAATTAAATCGACGAAGCGTAAAAACATATTATTATTAATTATTATCAAGTAGTATACTGTATATATAAATATCATGTGAAAAATTTTAGATTTAAAACTAGTCATTGTAATATTATTTCCAGCGTGAATACTATTTAAAAAAAAAACTGTGCAAGATAAAAAAAAATAGTATTAATATAAATATTTGATAATTAATAAACATCGATTTAAAGTGTCTCGAGAAATAAATGATTTAGAATAATATATATAAATAAATAATTAATTTGTGAAAAATAAACTGGAAAAATACAAAAATTTCAAAATAGTTCAACGAAATATATATTTAATGGAAATTAATTTCCACGCATTTTTCCCAATATACAAAACGAAAATAATTTTCAATAAATTAAAATCTTAAGAAATGTTAAAATATAAAAAAATTCAAAATATTTATTTCGCACTGCCTTTATGTCAATAGAAAAGCAAAGAATTTTTTTAAAATTACAAAATTGTTACCAGAAATAACTGGATCTTTTTATTATAAAAAAAAATTAAATAAATGTGTACAATTAGGTTTAGAATTCTGTCATAATTATAAATATATAAATCCTATGTGATAATTATAATTAATCCCGAGAGAACGAAAACTACAAACTCTCATATGATATTATCTTTAACGAAAAAAAAAAAAAAGAAACGGAAAAGAAAAAGCCTCTTTTTCATAGAAAATTACCCAGCAATCAACAATTTTCTATAAAACGTATTGTGAATTCTTCACATTACATTCTATAGAAAATTTAAAGGAATCTTGATTGTTGGCTTTAAAAAGCTATTTTCATTGTTGTAATTAATAAACGCATCGTTCGAGGTTTTAGTATGTAACATTGTACTGATAAAAAAAAATGTAATTGCAGTAACTATACGAAAAGAGTAATAAATCAGTTGCTCAAATTGTAATGCTTATTTCTACAGCAATAAACATAATTGGTGGATTAAAAAATAGTGCATTATTTTATTCTATAACAAATTAATTTTTCTATGAAAAATCTAATTTTTTTAATCAATGTTATTAAATAATTGGAATTTTTAATTTTAGTACAAATGCACTAATTTTATATATTATTTATATTTATTTATTATTAATATATTAATTATTAATTTATTAATTATTATTATTTTTTATTATTATTTATTAATTATTAATATATTATTTATTATTATTAATTATTATAATTCTTACAATTAATTAATTAATAAATTGTAGAAATTATATTAATATTTACTATTAAAAAATCCTTACAAAAAAATAATTAAAATTTACAGAATAAATAGAATTATTGTAATAATTATTTTTAATAATTAATTTATAAATAACTAATTAAGTTTGAATTAATTTATCCGGGACAGCGCGTACGCAGTCCCGACTAACAAAAATTATACGCCCGAGATATCCACATTAGGGATATTCGCAAGGGTCAGCTCAACCGAAGTGCAATGGAAGAGCCTCGCCCTGGAGGAACCGCCTTGTTGATCACGGTAACCTCTACGCCAGGTAAGTATGCTTTCAGCTTTCTTGGCTTGGCTTTTATACATTTGTCTTCTCATCTCAATTGCGAGAAAGACCGATAATTCTGCACCCTGCAGGACAATTCAAAAACTAAATCATACTACCATCAGGCACATGCGTAGAATCATTCATTTTGAATTGCACCAATGAAACAATAGCGCGAATTTTAAATTTTAAAATCAAGCCTCTTAATTGGTGTAATTTCTGCGCGCGTGCGTAATGTATAACTGAACACAATTGGCGCCAACTTTTGAATTTTTATATTGTAATTTTCATTTTAAACACAAATATAATTAAATAATTTTATTTATAATTACTAATATAATAATAATTAATTAATTATATTTGTAATAATTGATATAATTAATTAATTATATTTGTAATAATTAATATAGTAATAATTAAATAATAAAAAAGAAAATACAAAATATTCCCTTGCCGTAAATGATTTATTTATTTATTTATACATTGTTTAAGATCAATTAATTATACATGAGAGACGTAATTTCACGTCCATTGTATCAACAGTATTATGTAAAATGAAGAAAATCAAAAATATCGGCCAATAATTTTTTTTTTTCTCATCATAATATTTGACAGTGAGATTATATTTAATTTGAAGGAGTAAAAGTTTCATATATAATATTATATCTTAAATTGTAAAAGAAATTATATTGGCTAAAGAAAAATTATAGCGATATTGAATTTTTTTTTTTGAAATATGTATAAAAAAATTTATTTTATTTAAATAATTCATTATTTTAAATAAATAAATTTTTTTCCCAATATAATTATTTCATTACATTTTATATTCTTCTTTGAAATAACAAATTTTTTTTTTTATCAACAAAAACATAATTATTTTCAAAATGTCGATACTTTTTTTTTTACATAAACATATATAATATTTAATAAATTTGAAACAGCTCATCGAAAAATTTAAGCCTATAAAAACATTATTTTCATACACCAAATAATTGTAATTTTTTTTTTTTTTTTTTTTTTTTTGAACGTTTGATACTTCTCTGCAGACATACCAAAATAGTAAAAACAAAATGCATTTAAAAAAATCATTTTTTGTCACTTTTTTTATAATATAGAATTTTATTCCATTTTTTTATAATTTAAAATTTTTTTATTTTTTTCTGTTAGCAAATTTTTTTTTTCTTTAAACGTGACAAATGATGATTATTTCAAAATACAATGTGTTTAACTATTTACATATAACAGTCTTAGAAATTGTATTCTTTTATAATAACACATTCATCATTTTAATTTTTTCTGCGTTTCAAGAAAAAAAAATTTTTTAATTTTAAATAATATATTACATTGCATTTTATTATTTAACATTAGTCTTAAAATACAGTCAAGCAAAAAAGATGTAATATATATATTTTTTTTAAATTGAATTTGAAAAAAATTTTTTTGTAAATTTATTTTGAAGCTTATATTTTATTTTCTAAAACAGAAAAATATCCAGTTGCATGCTTAATTAGACATGATAAGTTTATCAATATATAAGACATTATATCTTTTTTTTTTTTTTAATATCATTTTTCCAAGGATAATCTAAAAATGGGACATTGACAAAAATTGTATATTTTCATTTCTTGCCGAAACTACTTTTCATTATTTTTTTTTTTTTTATGTATATATAATTTATACGACAAATGTCAAAAAATTTAAGTCTCAAATATTTGTATAATATAATGAATATATCTTGCACATTTTATTTATTTATTTTATTTTTTTTTTTAATATAAGCGAAGTTTATAACAAATATAGTTAGAGAAAAAAATTGTATTTTTTTTTTCTTTTATTCTATTGATGAATAATCAATGGACTTAGGCGAAGAAGATAAAGATATATTTATTTATTATATAGATGTACCACATTGTTATTAATATTGTTGTGTAATAATAATCTGTAATATATCCTAGCATCCAGGCAGATAGTTTATAACACTCGATATAATATTATCGTCGATATATTATCATTTTTCTAACGTCAGCATGGACGAATTTTTTTTTTTTTCAATAATCTGTATTAATAATTATAATTTTAATAAAGAAAAAAAACATTGTCCATTACACGACGCGATGTTTTAAAAAGGGTATTTTTCAAAAAAAAAAAAATTACCATTTTTCTCACGCATTCTATAATTTTAATTTTTTTGTCTTTAATTAATTCAATTTATTTTTATATTAATTCAAATTTATTTTCAATAAATTTAATTTAATATAATATAAATATCCAAAAATTAATTAATTAATAAAAATAGACAAAATTTTTGCATTAATAATTAATATATAATTTTTCGATATTTCGATTTAAACGTGAAATGTGCGAAAATTTGAACAATGTTAAACATAATTTTTTTTTTATACCCTATAGAATACAACAACTCCTGCTTATATCAGTCTATAAACAAACTAAAAATTAAAACAAAAAATTCAATTTGTGACTATAAAATTTATACAATGAAAAATAAAATTAGCGATTAAAAGAAAAATATTCAGTATATAAAATAAATTCAATTACAAATGTTTTCATAAACAATTTTACTTAACATATTCAAAAAAACGTCGAATATTTAATTTTAAAATGAAAATTAATATTTCTTTTTCCAAAAGTAAAAAAAAAAAATTCTCTTCTTGTATACATTTGCCGAAGATTTTTGCTTTTTTTTTTGAGTGGAATGAGTATACTACTTGGAAATATATACGTATGCGTAAAAGTCTCATAAAAATTAAGAAAAAAAAAAAAAAAAAAAAAAATGCATTTTGTGTAGATGTGTTTTCGTCACTTGAAACCGCATAGAGGCGCTTTATGTATAGAAACTTGTAATACTGGTCGTTAAGTATCTCGATCTTTAAAAACTCTTTTTTAATTTGAAAATTTTCTCAATTTAAATATAAAAACAAATCCAAGTTCAAAAAAAAATTCGAATTTAAATTATAAAAATATAAAAGAAATTTACAGAAATAAAAAAAAATTAAATTATAGAAACAGAAATAAAAAAAAAACCTGAATAAAAATTTGTAAATAAACATAAAAAATAATTAACATTTTTTCAATATTATTTGCATTCTTCTTTAACATTTTTTAAAATATTTTCCTAATTTTTTGTCGATTAAAAAAAAAAATTGCTTCACTCACAAACATTTAATTATCATATCTGATATAATTATCCTATTAATTAATAAATTTTCAAAGGACATCTATTTTCGAGATTAACTTGGAAAAGTGAAATTTAACATTTTAAATAAGATCGGATCGAGAATCTTGTTAATAGTTTGATTCGTCACAAAGATTAATTATTATTTGAGACAAAATTGTCCATTATTCGGCGACTCAAGCAAATTTCATAGATCACGATTCGATTTTTTTTTTTCTTTTTTTTTTTTAATGCTCAGAGAATACTTTTCTATCTCACACATTCTTTCTCGCACTATTTTTTTTTAATATTCGTTCACTCGATTTCTCTCTCTCTCGTTCGCTCTTTTTTTATCATCTCCATTGAGAGTATCTCCCTATAAGATTTTTTATATTTTGTTTTTATTATTTTTTATTTATTTTTTATCACAGATGTTTAACTTGCTCGCCCTTACAAATTTGTGGCAGCCCACTCGGATCTATATATGTATATTCTATTCTGTTATTATTTGTCACACCTCAAAACTCGGATCACAGCTCTTAATTCGCGAATCTTCAATCTTATATACGCACATAAAGAGGACATGTTTGTCTGACTAAGGCCTGCCTTAGTAGAAAAATATACATTCGATTCTTAAAAAATAGATCTTATATCACTTTTTTTTGCAGCTAACGTTCTCGTTTTTTATTTTTTTTTTTTTGATATTATACAATGGAATATTCTTTTTTTTGATTCAGCTGCGCTTTAATATGTTTAGGTTTTTTTTTTTTAAAGGGGTCTGCCTTCGAGTGTGCTCAGGGCATATAATCAGATCTAAGCTAGTTTTATTTCGTACCACCTCTCCCATATCACTCATAATAATATGCATAAGTGATTTTCATTTAATTATTATTTTTTTTTTTAATCCTTTATGACTAGCGTTTATAATAATTCCATTAAAAAGATAATATACATATTGAAAACTCAAACCATAATAATTGGGAGATAAAGCTGCTGTTACGTTTCCAATATTCATTTAAAAAGCATCCATCAGAGAAATGGAGTTTTGATCTTGAGAATACGATGCCAACAATCCAGTTCTAAAATACAATACGGCTCAGTCTTATAGTTTGGTTATTTTTTTTGTCATCGCGCTAATTATACTTTTTTGCGCTGTGCCCACTTTTTTTTTTTTTTGGATTGTTGCTCGATTCTTTTTCTCCTTTTTTCCACCTAGAATTCTCAAATTGATTTATAATTCGATTAATTAATAATTATTAATTAAATTCTTATTATAAATTTTGTTATTGTAATTTTGAAAATTCTAGAATCGAGAGAACTTACGCAATGAGATTGGTGGTATATATCACTTTTTTCTGTTGTGTTTTCTTCTGAACAACGCACGCAAATTTTTTTTTTTGGAATACGTATTTATTTAATTGTAGTTTTTCTTTTCTACGACCATTTTCTTTTCTGTTTTTTTTTTTTTTCATTTTCAACTATTCGCACATGCAAACAAGTGAAACAATTGCACAACGTGTCCGCAAACTCTTGATATAATATATTTATATGAAAAACGAGGATAAAAAATTCATTAATTTAACTTATCAAATACAGCACCAATTTTCTTTTCTTTTCTAATCAACATTTTCCGAATTTGTCGTTTTTGCTTTTTAATACATCGTTCGATAGACTGAAATTAACTATTCCAAGCAACTTTTTATTATTAAACATAATTTTTATTAAAAACAATAATGAAAACAAAAACTGTATTAAGGGGGGAACACCAGTTGTAACTTTCGAAAAATCAATTTTTTTTTTTGTGCATTTTCTTAAAGTACACATATTTAGAAATGTGTCTGTAAATTTCAAAGTTGATCCGGTGAAAAATAAATGAGATATACAGAACACTGCATCGGCGCGTCCCGTGGCTTCATACAAGGTGGCCAGCCATAACTGACCCTAACGACAGATGGCCTTTTCCTATGATTTAGAAACGGCAACCACTGCGGAAGAGTTATTATATGGTCCAAGAATCGATGACTCTTTGTAACTTGGAAACAAAATTTCTTCTGAACAAAAAAAAGTAAGTTGAAACTTTGAATGCGTTTTTCTCAAAATGACATTTTCCAAGTCGGTGACCACGATTACTCGAATACCATTAAACCGATTTATTTAAAATTTAGTGTGCTTCATTTACACATATAAGTCTAGTTCGTGATCGAAGGATTTTTTTTTTTATGCAAAACTTTTTTTTATATAGCTGAAAATCGACCGTATTTTTTTAACGAAAATCATACTTTTGACTTTGACAGGTCGCCATTTTGTCAAATTTTTTTTTTTTTTTAAATCCTTCGATCACGAACTAGATAATCTTATAATAAATGTAAATCAATTTCATTTTTGTATTTCAGACGAAGTATACTTGCAGAATGCTGGTCACCGCAATTCGCCTTTTTTCTTAAGACGCCACTTCAATGGCTCATATCTCCAAAAGTTTTTGTTAAAAAAATTTTTTTTTTCTTTTAAATTACAGCTTTTTACATGTACTTTTAACTAATAAATAGTATTCTTTAAAAAGATTCATTGTTCTTTTGGAAAATATTCTTGAAAAAAGCATTATTTTTTGAGTTACAACTGGTGTTCCCCCCTTAACCGTTATATTTTTGTATTTAATAATTTTAATATTGAATGATGAAATTGTCAGCCAAAAAGAGTTAATTTCAGTTAGCGGATTCTAAATAGGTTTTTAAATATTTTTTTAATATTAATCTTTTTTTTATCATAAAAGTTGTTTTAGATCTTAAATTTTTTTTCTCTCTAATATTATAATCGTTCTTATTATTTTTTTTTTTTTTGTTGTTCGTTGATTTTTCTAGTTTAATAATTACAGTAGTCAACATGATGCGTTGAAGATTGCCACGAAATTCACACGCTTTTTTCTCAGGTGCTTAGGATTATTTTGGATTGTTGTCGCGCTTATTATTTTTTTTTTTTTTCTTTTATCGACAAAATTAGTCTTGGCGCGACTCAGGTACATATTAAGGCCCGTTCCTTTATTTTTATTATTTATTTTCTTTAATCTTGTTGGACAAGTTATTCAGCTAAGTCACTTCGTATTCCTGATGCTCCCTAATTCTCTAAAATACTATCTTATTTTTTTTTTTTTTCTCCTTTCGTTATAGTCAAGCTCTAGTATTCTTAACTTTTGCGCGCGGAACTTCACCTTCGATAAGTAGGCAATGACATTCTTGGAATCACTACTTTTTTTCTAAAAAAAAAATCGTCTGCAATACGAATTTTTTTTTTGAACGAAATAATCGTAAATCACATTTTGCAATATATATATAAATCTTTCTTTTTCATCGACGATTGATATTCCATTTGCCTATTGCATTCATTGGCCCTTGAAAAACATTTAAAATCGCACGATTATTTGCTTCAAATATAATAATAATAGATACATTTATATGATTAAAGACTAAATCATCTAGATTATTTAGATAGTTAATATTTTGCGCTCTCTTAAATGAGAAACCGTTTATTTTTTGTGTTTTGTTCTTCTTCTTTTTTTTTTTTGTACACTTGCATCCGATTGGTTTTGGTATTAAAAATAACCTCGGATTGCTAATCGATATTTACTCGAGACACATAGATATATATTGTATCGAGATATATATATTTTTTTTGAAAACGATTTATGTAAAATAATTTTTTTTTTTCTTTCGTTTTCTGACTTTTATTGTGTTTTGATGTTGAAATTTTTCATTCGTTCTTTCTTTCCCCCTATTTCCCGTTCATTCTTTTTTTTGTTAACACTTTCACTCGTTTTTTGTATTTTTTTTTTTTTTTGTTTTTGTTTTTCTACAAACTAAATTGCCAGCAAGTTGGAAAAATATCTGTAAACGTCCCTAACTACGATGTGAATCATGACTAAAATTTTCTGATGGAAGATCTTAGGAATTCAGACCTCTTCTTCTCTAAATCGGACGTCTTTATTTTTTTATCATGGAGCTATTTCTTTTCTTTTCACTTTCTTTCTCTTATTTTTTTTTTTTTTTTCGTTATTTATTATACATTAATATTACCCTGTTTAATGGGTTTTTTAGGTCACATGGGGCCCTAACGTGGCCCTGTTGTCTAGTTGGTTTTTTTTAGTGACAAATGCGATTTTCCTCAGGAAATTTGATATAAAATACAATAATCGAGTAGTCAATGTTTTTCTCACACATAGAGACTTAAATGGAATTCCCTGACTGTTTTTCTATTTCCATTTTTTTTTTTTTTGAGGCAAACACATTGTGGGTCTATTTTTAAAAAATGAAACCCATATCAATTAAAAGTTTATCCTGAAGATTCGATTCATATTTGATTATTTTGGTAATTATTTGGTCGAAGAACGGTGGACAAATTACAATATTTTGTTCTAAAATATCGTTTTTTTTTTTCTAAGTTATTTGGACTATCAATTGCTACTTACGTCATTTGCATCCCTGTTATATGATTCAAAAAGGATGAATTTTTTTTTTTTTGCAGAATTGATAATTTAAAACACCATTCAAACGGAGACACCAGAAAAATGTATACAAATGGTGATATAAATGGAATCGACGGGCAAAATAAGAGATGAAAGGATCACACTTGCACACACAGTCTTGACAGTTGTTCTTGTTTCAAAGAAATTAAAACGATTGAGATGGTTGAAAGACTTCGGCTTGGAACTTGTGAATAGAATTTTTACTTTTGATCGTGAAGAACCATTGGCATTATTACTTCTCGACTATCTCCAATTAAAGGATCAATAACGACCGCTGGAAGTCTTAAATCACTTATCGGATCCCAACGAGATCCTAAAATTTCCTTGATTTCCTATAAAAAAAAAAAAAAAAAAAATAATGTAATAAATTAAAAATAAATAAAATTTGAAAATACTCACTTCCATAATATTATCACCGTCGTACGATGCCTCATCAGCTGCGATATCACTTTCAGAGAATACAAGTCGATGAAGTGTATTTCCACGAAGTCGAGCAATTGCTAATAAATTTTCCTGAGCATACTTATGTCCTATGAAAACCATTTCCACTAATTTCGTACATTTCCAGGCCACAACAACTAATGGATCCGGACTGCGAACATATTAACAAACAATTAAAATAATAAATCAAATTTAAAAAATTCCTCCTGAAATTGTAAGAACAATTTTTTTTCCTTTTTTCTTATCAGTTTGACTTTTTTTATTCCACAATTGGCTAGTTTAAATGACGATAATTATAAAACACATACATTAATAAAATTGCAATAACTTGCCTAAGCAATAAAAATCGATTCTGATATGATTTTTAGCGCAGAATCCAAATCTAACCTTGAAGCTATTGATTTTAGGATTAAAAGTGCTGGATTATTTTTTTTTTAAATATTTCATTTCTTTATTTTATAAAAAAAAATTATTTTTTGTTAAATAATTTTATTTGCCTACCTATTTGGTTCGTGAGGATCAAAAGTTGCCGGCAAATCCTTTGTATGATCAACTGAATCAATCCAAACGAGCGATTGTAATGTATTTGGATACCAAATTGATATACAATGCAATGCACTTATGTTGATATGTTCGCAAAAAAGTGCTTTCAATTGTGTGAGAGGCATTGCAGGTTGAAGAATTTTTGAATCAAGATCTTTTACAGCCACATAAGCATGAATCAAATTCAAACGCAATTCGCAAGCGTGACTGAAAATTAAATTTTCATTTAATAAATCACAAAAACAGTTTTCTTAATACAAAAAATTTAATTTAATAAAATATTTTTTAAAGAAGGAAAATCTTACTTTTTTTGAGTAAAATTCTCCCATGCCTGATTGGAAGTTCCTGGATAATCATCATCTAAGCCATGAACGTGAATAACAAATTTCTCAAGTACTCCATTATCCAAAGAATTAAGTAAAGTATCATTGACATAATCATAATCAATTGTCAAGACAGTTAATCGACAAAAGGAACTAAAAAGACTAGTGTCTAATTCCAAAAAATCATAATGATCAGGATCATCTTTTACCGATGCTAAACAAAGGGAAGTCAAGTGTTTGGCATGATAATGTTGTAAAGGTTCCAAAATCATACTGGCACTCGATGTTAATTCTTCGATGCATCCTAAACTCAGTCCTTCTAAACAATTTGATGTCTCAATTATCTTTACAAGTGATTCCATAACGGAACTTGAAAATGTTCGAATCCTAAAAAAAAAAAGGAAAAGTTTAAAATTATTAAAATTATTCCACTAATTTATTTATTTACCAATCATCTTCGTTTTCTATTCGTCTAATGGGCCACTCATATGGACAATTAGTTGGTTCCAAAAATAATTTCCGAAGTTGTTTATTGTTGCTTAATTTTTTTAAAAGATTTACTGCTTCTTTCACATAGACACCAGATGTTTCGCAACTTATTGTGACGTCTTGAACACTCAGACCAAAGCAACTCATCAAAAATCTACATAGATATATGTAAAATTAAATATACTTTCACTTTTATTTATTTTTTCGTAATAATTAAATAATTACCTTGCCCATGCCACACTATCTTCATCTTTAAAAGAAAATGTGATTTTTTTCCAAAAACTTGGATGGAACAATGCGTATCTCCAATTTTTACAAACCTAAAATACATTTTCAATTATCGACTAAAATCTCAAAATTGAAGCATAAACGCGTAAATTGAAAACAAGTTTATAAATATAAAACAAAAACGTATAAATGAGTCAGTAATTTATGTCGTCACAACAAAATCGCAGATTTAAACTTTCACCTAAAAATTCTCTCTACAATTATATATATATATATAATGACATTTTATTGTTTATAGATAAAACTTTATTATTAATTTAAATTATAATATTTTCAATAATTGTAATTTTTTCATTTTAATAAAATTTTTCATGACCTTCATATATTCATTAAAACAGAAAAATATCTCATTCACAATTAGATAAATAAATACAAAATACGTCTCTACTTTCAAACTATAGATATACATGTTTACAAAAAAAAAATGATATTACCATATTATAAACTGAAAATTGAGAAAATAAAAACAAAAATTAAATATCTAAATTACCTGTGAGGCTTGTAAACGATTACATTGTGGGAGATAAGAAAAAATTTCCAGTAAAATAACACTTGGCAAACTATCCCAACAGGGAGTGTTATCATCTTGTGCCATTTCTGACGTTCCTTCAACAATTTTACAGGATGAACAGCTGTTTGTCTTTGACGATGGCGACAACTGTCCTTCACACTTTCTCATACACTCCTTCTCCACGGATTTTTCCAGCAACAATTCTTCAACATTTTGACCTCGTACCATTTTCTGGCCAGCAGAAATCGGCTGGCAACGATTTTTTTTTTTTTCACGGTGCTTATATATCTTTTAAACTTGTACGTAATCCAACGAACGACGAAACCAATAACACGCACTTGCGAATGTCCAAAAGTTTATCAGTATTGTATTTAATTTGTGTGTAATTTGACCAAAAACGAATTTACCCGACAACTAACGACGACACAATATGAAAACGAAAGAGACAAACGTTTTTGTAAATGTAAATGTCGAACATGGAATATACGTCAAACTAAATAATATTAATTACCAAATACCCCAAAACCCAACCGCCCCTGCCCGAATGCAACCAAGAATGGTCACTGGTATTCGGCGCCACAAAAATTATGGTACGTACACAATTGTACGCAAGCGCGGTGGGAAATTCAAAATTAAGACTAATAAAATCATTTTTTTTTTAATAGGTAAAACTGATTAAATAATAGTTTATGATAATTTATCTTTTTTAGTATTATGAAGGAGAAATAGAATAGAAGTATTTAACCTTTTTTTTAATAGGGAAAGGGAAATAGAATAGAAGAAATGTCATGTCACATTTGGGGGTTTATATCGAAACTTCAAAAAAAAGAGTTATTATTTTACGTTACCGATTCATCCCTGTTAAAATGTACACATAACCAAACAATTTCAATACGAAGTAAATTTTTTCTAAAAAAAACACTTGTGTTTCATTTGTGATTTGTTTTTTTAATGAATGTGTATTTTTATCGTTTTGAAGATCATATTACGAAATCTTCTTCTTCTTCTTCTTTTAATAAGTATTGAATTTATTCTCTTTTTATTTATTGTCTTATACTTGACATATTATACTGTGAATTATAAAATTTTGAAAAACATTGTTCTTTTAGACAAATATTAGTTGAAATCATATGGGTGCCAGCAGTAGTTCTCATGAAATGGATTACCAAGAGCCAGGATGGGCTGCGATATTGCAGTATTTAATACAAAGGTTTTGTTTATTTACAATGACATATTTTTTTTTTTTTTTGGGATAAAAATAACTTTCTCCAAGTTTTAATTTGACATCTTGTAAAAATAAGATTATTATCATGTTGGATGATGAAAACATTTTCTAATTTTATTTTCTTGTAGTTTTAGAGAGATATTTTGCGAGAAATAAAATATTGTTTTTTATTTTACAGTGGTCAAGTACATATTATTTCAGAGGAACACGATGACTCTGATGAATATTCTACTGCACGACCTCCTCGCGTTTCTAGTCGACCAAATACTTCCAGACTTGATGTAAGTTTTTTTTTTTTCTTTCTTTTAAAATATATTTTTAATTTAATGAATTTTTAATTATTATTATTAGAAAAGTGAAATTAGTCTGACGACAAAAGAGGCTTGTGGTATTGGAGATAATGTAGCTGGTCTACCAATGATGTTACAAAGAAGAGAAATAGGTTCAACTTTTAGTGCTGGTCAAAGATGCAAAATATCAAGTAATTATTTACCGAATAGAATGGATCAAGTTGCAAAATATAATAGTAAAGCATTTTGTGGTTCATATTCAACCGATGGAAAGTTCTTCCTTACTGCGTGTCAAGGTTTGTGATTTAATTTTTAATTTTTTTTTTTTTTAATATATTTGGGGCATTCTATTTTAAAATTATACCCCTAGTAAACAATTGACAATATAAGACATTTTTTAAATAATTATTTCTCCCATTTAATTAAATCAAATTACTTTTGCAATGAGTGGTTTCGAAAGAGAAATTTCTAAACTTTATTATTGTAAAAAAAATTTAAAAAAAAAACGTTTAATTAGCATAAAAAATTTAGTTTGAAGGTTAAACTTATAAATATCTCAAAACACGTTGTCTCCAATTTTGACAAAATCTGTGTCAAAAGAAAGCTTAAATATTCTATTTTTTATTTCCGTAAAGTTTATAATGGACATTTTCGAGGATTTCGAGAAATTAATTAAAATTCTCAGACGTTTCAAAGGTTAAAAAGGGTTGAAATTTGCATGAATAGAGAACCTCTGTTCAAATACAGCGGCATTTGTTTTTACGAAATTTTTAAATAAATAAATTTTAAAACTTCAATTTTAATCTTAATAATTTTTTTAAATTTGAAAAATTTTTAATAGCAAATAGCTATCAATATATTTATTGTTTACAATATTTTTTTTCTCTAATGTCAAGTGATGTAATAATGTAAGGTTAATGGAAATTAAATTTAAAAAACAAAATCCGCTCTTAAAGAAATGGTTCTCCATTCATACAAATTTCAATTCTTTTTAACCTCCGAAACGTCTGAGAATTTTAATTAATTTCTGGAAATTCTCGAAAATGTCCATTATAAACTTTACGGAAATAAAAAATAGAATATTTAAGCTTTCTTTTGACATAGATTTTGTCAAAATCGGAGACAACGTGTTTTGAGATATTTACAAGTTTAACCTTCAAACTAAATTTTTTATACTATTTAAATGTTTTTTTGAAAAAATTTTTTTACAATTGTAAAGTTTAGAAATTTCTCTTTCGAAACCACTCATTGCAAAAGTAATTTGATTTAATTAAATGGGAGAAATAATTATTTAAAAAATGTCTTATATTGTCAATTGTTTACTAGGGGTATAATTTTAAAATAGAATATTTATTTATTTATTACATATAAAGATTATTATATAAATTTGTTTTTGATTTGTAGATAAATATCTCAGGTTGTATAAAACTGACAATGGAGAGTTTACAGAAATTAAAAAAATATCAGCTCGTGATGTAGGATGGAGTATTTTAGATACAGCATTCAGTCCTGATGGAAATTATATTGTGTATTCTAGTTGGTCGGAAAATCGTATGTATTTACATAAATTTTTCTAGTAAAAAGTAAATGAATTATTAATTTCCTCTTTTTTTTCTAGTTTATATGTGCCCTATTTTTGGAGACTCAAATACGCAAGAAACACTTTTTCTCTCACCATTGGAGCGTAGATTTTGTATATTTTCATTAGTATTTTCAAGTGATGGTCGTGAGATATTATGCGGTGGAAATGATGGTTTTCTCTATGTCTACGATAGGGAATGTCAACAGCGTGTTCTGAGGGTTCGTATTTTTTTTAAAAAATAATATAAATTCATTATTATATTGTACATATTTTTAGATTGAAGGACACGAAGACGATGTAAATAGTGTTGCCTTTGCGGATAATACTTCTCAAATTCTCTACAGTGCCGGAGATGATGGATTATGCAAGGTTAGATTTTTTCTATTTTTTTTTTTTTTTTTAAAGGGAATTAGTATTAAAATCGAATTTTCTTTTTTATCAAAAGGTTTGGGACAGAAGGATGTTAAGTGAAAATGATCCACATTCAGTGGGTATTCTCGCTGGTCATATGGATGGAATAACATACATTGATCCTCGAGGCGATGGTAGACATTTATTAACAAACAGTAAAGACCAAACAATTAAATTGTGGGACGTTCGTGCCTTCTCCGATCATAATGGTGAAATGAATACAAAAAAAGCAGTCGCTAATCAAAATTGGGACTATAGATGGCAACGAGTTCCAAAAAGATGTAATTTTCTAAAAATTAAATATAGAAAGGGGAAAAAAAAGAATTTTCATCTAAAACTGTTTTTTTTTTTCAGTGTACAAAACAAAAAATATGTTGGATGGAGATACAAGCATTATGACATATCGGGGACATACTGTTCTTCAAACTTTGATTCGTTGTCATTTTTCACCGGCCCATACAGGGCAGAGGTACATTTACACTGGATGCGGTTCCGGTCGAGTTATCAGTAAGAACAATTTTTTTAATTTCTCGATCTATATTTTTTATCATATTAACAAAAAAACAATATTTCAGTTTACGATGTTCTAACTGGAGCTATTGTTAAATCTTTAAACGGTCACAAAAGTTGTGTACGAGACGTAAGTTGGCATCCGAGTTATCAAGAAATCATTTCTACTTCGGTAGGTTCTCTTTTTGTAATTAAATAAATTTAAAAATTTTTTAAAATCTAAATCAGTAATTAAAATCTTTTTTTTTTAGTGGGATGGAGGAATTGGAAGATGGCGTTACACTGGTAAATCAGTTTCCCTAGATTATCCCGATTGTGAAACAGATAGCGATGTAGAATCATCACAACCACGAACATTGCGACGTAGTCAACGCATTGCAGCTCAAAAAGCGAAAAATACAACTTCATGTTAGGAATCAAGAATTTCTCACAATTCCTAGTTTTGAGATTCTTGATTAAGAAAAAAAATAACGAATTATTGGGATATAAAAATGAAAGAAAAACTAATTTACAAAAGACTGCTTTTGTTTCAGTTAAATTATTTAAAAAAACGTCGATTTTTTTTTCTTGTGTATGTTACTTTCGTCAAAAATTATTTATTAGGTTTCTTTTTTTTTTTTTTTTTATTTAATAACGAATGGTTGATGTTTTAATGATGTGAGCATATCCACAGAACTTTTATACTTATATAATTAACAATTTTCATCCAAATTCAATTGGATTTTCTACATACATATAATATTATCGAACACCATTTAAAATGCACGATATAATTTCTCAATTTACGGTGATTGGTTTACAATTTCATCTCTTAAAAATGGATGACGCCTTAAAAATGAAAAGTTTCAAAGATATGCCCATTTCTGAAAAAAAAATTGTTTTTCTAAAATTATTACATTTTTTTTTTTTTGAATCATAGAAACGACTACTCTATAATTGAAAATCATTTATTTTTAACAGTTTCGTTATCAAAAAAATGTTTTTCTATTTTTAAAATAAGAAATATTGTTCCTGATAATGAGAATTTATACAGCCAGTAAATTGTTTAAAATAAAAGATTTTAATTTACTTTAAAAGTACACGTTTTTATGCTTCAAAAAAAAAAAAAAAAAAAAAATTTTTGCGAATAATTTAGTTAAAATAAAACACGTCGTATAAAAATGGCGTTTGTGATAATCATAGTTGTATTATAAACTGATTTAAAAAAAAAAATAGAACACATAAGCGTATTCATAATAATTATATTGTTTAATTTAATTACACTCGGAAAATTTTTTACAAATATTATTCTAGAATGTAGAAAATTTAAGGTACTCCAATTTAATACGATTGTACGGATGAATATTAAAAAAAAAAAAAAGGTAAAAACAAACATAATATAAATTAAACATCCGTTCAAATTATAAAACACATTATCTTTGAAAATTCTTATATTTCCATATAACTTGTATAAAAATGATACATAATATTTAACAAAATATGTATTGTATATAAGTATGAATTTAAAAAAAAAAAACTGAAAAAATAAAATAAATAAAAATTAAATCAATTTCCTGGTTTTATTTCTAGTTACAACAAAAATTGATATTTTAAAGTTTTTTTTTTTTGTATATATATAACTTAGGAGAAAAGCCCAGGACAAGGCCGTACTTGATTTTGCAGGGCTTCTCAGCTGCAATGAAACCTTCCTTATTCTTGATTATCGTGATTAACATAGAGATTAATTCTCTGTTTCTATTGAAAGTATTTGAATTTTATGCATCGACGGATATAAACTTGTCCTCTTATATTCTGATAAATAATATAATTCTATCATATTTCAACACTTAAATTGCATATTAACATGCGACAACATTATACTGTCACATCTTATCATTGCATTATCAAGATTATTGTGTAAAAACATGATATTTTTAGATTGTGATTTGTAACATTATACATTTTAATTTTACATATATGTGTTGTTATTATATTACATTTTAATGTAATTAAATTCTCTTTCGCGGTTAATCAATATGTTTAAATTTACAGGTACAAAAATGTAAAAAAATTAATTTTATACAATTCTTTTTTTTTTTTTTTTAAATTAAAGGAGCTATTTTTACAAAAACGGAAAATTTGAAAAATTCATTACTCCAAAATTTTGCCATTTTTATAAAGATAAAAAAAAAAATTTTTTCACAAGGAACAAAAAAAAAATTCAAATTCAAAATCTAAACTGTAAATAATGTGTATCATGGAAATATTAATTACAACCTTGTAGTACAATAAAAGTCATTGACTAGTTACAATTATGGAAACGCAATTTTCACCCTCAATTATTATAAATATATATTTATAATTTAGGTACGCTTTTATATATCTTATAATTGCTTTTATAGTGAAATAATAAGCAAAGATATATTTCTTTCAAGTTTAATAATTTTTTGTTAATTAAAATTTTTTTCAATTCAAATATAAGTACAATAAATATTTTTCCAAAATACATTTATAAATGTATATAAATATAAAAAAATTGATTCAAATAATTATATTAATTATTATTTACCAATTAAATTTGTATTGCTTTGAATAAAAATTGATTAAAATAAAAAATTATTCAAGTAAATATAAGGTAAATTTTTTTTGAATCAAATAAATTTTTTTCTTCTGTAAATTTAGATAATTTTATTAAGTAGCCTAAGGCCAATAACATAAACAAATATTATATACATGTATATATATATATTATTTCTTTATACGATACATAAGCGAAAATGAGTACTAGAGTGGCTATATATCAACCAATGTAAGTCGATAAGTAGCTGATCTAGTCACCTATGCAACCGCCAACCAGGTATATACTCTTAGTCTAGGTTTAGTCTTGTGTTAGTCTTCTTCCGAAAAGCTTTTTATTTCTTTAATGTAAACAAAAATTATTTTTTACCAATTTATAATTAAATAAATTATTTTTTTCTCTCTCTCTCTCATCCTTTTATTTAATTACTAATTAAAATTTTACTTTTTTCAAATTTTTCTTATCAAACAAAATTATATAATAATTGTATATATATACTTGCGTTTTCGACAAGAAAAATCTTTACGCAGTAAGTGCTTTTGTTGATATCAAAATGATGAATTATTTTTAAACATTCTTTTTTTTTATTCGTCGTTCTCCGAATTTTATTAATTTACCCCTAGATTTTTTGATCGAAATTTGACATAATTTTTGTATTCAGTATTTTTTTTAAACTCCCAAAATTGCACTAAAAAAGGACTAAAATATTAATTTATTAAAAATTAGTTATTTAAAATTTTTTTAATTTATTTCATCTTAAAACAAATTTTTATGTTTATTAATAATAAACCAAACGAGTTTTTACAATAAAGGAATTGAATTTATAAAACACAATTTTTCCTTAATAAAAAAAAAGTACTTCTTGATTAAGGAAAAAATTTTTTATGTAATAATATTTAATAATAATAATAATATTCAATTATTTTTTTATGTGCGCATATAAATAGGGCGGTAATGTGCAGATATACATAATATACTCCAATTTAGTGTAAATAGAGAAAGGATTAAAATTTTTGATTTTATTTTTATAAAACTATAAATACAATGAATTCTTCAAATGGTATGGCTAAAATTCAAGAAATTGGCAGAAGAAATGCAGTTCCAATTATTTATGTGAGAGGAACTCACTATGAAATCGGATTTGATATTGTAAGTATTTTTTTAAAATAATTAATATAGAAATTTTATTTAAAATTTAATGATATGAATTATTTTGATTTAAATAATCAATTACTTGACTATTATCAAAATTTATTTGAACCAAATAATTTTGATTTAAATTAAATAAACTATATTCGAAATAATAATTTCTATCTTTTAAAACATCATTTAATTGTTTGAAATAATAATTATTTAATAAGAATAAAATATTTATTTGATATGAATACATATTTATTTAACAATAAAAAATAAGTCAATTATTGGAATTAAATAATCTTTTTTTGCATTAAATTTTTTTTATATTATGCCTAATGAGAACATTATTTTGTAAATTATAGTTGGTATTAAACAAGAATAAATAATTTAACTTTTGTAATTTATGCATTCACGTGTTCATCACTGCATTAAATTTTTCAATTAAGTAACTGCGACGTTTATATCTAATTTTTTTTTTTTTCTTCTTATTCTCAAACAGGAAAATTTATCTAAATTATGCACTGTATGCGTGTAAAAATTTATTACATAATATGTCTTTTTAATGATATAATTATGTTTAAACAATGATATAGTGTTTTAAAGAAATATTTTAAATTTGCACAAAAAAAAATTTAGAAAGACACGTATAAGCAACCATTTATAGGACATATATTCACATCAATACTATGAACAATTAATTGCGATTAGATCTATAAACTTAATGTGATTGAAAGGAATGTTTTCTGTTATAAAATGTCCCACTTATTAAATTATTTACATTTTTTAAACTTTTTATTTAAATTTAAATATTTGTATTCTTAAATTATAAATTAACAAAGAAAATGATTATTATTTTTCTAATTTTTTAATTTAAATTGTATAAAAAAAATTTTTGCAGGGGCGCACATTTGCTAAACTTATTCGTGATTATGTAGCAAATTATCGTCCCTTAAACGATACGTATTTACCTCTATATGAAAGTATGGATGGGAAAAAAATTTATGATGAAACTTTGGCATGCGTTAAAGAACAATTTCCTCATTATGTCAGAGAAATTGAAGGAACTGCAAATGGAGCTGAAGTTCCATTTTATAAGGTAATGAGAAAAAAAAAAATAATTTAAAGGTAATGAAGATAATTTCATATAGAAGAAAGAAATAAATACCATTTTGATAAATATCCTGAAGATCTGTTAATATCAATTTTTCAGCTATTTTTAATGCATCTCGATGATATTCTCCCAAATGTGATAGAAGGCAAACAAGGAGTGAAAGAACCAGTTGGCTGTTCCTCTATAATTTGCAATCAACCAGGCCAGGTTTTTCTTGTCTTTCAAATCTGAAAATAAAAAAAAAAATATTACTACAATAATTTTTTAACTTTCAGGAAATTTTAGGTCACAATGAAGATGCTTTAAGTGAAACATTAAATCATTGGTATTTAGTTGATGCTCACGTTATTGAATCTGGTTTGAAGGAAGAAAAATTCACGTCACTTAGTTATGCTGGATTTTTACCAGGTTACACAATGGGCTACAATCATCATGGTCTTGTATACAGTATTAATACTCTCAGTGCAAAAACCCTTAGATCAGGAAAAACTCGTGAGTTATTTTTAAATCTGTAAAAAGAAACTAAAAAATGAAATTAATAATTTTTGAATTTTATTTTCTAATCTAGCTCGTTATTTTATAACACGATCTCTTCTTGGTGTTGAAAATTTTGTTCAAGCACAACAAACATTAAGAAACGATGGTTATGGCGCAGCTGAGGGATTTTCAGTTAATATGACATTTCTCCTTCAAGAAGGAGATCGAATGTTTCATAATGCCGAAGTTGGACCTGTTGAATCTGATGCATTACAATCACAACTTTCAATATTAACAGCAAGTCCTGGAGAAACTATTTATCATTGTAACAAGTAATTTTTTAATTCAATAATTATAATAAATAAACATAAAAATATAAATTAAAGCAATTATTAATTAATTTTAATTTTTTTTTACAGGTATATGCGACTTAAGGTACCGGAAGTTACTGGTGTGATAATAGACAGTAGTACACATAGAATGGAAGCAATACAAAAGCATGGTCCACCGAAAAATTCTCAAGACGTTATTAATATTTTAAGTGATCAAACAGATAATGAATATAGAGTATTTCAAGAATTTGGACCTCAAGATTACGTTAAAACAATTGCTGTCGGTAGGTACCATTTAAAAAAAAAAAATTATTTACATTTCCAAATTTTTTAATAATAAATTATTATCAGGAATTTTCGATTGCATTGAGAGAACATGGTCCATTTATACAGACAAACCGAATTGCAGTGAACCGATATTAGTCATACAACTTCAATTAAATAATAATATAATTAATAATAAACATCTTTTATAGCACAATAAATTATCGAACGCAAACATTTATGGTAAATATATTTTTATTTAATAAATATATTTTAATTAAATAATCACTAAAATGTCTCTGTACGTTTAAATTAAATATAGAAAATGTTACATTTAGCTGTTATTAGAAAAAAATAAAATAAATTATATATTTAAAAAAAAATTGCTTTAATTTATAATTTTATTTCCTTGTCATAAAAATTATCGATTTTATTTAAAAAAAAAAAAATTCTATAGATATACATTTAAAAGAATATTTTATTACTAGAAATTTTTTTTTTTTTAAAGCACATACATTAAGTGTGATTATTTATATTTTTTTACCGATTAAATTGTAATTTATTAAATAGAGAATAATTTAGAATTATTGAAATTTTGAAATAGCTTCAGAATATATAGAAAAAAAATGTTTGTTTGTTTTTTGAGTATATGAGTCAATTGTTTCATCGACAAAATTTTGGTATTTCAATTTTTTGTCGTTTGTTTGGTTCCATTTCAGAGAAAAACTCTTGAATATCTTCGGCACGAACAACTTTTTTATTGTCGGCAAATTTTTGTAGATATTCTTTTAATCTTTCTTTCATGTTGTTATATTCTAAAATAATGGAAATTATTTTATTTTTTAATAATAATAAATGATGGAAATAAATAAATATTTACCTTCAATTACAGTGACCTGTTGTACATGATCAAGTGAGGCTAATGCTTTCATTCCCATTTCATAGTGAGACTCTCTATTATTTAATTTACCAGACTCTTCATATACTTGAACACTGTCTGCTTGATCTATCAAAAACTCGACTTTGTTTTCCACATAGAGCTAAAAAAATGTTTTAATTAAAAAGGAGTACAAATTTAAGGCAAAAAAAAAAAAAAATAAATACCTTTTTGCATTCATCACAAGTACATAAAGAAGATCTCCATCCTTCCTTCCAGTAACAACATCCTTTTTTCTCAACTATAGAAATACTTGTTGGTCTTGTACATTTGTTTAAGTTTACTTCAACTTCAACTGTTTCTTCAGTTTTATTTGCCTCATCATTATCTTTTGTTACTGAAAAATTATTTTACAATTATTAAAAATTCTATTTTTCTTAAATGTAAGAAATTAAAAAATTTATTACTTGAATATTTTGCCGCATAATTCCACAAGAAAGGTGTATTTGTCATACAATTGTCGCAAACCATTTCATCGTAAGAATTTTCATCGGGTTTTTCACGTCCAAGATGCTGAAAGACAATTAATATTTAATTCATTGAAAATTAAATTAAATATATATTTATAAAATTTTTATTATATACTCACTTTGGAATGATACCAATCTTCACAAATTGCGCATTGTAACATCTCATCGTTATCTAATCCTTCAGGATCTGGATAAGGCCTCATACAAGTACAATAAACACCATCAAAGTTTTGATTATATTTATTTTCCTCATTCAACTTTGACTTTACCTAGAAAATAATAATTAATTAGACACTTGAATCATTAAATTAATATATATATATATTTTAAAAACTTACCGGATATAAATTGCATTTTTTATCGACAAATTTTGAATTTCCACAATCACATTTAAAATGTCTTTTAGTATATAATTCAATTAATTCATGACCTTCATGACAATGTAAACTGCAAGCGAAACAAACTCCAGCTCGAGTTCCTTCAGGACGACATGTTTTACAAGCATAAAGTGCCTGTCTTATGTAGCCCTATGTAAAATTATTATTTAATTTTTTTTTTTCATTACGATAATTAAATAAAATTCTAGATCATCAAAGAAGAACAAAAATTAAATCTGAAAATGTATTATTTCTCGAACGAACTTTCACGATACAAGGCAAAAATAATAACACTTAAAATTAAAATGAATTAATCCTCATGAATCATGTTTTGCGACTAATATACGAATTGGAACAAATTCGTGCCAATATTTTGAGGATTCGATTCTTTAACGTTTATTTTACTATCCCTGAATATTTAGAAGAAATGCTTCAAAATTAATCAAATTTCTACCTAATCTTTATTATACTAATAAATATCTCAAGAAATGTAAATAGAAAATTAATATGAAATATTGCTTTTACATTTGACACGTAAACACACACACACTTGTATTAATTTTCTTATTATTTTAATTAATATGAAAATATATTTGATAAGACCATTTTTATTTTAACGTCAATAATTTCATGCAACTGAAAATTCATTTCATTAACAAAAAATATGTTAATAACATACTTGAATGTAAGTGCAATTTTTGTCGTCAGCTGGTCCTAAAACAGCATTAGCATCTTCTTCCAATTGATTTTCTTCTTGTAGAACATCGATCATTGTTACAGAATTCTCATCATCACATTGTTCCACGGATTTTTCCGTTGAATTATTCTTCTCTTGTAAATCCATTATTATAAAAACAATATTAGTAATTTACAAATATACTATAAACGATATCAAAAACTATGAATAAAATTGTTTCTCTCTTAGGCTATGTAAATAATACAATTAATTTTCCGAAGATAAACTTATTTCAAAAATATTGTTTACACTTTAAGTACGCTAAATTTGCATTCAAGAAAGTTAAATTTTTATATGAAATTTTGGAAAGCACAGGGTTGGGTAAAAACTGAACAGAATTTAAGAGAGGTTATGTTGAGTTACGAATTCCTTAAGGCAAAATCACATGTAAGCTACTTTCGAACTTTGCGCTTATGGTGGACAATTTAAAAAATAGCATTGTTCTTCAATACGTGAGTCATTAACAATAATCTCCCCCCTGGGGAGTTTATAGACCTGTTTATATTACATACGAGATTCGTTTCTATGTAGAACGGCGTAGTGTCTCACAAATTCTACTATAAAAATTATTTTTTTTTTTTATTTTTCTTAAATGTGAAAATGTCTGAACATTGGTCAAGTCTAAGATGACTTTCTGTATCAAATTTATGAAGTAAACTAACCCCAATTGTTTTATAGAAGGCAGTATGTTTTATTGATTACCAGGTGGTAATTGTAATCACGACATGGCATCGCGCAGGTGAGGCATTTTTTTTTGTACCTGCATAAAAAAAAAAAAAAAAAAAAAATTCGTAATTATCATAATTCACGGACACTTTGAGAGCAGTCCCACTTATTGTCTTTGTAGATTAGTTCTGCTCCGTATTAGGTAAGTTCTGAGGATTTTATTATATCAATTATACAAGCTAATAACAAATAAAATGTTACAGCTCGATGAAAAATAATTATTAAAAAAAAAAAGTCAACTCAGATTTGCATTTATTTCAGACAATCATGTTTCATTAAATTTTATTATAATATTTATTTTAATTAAAATAATTTCTTTAATATTTCTTTGGAGCAATTTTAAGGTGCGGCACTTATTCATTTAAAAAAGAAAAAAGATTTATTTTAAATTTAGGAAGTATCAGAGATATTAGATAATTATTTTTAAAAGAAAATCTAATATTTACGTGTAAGATTATAATTAGTTTTTAGATATTTCTAGGTATTTAATTTCAATTTAATTGTTTAAAGAATAAAAAGTTTATTAGAAACTTGTTAAAATTTATAAAATAATTACAGATGGTTTCATCCGAACATATCAGGTTTAGAAGCAGAACGACTTTTGATGGAACGTGGATATGACAGTTCTTTTTTAGCAAGGCCTAGTTCTTCTAATCCTGGAGATTTCACTTTATCTGTCAGGTAAAAAAATGTCATAAAAATAAAATATTGTTATAACAAGATTAGATAAAAATTCTATTATTGTCTGTGAATGACAAAGGAATGACAAAAATTATTTTAGAACAAAATTTATTCAAGTGACAGTTCAAGATTACTTTCTAAACCACAATCTTTTATAATAAATTATATATATATATATATATATTTTTTTTTAAATTTCTTTCTAAAGGCGAAACGGAGAAGTGACTCATATTAAAATTCAAAATACTGGTGATTTTTATGATTTATATGGTGGAGAAAAATTTGCAACTCTTTCGGAATTGGTGCAATTCTATATGGAAAACGATGGACAATTGAGGGAAAAAAATGGTGAAGTTATTGAATTAAAATATCCATTAAATTGTGCTGATCCAACGACTGAAAGGTAATTTAATTTATTTTTTATATAAAATAAAGTCAAAAATAATTCAAAATAATGTAAACTAAAAATTTATAATCTATTAATATTACAGATGGTTTCATGGACATTTATCAGCAAAGGAAGCAGAACGATTGATGTTAGAGCGTGGTAAAAATGGATCATTTCTTGTACGTGAATCACAGAGTAAACCTGGCGATTTTGTGTTATCTGTACGCACAGATGATCGTGTGACTCATGTTATGATTCGATCTCAGGTCAGTGACCATTAATCATTTTATTGTATTTCAATTGTAAACTATATTTATCTAAAAGAATATTTTACAATTTTTTTTTTTTAGGATAATAAATATGATGTTGGAGGTGGGGAAAAATTTGATAGTCTCAGTGACCTTATAGAACATTATAAACGTAATCCAATGGTGGAAACTAGTGGAAGTGTTGTTCACCTAAGGTAATATTTTATTTGCCTATTTTTTTTTTGTTTATTTTTTTTCCTTGAGATTATTTTTTTCTATGAGAAATATGGAGCAAAAATTTTGAAATTTTTAGACAACCGTTTAACGCGACAAGGATAAATGCCAGTGGAATAGAAAGCAGAGTTAGACAATTACATAAAGAAAATGGATGTTCGAATGGATGGCTATGTTGGAATGGTGCAGCAACTGGCGAAGAAGGTGGAGCAGTTCGGGGTAAAGGAAAAGCCGGCTTTTGGGAAGAATTCGAATCATTACAGCAACTTGAATGTCGTCATCTCTTCTCGAGAACTGAAGGATTACGAGCTGAGAATAGAGCCAAGAATCGTTATAAAAATATATTACCATGTAAGATATTTTTAATTTTAATTTCTATTTAAAAATATATGGAATTTTAATTTCAAAAAAAAAAAAAAATATTTTTTAGTTGATCACACGAGAGTTCGTCTAATCGATGTGGATCCAAATGTTCCTGGCTCAGACTACATCAATGCGAATTATATCAAAGTATGTTTTTTTTTAATCATTAAACTATTATTAATTTTTAACACTTTTTTCAATTTTTGGTAAATATTGTAGAATGATGAAAAAGAAGGTTCCGGTGTTGGTATGGGAGGCATTGGCGATAATGGATTATTCAATAAATGTTATATAGCTACTCAGGGATGTTTACCGAATACAATTCAAGATTTTTGGCATATGGTTTATCAGGAAAATACTCGTGTTATTGTAATGACTACAAAAGAAATTGAGAGGGGAAAGGTGATAAAAAAAATCTTACAAGAATTCTAAAATTTTTAATTTTTTTTCTAAATTTCCTCTTTTTTTTAAGAATAAATGTGCTCGATATTGGCCGGAAGAAGGTGAAGTTAGTGAATATGGCGGAGAATGGAAAGTACGAGCACTTGCTCGCACCTCTACAGCAGATTATACATTACGAGAATTTCTTCTCCAAGGAAGTAAGCCTAATTTTTCTGAGCCAAGAAAGATTTTTCATTATCATTTTCAGGTTTGTAATGTTCTTAAATGTTTAATTTTTTTATAATTTTTCCTATATATTTTCATATAATGCGATTTTTAGGCCTGGCCCGATCATGGAGTTCCATCAGATCCAGGTTGTGTGTTAAATTTTCTTCACGACGTTAATGCAAGACAGGAATCGATCGCTGCCACCGCTTCGACTGGGGTTCCAAGTAGTCAAACTCCAACGGCTGTTGGACCAGTTCTTGTACACTGTAGCGCCGGAATCGGTCGAACGGGAACATTTATTGTCATAGATATGATTTTGGATCAAATTAAACGACATGGTAAATTTTTAAATTATTTAATTTTTAAAAGAAAAAGTAAAATTTTCTTATTTTTAATTTTGTTTTTTATTTTCCTTTTGTTTCAGGCCTTGATTGTGAAATTGATATTCAAAGGACCATTCAGAGGGTAAGATCCCAAAGATCCGGAATGGTACAGACTGAAGCGCAATACAAATTCGTGTACCTAGCTGTTTTGCATTATATTGAAACTGTCTCGCAACGGATGCAAGCCGAACAGGTAATTCATTAAATTATTGTTTTAAAAAATTAAATATTTCCTAATTTTTCTTTTAAAATCAAATAATGGAAAATTGCCTGCATTTCAGAAATCGTTACAATTAGGTCGAGAATATACCAATATTCGTTATAAAAGTGAAACGAATGCTATTAATTCAGGTCTTGGAGATACACCAATTTCCACGCCAACTATGCTTTCAAATTCGTTGAGTTTTAATCTTCCCACTCCGGTTGGAAGTCTTAAACCGAAATGAGCATAAAATTTCTACGCGCTTTTAGGCCTAAGGCCAGTCATAGAGGCACAGTGATTATGTATTAAAAAACAAAAAATGTCATTCCTAAACGTTCGTCACAATATTTGAAACAGACTTTGAATTTGCATACTTTATTTATTTAAAACAATATTTCTATCTATACAGGATGGCTATAAATAAGTTAAGTCTTCTGACAAATTTTATTTCATAAAATAAGATTATAATGAGATTTAAAACAAATCTCATACGGCCTTTGTAATAGTACGAATATATATAAATTTTTTTTTTTAAACAATTTTTGATGCCATTACATATTTGAGACAAGAACACTACTTTCAATTCACTAGCGGGCCATTTGTTAAAATTTTATTTATTATAAAACGAACATTTGTATCGTATTATGCAAAGTTCTGAGCGTTGCATTAGAAATGCAATGAGCCTTTCAAAAGCTGTGAAATTAGCGTTGCTGTATATCTTACGATCGGCGGAAATGCCACAAATAAGAAAGAGATCTTCATTAGAAATGTAACTTTATTAGAAGAGAAGAATTACAATGATGAAGAAATAATTTGACAATTATACAAATTTTTAGAATGCTTATTATATTTAGATGTGTTTAGAACAATCGTGAATCAAACGATTTTCAAGTCACGTTTTCAATCACAATTTTATATTTCCATTTGCGTGATACTCGTTTAATTATAATTTCATTAACCCACAACAGTTGTCATTCAATAATTTTTTTTTTTTAGTTAATGAAATGATTTTTACGCGTTTGCATGCTTTTTTTTAATTTTTAATACATTGCAACTGGCGTAACTTAGATTTTATATTATCAAGTTTATTTTTATTGCAGTCTTAATATTAACATCAAAACAGTTCTCTTTCACATTTATACACAAGACAATCAACTATTTTATTATTAAAAAAAAAAAAAATCGTCAGAAATTGAATTTTTATCGTACCAAAAAAAAAATGAAAATTTTACAGAGACTTATTCCAGAGAGAACTGCATTTTCCACTGATAGTTTCTTTTTTATTTTTATCAATCAAGTATTACTTTTATTATCGAAATTGTAAAACGTGATACATAAATCAACACACTGCACACGATTCATGTTATTCCATGAAAAATTCAATTTCGATACTTATATATAATTAAAAAGAAAAAAAAAATGAATTAAACGTGAGATAAATTGTAATGAATTTTACGAATGTAGAAAATATTTAATGCGTAGATAGGATATTTAGAATAATGAAGGAAGCAATTTGTCAATGTGTTCATTTATGTATTATTTTTCATTATTTTATTAGTAATTAAAATTCGAATTTTATTATATTGTTTTGGACTTTGTGCACACTTGTAAAAGTGTCGACAAATTGTACGCATAAAAAAAAATTATTATTGAAAAGAAAAATAGACTTCGATTATGATTTTTAAATAATTATATATATTTTTGTTATATCGCTAGAAAATACCAAGTGAATATTTTTGCTTGGATTGTGTAAAAAGTAAATTACATTGAATTTTATATGAGGGCGAAAAATATTTGTTTTTCTAATCAAAAAGCACATGATAATTATATTATTATTATTATTTGTGGGACGCATTATTTTGCATATAAAGTGTCAGACATTAGTTTATAATACTGCTTCAATTTTTGTACTTGGTTGTCCAATGGCTTATATAAATTGTAAACTTTTGTAGCAGTAAACGTAAATGTGATATCTTTAAAATAAATTTTATAAAGCTTTATTAAGTTAACAGAAATTAAACATGTGCTGCACACAGACTTGTGTTTTTCCATTATTACCTCTTAATTAATACTATTTTTTTTTTTTTTTTAATTAAAACGAAAAAATTACTTTTGAGATATTTTATTCAAATGTTTGAAAATGCTTTTTTTCAATTATAATGACAATGATAGAGTTCACTTATGTAATTAAAAAATATAAACTAAAACTAATTATTTAACTCCGTTATATATATAATATTTAAATTTGAATACTGCTTAGCGAAGAAAAATAGAAAAATGTACAAATTTTTCATTATTAATTAAAAATTATGTTTTACGTAAATAATAAATTGTTTATAAAGAGCCGAGCTAAATGAACAATATAGAATTACAATATACAATTTTGTAATTTGTGAATATATGATGAAAAAAAAAAAGTAATCGCGTTCTATAAAAAAAACACTTAAGAATTAGTTCAAAATATAAAAAAAAACTTATTTATAAATTTATAAAAATTTCTATACACTCGTCAAAGCTCTTGATATTCACACAATACATTATATCAAGCGTATTAAATTTATGTACGGTCATGTAAGTGATATATTTTCTTAGAATTCTAACATAGGTGATTAAAAAAATAATAATAATAACTGTAAAATAATAAAAATTTACAAAAGAAAACACCGATGAAAAATAAAGAAACTTTTATTTTAATATAATTAAATAAAGAAATTTTTATTTCTCCTTGTAATTGAGATATTTAAGTAGAAATTCAATAAAATTAAATCACCTATGTGGATTCTAAATTGGCATTTTGGTGTATAAAATTGAATATCATTTTACTATTTTAATTTTATTAGAAAAAACTTTATCAATTGGTTTTACTTCACCAAATCTTGCTTTTCGTTTCTCTATCCTGTCTTGCAATTCAGCCTAAGGGAACAAAATGTACAATTAAAATTTCACAAAAAATATTTATTAGTTTTAAAAATATTTGCAATTATTACCTTTTCCATAACACTGGAAACTGAGCATCCAAACCTTTCTTGTCTTTTCTTCAATGTCTCGTAGGATGTATTCTATAAAAATTTATTTAAAAATAAATAGTTGATCATAACTATTAAAAATCAAAGAAAAAAATTATGGAAAACTCACTTCTGATGCTTTGATTGACGAGCTATTTGTATCATTCATATTAAACCTTGCCGCTCTTGCTAATTTTTTTGCTGTTTCAGAAGCTGGCATGCCAAATTTTCTCTTTCTCATTTCTAATCTCTAAAATAAGATAAATCAATTTATAATAAAAAAATAGAAATTTTAATCATTATAAAACTGTAGATAAAAATTATAATTACTTCCTGCATGCTGAGCTCGGATAATTTAATAACTTTCTTTTCCGCTACTGCATTTTCGTCCTTTTTCGGCGATTCCTTATCTTTTTCTGTTTTTTCCTCAACTTTGATATCTTCTATAACAGTTTTGCGATTTAAGACAATTTTTTTCCCATTCGAAGCTCCATTACTATTACTGTCTGTTGATAATTTTCGTTTCTCAACAATTTCCTGAGAATCTGGTTTGCTGGATAATTCTTCAATTTCCTCATCCTATATTACGTCAATAAGAATTAATATAATAAAAAGTAAATAATTAAGAAATTTTTTTTGAAAATTTTAACTTACACCCAATATCTCTTCATCCAGTATTTCTTCAGTTGTTTCATCAAGTGATAATGTTGAATCTAAAGAAAGAGCATCTGATGCTGAGAGTATTTTATATGTTCCAATAAACGAAATAATTTAATTGAATTTTAACACAATAACAGGAAGCAATAAAACTATAACTAGAAATTTATTTTAAAATTAAACTTCCTGTTTCTAATTCTTAAAAATTAAATTACCTGAAACTGATATTATTTTAAACAAAACCCCTAAGGTCACAAGTTTTTCATTTGTAGTTTTATCGTATTTATGTGAAATTTGACACCCAAGTTTTATCAAATTAGCAATACAACTACTACCGAGAAAGCTATCTAACATTTCTTAAGAAATATATTCTTGAAGCACAAAAGAATTATGAATTTATGAAAATCGATGAAATAAATAAATTTAATAAAAAAAAAAATAATAATAATTCTTTTTTCTACAACTCACCTCCATGCAAGGCCAATTGGAGTCTTTCAACCAATTCATTTTTATTTCCCGAAGTAGGTAAACCACGTTGTTTTAGTTCTGCTTTTAAATCGGCGACCTTAAAGAAAAAAACAATTATCAACGCATTAGTAAACAATAAATGTTTAAAGATAATAAAACTAAAACAAAAAAGGAATGCCAAATTTTGAGGTTATCGGCTTGACCATTCCAAATTGCACAAAAATACATACCTTCATCTTTGATAATTCAGATAGTCCTTTCTCATAGGACGAATCAGCCATTTTAAAGTTATTAATTACCGTCTCAAATATATTATTTTGTATATATTACTCACTAAATTTCCGTGGAAATACAGGCGATAGTTTTTTTTTACACACTCGAATCAAGATTAAATACAATTAAATATGAAACTATGTAATCGGAACTGAACCGAACTAAAGATGAGAAATTCTTTATTATCGATAATAGAAAAAGAAATTAAATAACCTTTTGTTGATAAAGTAATAAAACAGTCGGTATGATATCTAACCTTAAAATTTTACATAAAGCTCACGTCACATTACTCTTTTTTTGTCAACGAATCAGAAAAAACCTCACCACACTGTCATTGGTTCATTTAGATCAACTTGTCCAGAATAATAATTGCAGCACTGTGTTACACACTTTATTCTTTATTGCAAGAAAAATGTGTCGTCTGCTCTTTTTTGAAAATTGAGTTTTAGTTTATGTCTTTCACGTTTAAGAATGACACAGTTTATTGTCAAAACGAAAAATGTGCCAGAAATCATAAACACTCGTCATGTCACGACGAGGTTTGATAAAAATCTTATAAAATACTTGTGTTGAATATAATCTTGTCAAGATAAAAATTCTATCTACCAATACACGCACGATCAGCATTTTAAAACGCGAAGGCTGACGAAAGCGAAAGCTTCATTTTTTTCTCGATTAAATTTTGTGAATAAGCACAATTTTCACAGGGCCATTTATCAAGTGACAAAATACATTGTTAAGATTGACATAAGCACCGCGGGGATTGTCGTATAATTTAATTATTGTAAATGCATTGTGAACTAGATCTGTTGATCAGTAGTGATCGGTCCGTGGTTTGGGTCCGGAGGAAGATGGCCGCCAGTGATTCTCTGTCATGAAAAAAGTCAAGATTTGCATTTCTGTTTGCACTTGCAGCAATGAAACATAGCAAGTTGCGAAATTCAAGTGTCATTGTTAATTAGGAGTTGAGTTTTTGAAAAAAAGTGTCACGGTGTTTAAAGTGGCATTAAAATTCAGTGTGACGCGATATAGAAGAACGTGGTGAATCCTCACGGATTTTCCAAAAGGAGTTTATTTTTCATTTGCAAAAGAATGGCATCCGATAAGTAAGTGTATAAAGGTTAATAATAATAAAAATTGATTCAATGAGATCTGATTAAATCAAATCGTCATTTAATAAAGATAACGGCAGTGTGATTTCTATCGTGTCTTGACGTGTGAAAAATTTTTTGCCGACAGTTTTATTTAATAATTCGAGTCATCAAAATTGGTAATGTAAATATTATATTTGTTGATCGTGTAATAATTATAAAAAAAAAATTCTTAAGTAACGCAAGCTTGGCTTTGGGTGGGACCCATAAAGACTCGCGCTGCACCCTTCTTTTCTCTCCTGTCACTTGTTTCGCTTGTTATCTTTTGTCCATGTCGTGCTCGTCTTTTTTGCACTTTCGCGTACCGATCTCCACATAGATATATTTGCGCGGACTATTTGTGCCAATTAAACGACCAGCATGACATCAGCCGGTTTTGCAGCCTGCATTTCCATCGATTGTCACCGTGAAAAGGGTGTGCAAAGTGACAGTTCACACTTTAAATCATGCCCAAACATTTTTCTCATCGTATCCATTTTTTTTTTTTTTTTTTTTGGTATTTAAATCTTTCAAAATTTATTGTTTAGTTTCTTTTTTTTATTAATCGCAACGTCTGCGAAACCAAGTTTTCTTGTGAACAACTTTTTTCAACTCTTTGAAACCAGCATTTTTCAGATTAATTTATTATTCAATAATCTTGATTTCAAGGAAGCACTTTCCCTCGTCAAAGTGTAACTTTGAAGAAAAAAAAAATGTAAAAGATTTTGCTTGTGTTGAGAAAGAATTATAGTTGAGAAAATTGTTTATGTTTCTTTAATAGGTTTCAGAAAAATAAAAGTTTCATATTGTATATTCCTGTTTGTAAAATTTTAAGACCTTTTTCTAAATGTCAAATAGGTAAATAAAAAAAAAAAGAAGTGATAAAATTGATAATTTTTTTTATCTCAATTAAAATGGATAATTTACATAATGCACATGAATTCTTTTTTCTTTCTCTCTGTACAATTTGAAATGAAGGATTTAGTACACTCACAGAGTCATAAACGACAAGCTATAAGATTCTTTAGAAATTCCAGTTTCATTTAATTTTAAGTGGAATCAATGAAAGTGGTACTCCCAACCTTATGTTTATGCTTCGCTTAATTTTAAGTACATCCCTTTTATGTTTAATGCGGTTCATGATGGAGCGCTTTCATATATTCATTTTATATCAGCACTTTTAATAAATTTTTCCTAAAAAAATTATTGGGAAATATTTAGATAATTTTTAATTTTTTTCTAAAAAAATATACTAGTTATTTAAATTGAAAAAATTCCAATACAAATCTGTATATAGAAATAGGGATTTTATCTGAATTGAAACCACATTTTCTTTCTCTATTTTGAGGCAAGCGATGAATATAACCCAATTACTGGAATGATAAACTTTTGGAAGTCAATGTTGACTGTCAGAACTATATACTGATACGAGTTTGAAATCCGAAGGGGAATTACAATGTGTAAATATATGATAAAATTGAACAATTTCTCTCTCAGGATTACCCTCGCAGTTTATTACTCAAATTTTACATTTATAATATAAGTGAAATTTAAAGAGTGCATTTTCATACAATAGTTTCTTTCATTTCATATTCAACAAAAGTTTGTCCTCCTTTCCAATTTTACAAATTCTTATATTTATTTATATTTTCTTTAAAAAAGCAAATTCATTTTTTTATGCTATAAAATTTCCCATTTTATTATATATTTATCGATATAATTTATTATATGGATTTATTTATTATATTATATTTATTATATTATATACAATATGGAGAGAATTATTGTTAAAAATAATTTGAATTTTTCAGTAAAATGGAATGGGTGGAGATCATCGAACCACGTACGAAAGAACACATGTATGCCAATCTGACAACAGGGGAATGTGTTTGGGATCCTCCACCAGGTGTGCCTGTGTAAGTATATTTTCCAAAACCGATAAACTATTTTTAGAAAATAACATATAGTTCTTCATAGAACTAGGATTATACATCAAATGATTCTATTTTAGTATCGACAAAGTCTGGAATTTGACATCAATTTTCAATTATGAGTCAAGCGAAAATTGTTTATGGTTTACGGCAAACATTCTCCAATTTTGCGTTGCTATTTCTGGAAAATTGTACTCTGTAAATTTACCAATCTTTGCTTCACTCATAAGTTGTTATTATTCTTCGATATGTTAAAAGATTCATATAGATATTAAAATTTTTTGAATTTTTTTATTCTCTTTTTTTATAATTAAGAAAAAATTAATTGATAAAATAAAGTAAAATAAATTGAATTGAAAAAAAAATTTATTATAATGAAAATTAAGATTAATTGAAAGAAAATGTAGATTGAGAAATAATGAAAAATTCTAAAGAGAATCTAAAAGAGATTTAATGAAAATTGATTTAGGAATCGTAATTGAATTCTAAAGAAATTTCGAATTTATTATTAATTTTCTTGTTATAGTAATTAATTTATGATTTATAGGATATTTGACATTTGTAAAGTAATAGCACGTATGAAAAATATTGGAATGATAAGTTTGAAGAAAGAATATAGGGTATCGATCTCTCACCAGACTGCAGGCATGAGCTTCATATATATATATGTATATCTGCATCCTTTAGCTTAAGGGCACTCTGAACTTTCAAATCTTTTCTTTTTCGCCCTACATATATATTTTTCTTGTATAGTCTTTGTTTTATTGGGGAAAAATTCTTTTTTTTTTTTTTTTTTTTTTTTCTTTCGTTTCATTCTTATTTCAAGGTGACCGTGAATCAGGAAATAGTCATAAAATTTTTGTCAAATGTCGGAATAAAAAACTAAATCAAAATTTTATAGTGAAAATTTAAATAAATTTCTGAAATATACTTTTAAAAATGAAATTTTACATTTGTTGTAACTATAAACAAAAGTGATAAATTAATATTTTTTGAAATTGCATTTATCATTAATTTCAGATAATAAATTTATAATTAATATATGTTGGTCGTCAACGGCAAAGTGGATTGATTTTCATTTAATATTTCTTTTTGATAAAATATAAATTCGTCGAAACTGTTTATACTTGTGGAAGCAAGTCTACTGGTCAAAGGTTGAACATCGCTGACACAGATCTTCTCAACGTGTTTAGTGCACGAGCATTAAATTCCGTCAGAAATGCAGGATGGGCTTTTGCATTCGTGGTCAAGATACCTCATACATATATAGCTATAGCGAGAGATTTAATCCCCCGGGTGTATTATAATTCATACACTAGACCAGTAGCTCGTTAAATGTTAATTTTTATCCATTACGTGAAATTGAAAGCGAATTTTTATCAAAAAGTATCCTTTGACAAAATTTACATAAAATAATTTAGTATTTTTTTTTAACGAGTAAAAAAATTTTTAATTTTCTATTTAAATTAAAAACAAAATTGTTTAGTTTATAGTTTTTAATTCAATAAATTACTGAGAAAATATGTTTTTACTTGTTTTTTCTTGATAAAGCTTGACGATTTAATTAACATGTTGAATTTTTAAATTAATTTGATTTGCCGTAAAGCAAGTTAACTTCTTATTCATTCAGTTGGCTGTTTGAATGACGGGTCTGTTAAGTCTCTGTTTCGTCTCTTCTTCGAATAACGTTTGTCTATTTACCGCCTTTTTTTTCTTTTCTTTTTATTTACAGTAAGAAAACGGATAATAATCAATGGTGGGAGCTGTTCGATCAAAACACTTCGAGATTTTATTATTATAATGCAACTTCACAAAAGACAGTCTGGCACCGTCCTAATGATTGTGACATCATTCCTCTGGCGAAATTACAGGTGAACTTTTTTTTGTATTTAATTTAATAAAAATAATGAATAAAAAGAAACGATTATAAATTTAATTGAAATTTTTAATATAGATTTAATTTATTTCTATTGGTTTTATTATTTTTTTCTAAACATTGCATTTATTTTTTCTTGTTATTTATGTAATAATCTAATTTTGAAATTTCTTTATTTATTTTTTCCAATAAAGAATATTTCTGTGGTGAATTGCAGGCATCATTCAGCTTAGTCGAGTTTGATTAGAGTGACGTCATTCTATCTTGTATTTCTGTATAGAGGATCAGGGCTTTGTGGAAAAGTTCAAATATCGTTTTAGATCATTTTTTTTTTTAAATAATGGAAAAATACTTTTTCTCACTATACATTGATCTTAGATAATTTTTTATCTTATTCTATTTATTTGTTATGGAAAATTTTTTTTTATAAAACCTCGAAAAATTAAGAAACCTATTAAAAAAAAAAAAAACTTGAGAGTTTAAAAAAAATTATTTATTTTTGGAGTATTTGTCTCCCAGCGGCTAAAATAGATTGGCCTCTGAAATTCTTTCTGCATTATTTTTGAACTGCAAATTCTTTTTTTCCCAAGGAAATTTTTTTTTTATTAGTTACCTTGAGACTGAGAATTAAGAAATATTTTTAAAAATTTATTTTTCTGTTAAACAAATTAATTTTTTTAAAATCTTTATTTGTAAAAGAGTACAAAAAGTATTTTTCTATAAATTTGGGAATTTTTTTTATAATTTTTGTATTAAAAATTTCTTTTTTTGAAGAATTTTCGCCTTTTATGGTTAGAATATTTTTTTTTGAATCTTGAACTTTATCCGTCGGCAGTATGTGTGTGCCTACTTGGCATAGAGGTGGAAATGCGAGTAAGCTACCATCTTGGTTTCTGGTGTTGCTATAAATAGGTGATCACAGAGCCAGATGAAAAAGTGTGGTCTGTATCGTAGTGTACATCTACGAAATGTTTAGGATCCTGCATTAGTCATACGCTAAGAGATATTGGAGAGTAAAGTACCCAGATGCACAGCTTCCTTCTGGATCATGGCATTAAAATGAAATTAGAAACTTCCGAGAAATCTCCCCTTGGAAAGAAAATTTTATTTAGTTAATTATAATAAATAAATATAATTTAAATTTTTACAAATTGAATTTTGCAGAATATATTAATATTTTTCAATTTTCCAAGTTATACATTTTTTTCTTAATCGCACAAGTAAATTAGAATAACGTAACGCGTTTATCATTTTTCAATTACGCCACTTTTTTTTTTTCCTCTTTTTCTGTAATAATAATGTCGATAGAAAGCGTGTGAATTCATCCATAGAAGTCTTTGCTTACGGTTCAATGACAAATCACTTAACTGTTTCCTTTGAAAAATTCAATGTGTTTCCTCTTCTAAAATGAAAGTGGATATTTTCAAATGAAATAAAATGACAAATATTGTATAAAAATTGTATATTTTTAAAAAAAGTAATTTGAAGTTATAGGGAAAAATATATATTCGGTATTTTTTAATTGAAAAAAATAATAAGAAGTATAGTAGTAAATAAATTAAAAGCGAAATTTTTTTTTTCTTTTGTCAAAGCGGAAAAACTAAGTGGTAATATTTTCTCAGAGCGGACGTTTTACTTTATGACTTTGGAGTGTTCTATAGGTAAAAGTATTGGCGAGGGAGTGCAGTGAGGATCGTTAAAACCTTGTCCTTCGTCCCAATTTGAAAATGCTTCTATATACATATATATCGTTTCACATTTATATGTACGATAAAAATGCAGCTGCCTCCGAAATGAACTTTCTGAAATTTCGAAATTAACCGAGTTAATTATTACAAATTGAGACAATTATTAATCAGGTCAATTACCACATTCGTGTATATATATGACAATGTTAATCGCTACGAATTGCCGTTGTTATATCTTAGAAATTTATTCTTTCCGCATCATTTTTTTACGTATTTGATATTTTTTTTCAAGTATTTATTTTAATTTTCGTAGATATCTATCATTTTTATTTTCAGTTTTGTAAATTTAATTTTTTACTGAAAAAAAATATTTTTTGTGAATTTTCAAAATTGATGGTTAATTTAAAAAATGAATTTCGGCTTTCTGAATATGATTCATCTTTTTTATAGACATTGAAGCAGAACACAGAACCAGCAGGTGGCGAAGGAACGACTAATTCTCAGAAGCAAAATGACTCAAGAAAGAAGGAATCCGTTTCAACGCAAACTCAAACCCCGATTGTTGGTCGAACAGGACGTTTTAATCATCATGAAGCACCTAATTTGGCAGCTAATATGGTATTTTCAATTAAATCAAATTGAATATTTTTTTTTTTAATTAGAATAATTAAATTAATTTTTTATTTTTAATTAATTTTTTTTTTTGTTATTTTTAATTAAAGTTTTTCTTTCTTTTTTTTAAGCAAATAAATAAGCCCATTGGTTTGAGTACCGGAGCTGGAATCGATCTTAGAACGTCACCACCATCACCTTCGCCGTCCTCAAGACGACATCATCACCATCATCATCATAATAGTAGACATCATCATAGGCATCATGAGCAACCAACGACACGACGACATCATAATCATTCTCAAGATTCCGGACGATCAAGCGATAGTTCGGTGTCTCATAGTCGAACATCATTAGAATCGACTGGTTATAGACTTTTAGATTCACCTCATCGACATCAACAACGAACCGTAGCGCAACAACAAATTATTTCCTCACAATCTTCGTCCAGACAGCCTAGCGGTAGCTTAGAAATTAGATCTCACAAAAGTGGAACATTAGAGGGTGTAAAAAATCAAAAAATCCTCTCCACTGTTGATTCACAACCAATTGGATTGTCATTATCGACAAGTACTCCACTTTTTAAAAAGAAAACATTCACTGAACCACAGTCACGAGCTGGAAATTTAGATTTAGACAAGAGTAAAAATGGTGAGAATATTTAAATAATATAATATTTAAAAATATTGATTGAAGATAAAGAAAATTTTTTTTATTGAAATTCCAGGTAGAGAAAGTAGTAGAAGTTCATATGGACCCGAGCCAAGTACATCGCCGTATCGAGAAACAGTTATGGAATGTCGTGGATTTAGACAGGAAATGGCACCGTATCGTCCACCAGAAATTCAAGCGTGTTACAGCCATAAACCGCAGACGGAAAAATATGGTTCCCTTATTGAAACTGGTAGTCGTTTTCGTGATAGAGAACGTGAATCACTTCACCGGGAGCGAGTCAATAGTTTCGATAAATCGAATGCACCTGCATTTTATCCAAGTTCGGGTCATTCAAGAAATATCAGTAAACCGGAAACCACTGGTAGTATTGGTAGGCGACATCATGGATGTTCAGCTTCTCTTTCCGAGGCAAATGTCCGTGAAATGTATGGATCCATATCCACCGACAGGAACGAGCCATCGAAAAGTTTAGCGAGAGGTGTGAATCCTTATTTTAATACTCTATTTGATTAAATAATAATTGTAAATAATAATTGTAGATAATAATTTTAAATAATTATTAAAATTTCAGGTACGACCGTTTTAGGGAATGTATCGAAACAGAGAAGTTTGGAAGTTTCGGAACGTGAGAGAGAAAGGGATTATCGAAGAACTACGGCGTGCAATAATTCAATAGATTCTAGTGTACAGCAGCCTTTGGCTCGTAGTTATAGTTTTGTGCAACAGCAGAAGCAGCAGCAAAAATTACAGCAACAGCAACAACAACAACAACAGCAGCAACAGCAGCAGAGTCGAAGACATGAAAAGGATGATGATTCTATGCACGAACGATATTTGGTTGGACAAACTCATGATCCTTCGCGTCAACGACTTTGCAGTAATACAAGCAGTAGTAATAGTAGTCACAGTAGTAGTAACAGTGCTGTTGAAGATGAGCCGGAAGCGCAAACGGAAGCTGATAACGGGAAGAAGAAAAGAAGCAACGGAAATCCAAGTCCACCACCATCACCCTATTATGGAAATCTTCTTGTTGACGCCGATCATTTGCTACCTCTCCAACATTACATTCTCCAACAGGCGAAACTTTCTGGTATTTTATTTTTCAAATTTTTTTTTATTTTTCCAATAATTGTTTTTACATTATTATTAATTGTTTCAGGTTGTTACAAATTTGGAGATCCTTTATTGGCAGAAGAGGGCGATGATTCTTTAGACGAAGAAGGTGGCAGAGCAAGTGAACTCCGAGGGAGAGGTGATGACGATTCAGATGATCAATTCGCGGACGATGAAGCCGCCAGCAATCAAGGAGATTCATCGAGTCAAGAATATCTCGAAGATCACTATGCAGGTATGAAAATTGTTTTTGAAAAATAAAAAATTTAGAAAAATTATATAATAATAAAATGCTTGGTCTGTCCTTCTGTCCTAACTTGAAGTTGGTCTTTTATGATTTCACGTGTTTCTTGAATAGTAATCTTATAACGTGTCAAATTTGTGTCAAATTAAACTTGAAAATTTTAGAAATAATTAAATTTCAAAAGATATTGTTAATTTTCAAACAATAATAAAATTTTACAGAACTAAAAATAATTTATCAAAAAATTTTTTGGAAAACATTTTTTAAATTTAATTGAATTTTCAAAAGATTTAAAATTGAGATTTTAGAAATTAATTGAACTTCAAGTGATTTTAATTAAAATTTTATATGTTTTCACTAAAAAATTTATTAGAAATTACAGACAAAATACAATAATTTGATAATCATTTTTTAATTGAAAAATGGTTTCAGATAGTTGAATTTTCAAAGAATATTATAAAAATAATTGAATTCCCTTAGAGTTATAATTGAAATTATTAAATTTAAAAAAAAAAAAATTTCGATGGAAAATTTTAGAAATAATTAAATTTTAAATGCTTTTAAATTCAAATTATTGAAAATTCAATTAATTTTGCATTCAAATTTTTTAGAATAATTAAATTTTCTTTAATTTTGATTTGAAATTTCGGAAAATAATTAAATTTCAATTAAAATTTTGGATAATAATTCATTTTTAGTTGATTTTTTATTGAAAATTTTGATAATTAATTTTGAATTGAAATTTTGGAAAATAATTAAATTTCAATTACAATTTTAAATAATAATTCAATTTTAGTTGATTTTTGATAATTAATTTTGAAATGAAATTTTAGAAAATAATTAAATTTTATTTGATTTTAAATTTAGAAAATAATTGAATTTTAGTTGATTTTGAATTGAAAATTTTGAAAATAATTGAATTTTCTTTGATTTTGAATTGAAATTTTGGGAAATAATTGAATTTTAATTGAAATTTTGAATAATAATTTAATTTAAGTTCATTTTTTATTAAAAATTTGGATAATTAATTTTGAATAGAAATTTTAGAAAATAATTGAAGAATTTTATTTCATTTTAAATTGAAAACTAGGAAAATAATTGAATTTTAAAAGATTTTGAATTAAAAATTTGGAAAGTAATTGAATTTTTTTTGATTTTGAATTGAAATTTTGGGAAATAATTGAATTTTAGTTAATTTTGGAATTGAAATTTTGGAAAATAATTAAATAATTGAATTTTTGTTAATTTTCAATAGAAAAATTTGGAAAATATTTGAATTTTAGTTGATTTTAAATTAAAATTTCGGATAATAATTGAATTTTATGTGATTTTAAATTGAAAATTTGGAAAATAATTGAATTTTAAAAGATTTTGAATTAAAAATTTGGAAAATAATTGAATTGTCTTGGATTTTGAATTGAAATTTTGGAAAATAATTAAATTTCAATTACAATTTTAAATAATAATTCAATTTTAGTTGATTTTTGATAATTAATTTTGAAATGAAATTTTAGAAAATAATTTTATTTTATTTGAATTTAAATTGAAAATTTGGAAAATAAGTGAATTTTAGTTGATTTTGAATGGAAAATTTTTGGTAATAATTGAATTTCATTTGATTTTAAATTGAAAATTTGGAAAATAATTGAATTTTAAAAGACTTTGAATTTAAAATTTAATAATTTAATAATTAATAATCTGAGGCCTATAAACATATAATTTTTATTTTTATCATTTAATATGGAATAATATTCTACTAAATTTAAATAATTATTGATAATATTAATTTTTAATTTCTCTATAACAAATAATGAAACAGTCAATTTGGCGCGCTTGCGCGCATTTAATATTGCTAGTTAATATTAAATTATTTTTTTTAGATCTTGCGAATTATGATACAGCGGGCCTAGCGACTTATTACAATACAGCTGACACGTTAACGAGGCCTCAGGTAACGGCTCCCATGGCACCACCACCGCCACCACCGACAAATGTCACTCAATCCGAGGCACGTGAAACAATAACACCAAGACCAATATCTCTACCAAATCCAGTGGTGATTTCGGGGAGAAATTTTGATACAACCGATTATGATGAGGCGCGACGTGATGACAATACAAGCGGTGGTGATATTGAGAAATATGCTCAGGATAATTTGAATTTAAATTGTGGACGACCAAAAGGTTTGAGATTATTGTTTAGAAAGAAATTCAGCGTTCGGGATATTTTAAGTTGGTCAAAGGATCCAATACCACAACCGATGCTGGTCGTCGTTGACGGTGAGAAATTATTGAAACGCGAGGCCTGCAATTTATTTCGTTTGGTACAAGTTTATATGGGTGATCGTAAGGCAAATGTTGGCATGACATTGGATGGTGTTGCAATGGATATTGTGAATACGGCATTTTCAAAGCCACCATTGCGCGATGAACTCTATGTGCAAATATGCCGCCAAACCACAGAAAATCCACGTAAAGAAAGTTTACGTAGAGGTTGGGAATTAATGGCCGTTTGTCTTGCATTTGTTCCACCTAGTGCAACATTTGAACCATATCTCGAGGGCTATATGAATAGACATCGTGATCCAAATTTTCAATTTCCCGAAGTTGCAAAATGGCCAATTCACGTGCAAGTTAGTCACTATGCGACTGTCGCTTGTCGACGTCTTCAACGAATAGGAGCGCATGGTAAACGACAACCGCGAAAAGCCACCATCGAGGACATTGATCAGGCTAGAGTGAGTTGATTATAAATTTTTACGTCTATTTTTAACTTTTTTCGTATTAATTGAATTCTATATTTATTACAGTTGCAAATATTCCGAGCCTCTATGTTTGGTGCGACTCTATCGGAAGTGATGGCCCTGCAGAGAGATCGTTTTCCACAACGAGATTTACCATGGGTTCAGACAACATTGACGCGACAGGTTTTAGTTCGTGGTGGTACAGTGACGGAGGGAATCTTTCGTGTGTCAGCCGATGCCGATGAAGTGAGCGCATTGAAATCGTGTCTTGATCGATTTGAAGACGGTGCAATATTGGCAGCTTCCCAGGATGCACATGCGCCTGCATCACTTTTAAAATTATGGGTTCGTGAACTTTACGAGCCACTTATACCCGATTCATTTTATCCCGAATGTGTCTCAATGCGTCACGATGATCCTGAAATTTCTGCCGCTAATATAGCTGGCGTTGTCGAGCGACTTCCCGATCTTAATCGTCGTGTTTTGTGTCATCTCGTGCATTTTCTTCAGGTATATAATAATTTTATTTATTATTAATTAAATAATTTATTTGAAAATTTAAAAAATTGATGGATTATTGCAGATTTTCGCACGATCGGAAGTGGTGGCACGAACAAAAATGGACGCGAATAATTTGGCAATGGTGATGGCGCCAAATATTTTGCGATGCACGTCACAGGATCCGCGGGTAATTTTGGAGAATGCACGAAAGGAGATGGCCTTTGTTCGTTCAATGATCGAAACGTTAGAAACTGCTTGGGTAGATGATCTGCACTGACCACTGCGCCACCGCTAGAATGTTCTAGACAACAATGCCAAATCAATCAAGCTGATAATAAAAATATTATCATTAAATATTATTATAATTTTTAATAATTACTATTACTTATTATTATTTTTTAAATAATTGACACATTCGTTTATAATTAACTTGTCACTTACATATATATATCTCTTTAAAAAGCCTATCTTTCTCTCTAAAGACAAATTTTTTTTTTTTTTTGCAAATTTAATGTGTATAGACACAATATTGTGCTATTAACATCGTTTCCTTTGACACTTCCTATTTATTATTTATAAAATATATATTATATATAAAGAGATTCTACGTTATGAATCTAGAGATTATTAGATTATAATAGCTATATCGCAATAACAATGTATTGTATATTTTAACTTCCCTTGTTACCGCGTGTTAATCGCGGACGGCTTTTTTACTCGATCGTTGTTGAATCTCATGTGTAAGATAAAACGATATGTTACCGTGTATAGGCTGCACCAAGAAAGGTCTTTTTTGTATGGATGGATGAAACAACGTGTACGACGTTTTATTGTGAAGTAAACACTGTGAAAAGGTTTAGCAAGCTAATTCACGGTCTTATTTCATTTAAAAAAAAAAAAAAAATTTTTTTTTCTATTCCTATTCCTTATCCATAATGGGAATATAATTTTCTCAATTTTTCATAATTATTTTCTATAATTGAAAATACTAGTCGTATTTTTCTAGGATTTATGTATATATAAATAACGTGTCTTAGGAACTTTTTTTTATACATTATTTATATATTTTATGTTTAATTTTGAATTTATGGCAATTTATCAGCGTATTAATTATTAATTTTGAATACAATAAATTTGTATTCTCCGAATTATGCATAAAAATTAAATTTTTGAAATATGTATTGTAAATTAGATAACGAATTTTTGTCATTTTTCGTTAAATTTTTTTTAGTTTGTGAAATTTTATTTGAAATTATATTATTAAAACTGTCAAATTATACATATATATTATTAAATGCATTTTAATTAATTTTAATGAATTAGATTGAATGTAATGAATTCATTAAATTGTATTATGTAACATATTTTAAATTACATGTTTTATTATTTCAATTGTATTTCGTTATTATTATTTATATTCCATTTTATTTTGATTTTAAGGAAAATATTTTTGTTTTTAATGTAAAAAGTTCCTGAGATATGAAGATTGTAATTGATTACAATTCAACATTTAGATAATTTATTATTAAGATTTTCAGTGAAGAAAAAAATAACAGATATTTAATCGGAGCCTATTATTTATTGGGCTGAATCACATGTTTCGCATTATAATTAAAAATGTTACAGAATGAAAAATAGTTTTACTATTACATATTTTGTATTAGTACATTTTCTGTTTTGAGTAATTGTAGAAATATATATTCTTAAGAGTTTAACAACTGTTACGAATGATTTATATGGAAAAAAAAGGAGGACAAAATACTCGTTCCAGTAACGCTAGTTATAAAAGTATTAAAAAAAAATGTATCAGATTAGAAGTATTCAATTTCTTCCAATTTAAGTATACTTATCTCGCTGTCATCTATTTTTAACTACAATTTTTTTTCTTTTAAAATGTGTTTAAATATTATTATATATTCAAATGTTTTTCATTAACAAATACATAGAAATTACTATTTTACATTTATATATTTTCCAATAGTTAGAAGCATTTTTTTCCCTTTGCAAAATCTTAGAAGAATTGAAAACTACTTCTAAAAAATCAGGCTTAACTTTGATTTTTCATTCTTAACAGACTATTTCTGAATTTTTTTTTTCAGAATTCTAATCTAGTAAATATAAATCACAAAAGGCTAATTCTTAAGCACTGGGTTAAAAATAAGTGGAAATATTAAAAAAAAAGTATTTTTATAAAAACTTAGATTTAAGAGTTTTTTTCACACTGGACTTTTTTCGACTAATTAGCATTTTCTTAATGACAAATATGGCCGCGTGAATCAGACTTGATGTCTGTTAAAGACAATTTACCTAGAGTAGTATTTCCAAAAAATAATAATTTAAGAATATTTTTCATTTTTGTGAATAAAAAAATATTTAAACATTTAATTAAATAAAAAATATTTTTTTATCAAATTTTTTTTTGATTTTGAGAATTAACTTTTGGCAATGACTACTAAGGTGAATTATCTTACGAATAGATTAGAAATTATAATCTATTATAGCCTAACATTTACAATTAGACCTATTTACAAAATTTACAATTCGTATCTTACTAATACTGGTGAACACGTATTTTTTTTTACACGTTTGAGTTCTAAATTTCGTTGAATCAGCCAAAAAAAAATTATTTTTTAAATCACATTGATATTTTTTATTTAAAACTTAAATTCTTTTGAATTCTTTTTTTTAAAAGTACTTTGGCTAATAAGTGATTCCGATTTTGAAAGGCGATTAGTCTAAAGAGTTTGAGATCACTGCACAGTTTGAAATTGTCCACGAATGCATAATTCGTCAGCAATTGTCGACAAAAGAGGCAGTTGACCCACTCGCTATTTCCGCATAGTCACGTTTACTTGTAGAACACAATCTGCTGGAGAAATCCGTTTCCCTTTTCCTGTAAGTATTCAAATTTGTTATTTTTTTGTAAATGTCTATTCATTTGAATTAAGACAAACGAATTATTTCAAAAATAATTACTCTTAATTAATTTATTAGTAATTATTTTTGTACTCTTATTTTTATTTATAAACATACCCTCTTCCCGGAAGTTCCATGATGTCGACGAGGATGCTATTAACGTATAAATGATCATTGCACCAAAAGAAACAAAGAGAACGAGGTTGTAAGACATCCATGTCATAAGCCCATGATAGTTCAACTCGTCGAATTTTGCCTATTTCACCAATTGCTCCTCCAGGATGGGCCACCACCATTCGAGTTGATGTACCATGTTCCAATTTCATGTAACCACTGCAAGAGATTTTTATTTTAACACAATTCGTAAATTTAATTATTTACTGGAAAAATGATTTAATTATAAAAATTAATTTGAATACTACCTAGGAGTAAGATCAATATTTCGAATGATCCCATTCTCAGCGTGAAAAGTAACTTTTATGAAACCCTGAACCCAACTCTCGGCAGTTGGTGGCCTAGCTAGATTTATAGTTATCCTATAATGTCTTCCTAGAAAAAATTATTTCAATTATTAATTTAATATTAATTAAATATAAAATATCTAATAAAATGATTATTAATAAAGAACTCACTACAATAAGGATCTTCTTTTCCAGTACTGAAGAAGAATTTAGATCCCAATAAGGACGAGACATCCTGACCCATTGCCTGACGTTTAACTAATGCAGGACTTGTATCAGCGTGATATCCCATAACACCGCAACTCAAACTATTTTTGCTCTTACAAGAAAAGCATTCACCCTTAAGAAAACTCGAATAACTACCACACTCGTGTGCAACATACTGACACTTTGAATTGATGCTCTCAATAAAGAGTTTTATCGCTCGTACATGATTGCAAGCCACTAGAACACGTGACGCCTCCTCTAGACCCTCACGAATCAATGTCAATGGTAATGAAGGTGTTGTCTCACTAAGATCTGTACAGCCAGGTTGTTCCTTTCCATTATTTGGATAGAAGTCCAAATGACCGCACGGTTGGCTCATCCCGTACCCTGGAAATCCTTATAGTGGCTATAGTTATCCTAGGATCGACTCAAAGATACCCAGTGAAATATTTTTTTTCATATTTATAATATAGAAATTATATTCTAGAAGAAGCTTTCATCATCTTTCAACTTCTGTAAAAAACGTTTATAGGAAAAAGAAAAACCAATTCTTCGATTTGTTTATAATTTAACATACCTAAGAAGAGAATACTCTTCCCATCAGTGTGAATAACGTCGACTAATTGAGCGTCAGTGTAATCCAAACGTAAATGATTTGGCATCCCTTGAAAATATGGTTCTGCTGGATCGAGACCAGTTATTCTGCCAATTGCTCCTTCTAATTTTTCACCTGCATATCCAGCCGTGTGTGCTCCGAGACTGTGGCCAATTATATGAACATTACTCATATCTAGACCGTAGTTTACCTACAAAAATAATATTTACATTTTTTCATACCTTAATTATTTAAATAAAAAATTTCCAGATTAAATTTTATTGATTAATTTAAAAATTTAACTTTTTTTACGATTTTCTAATCATTTTTTTGTCTTCTTCAGGTTTTATTCAGTTTTGAAAAATAAAATCTATTTTTCAGAATAAAAATCGCTGCCATTTCTAATATTAAATTTTAATTATATATTTTATTATTTTTTTTAAAAAAAGAGAAAAGAAAAAACCGACCTGAAGGTGTTTGATGAGATTTGCAATTTCGAGACCAACGAGTCTTGTATTTGCCGTGGCTTGAGTGTAAAGAGGAAGACTACCACCGGCCCAATCGACAATGATGACGTTGTAATCACCATGCTTGAGTAGCTCATTTCTCATCTCCTGCGATGAAGAAAATAAAAAAATTAGACATCGGAAATCACGTTTTACAGTTTTTTAATTTTCTATTATTATTTTTATTATTATTATTATTATTACTTTCATTATGCATGCATATATACAATGTCGATTAAAATCTATCTCATCTAACGTCGATCTCTAACACACTCGGCAATTTAATAGAGACTTCTTCTTCCGTCTACATTGTGCAGATATAAAAGTATGATATGACTCGTGATACTGTCTTCGTAGTTCCGAGGAAGATAATTTACACAAATTACCAGTTTGTTCTATTATTAAGTGTTAATAATTAACCATCAGTCTCATTTGCAGTGTTCAATTATTAATCTTGGTATTAATTTTCCCTACAGTCTAAATTATATATATATACAGAAAATTTTTCTGAGGATTTCTTAACAGTCACTTTATTACTTTCACGATTAAAAAAAAATTAGTCTCTAATTAGCTATTATTAAAATTAGTTTGCAAAAGTTGAAAAAGAAATATTTTTTTAAAATTCAAATTCATTTCAAAATAAGTTATATAAAAGATAAAAACAATATAATGATAAATATAAAAAGATCGGCTTTTGCTAGATTGATAGCTATAAAACGGATGTAATAAAAAAAAACAACTAATGTCTCACCTTCACCCAATTGCTGAGTGGCGTGTCTATAAAACCGTGTATGATCAATTTTGTTTTCCTCTCTGCATCAAAGTTCGATCGTTTTATTGACTTATCCTTACTTGCTATTAAAACTTGGCCCTGATAAAAAAAAAATTATTGTATTAAATTATTATTAATTATTATTATTATTAATTAAATTATTAGAATACTGTATTAATTTAATTATTCAACTATTAAAAAAACATACTTCGGTAGGATTTTCATTGGTGTAAAGTATGAACCTTGTGTTAATGACCTCTCGAGGCAAAGGAAATACATTAAGAGGTCGATGAATGAGATGATACCAACTTCTTGTGATGTTTAGACATCCCAGCTCACCATAACAGCGTGTTTCATTTTCAACTGAAAAATAAAATTTCAAATCATTTAATTTCTAAATTAATAACTTAAATAATAATTTGTATTATCGAAATTATTTATTTTTATTTTTACGCTTGACTGTTCAAATCGTGACTAAAAAATGAGAATTGCACACGCATCGTAACAGTTTTCAAATCAGGCAACAATGAGGAAGCTGTATACGATTATAGAAACACGAGACTTTTTTTTATCTTTAGACACATTCGTGTGTAAATTGTTTCCCTTTTTTTTCGAAAAAGGAATACTTTTGTGATATGCTCTACTTTCTACAATTTATATTTTATTCATATAAATATATATAATTAATTATGAATATGATTTCCTCAGTATATGTATATATATGGAATTACATAAAATCTTGTGAAATTATTGAAAATACTATATTTTTTTAATAAAAACGCAGTGAACCTGTAAATTATATACATATATTTATAATAAATTATTATATGTTCTATACTTTATTCCATATGTATTTTTTAAATTTCACTTAAATCGCGGCCATTCAAACAATTGCATCAACTAATAAAACATTGCTGTGTATTTTACAATAAAAGACATTAATTTTTATCAGTAAAATATTTGTTTCCCTTTTGACAAAGATATAATTGTTTTTAGAAAAATATATTATTATTTCGTAACTAATTTCCTTTTTATTACATATATAATTTAATTACAATAAATAATAAAACAATCAGTAAAACTGATTTTGTTTAAAAGACAATAACAGATTCTTAAGAATCGATGTAAATTATAGTCTTAAAAAAACGTGTCTAACTCAATTTTCCTATGCCAACAAAGTAAATTCGTTTTCCGGTGACATATGAGAAGAAAAAGATAAGAAAGTCATGTATTTAGTAACCTTTACTAAAAGGTTTTCTTGTATCGTTTGCTATAAGCGATGTCGATAAGAAAGGTGAAAACTGCAATAAGTTATAAAAGACACGTGGTACGATAAAAGAAAGTCGTGTAGTCAAGAGTCTATTCTGGGAAACTGGAATTCGTCTACTCATCAAATTAATAATTGAAAAAAAAAGAAAAAAAATTGAGATTTTGACTTTAATTATAAATTAGACTCTTTTTTTAAAAATGGATCTAAGATAATTACAGGGTAGCCATGGGATGTTGACTTCAATTCGATCACTGCGTGCCCATTGCCAAGGGTCCAGGATTCCAGCGGAGCAGAGAATAGGAGCCAATGCGACAAGGAGCAATACCAATGCTCCTTCTCCCTTGGCGCCTCCATGTTTTCTCGCACCGCTCCTCCTCATTCTACAAAAAAAAAAAGAAAAAAGCTTATAATTTATTTTAAAATAAATAAATAATTATAAAAGATTGTTTAATTACTTTTAAACAATAATTTTAATTATTCTGAAAAATTTCTTTTTCTCCTTTTTTGTATATATGTATAAATTATATTTTTATAAATTTAATTATATAATAAATAAAGAATGAAGTTTATATAAAGTTTTTATTATCCTAAGCACGAGGCATTGTACCGAAAATTTTCTGCACGTTGTATTATCATAATTTTACTATTTGTATGCACTGGAAGAAAAGTATGGTTGTAAAATATTTTATAACGCGGAACACACCAGAGAAGACGAAGTTCAAGTGACACAAAAATAAAATTTCTATATTTAATTTTATTCGTTTATTATATATTATGTATATATGTTTTTTTTGGGTGTCTGTATTCGTTTTGTTGTGTCATACAAAATTTAATGAAAATTCCATAAAAACTTTCAAAGCTCATATATTGGATTATTTCATTTCATCAAAACAAGTTTATGTTTTGAAATAATAATACACAGCAATAAAATAAAAATTTAAACAATTTTTAAAAAAGAAAATAAATACCTTTTTTGAGGTTACTTCAATTTGTTGTTTTTTAAAAGGATGACCGAATTTAAGTGTCATCTCCATCATGAAATTTTTATTTGTTAACCACAAAATTAAGGAAAACAACTATTATTCACTTAATAAGTCATAGGTAAATAAAAAATAACACTAATTATTATTATAAATATTAGTTATCCTGACTTTTCCATTGTTTACAAAATGTCTGCGCAAAAATCGTTCATTTTCATTTATTTTGCGCAGACCGGAAGTAAATCAAATGTTACATCATTAGTCAAGATAACAATTTTATAAAATATAAATAAATGTTTTTAATTAAATATTAAAGTTAAAAACCATAATTGGCAATGCCTCAGCTATTATAAAAAGACATAAAAATGCAATTCTATTATAAAAATAAAGTAATAATAGAGTAATTGTATTTTAAAACATGTTAAAAAATATTATTAACTGCAAATTCGAATGTAACATTGTCCACCAATCAGAATCAAATATTGAAAATTGCAGCCAATCAGAGCACAGAAGCCCGCTCCCTCATCACTTTCGATGAAGAATTTGCACAAGGATGTCGTTTTTCTTCAACTTCCCCATATTTCACCTCCAAAAAGGTAAATATATTTGATTTTTTATATAAATTTTCATATTATAACTATTTCCTAGACTAAAGGGCATGATATTTCCTAAAAATTGTTTTAAAATATGCCCAATAAATGCCAAAATATTATCTTTATTTCGCCTTTTACCCCCGAGAATTTTTCAACCATTTCATTATTGCATATTTAAGGGACAAAAGTGGTCAAATTATTATAAAACTGATTTAAAATTTTGTTTTTCGAAAAGTATTTTAATATTTCAAGTAGAAATATATCGAAATATCATTTTTATTGCAAAAATGTTGCAAAAATCGAATAGAGGTCGCTAATCCCTAAAACGACGCCATCTTGGAATATGGCGTCGGTCAAACCGCAGGGGGTAGCAGAACAATAAACAGTAATTGTTGTTTCTTCAGCTTATTGTTGGGTGATCAGTGATGCGATTATGAAAAAGATGAGTTGACATCTATTCTTGATGGGCTTTTCTATCCTTGGTCTTGAAAGGATATTTCCTGGGGTCAAATTATAAAGCCTTCATCATCCTCCGTGGGACAATATTGCTCGTAAGTATAATGAAAAATATTTTCTTTTTTTTTCCATAAATTTCAAATAGGTAATATAATAATCGGATGGAGAAAAAAGGTATTTAAGAGCCTCTTTTCAACATTTTTAATTAACCTGAGAGTAAGAAAAAAGGGGTAAAAATTTTTTTTGCTACATTTTTATATGTTGTGAAATTGTAGGTTATGTCTTTTCCAGTGTTTCTATCTGAATCTGTAGTTTTTAATTTTGTTCTTATTTTTTCTCTATTGGATAAAATCAAAGATTTTAATTATTAATCTAGGTGTAATAAATTTAATTATTTAATTTGCTTGGAGAAAATTAATTCAATTTTAATTTGTTTGAAACTTTTTAACTTTCAGGATTTTTTTTAGATAGATTTTTATTTACTATAATAAATTTACATAATTTTTTGTTTTTTTCACATGAAAATGAAGAGGTTACAAAGAAAATCAGCGAATTTTCATGGGGCTCATTCAATCGCAACCATTGAGCAGTCAATCTTCCTTCTTCTTCTACATATTTTTGGTAAGTTTTTTAACAAAATTTATGATTTCCATTTTTTCGATTATTAAAAAAAAAAAATGTTTAGTAGCTTTTTTCTAAAATTATTTTAATTTAATTATCTTAATTTGATGAAATTTTGTTTCGGTAAAAATTGAATTGGAAATTTCCTATTTTTTTAAAAAATGAATTTATACAAAAATAATTTGACAAATCATGTAATCAAAACACTAAATTGGCAACATGATGAGTCTTTTGGACTTTTGGATATATGGCTAGAATATTCTAATAGTATAAACTGTTCTCTCTGCAAACTTATGCAATGGCAACGGCCTCTATTATGTCACTTAAAGTCCAACGTGCTCGAGGTTTACTTTTATATATTTATATATTATGTCATCTACGATTCGCGACATTGTGAATATATTATTGCATATATATATATAAAACGTTAAAGGTAATCGATTTACTTAACGTAACCTGAATATCGTTAATGTCTCGGTTTTACATTACCATTTACAATTAAAAAGTATATAATTAATTTTTGACTTTTTCTCCCCTTGTTCGAAATTTCTCTGAATTAGAAAAAATAATTATTTTACAATTATATAAGAATAATTATTATTATAATCTTATTATCATTTTTTATATATATTAATCTCTGATTTGTACACAAATTGTATTCAATTTTCGTTTCAAGGCTAAGTTCCTTGACTGTAAATTAGAGAAATGGCAAAGAATAGCATTTTTACTTAACACTGCGTCAACGAAATATTTCAATAAAAGTGCACGTGCTTTAACGTGAGGTGAATTACAAATTTCTTTCAAATTCGCCACACTATTGCAAATTATTTTACTCAAGATTTTTACATTGGATGTTCTCCAAAAATGGAAATTCAAATTGAAAGCCTTTCTTCAGATTCTTTCGCAGTCTTTTTCTCATTTGCAATGCTTTTATTCTACTTATTAAAATTTGAAAATTTACCCCTTTTCTTTTTTTCTCGCCATAAATATATATGAATTAATTAAATAATTGTTTTAAAGTTCATTTGAAAAATATGCGCTTTATTTTGAATTCATCTCGCGATTGATTCTGTATTAATAATAATAATGAATAATTACAATAGCCAATTAGAAATGCAAAATGAAAACGAAAGAAAAAGTAAACTGAAAAACATTAAAACATTTTAAAAAGGAAAGTGGTTGTACAATAAAATCGTTAAAATTTGAAAGTATTCATTCTTGAAAACACTTTCGTTAAAGTTGAAATGCACTTAAAATGTAAACCAACTTTCGAAATTCGAAATTTTTTTTTTTTTTTTTTTTAAATGTTGAAAATTAAGTTTTGAATATTTTTTTTTGTCTTATTTTTCTATTTTTTTCTTTTGAGTATTTTCTTTGGTTACTTGTTCAAACGAGATTCAATTTAAAAATATTTTTTTTAACAAAGCTTTATTTTTTAAATAATCGTTTTTTAAATTAACAAAATTTTCATCAATATTATAAATTAAAAAACAATTGTGTAAATCAAAAATTGCATTTAACGGTTAAAAAGAAGAGTAACGGTAAAATAATACGAAAACAACAATATTAAATTCAAGAAATTTCGTAAAAAAAAAGAAACAAAAAATATGATGCGAGTTTAAATTAAAAAAAAAAAAAAAACAACAAATTTCTGTTTGGTTTGAAATTGGTCCAGATAAGTGGCCAAGTAGAAATCACCTTGTGGTTATCCAGGTGCGAAAATAATATCATATTGCCTCTTTTCATTGACATGAATGTCACGATTATTTGAGAAAGAAACTTTTTTGACGTAATTTCTGCGTAGTCATCCCGCGTGTACTCAAATCAATTGGAGACGAAAGTGGCTTCACAGAAAAAAAAAAAAAAAAAAAGAATATATATCGAAAATAACAAGTATATACATATATTTATATGAAGAAAGAAGCTGTTTGGCCAGCTCAGCGGGAGGACCACATTTCACTTCAAGGCAAAGTTCCATTCCGCTTTGGGAATTAAATAATTATTATTTCGAAAGCGAGAGTGTACATTGTGGCCCAGATTTGGCGTCCTTCCCCCCGGCAATGTTTCTGTTGAACCATTTCCTGTACATCAGCTCCAATTAATAAATTTCTCTCTCATCTTTTTTTTTTTTCATCATGTTGTTTGTTTACAAACATACTTCTCAGTTATTGACAGTATATATAATTTTTTTTTACCAATCTTTACGAAATTACGAAATCATAAAAGAAAATAACCCTGACATTGGAAAAATTAAGAAATATTTTTATCTGAAAACAAAATATGGAAATATATAGAATAATTGACTACGACTTTTTTTTAATTATAAATTTTATTTATAAATTCTATTTTTTCACAGGATATTGAAGAAGAATTTTCAGAGTGAATCAGTCAATTTTCATCGTATCATCTTTCCTGCACATCTGGCAATCAATCAATCATTGAGATCAATTGGAGTCAGTCTTCCATCTCTTTCCACCAGTTTCGGTAAGTTTTTAAACAATTTAATTTATTTAATTTTATTTTATTTTGATTTAAAAAGGTATTTTTTTCTATACATTTCATTTTTGGATGTGTTTCGTTTTTTTCAATATCTTCAAAGTTGATTGTTTTTTGTACAATCTAATTGGATCGAGATATAGAAATCTAAATTTTTGATCTAGATTCGCGAGTGAATGAATTTTAGAGTGAATGTATAAATAAATTCTTGTGGGATATTTGAGAGTGCGAGAATATATATATACGCTTTTGCAAAGGAAGAAAGTCGACTAAACGGGCCAAGGGGAAAGTGGATCTGGCGATAGGGTAGTAGTGCTATTTAACGATCGCGAATCGATGAACGTTATATGTAGATGAATAAATAAAAATTTCAATCCAACATTAAATCTCAGATCAGGACAAATTACATAAACCGTTGCGCGGAACTTCATATATATATATAGACGCTATGAAACTTACATTGCGCGATAGAAAATAGCGCACTTTGTGCAACACTAAACCAATGCCTATAAATCGTAATCGCTTTATTACACATTCTTTCGTGCAATCTAAAATTTAAACTTCACTCTATTATTACCGACTCAACATTTATATTGCTTTTTTTTTTTATTTATTTTATTTTTCCGCACTCATATATCTTTTGACAATAAATGAAGATTGCAAAATTTTTCCCTTCTCAATAAAATTAAATTCCTTTTTCTTAGACTTGCCAAAAAAATTTTCTTTTTTAAAAAATATTTTATAAAATTATAAATTTATAATTTTATTATTATTATTATTATTTATTATAAAATTCTTCCCTTCTCAAGAAAATTAAATTCTTCTTTTTAAACTTGCCAAAAAAATTTTCTTTTTTAAAAAATATTTTATAAAATTGTAAATTTATAATTTTATTATTATTATTATTTATTATAAAATTTTTCCCTTCTCAAGAAAATTAAATTCTTTTTTTTTTTAGACTTGCCAAAAAAATTTTCTTTTATAAAATATTTATAATATAAAAATAATTTTTGAAAATAATTATTCAATATTAATTTTTAAAATAATATTATTTTAAAATTATGTGGTTTTTTTTTGGAAAAAAAATTATCCCTTTCCTTTAATGTCAAAATAGGATTAAAAATTAAAATTTTTTTGTTATACTTTTATAAAATAATGAGATGTCTCTCTCTCTTTATTTGTAACATGTTTCTATATATCTATATATATATACTTTCAAAGTTAACGATAAATGTCAAGGACAATTGTACAATTGAGTTTATCTTTTACGTTTCATATATTTTTTTAATTATTCATTTTAGAAAGTTATGATTTGTAATATTATCAAATTAAAATGTATAAATAATTTGTAAAAAGGATAAAATTATTGGCAAGTTTACATATTGGTAATAAATTAGAATATAATTATAAATTCATTAGTCTCAGTGATGAATTGTATAAATGATAATTAAATTAAATCTATATCAATAAATATCCATTTTCGAAGAAAATTAAGCAAATTTTTTAAAAAAGAAAGCCACTTTTAAATAAATTTTCCATTTTTAATTAAAAAAAAAAAACAATAAATAAAATTTCTATCTCATAAAATTAAGAATTATAAATATATTATAGATATTTATTTGTAAATGAAAAAGAATATATTATCGTCTTAATCACAATTTTCAGTCTAGCTTTCTATATACACTAGACAATAATGCAAAAGTAGTGTGTATTTCTTTTTGCAAAGGAATATTTTCATTAAATAAACTTTCACTGAAAGTATCCATCTATTAGTTTATTTTCCTACATTCAAGTTAAAACATTCCATCACGTCGGATTTTTTTTTTTTTTTTCTTTTTTTCTTTTAGTGAAAGAACATGAAGTACTTAGCCCAGCAAGTAAATTGAGTTGTTTTATGTAACAGCGATGTCACTTGTTTATTGCATGTATCAATTGCGTAATTTTTATATCGCACTTACGTAAAACAACAAATGCAATCATGAGGGAGAATTATTAAAAAAAATCTCGCGCAAAATTCATCCCGAAATTGATAATATTCGTTATCAAATAATACCTGTGTCAATTTAGATCAGATTTTTTTTCTAAAAAATAAAATTTTTAACGTCATGTAGAAAGAGTTTTTTTTATAGAAGAGATATTTGATAAGTTTTTTTTTTTTTTTATCAGAAGGAAGTAATCTTTGTCATGAGAGGAGAAAGAAAGTAAACATTGAAATAATTTGTATCAAGATTTTTTTTTTTTTGAAAAAAACACGCTCGAGTGCCCTGATTATTGTGGTGACAGATGATCTCAATTTTTCCTTTCGTTTGTGATAGATATATTTTTCTTATTTTCCAAGAGTGTTGAGTGCACTTGGCAGAAGAAAAATTTCCTCGACATTTTTAACGGGTGGTAATTGGCCGAATGGACGTAACTCCGAATGGCGAGTCGTTACCACCGTGACTAATTACACAGGAAGTCAATCTGAGAATGCATAGAACGTCTCTGCTAGATCTGATAAATTTATTATTATAATAACTTCCATTCCTTCTAACATAATAAATTGCTTCGCCTCTTTAAATGTCAATTGCAATTTTTAATATAGAATTTTGATTTCAAAAAGCAATTTTAAAAATTTTCATTTGAAACATAATAGGAATTAATTAATTATTAATTTTTATTTATCATTTCGTTTTTCTGAAAAATGTGCAGCGAACATTTTTGCATAATATTCAGAAAATATTTTATTTAGAAGCTTATGAGACTTCCATGCGAGGAATTATGTAAAGCGTGTAAATTACAATAAAGATATTTACTATAGACATTTATGGCAATGTTACCGATCATCGTCGTAAAACAGCTTTTCACCTTTTGTAAATTTCCAAATGACGGATAATAATAATTATTGTCAATTTGTGTTATTTATTACGGGAATCATCCCTCCCATCATCTCGAAATAAACAAAAATTTCTATAATAAATCTCATAAAATTAAAATTGAATATATGATGTACAAGGAGAGTTTAATAAAACATAAATATATGTTTTTTTTTCTCTCTCTCCTTGTATTTAATATACGACCAAGTTCGAGGTTGAGACACGTGAGACACTTTCTCTCTTGGTATCTATATAGACGCGATAGTTTCTGAAATAGTTCATATATATATATTGACATATGGAATATTAAAAATGAGTATATTTTTCGAAAATCCAAATCATCATGACCTAATCCAATATCTTAATCTCTTTAACGGAGGAGAAATGCTTTCGAGTCCACTTTATATCGATCTTTATTTACGATGACGTAATTTCACCTTTCTCTCTTGTGTTTTCATCCCAAAGAGACTGGTTGCCAAGTTGTGTAATGTACCCAATGAATTCGCAAACAACCAGAAGGAGAATATATATATATATATCGAAATGATCTTCGTGAACGCAAGCGTCCTTGATCGGCCTTGGCTAAAATTCAAATGTGTTTCTTTTTTCTTCTTTCTTTTTTCTAATCAACATTATATTAAATCTTGCGCCAGGAATTATTGTCATCCACAAGGCCACCCAGTTTAAGGTTTTTGACCTGCAAGGTCATTATTCTATGATAAATTATAGTAAGAAAGTCCAGAGGTTTCATCAAACTTTATACTCATGAAAGTTTTTTCAGTAGAAAGAAATATGTTTCTTTTATTGATATCATTTTAAAGTTTCAGTTGATTCAATTCTACTTTATTGAATTTTAATTCAATAGGAAATTTATTTGATATTCATTCGGTGATATCAAATTCAGACACAGTTTTATTGATTGTTGAAAAATTACGATTTATTGAAAAGTTATTTGAATTGCAATTTACAAAATAAATATTAAAAATCAAAGAAAAATTTGTTCCACTAAGGCAGAAATTCCAAGGAGAAGTCTCGCTTGAGCTATTAGGTTTAAATAATTATTTTGAGATTATTTTCTCTATATAGAAATTACTGTTTTGCGTTTCAAGGACAGTAGTAATTTTTGCCTAAATAATGATAATAAAGGATTATTATAATTTCAAGATTGAAGTTTAAAGTAGTCATTGATAATTTTCATCATTTGCCATCTGGGTCTTTATAAGAACTTGCTGTAGTCTGTTATTTCAAATATGTGGGTCAGTGTAAAGGCCGAGAGATGGAAAGCTGTTACTCTGCACGTGCTTGCTATAGATATCATGTCTGTAGTTGTGCGCACGTCATTATTTAACACATACTGTCAATTTCATTACGGTTCTTAAACCCCTATCATCTCCATCGGTGAAAAGTGTTCTCGTCATTCTAATTGTATATTTAAACGCTTCTAAATATCATACTAATTTTCTACTCTTCAATTTTGTCATATATATGCTATAGACTTCAAAATAGAAGCAGAACATTTAGGTTCTGCTTTTGAATCAATAATTTTTATAACTTTGTCAGAAATACTATTGATTCAATAGCGTATACGGAGAAAACAGGGTAATAAAAACAAAGTAAAAAATTATAGGGAGTTTGGTATAATTCTTTGACAGCATGGGAAAAATACTCGAATTCTATGCAACAAGGAAATTTTGTATATAAAAAGAGTAAGAAATTATATATGGAAATTAAAAATACATAGTAGAAACTCTAACTTTGAAAATTTACTTGACGTTGATATTACAATTTGCGTTACACTTGGAGAAATTTAAAATGCATAATGTAATTTTGTGCTTTTTAAATTTAACAATTTTAATTTTGGTATTAAAATAAGCAAAATGGGATTAAAATAATAAGCGTTGCAGATTATTTTAATACCTTATAATTTTCTGTGTGTATAATATAAGTAATCGTAATAGTTTTAGTTACATATTGTTTCAAATCTTTTGGAGTTTGTCTTCTACAGCTTCATTCGATAATTTAAACATGATAAGCTTCATGGTAAAATTTCAGATTAGGAAGCAATATTTTAGTCATGCTTTCAATATAATTTTTGTAGTTTTAATCATTGTTGCGTAGAAGGTTCGTTAATATTTTTGTACTCATTTTGAATTAGTAGAAATTTTAGTTATTTAAATAACTAATTTCTGTATATTTGAAACAAATAAAACGTAATTGATTCAAAAATTATTTGTTTCAATATTTATTTGACAATAGTCAAGTAATCAATTGTTTGAATCAAATAAATTTTTCAATGTAATGATTAAAAGTTTGTACAAACGGATGTTAATACTTCAATTTGGTAGAATTAATCGAATAAACTAATTTTTTAGATTCGCAGTTTTGTCTGCAATCAATTCCACCGGCGCGATGCTACTATTTTCAAGGCAAAAAAAAATTCAGTTTGTAGATAGGTTTTCAGTTTTATCGCACATAATTCTTGTATTACGTATAATATACAATCATCACGTTGCATTAAAAATTGTACGTAATAGTTCTAATTGTATAAAAATATTTTTTTTTTAAATTCAGTATCGTTCGCGTCTTTTTAGAACCCGCGTCTACAAAAACGTGAATTAAAATAAAAATTATTGCACAAATTATAAAAAATTAAAAGACGAAACATTTCAGTACGCGTTAAACATATATAATTTTGCTGATTGAATGTAATTTTTGCGTATATCGAAATGGTTTCTCTTGAAAACGAGTTCTCGCACAAATAAAATAATATATTGCTCCGGGTAGGTAAAAATTTTTCATGGTTCTTCCTTGAATTCGAATGAGGCCAAGATCGTTTGAAAAATACCCTGATATATGTATATAATCTTTCGTTTCTTTTATATTCGAAAGTGGAGAAATAGGTCTCTTTTAATTGAGGTTTGCTGCGATGTCGTAAAAGTTTCAGTCGAACAAGTTTAATTTACGGAAGGTCAATCTCTAAACGTGCGCGCTTTTTTCCTTAATTAGAAAATAAGGAATTCGATTAATAAACCGATTGGAACGGTTTCTTTACAGAAAACTTGTTTTCCTTTCTTTTTTTTTTATATAATAAAACGTACGCGCATTCAACGCTTCAAGCGAAACGATATTTGAATTCAGTATATATAGTAATAGATTAATTTAATTAATTATTTTGTATTTGTTAACGCGAACCATTTAAACTATCATCGATTTTCTTTTTATTGTTATTAGGATGTTATTATTACTGTTAGGATATTCCAACTTTTATTATATTTGCTGATGTATTAGCAAATCCAAAAAAATGAATAGATTTTGATTGATAAATCTAAGGAAGCTTCGGATGATTTAAGCTATATCAGTAATTAGAAGTTATTTTCAACTTTTTATTAATTAACGCGAGAGATTTGTATAGTCATAGAGGAATTACAAATCAAGATCAATGTTTTGAATTATACAGTGTTGTGGATTTAGATGTTGCATGCAGATATTAATCGCTTGTTGGCACGAAACCGTGAAATGACCAGCAATGCATTTTAAAGCAGGTGTAAATGGTTATACGATCAAAATATAATTCCTTCTATGAGGAAAGCGGATGCGGAAGTAATTTCTGTAATATCTATGTAGCTCTCGCGGTGATCTTGCAAGTCAGATAGGCACGAGATCGATTTAATCCTTAGATATATACAGGATGCAGATGCTGCGAAAGCTGTCGAGATTTCTAAGGAATATAAAGAAGTTCCTAATTAATGACTCGCGGGTCATTTCATTTTACCTGACATTATAAGTTTATAATCACACCGTGACTCGATTTGACAAGTCTTTTTTTAAATATGATTTATTAATATCTATGTATTTTTTTTTTGCAAATTATTACTCAAGAATTCTTAGTAATATAAAATAATTAGGTTAGTGATTAACGTGAATTAATTATTATGAAAATTATATTATTAATTCGCGTCAAATTCCTTTGTAAAAGGAGTGTGATTTATGCGACATATTGAATTCTTTAAAGCAATTGAATTCTATTTGAATTTTATGTAATCATCTGTGGAATGCATTCTATAGAATATAATATCCACTCCTTTGGAAAATTATGCAAAACTATTTGGGATGAATTGAATTTTTTTGCTATGCGGTTTTTTTTTATTGCGGTACAAATAAGTATAGTTACCTAAGAATCTACATGCGTCTATATTTTAGAAGAAAATTACTTTTGATTACCATTTTGTAAAATGTTTGGATTTATTTTCTCTATACAAAAATCCTACACGTAAAGTGTTGTAAAAGGATATACTCAAATAATTATTTTGATGATTCTGATTGCTTAATAAATTCCAAGTGAAAATACATTGTGTCAGAATATTCGTGTGAGAAATTTTTATAATAAAAATTTCATTTATTATTAGTTATGAAACAATGGAGGTATTTTAAATAACTTGTCGTTTCAGTTACTTTGAATATTTTCAAAATGAAAAAAAATTTATTTTATGTTTTTAGTACTTTTGCGGTGGTTCTAATTATTATCAGTATTGTTAATTTATATTTCTATCGTTATGGTATTTTATGCAGTAGTTTTAATTATTCGCAGTTTTAAGCAGTGTCAGATTCAATCAATGAAAATTTTAATTTTAATTATTACCAAGTTGAATTATAGATAGTTTCAAATCAATTATTATTGTTTCTATAAGCATTCTAATTTATTGCAATCACGAAATTAATTACCGTTCAAAGTGCGAGCTATGTGAAAATTTTCAACTTTCATTATTATTAGAAATGAAAATCTGCCTAAATATCATAAACTATCTCTAATTCTTTAAATATTTTTCAATTAAACATAATTTTAGAATAGAAATTTTTTTCTCATAATTTTCTTTTTTTTTCTCTTATTTTTTCAGTAAGGGAAAATAATTTCTTTTTAGTCATTTTCATTTTTTTTTTTTTAATAAATTTCCTTGTCCTTTTTTTTGTGAGAAATCGTTTTTATAATAATTTACATATATCAACGAAACGTTTTTGTAAGGACTTTCAAATGCATCATCGCGCAGACGATTTACGGGGATTATCTTGATTGCAGAATATAAGAATGTATATATATATACAAAGTTTTTACCTCTTGGATTTGTATTTGACAAGATTACAGGGGAAACTGCGCGTTGCGGAAGTGTTTGTCGCAGAAAGCGGCAAAGTTCCGCTCCTCGAGACCGGTCGATTTGTTGCGTAACTCATATAAGTTAAGATAGCACGACTGACCTTTAAGAAAAGTTATAATAAAAGCAAAAAGGAATGAACGAAAAAAAAAAATAGAAAAGAAAAGAAAATGAGAGAAAAAAAGAGAACAATGTGAAAAAAAAAATGAGAATTCTTATTGCACCTTTGCGCGTATTTATTGTCATCGACATGATATATAGAGCGGAAATTCAAATGCAAGAGTAATTGTTTCAATAAACCGGGGGAAAACTTTGGTCGGAAACAGCGAAAGTCGCGGAAATAAGGAAGTATTGTTGGACACACAGAAATAATAAAAAAAAATTCATTAATTGCACTTTCAGACAGTTTTTTATCTAATTAAATAATTATTTTATTGCTCATTAAAATTATTACGCGTATACGAATTTTAATTATTTTTTGTTGAATTCTCATATTTCTTTCTATGTAGGTAATTAATTTATTTTCATATATCCTGCGCTTTTTATTTTTATAAAAAAAAAAATCTTAATAATTTTAATAGCTGAAAGATTTAATTATTGATAGTTTCCATCTGTGGGGTAATTTTGATGATATAGAATTTTAGTCTATATGGTACTTTCAGTTTGTTTTTCTAATTATGAATTTTTTTAGTTTCATTACTTTATAGGTTTAATTTTGATGCCACATTTTTTTTCAAATTTGGAAATGATTTTAATTTTTTCTTTTTGCAGATTCTAACCTCTTTTTGGGACAAGAGGCCAACAACCAAAACCAACCAACCAAGATTCTATCCTCGATGGCTTGCGGTGTTTTATCTTGAAGGACACGGAATTCTTCATATATTCAAACTTTTTAGAACTCGGTCTATTTTGACGGTTATTTTTCACATTTTCTGAATGAAAATTTAACTTGAAAGTAGGGATCTCCGAGGGCTAATTAGTTTGAATGAATATCTCCTGGAAGCTGAAAATTCATCATTAAGGTAAATATTTTAATTTATTGGAAAAATTTTATTACAAAAAATTTAGTTGTATTTTTGACGGCCAGAACTCGAAAACTAAGTCATATTTTCAAGATTTTTGTGTTATTCGATTAAAACATTAAAAAAGACATTATATTTTTATAATAATATTTATAATATCTTTATAATGTTTATTTTTATTTTTATAATTTATTATATATCATATGGTTGAACAATTATTGTGCTCTTCAAAAATAGTCCTTGAATTTCCAATTCTAATGATCCATTCATAATATTCAAATGGAACAAAGAAGATTATATAGTTATTACATAATTAAGATGCATAGTTTTAAAAAATTGCTAATTTTGCATAAATAGTTTGCATAAACACTTATTGTTTATTTTAAGGATTGAGAAAGATATATACTGTTTAAATTTACAAAAATTAAAACTTACAATTGTCAATGATACAAAAATAGTAAAAAAAAAACATTTTTAGTGGAAATTATCCTCTTTGCGGTTGACATTTGACGTTCATTTTTTTACTAACTTAAAATATATTATTATAAAAAAAATCGTTTTTATCATACTTTAAAAATAAAATAGAAATTACTTTGTGGTCTTCAGACGAATGATTTACATTTGAATAACTAATTTGATAAATTCGAATTATAAAATTGTTAGTTTTTTTTTAAAGGCGAATATTTAATATGAAAAAATTTTTAGAAAAAATTCTTGAGAAAAAAAAAATGTGCGTATGTGCATACTTTTTTTTTTTATTGGTAGACAACAAAGTTTCCCGAGAGACCATAATGGCCACAAGTGGGAACTTGGTTAGATACTAATTGTGTCCACTATGGCAAGCCACAAGCAGGATTGCAACGTGGAAAGCGCAGAATGTTGACGTTAATAATAAATAGTCGTGGCCTGGACCAAAAATGGGATTGTTGAGTGGAAAGCGCGAGCTCGGTGAAAAGTCGAGAGTACAGTGTTTTATGATGAGAAATATTATTCACAAATGTTGAGAAAAAACGATTATATATTTATGATCTAGAATTATATTCACCCATTAATATTGCATGTAATTAAATTGACAGTATATTGAAAGATCTTCATACTTTCAATTTCAACCTCAATTGACACTAATGAATTCATCAGGAATTCTTTGCGGAGAAAATGAAAAGAGACTATAATTATTTAACTATATATATATAATAACAAATTTCTATTTCTATATGTTTTTTTTAATAATGAATTAAATTAATAAAAAATAAAAAATTATGAAATTAAATAAAATTCTATTCTAAATTACAATAAATGAAGCTACCAATATGACTGAAACTTTAATGCAACTACCAATTCAATTGAAATGGGATATATAATTTTTTTAATCTATTATTTAGAGTTATTATTATTAATTGATATTTATCAACATATTTATAAATGAAAAGATATTACCGATCAAATAATATATAATTTTTTTTTATATATTTGATGAAGAGATAAATAATCGAGATAAAAAATTAATGACTGGTTTTGAGTGAAGGAATGCAATCGTGACTGCAATCACAGTGCGACCTCGAACTTCCTACTTTGATCGCCATGTAAACCTAGGTCGGCAATTATATATTCTCGATAGAATAATTATATATATATATATATGTGGCAGGTTCATTATGTTCAGGCGAATGGCTTCGACACATTTGCATTACGATTTGTCATTTCAAACAATAATTCCATTTTAATTTAAACACTCCTATATATAGCAATATTTTCAAGTTTCTTTCTTTGTTTTCTTTAATTTTCCATAATTGCAAATTTTTGCAAATATAAAAATTTTGTTCGTTAACTAATATTAATTTCTCTTCTATTTTCCGATAAATTCGTGACAATTTAAATTTTAGATTATATAAATATAGATTGATTCGAGTTCTCTAAAAAAATAGACTGAAATAAAAATTCAGTGTAAACAATTGAAAGATTTGAATAAAATATTAACGTAAACAATGTAAATTAATGATATGCACAAGTAGAAAACAAAAATTGTTAATAGTTTGATAGTGCGTCGATACTTGATATACATAAAGTGATTTCTTATTCAAATTCAAGGCGGAAGTATAAAAGTTTTATAGATTCTTGGAAAATGGATGAATTATTCAGGTTGAGATAAATATTAATCGTTTTCTTATATAATTCAATGGATTAATGTTATACAATTTTGTTTTCAATTCTAATTGATATGCGCTTTTTTTATTAATTTTTAATTTCTATTAATTTTCACTTAGTAGCAAAATTATTATGTTATACAACAAATATGTGGGTATTTAATTTGAAAATATTATTTTTATATATTTTAATTATTATATTATTAATTTTTATTAATTATTATATAATTTAAATAAATAGGTTTCAATGAATAAATATATACTCTCTAAATCTGAATTGGTAAAATTAGTAAAAATTTTAACTAATTTGAATTAGTGATTCACTTTTTAGTTTTGAATTAGTAAAATTTAAATAATTTGAATTAGTGATTCACTTTTTAGTTTTGAATTAGTAAAATTTAACTAATTCAAAAGTGAGTCACTGATTTAAATTAGTTAAAATTTTTACTAATTAAAATTAGAGTGATTATTTATGTACCTAATTACCATTAATTTTATTAATTAGAATTGAAATTGAAATGAACTTTAATCCATTGTTAAAATGACATAAACGTTTATTAATTTTACAAATTGTTTAATACAAAGTGTGAAATAAAATATTGTAAATAATAAATGTTCTATAATTGACTCGATCAGGTTATACGTCATTTTAATTCATATGCGTGTGTTTATAATTTGTATTAGTGCTCTGTAAAAGCACATTATACGCCTACACATATAGATAGATTAGTCAGTGTGGAGAAAGCGCGATTCGTTTCTTGACGTTCATATATACATAATTTTATTTATATATATATATACCTTGTCTACAAGGTATAATCAAAATATATATAAATGTCATAAAGAGAATTCCACGTCTCAATTTCCAAAATATATATTCAATCTGACATCGTACAAATCTCTTTTCGATCTTAATTAGTTCTCGCGAGCAAATCAAATCCACATCGGTTTCTCGCCATCACTTTTATATGATGATCTTTTAATAGTAAAAGTCGATTCATCATAAAATCTCGCATCAGTGATGATAATATATAGAAAGTTAGGTAACTGTCGTGTAAAATATCTCCAATCAATTAGAAAAAGGTCTCCTAATTTTCTTTTCTCCAAACTACTCACGTATACTAGAATTTAGAAATTTTAATTTATTGAATTTTAAATGAAACTTTATTTATTAATTGTTAAAATAGGATATTTATCGAATTTTGATACTTTATTTGATCATTGAAATGATCTATCTGGTATTTAAGTTATTGAAATGATCTATTGATCTTTTAATCGATTTATAGATCGAAAGCCTTTGAAACGATTTATAAATTTTTATAATAATTCATTGGTTTTTGAAATGATCTAATACAGGATATTTGGAGTGATCTATTGATCTTTTAATCGATTTATAGATCATTTGAAACGATTTATAAAGTTTTATTTGCTTTTTGAAATGATCTATAGGATATTTGGAGTGATCTATAGATCTTTGAAATCTAAAGATCTTTGAACTTTAATAATTTTGATCTATTTGACTATTGAAATGATCAACAGTAGATGTTATATGAATTTTAGAATTATTATACATTTGTTAGTATTTTTTTTTGAAGTGAACGCCACGTGAATAAACTGGCGGTAAAATTCGAAATGTCAAAATGAAAACCTTGAATAAAAGATAAAGTCATGTTTGTCTATTTTTATATATATGAATTTCGTGCAGGTTTTCTTAGTTTGCAATTCTATTTTGTAACAGACTTCTAGATCATTCAAGTTATGTCTGCCAATAGTGAATGTTTGCATTGAGAAATCGATTTAATTAAACTGATTTAATTGAAAAATAAGAGTATTATTACAAAATCAATGCACACGCGAACTTGCATATTTACCAAACGTAATTTCTTTTTTATTTTTTTAAATCATCAGATTGTTTTTCATGTATATATATCGAATTGAAAAAGTTTTTTCTAAAAGACATTTTTTGCCTTTGTAAAATTTGAGAAGAATTTGCTCACATTTTCAAAGTCACTCTCTCATGTCACAGAGATATCTCCTTCTCTCCTAGCGATAAGCCATGGCTTCCAGTATCAATTGAATACTTGTTCACGTGTTTCTGCAGAGATCCAATAGTCACTCTTGGCACTTGTAGAACGTTAGACTTTTTTTTTCCCACGTTTTTTCAATGGTCACCAAAGAATTTTTCGATTAATTTTTTTTTTTTTCGCTATCGTTAGGTGTTACGAAATCAATGACAACGGAATGTGTAAAAAGAAATGGAGAGAAAGAGAAAAAAAAAAAAAAAAAGCGCGCGAACGTTATATAGAAACTAAAACGTTTCACGGTGAGAGGCCGATGCTCGACTGAATGCACGATGGATTCACTTGTCCTGGAACATTCGCCCACCACCGACACTTGACCATTCACCCAATACCGATCGTTCATTCTATGATGTGATTCCTTTCAAAATTATTTTCCATGTCCAAAAAACCCCAAATTTCTATCTCTTCTCAGTCGCTCAAAATTAGCCCAAAAAAAAAGAAATATGTTGATATTATTGAACCTTTGCAATTAAAACCTAGATTTTGTAAACCTTTTTTTGAAATAACAGAAATTTTTGATTATAAAAACTTAATGATACTAGAAATATAAACAAAATTTAGAAATAATAAAAACAATTTGTTTAATTAAATAAAATTTATTACTATATATATAGAAAAAGATTAAAATACAAAAAAGAAGTTATAAAGAATAAATATTTAATGTTAATTTTTTTATAATAATGACGTAGATTTCAAATAAAGTCTTGCAATGAAGTCCTCGAAAATCGAGTTGATTTTAAATGTTTCAAACACGCTTTGAAGCAAAGTTAAAAATTTAAAAATATACACTTCTCGTGCTCTTTTAACATTTGTTATGAAATAATATAATATAAGAAATGGAAAAATTTTTTATGTTTTTATAAAACTTCAAGGCTCGAAATTGAAATGCAATATTGATGAATCTTATTTTTTGTAATAGTCCCCTTCACGTTGAAACTATATTAAGATCTGTATTTCGACAATTTTCCACTGTTAAAATTTTCGGCTCGTTCGCAATAAGAGTTTTTGTTTCATCCGGACATACAGTGATTCTGTAATAAAATTTATTTTTGTAAATAATATTAACATAAAATAATAAACAAATTATAGTTTCTTACCCGGTACTGAATTCCAAACTATCAACAGTTAAAAAATCAATATAGGCTTTTGGTTTATGCAATATTCTCCAAGTAAGTGGATTGAAAACTGAAGTTTGATATTCCCAGGTTAATTCAACAGCTTCCGGTTTACCAACAACATCACCAGACAAAACTACCGTGTGAGTACTTCCAGGCTCATAGTACTCGGAAGTTTCGCTTAGTTGCAATTTCTCGGTCATTTTCTCATTTGCTCCAATTACCTTCATGACAAACTTTCCCACTTCGCCACCATGATCCATACTCTCAACTGTCTTTGAAATATTTATCTTAACTCGATAGTGACCTCCTGAAATTTTAATTTTACATTAATTCCAAAAAGTCCCTTAAGACTTCATATAAAATTAAATTTTATAAATATTTTTTTTTATGATTATAATTAATAATTCATGAATTCGAATTTCGGAACATATTAAGCAATTTAGTTTTTGATAAATCTTACTACAGAAAGGCTTTTCTCGACCAGTCATGAGATAAACTGATGCATGATAGTTTCCTGGTTGTGCATCAAATCCAAACCTGGGGCAATATTGATTCACACAGTCGAAGCAACTACCTTCTAAAAATTTATCCCAAGATTCGCAAGGCACTGCTATAAAGGGACAGGCAGTGTTTATACTCTCCATGAAGTATTCGTAACTTCTAATGTGGTTACAACCGAGAAATCTTTTGATTCCTGAAAAAAAATTGATTTCTTTTAAATTATTCTTCTATTCTTGTTCTTGTATGGAAAAAATTAATGCCAGAAGGAGGTTTAAATAAAAATGAATTGGCACTTAAAAATTCTTTTTGATTATGGTTCTTAGATGAATAAAAAACTTTTCTCAATAGGTTTTAAAATCAGCTTACGTGCCCAATTTAAAACAAATTGAGTTTTAAATATTTAAAAATAGTATTTTATGAGGAACCAGAATTTATGTATACTTATATGCGTATAGATAATAATAGATGTTTTAGATTTGGGTTCATATAAATTTATTAACAATGAAGTTATTTTCTTGTTTCGTTTTTATATTTATGCATTAAGAGTGTCGAACACGGTATCTGAAATTCTTTAGCAAGAAGAGAGCTTTAATTATTGCTCTGAACGTGAAATAGTATTAATTTTAAAATACTTTTTTCTCGAAACACGAAAATCAGCCAAAATCCTCATCTTATAAGTTTCCTAAATCCAAAAGACTGTACGAATCCATAGAAAAACATGATTGCAAAACAAAAAGTAGAAAAGTAATCTAATAACAGCTGCGACTTTGTGCGCCCTGCATGCTGCTGCCATCTGACGGCGGCAGGAGGTAATGTACCAGTCATTATATTACTTTTCGTTTTGCAATCGTGTTTTTGTATGGATTCGTATAATCTTTAGGATTTAGGAAATTTATATCACAGAAAATTAAAAGGCATTAAAATAAGCTGCAATGCTTCTTATTTTTATCCAATTTTGCTTATTTTAATCCATTTTGGTATTAAAATAAGCAAAATTGGATTAAAATAAGAAGCGTTGCAGCTTATTTTAATGCCTTTTAATTTTCTGTGATAAGATAACGATCTTTTGTAAAAAGTGTCCGTCTTTCGAGAAGAAAGTATTTTAAAATCAATGTTTATCATTTTCACGTTTAGTGCCGTTTTTATAGAGCGATAATTAAAAGTCACTTCTTGCCAAAAAATTTCAGAGACCATTCGACTCTCTTAAATAAATTTTGTCACTCTTAAAATCGTTCTTTTAACATTATAATTTAATTTTTTAAAATTGGACACAAACACTATACAGCAATATAATTATTTATATGTAAAATTGAAAATAAGTAATTACTTTATCATTTATTACAGTATTTATTAGATTAAATAAATTCTGATTCCCCATAAAACACTGTTTTTATATAAAAACTCAATTTTATTTAAATCGGGCACGTAAACTGATTTTAAAAACTATTGTGAAATGTTTGTTATTCATATCTAAGAATCATAATCAAAAAGAATTTTTAAGTGCCAATTCATTTTTATTTAAGTCACCTTCTGGCGCACCGTGAGAAGTAAGTTCGATGAATGCATATATTTGAAAAACATATAACGGTAAAATTCCGAGAGTGACAAAGGAAATACCTCAATTATTTCGAAACGCAATATTTACCGATATGTTTCTAATAAAAACGAAAAAGAGATAAAGTATTAGTATAAATTCTGAGAATATATATGGAGAATTTAAATCTTTTGAAAATTAAATTACGAATCGAGAGATAGGTTTGTTAATTTCTTAAAAATAAGGCAAAAAAAAAGTAAATTTTGTATACCTCTAAAGAAACTTCCTCGCTCGAGGGAAATAGAATTTAGTACACCTTCATCGCAACCTGGTTGATTGCGTCCTCCGTTTGGATAAAAATCAATATGACCGACAGGTTGAGTGATACCAAGTCCACCGCTAATAAAAGGATTACAATCTGTATGAAGGGCTGTGACAAAATCAGCATCCGTTGGATCCAGTCTCACCATTGGTGAAGTATTACTGAAATGAGGTTCAGCTGGATCCAAACCTGTAAATAAATTTTATTATCTCCTTTTTAGATTCTCATCCAAATGAGAATAGGTATTATCACAGAAAATTAAAAGGCATTAAAATAAGCTACAACCAATTTTGTTTATTTTAATACCAAAATGGATTAAAATAAGCAAAATTGGATTAAATTGGTTGCAGCTTATTTTAATGCCTTTTAATTTTCTGTGATAATAACCTAATGTTTAATAACTTTTATTCTATATTAATAAATTTTATTATATATCATTAGGTGAATTTTCTACAAATTAGTATTAGGCCATTCTTAAAAACCAATTTGCGAAAGTGCGGAAATCATTTTTCAACTTTTCAAAATGTTAAGTAAGCGAATATGTTATGAAATCTTATTTATATATATATCGTTATTATAGAAACTACTATATTATAAAATTATCCTGATCATTTGCGAATTTGCTCTTAACTTTCCTACATTTTCGCACGGTTTAGAAATATTATGTAATGATCATTTGACCCGTATTGTGCTTTCTATATACATTAGTAGGTATAGTTTATTAACTGTTTTATTTTGATAAAAATAGTTTTCTAATTTGCAAAAATTGTACAGGTATTAAAATTGTACTCATTTTTTGACATGCGAAAAGAGGTTTTCCTTGAGGATTTACCCTGACCTTCTCGTCGTTAATTGATAAATAAAAAGTAACAGATAGTTACTCAGCTGTGGAATGATATGCAGCATGGTAAAGTAACTTTATCCTTATGCTTCGTTTCTTTTTCACCAGAGAGCAGTATTTTACAGGATAGCAATTTATTTAGCGCTACACACTGATTTGAAAATGAAAGTAGAGTATAAATTTTACCTGTTATTCTTCCTAATCGATAACCATATTGAATTCGTAGATGATAACCAACATATCCAGCTGTATGAGCTCCTAAACTGTGTCCAATTATGTGAATTTTTGCTGGTTTTATTTTTGCTATTTCAATTAATTGCGATGCTAATCGTGCTGTCATTGCACCGACTAATCTTGTATTTGCAACAGCTTGTGTGTAAGGTGGTCCAGCTCCTCCCAACCAATTTACAACCACGACATTGCTATCTTCTCTTGTTAATAATTCTTTTGTCATTCTCTATAAATGACAATTTTTTGTTTGTTTAAAAATACGATAAAATTGATGAAAAAATTAAATTAGTATTACCCAGGTAGAAAAATTAACATTACTAACGTTATTAATATTACTAACGTTACTAATGTTACTAACGTTAGTACCTATAAAAAAATTAAGAAAATGTTTCTAAATTGTATTTTTGCAGAAACTTGTCGAAAATCGACCACCAGGAAGTATTTAATGTACTTTTTATAATTCGCACTTTTTATAATTTTCATTTCTATTATCACTTCCACTTTTTTATTTTCATTACCGTTTCCACTTTCACTATTTCTAATTCTTATTCCAATTTTCACTTCCACTTTTTATAATTTTCATGCCCATTTACACTTTCACTTTTTTATTTACATTAACACTTTCACTTCCACTTTTTCTAATTCTCATTCGCCATTCCATTGTGGGAAAGTGAAATTGAAATGTGAATGTGAAATGTGAAAGTGGAAATGAGAATTAGAAAAAGTGGTACTGGCAATGAATATAAAAAACTGGAAATGGAAATAGGAAAGGAAATGAAAATTAGAAAAAGTGGAAGTGGCAATGAATATAAAAAAGTGGAAGTGAAAATGGGAATGAAAATTGGAACAAGTGGAAGTGGAAGTGAAAGTGGGAATGAGAATTAGAAAAAGTGGTAGTGGCAATGAATATAAAAAAGTGGAAATAGGAATGGGAATTAAAATTAGAAAAAGTGGAAGTGGCAATGAATATAAAAAAGTGGAAGTGAAAATGGAAATGAAAATTGGAACAAGTGGAAGTGGAAGTGAAAGTGGGAATGAGAATTAGAAAAAGTGGTAGTGGCAATGAATATAAAAAACTGGAAGTGGAAGTAGGAATGGGAATGAAAATTAGAAAAAGTGGAAGTGAAGTGGGAATGAGAATTAGTAAGAGTAGAAGTGAGAATGGAAGTGCGAATGAGAATTAGAAAAAGTATAAGTGGAAATGGGAATGAAAATTATAAAAAGTTTAAGTGGAAGTGAAAGTGGTAATGGGAAAGTAGTGTCAAAGTTTCTGTGAAAATATATTTTAGAAACTCTTAATTTTTTTATAATTACTAACTTTAGTAACATTAGTAATGTTAGTAACATTAGTAACGTTAGTAACGTTAATTTTTTCACCTGGGTAATTAGTATAGTAGTATTTTTATATATAACTTACCAGGACCCATGTTTTATCTCCATTATCAAGATATCCGTGAATTATAAAAAAAACCGTTGAATCTTTTTTCAAAGGGGAATTTTGTATTGTTTCCTTTTTATCAATAATTAAGGAATGCGATTTATTTGGTTCTTTTCGATTATAAAGTAGAAATCGAGGATTTATATTGTCTGGTCTCATTGGAAACGTTGAAACTGGTCGATTATCACCAGACCATGGAGCTCCAATGTAAAAGCATCCATAAGGTTGATAACATCTCCACATGTACCATTCTGTAATTCATTCAATATTTCTATCAAATTTTGATAATTATTTAATTTTTAATTTTTAATTGAAAAATTATAATTATATTTTAAAATGTTGGAGGGGAAATTTTTTATGAATGTGCGGAAAGTTGCGGATAATGGGGAAAAAATTATGAGATTTGTCTATATTTAGTATTGACATGTGCGATGTCTGATAAGCGAATTACCATTGACCGGTATATTGAAAAGTTTTGCCATATTCTTCAAGAGAGGTTATCGGCATTGACAAGATAATAACTCTTTACAGACCAAAAGATTAATGTCAACATTAATGACATGAATGTTCATCAGTTCCTCAAAGCACGTTTTATGTTATGTCTCCAATATTGCTATAAGAAGATTAATTCGGCACGGTTGCGATTGCAGCTACAATCAATTGTTGTCACTATTACGTATTATATAGAAAACTTGATTTCGAATTTCTCAATTTTGATATATATATATATACATATACCAAAAAAGGAAAATTCTTTCCATTTCACTAAATTTTGCTTTACTCTCTAAATATGAATCAGTGAAAAAGTCACTGGTCTCAAATCAGTCGCTAAATTCTAGCTATTTGAATCAGTGGTTTTCACTGACAGTTAGTTACATTTCACTGGAGAATCAATTACTTTGACTGAAAATCAGTGAAATGTTACTGATTCAAATAGCTAGAATTTAGCGACTGATTTGAGACCAGTGACTTTTTCACTGATTCAAATTTAGAGAGTATGCTCAAAAAATTGTAATAAAAATTAATTATTTAAATTATAGTTATTATTCACTACTTCATTAAATTCGCTATTATCCTATTCGAGTGGTAATAAAATTTAAAAGAGTTAATAGAAAATAACAAAACATTGCTTCATTTGTTTGATACTTGTGAAAAATTTACATTTTAATTGAATATATGTGAAGAAATCGAAATATCTTCACTATTAAAATTTTTTCGCTTTTATTTATGTATATAGTATATCATTCATATACGCGTTTCTATATCTCTTAAAGGCCAAAACATTTTACTACAAAATATTTGTCAACTTATGACTTACGTAATTTTACGTCAAAACAAATTCATAATATACATTAAAAAAAAAAAAGAAATCAAAATGTGAATCAAATGTCAGACTTTGATACATATCTATTCTATATAAATTAATAAAATGAAAAATTTTCATCAGGAGAATTAATAATTAATATAAATAAACTATATATAATTAAATATATATATATTTCTATATATAAAGTCGAATTAAATATTTATAGAAAATATTGAAAATTATGAAATTTTTAAGAAAAATAATAAATTGTGTGTTTGCTTAATCGTGTATTAGTATATTTTCTAGAAAATTATGAAAACTTCAATGTTAATTACTGACCTCTTTTTAACATTGCTGTGTTTTGTCGTATATATGAAATATAGCCTTTTGCAATTTGTAGTTGTTAATTCTTGCAATTATAGTGACGACGTTTTGTTGCAATTTATCATGTAGCAAATAAGTTTACATATATATATATATATATATATATATATATATATATATATATAATATCTTTATGATTTAAAAAACATTTTTTAACACTTACAAAAAATTATCTTTATCAATTATATATTTATTATTTTAATTAACCATTGATTAGTAATTTACAAATTTTCTTTATATATAATATTATTTAGTTATACCATATATATATATTATTAATAGGTAGTAATTTTAGTTTTAATTTGTTTTTAATTTTAATTTTTGTTCTAATTTTGAAATTTTTGTCTTTTTTCAGGATTGAGTCGTCATCATAACGGTTATGGAGATCATCAAAAGCTTCATATGTAAGGTAGGATTTATTGTATTTTACAATAGTTTTCACATTGAAATTTGTTTTTTGATTTTGGGATTTTTGTTTAATTAAACAAAAAATTAGTAAATTGATTAATACTCACCGTCCTCGAAATCGAATTTGTTTTCCTGCTCTTCGGGCGAAAGAGTTGTGGTCGTTGTATTAATTCGATCCATTTGATCATCAATTTGATGATTATCCGATTTTGTTTCATTAGGAATGGTTGACATAATATTGGCGGTGTACATTAACATCAACAAAGTGTCATTTAAAAACATGTTGAATTATTTTTTTTAACTATTTTCAATTTAAAAAAATTACTTTCACTTTTTTATTATTACTGTTATTATTATTATTATTATTATTTATTAATTATTAATTAATTAATTAATTAATTATTATTATTATTATTATTATTTATTATTATTATCTAATTCTTTCTTCAAATCTCCACTTTTATTATTGTAATTTATTATTAATTGTCACAGCGTTGTTTTTATATTCTCTTTTAATATTTCATTTATTTATTGTCTTCACTTTCATTGTGAATTAATTTTGTTTTTTCACCGTTATGAATACGTAATTAATTTTTGTTTTTCACTTTTTATTAATTTAATTTTTTACTATCTTCACTTTTAGTATTTTAATTACTTTAATTATTTTCACTATTCAATGGGTAATTATATTAATAATTAATTAATTAATAATAGTAATTTTAATTAATTTGTTTAATTGTTTCACAAGCACTTTTTTTTTAAATTGTCCTTGAAAGTGATGATTCAACACTTTTTTTCGACACTTGGGGATTGTTAATTTTTTTTTTTATTTTTTAATTACCAATTTAAATTTGACATTATTTTCTAATTACAATAGAGCGCTTTACGTGTGAACATTCGCTCGTGACTTGAAACTGTATGTACCAGATATACTCTCGAGTCGTATAAGATAGAGACATCGTGAAAAATCGATTGACGCAAGTCGAGTTGGTGATAGTAGTGCTCTCGGGAGCAGAGGCTTCGTTGATTAAAAAAAAAAAAAAAAGGAAAATAATAATTATATACGAAATCAACAAATGAATGATCAGTGATTGACTTAATTAATCCTTCTTTCTGTTTCTACGAAACGTTTTGAAATTGGTAATAGTTTCACTCACTTTTTCGCACTAGATCGTTTATAGGCAATTTTTGAGGTACTGCTGAAAGGCATTTATATTATTTGTCGTCGGCGATAAACTGTAATTAAAGTTAAAAGTAAACAATATTTATTATATAAAAATAAATTTTATTTAATAAATAAATTATATAAAAATAAATTTTATTTAATAAATAAATTATATAAAAATATATATAAATAAAATAATAAATAAAACTGAAACAAAAATAAACTAAATAAAAAATAAGCAATAAACAAAAAAAATAAATAATAAAACTGAAATAAAAATAAATAAACTAAGTAAAAAATAAGTAATAAATAAAATAATAAATAAAAATAAAAAAATAGATTAAACAATACACAATAAAAAAAATATTAGTAAATCTTATTTGAAATGAATTGAAAATTGTATTCACAGCATGAGACAATTCTGGTGAAATAATCTTGGTCCATGCTTGGATGAAATTTCACAAATGAATACATCGATCCAAGGTCATGATGATGATGATGGCTCCCAAGGTCGTTTTGGCGTAATATAAACTTTATTTAAAATTGAAATTACAAAATGTAAAATTAATCCCCTAGATTCATATATTCTTTTTTTTATTTGATTTTTTTTACTTTCTTCCGCTCCAAAGAGAAATGTGAACTTTGGATGAAGATTCGAGGTCAGGGTCTCACGACTTAAATGATAATATATAATTGATACTATAATTAATTTGTATAAACGCGTGCTAGACTCTGAACAATCTAAAGAGTGACTGATGCGTGTCGTCATCATATAAGAGTCTCGCGCTCATCGTATTTCTTCTCTTCTTCTTCTTTCATCCCCCCACGTTTGCTTCTCTTTCTCTCGATAAAAAAAAATACAAGGAGACGAAAAACAGTCACGAACTTGTTCGTGATTAGGGAAATAAAATAATTGTGATGAATTGTTTCAAAAGAACCGCAACAGTATAATATTTGAAATTCAGAGGAGGAGTAAACTTTCAAAGGGACCGCTTTTTTTTCCTCTCTTGCACTCAAGATCCCTTTTCTTGGAATGAAACCAGGTTCTCATTTCTAAAGAATACTGTAATTAGCCTCGATCTTCGAATAATTTTTTTTATGCATTTATTTTTAAAAAATGCAAGGAATTATAATTATTTGAAATATATGTTCATTTTGTTATTGTTTATTGTTAAACTTGTTTTTTGAAAATAATGAAATACATAGAATTAGGATAGAAAAGGTCATGGAATAATCGTCATAAAGTATAACGATTGTGAAGAAAAAAAAAATTATTGTGCAAGTTTTTATTATGTAGTTTCTAAATTTTACTGTATTTTTGTGTACAAAGTTTATTATTGAATTAGAGGAAATATTGTACACTTTTAAAATGGACTTTGACTTATTTTATCATCTATACGCGATGAATTATGATAATTTTATCGTGTTTTTAAAATATTACAAAACTATTTCATTTGCAAAAAAATTTAATTTTTTATTTCGTTTTTAAAATATTAAATAATTTTCTTTTTTTTCAATTATTATTATTATTAAAAATTGGAGAAATATTTTTTAAATTCAGGTAAAAAAAAATGGTTCCTCTTTTTTTCAATGGAATTCTTTTATATATATAGGTTCGGTTCTTTTTTCATTTGTCTCCCCATTGTACTCAATTTTCCAAAAGGGGACTAAAAACGAGTGAATATCGATATAGGTGTGTGTATAGTGGTGCGTGTGTGTATATGCTTTGTTGTGTGTCGAATTCTCGACGGGGGGGATATACGAGTTTCGTGCGATGAGAGGGTGCAGTATTATATTTCTCAACATCCCCTTAAACTCTGACCCCTAACTTGCAACACCCCTTTTGTGGTAAAAGACCTCTAGTATTGACATACTGTCCTATTACTTTACACCCTTAACATCGTTCTAAATGTTAGAAAATCAAACATCCCTAAACACATGTAGTCATTTTCAAACTCCTGTCTAATTCTGTCTACTTGATAGGACATTCGTAGTTTGCTATTACTACAGAGATGTTAATTTCTATCCTCATATAGGAGGAACACACTAAACACACTCTCAGTCTCTTAAGGGGATGCGCTCCTATTGGAGAAAATTGAATTTTCTATTTTATTTATTTTGTTATTTTATTATTATTATTATTTCATTATTATTATTATTATTATTATTATTATTATTATTATTATTATTATTATATTATTATTTTACTTATTTTATTTAAAAATATATTTCGAAATAAAATAATTTTTTGAATATCAAATTTTATTTTAACACTTAAATTGGTAAAAAGTATAATTTAAATTAGAATCAGAATCGAATAGGTTACGAATAAAATCGTCTGTATTTTATTCTTATTTTATTCCAATTGTAAGAATTTTTATTTTTATACCTATTGTCGGAATATTACATCTTTATTTAAAAATAATTTATTATAAATAAAGAAGCAATTAAGAATATTTAATTTTGAATATTTATCTATAAAAATTGAATTTATTTTTATAAGGGAAAATTTTTTACGAATTATTGAAACCTCGATTGAAACAGAATAATGAATAGAAAATAAATAAAAAATAATAATAGAAAATAGAGAAGAAATAGTAAAGTAGAAAATGAATTGAAAATAAATATAAAATAAATAATAAGTAAATAATAAGTAAATAATAAGTAAATAATAAATTAATAAGAAATTAATAATAAATAAAATATAATAGAATAAAAAATAAAGAGGTAATTTTTTTTCAATTAAAAATTTTTTATAGTAATTTTAAAATAAAATTTTTAAATAATGCGAGAAATTGTAATATTTGTGTAAAGCTGTATAATATTCCTTTTACCCTCAATGTCAGAGTGGAAACCATGTGTCGTGAGATTGTGTGTGTGTGTTTATGTACGTGTGGAACGTGTGTAAGCAGACTTGAATGAATGGTGTTTCAAGGGTAGTAATGGGGCCTGCAAGTCCCTTCAACACCTCCTTGTAATTTTCACTGCCTGATACAATGTCCTATCGAATCCCCTTTGATTTAGAAAAAGAAAACCTTTTCTCCTTTTTTTTTACACATACACCTCTTTTAACAATGGTTAAATGTGTTTATTTTTCTTTCACATTTTTTTCTCCCATCATTTTATTTGTATTACTATTTTTTTTTAGTTTTTTTTTTTATTTAAAAAATTTTGTTAACTTCCCTCCACGTAGAAACTTTATGTTTTTTAAATTGTTCTTCGTTTCTATATATTTAAAAAAACATTCTGTTTTCTTTTTCTTTACTGAAAAATAAAATTTAAGTTTTTATAAATTTTTTAATTTGAAATTTTTCTAAATATTTTTTATTAATATCTATTTTTTTTATAGTCATAAATTTTATTTTTTAAAATGCACATGTAAAATTTTAAATGCTTCGTTTTTTCTTCAGAGGGAAATTTTTGAAATTTTCCGTTTTTTCAGTTTCTATTTACGAATTCGTATAATTTTATTTTAATTCCTATGTGAAATTTCTGAATACGCCATAGGAATTTAAAAAAAAAACCCAACTTAAAAGAGGCTTACAATCATATTCTGATTCCCTGTTAGTCCTTGTCGTGAATTTGACTTTCACTTTTCACAGCCCTTGGCCGCGTTCAAGGACATGTCATCGAAGGGCAAGGGTCCCTGCACTCGATGCAAGTAACATATATGTATTTATAACTCACACACACACACACATGGGAGCCAAGTATCAAGAGAGTCGAGTTTCAAGCGCCTCGTTCTACGAGGAAAGGAATGCTTTTTTGGGACGATGCAGTGTGTTTTGTTGTATGTATGCCTCATCCGGAATCACATTTGGCTCTCTTGAGAGGTATAATACATTTGAGAATCTCGAAGGGCTTCTTTTGATGGCAAACAGTCCCTTAACTCTTCTGTTTCCCTAATAAAAGTGCGTAGGCGTATGCCCTTTGGTGTCAGTGAAAGGGCTTTTACGATGTTCGTAAAGGGTCGTAAATGGTGGAATGCCTCGGAATTCTAAAATCTTCCCGGATATATATAAAGCAGTGAAAACTGTTCTCAAAAATTTTTTAATCACAATTTTTTCAATTCTTGAAATTTTTTACATTTGGAATGAGAATTTTTTTTAGAAGCTTGAAAATAGAAAAAAAAATTGCATTTAAAAGTATTAAAAAAAGAAATTTTTATTTTAAATATTAGAAAATTAAATTGAGTTCATTTTTTTAACTTTATCTCAAATAATTATTTTCTCGAAGTTAAAAAATAAAAATTGTAGTACTCGAAAATACAATACCGAGAAATATTATTCGGTTTTTAATTATAAAATTATAAATCACTAAAGAAACTTGGATTTACTTGGAAAAAAATCCCTTTTTTTTAAATTACAAATCATTTTGTATTTTTAAAACAAAATTTTCTGATCTAATTTTTCATAAATTTTCAATCTAAAATCTAAATTCCAAGGGTGAAAAATTACCAAAACTATCATAGGAAACGTTGAAATATGCTTCCTTCACATTTATACTTGGTGGGTATGAAATAGATAGAAATTATATTTTCTACACAAGACACTCCGTGTAAATCATATAGAGAGAAATAATAAATATCTATTAGTTGAGAGAGAATAAAAAAAAGAAAAAAAAAATTGGAGGAGAAAAAAAAATGTTAGATTCATTATAAAGACAGTATAAATTGAGTGGGGGTTGATCTTAAAAAAAACATCTTTTAGTTGAGGACAATAGAACAATTCCTCCGCTTCACAGGGAAATATGACTCGAAAGATGACTTCTTGTCGACGCATTTAGTTTGACTTGGGCGTTTTTTTTCTGACCCTATATATATACCTCACGCGATCGTTATTGTTGACTACAATTTACAGAGAACAAAAGAATTTTGGAGCTTTGTAACAGGATAACATGTTTGATTACACGTTCATCTTGACCCTTCACAAAGGACAAGTGGCAGGATCGATCAAATTTCTCGACACAATGATAATGTTAACCTGGTCACGAAAACATGCCGAGGGCAAAAAAAAGAGAGAAATTTTATTAAATCGCATTCTTGTTTGGTAAAATAAGATTTATAAAATATAATTAAATACGAGATATTTTTTTAGTTTAAAGTTTAAAATGGAAACTAATTTTAAATATCGTCTTAATTTAAGATTAAGAGGTCCATTTTAAGAGAAACTGATAAAATAAAATAAGATAATAATAAAATAATAATATAATAATAAAAATTATAATAATAAATAATAAATAATAAATAAAAATAATAAAATAGAAGATAAATTAGAAGAAGTTGGATTAATAATAAAAGAGCTACACTACAAAAAGGGAATTTATTTTTCTAATAGAATAAAGATTAAAATTGATGATAAACGCTTTTCTCCGACAATTTTGGAACGAAAAATCCTTGATGGACTTTAGTTACGCATCAGTGATTTTCGAAAAAGGATCGCGGTGACACTGAGCAGGAAATTATAAAATCAAGAAGGATTTCATTTGCCGGTTCGTCTGCCCACATCGATCGTGTCGTCTCCAAGAATGCTGAATAATTTTATAATTTCACGAAGAAGAGACGGCAAAAAGAGAGAGAGAAAATTACATATAAAGAACATGAACAAAATGTTTAAAAAAACAGAAATGAAAGAAGAAACATGGAAAATAATTTTAAAATGACAAATAAAATTCAAAAAAATTAGAAATCATATGCGAAGAAAGAATTAAATAAATAAATTTATATACTTTTCTCTTTCTCGTATTGTTGAGGATCATGGACAATGAATGAATGAATAAATTGTAGGATTGAACGAAACGATTAACACGACAAGAGAACATTCATAGAAACTCCACCCGGCAGACATGACGATGAAGAAGTCAAATCTACATTCACGAATGCCATGGGTTCCCAATGTCCCGCGACATATAATTTCGACTATCGTTTATTTATTTCGATTTCGTTTCTTTAAATGCAAAATTGTCAATATATTTTTATTTTAAAATGAATTTATTTTCTCGATCATTTACTATTTACGGATATTCAAATATTAGTCATTTAGATAGTTTATACATTTGAAAAAAAAATAGTATTTTTTTTTTTTGCAAAAAAAAGAGGGATTTTTAACGTTAATGTAAAAATTTGCAATTGGAAAAAATTGACAAAAAACTGATCGTTTTAAAAATCGATCGTTTTAAACAATTTAATTTTTAAATATTTATTTATACATTTTAGTATAAATAATTACTAATATTAATAATAATTACTAATATTAATAATAATTACTAATAATTAATACTAATTAATAATAAGTTCTTAAAATACAAAATTTAGAGAATTGGTACAATATGAAAATAAAATTATTTGATTCGAATATTTGGTTACTTGAAATAAATATAAATATTTACTTGAAACCAAATAATTTTTATTTAAATTAAATAAACTCTATTTGAAACAAAAGTTAATATTTAAAATACCAATTGAGTTAAATAATAATTATTTAATTAAATATTTATTTGTTAATTGTTAAATAACCGCGGAACCGAATAAATTTCTTTTTAGGTATTTAAAATTAAATTAATAATTTCCGGTATTTAAAATAAATAATTTTTAATTTTCTCAATAATTATTTGATAAAAATTAATAATTATTTGATACAAATATATATATATATATATTTGCTAAAATAAAATAAATAAAAAAATTTTTATCTATGGAATGGCGATAAATTTCAATGGAACAGATGTTTCACTGAAACATGGAAAGTTTTCGCTATTCTAAAGAAATATATAGCTGTTTCAGATAAAGATTTTTTTTCATGCAGAATTGAACTTAAAAATTAAATTTTTCCCGTTTATTTTTTTCTATGATACACTGAAAAAAAAATTTATTTGATTCAAATACTCGATTACTTGACTATTATCAAATACTCTCTAAATCTGAATTAGTAAAAATGTTTACTAATTTGAATTAGTTACTCACTTTTTGCTTCTGAATTAGTTAAATTTTACTAATTGTTAGTAAAAGTTACTAATAATTAGTAAAATTTTACTAATTCAGAAGCAAAAAGTGAGTCACTAATTCAAATTAGTAAACATTTTTACTATAATTCAGATTTAGAGAGTAAATATTTATTTGTATCAAATAATTATTATTTGAGTCAATTAAGTGGTATTTGTTTCAAATACAAAAATTATTGGTTTAAATACAAAAATTATTGGTTCAAATACAATTTATTTGGTTCAAATAAATATTTATTTGATAATACACAAGTAATTGAGTATTTGAATCAAATAATTTTTTTTTCAGTGTATTATTTTTATTACTAGGAAAATATATAAAAAATAACATGAGTTATATATAGCAATTTCAGTAAGTCCCCCCCGTTAAATTACAAAGCTCTTCGTTCTCATTCTTGCCTGATTCACCCCCGTGTAACCTTGCCATCGATCTGATTCCTCCTCTGACAGCCGACAATTATTTTTTTTTTGGTCATTTAAAGTGTCGCCTCGGTCGTTGCTTTCATCAACATTGATCGCGCGTTGAACGCCCAGCCTCCGACTTGGAGATTTGGTCTTTTCAACGCGGAGGGTAAAGTGACCTTTTTCCTCTCTCTCTCTCTCATTCTCCTTCATTCCATTCTGTCCTAAAAGGCATATACCGTCAGGTCGTCGACCGACGAATATTTCGCCATCACCTCCTCACGTGTTATGATGTCCTTATTATGATGTGTGGTTCCAAGCACTTAACCCTTTTTCTTCTGTAGCAACCTTTCATATGAGTAAGAATCACGAAGACCAACAGAATCGAGAAAATGTGACAGTTAAAGTCTATACAATATTCTCAAATTTTCCTTTATATTTTTCGGGAACATATCCTTTGATATTTATTTCAAATGTACAATTCTTAGCGAATGAATGAGAAAAAAGTTTATGCGAATTTTTCCTTCCCTTCGTGTATATATATATGTAGAGGGAATAGAGATGGGAAACGATAGAAAAGTTCGATTTTCCTGGGAAACTCATGTTACTCTGATAGTGCCGGAAGGACCCGATTGATTGGAAACGTCCGGAAGGATTTCACCTGATCGCTTTGATACCGTGGCAGCGGCCGAACTCCGGAAGATGATTATGTCCTCCTGATAGCGAAAAAAAGCGGTGAAACTGGTGAAAGTTGCAAAAGAATTCAGAGCTTTGCATTCTTCTTTTTTTTTCATGGCAAAATTTTGATTTTTCAAACAGAAATTTGATTTTCAAAATTTTGAATTGAAAAATATTGAAATTTTTTCATATCAAATTATTACTTATAATAATATTATAATTAAATTATTAATTACAATATCTAAAATTGATTTATTGATGCAAAAATTACATTAATTAAAAGTAAAATTTTTCTATTAAAAAAAAACGTTTTTATATAAATCACTTTTTTTTATTGCCTTTTTGTATAAAATATTTTGCTATTCCTATCATTCTGTTATGTATGAAAGTTATTTTTTTAATTTAATTTAGTACAATTAATTCTAATTTTAAAAATATACAGAAGTAGAAGCTTTAATTAAAAAACAGTTTTGTTTTTAATAAAAAATTATTCTATTTTTATAAAGTAAAACTAATTTTCAATTTTATTTAATAAAGTTCAATTAATTTCTATACTGAAAATTTTTTATATTTTAATTTTCAAATATCAGTTTATGGATATTTCTGTTTTTTTTATAGAAATCTTTTTTTACAATAATAAAAAATTTTTACACAATTAAATTTCAAAAAAAAAAAAAATGTTTATGAAAAAAAAAATTGAAAAGAGAAAAATTCTATATAAATGTAGAATGAGAGAGAATGTATAAAGCAAACGGGAATCAAGGCGAGTGGTCGAATGGTCGTATATCGAAGATGATTGGAATAGCTATCGGCAGTTCTATTGGTTCGATCCCCTAATAACAGGAAAACAGAAGGTTGTAGGTGGTCATACGAAAATCTTGTAACAGTATTCGTTTATCTGTGTGAGTCTATTGTTAACTTTCATGTTGTCAACAATTTCAACTCTTATCACATTGCAAGAATATATAGAAATTTTTTTTTTCTTAAACAATTTAAATCCATTTCTACTGTTATAAACGATTGTGTTAATAACAAGAGAAAATATATTTTTAAAATAATTTTCTATAATATAGAAAATGTTAATTATTTACTAGCAATTTATTAATTTCTCATTTTCATTGTTTCATTTATTTATTATATTCATATTTTTTTTTTATTGAATTATTAACAATTTTATTTCTTTTATTAAAAGATCTTCAATTTTTGATTTCTTTGTTAATGTTTATTAATATTATTATATTAATAATTAATAATACTATTATATTAATATTATTGTTATTATTATTATTATTATTATTATTATTAATATTAATATTAATATTAATATTAGTATTAATATTAATAATAATGTTAGTATTATAATATTAAAAAATATATTTTCGAAAATTAATAATATTATTTTTATAATATTTTATTTCAAGAGAATAGTAAAAAAAAAAAATCAACGTGGTAGAGAAAATCCGTGTGAGTGAAAGAGAGAACGCCAATGGTGATAAAAACGGTCCCGTTAAATTAAAATGAAAACTGAATTGGGTGGGGGAAAGAGAGGGGATATTAAATAATAATATCCGGAAATGGAAGTGGAATTTGATTCAATCTAGGCGTAATTTTATCTCAGAAAGGGTTGAATAAAATATATTCACATATTCGTAACAGGAGCGCAGACTATGGTAGAAGGTCGATCGTTGTAGCAGGTATCGTTTCATGTATCTGATACTTCTGTATCTCTATACAGTAAACACAATTTTTTTTAGATTTCGATTTTATTACGTTTTAAAATTTTTTTTTTTTATAAAATACATTGAGAACAATTTAAGTTTATTGTTTTTTAATATATTTTATATTTAATAGTTTGTTTATTAGTGTAAAATATGGTATTTTAAAAACATTTGCCTTAGGTGTATATAAAATAACATTTTAATAATAATAATAAAATAGTAATATACTTTTAATAATTTAATTATTAATTATAATAATAATAGAAAAAATGTTGTTTTGGAAAAAATGATTTTTTTTAACTTTTAATTATCGCATAACAAAATTTGTCATATTTGCTATAGAAGAACAGATTTTGTTTTAAATCGCATTTCAGAAAATTTTTTAAAATAAAATAGTTTACCTCGTTTATTTATTTTTATAATTAAAATCCATTTATTATTTAAAAAAAAAAATGTATTATGAAAAGAAAAATTGCATTTATGATTTTCGCGATAAAAATGCATTTTGAGTGTTTGCGATTTATTTTGTATATTCAAAAGTACCGGAGAAAAATGATAATTTTACTTTTAACATTTGAATGGCGTTGAATGTATAAATAAGTACTTTCGAGTCCTAAAGGAAGGGATTAAGGTTCTGGAGCAGGAAGACCTCCTTTCTCCTGATGTGAGCCTGAACATTGTCACCCACAGTGTAATTAATATTCATATGTATGTACCTACCATGCGTATGATCTACAACTGAAAGGGTTAAAACTGTGTACATACTGTTTTTTTTCGCTGCGTTAGTGAATTAGCTTTGTCTTTGTAAAAATGTAAATATATTGTCCATATTGTGCAAGGAATCTACTTACATCAGGGCTGTGTTTATAAATTTTTTGGCCCTGTATTTATATTCTTTTTCTCGTTTATTATATAATTTTCACTATATGAGATAAAATATTTCTAATATCGATAATAATTTGGAGTGATTTTAATTTAATGTAAAAAAAAAAAAAATTAAAATTAAAAATATTTTAAAAATATTTTCTATAAATTGTTTTAGAAAATTTTGTTTTTATAATAAAATTTTCGTCTTTTTTGTTATTTTTTTTTTGGTTTGGGAAAAAAAGATGATTGAGGTTATGTTTTAATATTATTCCTAGGTGTGCAAAATTTCAGCAATTGCGACAATAATGTGGCATTTCGAAAATTTTTAAATTTTATTTGTTTGGAAATTATTGTTATAGTTAATTCTAATTTTTTGTTTAAGTATATAAAAAACTAAATAAAAATCTTAAATAAATTTTAATTAATTAAAAAAGACGTTGTTACACTCAAAATTCTTCGTCCGTGTAATAAATACAGATTAATTTTTCTTTTTGCAGATTCTAACCTCCATGGCTTTTGGGTGTCTTCAAGGACAAAGGAAAAAAAATAGGGTATCTTGAAGTACACGCAGGATTCACAGGATTCTCCATATTGATGTGAGTTTTTTTTCAATTTTTATCTATTATATTTTTTAAATAAGAAACAAAATATTTTTATTCAGAAGAATTTTTTCGTAGCAAATTTTTATTTGGTAAAATTTTATTTATTTATTTATTATTACCCGAGTAGAAATCCCCAAGGTATGCCTAAAATGATAATTGGCCCTAAGCTGGTCCTAACTTGGCAGAAAATGTTAATATTTCCTAATTTGATCCTAACTTGGTCCTGCTTTTACAAGCCATTTTAGTAATATCGGAGTATTTTGGCATTATTAATTATAATTAATAATAATAATAATATTATGATTATAATATAATTATAATAATAAAATAAGAATAAAATAATAAAAAATAAATGTATAAATACAATAATAAAAATAAAAAAATAAAAATATACCATAGTTTTTTAAAAATTTTAATTAATTATTATATTATTATTATTTTTTTTGTTTATTTATTTATATTATTATTATTATTACTATTATTTATTATTATTGTTATTATTATTATTATTTATTATTATTGTTAATTATTTTTACTTATTATTTATTTATAATTCATAAAAATGAATTAAAAATTCAAAAAATTTTTAATCATTTTACATTTTTGAAAATGTGAAAATAAACGGGACACATAAGTTTAGCAAGCAGGTGAAAAAAAAAACTCGATTTCATTCATATAATTTCTAGCCATTCCTTTTATATTCACTTCTCAAGGGAACCCTTTGAACCCAAATGGGGCATAACGATATCAGGAGAGTAGAAGCGATAAAACGTAGATTATTGGATGACATACAAATGTGGTAGGATAGCATATTGTATGAATTAGGTCAACAAGGGTCGTTTTAGCGAATATTATATATCTTTTTTTTGACATTTCATAATATACATATATGTGTATATAGATAGATGTCAATAGACTAATTCAATTTAGAATTCAATTTAGAAACTAATTTTTTCTCTTTAAAACGTCAATTATTATAGAATTCTTCAAGGGGGAAAAATTAATTTTTTTTTTTTCAAAGGATTATGTATAATAAAGTGAAATTTAGGATTATTTATGGTGATTGTATTCATAATAATGAAGATCGCTGACTCTGGAGAATACAAGAGTAAACAACTGGAACAGGTGGGCATAGAGAGTTAGGAGGTCGATTGGAATCCCTCTCGCTAAACTTGCCGAATTGGGGGTGAGAGGAAATGGAGATGCGAGGGTGGAATGATTTCTATCTAGGGGCGTTTCCCCCGATTTGATACCTCTGGGGGAAGGGTGATTTAAAGTATTTCCTGGGATGTTCTTTTCTTCTTTAAAGCTCCATTTGTATATATATTCATTTCACAATAGGTCGCAGAATTACTTCTATATACTTCTTTGATTATACAAATATTTTTTTTTGTTATTTATTATTTAATATTTATTTATTATTTATTCACATTCAATTTTAGAGGAGAATTTAATTTCTTTATTTTTTTCAAGTAATTAGTAAAATAATTAAATTTGTCTCATATCGAGTATAGAACTATTTCGCTAAATGGATCGATTTACCTCTTTTGCGATTGAATATTCCCTTAAAATTATAGTGTGGTATCAACCCTATTTTTTTTTTTTTGAGTTTTTCTTTATAGTCTAAATGGAAATATTTCGTATTAGTATATTTATTCGATATTTAAAAAAAAAATAATTTAATTTTTTTTTTTGTCGAGTTGAAGAAAATTTCAGTATAGAGGAATATGTATGCGTATATGTAAAGAAAGGGTCGTGTAAATTGCTGTCAGTTTAATGGATTTGAATAGTTGAAAATAGTTGATGATGATAAAAATTGATTTTGATGAGTGTTAAGGATATTGATAAGGACTTTTTAAATAATTGAGAGATTCCGCACCGCCTCTTCACGACGTGGTTACGCCCCAGTTCGGGCCTGCCCTCCGTTCGACACCGCCCCCGTTCGAAGAATAGGAATACAGAAACCTCAAGGAATTCTTCATCCACAATTTTCTTCCGCGAGTTCCATTGTCCACGAGGTCTCTCTCTCTCCACCCTTTGCATTTATATATTCTTTCGCTTCGCTAAATCCTTCATTATTCGTTTCCCCTTTTGTTTCTTTGACACGCTTTTATTTAGTGGAATTTTGAAATAAAACGTTTTTTTTTACTTTTGAATGCAGTAAAAATAAATTGCAGTCTGATAAAAATTTTTTTATAATTTTTATTATAAAAAGTAAACCCTCTGTGAGAGTTTATTATTGTTGGGTTTTAGTAGAAAAAGATAGTTTCGGTCTGACGAATTGTAATTTTTGACAATAGTAGTAAAAAATAGTTTTAGTCAGACGAATTGTAATTTTTAGTACTAGTAGTAAAAGATAGTTTCGGTCAGACGAATTGTAATTTTTGGCACTAGTACACTCAGAGAAATGGTATATTTATCTCCGAGCCTACTAACTCATTTATTTGTTGCAAATATATTTTATTTCATTGAAACAAAAAATTTATTTGAGCCAAAGAAAAATTTATTTCTGCCAAAAAAAATTTTTATTTACGCCAAATAAATAAGTTAGTAGGCTCTGAGACAAATATACGTTTATTTAACTCAAATATATTTTATTTGGTTCAAATAAATCATTTCTCTGGGTGTAGTAAAAGATAGTTTCGGTCAGACGAATTGTAATTTTTGTCACTAGTAGTAAAAGATAGTTTCGGTCAGACTAATTGTAATTTTTGGTACTAGTAGTAAAAGATAGTTTCGCTCAGACGAATTGTAATTTTTGGTACTAGTAGTAAAATATAGTTTTAGTCAGACGAATTGTAATTTTTGGCGCTAGTAGTAAAAGATAGTATCGGTCAGACTAATTGTAATTTTTGGCACTAGTAGTAAAAGATAGTTTCGGTCAGACGAATTGTAATTTTTGGTACTAGTAGTAAAATATAGTTTCGGTCAGACGAATTGTAATTTTTGTCACTAGTAGTAAAAGATAATTTTAGTTAGACGAATTGCAATTTTTGTCACTAGTAGTAAATGATAGTTTTAGTCAGACCGAATTGTAATTTTTGAAACTAGTAGTAAAAGATAGTTTCGGCCAGGCAAGACTATTTTTATTTTTCTATATGATCAAAAGCTAATTTTGTAATAAAAAAAGATAAAATGTAAATATTTGACAAAAAAGGATATAAATTAATATTCGAAATTTAGGATTTTAATTAAATTATAATTAAGTTTATAATTATGAAATTAAATTTTCCAGTGTAAATGTATAGAATTTAGGAATATTGACTGTAGTTGAAAACCTTGATTGTTCTTGTCTTGAGTTTTGTGTCAAAATCGTTATAACTCTCTTCTTGAAAAGGAAACCAGACATTTGATAATCCCCACACGTGTTTTTGTGAATCTGCCGCATAGTGAGTGATGTAGGGTACATCTTCAGTTTGGAGAAGAACGAGATGATTCTCGGCCTAAAAAAAAGCCGAAATTTAATTAATAGGAAAATTAATAGTATAATTTTCGAGATAATTTAGACAAAATATTTTTTTATTATTTTTTGTATTATTTTTTATTATTAATTATTATTAATTTAAATATTTTTAATTGTATAATATTTAAATAGCAAGAAAGTGACAAATAACCGTTAATTCCAAATTAGAGTCCCAACGAACGCTTGCTTTATCATTTATCATAAAATAGTGAAGTCCTTGTTTTTTATCACAAAATAATCCTGATGATGAACCAAGTTTTTTCCCGTGCCAGGAAATATTTGCTGATTTAATTATTTTCTGCAAAAAACAAATTTATTTCAAATTAGTTAAAAAAATTTATAATTAATAATAAATAATATGAATAATTAATAATAATTATTGTTAACAGTTAAATAATAATTATTATTAATAGTTAAACAATAATAATTATCAATAGTTGAACAATAATTATTATTAATATTTAAAAATAATAATAATTATTAATAATTAAATAATAATAATTAAAAATGAATAAATAATGAGTAATAAATCTTAATATACCTCCGTTGATTCTTCCATTTCTTGAAGATCTTCTAAATTGAGACTAAAAAGATCATGACTGGGATAGCCGGTAAAATATAGAAGTGAACTTTTACAACAAATTGCTAAATCGGAACTGTATACTTTTGGTATATATGAATCGTGTTCCAATTTAATTCTCCACCATCGTTGATGTTCTAAAAATATAATTTTTAATTAGTGATAAATTTTATAATTTATTATATTTATAATATAATATTTTATAATTTTTTATACTTTCAATATTAGTAATTTTGCTTCAATTTTTCTAGTCGTTTCAATTTTTTTTAAAATTTTTAATTTTATTTTATATACCTAGACTGTATACAATGATAGATTCATCTCCAGGGTCCCCAATGTAAGCCCTTGTGTCATAGGAGTCAGTATAAGTGACAAGGGATCTTAAATTTGCAGTAGAGACGTTCGATAATTCTATTCTTTTAAGCTATAATAATTTATTTATTATAATGATGCTACTCTATCTAAATCTGAATTAGTAAAAATGTTTACTTTAAACTAGTGACTCACTTTTTGCTTTTAAATTAGTTAAATTTTACTAATTGTTAGTAAAAGTTACTAATAATTAGTAAAATTTTACTAATTGAGAAGCAAAAAGTGAGTCACTAATGTAAACTTTTTTTACTAATTCAGATTTAAAGAGTATAGAAAATTTAGATTTTATTTTTGAGGATTTTGGAAAAAACTATAATCCTTAAAAATCAAGAAATTTTATTAATTTCACAATAATACCTCTTGATTGTTCCTTAATAAGTGATAAATAATTATTTTTGGCGAACATCTTTTTTCTGTTGGTACATCTAAAACCCATAGACGTCCTTTTGAGTCGATATCTAATGCTACCACGCATCGAAGAGATCGAAAACAATTATCAATATTCGATTGAGAATTCGAATTAGGAAAAGGTCGTAAAGCAAAATTTCTTTCATCTTCACTTATTTCTGGCCAAGGTGCTTCCACTAGTGTATATCGTTTATTTTTTATGTCGTTTTTTCGTCTGCAATTATAATAAAATGTTTCAAAAAAAAATTTATTATAAAAATTTTATTTGCGCTAAATAAAATTTTATTTGTGTTAAATAAATATTTTTTTTATTGAAAACAAAAAAATGATTAGACTCTGAAACTGATTTTTTAGTTAACTTGAAATAATTTACCTGGGAATAGCTAGAAAAGCTCTGTCCCTCCAAATAGTGAATCTCCAAATAAGAGCATCGTCGTCTAAATTCACTGAAGTTAAATTCCAAGATGATGATAATAATTCTGCATTAGAAAAAAATTGAATACAAAATAATAGAAAATACAATATCATATTATATATATTAATCATTTTCACTTTTTTTATCATATTTAAACTATACATATATATAACTAAATACACTTCTCACGCTGTCTAAGCTGACAATGAAAAATATTATATATAACTTTTGCTTGACATAACATTTGTCATGTCATCAAAAAATCTTTTTATTTGCACAAGTTCTTGTGGATATATAATGTTTCAAGCAAAAGTAACAGTACAGCAAAAATTATAACTATAAAATAATTCTAATTTAATATTATACGAATATATATTTCTCTATATACTTCAAACCGCGAATTTTTGTTTGGTAGAATTTTTATTTTCATTTATAATTTACAAGACTTTATTTAAAAGAATTTAAATTTAATCGAATCACAGAAAACTAAAAGGTATTAAAATAAGCTGCAACACTTCTTATTGCAGCTTATTTTAATACCTTTCAATTTTCTGTGATTTTAATTTAGTATGAATTCTCATTCAATCGAATATTTTATGTGATTTGAATTTCTAAATAACGAAAATTCCAATTTACAAAATTTTAATTTGTCCAAATTTTTATTTTTACGATTTTTTTTATTAATAGAATTTTTAAGACGCCGAATTTTCATTTGTCCGAAATTACATATGTACTCTCTAAATTTAAATCAGCGAATTGATCGAACAAACAATCGGCAGAAAGATTTCGGCGCAATTTTTAAAATTGATCAATTAGAAATTATCAAGAAATAATTCATGATTGGTTAATTTTAAAAATTGCCCCGAAATTTTTCGGTCAATTGTTTGTTCGATCGCATTTGTAATTTCGGACAAATGAAAATTTTGTGTCTTAAAAATTCTATCAATTAAAAATTTGTATATACAAATAAAATTTCGGACAAATAAAAACTCGGACAAATTAAGATTCGGTGAATTAGAATTTCTGTCATTCGCTTAAATTAAAATTCTTTTATATAAAACGTTATGCAAAATAAATTTTGTTAATTACTAATATTTTAAAATAAAAATTTGAATTATAATGATTTTTATGAGGTATTAATGCCCTCACAGAAAATTAAAAGGCATTAAAATAAGCTGCAACGCTTATTATTTTAATCCACTCTCTAAATCTGAATTAGTAAAAAAGTTTACTAATTTGAATTAGTGACTTACTTTTTGCTTCTCAATTAGTAAAATTTTACTAATTATTAGTAAAATTTTACTAATTCTAAAGCAAAAAAAGTGAGTCACTAATTTAAATTAGTAAACATTTTTACTAATTCAGATTTAGAGCACACAAAATTAAAAGTATCAAATTGATACCAAAAATATCAAATTGATAAAAATTTTTATATCAATTTGATATTTTTGGTATCAATTTGATACTTTTAAATTAGTGTGAGAGCAATTTTGCTTATTTTAATTCAAAAATGGATTAAAATAAGCAAAATTGGATTAAAATAATAAGCGTTACAGCTTATTTTAATGCCTTTTAATTTTCTGTGGCTCCTTATAAAAAAAAAATAAAATAAATATAAAATTAAATTTTAAAGAATAAATGAAAATAATTTGATAAAAATAATATAAACAAAAACTAAAATAAAATATTAATATAAAAAATTAGTATCAAATCCTATATATAGGACCAAATTCTAATCGAATTGAAGTATACAGAGAGCGTAGGGGAAAAAAAATAAAAGAAATTTCTTAAACTCGTTCAGTAGGTCAGCAGAAATCTGTGTTTTTCGCGCACGCAGCATCCAAATAATGAGACTTGTTCTGCGGAGTTGCGTCGGTTGTATATATAAATATATATATATGTATATCTTCTTGGTGAATTTCAATTGGTTTCCCAAGATGAGTAGGGTTTGGCCCACCCCTATATATATAGTTTCTCAATGGGTTGAGAAGGGGATGCTAAACACAGAACCCTAAAGACCCTCATTTGAGTTGGGGTGCGGAGGACATGCGTAAGAGATTCGTCGCGTGTGCTCTTTCGGTGCGTGAAACGATATTTCCCTTTTGACGAGGGTTGTCCTACATGTCCCCCGCGAGAATGGACCAGCCCGGGCGCGCGATTGGCTTTCTGCGCGCGGGGAAAACGTGTTTTGTTTAATATAGGCGAAAACATGAGACTATATACATTGATTGGATGACTATATATATATATAAAAGAGATGAGCAAAGGAAGATGATAGAGGTGGGGGGGGGGCCCAAGATTGACCTCAAAAAGGAGACAAGATAGAGAAGGGGTTGGGCATAGGGCAATTCGCGGAACACGTGTGGCCGAAAAGGGTGCGACCTCGCGGCACGGACAGCCCTCGGGGAAACCGCGCCCACGCATTTTCAACAGGAACACAGAAGACGGCAGGAGTCGCTTCATTTGGCCTTGGCCTTGAAAACGAGATATGCTGGAAGAAGGGGAGGGGGTGGGGGGGGGACCCTTCTCGAGGGCCGTGATTCACGGAGGGCTTCATTCCTGTGCCGACCCATCTGGGAATGGTCGTTCTCGCACACTTATATTGTATTTTAGTCCGGGTTCTTCGTTGACCGTATTTTCTGTCTGGTTTCATGCCGCGCGCGTGTAGTATGTCCGATATATATACAGGCAGCTTAAGAAAAAGGGGCGGAGAGAAACTGGTTTTTAACTGCACAGGCGGTCCCGTCTAATTGGGAATTATTTCTGGTATAATGCACAGCATCCTCTTGCGTTTACCTCTTCTTTTTTTTTTTTGATAAGATATGAGGGGCAGCGAAAGAAATTCGCGATTTTTTTTTTATTGGCGAGAAATGGAAATTTTGTAGGAAAAATGTTGAAATTTTATTTTTTTGAAATATTTGCATTCTTTGCTGGAATATTTGGAATATTTTTTTTTTAATAAATATTCATGGAATATTGCATAAAAATATTAGCAAATTGTGTTTAATGATAGTATTCGCGTAGTGTTTTATATGTTCCAATATTGTCATTCGAAAAATTTTTGGAGTTTTTCTTATATTCTGTAAATTGTAGTGATAATTCGTTTACTAATTAAAATTAATAAAAATTTCTACTAATTTTTAGTTATTTATTTTTACTCAAATTTTTAGTGAAAAACAAATATTACTAAATCGAATAATACTTTAGTAAATATTAATTGAAAATTTCTACTGATTTTTAGTTGTTTTTCTAAAATTTTAGTAAAGAATAAATATTACTAAATGGAATAGTAATATTAGTAATAGTAGTTAAAAATTTCTAATTTTTAGTTATTTTTTTACTACAACTTTAGTAAAGAATAAATATTACTTAATCAAATAGTAATATTTTACAAAACATTAGTGAAAATAACTAAAAATAATAAATTTTTACTAAATAAATAAAAAATTAGAATAAATTAGAATATTACTAAATTAAATAATAATATTTTACAAAACATTAGTAAAAATAACTAAAAATTATAAATTGTTACTAAATAAATAAAAAATTAGAATAAATTAGAAAATTACTAAATTAAATAATAATATTTTACAAACCATTAGTAAAAATAACTAAAAATGATAAATTGTTACTAAATAAATAAAAAATTAGAATAAATTAGAAAATTACTAAATTAAATAATAATATTTTACAAAACATTAGTAAAAATAACTAAAAATTATAAATTTTTACTAATATTTTACTAAAAATTAGTGAAAATTTGGAACAACTTAAAGAATGAATATTACTAACACAGAAAATTAAAAGGCATTAAAATAAGTTGCAACGCTTATTATTTTAATCTAATTTTGCTTATTTTAATACCAAAATGGATTAAAATAAGCAAAATTGGATTAAAATAATAAGCGTTGCAGCTTATTTTAATGCCTTTTAATTTTCTGTGAAATCAAATAGTAATATTTTACAAAACATTAGTGAAAATAACTAAAAATTATAAATTTTTACTAAATAAATAAAAAATTAGAATAAATTAGAATATTACTAAATTAAATAATAATTTATTTTACAAAACATTAGTAAAAATAACTAAAAATTATAAAATTTTACTAAATAAATAAAAAATTAGAATAAATTAGAATATTACTAAATTAAATAATAATATTTTACAAAACATTAGTAAAAATAACTAAAAATTATAAATTTTTACTAATATTTTACTAAAAATTAGTAAAAATTTGGAACAACTTAAAGAATGAATATTAGTAAATCGAATAATAATATTTTACTAAACATTCGTAAAAATTTCTTCTAATTTTTAGTTTTTTTCTACTACAACTTTAGTAAAAAAAATATTACTTAATCAAATAGTAATATTTTACTAACAATTAGTGAAAATTTCTATTAATTACGATTATAGTGTTCGAATTTTCACTAATTTAAATTTAGAGAGTAGGAATATTCCTAATATTTCAATAGAAAATTCCAATATATTTTAAAAATATTATTATAATTATTATTATTATTATTATTATTATTATTATTATTACAATTATTATTTATACAATTATTATTATTACAATTATTATTATTACAATTATTATTATAATTTTTACTCCAATTTAACAAAACGGTTGTGAATTCAATAATATTTCCACATGAAATTGTTTAAAAAAATTACTATCATAACAATACTTAATTTAAATATTAAATTATTGAATATTTGCAAATTATTCAATAAAAATTAATTAATTAATTAAAGATTCTTTCTCATACGAGATATGAAATAATAAAAAAAATTTAAGAGGATATAGAAAAACATTTAATATTAAAAAAAAATATATAGAAATATAGTAAAAATAATTAAAATTAAAATATATATATATATATATATAAATAAAATTCAGATCTTTATCTTATATGTAGGAGTTTTATATAATATGAGAATTTGTTCTAATAAGACAAAAAGATCAATAAAAATAAATTTGAAGAATAATTATAAAATTTTGTGAAAAAATATGAAAATTGAAAAAAAAAATCTCGTTTAGATCTAATGCTCGTAAATGACTTTTTACTTCCTCTCTATCAATATGCAACTCTGGTTCGTAAAGTTTCCCGCGCAGTCACCTCTTTGCAACGCTTATTTTCCTGTTACGTCGATGTAATGGAGTTGTTTACACTGCGCATGTAATGTACTGATAAATAAATTCTCATTACCACATTAACTCAAGGAATTTCACTTTTTCTCATTGCCTTCACTTCATCATTTTATTAACACTGTATCACTATATCACGTGTACTTCCATGATTCCTTATATATATTAATTATATAACTTGTTATATTTAAAAAAAAAAAAAAAAATTTTTAATCATCGTTTTTCTTTGAATTTACAACATTTTCGTTAATTCTATTTTTTTTAGTCTGATAATAGTATAAACAAAATTAAAAAAAAAAATAATTTCTATTTATATTTTTTTAAATAAATTTTAAGTAATTATTTTTTTCACTGTGTTATTTCTAATTAACAGAAAATAATCTATTTCGTATATTTTTATTTATTTCCTATTACTTTAGTACCATTTTTTAAAATATATTTATAAAAGTTTTTTTTTAAATAATACTTCCTCTATGTAAAAGGTAGCAATATTATTAATAATGAAAAAAAGCAGTTTTTTTAATATTAATTTTTTTCTTCTAAAAAATGAAGTGATTTTAAAAAAGATTTATTGTTTGTTTGTTTTATTAACAAGAATAATATGATGAAGGTTGGTCTATGAGTTAAATTGAATAAAAGTTATGATTATTGGTTTAAAGGACTTGAAAATCGTAGAAGTGGTAAACAAGAGTAATAAGGTACAAGGGGAGGGAAGAAGTGTGTCAAACGTAGAAAATCACCCTTCGCAAACATGAAATCCGGAAGGGTCGCGTTTGCCGTTACAGTTTGTAGGGCAACAAAAAAAAAAAATTATTTCCCCCAAACAATGGAAAAAAAATTTCTTTCCGTTTGATATTTATTTACTGAGATTCATCACTTTTAATTTATAAATAAATTATTAATTTATTTATAAGAAGAAAAATTTTATTTAATTAATTAATAATTTAATAATAAATAAATAATAATAATTAAAATAATAATAATAAAATAATAAATAATAATAATTTAATATTAAATAATATTTAATTAATTTTATTTATTTTATTTTTTTTTTTATTTTATTTATTTTATTTATATTTTATTTATTTTTGTTTATTTTTCTATTTATTTTTATTTATAAATACGAAAATTATTTTCCTATATTAAAATTTTCCAAGTTTCATTTTTTTAAACTATCACATAATAAATAAAATAGTAAAAATGTTAGGCATAAAAAATTTCCCGATTATTTATTTATTATTTTCTTTTGTTCTTTCTTTTTTTTCACTTTAATTATCGCGTTATTTTTCTTTATTTTTTAAATGTAGTTTTTCATCTTGACTTTTCATTGGCTTTTTCGGATATTTAAAAAAAAATTTCTTTTTTGAACAATTGAATTAATAATATTTGATTAAAATTTAAAGTATTATCAATTAAAAATTAATATTGAAAGTTGGAATTTTTTTTTATTATAGAGAAAATAGTTTTGAAACTAGAAACACTATGTATACTTCTGTTTGAGATAGAAAAAAAGAAACAGGTTTCGTGACGTGTCTGACACCAGGAACTCATATTTCGCATGGAGTTCAATCTAAAGCGCGACAGCAAGATATTTTTAACAAAAAAAAATATTTAAAATAATTTCTTTTATTTTTCCCTTGGTAATTGTCAGTAAATAATTTTTTCTAGATTCTTGCAAATTTGTTCAAAAGGAAAAATTTTCCTCTAAAAATAGAAAGTAATTTTTCTAATTTCTTTAATTTGTGTAAAAAAAATGATTTTTTTTGCATCTTTAGATTTAGAGGAGAAAAATGTTATATATATTTTAAATTATAAAAAAATTTTTTGCCAATAAAATGGAAATAGATGAATAATGGAAAATTTATAGGAGTGAAATTAAAGGAGATTGTAATAGAAATTATGAAATCCATAAATTATCTGAGTGACGTTTCATATATATGAAAATCGAGTATAGTGGGGAAAAAAAAAAATGAAAAGTGATATCTGAGGTAGCAGGAGAGAAGAGAAAAGCCGTTGGCATTTGTATTTTTCTTTCGGTCAAGAGAGGTTTTGTGGGAGGCCTCTGAGATTATTCAAGATCTTTTAAATTTCTGTTCAAGCTTCTAGGAAATTGAATATGCAAGAATAGAGAAATATTTTGAAATCCTATATTGAATTCACAACCGATAGTTATAGTATTGTAAAATAATTTGAATTTTACAAAAATTATTTTTTTTTATAAATAATTTCTATTTTATAAAAATTATATTTTTACAATTTCAATTTTATAAAAATTATATTTTTCCAATTTCAATTTTATAAAAATTATATTTTTATAAATAATTTTTTTTTCTTATAAATAATTTCGTTGCAATATTGGAAACATATATTCAAATAAATAAATTAATGTTTTGATGAGTTTTGTTAAAAAAAAAATTTATTTCAAAATTATTTTTCGTTTTTCTACAATTTGTTTTGTTTTTTGTTTATTTTCTTTTTTTTTAATTTTTCCTACGATTTTCTATTCGTCTTGGACTCTATATATATATATATATATATATATATATATATATATATATAATTGGTGATAATAAGTTTCGCTTCATTGCGTTCTAAATGCGGAGAGTGAGACATCAGGAATGTAGAGGATCCAAGGAGGATTCGAGGATTCTGCCTTAAAGGACGACGACCCTTTTCTGGCACGGTGTATATGGTAATAATCCTGCTACCCTGGCCCTTGTCGCCAGGTTTCTTATTAATATGCTAATTTTGCCGAGACTAACGCACTTGGAATAATAATGTCCGATGACGATGCGCAAACATGAAATTATGAGCTCGGTTCCTAAATTGAGAGATATATGTATAACAACATAATATATGATACTATATAGAGGGAAAATAATATAAATAGTCAAATAGTTGAATAGTCTTTCTTTGCATCCCGGTCAAGAGAAATGTGATACACTATTGACCAGGAAACTATAAAATGAAAAGAGAATTTGAAGCCATACGCCAACAAAACAACGCTCTGATGACAAAGACACAAAAAAAAGAAGGTGCAAGACGAAAAAAAAGACGCGAGGATTTGATTCGAAGATAGAAAAAAAAATGCGCGAATCGAGAAAGAGAAAATAAGGCGAAATGGAAATAATGTATAGAAGAAGATTAATTATCTTTTATGGAAGAGATAATAGAATTTTTGAAATTTTAAAGAACAGTAAAAGTTCGATTTAAATTTTTTTTTATCTATAAAATCACCCACCGAATACTAACCGCGTCGAACGTTGCTTAACTTTCATGATCTGATGAGAATTCATTTTCGTTAGAATAAACAAAATGGGAAATTGTAGTAATTTTTTTCATACAGGGAAATTAATTTTTATCTGGAACAGCAATATGTTTCTCTACAATAGCGAAAATTTTCGCTGTTTTAGTGAAACATTTCGCTGTTTCAGTGAAACTTATCGCTGTTCTAGGTAAAACCAAATTTTCCTTGTAAAGAACAAAAATTGAATTCAAACAAATATAATATTTATTTAGAAACGATTAAAATATAATTATAATTTATTTAAAAAATTTTTGAATTTTCATTTATTATTTATTTATTTTCTTAATGTACTTTTTTATTAATTTTTTACAAAACAGTTTATTTTATTAATTATTAATAAACTGTTGACAATATTTTAATTTTTTTTTCATTGAAATAAAATTTTATACAAAAGGGTAAAATTTTAATTTTTATGTGTGTATAGAAAGTATATTGTGTCTCCTATAATTTCCTATTTCTGTTGAAACCTCGCAAAGGCTGAAAGACGTTCGCAGAGAATGAGAAAAAGTTAAGAGATGGAGACGTTGACCGCCGCGGGTCGATGAACCGCGCGATGCTGATGATCACACACACAAGGTCTTGAGAACTCTCTCGTTTCATTCTGATCTCCTGTTAAAGAGAACGACACAAGTTCTTTCGAACTCAGTCAAGCGGAAAATGGTTAACGAAGGGAGTATAAATTAGGCTCTCATCTCACACGATGAGACTTCAAATTCCTCAAAGAATTCGATTTATCGGAAAAAAAACAAAAAAAAAAAATTCACGAGATTGGAAGGATTATTTTTAAAAAAGTCATTCAATTTTTTTGGTGGGGGATGTTCAAGGTCAAATTTGCACTGCAACTTGCACTCATGTTCTTGAGATTTTATACTTCTTTTCATCAAATTTACCTGCGAATATATTTTTTTCCATTTATTTTTTTAATTTATAATAATTTATTATTAATTCCATTAGATATTTATATTTTATTTATTAATTTATTTTTTATTTTACTTTTAATTATTTTTTTAATTTTATTTATTTAATATTTATTTAATATTAGTTACTTAATAAATATAATATTATTATTAATAGTTATTAATATTATTCTACTTAATATTAGTTATTCAGTATTATTTATTTAATATAATTTTTCATTATTTCTACAATTTTCTTTTATTTATTTAATATTGTTTTCTATATTACATATTCTATTGTCTATATTTATATTTTATTTATTAACTTATTTTTTATTTTACTTTTAATTATTTTTTTAATTTTATTTATTTAATATTTATTTAATATTTATTTAATATTAGTTACTTAATAAAAATATGATTATTATTAATAATTATTAATATTATTAATATTATTATTAATATTATTATTAATTATTATTATTATTTTACTTAATATTAGTTATTCAGTATTATTTATTTAATATCATTTTTCATTATTTCTACAATTTTCTGTTATTTATTTAATATTGTTTTCTATATTACATACTTTATTGTCTATATTTATATTTTGTTCAGATTTTATATTAATAATTTTTTTTTATTTTATAAAATTTTTCATCAATTTAAATAATTCAGAAATATTTTCTTTTTGATTTATTTTAAATATACTGAAATTCTATATTAAATTATTTGTTTTTAAAATAAAACAACAAAAAGAATAGAAAACGGAAATTCAAATTTGAATTATTTCCCGCGTGCAGTGGCACTGTTACCAACAAAACGCCGGGCGCTCATAAAGTTACTGCGCGCCGCCGCAAGATGGCGTTAGTTTGTCAAATCCTGAACGTTCCTCCATGCAACCAGACAAGTCAGACAACGTGAATGTTCTGCTTGGATGTGGATTGCTGACAATTCGATAATCTCATGTGCCTCTCTTGTCTCACTCAATCGTGTTTCTCCATAGTGCGGGTTTTTTTTTTGTTGTTGTCCTAACACATATCCCGCTATAACGAATCGACCATAGTAGTGATCGTGTAATTATTTCCCATGTTACAAGTTTATTTGTGAACGCGCGAGTTGATAAATTATTCGTGTTCGTGTTCAATTTCTTTTTTTTTCTAAACCGGCATTAACATTGAGCTATTGTAACCGGCATTCATGAATCGATTATGACATTTTTATAGGTTAGGTGGGCTGGGTTTTTGTGATTTCTTTTTTTTTTCTTTCTTTTTTTTTGCATTATTGATGGGTACAGACATTATTTTTCGCGAGTGACCCGCCATATTTATCTGCCGACACATGCAACCTGTTGTTTTTCAAGTGTGGAGGTGGTGCCTCTGTCGCTGTCATTTTAATTGCAATTATCGTTACCATTCCAGTGATTGTCATCGTGATTGCTGATTGCTGTGGGTGATCATCATTTCATCAACAGTGGAAGGAAAACTGAATTCGCGACGGCTGCTCACCAGGATGAACGGGTAAGTTATCTTATTTTTTTTTCTTTATCGCTTTTTATTGTGGTGTCCCTGTACACCCAGACAAATTTATCGACAGCAAGATAGAGAGGGATGCTTTTGAGCGAGCGAGCGAGAAATTAAGCATGACAGTTATAAAGAGAGTAAACGCGAGATGGAAATGCAAAAAAAAAATAATTAAGTTTATATAGTAAACATGGCCTCATGGATTAAACGTGACCTTCTTTTTTGATGATCAGATTTAATTCGCGTCGCAAGCTCCACGTGCTTTGGTATTTCAATTTTTTTTTTTTTGTAATAGTCCATATCCGTTTTAACAATTATTTTGAATTATTCTTTTTTGGTAATAGTTTAATAAACTAGCGTTTGTATTTTTTTAAAAAGGAAATTTTGAGGTTAGTTTAATTGACACTATCAATTGTTTTTTTCTTTATCAGTTTTGTTTTTCTGTATTATATTGTTTTGTTCGTTATTACATATATATTGCATAACCTGTAATTTTGAAATTGTCATGAATTTTCTATTTTTAAACGAGGTTTTTAAAACTCGTTATTGTTATTTTAATACTAGTTTAAAAATATTAAAAACAAAAATAGATTAAAAAAGTTTTTAAAGCACAGCAATTTTGTTTTAAATATTATATATACATTAGCATTATTATGAAAACAGATTTTCTCTTGAAATTTTAGTTTTTGTATCTTATAAAAGTTTAATTTACTTTATTTTGCTATCAACAAGTTTATAACATAAAAACAACTGTTAAACCGAATTTCCCTTAAAATTAAACTTACTTTATGGTTCAGTTGTAAATTATTCTATTTCCCAACTTTCACACTCAAGTGAGACATATCAAATTCTAAAGCTTTGCACGTTAAAATAAAAAAAGTAAAACTAATATTAAAATAAAGTTGAAGTAAAATTATATAATATATATTATAATTAAAATAAAAAAGGAACGTTTTTTAAAATTTCTTAAAAGATTTATATTTTATGGAAATAAATTTACTTGATTCAAATAATTGCTCAATTGATTAATTAATAAATATTTACTTTAATCAAATAAAGTGTATTTGAACTTCATTGCTGTATTTAGAATCGAATTTGATTGGTTCAAATAATTATTTGATGTAAATAAATATTTATTTAACAATAGCCACTCTAATTGTGAATTAGTAAAAATTAACTATAATTTGAATTATAGACTTACTTGCTTTTGAATAATAAAAAATAAAAAATTAACTAATAGTAAAAATAAATTTGTTTATTATTGAATCAGTAAAATTTGAAATACAAAATCAAAAAGTGGGACACTAATTCAGATTATTTAAAATTTTTTACTAATTAAAATTTATAATATAAATTTATAATTTATAATTTGAATTAAGTAAATTTTTTTTCAGTAAAATTATAATAAAATAAATTTTTCGTCTTAAATTTTTTTTTGGGGTTAATAATTAGTTAACAAGGTTTGAATTAACAGTTTTTTTTTTTTGCAAGTAATTGGTTATTTTTAATAATTGCAATTTTCAAGGGACTAAATCCTATATGTAAAATAGGACATCACCCTTACAACATACGTTTTCTTCGAAAGAGAAACATCTGGCATGAGCTCCAAGAATAGTATCGTTAATTTTGTATTTCAGAATGTTTCTTAGTCTCAAGTCAAGCAAACATTAAAAAAAATTGCGCAGGTCTTTCTTGGAAAATGAAGCCCGCGTCAGTGATCATTTAATTCATTTCATTTAATTTCCCATCATAAAAGTATCATTTCCAGTAAAATATAAAATTAAGTAATTCGTAGTAAATGACAATTATAATATACTAATGAACAATTTCACTATTCTTCTTTTTTTTGCTAAGAATTAGTAAAAATAATCAATTTCTTTTAAAAGTTACAATGAAAAAAATATTTATTTATAACTAATTACTTGACTATTATTAAATAAATATTTTTTGAAATCTAATAATTTTTTAGTCAATTAAATATATTTATTTCAATTACGGAAATTACTGTTTTATTTGATCCAAGTAAAAATTATTTGATACTACACTGAAAAAAAAATTTATTTGATTCAAATACCGTTGTATTTGGTTATTAGCAAATAAATATTTACTTGAATCAAATATTTCTTATTTGAATCAAATAAATGATATTTTCTTCAAATACTGAAATATTTTATTCAAATATTATATATTTCATTCAAATAAGAAATATAGTAAAATTTTGATTTAATGGCTTTTTATAGGACAAGTAAAAGATATTAAGAAACATCTTTAACGTTTCGGAATCGTTACCGATTGCCTCATCAGAATTTATTTCATCTAAAAGAGTAATGTTACAATTAGAACTATTTTAAGGTTATAAATTCAAAAAATGCAAAAAAAGAAAATTCTGACTTTAATAATAAAAAGAATTAAAAAATCTTAAATTACTACATAAACAATATTCTTTTCAGAAATGATCCTTTATTTGATTCACAACTATTCTTAAAATTTAATTCCTCAGAATTAATTGGTATGTAATTTTCTTTTTTTGCATTTTTTGAATTTATAATCTTAAAATAGTTCTAATTGTAACATTACTCTTTTAGATGAAATAAATTCTGATGAGGGAATCGGTACCGATTCCGAAACGTTAAAGATGTTTCTTAATATCTTTTACTTGTTCTATAAAAAGTCATTAAATCAAAATTTTACTATATTTATAATTAATTGGGACATAAAGAATTTTAATTACAAATAAGAAATATTTGATTCAAGTAAATATTTATTTGATAATAACCAAATACACCGGTATTTGAATCAAATAAATTTTTTTTTCAGTGTAATAAATATTTGGTAATAGTCAAGTAATCGATTATTTGAATTAAATAAATTTCATTTTCGGTGGTACTAATTGCATATAGTAACTGTTAATTTAGTAATTTAATTTTGCATTTTCGAGTCTGATTGAACAATATAGAATAGTAGAATTGAAAAATTAAGAAAAAGAAATAATATACTAAAATTAAGAGAAGCGTGGAAAATTCTGAATTTTTTTTTTCTTCTTGGACTTTCGAACAATGTGTTCGAAATTGCTCGAAATTATTATAGGATGCAAAAAAGCGAATCAAATCGTGAATGGAGAACGTGAGCGCATGTAAAAAAAAAAAAAGAAAAATCGACATTGTACTTAATTGACACGAGTCGAAGCGCAATGCATCCATTGCTGTAATCGGTGGCCAGTGGAAGTCAAGAGAATGGGATATACATATAGTCGCGCGAGATAGTCAATGTTCCATCGAAAAAAAAGAAAAAAAAAAAAAAAAAAAATTCAATAGGCGCACGTTCAACGATGCATCGGTAATGCATACATTGCGGATTACGAGGCCAATTTGACCGACGAGATGAACCGAGAGAGACAGAAAGGTTAAAAGGCGTCGCGAGACTAGGAACAGAAAAGATAAAAATGAAGATAGAAATTATATACACATATAGATATTATATAGATTTAGAAATAAAGATATATATATATATATCTATATATATATATATATAGAGAGAGATAGATTGAATAGAGAATGAGAAAGATATAGAGAGATATACCTGATAGAGAGAAATAGATATTCAGAGCTTGTGGAGAATCATCATAGTTCAGGGGTGGTAGTGATGGGGAGGGGGGAGTTTCTAGCCTCGTCCGTTCTGCCCCCGTAGCAGCAATTACCAGGCATTCAACTACGAATGGAATACTCGTCTCTCTGAAACGTTCCAAAATCATAATCACGACCCGCGGGATTCATGCGCTCGATTATCCCCGCGGACCATTTTCAAAATGCATTCATGTATGCGCGCTGACAGGCCTTTACCCTCTAGAATGATCGTCCCGCGAAACTAATATTTGATTTACAGGTCGATCGGTTAATTTCGTAGCCAGTCCGTAAAGCCTCATTCCTTAGGGGTTCATAATCTATATATATATATAAACTCGAAATCAAACTTTGAAGATGTAAATTAATACATGCTCGCATATTTAATATATAGGAGAATATTATCTGAATTTATTTAAATATATTTTTTTTTTGCAAATTAAAAGGGCGCATGCATTTTTTTCCATAAAAAATTATTAATTTTTCAGGGTGTCTAACGGTCAGGGAAATCAGGAAAACGTCAGGGAATTTTGTTAGTCAGGGAAATGTCAGGGAAAAGTCAGGGAATTTCAGAAAATTTCATTCTAAGTCAGGGAAACTGTAAATTTCTGCAAAAATTTTTTGTGAATTTAAAAATTTTTAAATCTAAAAAAACTTGAATGGTTTTTATTACCATTTGTTACTACCATTAGAAATTAATTTATTGTTAAATATGTCAGTAACCATATTTTTGTCCAAAAAAAGCAGAAATCACTGTAAAACGAAAGGTATTAATTTAATACCAATTTTAGGTATACTAAATTGTTATTTGGTTCTATTTTGATACCTAAAATTGGAACTGTTTTAGTACCTTCTTTTTACAGTGATAAGGTTATTAAAAAGTCAGGGAAAAAAATCAAAAAATCTCAGGGAGGAGTCAGGGAAAAGTCAGGGAATTTTTTTCTCCCTCTTTGTTAGACACCCTGAATTTTTATTTTAAACTATTTTATTGTAAATAAATTATTATTTTGAATAAAAATTTTAATAATTGTTTTTTATGGAATAAAATGTGTTGCCCCAAAATAAGTAATGATAAAACAGTAAAAAAATGAGTCAAAAGTTTTGAACGTTCATATGAACGAAATATTTTTTTCAATCTATAAATTATTATTAAAAATTATGATGACCATATGTAAAATAAAACAGTAAATTAAACAATTATTAAATTAATAACATCATTTTAGATATTTTAAACAATATTTTGTAATAAAATTCGAAGTTGCAAAAAAAAAATTTCGTTCATTATGAACGTTCAAAACTTTTTGTCTCATAGTAAAAATAAAAATTATATTTATTTGAAATAGGCTAAATGTGATTTAAGCAAATATTTTGAAATGACGCGATTCATAAATAATGTCGGACGGTATTTACATGAAAATGTGTTATTTTCTTGATGGAAGAAGTCTGTTTGAAAATTCAATGGAAAATATGCTGTGTTGTGTTGATGATGGAGTTTTTGAGACTCGATCATCTTTTGGAAGATGTATCTTGGAAAAGATTTAAATGGATTATATTTAAAGAATGGTCGAAGGCGATAAAATTTATGAACATTAGGGAAGATATTATGTGAATGACAAAGAGGTAAAAAAAAAAAAAAAATTGAACGGCGCCGTGAAGGAGATTAATTCGTTCAACACGAGTACTTTCGCCAATCTCTCTCTCTCTCTCTCTCTCTCTTTCTCTTTGGTCTACTAGGTTCACGTGTGTGGTTTAACGATGCTGTCTTGACGATAATAGATCGTGGCACTCTGCCATAGCGAATGACTATGCAGAGAAACAACCTCGTCCAGTACTTCCAACATAGAAATCGACCTAGATGGTTCATTCGTTTGTAAAGACTTACTCCCTCTCTTCTCTCTATTCACGTCGTTAAACATCCCTCAAATCTCCTAAATACCGTTGCAAATTGTCACGATAACAACTTGATAAATTCATTTTCACACGCATTTAAATTAAATTTAAATCGCACGAAAATAAATAAATATTTGAATTATTAAATTTACAATTTTTAATTATAGGCAAAAAAATCTTCACCTGGAACAGCGATATATTTCTCTAGAATATCGATACCTTTCGCCATTCTAGAGAAATATATCGCTGTTCCAGGTGAAGATTTTTTTTGCGTGTAGGTCATTGAAATAAATTTATTTATTATTATTTATACACACTAAAAAATAATACTTACATTCAGTTCACTTTTGACTAAAACCGTTAACATTAGAACCATTTTTACTGAATTTCAGCCTTGAGTGTATGATTTTAAGTCCTAAAATTGACTTAATCTAGTTTTAAGATTAAAATTACTTTTAAGGCATTTTGATTTTAAGATGTTAATGGTTTCAGTATTTGTTTTTTGTGTGTATACTTATTTTGTTCGTTAATTACAAATTTTTATTTTTGGCAAATTTTTCTATAAACGTTTTTTATTCAAAAAAAGTCCTTTTTTTGATGTTTAACCGAATTTATATATAGCATATATTTTTGTTGTCAGACTCAAATAATGTTTTTCCCGTGTTGTTTGTCAAACTCTTGTGGTGAAGCGTATTTATATTTTTGTTTTATTTTAACGTGGGAAAAATCTTTTGGCTGTTTCGCGCGGAAAACATTGCGGTTTTCGACATAAAGAATTATTTTGCGATAATTACAATATATTAATTAACAAAGCAATGTTTAACATGAATGTTTGTTTTTCTAGATTGTTACTTTTATAATAATATTTTAAATATTTTTTAACATTAATTTTTCGATAATTAACATTAAATAGAACGATTAATAATATTAATAAAAATAGTAATTAATAAAATAATATAAATATTAATAATAAAAAAAATTGAAAAAAAAATTGGATTCGAATAATTGTAAAATTGAAACAGAATATATATATATATGTTAGAGTACGAGAATGGTATATTTATTTTTATCTTTTTTTTTATGTCAAACAAAGAGAGAGCTTTATACTCTAATGGCATGAAAGCTTCATACTAGGTTGCCAATTAATTCAGAATTCTACGCAGAATACACTTGCAGATTATATGTACCCTCAACCCGCATGATAGCCAAAAGCCCCTATTCTGAACATTATGGGTGCGCATTCAACTAATTACTTTCCTCGATATGACTTTCTAGTTCAGACTGACATATATGATTCGAATACAAAGGATATAATTCAATCACTGATTCTCTATTATTGGGAAAAAAAAAAAAATTCAATTCAATTTTTTAACTTCGAAATAATTTTTTGTGTTTTAGAATTTTTAAAATTTACTTTTTTTTTTTTGATCATTTTGAAAAATGATATGTTATATATTTATTATTCTACCGAAAATTAATTGATAATGTAAAGTATATATATATGTATATGTGTATTTGCGCGCGAGTTCCATAAATTTCGATTAAAGAGTGTAATAATTTTTATAGCGTATTGTTGCGTGATTTTACGTTTTGGTATTGACCATTTTACGAACATAGTTCAGGCATTGCCGCAAATTTTATTAACGGCCCTCTGCGGCTGAACAAACCCCGGTGTTTAATGGCGACAGGAAGCGCTAATTAAAACTGACACGATACATCGATGATGCATTGCTATACACGTATAGGTAAAAGCAATTCTTTGAACTCTCTCGCACTCACTCCCTCCCTCCCTCCCTCCCTCTCTCTCTCTCTCTCTCTCTCTCTCTCTCTCTCTCTCTCTCTCTCTCTCTCTCTCTCTCTCTCTCTCTCTCTCTCTCTCTCTCTCTCTCTCTCTCTCTCTCTCTCTCTCTCTCTCTCTCTCTCTCTCTCTCTCTCTCTCTCTTGCTGTAAAATACAATGTAAAATTAAATATTTTTGCTTCTTATTTTTTTTTTAAATGTTATTCGAATTTTTGATTTCTATAAAAATATTTCCTCTATGAGGAGGCAAAAGTAAAATTGTAAATTTTTTTAGTAAATAATTACACGGAGAAAAAAAACGAATAAAGTAACTTTTACTACTTTAGGAGTAAAACCAACTGTTCGCAGTTTCTGTGATTTCTGGAAATTTTTACACTCCACAAATAGTAAAATTTACTTCTGAAATAGTAAAAATTATTACGAAAATAGTAAATTTTACTATTTCTGGAATAAAAATTTGCTAGGCATGCGCAGAAACTGCGGACAGTTTCGGTTTTACTCCTAAAGTATAGTAAAAGTTACTTTATTCGTTTTTCCATTTTTTTCTCATCCGTGTAATTTTTTAATAGGTTAGTGCAGTTCTAATATTGTTTTAAACATTAAAAAAAGTTTTAATTGATATGAGCCAAAAGTTCTGAACGTTCAAATGAACAAAATATTTTTTTCAATTTATAAATTATTAAAAATTATAATGTCAATGTAAAATAAAACAGTAAATTAAACAAATATTTAATTAATAACTTTTTTTTTAGATATTTAAAACAATAATTCACACAAAATTAAAAGTATCAAATTGATACCAAAAATATCAAATTGATACAAATTTTTATATCAATTTGATATTTTTGGTATTAATTTGATACTTTTAAATTAAAATGTTTGTAATAAAATTCGTACTTAAAGAAGTTTCAAAAAAAATTTTGTGCATTTGAACGTTTAAAATTTTTTCCACATTAATTGATCGCAAATATATATTTTTTGCAAATAATTTATATGAGTCATATAAAATGTGATTTAAATTAACATAATTTCCCTCTACAATATTTGCCATTTTATGGAGTATAGATTACCAAATTTGTGATATAGAAAATATTATTTTAACGTGATATTTTTTTTTCGGATAGCATAAATATTTTTCTCAATATATTGTACATTTTACATACTTGGGGAATTGTTGATTAAATTGGAAAATGCATATATCGAATTTTTAAAAATATATTTTAAAATTATTAAAAAATTCCAAACCACAATAAATATTTTTGAATAAGTTATATTTTTCAATTTAGTTTTTTTTTTTCTATCAATATTGGTTTGGTAAGAAAATATTTTAAATTCTTTAGGGATTCTATGCACACTAAATTAAAAGTATCAAATTGATACCAAAAATATCTAATTAATATAAAAATTTATATTAATTTGATATTTTCAGTATCAATTTGATACTTTTAAATTACTGTGTGTTTAAATGAAATCTTTAAAAAAAAATTAATTACAATAATGTTTGTGTCTGAAATTGAGAACTTTTTTTAATAATCTTAGAAATTTTTTTTTTTTTCTCCTGACGAACTGTGTCGACGTAACATTTCTTACGGTGCCTTATAGCCTCTGTTTGTACAGAGAGAGAGAGAAAGAGAGAGAGAGAGAGCAGGTTAATTCGAGCAAATTATTATAAAACAATGTTATCGTTTCATTCAATGTTAAAACCCGCATCGCGAATTGTAGGGTGGTGGGGGGGGGGAGGGGACGAAACACACCGGTCTTTAGCAAACGAGAGAATGAGAGATATAAAGAGAAAGGAGGAACCAAATGGGCTCGCTTATTGCGTCACGTTGCAATCGTAACTGAAATTGGAAAGACGAGAAGGAAATTCAAAATTAAAGCGCTCCGTCGGCCACTGTATACAGAGAACTTGTTAACCACTCTCGCGTAAATTCCCCTCACTAACTTAATTTGTTGATGCATTTTAAAGTACGTTCTTCACATAAGAATTCAAATCAACTTTCTTTTCAAATTAATTTATATAATTTATCCTAATTCACCCCCCCCCGGGGGTGGTTTTTGATAAAAATTCTTTTTATACATCAAATGCACATGTTCGCTTTTTAATTAATAAAATATGAATTTTATAAAAATTGTTAAATTTTTTCCAGTTTAATTATATTTTTTTTTCCGTAACATTCGTGATTGATGGAGATTGTAATAGAATTTCAAAAAAAAAAAAAAAAAAATTATATAGAACGATTTTTCTTTTGCGTTTATTTTAGTAGATTTTTTATTTACTCGTTATACATCATATATAGTCTCGGAGTCTCGTTTTTCCATAAAAAAAAAAAACGTTTTTTTTTTATACACAGCGCAACAAAAATTTATATATTTTTTTTTTGTTCCCCCCAGGGGACTAGGATTCTTTGGCAAATAATGGTGGTTTGAATCAGAGACATGAAAAAAAAAAAAAAAAAAAAATGATGATGACGAAAAATTAGGACTTTTTATAGTTTTTTTTGAAAGTTGCGAATACGCGATTTAAGCTGTATCACGATTAAGCGGGCTTCTAACTAATGCTTTCGACAAATTCCAATCGTAGCTTGTTATTACTCGTTATCGATCTCTAATCCTGGATGGTACGATCGGTTATTGTACCAAATGCGGAGAACCGACGAGAATTTGCGAGAGTGTCGTCGCGCCGTTGGATTTAAAGTGTTTTATTTTGCCACCTGCGTTTTTTGTTTAGTTTTCTCTTTTTTTAGGGTTCCGTACTCGGTTCGGAACCCTATTAATATCGGTTTTTTTGAAATCGTGTACCCCCCCCCTAGCGGCCACACAAATTTATCTGGAGGGCTGAAAATTAGTACACATATGTATTTTCGCGTGTAGATTACAGGAAAAATATAGCGAACTTGATTGGAATTGATTAACATAGCGTTGTCAAGGAAAAACCATAAATTTTTACGAAAAATGCCTAAAAATGACTATGTACCCCCCCCCTAGCGGCCACATCTTTTGACATAAAGAGCTCAAATTTGGTACACTTACGTATTTTTACGTGAAAATTACAGGAAAAATATAGCGAACTTGATTCCGATCAATTTACATAGCGTTGTCAAGGAAAAATCAAAAATTTCGAAAAAAATGATTTATTCTCCCTAGCGCACACAATATTCAACCCAAATTGTTCACATTTGCTGTAAAACTGTATTTTTACGGGAAAAATACAGGGGAAAAAAGCGGTCACGATTAGAGTTGATGATTAACTTTTTATCAAGTTTTTCAAGAAAAAATGACAATTTTAGGAAAAAAATGTATTTTTCCACCAAAAACGAACAAAATTTTATTTAAAGGAAATTAAATTTACATATTTTAACGCATTTTTACGTGTAGATTACAAAAAAAATATAGCGAGCATGATTGGAGTTGATTATCATAGCGTTGTCAAGGAAAAACCATGTATTTTTACGAAAAATACCTAAAAATGACTATGTACCCCCCCCCTAGCAGCCACATCTTTTGACATAAAGAGCTCAAATTTGGTACACTTACGTATTTTTACGTGAAAATTACAGGAAAAATATAGCGAACTTGATTCCGATCAATTTACATAGCGTTGTCAAGGAAAAATCAAAAATTTCGAAAAAAAAATGATTTATTCTCCCTAGCGCACACAATATTCAACCCAAATTGTTCACATTTGCTGTAAAACTGTATTTTTACGGGAAAAATACAGGGGAAAAAAGCGGTCACGATTAGAGTTGATGATTAACTTTTTATCAAGTTTTTCAAGAAAAAATGACAATTTTAGGAAAAAAATGTATTTTTCCACCAAAAACGAACAAAATTTTATTTAAAGGAAATTAAATTTACATATTTTAACGCATTTTTACGTGTAGATTACAAAAAAAATATAGCGAGCATGATTGGAGTTGATTATCATAGCGTTGTCAAGGAAAAACCATGTATTTTTACGAAAAATACCTAAAAATGACTATGTACCCCCCCCCTAGCAGCCACATCTTTTGACATAAAGAGCTCAAATTTGGTACACTTACGTATTTTTACGTGAAAATTACAGGAAAAATATAGCGAACTTGATTCCGATCAATTTACATAGCGTTGTCAAGGAAAAATCAAAAATTTCGAAAAAAAAATGATTTATTCTCCCTAGCGCACACAATATTCAACCCAAATTGTTCACATTTGCTGTAAAACTGTATTTTTGCGTGAAAAATACAAGGAAAAAATGTAAGTGCGATTGGAGTTGATGATCAATTTTTATCAAATTTTTGAAGAAAAATGATAAATTTAATAAAAAAATGTATTTTTCCGCAAAAAACGAAAAAAATCGGACAAGTGGGAGTTACACTCGCACTGAAATCGAGGGTTCCGTACTCGAAGCGAACTTATTTGGTATAAAAACAAATGTTTAAAAAATATGTGTTGTGTATTAAATAATATATGTGATACAAAAATGAACAATTTTTAAAAAAAAATTTAAGAAAATTGTTTCTCCTTTGGTATAAAAACAAAAAAAAAATTTTAAATTTGTTTCGTATTTCAAATAATATAAGTGATACGAAGAGGAACAATTTTCTTAAATTTTACAAAATTGTTCCTTTTTGTATCACTTATATTATTTGAAATACAAAACAAATTTAAAATTTTTTTTTGTTTTTATACCAAAGGAGGAACAATTTTCTTAAATTTTTTTTTAAAAATTGTTCATTTTTGTATCACATATATTATTTAATACACAACACATATTTTTTAAACATTTGTTTTTATACCAAATAAGTTCGCTTCGAGTACGGAACCCTCGATTTCAGTGCGAGTGTAACTCGCACTTGTCCGATTTTTTTCTCATTCTCTTGGAAAAAGGAATTTTTTTTCCCCGTTCGCAAATAAATTTTGTGTTTTGGCATAAATGAAATTTTTGATCTTGAGAAATAATTAAATGAGAAAATAAAATTATTCAGGGTGTCTACTAGTCCTGGAATTTGAAAAAATGTCCTGGAATGTCCTTGAAAGTCCTGGAATTTTAATTTTTGTCCTTGAATTTTTTATATTTTGCTTTTAAATTTTCAAAAATTTCTAATTTTGTCAATCAAGTTAAAAAAAAATCATTGAATAAGTAAAATGAAAATTTACTTAAGTAATTAATTACTCTCTAAATCTGAATTAGTAAAAATGTTTACTAATTTGAATTAGTGGCTCACTTTTTGCTTCTGAATTAGTAAAATTTTACTAATTATTAGTAACTTTTACTAACAATTAGTAAAATTTAACTAATTCAGAAGCAAAAAGTGAGTCACTAATTCAAATTAGTAAACATTTTTACTAATTCAAATTTAGAGAGTAATTTTTTAATAATTTCTGAAAACAATAGTTAAACTAAAAATTTTTTTATTCCTTAAAGTCATCCAATTTAATGTCCTGGAAAAATAAGAAATTTGTCCTGAAAACTCCTGGAAAAGTCCTGGAATTTTAATTCAGATTTTTAGTAGGCACCCACCCTGTTATTTCATCTTGTACGATGAAAAATTGATTTTTTTTTTAATTTTCTGTTTTTCGAATTAATTTTATCATTAAAATAGACTATAGAATTAGTGAATGAAATGTATATTGGAAAAAAGTAATTTTCAACGTGTAAAACATTGATTAAAGGATAATTAACGTTTTCTCAAAAGCGCTCAAATGATTCGTTTGGTTAGTATATATAAGAGTGCGAAACGAAGTAAAGTGAACAGTGGTTCCCTCGAGTCACACTTTCGGAGCTTACATTTGCGGAGTCCCAGTGACTATCAACTGCTCTGTGAAAGGTCCCTGGACACGTAGCAGAAAGTGCTGTGACATAACGTTGTGGCCTCCACCGTCATTCTCATTAAAGGGTTGGATGCTTTTGGCTGACCTTGAGTTTGGGTGAGAGTGTATTGGTCAAAGCAAAGTCATGTGTGATGACCTCTTGGGTTTATCGCAAATTTCAAGAGGGGAACAAAACAGGGCCTACTCCGAGGAAACCACTTTTTTTGTTTTATATATACACTGAAAAAAAAAAATTATTTGATTCAAATAATCGATTACTTTATTATAAAATAAATATTGAAGCGAATAATTTTTGAATAAAAAAAAAATTATATAGAACGATTTTTCTTTTGTGTTTATTTTTTGTTTCAAATACAGTTTTATATTTGATTCAAGTAAAAATTAAATACTAAATATTTGACCCAATTAATTGATATAAATATTTATTTGATAATAGTAATCGATTATTTGAATGAAATAAATTTTTATTTTTATTGTATATATGTTTCAAAATATTTACGCATGATGTAATTCGTATAAGTTAAGAAATAAGTGAGAAAGCCACTGAAGCGAAAAGATTCTCATCGTATCTCGTTGGGTAAACGATTAAAATGCAAATTTTTCCTTGGTGCAAGTCTGATGCGCTTGACCGATCCGCAATCTTCTCTCTTTTATGTTACATTTTACACAAACTACAAAAGTACACATTTCTCGTTTTAATTTATTATATAATAATTATTCAATAATTGAGAAATATTTTTATTTTTATTTCGAAATTTGGAAAAATATTGTAAAATTGATAAAGAGTGGAATATAAATCGATAATAAATGAATATCACGGAAATGTTGATAACTGATTATAAAGTAAAGGACAATTGAAATTGAAAGAGCAGGGAATTAAGAGAAATATATATACACACAACCAACGGATCCAGGTAAACCCTCCGGTCAGTATGGGCAACTGTCCATTCCCAGTCGGTAATCCTGACACGGTTTCCGGTCGAAGGGTGGGCCAAAATCCTGGACGCTCTTTGCCCCCTCCCCCCTTCTCTTTCTCGATAATCCGATTCCGTTTTCTCTCTCACTCTCTCTACCATCCATTCGATTCCAATAACATAATAACTCTTGAATTCATCCCTCACGCCCATGCCAGCCATCAGTCCATTCGATGGGACCTCGAACCCTTTTCCCCGATTCAGGAACTAGAAATAATTAGGAAGCATTCGAATTGCTCCCGCGATGAAAAGAACGACGCGCCAGAGAAACGAGAGAGAGAGAGAGAGACAGAAATGTAACACCGTCGGAAAATTCAAACTTCTCTATATCCGCGAGCACTTGTGAAATGATAAATGTAAAAACTTATTCAATTCAGTTGAAACTCTCGTGTACTACTCTTGAGAATGTTTTCTCTGAGTATACATTGCATATCGAACTTAATCAATCTTTGAAGAAAAAGGAGAGAGAAAAAAATTGTCGATAATCATGTTTGTCATATTTTTATTGGAAAAAAATAAAAATATCTCGGACAATATTAATGATAGTTAATTTTAATGGCATTGATTATTCGTTATTTTTAATTTCCTTTTTAATTATATTGATGGAAACGTTAAAAATAAGTTTTTAAAAATATACCATTATTGAAATTATTTTCTACGTTGAGAGAAATAATTTATTGGGGTTACCATTTTTGAGATGACCATTTTTAGTTTGAAAACTGTGCTGCTGCGAAATTATTAGTTGTTACTATTTTTATTAGTTGGCATAACTATTTTATTAGTTGGTTCACGGAGGAAAATGGAAAAACGAATAAAGTAACTTTTACTACTTTAAAATTATTCCGGAAATAGTAAATTTTACTGTTTCTGGAGTAAAAATTTGCCAGACATGCGCAGAAACTGCGGACAGTTCAGGTTTTACTTTTAAAGTATAGTAAAAGTTACTTTATTCGTTTTTCCATTTTTCTCTGTGTTTAACTAATTAGTTAGTTGGAATAACTATTTAATTAGTTACCTTACTAACGAAATGGTAATTGCAACCAATCCTTTCTCTCAGTATACTTTTAATTATTCTAATGACAATTTTTTCTCATGTATGCAAAAAAAAAAAAAAAAAATAGGTCCATAACTTTTTTCGCGTTATCAATCTTTTTTTCATTTTCTTGAAATTGGAAAAAATATTCCATTTTTTTCTGAATAGATTTTGTTTTAAATAGTTTTCGAGAAATATTCTTTAAAAAAAAATTTATTTGATATTTGTTTTCCATTGATATATATTGAATGATATTTGAGTTTACATAAAATGCCTTTGAATTCAGTTTATTATTTGCGTAAAGATTTATCATTTGCACTTGTATGACGATTGAAGTTGAATTTTTTCTTTCTTCTTCTTCTTCTTCTTTTTTTTTTCCTTTTGCATTTCGATGGTCGAAATATATGAGATTTTTCAAACGATTTCAAACCTCACTTCTAAGAAAGTCGTTCTCTGGAAAGTGATCGAGTTTCAAGTGGAGGAGGAACAGTTTGGATTTCATATATATAAAGAATTTTTTTTTTTCACGATGAGAATTCCCTTGAATAAATCTAGAAAATGTGGATCAATTTCGTGAGTAAATAAAACCATTGTATTTTTTTGCAACTATTTTGATTTAATTGAAAGCAATATTTTCGTATGCAAAAACAAATTAATAAAACGTTTAGGCAAATTGAATGTTTTTTTTTGGGGGGTAATAGAATTGAGAAGTTATGGCTAAATAACAATGGACTAATTAAAAAGCTATTATCTGGTAATAAAGTAGTCACGCTGGCGAGTTACAGTTCATCGGAGCATGGTTTTAGACAATAGATGATCCGCGGCGAGTTTAACCCTCCATCGCTGTTACCCTCTCCCCCCACCACTTTTCTCTCTCTCTCTCTCGTTTCTCCTCTCTGTCGGTTCTAATTAACCACATAATAATAGAGACGGGGTTCGTGCAGTTCTCGTGGCTTTGATATTTAATCGGGTTTAACGCAAGCGCTCAACCGACCAAACGAGCGTTCTAGAGCACTGTTTTAATTCTGTTTGTCTCGAGAAAGAGAGAGGATCATGGGGCAAAAGGTTCTCGCGAGAATGGGTTGAGAAGGATTATACGCGACATATTACATATATATATATGTGTATATATATAAAGCCCTTCATAGGCCGAATATCATGTATAACTAACATTACATTATCCCTGCTTTTCAGGCAAGATGTCCACCCCTATTTCTCTCTCTCTGATTTCACTAAAGGATAGAAAATTATTTTTCCTTTTTTATAAAAAGTACACCCGATAATTACTTTTTATAATTACTAACGCTAATTCTCAGAAAGATATTTAAACTGACATGAATGCTCGCATATATGAAAAACGGAATTTTTAACATTTTAAAATGGAATTTTTTTTTTTATTAAATTCTAATTATATGGAATTAAATTTATTTTTTTAATTATCCAATTTACAAGTATAAAAAAGAACTGCTTTTTAGAGGAGGAAATTTAATTATTTCTGTATTTGTGTCAAGAGTTTATTTTTGAAATGATAAATTAGTGATTTGAAAATAAATCTACTAATCTGCATCTTATATATATTGTATATATATATGTCAAGACAATATTTTAGGATGTGACTGATTACATTACCATAATCGATTCAAAGCTGTGCAAGCTAGCAGAACTGCTTTTCCCCATACAGAGGCAGAGGCAATACAATGTAATGGGTTTGTAAACATTTACAATCACGGATCAAACGGAATGCGTGGATAATGTGATCCTGAACACCCGTTGAGATTGACTCGGGTGTTAATGTTTGCAAATGGAATACCGGATTAATTGTTTGCTTTTAACGTAAGCCTCCAAGATCTTGCATTATTATATTACCGCGTAATTCTGTGATTTTCATTTTAGAATTACGGTTTTTTTTAACCCTCCGAATGGTAATTTGATTCTTTCAATTTGTATTTTACGTGCTTTGATGGTTTTTGATAAGTAAAGAAGAAAACGAATATTTGTTATTACTTTTTTTTGAGGGTAATGGTGAAAAAAAATCTGTATTACCTACTGATGGTGTGTGGCCATTACAGAAACTTGCCTGACCGACTATTTGTATTATGGAATACAAAAAAGTTTACGTAGAAAAGCAGCGGGATAAAAAGAGAGATAGGGGAAAAGATAAAAATACGATTACGAGGAAGAAAATTCGTGAATTCAAATCGAAATAACCAAATAGAAAAGTAGAACGATAAAAGGAATCTGTATTGCCGACTGATGGTGTGTGGCCATTATAGAAATCTACCTGATGGTAACAGGTATTACGGTTTTCAAAAAAAGTTTACGTAGAAAAGCAGCGGAATTATAAGGATAGAAGATAAAAATTACGCGACTGATGGTGTGTGGCCATTACAGAAACCTACCTAATCGACAATGATAATAACTTGTATTACAAAGTACAAAAAAAGTTTCAGTAAAAAAGCAGCGGGATCAAAAGAAGAAAAAGAGTGTAAAAGATAAAAATAACGATTACGAATAAGAAAATTCGTGAATTCAAATAGAATAAAAAAAAGGAATCTGTTTTACCGACTGATGGTGTGTGGCCATTACAGAAACCTACCTCATCGACGATGATAACAAACTATTACTCTTATTACTTTTTTTGAGGGTAATGGTAAAAAAGATCTGTATTATCTACTGATGATTGTGTGGCCATTACAGAAACCTACCTGACCGACTATTTGTATTACGGAATACAAAAAAGTTTACGTAAAAAAGCAGCGGGATAAAAAGAAAAATAGGGGAAAGGATAAAAATCACGATTACGAGGAACAAAATTCGTGAATTCAAATAGAAATAATTTCCAAATAGAAAAGTAGAACGATAAAAGAAATCTGTATTGCCGACTGATGGTGTGTGGCCATTATAGAAATCTACCTGATGGTAACAGGTATTACAGAATTCCAAAAAAGTTTACGTAGAAAAGCAGCGAAATTATAAGAAGAAAAAGAGGATAGAAGATAAAAATTACGGGACCGATGGTGTGTGACCATTACAGAAACCTACCTAATCGACAATGGTAATAACTTGTATTAGAGAGTACAAAAAAAGTTTAAGTAGAAAAGCAGCGGGATCAAAAGAAGAAAAAGAGTGTAAAAGATAAAAATAACGATTACGAAAAAGAAAATTCGAGAATTCAAATAGAATAGAAAAAAGGAATCTGTTTTACCGACTGATAGTGTGTGTCCATTACAGAAACCTACCTGATCGACGATGGTAACAAACTATTACTAGTCATTGGTAATACAAACAGTGGAATACAAACAGTTTATATAAAAAAAACCGCTGAATTACAAAAATACGATAAAAATAATTAAAAATGAAAAAAAAGAAAATGAAAAAGAAAATCGTAAATTAAAATATTTCAAAATACCTTCAAATCTCCGAATAGAATTTTCGGATCATTTCATAATGTGATTAATGGATTATTTTTTCCCCAATGAATTATCAACATAATGGAAATGATTTTGAAATTGGAAAATGATAATAGTGTAAATGCTCGACAAATTTAGGATGTCAAAGCGTGGTTATACGGGATACAAAAGTGGCGAGGTTATATAGAGAGAGAGATAGAGAAGGAGTATCTAACCGTGGACATTTCTGGTGCATGCAATTGTGGACTCACGCATGCATGCATGCATTAGTCGGCCGATGAAGCACGTAGCTAACCTTGTCAGTGCACAGGTGCTTAATAACCATCTAATTGAATTGTCCGAGATATTGGCAACAACGTATTCGGCTGTTTAGCTACCCCTTGACGAACTGGCTCTCGTGTATATCATCACAAGGGATATACACTGACATTTCTGCGTTCGATGGGTTCCACCTCTCGACCTGGACAAAAGGCTTGCCTAAACATCGTCAGTCGACCTAGTGCTTTAAGTACTGGCTTACCACAGACTGTAATATTCATGGTATCTGCTGAAAGCAGGGTTTCAACCACGAGTTAGTGACAACCACACACCCACACACATATACACAAGTATTGACGATAACGATAGCCCTCTTCTCAATTACTTCAACTATTTTCAGAATTTATAATTTCATTTCACAAAAGAATCGAATGCAGAAAAAAATCTGGAAAAATATGCTATTGGATCAACAGCATTTCTGTCAAAGGTATAAAAATTATTAATTCTAAAGCATATATGCTATAAAATTTGTAAAATATTTTTTAGTTTCTATAGCATATGATTTTGAATCAATGATTTTTATACCTTTGGCATAACCAAATTGTTGGTTCCAAAAATTATTTCGTTTCAAAAATTGTTGGTTCCAACAATTATTTAGTTCCAAAAATTATCTAGCAATTATTTGGTTTCAAATTTGTTGGCTTCAAAACTTATTTGGTCCCAAAAATTATCCGGATCCAAAAATTATTTGGTTTCAAAAACTGTTGGTTCCAGCAATTATTTGGCTCCAAAAATTAGTTGGTTCCAAAAATTATTTGGTTTCAAATTTGTTGGTTCCAAAAATAGCATATTTTTCTCAGTGTGACAAAATTAAAATTTTACTAGTTTGAAGTAAATTTTCTCGTATTAAGAAAAGATGGAAATAAATTTTAAGGTTGTTTTCCCAAGTCTGTAAAACCTACATGAAATTTTGTTTATACTTGTAGAAACCCTGCAATGGAATTTTGTGCTTTGGTTAAAAAATTAATTCTCAAAATTCTTGTCTATACCTGTGTGTGTATGTGTTTGTTGGGAATTTCGATTGATCTTTGATTAATGTTTACATGTATAGTTGGGAAAGCTTTCATCTTACAATTAGTACACCATCCCTCATTGTACTTACTCTTCGAAGCCATATGTATTGCTAATATACATACGTGTTGTTCACAAGAGGCATCTATATATATATATATTCGGGAAATCTGCGTGGCAGTTCTGCCAATCGAGGCTCTTCAAGTGCCAATCTCTATACCGCATCGAGTAGATTGAACTCGAGTGGACGATGAAGTGTGTAGAGTTTAAAGGCCCAGGACACTCTCTCGATACCAATACATACCTGTATATAAATATAGAAAATAACCTGAAAAATTCATTTTTACCATTGGAAAATGCAATTAGAAAACCAGAAAAATCAAAAAAATTTCTTTTATTTAGGGTCAAGGAAACGTTTTTTTTTAATTTAATAGAAAATTTATTTGATTTAGAAATTTTAATTTAGAAATTTTTTTGCAGTTTTGGTTACTTGACTATTGTCAAATAAATATTGGACTAAATAATTTTTGAGTCAATTAATTAGTGTTTTAAATACAGGTTGGTTCAAACACAGTTTATTTCATTCAATTATTTGGTTTCAAAAATTGTTGGTTCCAAAAATTATTTGGTTTCAAAAATTGTTGGTTCCAACAATTATTTGGCTTCAAAAATTATTCGGTTCCAGCAATTATTTGGTTTCAAATTTGTTGGCTTCAAAACTTATTTGGTCCCAAAAATTATTTGGTTTCAAAAACTGTTGGTTCCAAAAATTGTTGGTTCCAGCAATTATTTGGTTTCAAAAATTGTTGGTTCCAACAATTATTTGGTTCTAGCAATTATTTGGTTTCAAATTTGTTGGCTTCAAAACTTATTTGGTCCCAAAAATTATTTGGTTTCAAAAACTGTTGGTTCCAAAAATTGTTGGTTCCAGCAATTATTTGGCTCCAAAAATTATTCGGTTCCAAAAATTGTTGGTTTCAAAAATTATTCGGTTCCAAAAATTGTTGGTTCCAGCAATTATTTGGCTCCAAAAATTGTTGGTTCCAAAAATTATTTGGTTTCAATTTTGTTGGCTCCAAAAATTATTTGGTTCCAAAAATTATTCGGTTTCAAATTTGTTGGCTTCAAAACTTATTTGGTCCCAAAAATTATCCGGATCCAAAAATTATTTGGTTTCACTAACTGTTGGTTCCAAAAATTGTTGGTTCCAGCAATTATTTGGTTTCAAAAATTGTTAGTTCCAAAAATTATTTGGTTTCAAATTTGTTGGCTCCAAAAATTATTTGGTTACAAAAATTATTTGGTTCGAAAAATTATTCAGTTCCAAAAATGAATTGGCTCAAGTAAATATTTATTTGATAATAGTCAACCAATTATTTGAATCAAATAAATTTTTTTCTAGATTGTGAAATTATTCTCTGTAGGTTAGAGAATTTTTATTTCTTTTTTTTCTTTATTCTTTACTTTCGTAAAATGTGAAGTTATGCTAACGTGAAAATTGGATGTCACGTAAAGGGGCGCCTAGCTGTGGAGAGATTCTCCTTATCGTAAGACGACACTCAAGAGAGTCCAACTACTGCAAAATATGTCTATTTGCTCCTTAAACGCTGACTAATCTGAATTTTATCTCAGATATTTCGTCCCAAATTACATTTTATGAGGTTTAATTTTCTAGCGAGGGACCCTTCCCCCCCGCTAATTATTATCCACGAAAGGGCCAAGTTCATCAAACCACTTCTTTCTCTTTTTTCCTTTTAATTTTTTTCTCTCTGCTCGTTTTACTTTTTTTCAATTATCTCGCTTATTCTTTATCTTATTCTACTGCAAATAATAGTTTTTTTTTAGATAATGTTTATTAATAATTGTTTTATTACTACTTTTGTATTTATTATTTTAGTTTTAAATATTTTAAGCGTAATATATATATATTTCTATATACCAAATATTATTAGTCTTTTTTTTTTATTTATATTACATATATACATTGATCAAAACGTACTGGACCTAACCAAAAAAAATTTTTTTCTCTATTTAAAAACCAAAAAAATTGATTTGGAAAAAATTTTTTTAATGGGTTCGGTACGTTTTGTTTCTAATTAATTTCTAAATTAGGTTTGACCTTAATTATTTTATATACATTTCTGCTTTTTTCTGTTTATATCTGTTACTCGCAAGTTTATTTCTAAATCGCAAATTATTCTTTCCAAAATAGAAAACATGATGTAAAGAAAAATGGAATTATTTTTAAAATACTTTTTTTTTTTCTTTAAAAAAAAGGTTTTTGAATTAAAATATTTGTTTTACATTTTGGAAAGTGTATGTGGCAATTTTTTGATATCTTATTCTTCTTGCTTAATGTGTACTTGACTTTTAGTCATGTAGAGAGTGTTGAAAAAGTTTCATAGAAAAAAGAATTGTTCTGTATCAAATTAGAATTTTTCGAAAAGAAACAAAAATAAATAGAAAATAAATAAAAAATAAATAAAATAAATAAATTAAATTTTTGTATTTATTAATAGAAAAATTTTTAAATTAAAAAATTTTTTTTTTTTTTAGAGGTTTGAAATTTTATGAACACTCTTTATATCTTTTGACACTTTTGTATTTGTGTATTGTGCGCATTTTTATAATTCTTCTCTTCTCTTTTTTACGTTACAGAGACACACTGCACACTGGGCATAAGGTACGAGCCTCTTATTCGCACTGCGTTTTTTTTTTATTCTCTATCCTTTGTCTGTCTTTTTTCTATCCTTTCTCTCTTACACTTTTTGTCTTGTCTTGTGATTTTTAGTTTTAAATTTTACTTCTTATTTTCAGAGTAATTTTTTAGAGGCTTAAAAAAATTTAGCGTTTAAAAAATTTCCAAAGGATATATATATAGTAAATGAAATTTCCTTTTTCTGAATTCAAATTTTTTGTGAAAATTTTAATATACATTGAGAAAATTATCAACAAAAATTGTATTGTCTAAATTTTCTGCTTGTCATAAAAGTAACAAATCCGTCTCCTATTTTTGAAAAAAACAATTTAATTGGAAAAGTTTAGTTCTTATTTCAATTAAATTATTCATTTTGTGTATAGAAAAAAAAGTCCTAATTGTAATTTTTTTGGCTCAATAAGTGCTGAAAAAAATTATTTACTTTATTATTTTTCTCAGTGTATATTAAAAAAATATTTTGTAATTACTTTAAAAGCATATTATAATTAGACATTGAATTCACTTATTTTAAAACTTTTATTCTATGTGTGCTTTACATTAGCTACAATTTAATCTGTAGACGCTTTTAATTTTTTAGTATATAGAAAACTCACATAAAACTTTCTAACCTTTTTTTTTTTACATTAATAATCCTTTTTATTTTAATTTTTTCCTTTTTTGTTTTTCAACTTAGTCTTTTTAATTATTTTATTTTCTAAAAAACATCGTTTATATATTCACAAGGACAACGTGTATTCCTTTCTCTTTTCCATTCTGTTTATCCCCTTTTTCCAAAAGCTTTAAAAAAAAGTCCAGCTTTATCCAAACAACTCAAGGCAGTGTTTCCTTCTGTTTATCTCTTTCGTCAATGGACGTAAGTAACCAAAATATTTTTTTAAACATTTTTACCCTTTACACAATTTTCCATAATTCCTTATTTATTGTTTTTTGTAAATAAAAAAAAATTAATTTTTTTTTTAATTTGTAAAGATTGTTTAAAATTTGTGTGTGTGAGAGGAATGTTTATATAATTTATATATGCACAAAATTTCATTCACTTGAATAATTCTGACTGACCCTATATATATATATAGTATATACTGGTCACTTTTGTAATCCGGTTTCCATTTACATCATATAGTGTGATCTAGATTCGGTCTCGTGAGCTTTTCTCGAAACATCAAGACCGTCGTGAATATCCGGATATCCGCTTGTGGTAGAATCTCCATGGATCTGAAATTCAAATTCAAATGCCACACGGATGCTGTTTTATGCAGGCATACGTATTCACGATGACCATGTAAAAACCATCTCTCTCCACCTCGATATATATATATATATACATATAAGTGAGAGTTAAGAAATTTAAAATATTGCGCGAAAAATCGGTTTTATCCGTAAACGATAAATTTTCCCCACTGCATCAAAATACCGTTGAGAACAATTTTAAAATCAAGTTTGGAAGGGGGGGGGGTCTAAAATAGGTTGAAAATATTCAAAATTTATTTATTTTCTTAATAATATTATTATTATTGTTATTATTATTATTATTATTATTATTATTGATTTATTTTTTATTATTTATATTGTGATACAATTGTCAATGAAAATTGATATGTAAAGGAAATAATAATTAACTGTTAATTAACAATTATTAACGTTAATTTTATTAGCAAAAAAATAATTCGGTTCCAAAAATTATTTGGTTTCAAATTTGTTGGTTCCAAAAATGATTCGGTTCTAGCAATTATTTGGTTTCAAATTTGTTGGCTTCAAAATTTATTTGGTCCCAAAAATTATCCGGATCCAAAAATTGTTGGTTCCAGCAATTATTTGGTTTCAAAAATTGTTGGATCCAAAAAAATAATCTCAAAAATTATTTGGTTTCAAATTTGTTGACTCCAAAAATTAGTTGGTTCCAAAAAGTTATTTGGTTTCAAATTTGTTGGTTCCAAAAATTATTCGGTTCTAACAATTATTTGGTTTCAAATTTGTTGGCTTCAAAACTTATTTGGTCCCAAAAATTACACGGATCCAAAAATTATTTGGTTTCAAAAACTGTTGGTTAAAAAAATTGTTAGTTCCAGCAATTATTTGGTTTCAAAAATTGTTGGTTCCAAAAATTATTTGGTCTAAAATAGGTTGAAAATATTCAAAATTTATTTATTTTCTTAATAATATTATTATTATTATTATTATTATTGTTATTATGATTATTATTGATTTATTTTTTATTATTTATATTGTGATACAATTGTCAATGAAAATTGATATGTAAAGGAAATAATAATTAACTGTTAATTAACAATTATTAACGTTAATTTTATTAGCAGATATCTAATTAACATTTATGAATAATTAATTATAAATTTACATATTACGATAAATGATAATCTATCAACAATGTTGAAATTATTATACCACATCATTTCATTTTGAAAGTGATTTTACATCACCAAAACCTCTAATTGTCAAGCAATGTGAAATTGATAAATTATATATATATATATATTATTTATTAATGAAAATAGTTTTCATATATTAATTATTATTTCGATTATAGATAAAATATTTATTTATTATTTGTAATATTTATATGAACCAAAAAAAAAAACAATAGTTGCAAAGATTTATGTTTAGAGATAAATGTCTAATGATTTAACTCAATGGGTTTTCGAGGGTGGAATAACGAAACAAACCCCTGACATGAACGGAAATTTCACATCACGCGATTCCCTTTTGCACACACGGTTAATTCACCGCACCCGACTTAATTCTGTCTAACTTGTGACTAATTGTTTCCTAAGGAGGAGTCTTCAATTTTTTTTTTCTGTTTCTTTTTTTTCATTCCATAATTTTTTTGCGAGAAAATTTTCAATTCGATTTTTTTTAATTCAAAAAAAAAAGAAATCAATTTTGTTTGGAAAAATTGTTATATTATCCAAAAATAGATTTTAGGCATCTCTTGGCATGAAATTATAATACCCCTTAGGCGCAATCTGGACGAGGTTAAGCTTTAGGTCACGTTTGTGAACGTGGATCATCCTCTGATAAGTAACAATAGTGATTAGTGTATCAGACACGTCGAGCGATGACGATGATGATCATCATCATTCTACCCAGTAAACTCTGTTTCACGCCAAACCTAACTCAGACCATGCCACCTATTTGCATCCGATTACAAAGGAAGTTCTTGTATGAATTCTCTGTTGTCCTATATATCAGGGGAAAATTCAATTTTCTAAATATTAAATCTAGGGCATACATGTCAAGTTATAAAAAATTAGTTACAAACTTTAAATATCGAAGAAATTCAAATTGATATTAATCAAATATTTAGCCCAATTTTAACTGAATTTAGATATTATTATTATTAGTAAAAATCTATTTTCTAAAATAATAATAGAATTATTGGTTCCAGCAATTATTTGGTTTCAAAAGTTGTTGGTTCCAAAAATTATTCGGTTCTAGCAATTATTTGGTTTCAAAAATTGTTGGTTCCAAAAATTATTCGGTTCTAGCAATTATTTGGTTTCAAAAATTGTTGGTTCCAAAAATTATTCGGTTCTAGCAATTATTTGGTTTCAAATTTGTTGGCTTCAAAACTTATTTGGTCCCAAAAATTATCCGGAACCAAAAATTGTTGGTTCCAGCAATTATTTGGTTTCAAAAATTGTTGGTTCCAAAAATTATTTGGTTTCAAATTTGTTGGCTCCAAAAATTATTTGGTTCCAAAAATTATTCGGTTCCAAAAATTAGTTGGTTTCAAATTTGTTGGTTCCATAGATTATTCGGTTCTAGCAATTATTTGGTTTTTAAATTTGTTGTCTTCAAAACTTATTTGGTCCCAAAAATTATCCGAATCCAAAAATTGTTGGTTCCAGCAATTATTTGGTTTCAAAAATTGTTGGTTCCAAAAATTATTTGGTTTCACATTTGTTGGCTCCAAAAATTATTTGGTTCCAAAAATTATTCGGTTCCAAAAATTAGTTGGTTTCAAATTTGTTGGTTCCATAAATTATTCGGTTCTAGCAATTATTTGGTATCAAATTTGTTGGCTTCAAAACTTATTTGGTCCCAAAAATTATCCGAATCCAAAAATTGTTGGTTCCAGCAATTATTTGGTTTCAAAAATTGTTGGTTCCAAAAATTATTTGGTTTCAAATTTGTTGGCTCCAAAAATTATTTGGTTCCAAAAATTATTCGGTTCCAAAAATTAGTTGGTTTCAAATTTGTTGGTTCCATAAATTATTCGGTTCTAGCAATTATTTGGTATCAAATTTGTTGGCTTCAAAACTTATTTGGTCCCAAAAATTACACGGATCCAAAAATTATTTGGTTTCAAAAACTGTTGGTTCCAAAAATTGTTGGCTCTAGCAATTATTTGCTTTCAAAAATTGTTGGTTCCAAAAATTATTCGGTTCCAAATTTGTTGACTCCAAAAATTAGTTGGTTTCAAAAATTATTTGGTTTCAAATTTGTTGGTTCCAAAAATTATTCGGTCCTATATCAAGAGAAAATTCAATTTTCTAAATATTAAATCTAGGGCACACATGTCATCTGTCAAGTTATAAAAAAATTAGTTACAAACTTTAAATATCAAAGAAATTCAAATTGATATTAATCAAATATTTAGCCCAATTTTAACTGAATTTAGATATTATTATTATTAGTAAAAATCTATTTCCTAAAATAATAATAGAATTTCATCTATAAAATTCATTGTTGAGCAAAGCTTTCATTTTTTTCCCTCTCTCTCTATCTTTTTTGATAGATTCATTAATTTCGACAGAAAAAAAAGTAGTATAAATAGCATTCTCTATTATTCAGTTCCATCTGGTAATGGAAATTTTTATTTAAAAAAAAAGCGCTACTGCTAAAAATTTAACGAAAAACTCACGCTATAGTACACACTGAAATATTGTACTAAAGTCTTTATGAACATTTCGCCCGTAAATTCCAGTTAAAAATCTTTTTGAAAATTATTGTTGAATTATCTGAATTGTTGATATTTTTTTCATATTTTATTTTTTTCAAAATTATTATATTACTTTTCTCAGTAGTATTTGAAGATAAAATATAGTAAATGGCAAATTTACTATTTCAAAATTATTACTGTAATAATAACGATAATAATAATAATAGGAATAATAGGAAAAATAGGAATAATAATATGTATTTATTGTAAATGACAAGATTTTTTTAATTTTCGATTTTGGGATAAAATTAAAAAATCCCTCTTGAATATTTGTTACAGATTTTAATTTTCATTGTAACATTTCTCAAGTTACCGATAATTTACCTTTTTTTTCTGAAAGTAATAATAATAATAATATATATTATTTTTTTCCTCGTCTTTATGCACAATTATAATATCGTGTATTATTAAGCTTGCCTCTCCCACTCCTCTTGGGAAAGTCTTTTGTCGCGCATATTTGCCTGCCTAACGAGGGTGCATGTCCTCGAGACAAACAACGCGGACGATATTTCAACTTTTCATGCGACGCTATACTCAACTACGTCGCTCTTTTACTCCCTTGCAAGCTCTTCCATAATGCTCGTATAAGTAAAGTATAAGCTCTGTAAAAAAAGCTCCTCTCACATATATATATATATATATATATATATATATATAAAATTCATTTTTAAAAAATGTTCAATAATTGGTTACTTGAGTTCTTCGTCTTCAGTGCTGTTCCAATGGGATAAAAAAAGAAATAAAGAAAAGAAAAAGAAAAAAAAAAGACCCTAGAAGACTTCCGGTACCTCGGTTTAAGTTATTTCTTATGTATTAGCGAGAATACCAACTCGATTGCTCGAGTCGTAGGTCGAGAGAGAATCGTTACAGTGATATTACTGCATTTCGCCTTGGACCGTGAAACTTGTTCTTAATTCGCTTTTCTATTAATATTTAAATTCCCACTAGCACCACCCGCGCGCGCTTTCGCTTATATGTGTGTATATATATATATATATTCACTCCCCGCAGTACTTGGCTCACTTGACTTTTCAATTTCAAGGATTAATAAGCTCTGCTTCTTATATTTCTTTCTCAAGACTCTTTATGTTCGACTAAAAGTATCAACGGCTCAAAAATACATTTCCATAATTATTAATTAGTTTAAATAAACATTTGATGTTAAGAAAATTTATGAAAAAAAAGAATTGTTTTTCTACACGGGAGAAAAATGGAAAGTAACCTTTTTCTTACAAAAGTAAAACCAAAACTTCTGTCAACTTTTGCTTTGGAAATGAGTAAAAAGTTTTGAACGTTTAAATGAACAAAAATTTTTTTTGCGACTTTTTTAAGTACGAATTTTATTACAAAATATTGTTTTAAATTTTTTAAAAAGAAGTTATTAATTTATTAATTGTTTAATTTACTATTTTACTTTACATTGATATTATAATTTTTAATAATTTATAGATTGAAAAAAATATTTTAGTTCATTTGAACGTTTAGAACTCATCTTTGGAAAGAGAAAAAAAATTACTTCGGAAATAGTAAAGTTTACTCTGGAAATAGCAAATTTATTACTATTTCCGGAGAGAAAATTTTGATCTGAAATTTCGAACAGTTTGGGATTTACTTTGTAAGTATAGTAAAAATTACATTCTATTTTTGTCTCATGTACTCTGAAATTTTGAATTAGTAAATATTTTAAAATTTTATTTTAATTCGTTGCAGTGAATTTTTATACCGATTTTGGGGTATAAATTCTATTTTATAGTTTTGTTTAGTAAATTTTTTTCTGTAAAAGTGTTGAAAAGATTAATAGTTGTGGTTTTACCTTAGTGATTTAAAAAAAAAAAAAGTTCATAGCTATTTGCGTTAGGAGGCTCTTCATCGAAGGTAATAAGTTATGAAATAAAAATCATAAATGTTTATGCGGATTAAGATGATGTAAAGAGAGCCTCGGTTGCTCTTTATCTTGTTCATTAACACAATTATTAACGCCAACTCGGCCGTTGGTTTAAGAGAAGCAATAAAGTCTCTTGATTACAGCTTTCGAGGAACGGATCCGCAAAATCTTAACTAGCTTCGTTATACATATATATATTTTCTAAAAAGAAAACGATATTCAACGTTTTAAAATTCCCTCATGTTGGTGTTTTAGACTTTCTCCAAAAATTCTACAATATCTTAAATATTTAAATCCTAAAAAATTTTAAATTAGAAAATTTTCATTAGAGAGAAAAAATAGGTCTTAAAAAATGCAGTGAATATAAAAAAAAATTTCTTTAAAAAAAGTTTCTTTTTTAAAAATGCAAAAATTGTACAATTCGAGAATGGACGTTGTTTTTTTGCTTTCATTTTCTAAGCGAGCGATCTTCTTTTTATTTCTATTATGTACGTTTCGAAATTAGAGAATTTTTAATTTAAAAGTTGAAAAAGTTTTCTTAAAATAAAAATTGCAACTACTTTCTTTTTTTTGTTTAAAAAAAAAAGTTGGTATTTTAATCGTGAAATATCGCATGAAACGGTGTTTTTGTGATAAAAAGAATACTGTTAAAAAAATGAGAGAAGCAAAAGGCGCGTGTCATGTAAATTCGCGTGCACTTTCCCGAGTTCTTCTCTTTTATATATATATATATAATATATACCCACCTCCCACAGTTTCTGGATCTGTCTCTGTCTATCTCTCTGTGTCCGAGAAGCGTTATTCATAGAGAATATGTTACGAAGGACTTGGCTTTGATCTGGACTCAAGCCCCAGGATTATGCAGACAGAACCGCACTTATACTTGTGAATGCATATACATGTATATGTATATGATAGTATATGTGTAGGCGCGCGATTAAGTTCCATTTGCAATAGTGTGCGCTCCTTGAAAATGTAACTGGCGCTACATACCTTTAGCGTTGAGTTAGTATTGGGAAACCTAACCAAGAAGAGAGAGAGAGGGGGGGGGGTATATAACGACATAATACTCCCGCAAGGGCTGTTTTAGAAGCTGTTTCCAGCTTAGGAAGCTCTCCTTTAAATGTAAGTCTATGTAATTATCCTCTTTTGCCTCATGATCAAATAAGGAATAGTCCCTTCCATCTAGTAATAAATTTCATATGAAAATTACGTAATTTTGAAACGAAAATTTCAATATCTTTCGAGGGTTTCTAATGTCTTTTTCTTTCTATATATGCGATTAATTATTCGTTTTATTGATCAGACGGTCGATTTTTCATTTCCGATTCTAATATTCTGTTTTCGTTTCATTTTCACTTTCACTGATACTATTATCAATTAAAAATTTCCTTGAATCAAATTCAAAACTGTTTTACTGTCGGTAAGGTAGATTGCGGCGTCGGTAATCTTTCATATTTCAAAAAACTGTCTTGCCATCAGTCGGCAAGGTAGATTTCGGCGTCGGTAATCTTTCATATGTCAAAAAACTGTTTTGCCATCAGTCGGTAAGGTAGATTTCGGCGTCGGTAATATTGCAAAAAACTGTTTTACCATCAGTCGGTAAGGTAGATTTCGGCGTCGGTAATCTTCCATATTTTAAAAAACTGTTTTGCCAACAGTCGGCAAGGTAGATTTCGGCGTCGGTAATCTTTCATATTTCAAAAAACTGTCTTGTCATCAGTCGGCAAGGTAGATTTCTATGTTGGTAATCTTTCATATTTCAAAAAACTGTCTTGTCATCAGTCGGCAAGGTAGATTTCTATGTTGGTATTTTTCTATATTATCATTTTTAAAGAAAAAAAATCTTTACCATCAGTCGGTAAGTTAGGTTTCTAGGTCGGTAATTTATTTAATAGAAAGAAATTTCTTCTTTTTTCTCTCGAATCAGAAAAATTTTTTAAAATAGCAATAATTCGTGAAAAATTAATGACACAGTTATTGAAATAAATATAAAAATTCTGTTCCCTCTTTTTTTTTCGAGAATGGAATTTTAAGTAAAATTCTAAAATTGTTTTTAAGATGTGATATGACTTTTGCGTCGACTGAATAGACTAACTATGTCTCGCTAGTTATTATTCTCATTCGTCAACTCTCGCTTGTATACACAAGGCCAAGAATAAACACTTGAAGAAACATTTTGAATTATATCTAACATTCGAAAAACAGGTGGCAATTCAAAAGGACAAGAACTAGATTAAGACATATTGTCAAATAATAAATCGTCACGCTAACTTAGCACGATTAATTAATCTATTTGCTTAAGAGAGAGTATTAAGATTCGTTGTTACGGATTCCCTACACACTGTTGTGTATGCGGCCCCCCCCCAACATAAACCCTTTTGGCACGATATCAAAACTTTTGCACCAACACGTAAACTGTGTTAATGGAAATTCTTAGCGCCACTAACGCAGCCGCCACTGTCGACTTTCTCGTTCTTTCCGCCTTAATGCTTTCCGGATTTCCGGCATTCTTTGGCAAAAATTTCCATCGAAAAGCATATCACTGTTAGGAAAGGATAAAAAAAATTTTTTTTTCTGCCTCTTTTTTCTGTATTTATACATTTACGTCGATTTTCTTTTTTTTATTTTTCCAATATTATATTTATGATATTTGATTTTCCTCGTGGAATAATTTACGAGCTATTGAAAAGTTTGCTTTTGATGTATGTGTGAGAAAAGCTACAAACCAAAAATAAGTAAATGTGTCACAGATTAATGGATGACAAGAAACAAACTTTTCTTCATGTTAAATGTATGTTGAGAGTTCTAGATACGAAAAAAAAATACTTTTTGAAAATTAAATTATTTGAAATGTGTGACAAAGTTTTAAAAAAACAATTTTTACAATTTTTATTTAATAGAATTTCATATTGGATCTAATTTTTATTGAGGCGAATTTTTATTTATTCGAATTATTATTTTTGCAGAAATTTCATTAAACTGATTTTCTGTTTTACAAAATTTATACTTAACCAAAAAAATCATTTACAGAATTTTTATTTTTCCGAATTATCATTTGTTCGAAATTAGCAAATGTCCGAAAAACAATGAAGAGAAAGATTTTAGCGCGATTTTTAAAATCAACCAATCAAAAATTATCCATAAAATACGAAGCTGAAGTACACAACGTTTATATAAACAACTTTTTAAAATGAAAAATTCTATAATTTTTTGCCTACAAAATATTTCTTGTAGTTTTCATTAATCAACAAATTATAAAAAAATATTTTTTAGGCAAAAAATTATAGAATTTGTTTATATTAAAAAATTATTTCTTTAAAAATCGTTTATATAAACGTTGCGTACTTCAGCTTCGTCATAAAATTGTGATTAGTTTAAAAATCGCGCCGAAATCTTTTTTGTTGATTTTTTGTTCAGCCATTTGAAATTTCGGATAAATAAAAAATTTGGAGAAATAAAAATTCTGTTATTGATTTAATGAAATTTCTATTCTGCAAAATAATGATTCGAACAAATAAAAAATTCGGTTCAATAAAAATTCGGTTCAATGAAAATTATATCTAATAAAAATTCTATTAAATGAAAATGCTATTTGATTTTTAGAATTTTTTTGCTTTTTAGTTTGAATTTTTAAAAAAGAAAACTAAAAATACGTAATGGAAAAAAAATTTTAAATGTTGACTTGAAATTTTACATGAAATCATCCATATACAAAGTGTTGTGACTCTCTTTGAATAATTTTACATAGAGTATACGTGTGAAATGGAAATAATCTTGAATTGAGTTCTGAAAAAGAAGCTTTTGAGAAATTTGAATAAGACATATGCATTGTTTTTTTTAAAGGAAAAAAAGAAGGGGTGGGGGGTGGGGGGAAAGAAATAAAATTGTGGAATTTCCGTTCAGGTTTATTGTTGAACGTTCTTGTGGTGGTGGTGAAGCAGATTAGGTTATACCTTCCTACCAAAATCGTAAATCATTCGATCGTAAATAACTTTCATACAGTGATACTGAAGTGTCAGAGCGGAATGAGGATCCTCCTCGATATATCGATAGTAAGTCATTTTTCAATATTTTTCACTCTAACGATTGTTTCATTGCTCGAGTCGATGCCATTTTATGCGTCCAGTATTATTATCATCTAAAATTTTATATTCACCACAGAAAGTAAATATTGCTTTTTTTTGGGGGGGGGGAAGTTTTTTCTATGTTAATTTTATTATTTTTTAAGTTTGCTTCTTTTTTTTTATTAATTTTAATATTCGTAATGGATTTTGTCCTTCCATGTGTGTGTGTGTGTGTAAAGTATGATACCTACTTTTGGGAAATACAAAGGGAATATTGAATGAACATTGGAGTTATTGTTGAACATGAAATAATCTCGTGAAACTAGTTTCTCGATCAAATGTCACTTTGTCCTTCGTTTGTTGCCAAGTAAGCCCAATGTCCAACTGGATTCGAAATACGGATGAACAATCAGGCTGGATGATCAGGCCGAAACAGTATCTGTAATTCTCAAAGGGAATATTATAGAGCAATACAACTCGCTTGAGGTGTTTGATATAATTTCAAACTAAATTCGTTTCATATCACCCAATTTATGCTGGATTTGCAACATCAATGTGTTTCTCGTTTGTTGTAAAGTTTGTAACTTTGTCAAATATAATTCAATGATAAATTAGTTTCTATTGTAATAAGAAAGAATTGTTCAAGGAAAACAAAATTTCATCTGGAACAGCGATAAATTTCACTGAAACAGCGAAAGTTTTCATTATTCTAGAGAAACATATCGTTGTTTCAGATAAAGTTTTTTTTCTTGTACTAGGGAATCGCTATGTTTCAAGTTTGAAAATTTTTAATGTTATATTTAAATAGTTGGTTCGAAGGGAATGTTATTTAAAGTTAGAAGGATTATTTGAAATTCATGTAATTATTGTATGAAGTAGTAAGAGTCAATTTTAGTCAGACAAGGCTATAGAATTCTATAAAGTTAATATCAGTGGTAAAAGTCTGTTTCATTCAGACAGATTGTCTCTTGTAAATTTTATCAGTAGTACGAGTCAATTTTAGTCAAACGTATTTTATTCTTGGGTAAATTCAATGTAAGTAGTATGAGTCAATTTCGGTCAGATAAGACTATATCGTTAGAAATTTTAAATAAATAGAAAAAGCCCGTTTCAGTCAGACAAATCAATTCAAATTCTTCCAAAAATTAGTAGTAAAATTTAAAATAGATCACTGATTTTTTAGTGATCTAGATCAATAATCTAGTTAAGTAAATAACAACAATGATCTAGATCAGTGATATAAATTAATGATCTATTTTAGTGACCTAGATTAGTAATTTGAATCAACGATCTAATTTATTGATCCAGTTTAGTGATCTAGATCAGTAATCTTGTTTAGTAATATAGATCAATGATCTAGTTTATTGATCCAATTTAGTGATCTAGATCAATAATATAGATCAGTGATCTAATTGAGTGACCTAGTTTAGTAATATAGATCAATGACCTAGTTTATTGATCCACTTTAGTGATCTAGATCATTAATATAGATCAGTGATCTAGTTTAGTAATATAGATCAACGATCTAATTTATTAATCTAGATCAATAATATAAATCAGTGCTCTAATTCAGTGATCTAGTTTAGTAATATAGATCAACGATCTAATTTATTGATCTAGATAAATAATATAAATCAGTGATCTTGTTTAGTAATATAGATCAATGATCTAGTTTATTGATCCAATTTAGTGATCTAGATCAATAATATAGATCAGTGATCTAATTCAGTGATCTAGTTTAGTAATATAGATCAATGATCTATTTTATTGATCCAATTTAGTGATCTAGATCAATAATATAGATCAGTGATCTAATTCAGTAATCTAGTTTAGTAATATAGATCAATGATCTAGTTTATCGATCCAGTTTAGTGATCTAGATCATTAATATAGATCAGTGATCTATTTTTGGCATATTTACAAACTATTCTAATCTTTTTACATTTTAACTATTATGAAAAAGAATTAACTTTTTTTCTAAAAAAAAATTTTCGAGTAAAAAATGTTAATTTTTTTTTGTTTGTTTATTGTGAGTAGAAAATTAGTAAATTTTGAATAGACGTTAAGAGGCGCATGTTTTATTGACATGGACAGTAATCAACTCTGAGATACGAGCCGCCCAGCTCGTCGTCGTCGTCGTTCGTCGTCATCCTTATGTTGCCCTGCATAACTGGTGTGGCTTTGACGTTAGAGCTTTTAGTTCATATCAACCTTTGTCCCTGCATGTCGTCGTTTAATTACTAACTTGAAAAGCTTCAAGCAACTGACTACCGATACTCTCCTTCTATCCTTTGCAAATTTATGCCCCATAACATGACCCTAAAATTGATCCCTTTTATGGAATATACATACAAATCTTGATTATTATTATTATTATTAAATTCATTTTTAAATAATAATAAGAAAATAATATATAATTTTACAAATTTATTGAAACGTAAATTTAAAAATGAAAATTTTCAACAATTCTAATTTTTGAAATATTTTTCAAATCTTGATCTGATGTGATATTATAAAATTGTCGCGGTATTGGTTTCCGCTAATGCGATTGATTGTATAATTTGATACATAGACCTTCCCATTCAATAATACCCGCGGGATGCTCAACTCCGTTAATTGAAATGCATTTATGCAATTAGGGACCCTATCGGGATTCACTTGATTGGATTTTTCACCTCTCCGTTTATTATAGATGAAAATCTTTTTTTTTTTTTAATTTATTTTGTTTTGTTTGTTTTAAAGCAAATATATAACCGTTAATTACATTTCGATTTACTTAATATTTTGGATAAATTTCATTTCAATAATGAATTAATTTACTAATAATTATTACATGCGATAATATTTCACATAATAATTTTGTATTTTATTTACAAATTGCTCTCAAGTTTTTTTTTTTTTAAATATTCGTATTCGGATTTATAGACAGTCAATATTGGTTACATTGGGATTTTGAGGGTATTCATATTATTGATATTGGATTGCATTAATAGAAATTGAATGGTTTTAATTATGTTTTATATTTATGTATTGATTATTATTAGTAGTTAATTTTCTATTCTGTTTGCACAAAGTTGAACTTAGTTAGGAGAGGTAACAAATGCATTTAATTAGTTTACTTTCTCTTTAGGGTATTGTTAATGTTAAGCTTGAACGACGAAGGCTCATTTTGATGTGGTTTAGTGTTTTCGTGGCTTTATATTCAGTGCAAAGTGGGCTAGAAGCTGTGGTTTTAGGAAGCTTTGGCGCTTAGATTGCGGTCTCGCCTGTCGATTTCACATGGCAAAAACACTTTCGAAACACACTTCTGACTTTCACACAAATATGTCCAGCTCAAGTTCCACCTTCAAAAACTTTTATCAAGTACTTAACAAACTGTGCTGTATATACATTTTTGACAATCCAATCGATTCCATAAAAATAATAATTTGTTAACCGAATTTTAATTAACCCGAAATTGCAAATGGCTAAACAAATAATAAACAGAAGGATTTTGGCGCTATTTTTAAAATTTACCAATCAGGGTTTCTTTTTTTGGTCAATTTTTTAAAAAGCCCCGAAATCTTTTTGTACACCGAAAAAACGGTATTCTAGTTTTAAGATTATTATTTTCTTAAAAAAATATTCTTAAAATATTCTAGTTTTAAGAATTTTATATTCTTACATAAATATTCTTAATAATATTCTTAAGCAGATTCTAACTTTAAGAATATTTTCTATGTACTAAATCTTTTTCTTCTTAAAACAAGAATATGCGCTAGAATTGACGTGCTGCTAGCTTGTTCGCGTCGCCATTGACTAACGAGTCGTCGTGCGCGTCGGAGTGTTTTTTTAATTTTTCACGTTTAAAAATTTAAAAAAAAAATATTATTGCGTTTCTTAATCTTATCTACGTAATTTAAGTTTTTGTGATCCCAAATTGAAAAAATGTTCGACAATTGGTTAACATTGTCTTTAAGTATTAAAATTGTGTTCTTTTTTGAAAACTCCCAGGTGAAAAAATTAACGTTACTAACGTTACTAACGTTACTAATGTTACTAATGTTACTAACGTTAGTACCTATAAAAAAATTAAGAGTTTCTAAAATATATTTTCACGGAAACTTTGCCACTACTTTTCCATTACTACTTTCACTTCCACTTAAACTTTTTCTAATTTTCATTCCCATTTCCACTTCCACTTTTTTATATTCATTGCCACTTCCACTTTTTCTAATTTTCATTCCCATTCCTATTTCCACTTCCAGTTTTTTATATTCATTGCCACTACCACTTTTTCTAATTCTAATTCTCATTCCCACTTCCACTTGTTCCAATTTTCACTCCCATTTCATCTTCCACTTTTTTATTTCCATTACAACTTTTTTATATTTTCACTCCCACTTCCATTCCTATTTTTTAAATTTCCATTACCACTTTCACTTTTTCTAATTTCCATCCATTGTAATTAAAAAAAGTGAAAATGGTGTAAATTGTGTAAATGGAAACTAGAAAGAGTTTTAGTCGAAATGGCAACAGCTAATGAAAATTGGAAGTGGAAAAAATGGGAGTAGAAGTGGTAATGAAAATAAAAAAGTGAAAGTGGAAGTGAAAGTGGAAATGAGAATTAGAAAGAGTGGAAGTGGGAATGGAAGTGCGAATGAGAATTAGAAAAAGTGAAAGTGGAAACGGTAATGAAAATAAAAAAGTGGAAGTTTCTGCAAAAATACAATTTAGGAACAGTTTCTTAATTTTTTTATAGGTACTAACGTTAGTAATATTAGTAACGTTAGTAATGTTAATTTTTCTACCTGGGTTTAATAAAAGTAATATTTTGAAAATAAAAATGCTGTACTATTTCTTTATTTGAAATTATGTATATTTTGGTTTAAAATTAAGTATTTACTATTCTTAAATTAAGTTTATAGTATTCTTAAAACTGCTAGAAGTATATTTCTTGATACAATAAGAAAATATACTTATTTTAAGATTATATTCTAAAAAAGTGATTCTAAGAAAATATTCTTAATATAAGAAAATTCTATTCTTAATTTAAGAATATATTCGTGGCGCCTATTTAAGTCTCGCATATTCTTAAAATAAGTTGAAATTTCTTAAAATTAGAATATCGTTTTTTCGGTGTAGATTGTTTGTTCGGACATTAGCGATTTCGGTCAAATGAAAAATTGATATTTTTAAAGAATTTTATCGAGAAAATTTTATATCCGTCAGTAAATAATATGAGTTTGTTGAACAGCTATTAAATATTATCTAAGAAGTTTCGTTTAAGTAGATGATATAGAGATGTATATATAATAATAATAATAATAATAATAATAAGTAAATGTAAGTCCTAGAAGCTTTGTTTCTCATTCATAGTGAAAATTCACTATCTGTCTTCCGTCTGGGAGCATCTGTTTTCTCATGAAAGTTGTAAACTAGTTCATGCGGCTGCTTTGGTATGGTATAGGCTCAAAAGCAGTATCATCAGAGATCGTAGAAAGATTGAACCAAAGGAGGTAGTAGGTGAGATAAAGTGTGATGTGTGTCTGTGTTTTCAAATATATATATATATATATATATATATATATATATATATATATATATATATATATAGAGAGAGAATTGTTAAGGCAGTGTTAGTGAGGAATCTTTGTGGTGGTGTTTCTTCCGAGCATGACAAGAAATACGGGCTTTGCTAATTGTTAGAGTAATGAACAAAGTTGTGACGCCCTCCAGAGTTATTCTATATTGCTGCCTGTTATTTCCTTCACCGTCTAATCCCTCCAGCAAAACCCTTTTCAAGTTTTCCCTTCAAAAGTACACCTTTTCTCTTACGTTCTCATTCTCTTTAACTTCCTCTAAATCACATAAAATAACCTTTCCTCTATATATATATTTCTGTTTTTAATCATACATGTTTTCATCTGTTTGAAATTCAATAATTTATCAATTTTTTTTCCTTCCCTTTTTTATTCTTTGTAATTTTTATAAACTAAATTGAATTAGAATTTATAGAACTTTTTTTTTTTTGAAAGTTTCAATCGCTCTCGCAGTAGAAATATAATTTTGTGCTCTATTGAGACTTTAAAAAAAAAGAAAGGAAATAAAAAAAAGAAATTGGTAAAATTGAGTGAATTCGACAAAAAGACGACTCTAGATTGAAAATGGTATCGTCCCTTTAAGATCGAGTTCGTTCACTTCTAGAACTTTTAGGAACGTGTAAAGTTCCAGAGGCCCCCAGTGACTGTCAGGTAATCTGCTCTTAGCTACGTGAAAAGTGTTTGTTTCTTCCTTTTCCTTCTGTTCATGGTGCTTCCGGCGAAGCCGTTTCGTATCAACCTCAAACCACATTCACTCGTCGTACACACATATATGAATCTTCCACGAGGCTTCTTCGAACATTTAAGCCTCAGGTTCTTTGTTCCTTTCAGAATCCCAGATAACGTTATTGTTCTATTTTTGTGAATTCTTATATAATAAATAAATTACGAACCCTTTTTTTTAAAAACACCCCTTTTTCAGAAAAAGTTTTTTTTAAGCATTGTTGACAATGCTGTCAAGTTTTTTTTTGTTTACATTGTCGAATTTACATGTTACGAATCGAATTCGCTGACGGCGATAAAATGAAGGTCTTGACTATTTGTTACCCTCTTTGCCCGCCTTGAATTATCTCCCCCCCCCTCCCTCCAAACACAGACTTTTTCCCTATTCTTTTCGCCTACATTTTGTGCACCGTTGCGCTTACCGACCATTTCAGGCAGAAGAGAGCGGGTTAATTGTCGCTTCCTTTTTTTATGCCCGCGGCTTTCACTTCTATATAGAAATAGGAGAAAAGAGAGAGAAAAATTCTACGGGTGAAACGAGAACGACGACCGAATGAACAAAAAAAAAAAAAGAAAAAAAAAATAGTGAATTTAGAGATCGAAGTTTGAACGACCGTTCCGGAAGCGCTTTCAATATTCATCTCAATTTTTTGGTCCCCGATAGAACATTAAAAAGTGAGAAGAACTCTCTCGAGAGTGCGTAAAAAAGGAGAAACCATTTAATTTTCCATTTGTGAAAAAGAATTTTTTTTTTTTTGGAAAAAGGAGAGAAAATAAATTAAAAATAGTATACGTTATGTAATTTGTGTCTTATTGAAACGAAGAAGCCATACTCTATGAAGGATTATATTCTACATTTTTCTTTTCTGACTAGATGTTTCTCTAACAATAGAGTGATACAACAGTAGTATAGAGTTCATCGGATCTTGTCCCGAGGTCGAGTTGTTAGGAATATCAGTAGTGCTTTGTGTATGACATGTCATCCAATCAGAAAAGCTCTCACATATTATAATCGAGAAACTGGTGCACGACCTAGGCTTCCGTGTGTAGAAACGCCTGTAAGAATTACTCTTTTATAATATGAAATAAAATTTAATTATTTATATATTTTTTTTTATTTTTTCACATTTTAAATTTAATATTAATTGGAAAAAAATATTTGTTGATTGTAAAAAAAAACTTTTTAATTGTAAATTTTGAAAGTAATTATCGTGTGGCTTCAATGAGAATATAACTTGTGAGCACGACGTATATTTACATTTACTATTTAACTTAGCAATGTAAATAAGTAGTAATATCAAACTTCAGCTTAATGCTTGACTTGTACTACTTGCGAGTTTCGTACTACTTCTTTTTGTAAATAGAAAAAAAAAATGATAAAATTTGAATTTTTTTTCCCCAATATAGTAAATACAGGTCGAAATTGAATTCAGTTTCTTTAAGGCATTTTGCAGAATATTGGAAAAATATTTTTTTTACAGTAAAAGTATTAATTGCAATTATTATTCGAAGACATTTTCTACACGCTTTGATATTCTTTCAGTTATTAACTTGTGCTGCACGTTCAATATATAGGGCAAAGTAAAATGGAGTCTGATGTTGAAATCATCATCTTTTCCATTCTCGAATCCCACATAATCTCGTGACTTAAAATACATTTTGGATCTATATGTATATATATATATATATATATATCCAAGTGTGTGTTTCAGGGCTTTCCACTTTAGCTTCTTTCGACCCTCTAAATCCTGCTTCCGACGGATTTTAAGATGGAATTAGTAGGTAGGCCAAGATTAGGTGGCAAAGGAAACTCGGGTGTGCACTTGGTTTCTCAAATATTCATTTTCTCATATAACGTTGTGCGCGTGTTGGTACGTGCCTCATTTCATCCGAGAGAGGCTTTCCCAATGGTCTCTCGCGCACACATTGAGAGAGAGAGAGAGAGGGAGAGAGCGTCAGAGGATGCTATGGATTATGCGGTAATGCCATAACCCTTATTCGCGTCCCTTGGGTCGACTCTGTTAAGACGACGACGGTTCTGGGACATTGCCCAGGTCGCTTATGCATTAATCGAATTCCAGACAATCGTCTACGTAGAAACTATGACCACACATATAGACATGACCTGAATATCAACATTTTTTATCAGGGTATCTAACAAGTTTGTGCAAAAAAAAATTTCCTGACTTGTCACTTGACTTTTCTTTTGACTTAATCTAATCTTTTATCTATATTATGTAATATTTAATACATGTAATAGAAATTAACGGATTAAAAGAGACAAATATATTTATACGAAATTCCAGTTTTAGAAAGTGACGTAATTTCGCGGAATTCGTGATTTAATTTCTCGAATTCTGTGACCTTGATTTGTAGAATCCGTGATATAGTTTCGCAATATCAGCAACTTAATTTCGCGGAATCCGTGACCTATGTTCGCAAATTCCATGATCTAGTTTCGCGAAATATGTAATTTAATTTCGTGAATTCCGCAATCTAATTTCGCCAATTCCGCGACATAGTTTCGTGGAATCTGTGATCTAATTTCGCGGAATTCGTGATCTAATTTCCAGAAATAAGTGACTTAGATTCGCAGAATTCGTGACCTAATTACGCGTAACCTGCAACCTAGTTTCGCGAAATTCGTTATCTAGTTTAGCGAACTTCGTTACCTGGTTAGTAGAATCCGTGATCTAATCACGCGGAATTCGTGAGTAATTTCCCGAAATCAGTGACCTGGATCAATAGAATCAGTGACTTAATTACGCGTAACTTGTAAGCTAGTTTCGCAGAATCCGTGATTTAATTTCGCGTAATCTGGGACCTAGTTTCAAGGAATCCGTGATCGAATTTCGTGATTTACTTTCGCAGAATCCGCAACCTATCTTTGTAGCATCCGTGATATAATTTCTATAATTCCGTGATTTAGTTTCGCAAAATCCGTGATATAATTTCGCGAATTCTGTGATCTAAATCCGCGAATTTCGTGAACTAATTTTGCCAAATCCGTGATCTAGGTTCGCAAATTCCATGATCTAGTTTCGCGAAATACGTGATTTAATTTCATGAATTCCGGATTCTATTTTCGCGAAATCCGCGACCTAGTTTCGTGGAATCTGTGACCTAGTTTCGAGGAATCCGTGATCTAATTTCGCGAATTTCGTGATCTACTTTCGTAGAATCCGCAACCTATCTTTGTAGCATCCGTGATATAATTTCTATAATTCCGTGATTTAGTTTCGCAAAATCCGTGAATTCTGAATTCGTGAATCCGTAAATTCAAATTTCGCGAATTCTGTGATCTAAATCCGCGAATTTCGTGAACTAATTTTGCCAAATCCGTGATCTAGGTTCGCAAATTCCATGATCTAGTTTCGCGAAATACGTGATTTAATTTCGTGAATTCCGCAATCTAATTTCGCGAAATCCGCGACCTAGTTTCGTGGAATCTGTGATCTAATTTCGCGTAATCGGTGATCTAATTTCTCGAAATCAGTGACCTGGATCTGTAGAATCCGTGACTTAATTACGCTTAACTTGTGAACTAGTTTCGCGGAATTCGTGATGTACTTTCGCCAACTTCGCGACCTTGTTAGTAGAATCCGTGATCTAATTTCGCGAAATTAGCGACTTAATTTCGCAGAATCCGTGATTTAATTTCGCGTAATCTGTGACCTAGTTTCGAGGAATCCGTGATTTAATTTCGCGAATTTCGTGATTTACTTTCGCAGAATCCGCATCCTATCTTTTTAGCATCCGTGATATAATTTCTATAATTCCGTGATTTAGTTTCGCAAAATCCGTGAATTCTGAATTCGTGAATCCGTAAATTCAAATTTCGCGAATTCTGTGATCTAAATCCGCGAATTTCGTGAACTAATTTTGCCAAATCCGTGATCTAGTTTCGCGAATTCTGTGATCTAGTTACGTAGAATTTACTACTTAATTTCGCGAAATCCGTGAACTAATTTTGCGAAATCCGCGAAAAAAATTAGATTGTTTTAATTGATAATTTTTTTTTGCTATATAAAATGTAAACGTATATTTAAAATGCGTTAAAAGAAATTAAATTTGGTTTGTTAATTATTTTTTTCTTTTTCTTTTTTTTTTTTTTGCTAAAATACTCGTATTTCTGAAATTCTCGAGACTATTTTAAAGGACAAGCACAAAAGTGCATGCATAATCTGTTCAAGTCGATTTGCAGTGGTCTGAAGAAATCCCTCTTGTCTAACAATGTTCGCGCCCATTGATTTACGAGGCCGTGCAAGGTCTATAAAACTGTCAACGCATGTAAGTTCACTTGCTTTCTTCGGTTAATACAAATGCGACCTATAAGTCAGTGAAAATGTTAAACATATATAGTCTTCATCGCTTTACGAGAATATATATATTATATTCAAACATTAGAGTTATAGAATGTATAAAAATTGAAAATCATAATCATTTTTTCCCCTAGCGTTCTAAATTTCCTAGTTTTTAAAAGGCTGTTTTACTCCCTAGAGTTAAAAAAACATCCCTATTATATTTCATTTCTTGTTATATTATTCATTTCACTAGGGCAAAAAAGGGGCCATTTTTTTTACCTAGTTTTTAAAAAACAGTTATTTTTCCCATAAAATTTTATGTGACTGTTTTGCTGATATTTTTTAAATATTAGATTATTAGATCTCGCTTTTACAACCAATTTGATTCGTCATTGATGTTGAATAGAATGCGCTTTGGAGAAATATATATATAGTTTGTTGAAAGTACTAGTTTCGTGAGAGATGTGACAAATGGAGTATATCGTTTTTGCAGTACATCGGTAACTGTATGCATTCAAAATGGAGAAATGTAGGATGGGGTTGGTGGGGGGGGGGGTTAGAAAGGGAATGGGAAAGCCCTCTCCCCAGTATATCTGGATTCCCGGTCGGCCTCTATTGTAAAGCATAACGAGGGGCAATTTTTACAGCTGCGAACAATACCTCGCATTAGCATCCTACCCTGCCACTGAGCTTGCTAACCTGCTACGTGACAACTCTAGGTGTGTACAATATATTTATGAATCTGCATATTGCCTACGATTTAACGTAATCGATGTGTTCGATTTACATTTTCACGTTAAAGAACGTATTCAAGATTATGATGACTTTTTCTATGTGTCCAGATGGTTCATGATTTTTTTTTTTCCGTTATTGTATAGGTATTGAATTATTGATATTTTTTTTACTGGAATATTAATAATTCAAATGATGCATTGGATCTTTTCGCATAATTTACACTTCTTTCTAGTGTTAAAAACTATTTTTCTCACTAGGGTTTAAATAGTCTACTTTTCTCCCTGATTTCCAAATTTTTTCGACAGTGTTAAAATAGGGTTAGTTTCTTCACTAGTGGCAAAAAGGACATTTTTCCTTTCTCTTTTAGAAAAGTTAATATTTATTATCCAATTGATTGAAATTAAATTCAATTTTGTAGTTTTTTTTTTCTGTATTATCTAACATCTATGTGCAATTTAAATGTAAAAGAGGAATCATTTAAACTACCCATACGAGTGTGAGAAAAAGGTCGTTGGGTTTTTTTTTTTTTTTTTTTTTTTTTTGCTTATTTTTTTTGTTGGACATTTGTTTATTTTAACGTTTCAACTCTTGAATTGTAGGGAACTTAAAAGGGCACACGGAAAAGCACACGCGTGCCGTCAAATGTGCATTGAGAGTGTTTGAAACCGGGACGAAAACAATTATTCGACTGCTCTGCAAATACGCACACGGAACGCCGCGCCTCATCAGAGCCAACTTATTTGTCTATGCAAATCGTTAATCAACGTTCGACCCATGTATGTGTATATATATACATGTACCTATTGCTCGCACTGTGGGGAATAGTTGGGTAAGGGGGGGGAGGGGGTTATATACCGGCCACAAACTATGGACCCAGTTCCACGTTTTCCCAAAGGAACACACACAAAAAAAGGTTCATTTCATTCATATTTTTGTTTTCAATTTCCCGAAAAATCTATTTTGTCGGTAAATTTACATATTTTTATTCGCGTTTTTTTTCTCTACAAACATAACCTCTAAACAATTGCTTCAATGGCAATTTATATTTTCGATTTTTTTTAATCGAAGTGTAAATATTTATGAGATATAACTGTTGGAATTATTATATTTATTTTAAATTATAATATAAAATTATAATATTAATGGAATCACGGAAAAAAATTTTTATTTGGAACAGCGATATGTTTCTCTAGAAAAGCGAAAACTTTCGTTGTTTTAGTGAAACAAATATCTGTCAAAGTGAAACTTATCGCTGTTTCAAGTAAAGATTTTTTTCCGTGTACCAAAGTAACTGGTATCAAAGTAACTGATACCATAGTAACTGGTACCAAAGTAACTGGTACCATAGTAACTAAATGGTACCAACGTAACTGGTACCATAGTAACTAAATGGTACCAACGTAACTGGTACCGAAGTAACTGGTACCACAGTAACTGGTATCAAAGTAACTGGTATCAAAGCAACTGGTACCAAAGTAACTGGTACCAACATAACTAACTCGTACCATAGAAATTGGTACTAAAGTAACTAATACTATAGTAACTAATGCCATAGTAACTGATGCCAAAGTAACTAATACCATAGTAACTGGTATCAAAGTAACTAATACCATAGTAACTGGTAGCATAATAACTAACTGGTACCATCGTAACTGGTACTAACTTAATTGGTACCAAAGTAACTGGTACCATAACTAACTAGTACCAACATAACTGGTACCATAACTAACTGGTACCATCGTAACTGGTACTAAAGTAACTAGTACCATAACTAACTGGTACTAAAGTAACTGGTACCATAACTAACTAGTACCAACATAACTGGTACCAAAGTAATTGGTACCATAACTAACTGGTACCATCGTAACTGGTACTAAAGTAACTGGTACCATGACTAACTGGTACTAAAGTAACTGGTACCATAACTAACTGGTACCATAACTAACTGGTACCAAAGTAACTGGTACTAAAGTAACTGGTACCATAACTAACTGGTACCAAAGTAACTGGTACCATAGTAACTAAATGGTACCAACGTAACTGGTACCATAGTAACTAAATGGTACCAACGTAACTGGTACCGAAGTAACTGGTACCACAGTAACTGGTATCAAAGTAACTGGTATCAAAGCAACTGGTACCAAAGTAACTGGTACCAACATAACTAACTCGTACCATAGAAATTGGTACTAAAGTAACTAATACTATAGTAACTAATGCCATAGTAACTGATGCCAAAGTAACTAATACCATAGTAACTGGTATCAAAGTAACTAATACCATAGTAACTGGTAGCATAATAACTAACTGGTACCATCGTAACTGGTACTAACTTAATTGGTACCAAAGTAACTGGTACCATAACTAACTAGTACCAACATAACTGGTACCATAACTAACTGGTACCATCGTAACTGGTACTAAAGTAACTAGTACCATAACTAACTGGTACTAAAGTAACTGGTACCATAACTAACTAGTACCAACATAACTGGTACCAAAGTAATTGGTACCATAACTAACTGGTACCATCGTAACTGGTACTAAAGTAACTGGTACCATGACTAACTGGTACTAAAGTAACTGGTACCATAACTAACTGGTACCATAACTAACTGGTACCAAAGTAACTGGTACTAAAGTAACTGGTACCATAACTAACTGGTACCAAAGTAACTGGTACCATAACTAACTGGTACCATAACTAACTGGTACCATCGTAACTGGTACTAAAGTAACTAGTACCATAACTAACTGGTACTAAAGTAACTGGTACCATAACTAACTAGTACCAACATAACTGGTACCAAAGTAATTGGTACCATAACTAACTGGTACCATGACTAACTGGTACTAAAGTAACTGGTACCATAACTAACTGGTACCAAAGTAACTGGTACTAAAGTAACTGGTACCATAACTAACTGGTACCAAAGTAACTGGTACTAAAGTAACTGGTACCATAACTAACTGGTACCAAAGTAACTGGTACCATAACTAACTGGTACCAAGGTAACTGGTACCATAACTAACTGGTACCAAAGTAACTGGTACCATAACTAACTGGTACCATAACTAACTCGTACCATATCTAACTGGTACCATCGTAACTGGTACCATAATACCAATTTTTTCAAATGAAATTTATTCATTATATCGTACAAAGTGATTATCGCGTATAATTTTTTGTGATTAACGTACAATTAATGTCGTGTATTTATATATATGCATACAATGTTTATTCTCATACATTGCGTGTGATACAGGAGACGAAAATAAGCATAAAGAAATGGACAAAACTCGTGAGCTCGAGTGATTAATTTTGCCATAGCGAAAAAGGAATGGGATTGCATATTTTATACGCACATATGCGTATACTGGGTACATTAGCGTTCACTACCTGATAAACTTAATTTCCAACAGACTCTATTATACATTTTGCGGGTGAATTGTAAATGGGGTGGGGGAAGAGGAAATGGAAAAAGAAAAATATAACTGCTAAACCTTTGGGGATTTCCGGAACTGAGCTTTCGTTTCAAAAAAAAAAAAAAAAAAAAAAAAAAAAAAAAAATAGAATCTGTTAATGATTGAACAAAAATTCAGTCAGTGTTTTATGTTTACATTTTATTATATATTTTGTACAGTATTACATTTTTTTATTTATCTAATATAAAGTTCTCTTTAAATCTGATCATTTTTAATTCATTAAAAACAGAATTTAATTTTCAATGACTTATTTACACAATTTTTTTGAATAAATTTTAATTACTTTCTCTTAGAGTACAATTTGCTTATAATAAATTAGGCACTAAGTACAATTGCACATGGAAAAAAATCTTTATCTGGAATAGCGATATATTTCTCTAGAATAAGCGAAAACATTCGCTGTTTTAGTTATAAATATCGCTGTTCCAGGTGAAACTTATCGCTGTTCCAGGTGAAAATTTTTTTCCATGCATTTTATTTTATTAAATTTTTAAAAAATGTTTTAAAAATTATGGCGGTGTTTTCGGTAGTATTTTCTCAGACTAAATCTCTTTTTCAAATATATTTTTTTTTTTGCATCCATTTATAAATAGTTATTCTTATTAGTAATTTGGCAGAAATTGTTTTCTGTATCATAATGATAAATAAAGAGAAAAAGAGATACAGAAATATTAAAAGAAAAATTTAGAATTTACAGAAATATGAAATTAGGAATTATTTTTTAATTCAAATAATTATTTTTGTAATTTTTTTTTTGTTTTTTTTTTTTTAATTTTTAGGGTTTTTTATGGTAACTGATATTGATAAAAATTAATTAATATAACAGCCTTATTGGATGCATTATAATCATCGTTGTCTCATCCAATTTTTTTTAATTTACAAATTTTTTTTTATTTTAATGATAATATATTTATTGTTTAATTTTAAAGGTAATAGGAAAACAAACCTAGGCAAGTTAGTAGTAGGCAAGTTAAAAAGGTGTTGTTACCATTGAATGAGGCTCCATTTGGTTTTTTATCAGGATGAGATGTATTTTTCATAATTAATTCCCAAAATTGCATTCTCTCGACCAGAAAATCGTTTTCCATTTCAATTTTAGTTGTATTTTTGTCTCCTATTCTCATGAATTTTGTATTCTCCTTTTTATATGGTTTCCATTCTGTCGTTAAATCAGCATGTGGTACTCTAAAAAAATTATTATAAATTCGAATTTATTGACAATTTATAATAATATAAAAAGAGCCACAATTTTGGTAACAATTATTTATTTTTCCTTACCCATTTTTTGCAAAATTTGAAAATAATTCCGTCATTAAATTAATCATTGTTTTATCGTTATCATTTTTTTGTAAATTTTTATTATCGCCCATTTTTTCTAAAAAGGGAAACAAAGAACCCACATCGTCTATGTGTGCGACACCTGAAAATTAAATAATTTTATTTTTCAAAATAAAAATAAAAAAAAATTGTTTATTCTCTCTTTATTATTAATTTGTTGAATTTTTTACCATGTGGATGATTTACGCTGCCTAGAATTGAAAATGTTCCTTCATAAGCAAAATGATAAAAGTAAATTTTCAATTTTTCAAAATGATGTTTTAAACTATTATAAACTGGCCAATATATTCCAGCATCACCAATCATCTGTACAAAAAAAACAATTAATTTCAAAATTAAACAATTAGTTTATTTTTAATTAATCGAAAATAATTTAATAAAAAAATATTCACTTTTGTAAAGTTGGTTGTTATATTGGCGGTAATATTTCCTTGAAAATAATAATCAACTATTGATTTGGTGAAATTTGTCTTGTTCTTGATAACTTCAGAATATTCCAAAATCTCTGAGCCAATTTTGGTAAAGTTTTCCTTTAGAAATGCATAATCATTTTCATTTAGGTTTACTGTAACAAAAAAAAAAAAAATTTAATTTATTTATTAATAATTGTTTAATTTTTATTTTATTAATTATTTTTTAAATAAATGAAAATATTTACCGAGTCCTAAACCTTCATCGGATGTCACTCCCATTATCCATGAATCAATGTGAATATCACCATCTTCTATACTTTGTTTTGGTGATTTTATTATTACTGCAGTTTTACTATCTTTCTCCAATGTTGGTCCAAAGATACAGTTTGGTGAATTTTTCCAAATGGCCTTAAAAATTTTTTTTTTATATTAAAAATATTTTTTATTAAATAAAAATAAGATTTTTCTTTTGCACAAAAAAATGCAATTTACTTACGAATTTTTGGGTCAATTTTAAGAGTTCCGTTACATTTTTTTCTCTCATGCAAGTTAATATATTCGTTTCATTTATTTTCTCGTCTTTGTTAGTTGAAACTGAAAAAAATTTATATTATCAATTAATAATTATTATTAATTATAATTTGATCAAATTTCGAATTTTTGTGTTAATAAAAAGAAGAATTTAAATTTTTATCCTTTGGTACAAAAAAATAATAATTATTATTATTAATATATTTACTATTATAGCAGCCAGCATAATTGGCGAGTTTAAGTGAAGAATTTCTAATGTTATCATTAGTATGATAGGCCCAGGGTGCTAGGGCTGAACCACTCATTGTAATTATTTTATGGAAAAGTCCTTTTGTATTTTTAGAAAGTGCTAAATGATGAATAGCTGCGGCTCCTGCGCTATTACCAAAAAGTGTTACAGAATTTGGATTTCCATTAAATTTATGTATATTTTCCTTCACCCAATTTAAAACTTGAACCATGTCCTTTAATCCATAATTTCCCTGTGCGTGCTCATTTCCAGTACTGTAAAATCCTATTTGAAAAAAAAATTTATAAAAAACAAAAAAATTTATAAATAATATTATAGTAATTGTATTTAATTTTTCATTTCTCTTTTTGTTTCAGGTAAGTCAAAATTCCATCGAAAATAATTTTTGAACCTAAAAAGTTGAGACGATAATTGAATGTGACAAGAATGACGTCTTGACGAAGAAGATATTTTGGTGAGAATGCTTCACTATTTGTTGATCCCATATTAAAACTTCCACCTCTGATAAATATAAGTACGGGAAATGTGGAATTTATTTTTTTTTCCTGTAAAATGGATAATTAATTTTAATTTTTTTTTTCATATAAAATTAATTTTTCCTTTTGATTAGATTAATTTATGTATTTTTCAGTAAATTACAAAAAAAGGTTTTTAATCTCGAATATAGATATTTAAATTTATTGTGATTACATCATTTAGAATACACATGTGACGAAAATTTCATTTTATGATAAATCTGTCTACTCTACTTTTATGATTCAAGATTTTCTATAAGTAGAATTTTATCTTATTTTTCAAAAGAAAATCTGTTTTTTATGAAAAATTCTTTTTCTGTAAATATTACTGTTCGTTTCAAATAGAATTTTTTAAAAAAAAATTTTATTCTTTCATTGTGAATGCGATTTTTTAATTAATATTATACTTTGAAAAAAGAATATTATAATTCAAAAGCGGATGTTTTTTTTTCTATTAGTAGAATTCAATTTGAAAATTTATTTTCTATATTTTTTATTTATATTTTATTTATATTTTATTTATATTTTATTTATATTTTATTTATATTTTTTATTAATTTTAGTAAAAAAAATTTTCCGTAACAATAATTAATTAATTGACATAATTTGTTGAGGTATTGTATATTGTAATACTTTTAGAAAGTGTATACAATAAATCAAATAGAATTAATTGCTTCTAATTAGATGAAATTAAGTTTTATTATTTTTTATCGTAATTATTTTATTAGTCTTCTATAACTATTTATCAATTGTGACAGTATATTTTCTACGTATGCAATAAACTATAAGTCTTTTTTTATTTTGAAATTTTGAATCATAAAAGTAAAGAAATTTGAAATTTTTTTTTTTTTTGATGATTCAGTTTTTAAGCAAACTGATATAAAAAAAAAATATCATTTAGACGAAAAGGAAATAAAAAAATTATATGATAATAAAACGTGTATATGAGTAAAACAATATCTCATTAGATCATAAATCACAGCTGTTAACTGTACTTATAAAGAGTATGTTTGCATTGAAAAAAAAAAATTTCAGTTATCTTACTTTTATTTAGAATTATTTTTTAATGGACTATTTTATTTCTAGAGAGACAATATATATAATACACGTGCAAAGATTATTCTTTAGATCATTTTATTTACTCGACCGGTTTGAGTACAAATAGCTTTTAAAACTATTAACAAGATGTTTAATGAATAGAGAAAATGAAACCAGTATTTTTTTCAATGACGTAACGATAGGTGTCCAAGGATCTTTAGCGTTAGTATTAAAATATAAATAATTCCAAAATAATTTTTTTTAATATATTTTGTTTGCGAATTTTTTTCTCCCACAGAAAAATTATTTTCGCTGTAAATTTTTTAACTGTAGCAAATTTTAACTAAAAATGAGTTTGCTATTGCAATTAATTTATTTTTTGGAAAATATTTTTCAAAAAGAAATATTTCCTCGATTTTATTTAAATATTCTTTGTATGTAAAAAGTCATTTTTAACAAAAGATAATCGTACAGTCATAAGTGAGATTAAAAATGTGTCACATGTGTGATAAGTTATTTAAACGTTAACTCACTTTAGGAACAAAAATATTCATATAAAGACAATCCTCTTCTCCAGTTATTGCACCATTATAATCGATTTGAATACAATGTGGTTTATCTTTATCGGCAACTAATTCTGAATTCGTATAATTTTTTGTCCATTTTACAGGATCCTGAAAAAAAGAAAATATTTTTTTTTAAATATAATTTAGAAAAATTTAATTCCCAATTATATTTTAAAACATCGATATTTATTAAAATTTTTTTTACTATTCGATTAATCGTGTTTGAAACAGGAAAAAATATGGTAATAAGTTTTAATGAATTTATCTTTATTGCCTGAATTTTTTCCTTGTTGAACATTTCGTAAAACAGAATTTTATTTCTTTAATTTCTATGTTTATTATATTTTTTATTACACTGAAAAAAATTTTTAATAATACTTAACTATTGGCAAATAAATATTTATTTTTATTAAATAATTATTGTTTCAAATTAAATTTTATTTTAAATACAGAAAATATTGGTTCAAAAATACAGTTTATTTAATTATTTGAATTCAAAAAATTGATTCAAAAATTATTTCCTACAATATTTATTTGATAATAATTATTTGAATAACATTTTTTTTTCAGTGTACTATTAATTTTTTTTTTAAATTTTACCTTAAATCGTAATTCCTTTATCGGTGGTTCCGCATACGGAATACCTAAATAAGCCTCTATTCCTTTTTCTGTTTCATTAAATTCAAGTTTTTCCGTAAATTCAAATTGACCGCGAATATTTCCAAATTGTGTTTCAACTGAAGGAGGAACACATTCTCCACCAATCACAATTAATAATACGGTCATGAATTTTAATTGCCACATGTTTTTTTTTTTTTAAATAGAGATTAGAGGAAAAATAAACGTTTCTTTTTTTTTAACACTAACGAACTCGAAACAAACACGCGGTATAAACGCGGACACGGGCTTTTTCCCCAAGAGAGCAACTCAAACGCGTTCTTGTTCGATGTAATTATGTGAATGTCTGCGTGCAAACGCAGATAGCATACGCAAATACGCGACGATGCTTTAATTGAACGCTCCGTGCTAGTCGAAGTGACATATAAAGCGTACTATGACAATGACGACCCGTTTATGAAATAATTCGGATGAGCCGCTTCGTGCGTGCCTATTGAGTTAGTTTCCATTTTCCAGGAGAGTGGGTAACGGCAATGTCAAATTCAAGTTCGGTAATGATAATAATGTTTATACAACAATTGAAATCGGGGGGCAAGGGAAATTTCTCATATATATATATATATATATATGTGCGAGATAATTTAGATTGAAAATTCTAAATTCTCTAGAATTTTTTTTTTGTTCCTACACCGAAAAAAAAATATTCTTGTATTCAGAGGAAAATTCCTCTTATACAGAATCCCTTTTGAATTTTATTCTTAAAACAAGAGTATTATTCTTTAAATGAGAATATTTTCCTCTAATTTCAAGAGGATCGAAACAAAAGGACTATTCTAGAGCATTCCTCTTTATATTCAGAATAATGTTTTTAGAATAAAAATAATACTCTTAGAATTTAGAATAATTTTCTATGTTTAAGAATATTCCTCTAAATTCTAAGAGGATTTCCCATAGAAAATGTTGCAACTTACACAATACGTGCCTATTTTTGTATAGGTAAAAGAAATTTTTAAAAGTAATTTTTAAGAAAATTTAAATAATTTTGAGGTTATGCTATTTAAAAATTTATTTTATTACGATTTTTATTTATTTTAATTTTATTTGAAAATTTATTTAAAATAAATTTTCAAATTTAATGAAGTATATGTTTTGCGCATAAAAATATTATTAAAAATAGAATTAAGTAAATTAATTATAATTTAAATTAATTAAATTATTAAAAAAATAAAATCAATTTCAATTTATTTATACTTAAATAGATGTAAATCATGGAATAACAAATTTTATTCCTTTTAATTTTTTATAGATTTGTATCTAAGACATACAAATTAGAAGATTGCATTTTTATTATTTCAGAGTTCTTTTTAAGATGATATATTTTCCTCTTAAATTAAGAGGAATAATTTTACATAGAGGACAATCCTCTTAAACCTAGAGGACATCCAATTTTGCTTATTTTAATACCAAAATGGATTAAAATAAGCAAAATTGGATTAAAATAAGAAGCGTTGCAGCTTATTTTAATGCCTTTTAATTTTCTGTGTTATTATATAGGAATGAGTAACCGTTTTGACTAATTTTTATTGCAATTAATTTAAAAGTATCAAATTAATACCAAAAGTATAAAATTGGTATCAAAATTTGCATCGATTTGGTATTTTTGGTATCAATTTGATACTTTCTATTTAAGAGTTTAGTAAAAAAAAATGACTAATTATAAGGAGAAAACTACTAATTTATTTATTGAGATTACTATTTCAATTGGTAAACTTTAATAAATAAATTAGTAGTTTTCTACTATCAATTAGCCATTTTTAACTAAAATTTAATCAACACTGTTACTAATTCATTTAATAAACTAATTTATATCTAATATATTTTTTACATTCAATTTTCTATATAAGTTTTGAAATTTATTTTTAAATATAACATTTTGAAGTATTTAATTTAAAAATCATTATGTTCAAAAACTATTTTAACCAGTTAGTAGAATATTTAAGAAAGTATCGATTCATTGGATTTGAGAAATACTATAAATTATTACAAAGTTTTTGACGTCTCAAAAATAAATTTCTCTTTGTATAATTTTAGTTAAAATTTTTTCTATATAAATTCTTACATATTCTCAAAAAAAAAATCAAATTTTATGACGGAATTATTATTTGCCTGATGTTAATTTGACAATTGAACGAAAAATTTGTTTACTACTTTTTTTGACTTCAAATTTTAATATTTTAATATTAAATATTAATATTAAATATTTCTGTATCCGAAAAAAATTAATAATAATAATAATAAATAATTAATAATATTATAATTAATTAATCTCAATGAACGAAATAATTTTGGAAATTACAAAATACTTAACCCATTTATAAATAGAAATAAATAATTAATAAAAGCTTTTTGGGAATTTTTACGGTAGTTTAGAGGTTTTTTTTTTTTTAAAAAAACAGTATTGTCGAAAATAAAATTCACCTGTCATTATATATAGGACGCGATGTATATATATATAGTAACAACTAAAGGGAAAACAAAAATAAAATGAAAAATGTAAAAGCAATCGTTCTTTATTTAGAGGTATATATACGAATTGGTTTGCTCGCAAAGTGTTACTACTTCAAGTTACTTAAATTCAGTTTTCGTGAAGATTTTTCATTGAATTCCCAAAGGTATTCTTCACCGCGTCGGTGTGTCTCTCGTCAACCGGTGAAGATCCGTTTCCTGCGGAATCGGAATCCTAACAATTTCCTGACGAAGGGGCGCCTCGTGGGAATTTCCGGTGGTGGAAAGCATCGTGGCGATGTTTCCACGCGAAATCTCCTTCGCCACCTCTTGTGTTCGTTGGTTACACATTGTTGGTTTTTGAACTCGCTTATCTATGACAGGAGAGTTGTTAGCTATGCGAATAATATAAGATATTTTGCATATGTCTTTTATATATATATATATATATATATATATATATATATACATTTTCCTTTTATGTGTGTGTTTGTTCTTTTTTCATCTGTATTTACGATAACATTTTTTTATTTGGTCCTCTCTTTAAGAGAGATAAGATAGACGAGATTTAAGTCAAGATGTACCAAGGTTACAAACGGTTACAGCAAGTGGAGCAAAGAATTTTTTTTTAGTTTCAATTTTTATATTGCTTTGGCCTTTATTTTTGATATTTGATAGTTATCACGATTCGATGAATCATGGTTTAATTGCTTTTTAAATTCGAGGAAAAAATTAAGTGTAGGTATAATCTTTCGGTTAATAGAATTTTTCTTACAATAAAAAATGTTGAAGCAGTGAAGAAATAGATTTTGTTGCTAGAAAATCGTTTGGTTATAGGAAATTTCGGTTGGCGTAACCAATTTTTGATTGTCGTAACCAAATTTCGGTTGTCGTAACCAAATTTTGTTTGTCGTAACCGAATTTTGGTTGTCGTAACAAAATTTTGGTTGTCGTAATTAAATTCTGTTTGTCGTAACCAAATTTTGGTTGGCAGAAATGCATGTAGAAAAAGTTGACTGCGGCAGCAAACTATTTGCTTTCACATCGAATTTAGTTAGATTTAAGTCCAGATGTACCAAGGTTACAAACGGTTACAGCAAGTGGAGCAAAGAATTTTTTTTTAGTTTCAATTTTTATATTGCTTTGGCCTTTATTTTTGATATTTGATAGTTATCACGATTCGATGAATCATGGTTTAATTGCTTTTTAAATTCGAGGAAAAAATTAAGTGTAGGTATAATCTTTCGGTTAATAGAATTTTTCTTACAATAAAAAATGTTGAAGCAGTGAAGAAATAGATTTTGTTGCTAGAAAATCGTTTGGTTATAGGAAATTTCGGTTGGCGTAACCAATTTTTGATTGTCGTAACCAAATTTCGGTTGTCGTAACCAAATTTTGTTTGTCGTAACCGAATTTTGGTTGTCGTAACAAAATTTTGGTTGTCGTAATTAAATTCTGTTTGTCGTAACCAAATTTTGGTTGGCAGAAATGCATGTAGAAAAAGTTGACTGCGGCAGCAAACTATTTGCTTTCACATCGAATTTAGTTAGATTTAAGTCCAGATGTACCAAGGTTACAAACGGTTACAGCAAGTGGAGCAAAGAATTTTTTTTTAGTTTCAATTTTTATATTGCTTTGGCCTTTATTTTTGATATTTGATAGTTATCACGATTCGATGAATCATGGTTTAATTGCTTTTTAAATTCGAGGAAAAAATTAAGTGTAGGTATAATCTTTCGGTTAATAGAATTTTTCTTACAATAAAAAATGTTGAAGCAGTGAAGAAATAGATTTTGTTGCTAGAAAATCGTTTGGTTATAGGAAATTTCGGTTGGCGTAACCAATTTTTGATTGTCGTAACCAAATTTCGGTTGTCGTAACCAAATTTTGTTTGTCGTAACCGAATTTTGGTTGTCGTAACAAAATTTTGGTTGTCGTAATTAAATTCTGTTTGTCGTAACCAAATTTTGGTTGGCAGAAATGCATGTAGAAAAAGTTGACTGCGGCAGCAAACTATTTGCTTTCACATCGAATTTAGTTAGATTTAAGTCCAGATGTACCAAGGTTACAAACGGTTACAGCAAGTGGAGCAAAGAATTTTTTTTTAGTTTCAATTTTTATATTGCTTTGGCCTTTATTTTTGATATTTGATAGTTATCACGATTCGATGAATCATGGTTTAATTGCTTTTTAAATTCGAGGAAAAAATTAAGTGTAGGTATAATCTTTCGGTTAATAGAATTTTTCTTACAATAAAAAATGTTGAAGCAGTGAAGAAATAGATTTTGTTGCTAGAAAATCGTTTGGTTATAGGAAATTTCGGTTGGCGTAACCAATTTTTGATTGTCGTAACCAAATTTCGGTTGTCGTAACCAAATTTTGTTTGTCGTAACCGAATTTTGGTTGTCGTAACAAAATTTTGGTTGTCGTAATTAAATTCTGTTTGTCGTAACCAAATTTTGGTTGGCAGAAATGCATGTAGAAAAAGTTGACTGCGGCAGCAAACTATTTGCTTTCACATCGAATTTAGTTAGATTTAAGTCCAGATGTACCAAGGTTACAAACGGTTACAGCAAGTGGAGCAAAGAATTTTTTTTTAGTTTCAATTTTTATATTGCTTTGGCCTTTATTTTTGATATTTGATAGTTATCACGATTCGATGAATCATGGTTTAATTGCTTTTTAAATTCGAGGAAAAAATTAAGTGTAGGTATAATCTTTCGGTTAATAGAATTTTTCTTACAATAAAAAATGTTGAAGCAGTGAAGAAATAGATTTTGTTGCTAGAAAATCGTTTGGTTATAGGAAATTTCGGTTGGCGTAACCAATTTTTGATTGTCGTAACCACATTTCGCTTGTCGTATATAATCAAAATTTTGTTTGTCGTAACCGAATTTTGGTTGTCGTAACCAAATTTTGATTGTCGTAACTGAATTCTGTTTGTCGTAACCAAATTTTGGTTGGCAGAAATGCATATAGAAAAAGTTGACTGCGGCAGCAAACTATTTGCTTTCACATCGAATTCAGTTAGCTAATATATAGGGACAGTGAACAAATTTCCTTTGGGGTCAAAAAAGTTTGCTATGACAGTAAATTTGAAAAAATTAAGTAAATACAGCAAACTTTTTCGTTGTCATAGGAAAAAATTTAGCTGTGATTACTAATTTTGATAGATCCAATAGCAAACATAAGTTAGCATCTGTATTTCCTTTTTTTCTGTGTACCAATAAAATTGTTTTGCTGGCCCAACCAAATTTTGGTTTGCTGGGAAAATATATCTTTTTCATAGGAGTAAAAAATACAGCAAACTTTTTCGTTGTCATAGGAAAAAATTTAGCTATGATTACTAATTTTGATAGATCCGATAGCAAACATAAGTTAGCATCCTGTATTTCCTTTTTTCCGCGTGTACCAATAAAATTGTTTTCCTGACCCAACCAAATTTTGGTTTGCTGGGAAAATATATCTTTTTCATGTGAGTAAAAAAAATTGTTTTTTCATGTGCAAAAATATGATTTGAAATTTCCTTTTTGGAGAGAATTAATTATCCGTCTATGTAAGATTCATGAATCAAGATGAAATAAACGAGGTAGCTGGCAAAATGATGAAAGGGTTTAAAAGACAGAGAGAGAGAGAGAGAGAGAGTCGAAGGAAGGTTATGGTGAAAAGGTACACAGGTATCTATATGTGTATAGTGTGTGCACTTAAGCACATGGCTCTTACAACCTTACAAGCTGGGGGGCTTGGGGGGGGGGGAGAGAAAGAGCGACGGCAAAGAGCAAAAGCAAGACTAAAGGCGACGTCGTTAAAAGCGATAAAGCGATCCACAGGGCAGTAATTCACATGGTGACGCTACTTCTGTGGCCTACGGGTCTTGGCCCCGTAATGCATGACTGCCGACCCAACGGCAATTAGTCTCGAGCGACAAATAGATATGTTTAATCTAATGCACTTACACACTTATGTCCAATATCCAAAAATAAACAATTAAATATTTCCCAAATTTCTCTCTCTCTCTCGAAAAAAATGAAGTTTTCAAATTTTGATTATTGGGTCAGAATTTCTCACCTGAAATTTTCTAAAAATAAACAATTAATTGAATTTTTTGTCAGACAAAAATTTCAATCGTTTATATGTTAAATAATTTTTTGTAATATTTGCTGAAATTTATTTTGATCACAGTAGAAGTAATAAAAAAGCATCTAACATTGGTAATTTTTTATAATTTTACATTGGAAAAAAATGGAAAACAAAAATAAAGTATGTAGATGGTTAAAAAATTTTTTTAAAATAAAAATATAAAAAGTTACCGACCTAAAAATCTACCTTACCGACTGATGGTAAAGATTTTGTTTCGAAAATAAAAAATTACCGACACCGAAATCTACCTTACCGACTGATGGTAAAACAGTTTAGTTTTTATTTTATAAGTATAGTAAATGTTACTTTATATTTTTCCTTCGCATTTGTTTGAGAAATACTGAACCAATTTAAAAATTTGTGTATTAAAAAAAAACTTAAATTTCAACTTCATTGGAGTGGAAAAAATAAAATGATCTCTCGAATTTTACAGGTGAGAGAATAATAATATAATAATATCAACAAGCAACGGTCAAGCGTATAAGAATATTTTTTTGTCACATTTGAACGCAATGCACGCTCATGTTGATATCTACATATCATCTCTGGGTGTCTTCTCAGCGCGAGGCATTAGAGCGTTCAAGAGTAAAATATCGAAGGCGCAAGGGTGAATAATACATGGCAACTCCTTTTTAGGGAAGAATGAAACTCGACGTTCTCTCTCTCGCTCTCTTTCTTTCTCTCTTCTAGAGTAACAGCCACAGAGTTACTTTGTGAAGCATAAAGTTTTCAAGTAACTTTGATATAGTATAAGTATTATTTCGAGCGGACGCTTTCCCTTTTAGACGTTGGGTTGTAACGCTTTCCATTCCGCGTTCAGAGAGTGGAATTTCAAAATCTTTGTCGCGCATATAACGCACACTCTTGCCACTCTTCATCGTTCGCGCACAAGATTAAAGGGGAAAAAAAGTGGCGAATTCAAATTCACTATATACTGATAGAAAACCTTGGTTTTAATAGGAATTAATAATTTTGTTTATTGGAGCATAAATTTCATATTATCTTCTCTCTCTCTCTCTCTCTCTCTCTCTCTCTCAAAATTATCCTCTCTATAACTCACATTCTCATATACGCAGTCATTTGTCTTAATTAGATAACAGAAAATTATTCTAGTTTAATTAAACTTGTCCTAACCTTTGAACTTTCATTTCTGTTGTATGTGTCGTTTAAGTATTATTTATTTTAAAAATTTTTTTGGGTATTTGTTGTATTTTTGTTTTCACCCCCTTGCTCCTTATGTCTCAAAGGGGATATGGATAAAATATTTATTATCACTAGATTGAATTATTGTTTCCATTCTGTGTCATTTTTTATATATCACTGTTTAGAAGTATCGAATTGATGCCAATAGTCTCAAATTAATACCAACAGTATCAAATTAGTACCAATATTATTAAAGTGATACCAAAAGTGTCCAAGTCATATAGAAAATCAAACTGATTTCATTTTTTAAAAAAATTTCTTTACCATCAGTCGGTAAGATAGATTTCTGTGTCGATAGTTTTTTATATTATCATTTCCCCCCCCCAAAAAAACCTGTTTTACCATCAGTCGACAAGGTAGATTTCTATGTCGGTAATTTTTTGTTTTCATTTTTTAAAAAACTGTTTCACCATCAGTCGGCAAGGTAGATTTCTGTGTCGATAATTTTTTGTATTGTCATTTTTTCCCCAAAAAAAACCTGTTTTACCATCAGTCGACAAGGTAGATTTCTATGTCGGTAATTTTTTGTTTTCATTTTTTAAAAAACTGTTTCACCATCAGTTGGCAAGGTAGATTTCTGTGTCGATAATTTTTTATATTGTCATTTTTTCCCAAAAAAACCTGTTTTACCATCAGTCGACAAGATAGATTTCTATGTCGGTAATTTTTTGTTTTCATTTTTTAAAAAACTGTTTCATTATCAGTCGGCAAGGTAGATTTCTGTCTCAATAATTTTTTATATTGTCATTTTTCCCCAAAAAAAACCTGTTTTACCATCAGTCGACAAGGTAGATTTCTATGTCGGTAATTTTTTGTTTTCATTTTTTAAAAAACTGTTTCACCATCAGTCGGTAATGTAGATTTCTAGGTCGGTATTTTTTATATTTTTATTTCAAAGACAATTTCTTCATCATTAGTCGGTTAGGTAGAATTCTGTGTCGGTAATTTTAACCATCTATGTAAATAATTATATATAATTATATTTGACAATAAGTAACCGATTATTTGAATTAAATAAATTTTTTGCAGTGTAAACTCAATTACAGTCAGTTATTTTTTTTTTTTGTTTGTAATTTTGTTATCATTAGTAACAGACAATTACAAAAAGTTCTTGTAATCAGTTCTAAAAGTAAATTTACCTCAAACAAATTTAAATTCGTAGAAAAAATTGAATGTTTTTTTTTTTTAGGAAAAATTGCATCATTCGAAAATAAATTACAAAAACGTAATTAAATATTTACTTGACGTAAATACACTTAAGATTGAAATTTATACATTTACCAAAATCCGTAAATTTAATTGTAAAGTGATTAGTTCTAATTTTTGAAACAAATAAAGAGAAATAGGAATGGTTTACGCACATATAATATACAGTGAAAAGCGTCTAGGGAAAATATATTTGGAAAATATAGGGCGGCACAGGAAAATGAAGTATAGGTGTAAACAGTGACTCTCGGTTCTGTAATATAGTGAATCACTTGCAGCGCCATCTGCAGGGTGGTTGAATATGTTCTCTTTGGCCAGAAAGCACAACTCTGAGAGTGAAATAGAAAGAGCGAGAGAGAGAGAGAGAGAAAGCCAACAGCTACTAGTCGGTGATGCATTGCCCCGGGAGATTAATGCATTGCCCCCACAGTTTGTTAGAGTGAATAACGGTGGTCACGGTGGTAATGATATTGCCATTAACTTGTCCGCGAACGTTTCATTTTACCAAAAAGTGGTCAATTAATGCATATCTCGATTATATTGGATCGATTTTTTTTTCTATTTTTTATAATATTTTTTTCTTTTTTTTGTTCTGGAAAAAAATTAAATATATTGTGATATATAATCACACTGAGAACAAAAAAATTTGTTCGAACCAAATATATCATTTTTTTTATATTAACATAATTTTTTTATTTACTTCCAAAAATTTTTGTTTGATTCAAATAAATATTTTTTTGGTTCCAATAAATATTTATTTGATCTAAATAAACGTTTGGTTTAATTTAATATAATTTTTTTTGAATTTTATTGAGTCAAATAAACTTTTGGTTAATCCAAACAAAAAAGTTTGGTTAACTATGTTGAGCTATGTTGATTCAACCAAAATTTGGTTGTTGCAAACAAATTTTTTTCTCACTGTAAACTATATATAATGCTACTTTGCGAAATATTTTATTTGATTTCGAAATAAAATATCAAATACAAGTTAATCTTTTCTTTAAGAAAAAAAAAAAATTACATGTACCCTTGGGCAAATTCTTTTGAAGTTTACTGCATATGATATTTCTCTATTGACATCATCATGTTTTTTTTTGTCTCCTTCTTTTAACTAAACCTCGCAGAAAAGTAAATCTCTTTTTGTGCTTATATATATCTTTAAAAATAAACCACAAGTGAATTTGATGATTCGGTATATACTCAAAGGTTGAAGATAAACATATATTCCTTTATCTTCAAAGTTTCTTTAAAAAAAAAATTGTTTGATATATTACATAAGAAATTTATTCTCATTTTATATTATTATATTCTTATAGAATTAGTTATGATTATTTTTAACTATTGCAGTTATATGTTAAGTCTTTTTGATAAATACAAAAAATTTAAGTCATTTTCTAAGAAAAAAATATTTACGAAAGGGCTAATTTTTCTTTCTTTGTAAGCCCGTTTACATGTAAATAAATAAATAAATAAATAAATTTCCTTTTAGTAAATTTGATTGATTGCTTTAGTAAATTTTGTAAACGTAACTTTAGTAAAAGTAATTTTAGTAAAAGTAACTTTAGTAAACGTAACTTTAGTAAACGTAACTTCAGTAAATGTATAACTTTAGTAAACGTAACTATAGCTAACTTAACTTTAGCTAACGTAAGTTTGGTAAATGTAATTTTACTAAAGGTAACTTTAGTAAACGTAACTTCAGTAAACGTATAACTATAGTAAACGTAACTTTAGTAAACGTATAATTTTAGTAAACGTAACTTCAGTAAACGTATAACTTTAGGAAACGTAACTTTAGATAACGTAACTTCAGTAAACGTAACTTTAGTAAACGTCACTTTACTAAAGGTAACTTTAGTAAACGTAACTTCAGTAAATGTATAACTTTAGTAAACGTAACTATAGCTAACTTAACTTTAGCTAACGTAAGTTTGGTAAATGTAATTTTACTAAAGGTAACTTTAGTAAACGTAACTTCAGTAAACGTATAACTATAGTAAACGTAACTTTAGTAAACGTATAATTTTAGTAAACGTAACTTCAGTAAACGTATAACTTTAGGAAACGTAACTTTAGATAACGTAACTTCAGTAAACGTAACTTTAGTAAACGTAACTTTAGTAAACGTCACTTTACTAAAGGTAACTTTAGTAAACGTAACTTCAGTAAATGTATAACTTTAGTAAACGTAACTTTAGCTAACTTAACTTTAGCTAACGTAAGTTTGGTAAATGTAATTTTACTAAAGGTAACTTTAGTAAACGTAACTTCAGTAAACGTATAACTATAGTAAACGTAACTTTAGTAAACGTATAATTTTAGTAAACGTAACTTCAGTAAACGTATAACTTTAGGAAACGTAACTTTAGATAACGTCACTTTACTAAAGGTAACTTTAGTAAACGTAACTTCAGTAAATGTATAACTTTAGTAAACTTAACTTTAGCTAACTTAACTTTAGCTAACGTAAGTTTGGTAAATGTAATTTTACTAAAGGTAACTTTAGTAAACGTAACTTCAATAAACGTATAACTATAGAAAACGTAACTTTAGTAAACGTATAACTTTAGTAAACGTAACTTTAGCTAACGTAACTTTAGTAAACGTATAACTTTAGATAACGTAACTTCAGTAAACGTATAATAACTTTAGTAAACGTAACTTTAGGAAAAAAATATTTCTAAATAAAATAGTAATTAAATAATAATTAAATATTCTAATAAATTTGTATATTTTTATTGTTTCAGGTGAGTCAATTTACTCAATCAAATTTTGAAAATGTCCCGGAAAAAAGTGAGTCGAAAATTTATTTAATTTTACAAAATACACAAAAAAAAAATTGAGTGTTGTTTCTGTTGCTAGTTGTTTTAGCACAAAATTTTTTGATAACACTCTTTTTTTTCCTGTGTACGTTTATTATAAATCTTAAATTCGCAAAGCACTGACAATCAGAATATCCCCCCAAAAAAAGATTGTCTTAAAAAAAATATAATTCCATCTTAAAATAATAACCTTCCTTAAAATGAAATTTTCCTCTATATTGCTGTGTGATATATAAAACATATTTTTGCGTTATTCTTTTGGGGGGAAACTCTATATATTGAAAAATAAGATGAACATAAGAATGAAAATTTTAGTATGGTACTTATAATTCTTCCATCCGATTCACAATTTTCCAACAATGTACCACAAGGGAGCAACAGAGGTTAATGAAGCATTTACGATTCCATTATCATATAGCACCAGTTTGTTTCCATCTTTGCGTCGCTTATTCTCTGGATGTTGAAATTTTAATTTGAAAAAAAAAAGAAACAAGAAATTTTTCAATCGGAAATTCTTTTTTTTTCAAAGCAAATTGTTTTTTTCGAAGAAATTTGAAACAAGTTTCTTTTTCTTCTTTTTATTAGGTTTTTTTAGTATTTGATTAATCAGAAAATATATGTTTGTAATGTCGGTCACATGTCGAGATCATAAAAGAGAGACGGAACAGTGACACCTATTACAATGTTTCAGAGAAGTTAAATCTTAATAGGGACAATTTTAAAGCCGTTTAACGATCCTTCCATTTCGTCCTAGAGGTGTCTCATATTTCCTGAATATATACGTTTCGTGCACATACGTATAATTTGCTACACAGCTCCCGTTATTCATGTGGGTTATACCTAGGCACAGTGATACCATTTGTCATAACTCGTCTCGTCAACCATTGTTATCCTTTTGAGCACATGTGTGTATGTGTGACCGTCTGACCATAACCAAATATTATACGTTTCAATTATTTTTCTTCACTGTTTATTTTCTCAAAAAAAAAAAAAAATATATATAAACAATTTATATTTTAAATAATTTTCTCTGCACTTTAAAATTTTTTTTAATAATTATTTATTATTTATTTGATAATAATATTTTGTTTAATTCCAATTTAAATATTTAAGCCTAAATTAAAATTGGTAATTAATTAATTTAAATATCATTTAAATGATATATTAAATTCATTAAATATAATGAATTTTTAAAATAATTGTTATTCAAGGTTAAATAAACTCGAATTAGATTAAATAAAAATTATGACGCACAAAAACTAGAGAAGGTAAAAATTAGGTCGAATAAAAATTACATCCAATAAAGATTAGGCTAAATAAATAGAAAAAAAAATCTGGAAAAAATTTCTAGCGCCTTTTCAGTGAATTTCTAAATATATTTTTTTAATTAAAATTTTTAGTTACAATCGTAATTACAGTAATTGATAATTATTTTTGGACAATTATAACTATTGATAATTACGATTATTAACAATTCTAACTAATTATAATATTATAATTATAATAATAATTATTATTATTATAACTATAATTATAGTTAATGGTAGTTACAATCATTATTTTCGATTGCTGTTGAAATAATTAGAAATCATTTTTTTTTTAAATTATGAAAATTGCTTTAAAAAATGAAAGAAATTAAAAAAACAAATCCACCGTAGTTTGACTGAATAGAAAATGTACATGAATATGGCGCCTGAACACGAGCAACCAGTTTAGCTTTTGTGTTTGAGTCGTTATCATGCACAAAGGGGTTTTTTGATAAAAGATTATTTGTTAAGTATTCTTCAATTCTAAATAATTATTTATATTATTTAATAACATTAAGTTATTTTTTGAAAAAAAAAAATTAATTTCTCTAATTAATCTTTTGAAGTGACTAGTATTTTTTTGTTACAAATAGAAAAGAAAATTGCTGTCTAAATGATATTTTTTGTATAAACACATTTGAATTTAAAAAAAAAAAATTTTTTTTAAGAGGGGAAATTTTAAACCTATCTTAAAAATGCCATTTTTTTTAAAACATATTATGCGTGTATTATACGTTTAGGTGAACACTGATCCAAATTCAAATATTCGCATCGTTCAATGCAAATTTCCCTATGCAAAACCCAGTCATCCGCGAGGATCAAGTTGACCTATACATATTTAGGCATATACGATCACACGCAAATGAGAGGGGATTATATATATATATATATATATATATATATATATATATTTGATTAAATGAGAGAAATTTTCTTTATTAGATATGAAAAAGAAAATTTATCGAAATTCAATTTTTAATACATAAAAAAATAATTTTCCATTATTATTATACAGAATTATTTACTTAAAATGTGCAACAATATATATAGTCCTATAAAATTTTCTTGTTAATTTTGTATAAATTAATGGATTTTCCTTTTATATTTATATGTTTATATCACAAAGTGTTTTTCAATATAAAGTTGATTAAATTTTCAATTCCAAAAGGAAATGAAAGTTCATTTGATTTTAATTATATATCAAAATTGTGTAAAATCATCAGAGTTTATATCTATGTTTTTAGTTATGATTTTTTTGGGAATATTTTTTGTCAAGAGAAATTAAATTTTTTTACAAAAAAATTAACTTATGTGAAAATGTGTAATTTCCCACTGTAAAATAAGTTAGTAGTTTTCTACTATCAATTAGTAATTATCTACTATTAATTAGTAATTTTCTACTATTAATTAGTAATTTTCTACTATTAATTAGTAATTTTCTACTATTAATTAGCATATTTTTTACTATCAATTAGTAGATTTCTTCCAGCAAGTAGTAATTTTTTTTTACTATCAATTAGTTATTTTGTACTATAAATTAGTAATTTTATACTATTAGTTAAATCAGCAGTTTTCCACTATCAACTAGTAGTTCTTTTTACTATCAATTATGGTAATTTTCTACTATCAATTAAGTCAGTATTTTTTTAATATCAAATTAGTAGTTTTTTTACTACCAATTAATATGTAGATTGCTACCATCAATTAGTAACTTTCTACTATCAATTTAATTAGTAGTTTTCTACTATCAACTAGTAGTTTTACTACTATCAATAAAGTTGGTATTTTTTACTATCATATTAGTAGTTTTTTACTATGAATTAATCAATTTTCTACTATCAGCAAAATTAGTAGTTTTCTACTATCAATTAGTAATTTTCTACTATTAATTAGCATTTTTTTACTATCAATTAGTAGATTTCTTCCAGCAAGTAGTAATTTTTTTTACTATCAATTAGTTATTTTCTACTATAAATTAGTAATTTTCTACTATTAGTTAAATCAGCAGTTTTCTATTATCAACTAGTAGTTCTTTTTACTACCAATTATAGTAATTTTCTACTATCTATTAAGTTAGTATTTTTTACTATCAAATTAGTAGATTTTTACAACCAATTAATATGTATTTTTCTACCATCAATTAGTAACTTTCTACTATTAGTTAAATCAGCAGTTTTCTATTATCAACTAGTAGTTCTTTTTACTACCAATTATAGTAATTTTCTACTATCAATAAAGTTAGTATTTTTTACTATCATATTAGCAGTTTTTTAATATGAATTAATCAATTTTCTACTATCAGCTAAATTAGTAGTTTTCTACTATTAATTAGCATTTTTTTACTATCAATTAGTAGATTTCTTCCAGCAAGTAGTAATTTTTTTTTACTATTAATTAGTTATTTTCTACTATAAATTAGTAATTTTCTACTATTAATTAAGTTAGTATTTTTTTACTATCAAATTAGTAGTTTTTTTACTACCAATTAATATGTAGTTTTCTACCATCAATTAGTAACTTTCTACTATCAATTTAATTAGTAGTTTTCTACTATCAACTAGTAGTTTTACTACTATCAATAAAGTTAGTATTTTTTACTATCATATTAGTTGTTTTTTACTATGAATTAATCAATTTTCTACTATCAGCTAAATTAGTAGTTTTCTACTATCAACTAGTCGATTTATTTTACTCTCAATTGTAGTAATTTTCTACCATCAATTAATTTAGTATTTTTTTTTACTATTAAGTAGAATTTTTTTTTTTTTTACTATAAATTGGTAGTTTTCTATCATCAACTAGTAATTTTTTAACCATCAATTATTGGTTTTCTACTATCAATTAATTATTTTTGACTAATATTAGTTGAAACCGCTACTAATTCATTTAATTAACGATTCAATGCATTTGTAATTAAAAAAAGTGACTATAATTCAAATTTAGAAAATAGTACCTAACTAGTAAAAATTAAGATAAAATAAAAAATTAAATCAATTAAAAAAAAACTTAATTGACTTTTTCCATTGTCTATAAGTTTCTCGCGTGTCACTTAATTTTCTCGATTATTGACCTTGTATCGAATGACAATGAGGGTATTGACATTTTTATTTGAATATTGTCGTCTTTGTCGTGAATTGGATCGATATGCGGTCGAGTTGACGACAGGTGAGTGAAATATTGTTGCTCGCGCCAGCGTAGAATTGTTTATACATATATATATATGTAATCGTTGAAACGATCGAAACCAGAGCGTTTTTGGGTGCCTCATCATCATAGGCCACTGGACAAAATGAGAGAGAGAATTTTAAGGGCGTTTAAGTGAGAGAGAGAAAGATATAGATTGATGTCGAGAGGGCATCATCATAGGTGTACAATCCTGGCCCCGGCCCGCACGCACCTTTCACCAGAGGGTAGAAACACAAGAGCCCGCATATCAAATGGTGCGTATCACGGGATACAAGCAATTCCCATCAACCAATATTGTCATGTGGGTAATGAACGGACGCACGATGAATAAACATGCGGCAATGGCCACTTCCATCTATGAAAATAACGATCGTTTCCTCGCGTGCTCCAATAGCATCATCTCACTCCCTTTTGGTGCTTATATACAATATATGTATATATATATACACCGTCAAGACATGAATTCTCAGTTGAGCTTCGCTAATTCACTTCTCGGTATATACAAATATTATTCTTCGTTCTTGATAAAATCAGAACTAATATTTTGGAATTAGGCAAATTTGTTTCTGTTCTTCTTCGTTTCTTTTATAGTTTTTCTGAATCATAAATATATCCGCAAGGAAATTTGAAAAAAAAAAATCTAAAACAGGGGTGAATTATGTTATTCCATTTTCGCTTTAGCTGATTCTGATTTTTTACTCTTCATTCCATTTTCATTTTCACTTCTAGTGATTCTAATATTCCCTTCCACTTTCACTAATTTTAAATTACACTCTCATTTTTACTTTTATTTCCATTTCCACTTTCACCAACTTTAAATTTTATTCCGTTTTTTACTTTTATTTCCACTTCCACTTTCACCAACTTTAAATTTTATTCCGTTTTTTACTTTTATTTCCACTTCTACTTTCACCAACTTTAAATTTTATTTCGTTTTTTACTTTTATTTCCACTTCCACTTTCACCAACTTTAAATTTTATTCCGATTTTTACTTTCATTTCTACTTCCACTTTCACTGATTCTAATTTCCACTTACATTTCCGCTAATTCTAAATTTCACTCCCATTTTTACTTTAATTTCTACTTCCACTAATTCTAAATTTCACTATCATTTTTATTTATATTTCTAGTTCCACTTTCACTAATTCTAAATTTCACTATCATTTTTATTTATATTTCTAGTTCCACTTTCACTAATTCTAAATTTCACTCTCATTTTCACTTTCACTAATTTTTAATCAGTGTAAGTTGAAGCGAAAATGAAAATATGAGTCAAATTTAGAATTAGTGAAACTGGAAGTAAAAATGTAAATGATAATTAAAATCAGTGAAAGTGGAAGTAGAAATGATGGTAAAAATGGGAGTGAAATTTAGAATTAGTGGAAGTGGAAGTAGAAATAAAAGTAAAAATGGGAGTGAAATTTAGAATTAGTGTAAGTGGAAGTGGAAGTAGAAATGGGAGTGAAATTTAGAATTAGTTGAAGTGAACACAGAAAATTAAAAGACATTAAAATAAGCTGCAACGCTTCTTATTTTAATCCAATTTTGCTTATTTTAATACCAAAATGGATTAAAATAAGCAAAATTGGATTAAAATAAGAAGCGTTGCAGCTTATTTTAATGCCTTTTAATTTTCTGTGAAAGTAGAAATAAAAGTAAAAATGGGAGTGAAATGTAGAATTAGTGGAAGTGGAAGTAGAAATGGGAGTGAAATTTAGAATTAGTGGAAGTGGAAGTAGAAATAAAAGTAAAAATGGGAGTGAAATTTAGAATTAGTGGAAGTGGAAATAGGAATAAATGTAAAAATGGGAGTGAAATTTAGAATTAGTGGAAGTGGAAGTAGAAATGGGAGTGAAATTTAGAATTAGTGTAAGTGAACACAGAAAATTAAAAGACATTAAAATAAGCTGCAACGCTTCTTATTTTAATCCAATTTTGCTTATTTTAATACCAAAATGGATTAAAATAAGCAAAATTGGATTAAAATAAGAAGCGTTGCAGCTTATTTTAATGCCTTTTAATTTTCTGTGAAAGTAGAAATAAAAGTAAAAATGGGAGTGAAATGTAGAATTAGTGGAAGTGGAAGTAGAAATGGGAGTGAAATTTAGAATTAGTGGAAGTGGAAGTAGAAATAAAAGTAAAAATGGGAGTGAAATTTAGAATTAGTGGAAGTGGAAATAGGAATAAATGTAAAAATGGGAGTGAAATTTAGAATTAGTGGAAGTGGAAGTAGAAATGGGAGTGAAATTTAGAATTAGTGTAAGTGGAAGTGGAAATAAAAGTAAAAATGGGAGTGAAATTTAGAATTAGTGGAAGTGGAAGTAGAAATAAAAGTAAAAATGGGAGTGAAATTTAGAATTAGTGTAAGTGGAAGTGGAAGTAGAAATAAAAGTAAAAATCGGAATGAAATTTAAAGTTAATGGAAGTGGAAGTAGAAAAAAAGGGAAAATTAGAATCGGTGAAAGTGAAAGTGAAAATATAATTAAATAATCGACCCCATTTTGAATATTAGTGTTACAAAGGTAGTGTAACAATAATTATTTAACAGTTGCAAAAAAATCGAAATGTTTTTTTTCTAAATTGAGAAACACTGGACTTGCGATTGAGTAGTCTGCTGTGTCTACAATTGGTTTATAGATTCACGGAACTTCAATACAACGTACATGAAGACTGCGGAGAAATAGGTAGAGAACAGAGAGTTGCATTGTATTATATACTCTTGCATATCTCTGCAAGTTTGCTTGAGATAGCCACTCAATGGATTCGCTTATTGAATTTTACACTCTCCATCTCTTTTCGTGACTTACTCTTCTTATATTTTTATTCTCGATTCCAAAAAAAACTAATTTCTAAATTCTCCAATCAGATTTTTATTAAAAGTATATATTTTTTTTTATAAATTATCAACATTAAAATTATTTTTCATTGTGAAAAATAAATTTACAAGGGTAGACATCAAAAAAAGATAGCTTTACATCGTAAAGGGTAATTCTCTTTTTTTTCTCCCTCTCTCTCTCCCCTTACCCCCTGTTAGAATTGTCCGACTTGGAAATGTGCTATGAATGCAGAAATAGGCATACATTGTAAATTAATCGTTTCATCAATAAATCAAGCAGCGGGAACAACCGAGCTACTAAAATTTCAACATTTTACTTTAAACTCCGGAAATCAACAAAATTTACTCTCCGAGTTTTAGTTTTATGAGGAAAATTTCCTGTATAAATGAAACAAAACCAACTAATGTCACATGAGAGACTTGATATTTGGTTAACTTAATTAAATCTCCTCATCATCATCGCGCGTATAGTCTGCGAGCAAAGTATTTTTTTTTTTTTTGTTTTTTTTTTTAATTCAAAACAAGGAAAAAACTAATTTAATTCAATTAAATTTTAATTAAATTAAAAAATAAATAGTAAACAAGAAAATAATTAACTTAAAATATAAAAACAATTTTTTATTAAACGAAATTAATAAAATAATTCTGGAAAATTAAATAAAACAATTTGTAGTGGAAAAATAAAAAAAAAAAATTCAAAATTACATTTAACATTACTATTGATAAGCTTGTTTGAATTTAACAAAGAAATTTTATTATCATAAGCAAAGTTTTAGCCTTTCAAAAAAAAAGAAAAAATTAAATTCGTTAAAAAATGCAAAGAAGTACGTCACTTTATTATTCCACTGAGCCAGTAATAATTAGATATACATTAAATAACGAAAAGAGGCTGGTGCAAAGTTAAATTAACGAGAATTTGAAGAGAGAAAAAGGGGGGCGGAAAGGGGTTCGAGAGACAGGGATGCTTTAATATTCAATGATGTATATATACATGCTTTTTTTATTTAATCCAGACATACGTTTTTCTGCACGTGATAAATATTTCATTTGAAATTGAATAATAATTTCTCAGTGTATATTAAGCACCGCACTATATATATATATATATATTTGCTCGTGGCAAACATTTATTCATTTTTATATGAAAATTTCCCTTTACGCTTGGCGTATAATAAAATGCATTTTTCAGAATAATGTTCTTTTTTGTATTATTTTTTTTTTGCTCTCTTTTCTACCTGTTATAATAGTGTAATCACATACACCTGAATTTTGCATGTGAGAGCTTTTAATTTCGTCAACTGTAGAATCGCCACGCTCTCGCATGTCCATGTTTAATTAATTAACACACGACGAGTTAATAATAGTAATGTAGAAACTTGACGCACATTGAAGAAGAGAGAGTGGTACGAATTATATATATTATCTTCTCTTTTTTTTACGTACAGGTAAAAAAATCCTTTACGGAAAGAGGAATTTTCTACTTTGCTGGTGACCCCCCTTTTTTTTGTCTCTCTATATTTTCTCTTTCTCCTTGACGCTCTAGCAAGGGACTTTTCTAGGGCTTAAAATTAAGCACCAGGTCTGCGGATGCGTATAAAAAAATAAAACGCGAGTTAGGACTTACTGACAGGATGTACCTTCCCAAGTACCTTTATGTTCTCTCTGTGTGTTTTGTACATTGTCGTCACCCGGAGATGCCTTACGACCGCTCAAACGTGCACGTGAGTCTCAAAGGGCTTTTTCTCTAGCAAAAAAAAAAAAAAAAAGAGAAGAAAAAAAAAACCTGTGGTTCAAATTTTGCATCATTCCGTAGAGAAACTTTACTCTCGGGCGAGTGATGCAAATTTTGATAATATTAAAAAGAAAAAATATTTAATTTTAGTTATTTTGTTATTTCAATAAAATTCTTTTGCTTATAACTTTAAAACAGTTCTGAAGTGACATATGTCTATTTATAAACAGAAAGCGCAGACCCCAAAAATTTCTCTATTGGATAAAAAAAATCAACTATTTCTCTTTCTACATTCAGATTCGTTTATGTAAAAAGCAATGTCATAACTTTTCTGAGGAGATTTTTTTCTCTTCTTCTTCTTTTTTTTTTGCACAAGTGTATGTGTACTTGACTTCAAACTAATATCAACGTCATTCAAGTTTAGACGCCTGTCGATAGCATCGCCTTCAGAAAAGAATTCGTTGAAACAAATATCCGTTGATCTGTTACGTTTGACTCGACTAGATTTCAATTTAAAAACAAAAATAAATATCAAGTTACATCTTTGTGTATATATATATTCCCATCTCGGAAATTCGTTACAAGAACTCTCTATTGATAAAAAAAAAAAAGAGACTATTATTTCTTTTGTTTAGTCTTTCATTGTTTGAAATTTCAGATCAAAATTGGATTGGTTTCATATTCTTGATAAAGATTAACGATTCGGACGTTTTTTTTTGTCAGGGCTAAAGATGATTAAAAATTGCGAAAGAAAAGGATATTTTTATTGAGAACCGAGGGGTTGTATTTAAAGAGCGTTTTATGGTGTTTTCAACCATATATGACCAAAAAGCTTCGTAGCGATCAATTTCAATTTACGACGACCTCGATCAACCCTGTTGTTATATACAGGGAAAAAAAGTTTCCCATACCTAATATTACACCGAACATTGTAAATTAAAATTTAGTTAATTGAATTAAATTCAGTTTTAACATACAAGTGAGTTTTTCCCTGATCATTATAGAATTCTTGCAAATTAGAATATTTCGTTTCTTGTTTTATGTTCTTGAACAGAAGTACCGCACGGTATTGTATAAGGAATAATAAAGCTTCAAGTATAACGAAATGAAGCTCTTGAAAAAAAAAATTATATATCTCATCATACTAAAGGGGAGGATATTTTCGATTCATTGAAGTCTTGCTTCTTTGTCTGTAAGTTGGTAACCATCGTCTTTTGTGTCTACCTGCACAACGATTCCTCGTATATATGTATGTATATAGTTGTCGTATGATAGGGTCGCGCCTTTATATGAGTGCGAATTGCCAGCAGCTAAGGCTTATGAAGCTTCTTTCTTCTTCACATACATATATATATATATATATATATATCTGTGCTATAGTATTGCCATAGCCATAACAGTATACTTCTATAGATTATACTATACCACACTCATTCCTTACTCCATTCGCGTCGCGGTACTTCCTTTCGTATATGTCGAGGGTTCCCGCAGGGCCGTCTGTCACTTTTCTATTACCATGAACGAAAAATTAAGAAATTTCTCCATAATCATATTTTTATTTATTCTATGCTGTAATTCTGGAAAATTTTCTTTTAGGAAATAGAAATACATGCACGCCGAATAGTTACGACGAAAGTAATGATTATAATTCTTTTGACTTTACCAGGTTCAATAATGCGAAACGTGATTCACTGAGAAAAGATTGAAATTAGTTTTTTTGTAAGAATTCCTATGGTGCCGAGTAAGGGGATCCATTGGTAACAATTGTCCAATAAACCAGAAAAGTCTACCAAAATTACGGTAAATTCTACTGCTGCAATAGTAGAATTTATACCGTAAGTCTGGTAAAATTTCGTTCGGATTAGGAAAACATTAATCTTCTGTGTATGGTACTGAGTAATTTGGGGACAAGTCCCACTGGTATTAATTGTCAAAGAAACCAGAAAAGTACCACCAAAGTTATTGTAAATTCTACTGCTGCAATAGTAGAATTTACCGTAAGTCTGGTAAAATTTCGTTCGGATTAGGAAAACATTAATCTTCTGCGTATGGTACTGAGTAATTTCGGGACAAGTTCTACTGGTATTAATTGTCAAAGAAACCAGAAAAGTACCACCAAAGTTATTGTAAATTCTACTGCTGCAATAGTAGAATTTACCGTAAGTCTGGTAAAATTTCGTTCGGATTAGGAAAACATTAATCTTCTGCGTATGGTACTGAGTAATTTGGGGACAAATCCCACTGTTATTAATTGTCAAAGAAACCAGAAAAGTACCACCAAAGTTATTGTAAATTCTACTGCTGCAATAGTAGAATTTACCGTAAGTCTGGTAAAATTTCGTTCGGATTATAGAAGCATCAATATATGGTGCTCAGTAATTTAAACATGTCTCACTGGTAACAATATTGTCAAACTAGAAAAAATTACCAAACTTATGGTAAATTCCATTTCTGTAATAGAATTTACCGTAACTGTATGATTCCATTTCTGTAATAGTAGAATTTACCGTAACTGTATGATAAAAATTCGTTCGGATTAGAAAAAACATTAATCCTCTGCCGTTGGTAATTGTCATATGTATAGGACCAATAGGATGATAAAATCAAATGGTAATAATAGAAAAAAAAAATTTTCAAAAATTTTATGATTACTAAATGGGCACGTGCTTCTTTAGTGACGACACTGTGTTGCAGGAGGCACAAAGCATTCCCCACAGTTTTGAAAGCATGAGCAAGGTCTTTCTTTCGTCTCACTTACTCACCTTACTCCTCAGTGGGAACTCTTTCTCTTCTCCCAACAATTCCCCTCTTACTCTCAGTTTTTCCATCTCTCTTATACTGTAATCGGTCCTCGTCTCATTCGCCCTACTCTTTTTTTTTATATATATATATGTACATGTATATATATACAATACCACTTTATTCTGCACACATAGGGTGTCTCGTTTTGTGCTTATACATATATATAGGTTCAACCACCGATTTTGCCTTCTTTGATATGGATAATAAAGAAATTTTTGTCCCTATTTGGAGGTCCCTATGGTTCAGATGCTTCCTGCCTTAAATCCATGCTCCATATATATAAGATGTATTTCATCGTAAACGGAAGTCTTTCAATTGAATCATAATTTATTAATAGAATGATGGATTTAGTACTTTGTTTTTCGACGTTTCAAGAATGTATTGAAGATGTTTTTTTTAGAGACTTTTATCTTTTCCTCTGTGCTGTTTAGATTTTGTTGGATGGTTACGGATTGATTTTGTTGCAGATTTAACGGATTGTTCGCATTACTTATGGGTAAATTGTTTCAAAACAAGATTATAAAATTATGGAGTACTATTTTTAGCTGTTTATTTATATCATTTGGGTTTCAACATTTGTATTATCTTGATCGTAACGTAAGGGAATCATAATTTCCAAAAATAGTGGTAATAATTTTCTTCTGCCCATATGATTTTATGAAATATCCTCAATGCTCTTGCTGTAACAGTACCAGCATTCTTCGAAGATATTAATAATTTTATTACGGTATGTTTCATTTGTGACAACATTTTGATTCCACTAAGCTTTGCCTATAGTGATTTCATAATTCCTGTAAAAGATTTTGGTTCCATTGTTCGGTATTTGGGTTTCGGCATTCCCCAAAATTTGGGTATTAATACTTTTAGCAAAATTTTGGTTTCAGCATTTTTACAACATTTAGGTATTAATTTTCGGAATATTTAGGTATTACTAATCCCAACAACATTTGGGTATGATTATTTTTAAAAAACACTATCATTCCTAACAACATCTTCTCATCTATCAACAATTGGTCATTAACTTTAATATTCAAACCAGATCCGCTGCTTTGCTGTTGCAAACGAGTGTAATAAGGAAAAGAAGAAATAATTTTTAATAACACTGCAGGAAGTATGACGCATAACATTAATGCCTTCAAGAGAATGCACATTACACTTGTTCTCTTTCTAAATTCTGTATCTCTTGGCAATCTGCCAGTTGTGTTTCATTTTTTTTTTGGGTAGCTCTTCATCATTACAACAGTCCTAATTGTAAAATTCTACTTCAATAAATGAATGCAGTACAATATCTCCTCTTTTATCACACAATTCTTACAACAATTGAAATCTCTCAGTGAATTATAGAAATGTGTATAACGGATTTTTGTTTCAACTCCGCACAGTGTATGTGAATTTATTCTCAATGATGATGTCATTATGTGGTGGGGAAAAAAAAATGATTTTGGATCAACAATTTTATTTTTATTTGGATCAGTTTTGGATCGAATAGTTTCGGATGATTTTAAAAATGAAATAACAGATTTATGAACATTAGAAAATTGGATTTGAATTAATGATCACGTGTTCACCTTGACACGCGTTTTAGAGCATTGGTGGTTAATAATTAATTAGACGAAAAAAAAAATAATCGTGAGGGTCACCCTGTGTATGATTGTACACATGGATATGGCTTTTGTCGGTGCGTCGACGTCAACCAACAAGCAAATATACACATATCGAAGACGTTCAAGCCGTCTGTTGCCGGTGTGGCGGCTGTTGCTCTCCCCTCAGTCGCTTTTCCCTATCCCTCTACAGCTGGTCTTTTCCCCCCTCAATCGTCTCGTCAGTCTTCCCCCAAACCATCATTCCTCTCTCTCTCTCTCTTCTCTCTTTCTTCATCACTCTCCCTCTCTTTCTCTCTCTCTCTTGCTCTTAGTGTTCCAAACCCCCTACTTTCGCTTCTCAGAAGGTTTACACAGTCATTGGTAAAAGCCTCCTCTGCTTCCATCTCTCTTTCTCTCTCTCTCTGCCCCCCTCTCTCCTCCCCATTGCTCCTATCCCCTCTGTCATCAATTCAAACTCCCCCCACCACTTGGAGGGACGACTCGTGGCAAAGTTTTAGCGTCGCTACTACTCGTGGCGTGCCTACAACTTAGCTGGATCTATTACGCGCACTTTTCACGACGACGTTTCAAAATATAATATTCTATTCCTCATTTTTTTTTTTTCTGTGATTTTTGAAAAATTTAATTAATGAGAAAATTTTTTTTCTTCTTTTGTTTCAGTCAAGTGTCGTGGTAAAGAAATTATAAATTTTTTTTTTTTCCAAGAAAAATCGAAAGTTAATATACTCGTGTGTGTGTGTGTTTGTGTGTCTCTCTCTCTCTCACTCCCTCTTTTGCACTCTCGATCTCTCCTGATTCTGGCGTGCTTTTCATAACCTCAAATTGCACAGTGTGGTGTGTGCGCGCGCCAAATCTTGACATTTTTTTTTTTTTTGTTGAGACAACAAAAAAAAATTTGTCACGTGTATCAAATGTGATAAAGAGTGATAATTAAAAAAAGTGATTTGAATTTTTAAAAAAGAAAGTTTTTCTCGCGTGTGAATTTTGGAGTTTAAAAGAGATTTTAACAGTTAATAAAAGTGGTGTGTTTTGTGCATTTAAGAAAAAAATAATAGTGTTTCAAGAAAGTGTTTTTTCGTCGTTGAGATTCTTTGTGGATTGAAATTACATTGCCAGTGGATTTATTTGCCTACCTATTTTTTTGGTGAGTTTTTATTTTTAATTTTTAGTTTTAATTTTTTCTTGTTTCGCCGGTACTGAACATGTGAGGAATCAATATATTTTTGTATTTAATTTTGCCGGTTAAAACTACGAAAAGCGCATGATCAAATTCGAAGTTTGAGGAACGTTTTTAAACCATAAATTGGCAAATTTTCGAGTTTTGAAACATTAAGCCAGGGGAACAGGTGCATTTCGCGTCCATTTTTACCTGAGTATAGTCCCCAAATTCTAACTTTTACCTTACCTCGTGTTTCGATGTTGCCATTCTTGATTCCAAGAATATTGCTAGATCGTGGGATCCCAAGGTCAAGCGATTCACAATCTCTGTATTTCACAGTTTAGATTTTATAATTATTAACTTTCTATTTTTGCATCCTTTTTCTGCTGTTTTAAAATTTAAAGATTTTTTTCTCATTCACCCTTTTATTAATTATTTTTTTATAAATTTTTTTATTTTTTATTAATGTAATATTAATTTAATATTTATTAAATATTTTATTAATATTTTATTAATATTTTATTAAATATTTTATTAAATATTTTATTAAATATTTTATTAAATATTTTATTAATTTTCTATTTATTATAGAAAAATTTTTATTATTACTATTATTAAAAATCAAAATCTACTTTTTTCCTTTGAATTATATTGAGAATTTGAATATTTCTCAGATTTTTTTGATAAAAGTGAGAGAATTTCTGTTTTGATTTTGAAATGAAAAGTTCCCAACTTTAATTTCCATATACAAATTTTTCTATTGACCTTGATTAATAGTTTCAATAACAAAAGAATCCGTATTGGATGAAAATAAATTTTTATTTATTCGTTTTATTTCGGGGTAAAATTAATTATTAAAATTGTTAATTAATTTTAATTTCGAAATTGAAATGTAGTGAAAATTTTTTTTTAAATTAAATATCCTAATTTTTCTTGAAAACCAGAGGAGAAAAAAAAATGATATTCAGACTCAATAACTTGTCTACTCGATTCTAAATTTAGTTTTAATCGTTTCTAGATTCAAAATTGCCTCTGACAAAACACGCAGAGAGTGGTCATGAATTATTGACGTTTTAAATATATCTGAAAATATCAAACACTAAATATGCAACTTGAAAATAAATCCCGGAGATTATTTTCAAATATATATATATAAGCTCACTTATCGTTTGTTGATTAAAATCCTTGTATTTTATAGTCAAAAATTAATTTGGTTTCATAATTTTTTAAATACATGAAATTGGCACGTATAAAAATTTTTGATATTTATTTTTGTAATTAAACCAAAAAAAAAATTTGGAATAAAATTTTTGTTGGATTTTTATAGATTGTTTTTTTTTTTGGGAAAATTTTTTTATTGCAAAAAGGAGACGTTTAAAAGGATTTGATTACGTATATGTATATATATAAAATTAGTCATCATTTGGTATATAGTGGATATTATCTCCTATTTTACAGATTGCTAATCGCCTACTATTGTTGTCGATGGAGAGAATCGTAAAGATTATACCGGTTGATAAAACACTGGGATAAATTTAATTCCCCATCGAGGAAAATAATAAAAAGACCCGTAATTTCGATTTTTCTCATCGCACAAATTGATCCATTGTACTTTACCTTTTTACTTAATTGATTTATCAATTCTATTTTATTCCTTCATTTTTCTCAATGTGTGTGTGACAATATTATGTAATGACATAATAATTTTTTCTCTGTAACATGTTTCATTGCATCATTTTTTTTATAACCAGTTTTGGTTTGGAAATTAATTTTTGAAATTGAAATAATTTTTTTTATTAATTTCGTTAATTTTTCTATGGATTACAATTTTTTTTTTTTTCTAAAGGGAAATATGGTCCATGCTTCTGTCAGTCAAAACTATAGCTTAAACGTTTAAACAGAGCGTACCTTCCGCTTTTGAAGACTTATTACTTCGTCGATCCGTGTCGTTACCAACTAGTATTTTTTTTTTATTATTATTATTATTATTCGTATACTCTGGTATTAAATTGAAAAATTAGATTACATAAATTTTTTTAAATTCATGTAAAAGTATTTCCTTCTGTTAAATTCCATTTGAGAGAAGAGGGTCCATGATATACACTGGCTCGAGTTCCTCTGATTGATAAATCAAGTTGGGAGGACGAACTCGATATTATCTCGTATCTCTTTCTTTCTTTCTTTCTGTGTCTCTCTCCAATTTCGAACTCTAAGGGAATTTTATACTTGAATTGAGGCAAAAAGGAGATCAACTTTTATTTGAATCGACCAGCTTCACTTCAAAGTCAGTTTACTCTTGTTTGAGTCATTTAGGTTAAATTCAATTTCATAGGAGGTTTTTTTTTTTTGCATTTCTAAATAAGGATTCTTTTAATTCTGTTTTTAATTAATTATATTGTAATTAAACAAAAATTTGTTATACTGTTAATTTCTATTATTTTTTTATATAATTATTCGTATCGAAATTGTTGAATCAAATTTTTTGAAAACATATATTTTGAAGAATTTAGTTGAATTAATATTAAGAATTATCTTTCACTTTCAAGATTACACACGTGCAGTTCTGTTTCATTGGTTCTTCTTCTTCTTTGCCATACATTGATCTTTTTCTCTCTCATATACACACATGTAGAGAAATTGCCGCATCCAAATCGTCTCAGACCGGTTTCTCACGTTTCGCGTACACACACACACACACGAAGCTGTTACTGCCCTGAACTCGCATGGGGAACTCCACCTTATTTTATTTCAAGGACAAGATTCTTGAAAATGATTCAACTACCATTTTTTTTTCTCGTTCATATATGTGTGTTTGTATGTACAAGAACGATATCAGGAATTTTGAGTTTCTTTCATTTTGCTTCATAAATATTCAATATTGGTCAGTGTTGTCATTTGAGGAAAAAAAAAAAAAAAAAAAAACTGGTTTCTGAAAATCCATATGAAACTTGTTTTTACTTTTCATTTCTGTTTCAATAACATTCGTTCAATGACATATTATAAAATTTCGTCTCGTGAAAATTATATACAGAAAAAAATTTATTTGATTCAAATAATCGGTTACTAAACAAATCAAATAATTTTTGAAAAAAAAAAACAAATTGAATTAAAGAAATTGTATTCGAACCAATAATTTTTGTATTTGAAACAAATGATATTTAATTGACTCGAATAATATTAAATAAATATTTTTCGATACAGAAAAAATTTGATTCAGGTAATTCAAATTTTGAAAAATATTTACATTATAAATATTTATTTGAATCCAAAAAATATGTATTTGATTCAAATAAGTTAAAAAAATCTTCACCTGGATCAGCCATTTTGGAACAGCGATAAGTTTCTCTGGAACAGCGATATATTTCTCTAGAAGATTGTAGGACAAAAGTTCCAAAACAAAACTGAAAACTTTCGCTGTTTAAGTGAAACGTATCGCGGATCTAGGTATAGATTTTTTTGCTTACATCAGTTTAAAAAATTAACTGAATCTATAATAAATTTACTTAAGTCTATTAAATATTTATTTGATTGAAATAATTTACTGGATAATAGATAAATTATTTACTTGGATCACGTAATTTTTATTTGATCCAAGTAATTATTTTTTTCAGTGATAATAAAGTAGTTTGGAATCAAATAAATTTTTTTAAAATCAAAGATACTTTTATTAAGTGTAGGAATATTTATATACTTTTTAGAAATTTTATAATAATTCTGTTAAATACGCGAAGAAAAATTGAATAATGAATAAAGTAACTTTTACTACTTTAAAAATAAAATCTTGAACTTTCCAAAGTTTCTCACATTTCTGGTAAATTTTATTCCACTAATAGTAAAATTTACTATTTCAGAAGTAAATTTTACTATTTTCGGAGTAAAAATTACCAGAAATTCGCAGAAACTCCGAAAAGAGTAACATTTACTATTTCAGGAGTAAATTTTACTATTTTTGGAGTAAATATTACCAGAAATTCGAAGAAACTCCGGAAATAGTAAAATTTACTATTTCAGGAGTAAATTTTACTATTTTGAGAGTAAAAATTACCAGAAATGGTCAAAAACTCCGGAAATAGTAAAATTTACTCGTGAAGTAGTAAATTTAACTATTTTTTGAGTACAAATTACCATAAATGCGCGGAAACTTTGGGAAGAGTACAATTTACTATTTCAGGAATAAATTTTACTATTTTTCGGAGTAAAAATTACTATTTCAGGAGTAAATTTTACTATTTACGGAGTAAAAATTATCAGAAATGCGCAGAAACTCTGGAAAGAGTAAAATTTACTATGTCAGAAGTAAATTGTACTATTTTCGGAGTAAAAATTACCAGAAAAACGCAGTGAAACTCTGGAAAGAGTAAAATTTACTATTTCAGGAGTAAATTTTACTATTTTCGGAGTAAAAATTATCAGAAATGCGCAGAAACTCTGGAAAGAGTAAAATTTACTATGTCAGAAGTAAATTGTACTATTTTCGGAGTAAAAATTACCAGAAAAACGCAGTGAAACTCTGGAAAGAGTAAAATTTACTATTTCAGGAGTAACTTTTACTATTTTCGGAGTAAAAATCACCAGAAATGCGCAGAAACTCTGGAAAGAGTGAAATGTACTATTTCAGGAGTAAATTTTACTATTTTCGGAGTAAAAGTTACCAGAAAAACGAAGTGAAACTCTAGAAAGTGTAAAATTTACTATTTCAGGAGTAAATTTTACTATTTTCGGAGTAAAAATTACCAGAAAATCGCTGTCAAACTCCGGAAAGAGTAAAATTTACTATTTTTGGGAGTAAAACTTACCAGAAAAACGCAGTGAAACTCCGGAAAGAGTAAAATGTACTATTTCAGGAGTTAATTTTATTATTTTCAAAGTAAAAAAATTACGAGAAATACGCAGATACTCCGAACAGTTCAGGTTTTACTTTTAAAGTATAGTAAAAATTACTTTTGTTCCTTTTTCCATTTTTCTCTGTGAAATTATTTATTTATATTTAATATTTAAAATATTAGCGAGTATATTTAAATATTCTATTAAACCAAATGTTAATTTAGTTTTTCTAGAATTTTTTTTTTTATGAGTATAGTTAAGTGTTTTTTTTTCTTTTCTCTCTCTCTCTCTCTCGAAAAAATAATCGTTAAATGATGTAAATCCCTACAATGTGAATAATGTGAAATGATTAAAAAGAAAGATATTCCAGTTGATATTAAAGTTTCTTAAAGCATTCTTTTTGATTCGCGTGTTGAGCTTTTCGTGCAGAATAACGTGCCCCTCGACTAGTGAGCTTACTGTGTGCCTTGACTTGTTTTTCATTCGTTTGTGTGTTATACACATATACATATAAATACAAAATCTATACAGATGTACACGCAGAGAGAGAAAGAGAGAGAAGAGAGGAAAAAAAAATTCAAGCATATTATCGATCGGTCACCCTCCTCTTGTGCTCTCAACATTTTTAACGTCGCCATTTCACCCCTTTCTTTTTTTTTTTACTCTCGTCAGATTTTCACATGTATTTTTTCTCATCATATACGCACTTTTTGCAATTAGCCACGTGGCTTAGTAAAGACTTGTGTCGATGGTGTCGACAACACTTGACGTCGCAGGGGTTGTCGTATATGTTTTTTAAAATGTATTCCTTCTTTCTTTTTCTTTCAAGGAAATAGAAGCATGGCAACCCCGCTTTATTCACATGTGTATTTCATGAAGGGAAAAAAAAGGGGTTTGAGACCTCAACAATGTTGGTTGAAAAAATTCAATTACAAATACGATTTTGAAAGAAAAAAAATTTTTTTTTTTTAATTTTTAATCGTAATATTTTTTTTCTCGTATTTTTTTAAATCGTAATTTTTTTTGTGGTTTTTTTTTTAGTTACTATTTGGCGGGTGGATTGAGAACCCATGCCTCGACACTAGTTGCGCTTTCTCAAGGTTGCACGTCCTAACGATATATAGATACGTCATTTGAAAGGGATGAGATACTTAGCTTGTGGTGGTGGTGTGTCTGGAAAATGAATGGATTTTTCCGGTTCTTGAATTCACAAAGCCTTTTAGTAGAGTGAAATTTTTTCCAGTCATTGACTATTTACTATTTTGTTGCTTCTTTTTTTTCTCTCTCTCTCTTTCTCTCTTGGTTTTTGTTGCCGTTTTAACGTCAACGGTTAAAGCTTTTCAATTTCTCGAAGGAATTTTATTTTTAATTAACTAATGGCATTATTTTTTTTTTCTTTTTAAATTAAGTGGATCGAACTAGAATTTTTGAGATCGAAAAACCTCTTAATTTAAGGGAAATGTGTTTTTTTAAAAATATTTTTTAAAAATATTTTTCAAAAATAAATAAATAATTTTTGAAAATAATTTTTTATTGTAAAGAATTTTTTGCAGTTATTTGAAGGTGATAATTATTTTTCTTGATCTTCTTTCATTAAATTCTCAGAGACGAAGCAATCGAGAACCTTGAATATTTCACTTTAGAAGATAGAATATTTTTCAGTTGCATCATGAACTCTTTTTAAAGTCAGCGAGAAAAGGATGAAAAAAAAAGATGCTCTTATGAAAGCAACATGCAGTAAATTTAATGACTCGTATACACTTCCACTTCGTTACAAAGAGTATATAAACGTTTCCTCTGCTTATTTTTACTTAGAGAGAATATTGTTGAAACGTCTTCCTTATATAATTTAATTTTTGTCTACAAAAAATTTTTTTTATATCATTAAAAATGTATTACTTGTAATTGTTTTTCTTTTTTTTTTTATTGCTCTCTAAATCTGAATTAGTAAAAATGTTTACTAATTTGAATTAGTGACTCACTTTTTGTTTCTGAATTAGTAAAATTTTACTAATTGTTAGTCTAATAATTAGTAGAATTTTACTAATTGAGAAGCAAAAAGTGAGTCACTAATTCAAATTAGTAAACATTTTTACTAATTCAGATTTAGAGAGTGGTGTTATTTTTTTTGATAACATTAAAATAATATTAAAATAATAAAATACTCTCTAAATTTAAATTAGTAAAAATGTTTACTAATTTAAATTAGTGACTTTTTGCTTTAGAATTAGTTAAATTTTACTAATTTTTAGTAAAAGTTACTAATAATTAGTAAAAGTTACTAGTAATTAGTAAAATTTTACTAATTTTTAGTAAAAGTTACTAATAATTAGTAAAATTTTATTAATTTTTAGTAAAAGTTACTAATAATTAATAAAATTTTACTAATTCTGAAGCAAAAAGTGAGTCATTTATATAAATTAGTAAACATTTTTACTAATTCAGATTTAGAGAGTAATAAAATATTAAAATATTTAAAAAATGTTAAAATATTTAAAAAATATTAAAATATTTAAAATGATATTAAAAAATTCTTGATAATAATAAAATGGATCTATGACTCCTCGTGTCTATTCATCTAGGAAGCAAGTAATTTTGCTATCCACTCGTCCACCTACACACAGTAGTTAATTAAGTCTGCTATGGTAAAACCGCAGATATTCGCGCTCAATAAAGATGAACAGAGTAGAGAGCCAAGAATCTTCGAATAATGAAAATGTGAATGTCGAGGGAAAAAATCCACTAGAAATTCCTTTCCTCTTCAATGCTTTTAATCAAAGTCCAAAATAAAAAGTTTCTTACTCTGCAGACTTCAAAAAAAAAAAAAAAAAAAAAAAAAAAAAAAAAAACCCTTTTGCTTTATGTATATTAAAGCCCCCCTTTTTTTCTCTTAAAAAATTTTTTTATACTTATTTAAAATAATATTTATTTTTGAAGAAATAATGGAAGAATTTTGAGTTTTAATAATTTTTTTTTCATACTTGAAAGTTTATTATTTTAAATATCCGATTTATAAATGTAAAGTAATTTTTTCTGAGGTTAAAAAGTAGACACTAAAAAGTAACTCTAATTTGTAAGCGTGCTTTTCAATACATCATCCTCATTAGCGGCACGTGCCGAAGTTATATGTAGGGAACATTCTATGTTCAGATATATTTTAACAAAGGATTAATAATCCTGTAATAATTATTATTATCCTACACTGAAAAAAATTAAAACATTTTTCAAAAAAATTGATTCAAATAATTACTTTACTATTATCAAATAAATATTTACTTGGACCAAATAATTACTTTACTATTATCAAATAAATATTTACTTGGACCAAATAATTTTTATTTGAGTCAATTAAATAGTATTTATTAAATACAGATTAAATACAAATTTAAATACAGATTTAAATACAGTTTATTAAATACAATTTTATTTGATTCAAGTAAATATTTATTTCATATTAAATTATTATATATTTGAAAAAATTAAATTAACGAATTAAAATTTACACCGCATATAGACATGTTTGTCATATTTAAAGTGAAGGATTAAATAATGTAACCGCGGAAAAGAGTTTTTTTTTTTTAATTATATATATATATTTTTTTTTTTTGCACATTGTAGTCTCTGTATTTACAGGAGACTAATTAAATACCCAGCATTGTGACATTGCATTTAAAGTAATGGGTATTTCAAATTATACTGAGTGCTTGGGAGCGTGAAGAGAGGACTCATGGGTATCATTTCATATTACTCATTGTTTTGCCAGTTTACTTTGATCCTGAAAAATATATAGTTTTCTGCCAAAGAATAAACGAAATATATAGTAATATATATATAGACGGTTGGCAATTTTTTTTTCTGTCTCCATAGCGCGGAAATATATGCATGAGAAAAATTATCAATTATTATGAAAAAAAAAAAAAATTAATGATGTTTGTTGAAATTTTCACTGATAGAAAACAGAAAAATTGTTTTCAAATTAAATTTACAAATAAATAAAAATAAAAATGATTTTAATTAAATTAAAATTAAATAAAAAAATTTTGAGTATCTTGACCTGAGAATGAAACTTTATTTCCGTCTCGAAAAAAAAAATAGATTTTCCAATAATTTTCTGTCTGTGTGTGTGTGGGAAGAGAGGAAAGAAGGAACATAACACGTGTGTATGTCTGGCTTGAGCAATTAATTAAAGGGGTCGTCTTGGCGTTTTATCGAAGCGATTAAAAATTAATCCAATGTGCTATATAGGTATATAACCCATTCCATTTAATCTTGTATATCGTATTGTGTGGTCCAAACAGCACTCTCTCCCTCTCTCTCTCACTCTTCTATACAGAAATCCTACGCTAATCTATATATATACGGACTCCGCGCTTTTATTATCTTATCTTTGAGAGCGGCAGTAAACATTTGAATTATTAACCTTCCCTTTCGAGATGCAAATCCACATAAGTGCACTGAAGCATGAAAAAGAAATAGGAGGATATATCATGAAAAAGAAATTTGTCCTCTCGAAAACCACACAATGTTTTTCTTTTTTTGTGTTTTTAGCGTCAAAACTGATGTTTCGAAATATAAAAAGAAAATCACTTGGATGTATATTGAGAGAATTTTTTAGAGCAGAATTGATACAGAATTGACTTGAAAGTATCAAAATTGTACTAAAAGTAACTATTTTATACTAAAAGTACCAGTTTGTTACTAATAGTACCGATTTGTTACCAAAAGTACCAATTTGTTACCACGAGTACTAATTTGTTACTAAAAGTACCAGCTTGTTACTAATAGTACCAATTTTTTACCAAAAGTACCAATTTGTTACTAACAATACCAATTTGTTACCAAAAGTACCAATTTGTTACCAAAAGTACCAATTTGTTACCAAAAGTACCAATTTGTTACCACGAGTACTAATTTGTTACTAAGAATACCAATTTGTTACTACGAGTACTAATTATTTACTAAAAGTATCACTTTGTTACTAATAGTATTAATTTGTTACTAAGAATACCAATTTGTTACTACGAATACTAATTTTTTACTAAAAGTATCAATTTGTTACTAATAGTACCAATTTGTTACTAAGACTGCCAATTTGTTACTACGAGTACCAATTTGTTACTACGAGTACCAATTTGTTACTACGAGTACCAATTTGTTACTACGAGTACTAATTTGTTATCAAAAGTACCAATTTATTACTAATAGTACCAATTTGTTATTAAAAGTGCCAATTCGATACTAAAAGGACCAATTTGATATTAGAAATAACGATTTTATAAAAAGTACCCATTTGGTGTTGAAAGTACCAGCTTGTTACTACGAGTACTAATTTTTTACTAAAAGTATAACTTTGTTACTAATAGTACCAATTTGTTACCACGTGTACTAATTTGTTACTACGAGTACTAATTTTTTACTAAAAGTATCACTTTGTTACTAATAGTATTAATTTGTTACTAAGAATACCAATTTGTTACTACGAGTACTAATTTTTTACTAAATGTATCAATTGGTTAATAATAGTACCAATTTGTTACTAAGAAAGCCAATTTGTTACTACGAGTACTAATTTGTTATCAAAAGTACCAATTTATTACTAATAGTACCAATTTGTTATTAAAAGTGCCAATTCGATACTAAAAGGACCAATTTGATATTAGAAATAACGATTTTATAAAAAGTACCCATTTGGTGTTGAAAGTACCAGCTTGTTACTAATAGTACCAGTTTGTTACTAAGAGTACCAATTTCTTACCAAAAGTACAATTTTGTTACCACGTGTACTAATTTGTTACTACGATTACTTATTTTTTTTACTAAAAGTATCACTTTGTTACTGATAGTATCAATTTGTTACTAAGAATACCAATTTGTTACTACGAGTACTAATTTTTTACTAAAAGTACCAATTTGTTACTAAGAATGACAATTTGTTACTACGAGTACTAATTTGTTATCAAAGGTACCAATTTATTACTAATAGTACCAATTTGTTACTAAAAGTGCCAATTCGATACTAAAAGGACCAATTTGATATTAGAAATAATGATTTTATACAAAAGTACCCATTTGGTATTGAAAGTACCAATTTGTAACTAAAAGTACTAATTTGATACTAAAAGTATCGATTTGATACTAAAAATACCAAATTGAAGCTTTTTATGTTAATTTGATACTTTTGGCTTAAATTTAATACTTTTGGTGTCAATTTGATACTTTTAAATTAACTCCATAGAACCAAATTGTAGTGTTAAATTTTGTAAATTTCCCCTTTGATTCACTGTACCATTAAAAAATATTTTGAATCAGTTTTGATAGTCTCTTTAAAAGATTTTATGCTTCTCAAGTGAACAGATATCGAGGTTATATACTTCGCTTCCTGCCTATTAGAAAAGTGTGTATTTTAAGCCAATGAATGTGGCCAAGAATATAACTGTTTTTCTCGATATGTTTCCGTTGTTTTGATAAAAGACCGTTTCTTTGACGATAATTCCAAAGGAGAGAAAGAATTATATTTTTATCGTTCTTTTTTTAAATTCTTTAAAAATTGAATTCATTTTTTTTTGTAAACTGTATGCAAATAATTTTGAATATTGCTCTCTCTCACTCTCTCTCTCTCTCTCGGTGTATAGTTGTGTATAGGTTAACGAACGTTCCAGAACAATAGAGAATTATCTCGCTTGTAACGAACGTTACGCACAGCGATGCACGAGGACAGAAGAAGGGTCTAGGGGCAAACAAAGGAGCCTCAGGCCTCCTTTTTACACATCAAGGCTCCCATGACTCGATACGGTCTGAGTTGTGAGGTATACGTACTTTTTGCTCGATTTTCTATAGGAAAAAAAAAAAAGAATCTGCTTTCGGTTCCTTTTCAGGTCGAATGTCATTACAACAGAATCTGGAGCTTAAAATGAACTTCTCTCTCTCTCACTCTCTTTTCGAGTGTTCACAAGTTGTTCAGATCGTTGAATCTTTTGACCATTTTGTACATTTTGTAGAAAGTGTAGGTTTACAATTCTCATTGTTGTACTGTACATTATTTTTTACCATATACTTATTGTACTACTGTACTTTGTGTACTGTATTTACTGTATTGTACTGTATTGTACTGTACCTTGTAAGTTTTCAGAAACTATTATCTTATGTCATTTCTGATACTCCATTTACGTTTTCCTTCATAGAAAGTTCCGAGAGTATTTTGTTTCTTTCATGAAGAAAAATCAATTCTATCATGGAAGCTGGCGAATCAAATCATCTTCCCGATGAATAAAAAGTGAAAGTGTGCTGCTAGGTCAAGTGTATAGTATAATCTCAGTATATAAAAGATCATAAATATGATGACCTCATTTGCAGTTCGTTTTGCTGATTCGACTTTCTCAATATTGATTTTTTCATCACATTTATTGTTGTTAAAATGCTTGTAAAAGTAATAATCAAAATTAATCCTAAAATCTCGAAATCTTAGCTACAAAACAGTGGATTTAGATTTTATGGTACAATAATTTTGAGCACACTTTGGAAATGAAACTTGTCGTGTCAAGTGGACCGATTAATAGGTTTATATATATATACGATATAAGGTGGTGGATTTTGATAACGCTGTTATATGATCGAAGGGCAATATATGATCGAAACGATGTGGCACATTGACGATTCTCTCGAAGGCAAGTGTGTAGAGGATTTTGATTTGCAGTATATAGACTATCTCACTCGGACCTTTAAAGTCTCTCCCAGGAAGATTCATAAATGCGTTAATGGTCGGCCGATTCAGCTCAAAACCAGTTTCTATGGGGACGTTTTGTTGTTCCTCCTCGAGGCGCTTTATATTTCGCTCGTATATAGCATAGCATTCCAGATGCCCGAAGCGCCGATCGATTCAGCGGATGGGATGGCCAAATTCGTTCGCATTCATCCCTCTTCCAATAGATACATATATATATATATATATAAATTGGCACAAAACTTTGCAACATTTAATACAATGAGTCAATCTACTTTTACCCGAATCAATATAAAAAAAAATGTGTTTATTTTGATTTTGATTCTTTCTCGGTTCGGAGAATTTTTTTGCGAATGAAATTTATTTTTATTTGTAAAGAATTTTTTTATTGGAGATAATTATTTGATTCAGATAATCGGATGGAGCAAAATGAGTTTGTTCTTGTATGGATAGGTTGGAGAAAAAAGGGTTTGGTTGGGTCAATAAAACATTTGGTTAGTATTTAAGGGAAAATTTTGTTGATGCCTAAGGAAATTCTGATTGAATGAATGAATCTTTGGTTGGTTGATCAAGATTCTGGTTGTCTCTATTAAAATTTGGTTGCGGAAAAAGAAAATTCTCATTGTTTTGACAACAAACGTTTGGTTAGTATTTGTGTAGCTAAAATTTGTTTGTTGCCTCAGGAAATTCTGATTGTCTTAATGAAACTTTGGTTGGCACAACAAAATTCTGGTTGTCTCAATCAATCTTTGGTTGGAAAAAGAAAATTCTGATTGTTTTGACAACAAACGTTTGGTTAGTGTTTATGTAGCTAAAATTTGTTTGTTGCCTCAACAAAATTCTGATTTTGTTAATGAAACTTTGGTTGGCACAACAAAATTCTGGTTGTCTCAATTAAAATTTGGTTGGAAAAAGAAAATTCTGATTATTTTGGCAACAAACGTTTGGTTAGTATTTATGTAGCTAAAATTTGTTTGTTGCCTCAACAAAATTCTGATTGTCTTAATGAAACTTTGGTTGGCACAACAAAATTCTGGTTTTCTCAATCAATCTTTGATTGATACACAAAAATTTTGGTTCTCTTAATTAATCTTTGGTTGACACAAACAAAATTCTAGTTGTTTCAATCAAACTTTGGTTGACGCAACAAAATTCTGAATATCTCAGCCAAAATTTGGTTCAACACATCAAAATTCTGATTGTTTCAATGAAATTTTGGTTGACACAACAAAATTCTGATTGTTTAAATAAAATTTTGGTTGACACAACAAAATTCTGTATATCTCAGCCAAAATTTGGTTCAACACAACAAAATTCTGATTGTTTCAATGAAATTTTGGTTGGCACAACAAAATTCTGATTGTCTCAATTAAAATTTGGTTGGAAAAAGGAAAATTCTGATTGTTTTGACAACAAACGTTTGGTTAGTATTTGTGTAGCTAAAATTTGTTTGTTGCCTCAACAAAATTTTGATTGTCTTAATGAAACTTTGGTTGGCACAACAAAATTCTGGTTTTCTCAATCAATCTTTGGTTGATACACAAAAATTTTGGTTCTCTTAATCAATCTTTGGTTGACACAAACAAAATTCTAGTTGTTTCAATCAAACTTTGGTTGACGCAACACAATTAGACATAACGGATTTTTGTTGTCTTGATTAAAGCTTGAATGGGCTACCAAATTTTTTTTGCCGCAACAGAAAAATTTTGCTTACCTAAATACTAACCAAACATTTTGTTGTGAAAACCAAATCAGTGCTAATTTTTAGTTATAGTAGCTCATAACTGTATGTATATTTAAACCAATAATTTCTGTATTTGTAGCAAAATTTACTTGACCCAAATAATATTTGTTTGGACTTTTTTTGGTACAAATATTTGGTAATAATCAATTAACAGTTTGGAATCATATAAATTTTTGTTTTTTATGCATTAATAGAAACAAAATTTAGCTACAGTTGATATTTTTATCAGTGACATTCTTTTTTTAATTTTAAAAGCAGATGCTGTTCATTATTTTCATGGACACTTTTCGTGATCGTTTGTATGATAATTTTGAAATAATTGAATAGTTTGTGACTTGAAATTGACGAATATATTGCACATGCTGACATGTGATTACAATGTTAGTGTGTCTGTGTGTGTGTAAGGTAAAATTTATTCGAAAATGGATGTATATACATATTTGAACGATAATGAGACGATTGTCACCTGGCTCGATTATTGAGCGTCGTTTCATGTCCTTCGAGGAGACTTCCTTCGATGGCTTGTGAATAATAATGAGCTTTTAAAGAAACGATCTTAATGCCAACAACCGAACCTCCTTTTATATACATACACACACAGAGAGACATTTTTTTTTTTTTTTTTTTTTCAATCGAGACGGAAAGATATGACGCAGCTTGTATACATTTGTCGTTTGTCAATTACCAACCTTGGCCGCACTTCTTTTTTTTTTCAACTTTCGCGCGCAGCTTTCTCGTTTATGTGTGATAATCCTTAATTACTCTTATATAACGTTGCATTATATTTAAATACTTATTAAATTGAATTTTTCTAAAAAAGGAGCAATTTATTTTTTTTTCTCTCTCTTTTGATTGTTTAAATCTGTCTATATTGTGATTAAATTACTCACATGTTCATTAAAAAATATAGTGAAAATTTTTTTTATTTTTCACGTAACTCGAGATATTTGATTCGAAATATACAAAGGTATTATTTCATATTGATTAATTTTCACTGGTGAAATTTGATTCTTCATATATCGAATTATAGTGTGTGCAATATTCTTTTATAGAAATCTTTCTAAAAATTAATCAAATTTTAGTTTTAGTCTATTTAGTTTTAGTCTATAATACATTATTGTTAAATTTTGTTTTGTTATTTTTACAACTTATTTAGATTTTGTGAGGAAAATTTTTTTTTAGAAATCATTCAAAAAAGGCTTGTCTCGATTCAATATTAAAAGAGAGCCATGTTGCCACGTGTGTATTATAATGTCAGAGGAGAATTGCGACCTTGTCCGACATTTTGCGCGTCGTCAACTCGATCACGATTTAATAGTTTATATTTTATGTGTCTTGAGATATGTGTTTGGTAAATGACAATTTCCTCTTTGTCGTTATTAATTATTTTTTTTTTATAAAAAAAAAAAAAATGTACAGAATAGTGACGATCGTAAACGTTCATTGCACTGAAGTGCATTGACCGTTCGAGAGGAAACTCACTCGACCCGATCTTAATCGAATACATTCAGACCTTCGCTCTATTAACTTGAAATAATCTTGTCTAGACAATTAGTTAACCAGTTCACTTTTATGTAATATTCTCTCTTCTTGACTTTTGCTTTCCACCTATTATATTTCTCCAGAATGTTGTTCGAAACAAAAATCGAAATTTCGATTATTTTTCGGATTATTATTATTATTATTTTTATTATTATTATTATTATTATTAGTATTAGTATTATTATTATTATTGTTGTTGTTATGATTTTTTTTGGGTAAAGATGGGTAGAAAAGTTGTGATTCTTTTTTGTTGTTAATGGATTAAAAGTAAAATTATTTTGGAATGAAATTTAAAATTCTTCATGAGACACACTCACAGATGGTACGAATGGGTCGGAGGCAGTCTGTTTTCACGCGTCCGGTTACCAAGCAGCCGTATCCGGTATTTGTGAGTCCTCCAGTGTGATATCTCTTCAACGACCAACTGACACGATATGTTAGAATTCTGATTTTTTTTTCGTAGATAGATTTCGATTTTTATTACGTCAATATATGAGTCTGCTTTTAAATCTTATCGCACTTGACACACATAATTTATTTTTAAAATAATGCAAATTGTATGTAGAGAAAAATTTTTTTGGATTTTTTTTTATAGTAATTACAGATTTTTATTGTGGCAAATAATTAGACAAAATCAAATTAACAAAAATTTAAATCAAATTAAAATATTAGAAACTTGAAACATTAGAGAACTTCTATTATTAGAAAAAATGTTTATGGATTAGATTAACGTCTTTGTATATGACTCTATAAATGATTGAATGATTCTATAGTTTGAAGTGATTTATAATTCCTTTAGGGGAAAATTATTTCTTTGATCGGTATATATATACATATAGTGTTGGAAAAAATTGCCTTAAGGCAAAATAAGGACTTTGCTTGAAGGAATATATAAATTGTTTGTGAGTAGACATTAGTTGGTTGTGCCAAGTTTGGTATGACGTTAATATCTCAACTTGTTGTAAGGTTCAAGGATTCTTAGAGATATCTTGTATAAAATATATATATATATTTTTTTTTTCGAAGGCTGTATATAATATGTGAATCTTCTTTGTATAGTGGTTTTCGACTGCCAATTACTTAGATGACAACATTCCCACTTCTCTTTTCTCGATAATTGTCGTTTTTCCTCTTCAAATTACACTTTACAGTCTGAGGACCTTTCTTGAATAGACGATGCGTCCTTCCAACTCTCATCCTTTCACCTTTATATATATAAACAAATGCTAAATCTTTGTAAAGAAATTTAATTTATTTACGGTAATATATTTTCAAAAATATGCCGCTTGACAGGAAAATTATTATTTTAAAAAGTAATAAATTTTGTAATTTAGTTATTTATATGGAAATTTAAATAATGAGTGAAGTTGATTGTGATTTATTATACGCGGAAAAAGAATATTTTAATATTGTTTTAATGCCAGTTGACTAATTTTTATAAAATCCATTTTTTTTTCGGGAATTTTTAAGTTTTATACTCAGTGAAAAAAGGTTTTTGGTTTTGATAACAATTGGTATTGGTAATTAAATCAAAATTTTTTTGGGGCCTCTACAAAATTTTGATTACAAAAAAAATTTTTATTGTCTCAATCGAACTGGTTTTCATAAACAAAATTAAAGAAGGATGTTGTGTTAACTAAAAATTAGTTGGGGCAATTAGAATTTTGTTGACGCTCACTGGAAAAAGAATTTGGTTTTGACAAAACATTTGGTTGGTGTTTAAACTAAAATTTTGTGTTGTCTTAACAAAATTCTGATTGTTTCAATAAAATTTTGGTTGACACAACTAAATTCTTACTGTCTTAGCCAAAATTTGGTTCAACACACCTAAATTTTGATTGTCTTGGCCAAAATTTGGTTCAATACAACAAAATTCTGATTGTTTCAATGAAATTTTGGTTGACACAACAAAATTCTGATTGTTTAAATAAAATTTTGGTTGACACAATAAAATTCTGAATATCTCAGCCAAAATTTGGTTCAACACAACAAAATTCTGATTGTTTCAATAAAATTTTGGTTGACGCTCACTGAAAAAAGAATTTTGTTTTGACAAAACATTTGGTAGGTGTTTAAACTAAAATTTTGTGTTGCCTTAACAAAATTCTGATTGTTTCAATAAAATTTTGGTTGACACAACTAAATTCTTACTGTCTCAGCCAAAATTTGGTTCAACACACCTAAATTCTGATTGTCTTGGCCAAAATTTGGTTAAGCACAACAAAATTCTGATTGTTTCAATGAAATTTTGGTTGACACAACAAAATTCTGATTGTCTCAACCAAAATTTTGGTTGACACAACAAAATTCTGAATATCTCAGCCAAAATTTGGTTCAACACAACAAAATTCTGATTGTTTCAATGAAATTTTGGTTGACACAACAAAATTCTGATTGTCTCAACCAAAGTTTGGTTCGATACAACTAAATTCTGATTGCTGCAATCAGACTTTGGCTGCTACAACCAAAAATAGAAAAAAAGGATTTTTTTGTCTTAACTAAAATTGGAACAAACAAAATTTTTGTTGCCGCAGTATAGAAAAATTTTAGTTTAAATATCAATCAAACGTTTTGTTATCAAACCCAAACCCTCTCATCAGTGCTTATTGAAGATGTTTTAATTAATTTTTAAATGCTTTTAAGCCTTAACAAATGCTAAAAATTGGTATTATTTTTCTTGAAGCAGTACTAAATTATTTTTAACACTTTTTCTTCTCGTGTAGAATTGGTAGGATGGTTGCTATCAGCCTTCATGAAGCCTTCTATAATAATTTGTCAGCACTTTATGGCCTCTCTTCTTCTTCTTCTTTTTTTTTTTACAAATTTGGTGAATGTTATAACATATGAGAAAGGGGCTCTTAGTATACGGCCATAAAGGAAAATTTACTCATATAGCATCAGGATGGAGTGGATGGAGATGAAAGTTTTGGTTTCGAGCGAGAAACCAAGGTGATGTAGCAGCTATGCGAGAAAGAGAGTAAATGAGGGGGAGGGAGAGAAAGGGTTGCACATGCGGCTTATGTTGACTTGACTTCAATAATTTACAAGACTGACCGCTACCACCGCCGCCAATGCGTCTGCGGTCGTGCCCTGAGCTATATGTACACCTTTATACTATATACTCTCCCTCTTCAAGAGTCGAGAGTGAGAGAGAGAGACGAACTTCCTTATATTAGGTGGCCAGACTTTGGAGTCTCTAAAATCCTTGACCCATTGACTGCAATGTGATAAGACGCAGAGGCATCTCTCTCTCTTACACACATACACACAAACTGACCTTTCAAACTTGAGACTTAACCGCAAGTAACTATCATTACGAAAGATCGCTGATGCCTTCCAATAAACTAATGGCATATCCGTTTCCTTAGAGTAATGAAATTTATCTTTTAAAGAGAGAACCCCATTGCGCAAGTATATTGATATTCGATCCAGACTCTTTAGGATTATTTATTTACCTGTTATTTATATTTCCTTTGCGATTTTTATTTATTTTCTTTATTGTTACTTACTTTCATTATTGTTATTTATTTCATTATTATTTGGAAAAATTTGAGTACACTGTAAAAAAAAGGAGTTGAATTTCAACTCCCTAGGGGATGCTATAAAAGTCCCAGCCTTTTGGAGTTGAAGCGAAAGGAGTTAATTCCTTTACGAGTTAATTTTATGCTTAGGGAGTTGGTTTTAAGGAGTCAGTTGAATTATTAACTCCCTTTTTGAGTTGATTTTTAACTCGAAAAATTTAACTCCCAGTGCCGATAACTCCCTAATTTTTTTACAGTGTAGGTAGTGGCGAACAGAAGTTTGGGAGCATTTTTGGAGTTGATAATCAACTCCAAGAGGGGAAACATTAACTCTCTAGGGGTAAAATTGACTTTCTTAGCATCAGCTTTCTTTGCTTCTACTTCGAAAGGAGTTAAAGCCCAAAAGTACTTTTACACTCTAAACAAAAGGAGGGTAGATTTTAACTCCCAACGGGGTTCTATAAAATCCCACCCTTTTGGAGTTTAGGCAAAGGGAGTTGATGCTAACAGAGTTAATTTTACACCTAGGAATTTAATAAGTGAGTCTGTTAACTCTCCTTTGGAGTTGATTATTAACTCCGAAAATACTCTCAACTCCGGTTGGCATACTTTAGGTTTTGGTTTACTTTCGGTTAATTTTGGTTTAGTTTCGGTTTTGGTTTACTTTCGGTTAATTTTGGTTTAGTTTTGTTTTAGTTTTGTTTCGGTTTAATTTTGTTTTGGTTTCCCTATCATTGAACATTCCAAAAATACGTCACGCCATGTTAAATAGCACGGCTTTTAAATCCCCCGTGCCAAACGAAAGTGTTAATTAATTGAAAGCTAATTAGACGTCGATGTATAACAGAATTGTACTGGTGATTAGTTAGCGTGTAAAGCGTGACGCTTCGAGAATGAGGGGTGACTGCTTTTAGCCGCGCGCGCGGCACAAGAGAGTGACTTGGTTGAAGCTCTCTTAACATCCGGAGCAGATGATCGTGTCTTGTAACTCGATTAAGTAGCGACCTAGAAGATCTCTTCGCTAAGAGAATAAAAGTAGTTTATCTATATAGTGTGTGAGTGTTTGGGAGAGAGTGAGAGAGAGAGTTACGTGAGACTCTTCCATAGAGCGGCAACGTTGCCCCGTCAATTGGCAATTAGGCGTCGACCCGGGGTCAATTGGAACCACGCTTCCACTCGATTTAGACTCCCATCACGTTTCCTGTGAAATTACTCGCGGTACGCACTGCCAATAATGGACCAAGTTCAATCGGTGCACCAGTTGAAACGAGATTCACTTCTCTCTCTCTCGCTCTCTTGTCGCCTCTCTCGACACGAGCAAAATGAGTTTGATGTTTCTCACAAAATCCAACACGTTTTATCATTATTCACATTTTATTCAGTAGATAATTTTTTGTTTTCTTCTTTAACGATAATTTTGATTGTTGTTGTTGTTGTTGTTTTTATTGTTGGTAATATCAAAAAATCCCGTTTGTTTATTGGCAGCCAATTCTGGACTTCAACCAAAAAAATGTGTTAAATTTGTTCCGTGTAGTTTATAGATACACTTTTGGAGTTAAATTTACTCCCAATGGGGATTTTATAAAGTTACACTATTTTAGAGTTGAAGCAAAAGGAGTTAATGCTACACTGTAACAAATTTCGGGAGTTGAAGCCAAACGGAGTTGGGAGAATTTATGGAATTAACAAATTTACTCTTTTAGCATTAACTCCCTGGGTGTAATATTATCACCCTAGGTGTAATATTAACTCTGTTAGCATCAACTCCCTTTGCTTCAACTCCAAAAGGGTGGGACTTTTATAGAACCCCGTTGGGAGTTAAAATCTAATTCCCTTTTGTTTAAAGTATGAGAGAGTTAATTTTATTCTCAAAGAGTTAATGCCATGGGAGTTAATCTAATGTTAACTCACTTTTGGAGTTTATTTTTAACTCCAAAAATTGTACTCCAACTCCGGTTGCATTTAACTTAAATTTTTTGCAGTCTATAGTGTTATTTTAATAGCAAAGATAGTGTTAACACTACAGATGGTGTTTTAATACAATGAATATTTACACCATTTAGTGTTAAAATAACACTCGACTGGTGTTAATTTAACACTAGAAGATGTTATGTAAAATGTTAAAAATGTTATGTTACACTAAATGTAGTATTAATATTATCTTGCATAAACTTTGTTGCATATTTTAACATGAAAAAATTTCGGGAGTATGCCAACCGGAATTGGGAGTATTTTTGGAGTTAAAAATCAACTCCTAAAGTGAGTTAACGGATTAACTCCCTTATCAGTAACTCTCTAGGTGTAAAATTAACTCCGTTAGCATCAACTCCAAAAGGATGGAACATTTATAGTCCCTTTGTATTATATTTTTTTAGGTTGGCACTAAAATCATATTCGTCAGAAATCTATCGAATTAGAATTTTCGACATATATATATATATATATATATATATATATATATATATATATATATATATATATATAATGTGAGTTATATTATACGTGTGTTATATATATATAGAGAATATTAGAGCAATAATGCATCAGTGATCGCAAGGGGGCATGATTGGAAAATGGCACGGTTGCTTGCAAAATAATTTCCCCTCGGGGGAATTGATATATGTGTGTGTATGCGTTTTATAACCTTGGAAATCACATTTGTTTGAAAGCGATGATTCTTTTTGCACGTATAGATTCGCATGGCGTCCAAGCGAAACACTCGATCGTACGATTGAAGGAAAAAACTTTTTGCCTCTGGCTGTACAATACACACACACAATGTAGAAATGAATAGTATGGCGCTCTGACAAAATGGTTGTGTGCTCCAACAAGTGCCAATGTGAATGAATACCAAAAGGAATCGTATATTATATAATACACGGGCGTTAGTATTGAGAATATTATAAATTATATAATTATAATTTTTATAATTATAATTTATATTAAAATTTATGCCAAAAAAAAGAAAATAGCTAGAGATACGCAGAAGTTTCGAACTTAGATTTTACTTTTGTAAGTATAGTAAAAGTTACAATAAATTTTTTTTCTCGATGAATTATTGAACTCATTGGTAATTCTTCTTTTTCATCCTTTCTCAATAAATATAGTATATGTCATTTTAAAGAATACTCGACACCTTTGGCGCGCACACTTTGTTCAACGATTGTTTGTTAAGGTCTTTGCCTTTTTCGCGCGCAGGCAAAAGTCTCAAGTTTGCTATCAGCTCAGCGACGATGCCTCTAACAACGCTGATGTGATCGGCACACAAAAGAGAGGAAAAACGGTTTTCCCCCCCTGATGTATATAACGTGTGTATCTTGAATCTTTACTTTCAAACTGTCTTGTTGCCAGTTGATATCTTTGATCCTGAGGAAATCGCATCTGATAAAAGAATTTATATATAAAGTACAAGCACTCTGACATTGTTTTCTGTCATATTCATCAGAAAAATACTAAAAGGACAATTTAATATCGGGTTTTTTTTTTTTCAAATGTTCTGTCATCATCATTTGAGGTAAAATAAATAAATAAATTTATGTTTGGTCGCTACAACAAATCTGTATTGTTTCACTAACAATATATTTGTTTATACAACAAATTTTTAGTTTTGTTGCAAAATAAAATTTCAAAATTTGTATTGTAGTAACTAAAAATTTGTTGTACCTGAGTAGTAATTGCCTTATCAGTGCCTTAGTAGAGAATGAAACGCCACACCTGATCAGAGCCAAATCAGGGCGACTAGAAAATGTGGATTTCCTAATCAGGGCCTCATCAAGCACGGCGTTTCATTCCCTAATAGGGCAGTTTATTATGATCCGGCCCCTGCCAAAATTTCTACACAGGTAGTAAAAAATATATTTTTGGTGCAACAATACAGATTTGTTGTAGCGACCAAACAAAATTTGTTTGTTCCAGGCTTAGGAGGTACTAAAAAACTTTAGTTTGGTCGCTACAACAAATCTGTATTGTTGCACTAACAATATATTTGTTTATACAACAAATTTTTAGTTTTGTTGCAAAATAAAATTTCAAAATTTGTATTGTAATAACTAAAAATTTGTTGTACCTGAATAGTAATTGCCTTATCTGGGTCTTAGTAGGGAATGAAACGCCACATCTGATCAGAGCCAAATCAGGGCGACCAGAAAATGTGGATTTCCTAATCAGGGCCACATCAAGCTCGGCGTTTCATTCCCTAATAGGGCAGCTTATTATGATCCGGCCCTTGATCTGGGCTCTAGTAAAATTTCTTCAGAGGTAGTAAAAAATATATTTTTGGCGCAACAAGTTCCAGGCTTAGGAGGTACCAAAAAACTTTAGTTTGGTTGCTACAACAAATCTGTATTGTTACTCTAATATACACAGAAAATTAAAAGGCATTAAAATAAGCTGCAACGCTTATTATTTTAATCCAATTTTGCTTATTTTAATACCAAAATGGATTAAAATAAGCAAAATTGGATTAAAATAATAGCAGCTTATTTTAATGCCTTTTAATTTTCTGTGTATTTGTTACAACACATTTTTAGTTACAACGAAATTTTATTGTTTCCTACAACAAATTTGTATTGTAGACAACTAAAAATTTGTTTCAGTAACTAATTGTTGTAACAAATATTTTTAGTGCAATAAATACAGATTTTAGCGACCAAACAAAATTTTAGATTTTGGGTTAAGAGTTAGGTTAAATTTTAGGTTTTAATTAATTTTAAAATCGGTTAATTTTAAATAGTGATTAAACAGTTATCAAATGAGTGAGAGAAATTAATAGGTATTTTTGTAAAGATTTTTTTTCGTAGATTTTTTTCAAGACAGGAAAGTTTTTAGTGGCGTCAGAAATGAAAAAGAAGCTGTAGAACTAAGGTCAAGGTTCCTGTGTATTGTGCCAAAAAGAGAAAGAAATATATATATATATATGCATACATAAACCTTTCTCTGTTTTCTTGTGCCATGCCGTTTCATTCTTCGTGGGTTAATATCCTTTAAATTGAAGATTATGTGGGTTGGTGTGTCTGGCAAATTCAACAGGGTTTCTCTATCTTGATTATACATTCCATATATATATACTCCGTACTAAATTCTAATTCCATTAAAATGACAAAATATGAAGGTAATGAAAAAAGAAACAAAATTATCAGTTGGAAAACTAAATTTTATATCTATTTTGGTATTTAGGCAAAAAAAAATTTTTGAGGGTTGAAATTTCGCGCTTTTAGAAGAACCATTTAGCATGAAATTACATAAGAATGATGATAGTTAATGTGAATCTAACACAGGACGAGATGCGCGCGGATTGTAATTCAAATCGTGACTCGGTATGTGGTACAGTCGATGATAAAATATATTCTTTCAACAGAGGTTCTCAGATACGCCAAATATTCTGTCCCATAAAAATTTATGAAAAAAAAAAATTTAAGGACCATTTTCTTTTTATGAAATTAAAATCTAGTTTCAATTAATTAGAAAATTTATATTTTATTGTAAATTTGTAGACAAAAAAAGGGGATATTTTTTTTTTTTTTGAAAAGGAAAGACAATTATTGCATTGCGTTGTGTAACATGGGCAAATGTTTCTGATGAGTTTTGCGGTACCGAGTAGCAGTGCAGAATAGCGTAACTAAGATTGCAATTTATTTTCTTAAATGATCTAATGCGGATCTGCAGGAGTAACGAGAGACGCCACTGTAATCACACGAAACACTGGTACAACCATTAATTGATGTCGTCAGCGAGTGGAAATTAAATTGCTCCTCGAATTACACTGGCTCTGTGTGATTATGATTCTCTTCCGCTCTCTTGGTGCGTGTGCGCCGCCCCCCGGTACATCTGTTAAGAATACAAAGATTTCTGCCTTATCCAAAGAGTTGTTAAGGCAGTTTTCTTTTTCCTTTTTTTTTTTCTTTTCTTTCTTTTTTTTTATTTTTTCTTATAATGACAATTCCAAATCATCCACACGCCCGTATGACAAATTTGCAAATGAATAATCTGATACTTATAATCGTAAAAGAAAAATAACTTCTTTTTTACCGCCTTGAGTCATTCGCTTTTTTTAGAGAGAGAGAAAAAAATACTTGCGGGAGTAAAAGGCAAAGTAAATTACTTGGGCTTGTTAAGGGTCAAATTTTTTCGGAACTCGTAAATTTACGCGCGCTCGTTAAAAATTATATACCTTTTTAAAAAAGAATAAATTAAATTTTTTTTAGAGGTAAAAAGAATGTTATTAATTTTTTTTAATAGTTCCAACTTTTAATTTTAATTGTACAATATTTTTTTTATCACCTTCTTTTTTTTTTTTTGAAGGGAAACTTGTATTTTTCCAAGTTTTATATTATATGTAAAGGGTTAAAGTCTTTGGTTAGGCTTTTAGCATAATTTATCCAAAAAATTTCGCTTAAAAATTGCTTTCACTCGAAACTCTTAATGGAAAAGTTTTGCACAGCTGAAAAACCAATGATGCTAATGAAAAAAGAAAAAAAAAAAGTTGTGAAAGTATGAACCCTTTTTTATAAAAATGCTTGGCAGAGAACGCAATGGAAAGGAAAGAAGTTGGCAAGAATATTTTAAATTATGGAATTCGGTTATCAAATTTATTTATAAAAAACAAAAATTAATAAAAATCCAAAAAGAATGGAAAATATATAAAAATTATATTTTTAATATGAAATATTTTGAAAGCGAGAATTTTTTTTTTGGAATGCACGTTATAAGGAGATAAAACAAAGAATTGTGAATTATTATTATTCATTATAACGTCGAGACAACTCTCGAGGAATAAAGGTCGATTTTCGCCAAAGAATATATATATAGACTGCAACGACGGGCAATCCGCCCTATTATAAATCCAAAAGATAATAACGTGGTATTTTTAATTAAAAAAGCTCGCCAACCTCTTTCCCCTTGCTTCTGCTGTTGAGAATTACGTTAAATATCGTAACACTTTAGATATCGCCAACTATTAGGATCACATACCCTATTATGCAAAACCTTAAAATGAGCCTTATTCTTTATACGTTCGATTATCAGGAAAAAAAAAAAAATTTATCTAATAGTGAAAAAAAAATTTTCAATTTTCCTGAAACGTGTATTTTGGCATTCGGCCCATAGATTTCATTCCTTCTCTCTTATAAAAACCATTGTTCAACGAAGATAATCCTTTTGTTTCGAACTTTTAATTACATCCAACAAAGTTTAATGTCTGAAATCTCTAAAATGGAAGTATATTTCATCACGTTCATTGTATTACTGCTAAACATTATACCCAACTTGTAAAGAAAACTTGAAAACTATTTTCGTGGAGGTAAAAAAAAAAAATTTCCATTTTAACGATACAAATATTAAATATGAATCATATTATTTTACAAAATCGTTGTTTTTTAAATTTTTTATTCTACAAATCTAAATGGAAAAAAATATTCACCTGGAACAGCAATAACCCAGATAGCACAGGAAACTTGCGGCAAGCTTACCGTGCAAGCTTGTCTGAGCTTGCGAAATGTCCCACCCAGGGCTAGCTTGCCGTGAAAGCTTGCTGTAAGCTTTCCAGGAAAGGTTGCTGCAATCTTACCATGAAAGATTGCTGCAAGAATACTTAGAATTATTGCGGCAAGCTTGCCGTGAAAGATTGCTGTAAGCTTGCTACGTAAGGTTGCAGGAGAATTTCAACAAGCTTCTCAAATTTGTTTCGATAATTTTCTCGTTAAGTTTCCAAATGAAAATAAACAGGACATAATTAATAATAATAAACGTCACAAGGATTTTCAAATTTAGAAAACAAATAAATTTTTTTTTTAATTTAAAATGTATTTTTTAAAAATTGCAGCAAGCTTGCAGCAACCTTTCCAGAAGCTTGTTGAAATTCTCCTGCAACCTTACGTAGCAAGCTTACAGCAATCTTTCACGGCAAGCTTGCCGCAATCTTTCATGGCAAGATTGCAGCAACCTTTCCTGAAAAGCTTACAGCAATCTTTCATGGCAAGATTGCAGCAACCTTTCCTGGAAAGCTTACGGCAAGCTTGCCCTGGGTGGGACATTTCGCTAGCTCAGACAAGCTTGCAGCAAGCTTGCGTGTTAAGCTTGACAAGCTTGCACGGTAAGCTTGCCGCAAGCTTGCTGCAAGTTTCCGTGCTATCTGGTAAGTTTCACTGGAACAGCCATTTGTTTTACTAAAACAGCGAAATTTTTCGCTATTCTAGATAAACGTATATCGCTGTTGTAGATAAAGATTTTTTTTTCTTGCAGAGAAACATTTTCCTTCACTCAGAAAAAAATTCCTTTGAAGCAACAAAAATTTGGTTAAATCAACAAAATAAATGCATTGTTAACCAAACATTTGGTTGCATAAACCAAACGTTTATTTAGCTCAATCAAATTTTTTCTTTGTTCAAAAAAATTTATTAAAATAAACCAAACAGTTATTTAGATCAAATAAATATTTATTTGAATTAAACAAATTTTGTTTGAACTAACCAAAAAATTGGGTAAATATAAAAAAAAATGGTACATTTGGTTCAAACATATATCTTTTTTATTTCCGATTTGTCAGAAAATAATAACTTTTTGTTTTAAATAAAAAATTTCATTTAGCACAAATAAAATTTTATTTAACACAAAATTTTATTTAGCGCAAATAATCGCTTTAATTATTTAAACTAAATACAATTTTATTAAAAAATAAATATATTTAAATGAAATATTTATTTGGCTCTGAGACAAATATATACCATTTCTCTCTGTGGATAAAAAAAAAAGAAAGAAACCAAAAATTTAAAAAATCAGTATCGTTTTTAAAATAGTTATTTTAGAAAAATTTATGCTGTTTTTATGGGTTTTGGTGATGTTATATAGAACAATTTTTTTTCGAAAAAAAAAATATGAGAGTATATTTTTATAATATGTTTGTTTTGACATAAAACGGATTTCGTGCTCGCCAACACACACATACACACATCTTTTTATTTTTGTCTTTACGACATATCGTAAAATTCATAAAGATTTGCGGAATTTTGTATCAGTCATATATACATATTGATAGGAAGATTAAAATTATTCGAAAATACCAGATGCTTCCTGTTGGCACAAAACTAGGTTTATGAGAATATGCAATGCGTACACGTATATTGCACCCGGTGACAACAACAATAACAACAACAACAACAACAAGAACAACTTGATGATAAAATGCGTTGAATAAACGTACAACTTAAAAATGTGCTCACGACACCTGTTACACACCGGACACACTATTTCTCGGAATAACCATTTTAAGAATAATTAAAAAATTTTTTATTTTTTTTTCTGTTTTTTTTGTAATATAATGGAAAAGTTAATATGGGTATTTAAATTATAAAGCGTGACCGATTAAGAAGAGTCGTGAAAATATTTTTTTTCTTTCTTCCGTTTGTTGGTTAATGTTATGTTAATTGTGGTATAATAACAGAAGTGAAAAAAAAAAATTGCAAGTTAATGTATTTTTATTGTTAACTAATTTTTTACTGTTAATTAATTTTTTTTATTAATATTTGTTATTAATTTTCATTATTAATTTTCACTATTAATTTTTATTAGTAATTTTTTTAGTAATTTTTGTTAGTAATTTTTATTAGTAATTTTTATTAGTAATTTTTATTATTAATTTTCACTATTAATTTTCACTATTAATTTTTATTAGTAATTTTTTTTAGTAATTTTTATTAGCAATTGTTATTATTATTTATTATTATAAATTTCCATTGTTATTTTTTATTAGTAATTTTTTTTAGTAATTTTTATTAGTAATTTTTGTTAGTAATTTTTATTAGTAATTTTTATTAGCAATTGTTATTATTATTTATTATTATAAATTTCCATTGTTATTTTTTATTATTAATTTTTATTATTAATTTTCACTATTAATTTTCACTATTAATTTTTATTAGTAATTTTTTATTAGTAATTTTTATTAGTAATTTTTATTAGTAATTTTTATTAGTAATTTTTATTAGTAATTTTTATTAGCAATTGTTATTATTATTTATTATTATAAATTTCCATTCTTATTTTTTATTGTTAATTTTTATTATTAATTTTTATTAGCAATTGTTATTATTATTTATTATTATAAATTTCCATTGTTATTTTTTATTGTTAATTTTTATTATTAATTTTTATTAGCAATTGTTATTATTATTTATTATTATAAATTTCCATTGTTATTTTTTATTATTAATTTTGTATTATTAGTTTTCATTGTTATTTTTTATTATGAATTTCTGTTATTAATTTTTATTAATAATTAATTTAAACAACTAAATTGGTTTTAAAGCAAAAAAGAAAAACTATAATTTTTGGATAATATATAAAATATTTTCAATAAATTACTATTCTTCATTAACGTCACAGTGTTAAACATTCTTGTTGCATGAAAGTTTGTTTTTGAAACGCTCAGAAACTCGAGGTGAGTTAGATAAGACTAGAATTTAAGTGCCAGAGCGACAGTCAACTTTATCATGAACTGAAAATTACACAGCAGTTAAAACTAAATTATTATTCTGTCGACTTAAAATAATTCACAATAGGTTTTTTTCGAAAAAAAATAAAAAATTGTTTTTGCATTTATTTTTCCATTTAAAAAATTGTCGTCTCTCCAATTTGTTGTAAAAAATTATTTCAATCATTTTTACTAAATATTTTTCCTATATTTTAATTATTTTTATTAATTATTATTTTTTAAATATATATTTTCTTCTTTTGTTTGTTTTTTTTAATAAAATCGAAAATTGAGAGAAAATGAATTTTTTTATTTAAATAAAATAAAATTGAAGAAGAGAATAATTTTTTTTTTTTTTTGAATACAAAATAAAAATATAGGATTATGAAAGTTTCACATATAGTTAAATGGGTGTATTAGCAACAAAGTATTTACGTGCCTTTGTAAGTACATTCGACTCGACAAACTGGCACCTTTGAGCACGATAAAACACGTCTCGACGAGCAATTTCCTGCGTCGTCTACGATGTCGCACCTACGTCGTCAAATTCTAGTGCCGTCAAAATGAAAGGCTACTTCGTCAAATCTTGTGAAATTAATTAAAGCTCGACTCTGTGTAAAACCATCGAAATCCTTGTGCCATAAAATTTTTAATCGACATTACTTTGTTAAACGTAATTTATCTTATTTAGTGATGAGGTTCATTTTTTTTTCATTCTTGGAATCGAATTTTAAAAATAAAATCGCAATTTTATTGTAATTTTTTAAAAGTTAAAAATTTTTTTTTTTTAAATTAATCGTCTTTTTTTTTTTTGTTTCAGGTGAGTTTGAAAACACTATTCTACTACTTTCTAGTTGGTAAGTGAATTTTTTTTCTATGAAAAATCGAAACAAAATTTTCTATTTGTAATCAAAATCAGGGTGTCTACTAGTCCTGGAAATGTCCTGGAATTTGAAAAAATGTCCTGGAATGTCCTTGAAAGTCCTGGAATTTTAATTTTTGTCCTTGAATTTTTTATATTTTGCTTTTAAATTTTCAAAAATTTATAATTTTGTCAATCAAATTAAAAAAAATTCATTAAATAAGTAAAATGAAATGGAATGTCCTGGAATGTCCTTGAAAGTCCTGGAATTTTAATTTTTGTCCTTGAATTTTTTATATTTTGCTTTTAAATTTTCAAAAATTTATAATTTTGTCAATCGAATTAAAAAAAATTCATTAAATAAGTAAAATGAAATGGAATGTCCTGGAATGTCCTTGAAAGTCCTGGAATTTTAATTTTTGTCCTTGAATTTTTTATATTTTGCTTTTAAATTTTCAAAAATTTATAATTTTGTCAATCAAATTAAAAAAAATTCATTAAATAAGTAAAATGAAATGGAATGTCCTGGAATGTCCTTGAAAGTCCTGGAATTTTAATTTTTGTCCTTGAATTTTTTATATTTTGCTTTTAAATTTTCAAAAATTTATAATTTTGTCAATCAAGTTAAAAAAAAATTCATTAAATAAGTAAAATGAAAATTTACTTAAGTGATTAATTACTTTTTTAATAATTTCTGAAAACAATAGTTAAACTAAAAATTTTTTTATTCCTTAAGGTCATCCAATTTAATGTCCTGGAAAAATAAGAAATTTGTCCTTGAAAGTCCTGAAATTTTAATTCAGATTTTTAGTAGACACCCTGATTAAATTTTTATCTATTTTTATTTATTTAATTAATTAATTTATTGAAAATACATATTTTTTTTATTTCCATTGAAAATTAGAAGAAAAAAAAAATTTTTAGTTTATAAAAAAAAGCAGCAAAGAAATTGAAATCCTTAAAATAGAGTTTTGAAGTGAAATAGAAAGTTTTGTATGCGAAGTTTTGATAAGCAAACAGAATCTGTGTGCATATCGCAAGTGCACACGTGCGAATCGCCTATTTATCTGACGGAAACTGTGACCATAATTTCGTTTCCATGGGAATTGTTTGGCAACAGGTGGGGAAAATTTCCGCACGTCGACCACCAAACCATTTGCCACGAGATGCAGTTTTCTCCACTTTGTGACATAATTTATCCTATTTTGACGAAAAGTCATTTTAACTTCGCTTTATTTTAACTAGCGCACAATATTTGCGAACAAAATTATTATTTTTCGATGAAAAAAAAAGAAAAAGAAAATTCTTTTAGTTTAAAATTTAGTAAAAAAAGAAATTTTTTTTTTAAACATTATTTATTGCTGTGAATTAATTTGAAAGGAAATGTGTTTTGAAAAATATACAGCGATATAAATAATTTATTACAGATAGAAAAAAAATGTGTAAATATAAGATAGCGAGTTTTTTCCGGTTATTTCGAGATATTATTATTATTATTATTTTTTTTCGTTTTTCATTTGAAAAGAATTTTTAATTTACCTCCCTCGACATAGTCACAGTTCGTCGCCCCTAGATAATAAAGTGAACAAGGGGAGATTGCATTGTTGCTTCCCGGGGGTGCAAACATTTTTAAACTAGCAGGGAACTTGAAAATTTTCCCGTAGGAGGTATTTTAAATTAATTTATTCTGATATTCTTCTAATCAGTTTGATTTTTATTTATCTATTTTTTTTTCCCTACTTTCAAAATTTAATCTTTATTTATCTTTTTTTTCAAAATTAATTTACTTTCGATTTTTTATTTACTTTTTTCAAAATTACTTTTTTTATTTATCTTTTTTTTTTTGGAAAATTATAATCTATTGTTGATTTTTATCAGGGACTGTCTCGGACACGAAATGTTGTCGAATTTTAAGAAAGTGTCCGTGTAGTGTTGCGACTCGACACGTTTGAAAACAATTAAAAGTATCGTGGCGAGACCCGACACTTTTAAAACTTTTCAAACGTATCGTGGCACGACCCGACACAGTTAAGAAATTCATAATTGTATCGTGGCGAAGCACGATACGTTTAGAAATTTGTAATCGTATCGTGGCAGGACTGGACACGTTTACGAATTTCCAAAAGTATCGTGGCGCGACTAGACACATTAACAATTTGAGAATCGTATCGTATCATGACTTGCCACGACACGATAATTCTGCATAAATATGTCGTGTCGCATGAAAAAAAATTGTTCAATTAATTTAAACTTATCTATTATGTATTATCTATTATAATATAGTATATATGGAATAATAATAATACTAATAATAATATGCATACAAAATAATATACAATAATATATAATTTTTATATTATATTATATTATATTATATTATATTATATTATATTATATTATATTATATTATATTATATTATATTATATTATATTATATTATATTATATTATATTATATTATATTATATTATATTATATTATATTATATTATATTATATTATATTATATTATATTATATTATATTATATTATATTATATTATATTATATTATTTCCACGAATTTCTGTTTTCATCCTATACTGTTTATTTTCATGTATTTCTTTTTGTATTATCAACAACTTATTGTCTAGTATGTAAACAAACCACACTTAAAATTAAAAATAATTTTGTTCAATAAAATTAATAGATTAATTTAATTTATTAACATTTTAATATTATTATGATTTAAAGAATTGAAAAAAATGTAAGACTTGATTACGAATTCAATATCAGTTTTTTAAAATTCAAAATGGCGGATCCAATATACCGAATCAAAATAACTAAAAATGGGCAAATTCGTCTAAACCATGTTACCCAGGGGTTTTCGGGGTCGCTGATTACGAATCTGGGAAATTGGGTGCTATGGTGCCCCAAAATTTGAATTTGGGATCTGTGGTGCCCCAAAATTCGAATTTGGAAGCTATGTTTGCCCAAAATTTGAATTTGGGATCTGTGGTGCCCCAAAAGTTTAATTTGGGATCTGTGGGGCCCCAAAATTTGAATTTGGGATCTGTGGTGCCCCAAAAGTTTAATTTGGGATCTGTGGGGCCCCAAAATTTTAATTTGGGATCTGTGGTGCCCCAAAATTTTAATTTGGGATCTGTGCCCTAAAATTTGATTTTGGGAGCTGTGGTGCCCCAAAATATACTACGGACAGACGGACGCCAAAGTGAAACTATAAGGCTTTCGGCCATGGGCCACGAAACCCTAAAAAACTGATGTTACATTTGTAATCAGCGACCCTGAAAACCCCTCAGTAACCGGTTTCAATCCAATCCGATTAATTTTTTATTTTGTCGTCCGCCATATTGGATCCGCCATTTTGAATTTTAAAAAACTTTTGTCACAATTCGTAATCAATGACCCTGAAAACCCCCGAGTAATAGGTTTTTAATACAATCCGATTAATTTTTTATTTTGTCTTCCGCCATATTGGATCCGCCATTTTGAACTTTGAAAAACTGATGTCAGATTCGTAATCAGCGACCCCGAAAACCCCTGGGTAACATGGTTTAGACGAATTTGCCCATTTTTAGTTATTTTGATTCGGTATATTGGATCCGCCATTTTGAATTTTAAAAAACTGATATTGAATTCGTAATCAAGTCTTACATTTTTTTCAATTCTTTAAATCATAATAATATTAAAATGTTAATAAATTAAATTAATCTATTAATTTTATTGAACAAAATTATTTTTAATTTTAAGTGTGGTTTGTTTACATACTAGACAATAAGTTGTTGATAATACAAAAAGAAATACATGAAAATAAACAGTATAGGATGAAAACAGAAATTCGTGGAAATAATATAATATAATATAATATAATATAATATAATATAATATAATATAATATAATATAATATAATATAATATAATATAATATAATATAATATAATATAATATAATATAATATAATATAATATAATATAATATAATATAATATAATATAATATAATATAATATAATATAATATAATATAATATAATATAATATAATATAATATAATATAATATAATATAATATAATATAATATAATATAATATAATATAATATAATATAATATAATATAATATAATATAATATAATATAATATAATAAAATATAAATTTAATAATTTACATTAGATATATATTCAATCTATATCTATTTTATTTTAATTTTATTTCTTGAAATGTTATTGAAGGATTAATAAACTGTCAAGATGTTGATCAACAAGTTTCATTGTATGCGACACGAAATTCATAATTATTTTTGTATTGTGTCGTGTAGTTCAGCCCCACGATACGATTCTCAAATTTTTATTGTGTCTAGTTGCGCCACGATACTTTTGGAAATTCGTAAACGTGTCCAGTCCTGCCACGATACGATTACAAATTTCTAAACGTATTGTGCTTCGCCACGATACAATTATGAATTTCTTAACTGTGTCGGGTCGTGCCACGATACGTTTGAAAAGTTTTAAAAGTGTCGGTTCTCGCCACGATACTTTTAATTGTTTTCAAACGTGTCGAGTCGCGACACTACACGGACACGACACAAATATTTCGAGACAGTCCCTGATTTTTATTTATCTTTTTTTTTCCGTACTTTCAAAATTTAATTTTCGATTTTTATTTACCATTTTCAAAATTACTTTTATATTTATCTTTCTTTTGAAAATTATAAACTATTGATTTTTTTTACCTTTTTTCAAAATTTATCGACAGAATTTTATTTTTTTAAAATTTTAATATCTGATATTTTTTGAGCAAAAAAAATTTTTTTTTACGTTTCCTATATCAAAATAGTAATTCTTGAGGCGTCCTGGGGGTAAAAGAGGATAATAATTTATGATGACAATACACACACCGCGGATATTGGTCCATAAAGACCACCGCCCGTTGTTATGGTTTTCCTATTTTACAACTACAGCGAAAAACACCCCTTCTTTTCTTTTTTTTTTTTTAATAGAATTATATTTCGATTTTTCCAATAAGAATTCGTGGAATTTTTTTTTCATTCCATTTTTTTTTATTGTACGAAATTTTTTTTTTAGAATTATATTTGAATAATACAATTAGGTTCAATTTTATACTATATGCTCGATTAATCACTTGAGGATTGATATACTTGCGATAACTTGGGGGAAAATATATATAAAGTGTCGTTGTATAGCTATATAATACATTTCGAAGAAGCGATAGTCGAATCTAATTTAAACTTGGTTTAAATGACGCCTTCAAGTTCCTTGTTTCACACAGTGACAGTTTAAGATGTTCGCTTTAATTTCCATTTCTTATATAAATTAGAAAAGAATTCTTTTTTCTTGCAACAAAAGCAATAAAGAAAATTTTTTAATTTAAATATAAAAATTCAATTTTACTGCTCACAAAAATTATATAATTAACAAATAATTATAAAAATTTAAAATACAAAATAAAATTATTATTATTATTATTATTATTATTATTACTATTACAATTAATATTATTAATATTATATTATATTATTATACTATTTTTTCTGAGAAAAAATTTCTTAATTTGAAAAAATGCAAATATTTTTCCAAAAAGCTCAAAACTATGATTTTTTAATTTTTTTTGTTTATCACTTTTAGGTTGAAAATTTCGTGTTATTGTTGAGGGATTTTTTTTTTTTTTTTTTTAATTAAAATAATAATAGTTTTGAACAAAAAAAGAGAATTTTTTTTTTTGTTAATTTCAAATGAAAGAGTTTGAGAGTTAGGTTCACATAAATTAGGTATGTTTTACTTAATCTTGTTAATTAACTAATCTTGCTGTAACATCGTTGTTAAAGCTTACTTTACTGCAGCTGAGTTTATGAAGGTTATTAATTAATTTCTACTTGTTACATGCAACGCTTCACCAATCGTTATAAGCTATAAGCAAAATAATTGTCTTCTGAACAATATCGTCTTTTTATGTTTAATTTATATAATTTACGTCTTCCTCTTTAAAACTGTCATTATTCGAATTGCGCTTATAATAAGATGAAATATAAAACAATATTACTATATATACACATATATGAAATAATTTATATATATGTATATTTAATTTAATATTCGTAATAATAACAATAGTATTGAATTACAACAAATTCAGATCAATTATTAACAATAATAATAATAATAATAATAATATTAATATTAATAAAAATAAAATAATAATAAAAATAATTATTATAATAATAGTAATAATAATAAGAAAATTAAAAATTGTATATTTGTGTCAATTTTTAAATTTCGTATTTACGAAACAATTATATTGGTTATATTTGAGAGAGATAAATTTCAAATGAAAGTAGAGAAAAAAAAATAAAATGTGAATTGGAAAAAGTTTAAGTCGATTACAAACTGTCACTGATATTACAAAGTACTTAAGGCGATATTACTTCAATGATATTCTTTCCTCAGAATGGAGTAAATCTTCTGTGAAATGACATCGATTTTTCAAAAAAAAAAAAAAAAAAAAAAAAAAAATTCAGAGGTACTTTTTTTTTTTAAACTGACAGAAATTTTCTACTGAACAAAATTAGTTTTTTTTCAATAATAAATAAATTTATTAATTGCTAATTATATTTAATTAATAAACAAATATTAATTAATAATTATATTCTATTAATAAACAATTATTATTAATTGATAATTAAATTTAATTAATAAATAATATAATTATATTTAATTAATACACAATACTAATAGAATAATTGATAAAAAATATATTAATTGAGTATTAAAGAAATTAATTAAATGCGAAAAAATAGAATAAAAATTGAATAAAGAATAAAAAAAAAACCTTTGCAAAAAGGAGAAATAAAAAAAAAATAGAAGAAGCTTTTTAAACGATTGCACACAAACACCTTGAGAATCGAGCCCACTTCCGGTGACTGAAAACTAGAAGGACTTGGCGTTATATATATAGGTGGAAGTGAAAAGAAATGTGTAAGACAAATAGCGTGGCCATTTTACATTTTCCTAAAAGCCCTTTCTAACCCACCCCCTTTTTCACCCTATCACTATTCACTTCTATCAAGGCGACAGTTTTCTCTCGTCCTTTCGTAATTACTTCAATCGCAATTCATCCGACATGCTTGTTTGCCTCCCCCTTGCCCCTCCTCTTCTTGTTCTTCTTCTTCTTGGTCTCTCTCTCTCTCTCTCTCTCTCTCTCTCTCTCTCTCTCTCTCTCTCTCTCTGTAGCATTTTCCTCTTTCGCCGTTCCCCGATGTAACTGTACATTTGGGATTAAGTGATTGCAAACCCGGACGGATGTATTATCTACACTACTCACCGTGAACACGAGTAAAGGACTAGCAATTATTCTTAATTAACACTATATATAAATTAAATGCTTTGCTCGTTATATTAAAAAGAAGAAGAAGAAGAAGAAAAATGAGAATTGATTAATTACAGTGAAAAAAAAAATTATTTGATTTTAATATAAATTATTTGGTACTAATAAATATTATTTTTAATTCGAATAAAAATTATTTGATTCGAATAAATATATTTATTTGGTGGAATAAAAAATATTTGGTTCAAATAAATATTTAATTGCTCGAATAAAAATTATTTCGTTCGTATAAATATTTATTTGGTTCGAATACAAATTATTTGGTCCGAATAAGTATATTTATTTGGTTGAATAAAAATTATTTGGTCCAAATAAATATTTATTTTATTGAAATAAAAATTATTTTAAATAAATATTTATTTAGTTCGAATACAAATTATTTGGTTCGAATAAATATATTTATTTAGTTAAATAAAAAATATTTGGTCCACAAATAAATGTTTTTTTCGTAGGAATAAATATTTATTTGCTTCGAATAAAAATTATTTGGTGCAAATACAAATGTATTTGTTTCGAATAAAAATTATTTGGTTCAAATACAAATTTATTTGTTTCGAATAAAAATTATTTGTTGCAAATACAAATTTATTTGTTTCGAATAAAAATTATTTGGTTCGAATAAATATTTAAATGCTCGAATAAAAATTATTTCGTTCGAATAAATATTTATTTGGTTCGAATACAAATTATTTGGTTCGAATAAATATATTTATTTAGTTAAATAAAAAATATTTGGTCCAAATAAATGTTTATTTCGTACGAATAAATATTTATTTGGTTCAAATACAAATGTATTTGTTTCGTATAAAAATTATTTGGTGCAAATACAAATGTATTTGTTTCGAATAAAAATTATTTGGTTCGAATAAATATTTATTTGCTTCGAAATAAAAATTATTTGTCTCAAGTAAATATTTATTTAGTAATAATATAATTATTTGAATCAAATAAATTTTTTTTCCAGTGCAGTTAAATAATAATTATAAACAGTATGGTAAAATTATTTTAAATTTTATTTTCTTTTTGTTTATTAATTATATGAAGCATTGAATAGGAAAAAAAATACTTGTCACAGGTAAATTACGCGTACTTTACGAGTGTCGAAGAATTATAATGAATTTTGGATAATTTAATTGTAATTGAAGTGAATTCAAATAGTCTCAAACAATTTAATTGTCTTGAAGAGTCCAAAGTGAATTCAGTCTTAAGTAATTAAAAGGAAATTTATATAACTAAACTTCTTGTTGAAGTTAACTACATAATTACTAATTTTATTGTCCCTTGAATAGAAAAAGAAAAATTGTTTTTATTTTCAAATCAAATTCTATTTGTCAAAAAAATCGATATTACAATGTCAAAATTAAAAGCATATAAAATTTTAACATACTATTTTAAATTTTCTATTTAAATAAAAAAAAATGAACAAATCCTTCTAAAAAGAATAATGCAATCCCTCAAAAAATTGGATTGATTTGAAAATAAAGGTCAATTTATCTTTGTAAACTATTCAAATACAATTTGAATTTCAAATCATTCCCCCCTTTTTTTTAAATAAAGCAATTGGTAAAGTTAAAAAGAAAGCAGCAATTTTCTATGGACTATTTCATGGTCGTTCCACAAAAAAAATGTCAGTCCCTTGTAGAAGTCACGGTAAATTAAAAAAAAAAATAATAATAATAATAAAAAAATATCCGTGATCAACATTCGCTACACGTCGTACCATCAAGCAATATATAACGATGAATTCGAATGCGGGTGGAGGCTGGTTTGTGAAATAATAGTGGGTGTACGCACGACCGCGTTCAACCTGCCGGCAAAAAACAACCCCAATTGGTTATTTTACTATCGCGGTACCAATAGCCGCGGTATGGCAGCTCGCGTTCAAATAATTGGGCAGCAAACGCACCACTGCCCCCAAGCATAATTCGCGTGAAGAGAATTTCTATCGAGTCACTGGGGTTTGATTTAGAAAATTATTCGAGGAACAGGAAGAGAGAAAAAGAGAGAAAGAGAGAGAGAGAGAGAAAAAGAGAGAAAGAGAGAGAGAGAGAGAATAAAGAGAAGGAGAAAGAGAGAGAGAGAAAATTTCAAAAAATTTACACATGTGATTTCGTTCATTTCAAATTCATTTCGAAGAAAAACATTTTCGTATATCGTTGATGAGAAATTCAGAGAGCTAATTATTTGTTCTTTCAGCATCATTTGGACCATAATTAATTATTGCTGTTATAATTGAAATCAGTTAAATTCGAAAATTTACATTCTTTTTAAAAATTTTTAATCAATTTCTTATTGTCTCTTCTAAATCCGAATTAGTGAAAAGTGAGCTACTAATTAATTAGTAAGAATTTTCACTAATTTTTAGTCAATTTTTACTAAAACTTTAGTGAAAAAAATTTTAAACTATTAAATCGAATAGCAATATTTTACTAAAAATTAGTCAAAGTTCTTACTAATACTAATTACATTAGTAAGAATTTTTACTAATTTTTAGTAAAATATTACTATTTAATAGTTTAAAACTATTATAGTTTAAAATTTAGTAGTTTAAAATAGTTTAGTAGTTTAGTAGTTTAAAATAAATCAAATAGCAATATTTTACTAAAAATTAGTCAAAGTTCTTACTAATACTAATTACATTAGTAAGAATTTTTACTAATTTTTAGTAAAATATTACTATTTAATAGTTTAAAACTATTATAGTTTAAAATTTAGTAGTTTAAAATAGTTTAGTAGTGTCACGTCACCGTAACTTTTACACTTATAATTATAAGAATCCTTTTAATCAATACCGAGTTATATGTCTCTGCGACAAGCACACGTGTTTTTGTTACGCCTCTAAATACTTTTCTCTTAAATGTTCAATTTCCGCCCCTTTTTCGCGCAACTAAACATCATTCTTTTATATATAAAAGACCCCTGCGTTTTGTATCCTTCTACGACAATCTACTGTATTTCTATTTCTGTATACATACAAATAGAAGCGAGAAATCTTTTATGATACCAGAAGAGCTCACACCCCCACAAAACAAAATGATCCCTTTCTAATTTTCCCTATGTGCTAAAATCAAACGATGTAATAAATGCGCTCTTTCCAATTATCCTATGTGACGAACCCCTGTGGTATCACCACATTAGAAGAGTACAGCTGCGATTAATCATAGTCATACTCTTTGTATCTTGAAGAAGCTGGTTCACACCCCCCTTTTTACGTTCAACTGAGAGAGAAGGACTGAACTTTGACTTCCAAAATTAGGGTGAAAATATATAGTAGGACAATAAAATTTTATCTATTCTCTTACGAAAACTCAGTATAAAAGGGCTACATTTTCATGGAGAGATCAGTTCTGGAATCCTCTTCATACGTATAACATCAACCAGTTCTCAAAACATCTTCATACGTATAACATCTACTAGTTCTCAAATCATCTTCATACGTGTAACATCTACCAGTTCAGAACTTTTTATCATACACGTTACTTCTACTTCATATTTGGTACCAGTTCACATACGAAATCTAGTACAAGCGTTGTTACTCTGCTCGATTTCATACTCAAGTTCGACTTAGAAGAATCTCTGTGTCAAGTATTAAAAGTTTCTACGTCAAGAAGAGCTGATTCAATCAACTGAACTCCGGACCTGTGGTCATCACCAAGGCCCGTCAACCTTCCTGTGAGCTCTCAAACTATATCTGGTACCAGAAGTTCCTATCATAATTAGGACACAACAGTGGTCCTTTTTCATACATCTTACATCTAAATTTTCAAGGTAAGTTGTAATACTTTTTATCTAAATCCTTCCTAATTCCTTATAAAAATTTGTAGTAACCTTTACATTCCTTGTTGCAGTGGAATGCTGATTTCCCCTTATTTCAAGAATGGTTGCTTCAGGATACTCTCTCTCAAAGATCAATTTTATAACTCTAAATGTTTGTCTAAATAAATTTGTAACCTTGTCATTAAAAATCACTATTCTCTTTCTTTCCTGTACCCTTAGCTCAGAGCCTTCTGCTCTGTAAATGAAACAGGAATTCACTGAATCACCGAGCGGCCACAAATAAAATAAAATATTATTTCTTTAGTTATTTCTCTATTTGAGACGTAACAGAGGAAATATAATTTTTGGTGCATCGGCCGTTGTGAACAGGAAAGAGAATATAAATTTAAAATCTATGCACTAAAAATATAATTTTTGGTGCATCTACCGTTGTGAACAAGAAAGAGAATATAAATTTAAAAACTATGCACTAAAAATATAATTTTTGGTGCTTTGTCCGTTGTGAACAAAAAGAGAATTTAAACTAATAATATAAAAATCGATGCATTAACAGTATAATTTTTGGTGCATCATTTGTTGTGATAAAAAAAAGAGAAATTAAAAAAAAAAATCATTTTTCCTTAAATAATTTCAAATATATAAATGAGAGAGAAAAATATCCTTGAACCAACAAATCTAGAAATTCCTTTATTAATTTTTTTTATTTACACTCATAAACACAAATCAAAATTCTAAGTGAAAGTGATACAAAAGTGAAATAAAAAGCTTAGTTATGTCGTTACCTAATAATCAACAAGTATCTCTTCGCGACGCGTTAGAATTAGTGCCTGTGTTCGATGGAAAAAATATTCCAGTAGTTTCATTTATAGAAGGTTGCCATGAAGCAAAATTAATGTTGCCAGATTCACCCCAAGTGGAGGAAAATTTAGTAAAATTAATTCGTGGAAAGTTAAAAGGAGAAGTTAGAAAATCAATATCGGGAAATATTTTTAAAACAATTTTGGAGTTAGAAGCTCATTTAAAGAAGATATATTTACCAAATAAAAGTATCTATCAATTGCAAGGAGAGTTAGGAAATATTTTTATGAAGGAAAATGAAAGTGTCATATCGTATGCGAATCGAGTAAAAGAATTATCGGATCAGATTTTTGACTCATACAGATTATCGAGTAAAGACGGTAAATTATCCGAAACGATGTTAAAAAATTTAGAAGTAGATATAATATCCTGTTTTCGTCGAGGGCTACGTCCAGAATTAGAGATTCGAATTCCAGATTGCATAACTTTAAAAGAAACAACAAACAAAGCATTAGAGGCAGAACGAAAATTAAATGCGGTTGTAGAGCTTAGAAAAGAAAATTCTTGTAGGCCAAATAATGCAAAAATTACATTTGCTAGTGCAGATATAGTAGTATGTCAAAATTGTAATGTAGAAGGACATACTTCACGCACTTGTCGTAGGTCAGAAAAAAATCAATACTCAGCACAGCATAGGTACCAGCGCTCCGTATTCCGCATGAAGCAGAGACCACCTGTCTATTATCTAAGAAGAGGGATGTCCCCCTCGTTTAGTGAACAAAAGCATTCCCCTTTACAATTACGATTCTCGGGTTTTCCCCAAAATTTACATAATAGAACAAACTCACAATTTCCAAATAAAAATGATTTTCGTACTAATCAACAAAATAGATTTTTTAATGTTACTTGTAAATATTGCAAAAATCGTGGGCATGTTATTAAAAATTGCAGAAAAAGAGAATATAATAATTATAATCAAGGTCAACAGTATCGATCATCCACTTTAATGAACCAGGGAAACGAATAATACCTTCCCATGTCGGGTACGATGGGACAGGTGCTAACAGAAAAAGCGTGCCTAAAAAGCAAATATCTGAACATTTAGAAACCATTCAAATCAATTGTACTAAAGGAAATATGATACCATCTATTTATGTTAATACAGTTTCTAAACCCCTTCATTTAATGATTGATACAGGAGCAGGGTTAAATCTTTTAAAAGAAAAAATGCTTGATTCTACAATGACTTTAAATAAATTAAAGAAAATTCAATTAACAGGTATAAATGAACACCCAGTACACACATTAGGACAAACAAAATTGAATATTTTCGGTTATCCCACAACTTTTAACATAATACCTAATGAAGTTCCCATAGAAGAAGATGGAGTTTTAGGATCAGAATATTTTACAGATAATAATGTCAAAATTAATTATGCTGAAAAATGTTTAGAAGTCAAAGGAAAAATGTTCTATTTCGCATCAAGAAATTTTATTACTCTCCCACCTCGATCAATATCTGACATATTTTTATTTGTTGAAAATTCTAATTTAAAAGAAGGATATGTTCCACTTTTAAATACTGAACCTGGAGTTTACATAGGAAACGCTATAGTCACAAATAATAATGGTAAAGCATACGTAAAAGCAGCAAATACTCTATCAAATTCAGTAAAAATACAAATTCCGAAAGTAATTTTACAAGAATATGATGAAGTTTTTAATAACTCCTCTGACACAAATCAAATTAAAAATAATAAAATAAATATTGAAAATAACACCGCGGAAAAATTATTTGACAATTTTGTATATTCAGAAACCTTGTGCGATAAGCAATTTGGATTTTATAATATTACGGGTAAAGAAAGAATTGAAAAAATATTAGATTCACTTCGTTTAGATCATTTAAAACCAGATGAATTAAAACATGTAGAAGCATTAATCGCGGAATATTCTGAAAGATTTCATTTACCAGGTGAATATTTAACAGCTACCAATGTTCTCCAACATAACATCCCTACTAAAGATGACGAACCAGTATTCACTCGACAATACAGATTTCCCCCAGTGCATAAAGAAGAACTTTTAAGACAAACAAGTGAACTTTTAAAAAATAAAATAATCAAACCTTCTCAATCCCCATATAATACACCAGTATGGATCGTGCCTAAAAAAAATGACAGTCATGGAAATAAAAAATGGCGAATGGTATTAGACTTTCGCAAATTAAATGAAAAAACAATAACCGACTTTTTTCCGCTACCGAATATAAACGAAGTGCTCGAGACCCTTGGAAATGCGCAATACTTCTCTGTATTTGATTTAGCTTCCGGTTTTCATCAAATTAAAATGAGCCCAAAAGATTCTCACAAAACAGCCTTCTCAACCCCATATGGTCACTATGAATTTGACCGTATGCCTTTCGGTTTAAAGAACGCGCCAAGTTGTTTTCAAAGATTAATGAATTGTTGTCTATCCGGTCTTATTGGTACAGATTTATTTGTATACCTTGATGATGTAGTAATTTTTGCAAATACTCTTGAAGAACATCAAGAAAAATTTGATAATTTTATGTCTCGACTGTGTAACGCAAATTTAAAATTGCAACCAGATAAATGCGAATTTCTCAGACCCGAAGTAGTTTATCTTGGACACATAATTGATAAAAATGGAGTCCGACCTGATCCGAAAAAGATAATTGCTGTTAAAAATTTTCCAGTTCCCAAAAACGTAAAAAATATAAAACAATTCTTAGGTCTTGCCGGTTATTATCGAAGATTCATTAATAATTTTTCTAAAAAATCTGGACCTTTAACACAACTTTTGAAAAAGGACGTAACTTTTCAATGGACAGATAAACAACAAGTAGCTTTCGAAATTTTAAAAAATGAACTTTGCGAAGAACCACTCCTACAAAGACCAGATTTTGAAAAACCTTTTATTCTTACAACTGATGCATCCGGTTATGCTATTGGCGGCATATTATCACAAGGCGAAATTGGTAAAGATAAGCCCATTGCTTATGCGTCAAGATCTTTAAACGAACATGAAGTAAAATACGACACTTATAATAAAGAGGCCCTTGCGATTGTATATTGTGTTTTACATTTTAGACATTTTCTCTATGGTAGGAGATTTAAAATTGTTACCGATCATAAACCATTATTATGGTTTCAAAAATCAAGCGATCCTTGTTCTCGCGTAACAAGATGGAAATTAAAATTAGCTGAATACGATTTTGAGATGTTATACAAGGCAGGAAAAATGAATGTTAATGCGGATGCATTTTCCCGAAATCCAGTAACTTATGTGAAAAAATTTGATCGCTGCATCCCAGAATACGAAGAAGAAAAAAAAGAAGAATATGACGAAGAAGAAGACGACAATGAAGAAAACGAAAATTCAGATGAAATCGAAGATGATGGTGTTTATTGTAATGAAGAATTTACTGACAAAATAAATGTTGAAAGTGTATCTACGAATAATGAATTAAATCTTGTTAAAAAAATAATAAGTTTGATATATGAGAGTACGAAAAATAAAAAAGTTAAAAATCTTTGTGAAAAAATTAATAATGAAGAGTATCCGATAAATCTTGAAAGTGATAAATGTATTGCAGTGATGACTAGAAGAAAATCAAAGAAATTAAGAGAAGAAGCTACTAGTTCCAAGAATTTAAAAGAAAAAGTGCAACGTTCGTGTCAAAAATCAAGTGAAAAAGTGCAAAATTCAAGTGAAGAAATAAAAAATTCTAAATCTAATTCTAGTAATAAAATTGACGAAATTAAATCAAGGCGAAGTGAAATCAATGTGCGAAATTCGAAAAATGTGAAAAATACAAAATCTATTCAAAGTCCGCGAAATCAAGAAATTATTCAAAAATCAGTTCGAAATCTTAGAAATCGCGAAAATTTGCAAAAAATAAATTATAATGAAGATTTAATGACTGATGAGGATGAAAATTCCATCAAAAGAAAAAGAGGTAGGCCTAAAGGATCAATTTCTAAACAAAAAACGCGTAAAATTAGTGAAGATATCAAGTGCGAAAGTGAAGATTCGGAAGAAAATTCAGATCCAGAATATATTAAACAAAATCAATTTTATCAACCTTTTAGTGCGGAAGAATATGTAAGTTCAAGTGATGATAGTGTTGAAGATTTTCCTCATGAGGAAATTATTGAAGATAATGCGAAATCAAAAAGAAAAGAAAATATAGAAGAAGAATACGATAGTGATTCCGACGATTTAGAGGAAATATATTTTCCTAACGAAATTTCAAATTCTAAACAAACTCAAAGAAAAATCAATGATGAGCATGAATGTCAACGCCCTCCTGCTGAGCCCCCTCCTGAGTTCCCCCTTGACCCTTTTCTAAACGAACAAAACATGGGTGAATTAGGAAAATCATTTCATGGACCCTTATGTACTAATATAGTGGAATGTAAAGACCAGTTAAGAATGCGGAAAGATAATTATGCGTACTTTTTATCTACAACAGGTGTCCCTTTAGATAATGGTTCTCGAAGTCTAAATAAACAAAATGAACTTCCTCAATTCAAAAATTTGTTAATTAATGAAGCTAAAGAAATTAAAAAAGGAAATTTTTTACACATTGCTTTACCAATTACTACAGAATCAAGTGAAAGTCTTACTCAAATAACAAATAATATCAAATTAACAATTGAATCATTTAAAAATTTAACAGAAAAATTAAAATTAAAATCAGTTAGTATTGCAAAAACAACAGTCATTAATCACGTAAATTGGCAAGATATCGAATTAATTCTTAAAGAAACTTTTCAAGATTCTTGTACTAAAGTTATAATTTGTAAAGGTTATGTTCAATATGCAACAAATGAACAAAGACAAATTTTGATTGAAGAAGCACATTCCTCTGCTATAGGCGGTCACAAGGGAGTTACGAAAACCTATAATAGAATTCGGCAAAAATATTTTTGGGAAAATATGAAATTAGACATTCAAAAATATATTCAAGCATGTTTACAATGTCAGTTGAAAAAGTTAGTTCGAGTAAAAACTAAAAACCCAATGGTTATTACTGATACACCAGGAACCGCGTTCGAAAAAATTTCTATGGATATAGTAGGACCTTTGCCAGCAACAGAATCGGGAAATGAATGCATTTTAACTATACAAGACTGCTTAACAAAATATTCTATTGCTGTCCCCTTACCAAATCAACAAGCCAGTACAATAGCTGATGCTTTTGTAAAGAAATTCATTTGTACTTTTGGCTCTCCAAAAGGCGTTTTAACAGATCAAGGTACAAATTTTTTGAGCAATCTTATGAAGCGATTAGCAAAACGATTTCGTATTCGACAATTTAAAACTACTTCTTTTCACCCTCAATCAAATGGTTCATTAGAAAGATCGCATCATGTATTAGCAGAATATCTTAAACAATTCATCAATAAAAATACTCAATGGGATGATTTATTAGAATTAGCTATGTTTTCTTATAATACAAGCGTCCATGAAGGTACTAAATGTACACCCTATGAGTTAGTTTTCGGTAGATTACCAAGATTACCTTCAAGTTTACCACTTTTGGAAGAAGAAAAACTCGAGACCTATGATGACTATTTAGTAAAATTAGTTACAAAATTACATGATATTCAATCTCTCGCGCAGAAAAATTTAATTGAATCTAAAGAAAAATCAAAAACTTACTATGATCGCAAAGCTAACCCTCAAAATTTTAAAATCGGAGATAGTGTATTTTTATTACAAGGTCCCAAACCGAAAAAATTAGGTAATCAATATACAGGACCACATGAAGTGTTAGAAATATTGAGTAAAGGAAACATAAAAATTAAAATAAATAAATCACCAAAAATTGTACACATTAACAGACTTCGCTTGTCTCATATTCATCATGCTAACCAAAATTAATTTAAACATTTCTATAAAATATAGCAAGAATAGTGAATTAATTCAAATCTTAATACACATCCTTCAATATATTCACTAAATACACATAAACAAAACAATTTCCTTTTGCAACATTATTGTTTGCTCTTATAATTATAATTCTCCATTAATACAATTAACTTTTTTATTAAAGTAAATAATCCAGTTTGCATATTCTTAAGCATTAAAATACGAATAAAGAAAAGGCATTGTCAGTAACAAAATAAATAAATATTATAAAAAAAATATATAATTATCTGTAATAAATACAGATGACTCGAATTTTATATTGAACAACTGGAGTATTTTCTTAAGCATACATTTTAATTTTTAGATATAATAAAAAAGAGACATTAAATAATTGATAATAATATAGAGATATTTCTGTTTCAGGTGATTAAAATATATTATGGACATTCATTATATTAATATTTGCTATTTTTCTTCCAGGATCTATTTTTACATTATAAAATTTACTTTTTTTTTCTTTTAAATATTTCGTATAAGAAAGTTTCATATTAATATTTTGTTTTTTTTCCAAATTCAAATATTCGAAAATAAAAATAAAAAAAAAATCAATTTTAAAAATTTTTAAACTTCATTTTCTTGTAGTTCGTATCAATACCGAAATTTGATTACCACAATGTGACACGAAATTTTGAAATCTAAAACATGTAAATCGAGATTGAAATTTTTTTTCCAAATTCAAAATATTCGAAAATTTATATAAAAAATGCCAGATAAAATCGTAAATATCTCGTAAACTATAATCCTAATTGAAAAATGTCATCGATTTCAAAAATTATTTATTTTAAAAAAGAAGAGAAGCATGTAGTCTTGAAAATGAGAACAACGTTACCTGATAGAATCTTATATTCCTTTAGGTAATATGAACGGGCATGGTAAAAATAAATAAATTTTCCAATTCGTGTTATGGAGAATTTATCAATCGAATTTAGTTTTCTAAACCAATATATTGATTACTGGAGTCGAGGAATTAAAAAATAGCAATATGCCATTTAGAACATGGAATGATTGTATTGAAATCAAAAATTAAAAAAAAATTCTATTGATAAAGATAAAAGGAAAGATTGCAACTAATTAAGCAAATGCAGCTTATCTTGTGAGCAATGTTTCGAAAAATATCATATAGCAAGAAATTGTTACAATAAAAAAAAGAACGAAAATTATCCAATTAATTAATATTAAAGCCAAAATTCTTTAAATCAATGTTGTAAATTCTATTCATGTCAAAACTTCGAATACTTCTCGTTTTTCTCTTAAAGGAGGGAGGGATGTATAAGCTTATGTAAATCTGTTTCAAAAATTATACCTGCGTTCAGAAAGGAAAATGTTAGAAATTTTTTTTTCTGCCTTCCTCCTTTTCGTAAATATATGTGGATGAAAATCTTTAACAGAATAATATAACATTTCAAAAGTATAAATTATGTATGAAAAAAAAATAATAATTGAACTCTGTCATCATCAGAATGTAATCTATCTGTATGCACTATTTATTGAAAACTTATATCTTATTCTAAATTAACCAATGTGTAAAGAGCAAATAATAATAATGCATCCTTAAAATCTTGTATAATACATGGTATGAGTGTCTTTATAAATATAATTAAAATTCCTTTTTATATACTACTTCTACTAATTCTGTGAGCTTTTACGAAAGTATTTCAAATTTGTATATGCTTCTATACATAAGATCCCAATCTCTATGATTAAATCATTTTTAAATCATGTATGACTATTAACTCAAAAATGATAGTACGGGATATGTGTGAAAATCTTTGAAATCATTAACAATAATATTCGTATGTATTTTTCAATATATATATAAACTTGTATCTTAACTTGGTGTGAATAAGGTGTGAAACTATATTATGTGTATGACGTATTTTCTCTTAGGTCTTTTAAACATTGATGTCTAAAAACTTTACATAATATAATCAAAATTGTAAGTGACATTTCCCTCAAATAACTTAACTCTTCTCAAAAACTGAATTCGTAAATTATTCAACTTCATTTCTAATTTCCGAATTTTAAAGGGGGGAGGTGTCACGTCACCGTAACTTTTACACTTATAATTATAAGAATCCTTTTAATCAATACCGAGTTATATGTCTCTGCGACAAGCACACGTGTTTTTGTTACGCCTCTAAATACTTTTCTCTTAAATGTTCAATTTCCGCCCCTTTTTCGCGCAACTAAACATCATTCTTTTATATATAAAAGACCCCTGCGTTTTGTATCCTTCTACGACAATCTACTGTATTTCTATTTCTGTATACATACAAATAGAAGCGAGAAATCTTTTATGATACCAGAAGAGCTCACACCCCCACAAAACAAAATGATCCCTTTCTAATTTTCCCTATGTGCTAAAATCAAACGATGTAATAAATGCGCTCTTTCCAATTATCCTATGTGACGAACCCCTGTGGTATCACCACATTAGAAGAGTACAGCTGCGATTAATCATAGTCATACTCTTTGTATCTTGAAGAAGCTGGTTCACACCCCCCTTTTTACGTTCAACTGAGAGAGAAGGACTGAACTTTGACTTCCAAAATTAGGGTGAAAATATATAGTAGGACAATAAAATTTTATCTATTCTCTTACGAAAACTCAGTATAAAAGGGCTACATTTTCATGGAGAGATCAGTTCTGGAATCCTCTTCATACGTATAACATCAACCAGTTCTCAAAACATCTTCATACGTATAACATCTACTAGTTCTCAAATCATCTTCATACGTGTAACATCTACCAGTTCAGAACTTTTTATCATACACGTTACTTCTACTTCATATTTGGTACCAGTTCACATACGAAATCTAGTACAAGCGTTGTTACTCTGCTCGATTTCATACTCAAGTTCGACTTAGAAGAATCTCTGTGTCAAGTATTAAAAGTTTCTACGTCAAGAAGAGCTGATTCAATCAACTGAACTCCGGACCTGTGGTCATCACCAAGGCCCGTCAACCTTCCTGTGAGCTCTCAAACTATATCTGGTACCAGAAGTTCCTATCATAATTAGGACACAACAGTGGTCCTTTTTCATACATCTTACATCTAAATTTTCAAGGTAAGTTGTAATACTTTTTATCTAAATCCTTCCTAATTCCTTATAAAAATTTGTAGTAACCTTTACATTCCTTGTTGCAGTGGAATGCTGATTTCCCCTTATTTCAAGAATGGTTGCTTCAGGATACTCTCTCTCAAAGATCAATTTTATAACTCTAAATGTTTGTCTAAATAAATTTGTAACCTTGTCATTAAAAATCACTATTCTCTTTCTTTCCTGTACCCTTAGCTCAGAGCCTTCTGCTCTGTAAATGAAACAGGAATTCACTGAATCACCGAGCGGCCACAAATAAAATAAAATATTATTTCTTTAGTTATTTCTCTATTTGAGACGTAACAGTAGTTTAGTAGTTTAAAATAAATCAAATAGCAATATTTTACTAAAAATTAGTCAAAGTTCTTACTAATACTAATTACATTAGTAAGAATTTTTACTAATTTTTAGTAAAATATTACTATTTAATAGTTTAAACCTATTATAGTTTAAAATTTAGTAGTTTAAAATAGTTTAGTAGTTTAGTAGTTTAAAATAAAAAATCAAATAGCAATATTTTACTAAAAATTAGTCAAAGTTCTTACTAATACTAATTACATTAGTAAGAATTTTTACTTATTTTTAGTAAAATATTATACTATTAGATTTAGTAGTTTAAAATTTTTTTCACTAAAGTTTTAGTAAAAATTGACTAAAAATTAGTGAAAATTCTTACTAATTAATTAGTAGCTCACTTTTCACTAATTTAGATTTCGAAAGTATATTATTATACTCCCTTAATCTAAATTAGTAAAATTTTTAACTAATTTGAATTAATTACTCACTGTTTTGAATTAGTTAAATTTTACTAATTCTATTCTAATTAATAGTAAAAAAAAAATTTAATATCGAATTAGTAAAATTCAACTAATTCAAAAATAAAAAATTAATTTAACTAATTCTATTCTAATTGATTATAAAAAAAAATTATTTTAAATATTTTTTTAGAAATATTTTAAATATTTTTTTAGAAATATTTTAAATATTTTTTTAAAATTATTTTAAATATTTTTTCGTCTTATCACTTTATTTATTTTGTAGTAAAACTTAAAAATGGAATATTTACTTTATTTGTTTTTTTAGTCCAACTTGCATAAATAAAGATAAAATAAAAGTTAAATTCAATTTTCATATATTGAAAATAAAGTCCATATTAATTTTCTTTGATAATATTTTTTTTTTTTTTTTTTTCGTAAAAACCGCACCACTACTTTGTTTATGTTTCATGTGAAATCTCTTCTTTTTTTTTGTCCTCTGTTTATCGGCAATATTAGCTTATGAAAAAGTCAAATTATTCCGATCGATATCGCACAGCTGAAAATTAAATATTTATTGACACATTTATTTTCCGCTTAAGTGTACTGCTTGTTTGTTGTAAAAAAAAAAAGATTCTCTCATTCATGTTTGCAGATGCGCCTCTCACCTTTTTCTCTTCACTGCTTACTTTCTTTCTTTTTAATCTTCCTCCATGCTTTTTTCAATTTTTTTTTCTACTTTTTTTTCTACTTTTTTTTTTTTTTTTTTTTTTTTTTTTTTATTTTTTTTTTAGTTTCTTTTTAGTTTTTTTTAGTTTTTTTTTCTTTTTTTTCTGTAAGAGACGACCACAAACGATTTCCGTGCGATTCGTACACCCGTGTGGCAAAATGCAAAAATGAAGCAGAGAACGTTGGGGAGGCAATCATCATTACTTAGCGCACTTTCCCTTCAGCTTTGTCTCACATTCCGTAGTTTCTCTCCTCTCTCACGACTTGCGGTATGCATTTCTCCATTTTCCTTTCCCCTTTTTAGCGGCTTTATTCAACTTTTTTTTTTTTTTTTCACTTGCCCAAGACTCTTTCGTCTTTATCACTAGACGCGGTCTTCCATTTTTTTTTCGCGCAACCTTCGCGTGTTACATTTCGTTTGTCGAAGCTTTCACAAAAATTTTTCTTTTGTAACTTTTTTTTTTGTTTTTGTTTTAATGAAAGATCATTTTTTTCACCTCATTTATTGTATTTTCTATATTAATGGAATTAATATCAAAATATGAAAATTATAAAATTATTATATTTCACAATTATAATGGAATTAATATTAATTAATAACAATTAATGTAAAATATAATTCTACGAAAATTAATTAATTAATTAATTAAGAAATGATTATATTTTATATTAATGGAATAAATAATATTAATTAATATAATAATACTAGGAAATTATTATTTATCCTAATATTATTACAGAGTGTCTACTAGTCCTGGAAATGTCCTGGGATTTGAAAAAATGTCCTGGAATGTCCTTGAAAGTTCTGGAATTTTAATTTTTTTTTTTTTTTTGCTTTTAAATTTCCAAAAATTTATAATTTTGTCAATCAAGTTAAAAAAAATTCATTAAATAAGTAAAATGAAAATTTACTTAAGTAATTAATTAATTTTTTAATAATTTCTGAAAACAATAGTTAAACCAAAAAATTTTTTATTCCTTAAGAAATTTTTCCTGGAAAAATAAGAAATTTGTCCTGAAAAGTCCTGAAAAAGTCCTGGAATTTTAATTCAGATTTTTAGTAGATAATTTATTAATTATACTAGGAAAATTATGAAATTATTTTATTTTGCATTAATGGAATAAATATAAATTAACATAAAATAATAATTTTCATTAAATTTTAATTTATAAATTAAAAAAATTACATAAATTATAATTCAATTAGAGCAGATTTTACGACAATGAATTTTAATAAATAATTACGTTAAAATTCACAACTTTTACTGTAAATATAAAATACACATACACACATATATATAGAGGGATATTAAACTATATAATATACAAAAAAAAAAAAGTTGGTCAGGAAAAATGCTAGGAATTTAATAAACGAGTTTTTGCGGCCACTGAATAGTTTGAAGTTTCTCTCTAATGATAAATTTTACCAAGTTCTTTTATTCTCCAATAAAGTTTTATTAATTATATATAATAATGAATAGTGATTTAACTCATGTTCGTATTTCATTTAATACCACTCTGTGTATTCGTGTGTGTGTATGGATATATATATATATAGTGAAATTTATTAGAGCATTATACTGAAAACCTTTTATTAAAGCAGTAATGTAATCAATGCCGGTTTTGATGTTGATATTATTATTAAATCTTCCACCTGTTTGTACAGTGTGAATACTAAAATGTCCATTGATACATCATTGATTCGAAAATCGTAATTAATTGTATAAAATATGTTGAAAAACATTTTCCAAAAAAAAAAGAAGGAAACACAATGACGTAAAATTTTTATTATTTAAACAAAAAATCCTAACAAATATTGTTAACAAATTTTTTTTTTTATTCAAATATTTAGTTTCAACCAATTATAATTTCAATAATAATAATAATTATTATAATAATTACTGCAATAGTTATTGTTATTTAATAATAATTATTATAACAATTATTGTAATTGTAATAATAATAATTATTACAAGAATTATTATAATCATTGGAATAATTATTATAACATTTATTATAATTATTGGAATAATATTAATAATAATAATAATAATAATTATTATTATAATAATTATAATAATAATAATAATTATTATTATAATAATTGTAATAAATATTAATTATTTAAATAATTAAAATTATAATTGCTTGAAACAATTAAATTGATTTGTTTTTTTTTTGTCTAATAAAATTATAACCGATTCATGATAATCATGGGAGATGGCAAATATTATTTTGAAACAATTAATAATCGAAGAAAATTACATCAGAATGTAAATAGCTTGTTTCGCTCGATGTCCATCGGTCAATGATTTGTATTTTCATGTATATATATATATATCAACATATTATGATTGGCAGTTGTGCTGCTACTGGAGTCTTGTAATTGTTTGTTGCACGATTTTCACAATCTCTTCCGTGTTTGCTTGCATGCAACCCGATCATTTATTAGATACAAATTTTTATAATTGTTTCAACTGTTTTTTTTTTTTTTTTTTTTTTATTTTTTTATTTCTCAAACACTGAAAAATTTATTCAAATAATCAATTTTATTTTACTCCCACCAAATAAATATTTATCTTGAACCAAATAATTTTTGTTATTATAATTATTTGGTTTGTAAATAAATATTTCTATTCGGGAAAAATAATTTTATTTAATGTAAATATATTTATTTGGAATAAATAAATTTTTTTTTTTAGTAAAAATAATTATATTTAGTAAAAATAATTATATTTAGTAAAAATAATTATATTTACTAAAAATAATTATATTTAGTAAAAATAATTATATTTAGTAAAAATATATTTATTTGGCATAAACAAATATTTTCATTCGGTACAAATATTCTTATCTAATAAAAATAAATATTTTCTTACAATTATATCGATAAATTGTTCAGTGGGGGATTTGTTTTTTTTTTTTGCACTGACCTGACGAGAAAGAATGTTTTTTCCTTTTTAATCTTAGTGGACCGATCGGCCATGTCTTTTTGCTAAAGAAAAATCAACAGCAAGGTGCCGTAAAGTATCTGTTTACCTTCGAAATGGTCTCGAATGCAATCCTGCTTCGGCATCCTTGCATAAGGCATGAGAACGTAAATAATGGCATTACACAGACAGCACTGACTGATTTCAATGTGTGTGTGTGTGTGTGCGGTCCACGTTCACTTTTCTAGATCGAGAGACTCTTCCACACGCATACATTTATTTATGTATTTGTATGTGTTATATATATATAGTTTCACATCCAAGACATAGCCAAGTGAATTTTTATGGGGCCCAGACTGTGGAAGGCCAGCCAAGTTCATGGATACCTTCGCGCAAGAATTGCACTGGAGAAGGGAAGTCCCTCCCCCACATTCTTTGTTTCTCACTGTTTCACATTGCAACGTTACGTGTTTCACGTTACTAAAAAAAAAAATTGTATTTTTTCCTTTATTTCCCCACTTGGAATGATTCCGCGGAAAGTGCCCCCTGGAGGTTCTATCAGAATTCCGTCGGAGTTCCAAAGAATTTCCGATGGGATTCCGACGGAGTTCTGACGGAATTCCGATAGTTTTTTTCAAAATTTTTAGAGTCCTAATTCCCTCGGAATTCCGATTGTTTTTTTCAAAATTTTTAGAATCCTAATTTCGTCGGAATCCGATTAATTTTTTTCAAAATTTTTAGAGTCCTAATTCCGTCGGAATCCCATCGAAAATTCTTTGGAACTCCGATGGGATTCCGACGGAAATCCGATTAATTTTTTTTCAAAATTTTTAGAGTCCTAATTCCGTCGGAATTCCGATTGTTTTTTTCAAAATTTTTAGTCCTAATTCCGTCGGAATCCGATTAATTTTTTTTCAAAATTTTTAGAGTCCTAATTCCGTCGGAATTCCGTCGGAATCCCATCGGAAATTCTTAGGAACTCCGGTGGGATTCCGACGGAAATCCGATTAATTTTTTTTTTAATTTTTAGAGTCCTAATTCCGTCGGAATCCCATCGGAAATACTTTGGAACTCCGATGGGATTCCGACGGAGTTCTGACGGAATTCCGATTAATTTTTTTTCCAAACTTTTTAGAGTCCTAATTCCGTCAGAATTCCGTCGAAATCCAATCGGAAATTCTTTGGAACTCCAATGGAATTCCGACGGAATTATGTTGGAAGTTCCGGCGGAATTCTGATAGAACCTCCAGGGGGCACATTCCGGGGAATCTTTCCAAGTGGGTCAATTTTATTTATTTTTTTTTTTTTTGATTTTATTATTCTATAAATTTATTTATTATTATTATTATTTCTATAAACTAGTTGGGAAAAAAATTTTGCTAATAGGGCTAATTTCCACTGGAAATATAGAAGAAGAAAAAATTTGTGAGAACGAATTAATAATAATAATTTGTAACACATTCTTTTTTTTTGTCTCAAAGTTTCGTTAGGCTAAGTAGTTTTTTTTTCTCAAAAACAAATTGAACGTCAATATTTTTTTTCCCCTCTCACAAGACACGAAACTTTTTTCAGTTGTGCTTGACTGATTTAATTACAAGTTTTCGCTTTTTTTCCGAATCTCGAAATAGAAATAAAAAGAAAATATCACTTCGATTTATCAGAAGAGACAATCAGCTTTAAAAGACAATTAAAATCAGAATTTTCCTCTTTTTTTTTGTTGAATTTTTCTTCTCAATTAAATGCATCTTCTTCTTCCTTGTTGAGAAATACGTTTCAACTAATATAAATATATAAAAAAATAATATTTAATTTTTTTTTATTTAATTATTTAATTTTTTTTTGTATTTTTTTTATTTAGTTTTTTTGATTTAATTTGAAAATTTTACTTTCAAGGAGACGAATTAGAAAAATAATATCGATGCAGGAGTGAAAATAAGAGAAGTTGATTTCTAGTTGGTCGATTTTAAGAAAAGGTTAAATTGTCCTTTGCCGAATCATGAAGTAAATCTTCTCTGCAAGGGCTCTTGAAACTTTGGCTTTCTCCATCTTGAGAAGTAAAGTTGTTATACCAATGCGCCACTTGGTTACGGTTAGTTAGGTTCCATGATTGCCGGTGCTTGAATTTCGACCGAAAGACCTCTAAATGTAATGTTGCAGCACCTTAGAATTACCATCATGACTCCATTAACAATCGAATATTGCTCTTGATGCAATTATCCGAAAGCAAAAAAAAAAAAAAAAAAGTTGTTGATTTTCAATTTTTTTTGAAACTGTTTTCAAGTGGAATCAGTGATAAAAGTCAAGTACAGTCAGACACAATTTTCTTCAAATTTTTCTGTTAGTGGAAAAAAGTCAATTTTAGTCAGACTTGTATTTTTTGGTACAAACTAGTGAAAACGTCCAATTAGTAGTAAAAGTCAAGTAGGGTCAGACAAAAAATTGAGGATTTAAGTTTTGGTTTCAGTAGAAAAAGTCAGTTTTAGTCAGACTTGTATTTTTTGGTACAAAATAGGGAAAACTTAAAATTAGTAGTAAAAGTCAAGCAGGGTCAGACAAAAATTCAGGATTTAAATTTTGGTTTCAGTGGAAAAAGTCAGTTTTAGTCAGACTTGTATTTTTTGGTACAAAATAGTGAAAACCTACAATTAGTAGTAAAAGTCAAGTAGGGTCAGACAAAAATTCAAGATTTAAATTTTGATTTCAGTGATAAAAGTCAAGTACAGTCAGACACAATTTTCTTCAAATTTTTTTGTCAGTGAAAAAAGTCAAATTTAGTCATACTTGTATTTTATAGTATAAAATAGTGAAAACCTCCAATTAGTAGTAAAAGTCAGTAGGGTCAGACAAAAATTCAGGATTAAAATTTTGATTTCAGTGGAAAAAGTCCGTTTTAGTCAGACTTGTATTTTTTGGTACAAAATAGTCAAAACCTACAATTAGTAGTAAAAGTCAAGTAGGGTCAGACAAAAATTCAAGATTTAAATTTTGATTTCAGTGGAAAAAGTCCGTTTTAGTCAGACGTTTCGAATTCAAATTTTAGCTTCAGTAGTAAGATCAATTTTTTGTTAGACAAAAAATTATGATTACAAATTATTTTAATTATTATTATTATTATTATTATTATTATTATTATAATTATTATTTTAATTATTATTATTATTATTATAATTATTAATTTTTACAAAAATTATTCGTGCTAATAAAAAAAAAATAGACGAATAAAAATACTAAATTGTTTAATTTCAAAAAAAATTAATTAAATGGAAAAAAGAAGTAAATACTTTATGTCAAAATTGTAAATCTCTCCCCCCCCCATAAAAAAAATAATACAATGCCCCGACAAAATGGGGGAAAAAACACTTTGCTCTTTTAAATTATTAATTGCTCGCACAAAAGGCATATAAAAAAAAAAAACTTTCTCGATCTTTTTATTTTTATTTATTTTTTTTTTTTTTTTTGTCGACAGAAAATGTAACATTTTGATTACAGTTTTACTTGCCAGCCGTAACAAATGTTATTCAGGTGATTGCAACTTGCTCTCAAGTATTTTTAGTGGCTATTTTACGGGTTTTCCTTCCACATTGTATACATGAAAAGCTCGCGGGGATGAACCGCGCGCAGTTTTATATAGTATAAAATCTGCTATAACACTATGCGTTATACTACTTTCTCGCGCGTAATACCCTTGCGGGAAAAAACATATACATTTTAGGGAAGGGGGGTGGGGTTAAGGGGGTGGAATGAGGGAAGCAAATTCGCTTTGCCAGCCGACCAGTAAACAGTTTACCGCACTTCTTTAAGAACTTGAGACTTGAAAAGAAAAGGAATCAAAAAAAAAAAAAAAGGAAAAAAAAATGAACGTTTAGTCGCTTCAGTGATTTTTTACGCGTCGTTAGCTTCACTTGGCAAGTCGTCGTTACAGGTCATTTACTGTATGGGCTGACATCGATCGGACCTTCGACGAAAATGAAATATCGTCCCCCCTTCCCCCCTTATAAAACCCCATGACAAGAAAAAATTTCCCCCCTCATTCTTTTTGAAGGGGGAAAAAAAAGAAAAAAAAATGAAAATCATATCTGCGAATTTTTCTTTTGACACTTTTTCAATATGAAATGTTTTATTTGAAATATGTGCGTGAATTTTTTTTTTCTATAGAAATAAAAAGGGAAAAGAAAAATTAAGTTAGTTTTGTTAGTTTCAAAGTAAATGCTAAACGGAATTTTTGACAAATGTTTTGAAAATAGTATTTTTATATTTACTATTTCGGGAGTAATTTTTTTTTTATAACAGTAAATTTTTTTTAAAATTCGATTATTTTGAAAATTTGGAGCTAAAAAGTCTTTGTAAAATTAATTATTTCACACCCTAAAAAAGTAATCTTGATTCTAGTGAATTCCTCGTTTGATGCATATTTTCCTCTTATATATATTGTATCAAAAGTAATAATCTTCACTTGAGAGGATTTTCCTCTCGCATATAATTTGACAATTATGGTTATAAACTGATAAAGAAAAGCTATTATCATGCACTAAATTAAATATTAAATATTATTAATGATTTATAGTTAATTACTTACATTAATTAATAGATTTGTTTATTTATTTAACTTTAATTCAATGTTTTTGACATCAGAACCTCAAAAAAATTGTTTTGTTTTATTATTACTCAGCAAAGAATAAAAATATTCTATACATTCAAGTGGAATACTTTTGTTTTAAGAGGAAAAATTGAGAGGATATTAGAAGAGGATTTTTCCTCTAAATATGAGATTACTTTTTTCAGGGTGCAATTATTATTATTATTAATTATTATGAAATAATTCCTTTAATGTTACTTTAATTATTAATAAAATTTTTCGAAATTTCAATAATTTAAAATAGTTTTCTATTAAATTCTTTAAAATACAATTATTGCACGGAGAAAAATGGAAAAACGAATAAAATAACTTTTACTACTTTAAAAGTAATACCGGAACTGCCCGTAATTTCTGCCCATTTATGGCAATTTTAACTCCAGAAATAGTAAAATTTACTATATCCGAAATAATCTTTACTATTTCAGTAGTAAATTTTACTATTTCTAGAGTAAAAATTGATAGAAATACGCAGAAATTGCTGACAGTTCCGGATTTACTTTTAAAATAGTAAAAGTTACTTTATTCGTTTTTCTATTTTTCTCCGTATAAAATTTTTTTTTACAAAAATTCTTGAGCAATTCTAATTTAAAAAATTTCCAATTCAGAATCTCTCAAATTTTGATTTCAAAAATCTAGACTGCAGTGAAAAAAAAATTTATTTGATTCAAATACCGATGTATTTGGTTATTATCAAATAAATATTTACTTGAATCAAATATTTTTTATTTGATTCAAATAAAAAAATTTTTGATTCAAGTAAATATTTATTTGATAATAACCAAATACACCGGTATTTGAATCAAATAAATTTTTTTTTCAGTGTGTAGCTCTTTTGAAATTCAATTATTTTTTAAATTTCTATTGAAATGTTTCGCCAAGTTAATTATTATATATAGAATAATTTAATAATTTTGAATAATTATTTTTAATAATTTCATATTTTTAAATAATTTTTAATAGTTTTTAACAAAGTATATCGGAATTTCATGTTAATAAATAAAAAATATTACTTATTTATTAATTTTTGTTTTTTAAACATAAAATATTCAATATTCTATTTGTGCCAGTTTTATTCAAATGGAAATGTTAGAAATCAATTTATCCAGAAGGATAATTGGTTTTACCTTCAAAGGGGAAAAAAATATCGTTTCAAATGGAATCGAACCGATTATCATTCTTTTCATATTGGGAAGTCGGAATAATTCCAAGTGAACAAAAAAAAAAAAAAAAAAAGAGAGGGGCGATGGCGAAGGGTTTTTAGGATGGCAAAAAAAAAAAAAAAAAAGAAAAAAAAAGGGTGGTAGAGTAGTGGGGTTTGGAGAATTGAAGGTGGCAAAGGATCGAGCTTGAAAACACTGGAAAGTAATCCTCGTAATGGCTCTCGATATTCGACGAACAAGCCGCTAATTAAGGACTCGTTGAATTATAGACGAATGAATATTCCACAGGAAATTTTCATAGTTGAAACAAAAGATTCGGAGAAGCGCTTATTATTCGTTTGCCGCTTTTTAATTGCTTTAATGAAAAATAATTAAATACCGAATATTACATGTAGGTGAATTTTTAAATTCTCCTTTTTTTTATCATTGATGATTTTTTTTTTATATTTTAGTTATTTATTTTATTATCTAATTACTATTTCCCTTTTTTTAAATTTTTTTTCAATTTATTATAATTTCTTTCCTATTGTTTCTTTAGATTAATGTTTTATTATATATATTTTTTTGTGGAAATTATTATTTTTTTCCCCTCAATATTGTATTATGTATTAATTTACTATTTCTTTGTTTGTTTCAGGTGAGTTTCATAAGTGTCATTAATTATTCAAATTCAACTGCAGTTTGGTGAGAAAAATTATAATATAATTATTAATATTTAATAATAATTCAAAATAGAATTAAATAATGATAATTGAAATTAATATTTAAAAAATTGAAAACTTAATTTTTAAAGTGATCAATTTTTTTTTCTTTCTAAAAATATTGAAATAGAATTTATTTAAAGAATTTGCTATTTTGTTCGCTTGATTTCGACAGAAAATCATTTTTAGGTGGGTAAAATGAAAGAATTTTCTTCCCAGACAACGTCAGATAGGAGAAATGACATTTCGGAGAGCTCTGCAACTGATTGCGATGCCATTTTGGTGGTAAAATTTTGTTAAAAAATTCATGATATTACTCTCTCTCTCTCTCTCTCTCGAGCTTGGAAAAGACTAATCACAAATTGGTTATCCTAGGTCGTGGGTTGATCACTCCTTTAACAAGTTATTCATTCGGTATTATATTTTTGAGTGCATCGTTCCAGATCCGACAGATTTCAATCTAATTAGTTTTGTCTCCCGTCACAAATTTCTTCTCTCTCTCTTTCTCTCTCTCGCATACACAAATCTCTAATTTGCCTTCACTACAATTAGCAATTTTTATCTTTTATTGTTTTTTTTTTAATTTTATTATTTTACTGTTATTATTATTATTTTATTACTATTTATTATTATTATTATTATTATTATTATTATTATTATTAATTAGTAATTAGGAATTATTAGTAATTATTTATTAGTTATTATTAGTATTATTAGGTATTAAATAGTAGTTAGGAATAATTAGTAATTATTTATTAGTTATTATTAGTATTATTAGGTATTAAATAGTAGTTAGGAATAATTAGTAATTATTTATTAGTTATTATTAGTATTATTAGGTATTAAATAGTAGTTAGAAATAATTAATAATTATTTATTAGTTATTATTAGGTATTAATTAGTATTTAGGAATAATTAGTAATTAATTATTAGTAATTATTTATCAGTTATTATTAGTATTATTAGGTATTAAATAGTAGTTAGGAATTATTAGTAATTATTTATTAGTTATTTTTAGTATTATTAGGTATTAAGTAGTAATTAGGAATAATTAGTAATTATTTAGTAGTAATTATTTATTAGTTATTATTAGTATTATTAGGTATTAAGAAGTAACTAGGAATAATTAGTAATTATTTACTAGTAATTATTTATTACACGGAAAAAAAGAAAAAGTAATTTTTACTACTTTCATAGTAAAATTGGACATGTCCGAAGTTTCTGCGCATCTCTGGCAACTTTTACTCAAAAAATAGTAAAATTTACTATTTTTGTAATAATTTTTACTATTTCTGGAGCAAATTTTACTATTTTTGGAGTAAAAGTTGCCATAGATGCGCAGAAACTTCGGACAGATCCCATTTTACTATGAAAGTAGTAAAAATTACTTTTTCTTTTTTTCCGTGTAGTTATTATTAGTATTATTAGGTATTAAGTAGTAATTAGGAGTAATTAGTAATTATTTATTAGTTATTTGTAGTATTATTAGGTATTAATTAGTAATTAGGAATAATTAGTAATTATTAATTAGTAATTATTTGTTAGTAATTATTTATTAGTTATTATTAGTATTATTAGGTATTAAATAGTAGTCAGAAATAATTAGTAATTATTTATTAGTTATTATTAGGTATTAATTAGTAATTATTTATTAGTTACTATTAGGTATTAATTAGTAATTATTTATTAGTTATTTGTAGTATTATTAGGTATTAATTAGTAATTAGGAACAATTAGTAATTATTTATTAGTTGTTATTAGCATTATTAGATATTAATTAGTAATTAGGAATAGTTAGTAATTATTTATTAGCTATTTTTAGTATTATTAGGTATTAATTAGTAACTAGGAATAATTAGTAATTATTTATTAGTTATTATTAATATTATTATTAATTAGTAATATTAATGAGTAATAATTAGTATTTATTAATTAGAATTATATTATTTTTATTATTATTATTTAAATTTTAAATGTTTATTTAAAAATTCTTTGAATCGTAAATTTTTTTCCCCCTTTTTGGAGTAAATGTAACTCAAAATTTTCTAATATTTTTTTTTATGTCAAGATCAAGTATATAATAGTAAAAAATCGTGTTTTGGTCAGGTATTTATTTATTTCTTCTTTTTTTTCATTCTTGATATCTCTCGTCATATTGAATGCGCAATGGTTTGCAAAACAATGGTCGCCGAGGCCGACTTCTGTAACGAGATCGTTGTACTGACGATTGAAGAGAAAACTAAATAGACGCTCGGGATATATATATATATATATATATATATACATAGAGATAAAAAAAAAAAAAAAAAAAAAAATGAAAAATAAAGAAAGATGGAAAATAAATGAAAATGTCAGGGATGAGTTTGTTGGTGAATATAAAAGACCAGACGAAAGAAACGATTTTTTTTTTCTTCTGTGTCACTCTTATTATCATTTTCTTCCTTCATTGTTACCAACGTATAAATAAAATAATCGCCTGTGCTTTTCTTTTGTTGATTTTTTTTATTCTCAAACCAACTATTTTAGATTTTATAGGTTTTTGTTTTTTCGTTAAATACAATTCCGAGATAAATAATTTGTTGATTCGAATAATTTTTTTTTTGGATTGAATTATTCACTTGGTGATGATGAAATTCGTGAGATATATATGTATATATATTAGTGACTTTATGATCGATGGTAAATCTTTGTCGGTCGAGGAGAGAGGGTGCCAATTAATAATCTTTCACACACTTAACGACGAACTCTGCCTTCTGGTTGGTGCCTTCGTAGAACCTCTACATTGAATTGAAACTACCAAACTACTGGAGGCAATTAGTAATAACTAATTAGCCATCGCAAGGCAGTCGAAGCATGGGTACACGCGAAATAGTCAGAAGCGAAACTTGATGTAACACAAAGTTGCTACTAACGACGCTCATGCCTCTTCTGCTTTTCCTCCCATCTCTCGCTTCATCGATTTTACCATCTCGATGCTTATTAATGACACGAAAGCCCCCCTTCCCCCCCCCCTCTCTCCCTCTTTCAACAAGTTCTAATAAATTATTATAATATCAGTATATATTCTAATTTGGTGTCGATCAAGTGTTTCAATGAAAATTCTTTTTTGACCCTTTGGAAATTCTTTCAGTGATACAAATTATTTTTTTTTTAATTTCAAAAATTCAAGTGAAAAAAAATCGGATACTTTGGCAGATTATTGTGTAATTTAATAAATTTTTAATTAATATGGATAATTTAATGAAATAAATTAAAAAAAATAATTTCTAATTATTTTTTAGAGGAATTTTTATTTTTTGAATTTTTCAGAATTTCATTTTAAACAAATTTTTACACAAAATTCTTATGTATCGAATTTTCAGGCCTCGGATTATACGACTTTTTCGACTATTTCCGACTTTTTTTTCAAAAATACGACTTTTTTCGACTTATTTTAATAAAATGCGACTATTTCGACTTTTTTTTACATTTAAAAAAAAAAAATGTTAAATAAAATATTTTTTTTTTAGTATAAAATACAAATCTTCTTCATATCTTCTTTTTTTTCAATTATTTAATAAATTTTTAACTAAAATTCTTCACTAAATTAATTATTTTTAATAATTTTAAATTAAATTCATCATAAATTCAATTATTTCAAATTATTTTTCAATTAAAATTTTTATGAAATTTAACAATTGTTTATAATTTAAAAAAAAAAATTCAAATAAAATTACACAAAAATTTTTAATTCAAATTCATAAATCAATTCAAAATCAAATAAAATTCAATTATTATCAAAAATTTTAATTTAAAATCAACTAAAATTAAATTATTACCCAAAATTTCAATTCAAAATCAAAGAAAATTCAATTGTTTTCAAAATTTTCAATTCAAAATCTTTTAAAATTCAATTATTTTCAAAATTTTCAAATTCAATTAAAATTAAATTATTACCCAAAATTTCAATTCAAAATCAAAGAAAATTCAATTATTTTCAAAATTTTCAATTCAAAATCTTTTATCAAAAATTCCAATCCAAAATTAATTATTATCAAAATTTTCAATCAAAAATCAACTAAAATTGAATTTATTATCCAAAATTTCAATTATAATTCAATTATTTTCAAAAATTTGAATTTAAAAGCTTCTAAAATTTAATTATTTCTAAAATTTTCAATTCAAAATCTTTTATCAAAAATTTCAATCCAAAATTAATTATTATCAAAATTTTCAATCAAAAATCAACTAAAATTGAATTATTATCCAAAATTTCAATTATAATTAAATTATTTTCAAAAATTTTGAATTTAAAAGCTTCTAAAATTTAATTATTTCTAAAATTTTCCATCGAAAATTTTTTGGAAATTTAACAATTTCAATTATAACTCTAAGGAAATTAAATTATTTTTAACTATTTTTATAATATTCTTTGAAAATTTAACTATCTGAAACCATTTTTCAATGAAAAATTGTTTTCAAAATAATTGTAAGTATTTTTGTCCGCAATTTCTAATAAATTTTTGTAGTGAAATCATCAAAAAAATTTTAATTAAAAATCCCTTGAAGTTCAATTAATTTTAAAAAACTCAATTGTAAATCTTTGAAAATTCAATTACCTTTAAAAAATGTTATCTCAAATTATTATTTGATAAATTATTTTTAATTCTGTAAAATTTAATTATTGTCTGAAAATTAACAAAATCTTTTGAAATTCAATTATTTCTAAAAATTTCAACTTCAACCCTTCCAAAAGTATTATTATTTAAAAAAAAAATTTTTATTTAAAAATCTATAAAATATTTTTGTTAAAATAAAAAAAATCGACTTGTTCGACTTTTTTTTTTTTTAATATAAATCGACTAAAACGACTTTTTTTGTGCCTTTAAGTCGATCCGAGGCCTGAATTTTTATTGTACAGAATTCATCAAAACGCCGAATTTTTATTTTTCCGAAATTTTGCAAATAATCGAAGAATCGACAGAAAAATTTCGGCGCGATGTTTAAAATTCACTATATAAAGTTTGGCAGAAAATTGTGATTGGTGGATTTTAAAAATCGCGCCAAAATCGATTTTTGTTCGGTCATTTGCAATTTCGGACAAATTAAAATACGACTTTTTAATTATAATTAATACAATGTTAATATTATATTTGTAATAATAAATATAATTATAATTGTATATTTTTTTTTTAATTACAATTACTCCACTGGAGAGTAAAATCTCTTTTTTCGAATTATTAGTCCACCAATTTATTATTTACATAATTTTTTATTTATTCATTAAATATTGATAAATGCGCCATTGTTTAATTATATATATAAAACTGTAATATTGAATTAGATTTTTTTTTTAATTACAAACACAATTACTCCACTCGAGAGTGAAATCTCTTTTTTTTCGAAATTTGTCCAATAATTTATTATTTACTTAAGTTTATATTTATTCATTGAATATTTATATACTCTATAGGTTGATAATATGTAAAATTGTGTAATATTGTATTTTAATTACGTAATTAATTTTCTGCCCACTGAATAATATATTAATGAAGGTAAAATGTTTTATTTAGGATAATTAAATACACTCAATAGTGTGTTTTGTTCGGAAAAAAAAAATCTTTCCATATTTTTATTATTTTAAAATATTTGTTTTACAGGAAAAAATGAAAAAAAAATTTTTTTTATCTAATTATTCTCGATTATTAATTCTTTTTAAAAAAATATAAAGTTTTGAATGAACATTTATCCAGGCGAAAAGAAAACAAAATTAGGAAAGTTATGGGGAAAAGAGAGCTGCGTGTGTGGTACATTGGAGAGTTGATACTTTTCGCTTTTTCGATTCGAATGTTTTTTCCCCTTGAGGCCATGAGAGCAATTCATATGTTGCAGTATTATTTTTCTTGTGTTACTCGCTTTTTCCTCCTCCCTCCTTCTTTTTTTTTTGTTGTGAAAAGACAAATGATAAAAGGGAAAGAAAAAAAAAGTTGAAGAGTGAGAGAGAAAGAGAGAAGGGTGCAATTTCCGCTCTATGCATTCATTGCTTTCAATTAACTTTCAATTAGCGTCGAACTTCAATTTTCATGAAAAACAGAAATTCACACTGGCTGTATATATATTTTGAAGGCAACCATACATTCTATAAACATTAACACAGATTCACTCTCAACAATAATTCGGGGAATGGATACTTTGCATATCATAGTAATGGTATCTCAATGTTATTTCATAAATCAGTCTGGCATTATCTGCGGTTTGTCGACCCGCAAATTCCCCATTGTCATTAAAGTTCTGGTCATTGTTTTAAGTTGTGAATGATGTTTGTCCTATTTGTATGGCTCTCATTTCTATGACTAAGTTTACGTGCCCGTTATCTTTGTAAATTGAGAGAGAGAGAGAAACACAACATTTAGCAATAAACTATTGGTACTTGCAACCAAAATCAGTAACAGTATTTTTTACCATTTTTTTACATCCATTTTGGTACACTGAGAAAAATTTGTAGTCAGAGCAACCAAAATTTGGTTGTCCCAACAAAAGAAATTTTATTGGTATTAAGCAACCAAACTATTTTGTTGTTACCCAAATTATTTTGGTAACCAAATTTTGGTTGGAAATTAAAAATGTTGAACCAAATAATTTTGTTGGCCTAACCAAATGTTTTATTTGGCCCAACAAAGTTTTGTTGCTATTAAGCAACCAAACTATTTTGTTGTTACCCAAATTATTTTGGTAACCAAATTTTGGTTGGAATTTCAAAATGTTGAACCGAATAATTTTGTTGGCCTAACCAAATGTTTGATTTGGCCCAACAAAGTTTTATTGGTATTAAGCAACCAAACTATTTTGTTGTTACCCAAATTATTTTGGTAACCAAATTTTGGTTGGAATTTAAAAATGTTGAACCAAATAATTTTGTTGGCCTAACCAAATATTTGATTTTTCCCACCAAAGTTTTGTTGCTATTAAGAAACCAAACTATTTTGTTGTTACCAAAATTATTTTGTTAACCAAATTTTGGTTGGAATTTAAAAATGTTGAACCGAATAATTTTGTTGGCCTAACCAAATGTTTGATTTGGCCCAACAAAGTTTTATTGGTATTAAGCAACCAAACTATTTTGTTGTTACCCAAATTATTTTGGTAACCAAATTTTGGTTGGAATTTAAAAATGTTGAACCAAATAATTTTGTTGGCCTAACCAAATATTTGATTTTTCCCACCAAAGTTTTGTTGCTATTAAGAAACCAAACTATTTTGTTGTTACCAAAATTATTTTGTTAACCAAATTTTGATTGGAATTTAAAAATGTTGAACCAAATAATTTTGTTGGCCTAACCAAATGTTCGATTTGGCCCAACAATAGAATTTTATTGCTATTAAGCAACCAAACTATTTTGTTGTTACCAAAATTATTTTTGTAACCAAATTTTGGTTGGAATTTAAAAATGTTGAACCAAATAATTTTGTTGGCCCAACCAAATGTTTTATTTGGCCCAACAAAAGAAAATTTATGGGTATTAAGCAACCAAACTATTTTGTTGTTACCAAAATAATTTTGGTAACCAAATTTTGATTGGAATTTAAAAATGTTGAACCAAATAATTTTGTTGTTGTTTGATTTGTCCCAACAAAGTTTTGTTGGTATTAAGCAACCAAACTATTTTGTTGTTACCAAAATTATTTTGCTAACCAACTTTTGGTTGGAATTTAAAAATGTTGAACCAAGTAATTTTGTTTGCCTAACCAAATGTTTGGTTTTGTTTCATCCAACCAAAATTTTACAAGAACCAAAATTCCCCAACCAAACGATTTTGTTTTCGCAAAAATTTTACACAAAATCATTTTTTTTTCTTTCTTAATTAGAAAAGAAAATTATATTTTTGAAAAATTGTAAAAAAAAAGGTCCACAGCGAATAAAGCTTATGTTTGAAATGAGATGAATGAAGAGTATTTGGAATAGCCAATAAAAAGTGAGGAGTTTGAAAAGTGTTTTCCGGTCGATTTGCAAAAAAGTAGATTTGTCATGATCTCTAATTTACAGTCGACGTAATCTACAAGATTAAGTTATTTCCATCGAACTTAAACTCAATCTGGATAACTCGAAATCCTACTTGTAGCAAGCAGGTGTCCTGCTTCCAATTCTCGGCGCTAACCTCGTTCGCTCTGATAACTAAGTACCCTATACCCAGCAATCTCAACCTGACCCATTTTATGACTTGATCGTTGAATCGTTTATGTGAAAATTCTCATTTGGAACTTGATATCCTTTCGAACGCGCATTGTAATAAGAATAATATTCAGTTCTAGTCTCTATCTCTCACTCACTCTCTCTCTCTCTCTCATTCTTTTGCGTAGATATATACATATATATATTTTCCCGGCGACAGTGTATTGTCTTTAGAGTCTCAAAAGGTCGTAAAAAAAATTACGAGGCATCATAAAAATCAAGTGACTCTAACGTTTAATATAATACATTGGTTTTCTATGTTATTGTTTGCTATAAAACGTACATGGGATAACTTAATTGTTATTTATATTTGCAATTAACAATAGTGTTGTTTTCGAAAAAAAACTATTTCATTTGAGAAAAAAAAGGCTTTGAGAGCTTATTTTTTTGATAGGAGATTGTAGAGAAAAAATATCATGTAAGAAACATGTACGTAAGATGGGAAAATTACTTGAGAGAAATGAACTTTTGTATCTAGTAAAAGTGTTTTGTTAAATAGTGGCAAAAAAAATTATTAAAATTGCAAAATAAAAACACGTAGAATTATTTATATTTTTTGTTCATTATATTGAATTCGTCAAATCGAATTTTGAAGAACAGGCTTCAAATTCGTAATCAGCGACCTCAAAAACCCCCGAGTAATGTATTTCAAGTCAATTCGATGCATTTTAAAAAATTCGACCGCCATTTTGGATACGCCATTTTGAATTTTGAAAAACAGACTTCAAATTCGTAACCAGCGATCCCAAAAACCCCCTTAGAGTCGTGTTTCAAGTGAATCTGTTGAATTTTTAAGAATATCTTCGCCATATTGGATCCGCCATTTTGAATTTCGAAAAACTGACTTTAAATTTGTAATCAGCGACACTAATAACGCCCAAAATTCGTCATAAGCAATCACAAAAACCTCCGAGTAACGTGTTTCAAGTGAATCCGTTAAATTTTTAAAAATTCGTCCGGCATATTGGATCCGCCATTTTTAATTCGACAATTCGACACCAAATTCGTTATCAGCGACCCTAAAAAACCCCCCAAAAAAACAAGTTTCAAGCAAGTAGGTATAATTTTTAATTTTGTCACCACCATATTGGATCCGCCATTTTGAATTTCGAAAAACTGACACCAAATTCGTAATGTGCGACACCAGAAACCCTGGAGTAACGTGTTTCAAGTGAATCTGATACATTTTTAAAAATTCGTCCACCATTTTGGATCCGCCATTTTTAATTTCTTCATACTGACTTTAATTTCTTCTTCCATGTTTGATCCGCCATTTTGAATTTCGAAAAACTGACACCAAATTCGTAATGTGCGACCCCAAAAACCTTCAAGTAACGTGTTTCAAGTGAATCTGATGAATTTTTAAAAATTCGTCCGCCATTTTGGATCCGCCATTTTTAATTTCTTCATACTGACAACAAATTCGTTATCAGCGACCCTAAAAAACCCCCAAAATAACAAGTTTCAAGCAAATTCGTTTAATTTTTAATTTTGTCACTACCATGTTGGATCCGCCATTTTGAATTTCGAAAAACTGACACCAAATTCGTAATGTGCGACCCCAAAAACCCTCGAGTAACGTGTTTCAAGTGAATCTGATAAATTTTTAAAAATTCGTCCGCCATTTTGGATCCGCCATTTTTAATTTCTTCAAACTGACTCCAAATTCGTTATCAGCGACCCTAAAAAAAACCCCAAAATAACAAGTTTCAAGCAAATTGTTTTAATTTTGTCACCACCGTATTGGATCCGCCATTTTGAATTTCGAAAAACTGACACCAAATTCGTAATAAGCGACTCCAGAAACCCTTGAGTAACGTGTTTCAAGTGAATCTGATAAATTTTTAAAAATTCATCCACCATTTTGGATTTCTCTAAACTAACTTTTTTGTAATCAATGACCCTAAAGAGCTCCAAAGAACAGTTTTAATGTAAATTTAATTAAAACAAAAAACTAACAAAAATAGAAAAAACGAAAAATAATCTAAAAACTAAATTAAAATCCGTTACATTAAATAATTAAAATAAAAAATAAAACAAAAAATAAAGAAAACAGAAAATGTTCGAAAGTGATCTTGATTTATTGAAACAGGGTAAATAACTGTCTCGAAGCAATCTCTCGGATCTGTTAATTTGATAAACACAAAATTGGGATCGAAAACTCCTGGCACTTGTGTGTTAAAAGAGGATTATATATATAGGAATATATATATATATATATAGATAGGAAAGGAAAAGGATGAATTTTCGTCTTAAGAAGAAGAAGATTTTCTCTTTTGCTGCGCGTGGTTCTAAAGAAGCAGCACGTCTACCTTATCGAAATTCTTAATTAGAAAATTTTAATTATGTTTTGAGGCTGTATAGAGAGAAAGAGAGAGAGAGAGAGAGAAGAGAAATATACCTCGGGCTCTTTTCTGCACTGTAAAGATAGTGAATTTTCGTAGTGATGATGTATATAAGGGAATATGGATGCAAGCAGAGAGGCGGCCTGTGGAGTTGTGAAGGAATGACGCACAAGATGCTTCTACTCGCAAAAGAGAGCGAAGGCAATTAAGCTCGCGCCTCATAAAGATGCTCGAGCTACGTTGTCTTTCGTTACTCGATATTAAATTTCACCTGTAACAGCTCTCGTGTCTTCCACCTGTCAAGGGTTCAACCTCAATGGGCTCTAAGATAAACCTTTACCCTTCACACAAAGAAGCCATGTTTTCCTAACGCTTATTCGTAGTTTAATAAAGGCAATTTTCAGTTTTATATTTTATTTATTTTTTTTTGTTTTTATTTAATACAAAAATTTTTTGTTTACTATTTTATTTTATTTTTATTTATTAATTTTTTTATTCATTAATTTTTTTATTTCTAATTTTTTGATTATGAAAAGAAATTTTATTTTTAAATTAGGTAGATGAGAGTGGTGCATGTGAGTTTTACATGTCTTTGGAGTTTCTCGGTTTATAGTGTCTCTCTTTCTCTCTCTCTCTCTCGGGGGAGTGGAAAGTATTTCTTGGAGATCGCGTCCAAGGAGCCAGACTCCATTGGAGGAAGGAGGAAGTTTATAACGCAATAAATTTTGGTTCGTTAAACAGTTAATGGAGTTCGTCTAGTGGCACCCCCTGTCGATAGTAGGTACCGTCGATGAAATTACGGCGCGGCATCCCTTTATATGGCGCGCCGCGAATTATTATCGACAAGTACAACCTCCTCTATATATATATATACGCCACTATGATGTCAAAAAATGCCAACAATTTTTTGTTGTCAATATCATTTTTTTAACTTAAAATTACAATTGAACTTAGGAAATAAATTATTTTCAAATATTTTCGAATATTTAAAAATATTTTCGAATATTGAAATATATTTTGAAAGAATTTAAAAATTAAAATTAAACCCAGGTGAAAAAATTAACGTTACTAACGTTACTAATGTTACTTAACATTACTAATGTTAATAAAGTTAGTACTTATAAAAAAATTGAGAGTTTCTAAAAAATATTTTCACAGAAACTTTGACACTACTTTCCAATTACCACTTTCACTTCCACTTAAACTTTTTATAATTTTCATTTCCATTTCAACTTATACTTTTTCTAATTCTCATTCGCACTTCCATTCTCACTTCTACTCTTTCTAATTCTCATTCACACTTCACTTCCACTTTTTCTAATTTTCATTCCCATTATTCCTATTTCCACTTCCAGTTTTTTATATTCATTGCCACTACCACTTTTTCTAATTCTCATTCCCACTTTCACTTCCACTTCCACTTGTTCCAATTTTCATTCCCATTTTCACTTCCACTTTTTTATATTCATTGCCACTTTAACTTTTTCTAATTGTAATTAAAGAAAGTGGAAATGGTTGTGTAAATGGAAATTAGAAAGAGTTTTAGTCGAAATGGCAACAGTTAATGAAAATTAGAAGTGGAAAAAATGGGAGTAGAAGTGGGAATGAAAATTAGAAAAAGTGGAAGTGGAAGTGGTAATGAAAATAAAAAA